>NC_138657.1:44088473-45344051 GCF_964273445.1 Streptopelia decaocto
GATCTGGACAGACTGGAAAAATGGGCTGATTCCAATGGGATGAAGTTCAATAAGGCCAAGTGCCGGGTGCTGCACTTTGGTCACAACAACCCCCTGCAGCGCTACAGTGGGCGCAGAGTGGCTGGAGAGCAGTCAGACAGAAAGGGACCTGGGGGTACTAATTGACAGGAAGCTCAACATGAGCAATCAGTGTGCCCAGGTGGCCAAAAAAGCCAATGGTATCCTGTCCTGTATCAGAAATAGTGTGGTCAGCAGGACAAGGGAAGTGATCCTTCCCCTGTACTCTGCATTGGTGAGGCCACACCTGGAGTATTGTGTTCAGTTCTGGGCCCCTCAGTTCAGGAAAGACATTGAAGTGCTGGAGCGAGTCCAGAGAAGAGCAACAAGACTGGTGAAGGGACTTGAGCATAAGACCTATGGGGAGAGGCTGAGGAAGCTGGGGTTGTTTAGTCTAGAGAAGAGGAGGCTTAGAGGTGACCTCATCACTCTCTATAACTACCTAAAGGGAAGTTATAGCCAGGTGGGGATTGGTCTCTTCTCCCAGGCAGTTAGCAATAGGACAAGGGGGCATGGGCTTAAACTCTGCCAGGGGAAATTTAGGCTGGATATTAGAAAGAAATTCTTTACAGAGGGAGTGGTCAGGCATTGGAATGGCCTGCCCAGGGAGGTGGTGGACTCGCCGTCCCTGGAGGTTTTTAAACTGAGATTGGACATGGCACTTAGTGCCATGATCTAACAGACGGACTAGAGTTGGACCAAGGGTTGGACTCGATGATCTCTGAGGTCTTTTCCAACCCAGTCGATTCTGTGATTCTGTGATTCTGTGATATGCTATTCTGTTCTTTCCAAGCGTAAGTGCCAGCCATCAAGACGAACTATATCCACTGCTTCACTATCAGCAGAGTCATTGTTATCTGAGATAGAGTGCCCTAAAAATAAAAGCCATTCTGTAAGTGCAGCTTCATCAAGTCAGGTCATGTCAGCCCTGCAGGGTAGGCAGCACTGTACTAATTTTATTATTCTATTTTTAAACATGGCCTCCTTAGATCTTTTAGTGTGCCCTACATAACAATGCAGAATTGACAAATTGTACTAAGGTTCCTACTCCCAACCACCCCCAATTTCTGAACATCCCACACAGTCAGTATGTTTGCTGTCCAAAACAATGACAAAGTGGTCACATTTGGCTTAATGTCACCTGTTATGCATTGCTTGGCTGTTCAGGGGTCATGAGATTGAATCAAAATCAGTATCTGCAAGACTGATCAGAGCTAACAATTTAGTGCACCAGGCACTATATTTCACAGAGGGTTCCATCCCCAAAAGCTGAATGGAATTTTACAAGCCCATGAACACAGTTGCAGTGTCATCCTGAATTACCTCAGATACATTAATGGCTGGAAGCCACCCTATGATGGTCTCTCAGAGATAAAACAAAAATTCTCATATATTTTTGGTACATGTGAGGAATTTAGTTCCCAATAGCTGTCTTCACAAAACACCAGGGTCACTCAAGGTATCCGAGAGTTTCAATGCTAGCCCAAACCACAGAAATAGAGGAAGAATTGACTATATTTTTCAAAGTGAATTGAAGGAACTGCAGTGGCTCACAGATTTACACCAGGCTGTGGTTCTTAGGTTACCTTTCATATATCAATTTTTTACACCAGTTAACACTGGACAGGTAAATACATTGTAGGGCAGCCTTTTAAAACCAATAGTCAAACAAGAAAGTACTTTTCCTTCCCTTACACCTACTCCTTACAGCAATAAAAATAAAAAACTTATTTTAGTCACACTGAAACTTATAAAAATTCCTACCCTACACCTGCAATTTGGGAATTAGCACTTAGCCTGGTGTTGACTAGAAGCCTGAAGCAGTTTCAAACCAAGACATTGCAGTTGATGACATGGTGGTAGTTTTAGAAGATAACAAGAATCCATTCAGTGTTCAGTATGTACACAATAACAAATTACAAAGTCATATGCAAGCGGAAGATAAGGAAGAGGAACTATGATGTTTGGTTTAGCAAGTTCCTTAGATATTCAAATTGTCATTTTTATCATTATCAATTTATTATTCCCAAAGGTCAGATAGGCACATCTTTTAGGAGCTTTAGACTGAATCTGTGGACAGCAAACAGCTCTCAATACTCCGTCACATTATGCTACGAAATAGTGATACACTTCCCTTGCAACGTTGGCTGGTAATATCATCCTGAAAATGTTCCGCACAAGATAATGAGATCATAGTATTTACCAGGTTCTTAGAAAGTTCTGATGTCTGCTGCACTGTATTACATTGGCTAATGCCCAGGTTTCTTCAAAATTGGTAGGGTGCTGCATGGCTTTTTTCTTTCTTCTTTTCTTTTCTTCTTTTCTTTCTTTTCTTTTCTTTTCTTTTCTTTTCTTTTCTTTTCTTTTCTTTTCTTTTCTTTTCTTTTCTTTTCTTTTCTTTTCTTTTCTTTTCTTTTCTTTTCTTTTCTTTTCTTTTCTTTTCTTTTCTTTTCTTTTCTTTTCTTTTCTTTTCTTTTCTTTTCTTTTCTTTTCTTTTCTTTTCTTTTCTTTTCTTTTCTTTTCTTTTCTTTTCTTTTCTTTTCTTTTCTTTTCTTTTCTTTTCTTTTCTTTTCTTTTCTTTTCTTTTCTTTTCTTTTCTTTTCTTTTCTTTTCTTTTCTTTTCTTTTCTTTTCTTTTCTTTTCTTTTCTTTTCTTTTCTTCTTCTCTTCTCTTCTCTTCTCTTCTCTTCTCTTCTCTTCTCTTCTCTTCTCTTCTCTTCTCTTCTCTTCTCTTCTCTTCTCTTCTCTTCTCTTCTCTTCTCTTCTCTTCTCTTCTCTTCTCTTCTCTTCTCTTCTCTTCTCTTCTCTTCTCTTCTCTTCTCTTCTCTTCTCTTCTCTTCTCTTCTCTTCTCCTCTCCTCTCCTCTCCTCTCCTCTCCTCTCCTCTCCTCTCCTCTCCTCTCCTCTCCTCTCCTCTCCTCTCCTCTCCTCTCCTCTCCTCTCCTCTCCTCTCCTCTCCTCTCCTCTCCTCTCCTCTCCTCTCCTCTCCTCTCCTCTCCTCTCCTCTCCTCTCCTCTCCTCTCCTCTCCTCTCCTCTCCTCTCCTCTCTCTTCTTCTCTCATTTTTTTTTTTATAATTTTTTTTTTTATTTATTTTATGCACCTATCTCTTGGTATGTAAGGGTCCAGAGACTGGGGGTTTTTGTTTCTTTGATTTTTGTGTGTCTCAGCCAGGAAGGACTGAACATTGGCCCAATATTTGAACTGCACATTGCACATCTCTCCACACATACCTCATAAGCTAAGAAAATAGTACTGAAACAGAACTTAGAGGTGGTTCTCATCTCATCTGCTTGACTACTTTGACAAAAATGTATATACCTTAGTACATGTAAATGATCATCTAACACAGCAGGATGTGACCTGAAAGCAGCCTTGTTCATATGGTTTAGAAAAGCTTTTCTAATAGAATAAAACTGGCTTATTCCAATAACAGTGGACTGTAAAGAACAAAGATCATGTCATTGTAGAAATACAATGTTGTGAAAAATCACCAAATCTAACTGCGTCCAGAACAGTTTTAAGCACTAGTATGTCTGTGTTAATACAGCATCCTGTCTGACACACTTGGCTCCCAAGACATCACAAAGGTTTTCTCAGGTGATATTTTTGCTACCCTAGCACAGCTATGCTGTTGCCACTATCCCAGTCAGCCAGATAGTGCAGAGGCCAGTGTCATACCGCTCAAATACATCCAAGGAGCCAGCGTTAACTGGTCAGATACAGAAATCCAAACCTGACAAAATATGTATGACCTACCCATTTATCTCAGTTGGTTGTTCTGTCTGTTTTTATTTTGTATTTTCTATCTGTCCCTTGAATGATAAAGGCGACAGTGAACAAAGGAGGATGAGAGACCCAGGTCTATGTTTATCAGAGGCAGTGTGAAAGACATACAGCCTACCAAATGTTTCTCTCCATAGGAGGCAACCCTGATGTGTACTCTTGCCATTGGGCAGATGAACATGCCAGCTTCACACTTGTTTCACTAAAATTTTCTTAACTTCTCAGAAAAATGAAGAAGAGACACACCAAAATCTTCTCAGAAACACTTTCACAACTTCTCTTTTTAATGCATTTTGTAGGTGGGAAGAAGAAGGCTGAAGAACAGCAAGCTATGGAGATGATAATAAATGTCTTTTTTTTTTTAAATCTATATTAAAAGCTGAGCTCATGCAGAACATGTGAAACAGTGGAAGTTCCACACAAATCAAACTGATGAAAAAATATTTTTATCTGTCTCACCAATGTATGCTTATCCTTCATGTCCTGACAGGCTGAGATGCTTTCCCGACACAGTTTTTGGAGTTTGAAGCCTTCACACATGGTCTCTGAAAATTCTCTTCCAGCAATCCCTGTCAAGACGTCTTTGCAGATGTAAGCTTTGAAAGTACTGGTAACAGGTAATTCTACTGGAAAGCAGTGAGAGCTTAAATCCCCCCAAAATACAAGATGTAGTGTAATAATCTTTTCTTCTGTTTGTTCTGTTGTAGTGGTGTGTTAATACAATGATTTTCAGGCCTTGTAGCTTACTATTTCTGCAGGACGTTGGTATTCAGTGCCTTCTTTGTTTCTTAATGAATATGTAAAAAGAAAAGTGTGATGTTGTTTGAACAGATTTCTGGCCAGGCTTAATTTAGAACTGGAATGTGTTCACATAGTTGGCTATTTCAAACTATTAGTCACTCCAAAAGGTTTGCTTTGTTTAGTTAAGAGTCAAAAAACAGAGGCTGAGTGAGGCTAATTCTTGACGGGTGGAATTATCATGTGAAGTAGTGCTCTAAACTTGCAACAATGCAATGTCTCTTGATCTGGCTTGCACTTTTGGAACAAACAGCGCATGACTTAGTTTTCATATGCATCATATACTGCAGCCAAAGGGAAAAATAAAAGGAGACCCCTAGTTTGTTATGACATGGCTATAAATGCAGACAGTGAATTAGAACAGTAAAACATTATGCAATTACAGCTAATTTTAAAACATCCCAATCTGACTGCTTAGAGAGTCAAGAATTATATAGGATTGCTCAAACTATTAGTTCATTTTTTACCCCTTTGAACCATTCCTATTCCTCCAAGTTTTTAGTTTTAAAAGCAAATGCAAAAGGATTTATATTGCCACATAAAAATAGCAGTGGGCAGAACTGTAAAGCACTCAGTTAAAATTTTTTTCTAATTAACTTTTCTGATTTGCTTCAGGTTGGAAGCTAGTCATTGTTTCTCCTTGTGGACACAGAGCTTCTGCTGTCTGCTCCTTTCCATGATGTTAGATAGATTTACAAAGATGACATTTGGCAGAACATTTGAGAGACACTTGTTTTAAGATGATTGTTTCTTGAGTGTGAGGCATCACAAGTGGTTTTAGCCTCCCAGCTGTGTTTCCCAGCGAATGGGGCTGGTAAAAGCTGCATGTGATGTGACAGCACAGAATTAAGTTTAAAACAACACTTAAAGAAAAAGTTTGAAGAACAAAATAAGGTTGCTGTCTGATGGAAATCACACTGGATAAACAAATTTAGCAAGAGGTCAATGAATTCTGGTTAAGAAAACAAACCAAAATAAAACTGGTCTTCGGACTGGAAAGAGACAGTGCCTAGGAACCATTTAAAGAGACTGCACTACTTGTCACTGTCCTTTTCTAGCTCTGTCTGTCCTCTACTTCAGGTAACATATTACAAGGAGAGCATCTTGATTTGGGGAATATCTACTTGCCAGACAAAATGTTCCATCCTTCCCTTCACCCTCACAAAAGCCTGGCCAAGGCAGAATTAATGACTATGTATAAAGAGTTTCAGAGAAACAGGCCTGGGTGAGGGGAGGGTAAAGAACAGAAAAATTGTAGATTAAAAAAACTTCTTGGGAACCAGACAGGGAGCAATGCCAACCTCTGATCTTAAAGCTAAAATATGTTTGTCTTCAGGGGCTTTCCTCTCTCCCTGTTTCTGTGTGGAGGGCCAAATAGCATTCATAGGTGAAAATCTCAGGTTGGGATAAACTGGAAACTCAGCAGCCTCTGGAGTGCCTGTTGCCTCTGCCCTCACCATGTCAGCATGTCCCAAGTAGATCCACAGCCTATTGGAGTTTACACTGCTGGGCAAAATTGAACTCTGTTCCCTCTGCTCAATAGCAAATCTCATCACAGTCTGACAATCTGTTTACAATATTCCTTAGGGTCTGGAGCATTCTTACTCATGAATATGTAGTTTATCATAGTCATGGTCACTTTCCTCTGTTAAAAATAGTATGTCATGTGAGTTTTTTCCAGTGCAAAGGCTTTTCAACCACATATATGTACCCACACCTAGGAGTCTGCCCAAACAAGTTTGTTGCAGTATCTCTCCTGGCTACCTACCCTACAGTACTAGGTAATGAAGGGAATGCTTTCAAATTTATTTACTAAGAAATGACTGTCTACTGGGCTTGGGCAAAATGGAGAGAGTACACTCTCTCACAAGGAAGGACCAATGTATTTCCTTAATTCTATTGTAGTTTCTTACCCATTCTTTCCCCCTGTCCATTCAACAACTGTGTTTCAAGAGATTCAACTTCTGCCCCAAGGTTTTAATTTTAATGCCTAATGGTGTAGTTACCAACTCCCTGAAAATAAATAAGCAAATTACATACAGCACAGTAGTGTGTATATTCGGTAGTAGCTGGACTAGGAGGACTCAGTACAAGATGCTTTTTGTGTGATAATACCGAGTTTTAATTCCATTCTTTCCAGCTTGTCCTACAGACTGCTATTAGATATGCTACTTTCTCTTCTAATTTAATTGGAGATAGACTAGAAATTAAAAGGCAGGGATCACAGCACATCACCAGGTGCCCAATTCATAAAGTTCCTCTCTATTGCTAGATGTCAAACACTTGCATTGTTTCTCACTTGCCCTTTTCAACTAAGAGTGGATACTCTGGGGTTAGATGAGAAATGTTGGTTTCCAGGCTTGGTATCACTCACTCTGTATATGCAATAAGCAGTGTACTGTGTTGATGTAAACAGCTCCCAAATCCAGCATGTTAATATTTATTACATATTTTTTCCAAATGGAAACTGCTTGCCCAGTGAGTCACTGCATGTTTACTCTGTTCTTCAGAAGACTCTTCTTTGGAGTCTCCATGCCCTGCCGCTTTACCACAAGAATGGCTTTATTTTTTCATTACTCTGTAACATGCCCAATTAGGACATTTTTTTGCTTCATTGTGGTGTGTGTGTGTTGTGTTTTTTGTTGGTGTTTTTTGTTGTTGTTGTTTGTTTGCTTGTTTGTTTTCCCTATCAAACTATATTGCAAGACTGCATGTATTTTCTTTTCTCCATTTCTGAAAACATCATCTTTTTCAGTTCCTCAATGCCAGATTAAGTGTCTGGGATACATATTTTGAGGACTTGTCCTGGGTTACATCTGACCCTGCTCCTGCAGATGCAACAGCTGCTTCACATGGCTGAGGTGTGTGTTTTCATTGTAGTGTCTTTCACAGCAACTTCTTCAGACTTGACAATTTGTTGAGGAGAGGAAGAGGGAAATGCAGAGTTCTTGTACTCAGTCTCCTGAAGCACAAGCTGCTAGCAAGCCGCATTACTCTCTAAATAGAAGAGTTTTATTATTCTTCAGTGTATTAAAACACACATTTAAAACAGTTATCTGTTGCCTGAGAGACATGAAACTATGATAGTGGTATGATATTTAGTTTATTCCTTTGTGATTTTCTTGTTTTAATTATGTTTGAAACAAAGTAAACAGCATTCATAGTTGCTTCTGGGACAAGTTTTCACTGGAAGTATGCAAAACAAGCAAACACTTGAACAGTAGCAAGGCACCCAGATAATACTGTCAGGGATGACTTGCTCCATGATACTGGTTGTGTGTCATGTATAAACACACAGAAAAGGATCTATCTGTTTCATAGTAAGATCATTACCCCTTGATGAAAGTTTAAAAAAAAAAGTTAAAACTCTGAGTTTTTCTTCTGATCTCTTTAACAATGATAGATATAACACCAAATAAATTTCCATACAGAGAAGACGGCAAGAAAGTAACATAAGATCTATGTTGATTTATTTTAGGCTGTACTGAAGATCAAAATCTTATTTCCCTGAGTATGCATCCATGCAAATTAAATACATCTTCTATAAGCACTCAACTGTGACTTCTTTCAAGCCACTGTTTTATTTATTTTCTTTTTTAAGAAAAGTAGTTTTACTATAACAAATTCGTATCTTCTGCCTCAAATGCATGTGATATCTGTCTCTGTGACTCACATAGACCTTCAGTGCCTAGCCCTGGGCAGCTTTTCCAATCCAGTTCTTACATGAAGCATCTTTTAGCTCCTACTTTGAGAGCTAGGCTGCTACCAATATCCCAGTTTGAGGCCTGATCTTCATCAGATGTGTAGTGAACTGTGACAGGCAACCTCAGCAACGAGCAGTGGGGCAGAGCCCTGAACATCAGCCTTGAGGGACAGGTTTGTCCAAAGGTCAAAATTCAGGCAAATGGGTTTTGGTATCTCCAACTGGAAAAAAAATACAGAATTGGTAACAGTTGCCCAGCATCCAAACCAATCCCTGAACTGAGCATTTTTGCTGAAAGAGTGGCATCAGAGATGGCAATGAAACAGTCTGACAACACTGTAGGGAGGTGCTGGCTAAGAGTGAAAGGGTGAGCACACATGCCTTTTAAGTGGGTGTTTGTTTGCTTGTTTGACATCCGTTATCTACACGTAGTTTGCCTGACACCTGCTCCCACAGGTCCAGCACATGTAATTAACACGTGCTCTAAAATTCATCAGAGAGTAAAAGGCTCAGTATCCCTCCTGAGCATACCCATATCGTGACCTTACAGCATCTCACTTGGACACTAAAGAGATCAGGCTTTTAGGAGTTGTGACTATAGACAAAGAGGGCTGTGGTCTTTAGGACCTTACAGCTTCCCTGTACCTCACCAAAGATGAAACCCTAAAACAATCTCCCTTCAGTATCAAGCAGCTGGAGGAAGGAGGAGAAGGGATCGCCCTTTCCTACCTTAGTTCAAGAAAACTGTGCTGCTTTGACTTATGGCCCCCTGTACCTTGTAAACACTTGTCAGTCACTTGCTCCCAACCTGACAAAGCAAAGAGGCAGCTTCAGACTCAAATGCAAACACTGCTGGAGAACATCTGAAATAAATATAGTGTTTAAAAGTGGAAGGTCCTTTTTTAGTTAAAAACCTTGAGCTTTCTCAAATGAAGCATGTAAGAGGTGGCTGTGGCACAAAGCATAGATAAAACACCTGCTTTCTGGAAAGCTATCTGGAAGATCTGTGTGTCCCATCAGGTTAATTTTGGTGCTAGAGGAAGGGGAGGGAGGCATGCACTGCCTGCTGCTCTCAATGGAGTCCCCATTGCTGTATTAACCACTTCACAGTTTTGTGCCAATCTCGTTACCTGTTTTTGTTAAAATCTTTGTTATGCATGGATGCAAAAATCTCATCATTAAAACAGCATGAATATTCATACTGTGTGCATTTAATTTAGCCACTTGGCAAAACTTCTCTGGAGTACAAGAGTTTTGAGGAAATCTTGCTAATGAGACCAGAGCACAGGAAGCGTGCACAGTTTTCCTTTCTTTTTACCTGTAAATAAATGCAGAATAACCAATTAAATAAACAACAACAAAAGGGGCTTGTCTTCACTAACAAGGGTTATATGCACACTTGTTTTGGCTTCTGTGTCAAGAAGTATACAAGGTCTTTTGTAATGCAAATATGTGTGAGAACAGGATATTGTAAAACTAATGTGCAAACCTGATAAACATCACTGCATGGGTTCATCCAGCTTTGCCTCACATTTCATGTCTAACCATTAACATCGTGCAAGATCCATGCTCTTGTTTAATTCCTTTCAAGGCAGAGCAGCCATTCTTCTGTTCGCAATCACCCTAAACCAAAATACAGCTGTATTCTGGTCCCTGAAAGTCAATTTATCTGTGCTCTGCACTCCTGATTCAGCTTCAGGATCTTTTTGATGGCAAATATAAAACAGCAACAACAAAAATTTACTCCCAAGGCCAAGTTTAAAAACCATCACTAAAGTATTCACTACAAAGAGTGCTCAGCAATGGAGGGAGACCTCTCACAAAGGCCTGATCCTTCAAAATCCTGAGCTGCCGGCTCCGTGTTGAACAGCTCCAGAGACAGTCTCCAGATTTCAAGTTTTTCCTGTTGTAGAATGGCAAGATGAGGTGTATGTTTTTAAACACTAGTGGGATTTCAAAACTGATGAATGGTAGCTATTTCCTTCCTCAGCTCAAAATCTGCTGTACACTTCCTGCTGCTGCTTACCCCTTTGTGACTGAATGAGCTCTCTCTTCTCCACCCCTTCTGCAATCCATTGTAGCAAACAGTAGTATGGGGATACATACATGCCGTGCTATGTAATGCACAGCATGCCAAGGTTTCCACTGAAGCTTTCACACCAGGTCATGGGCCTAATTCTTCTGATCCTCCTCAGGTAAGGGCAGCTGCTGCAGGAACACAGCTGGTCATTTGCACTATGTAGCACTCCATTTATTCCCAAAACCCAAGTATAAAAGGATCAGAACTTCTGTATCACATCAGGGTTGTGACTTCAGGCCTAAAGATGCTTTGCTTTTGTTGCAGTGTCTAGACTGTTTATGCCTTTGTTTTGCAATAGGTAAAGTGACAGTGAAATTAAACAAAACAAAACAAAACAAAACTTGACCCTTCCTTCTACAAAGGAAAAAATCTTCCATTACTTCAGAATAAAAGGTAGAGAAGCATCTAAAAATCACTCTACGCTGATCATGAATAGAGTGTATGTTTTAATAAAGTCGGAGGCAAAAGAGAAAATTCTTTCCCTCCAGGTAGACATTTAGCTTGCTGTGCTGTTATTTCTTGTATTTGTATTCCTCCTTATACAACTAAATGACCTGAGAACTTGCTTAAAGAACCATCATAGGAAAGAGAAGTGTTCCAAGATGTGCTGGTGGCTGCAAGAGTTGTGTTGTATTTTAAATTCTTCCAAATTAACTATTAACTATGACTGACAGTCTAAGTCAGCTAACAGATTTACCTGCAGGAGGGAGCCACCAAAATACCTTCTTAGCTCTTCAACATTTTTGCAATATCACTTCCATTTTGGTATTTCTTTAAAGGATATTTTTGCATCTAACAAATTCTTTTCTAAAAAAGCTTCTATGCAGTCTAAGAGAAAATTTTAACAAAATTTTAAATTTGTGGTACTTCAGCTTGCTTTTATTTCTTGCAGCAAATCAAAATGCTAGTGAAAGCAAACAGTCATAAACAGCCATCTCATACAAGAGCTGCCTGTACTGCAGCTGTTACAGCAAAGACTAAGTCTTGATCTGGACTCTTATGCATACACCTGTGATACAAATTTAAATCATGTTTTAAACTAAACTTCCTAGAAAGGGCAAATGCTAACAAAGAGTTACCATGAAGGAGGCACTCTTCAATCCTGTGATGTTAATGGCTGAAAAAAAAATTAAATTTCCTAGTTGGCTACCACATATATAACCTATACAAATCAAAGCTTTGTTTTGAATGAATAAACCACTTCAGCATATAACTATATCATAGTGTTATGATGCATGCCTGAATATTCCTAAGAATGCTCTCAGAGGTACTCTGTGAACAGAATTATTCTGCAGAAGGAAAGATGAAGGAGCATAAAGGCCCATTGTGCACACTAATGCAGAAAAATGAAATCAAATACCACTCTCAGCAAAAGCAGAGTGTCTTCTGAGCAAAGGCTATTAAGTGTGTCAGACTGCAGGATATTTTCTGGACATGGCTATTATGTTAAGACATACTGAACATGTGCCACCCTGTCCTGGTTGTAACATCACAGTTCCAAAGGAAAAATGTCTGGTGCATCAATTCTTTGTATCACATACTCACACAAACACTTCTCACCAAGCTGTCACTTCTCATTTGTAAAGAAGGTTAGACTAAGTTATAATTAGGACTTGCTGCCCTGTCAACTAATTAAATGTAATAAAAAGCTTTCAGTGAGTTTAATGCTAACATGGTATAATTACAGCTGAGCTCTGAATGCACAGTGCCTGTATTATAGGTTTTGGTATGTGTCCTCCACCTTTAATGACCTAAATTCTCAGGTTAAACCTATCATATGATTAGTGCATGGGCACTGCCAAAGACAGCCACTTCAGATCTAAACACAAGTTGACTTCAATCCAGTCCTGTGCATTTTTAGAGGCACTACATCAGCTTCTCAGGGCAGGGCTGAAAGGAAGGAGGAAAACAGCCAGCCAGTTGCTTGCTTCCCTTCAGGAGGCACCCTTGCCCAAATACTTCCATCCATGAGGCTTCCACTGCTCTCAGCCCTTCTCCTCCCTTTTGTAAAGAAAAACATGACTGAGACTTCAAAACCAATCCCAGGTCACTGTCAGTCAGAGTAGCACCCTGGGTACAGGGGCACAGTGTGCAGCTGCCCTGTTTGCACACCTCTGGGGCTGGCTCTATTCCTCAAGAAGCAAGAGTTATACTATACAACCACCTGTTAGCCAGGGGAGTAAGGAAAACTGTTTAGTAGGCCCAAAGCAGGTCAAAGGTGATGATGCAAACCATGTAATGCTCCAGCACTTGACTGACATAGTTCCTTAATCTCCTAAGTATTTGGAAGAGCTATGAACACATTAAAACAAGGTGAAAAGTGAAAAGCCAGGCTTTAGACCAACCAGGATGTTGGTAATTACAGCTCTAGTCAGTCAGTCATTGTTCCCACTGCATTCTTCACACTTTCCCATTCACATTCCTCATTGGTTTCTGTTCCACAAAAATATGTAAGGTGGGTACAAAACACCCCCAAGATAAAGACGCAATTCATTGAACAAAAATGAAGTCTAAGAGAACCAATTAAAATGATGAAAATCTTTAATTTTATTTAGGTATAATTGTACAGACACGTGTATATACAAATACAGACCTCATGGGGCAGGGATTTCGTGGGGTTTTTTTTGGACATTTTCTTTTAGGTTCATATAATGTAAGCATTTCAAAAACAGCACTCAATGAATAAGTGCAAAGAAACTGCAAAGCAGGGCAGTACAAGCACAGGACCACACTGAGCTGGACTTTCATACCCAGATGCATACACAATGAGTGTCTTCAATGGGGTGTCAAGAGTAAGCATGGAAAGCGGATTTCGCAGACTCATGGGTAACCTCCGACATGCCAGCATCTATTAAACTGTACAGACAATGGCAGCAAGCCTATTGTAGGGAGATTTGTCTCACATCCGAGAAGCTCGAGGGTGAATACATGGGAAAAACTCAGTGATGCCAGACCAGAAACAGATCTGCCCATTCACAGCTCCAAATTAAAAAGGGAGAGGGGTGAGAGAGGAGGAAGGGCAGGAAGAGGGAAGAGAAGTGTGGAGAGTTGTACATTAAAACTGGAGATTACAAAATCCAAGTGTAATGAAAGGAGGGGAAGAGGTAACACTCTAAGCCTCTGAAAGTGACTGAGCCATTGCTTGCAGAACGCAATGGATCAAGTTCAGTTTTGAGAGTTAGGGGCAGGAATAAACAGGTACAAATACAAACATTTTCCTTCCACAATTATGTAGGAAAGGAAACGATCTACTCATCTGCTCTCAGTACCTTCCAAATTTGTTTCTAGTTCTTTTGGAATCAATACATACATATATCGCACATGACACTGGCAAGATCCTTTCCGGAAAAAAACTATTAATGGAAACAAAACCAGAAGGAAAACAGGAGGAAAACCAAAATGACACAAGGAAAAACAAACAAAATAACAGAAGAATTGTCATATCCCCAAAGCATTTTTAGAAACAAACATGATAAAAAAACTCAAAAAACAAAACTAACACAGAAATCACAGGGCTCCAACATCAGACCTTTAAACACTGAGGACAAAACATTGATCATTAAAAGTCATGTTGTTCCAGGTTTTGACATTGTGAAGTCTTGCAACAGATGAACGATTTTCAAAGACGAGTCCTGTATGATGCAGTGTCATGGCCACTTGTCTCTCAGTTCTCAGCCATGATCACACTTGATGCTTCAAAGCTCTGTCTTGTAATTGACGTGTGACTTTAATATCCTGAAAGTCTATTGTTCTCACTTACAAAAAGACATAAGAATCAAATTAATACTTTATTATCAAACACTATATACAACAGAGGTTGCTAATAATACAGAATTTAAAGAACATAGCTTTAAAGTTTTACTTGTCTTTCTTTTGCCATCCAAGTAAGTATAGTACAAAACAATATTCTAAACTAACACGAAATGTTACCTTGTCTATTAAAGGATACACAGTATCCACTAAACTGACTGATCCCTATTTTCCTTGCTTCACGTTGCAATACCCTCGGCAGACAGGAGTGTAGCTCATGGGGGTGAGCCACCTAAGCTGAGGGAGAATCAGTCCCTCAGACTTGAGCTGGAGCAGACGAAGGGGAAGGGACCAGAAATCTCCTCAATTTGCACCGACAGCTGCATTGAAAGCATCCAGAGATTTGCAATGCAACACAAAGCCCATCAGCGTTTATCCGCTTGGTATGACTGGGATTGCCTGATTCCATAAAGTATCAAGCTGACAGCATCTGGTATGCTCCCAGCCACCCAGGCAGTGCAGGGACCTGCCTTGCAGGTGCCTCACTCGTGTCATTCTTTGTCCACCCAGTAGGGGTCTGTAATAAAATGAAGGGCTGAATTTCACCAGGAGTAACACCAGTGAAAAAAAATTGCTGTGGAAAAACATACATCTTGAACTCTGACATCATTCAGAGACAAAGGATGAAAAATGAAGTCACCATTTCTACCTGAAATTGGCGCTACTGGTATGACTGCTTGCAACCGCTATGAGTCATTTTACTATGGTTACCTATCATGCAATACTAGCTGTAGTCTGGTTAATAATCCATTTGATAAGGTGCATTCTGATTAAGCTCACCTCACCCAAAGCTTTTTAATTCCCACCTACAGGAAGTATTAGTGTGTACCAAGCACATCCACATTAAAGAGAGAAAAGTACCAGATAGCCTGTAATGAGATGACGACTTCTTTTCACCATTTGAACTGTGTATCTTTACTGTGTCCACTTCACACTAGAGGAAATTTCCCACATTCCTCCTATAAGCACAGGCCCTGCATTAATGATCATGTTGTATGATATCAGGCAAGCCCAGATCATAGTATAGCATGCATAAAACCTCCCTTTACATCTTAAATTTATTTCCCCCTTTCGTCCTTTTTCTGAACAGTGGGCTGCTTCAACTTCTGGAAAACTTTTTTTCATTAAAGCAATGCCCACAAAGTGCTGTCCATTAACAGTATTACCCAATTCTGTTGCGGCAGAAGTTTTCTTCAGAATTAATACAGAAAAGCCTTGTTTCATTTAAATGCGCTCTTATATTTTGTTTCACATTTAACATAATTATCACAGTTTTTGTTAGAAAAGCTCTGTTTCAGTCTTTGTCTGGTATTTCCCTGATTATACTTAGTAGGTCAAATCTCATGGTAGCCTAGTCAAAAAATACCCCAAAGCTTGGACTTCCTGGCAAATGACGTTCTAAAGTTCTATGTTAGACAAGGTTCATATTCCTTCAACAGGGTCACTCCTAATTCCATCAAACAAGACAGCCCTATTTCCTAATCGCATCAAGGGTTACCATTTCTCTCACATGTTTAAATAGGACAAGCATATATACTCACTTTCAGCATAAAGTATATCTAAATAATGTATTTTCTATTCTAGTGGATTCTTAAAAAAATAGTTTGTTAAGTCTTTGGGAGCCCATCTAGTTTACCTCTGGCTGATAAACATGTTTCCTCTACTCTACAAACTGTGCTGGAAGGGGAAAAGATAAAAAAATTCAACACTTGAATTTGTGTTCCACACTTCTTTTCTTTCCCCTCACCACACAATGCTACTAGACTGTCCTGGCTTCTTCTACATGTGGTTTATTCCCATGATTGAGGAACTTGCAGGAGAGACAAATCAAGAGCACACTGGAAAACCCATGTTCCTAAAACTTTTCCTCTGGCCACTGATGTAATCTCTTTGCATGTTTTAACACTCAGAGCAGCATCCAAGGCTATCAGCTACTAAGTCAGTGTGGGGGAAGGTCACTTTGTTCTCGAAAGTGCCTCTGCATTTCAAGAAAAAAATTGTAGCACCACGGTGATTTGTTTTAAAATAAAATAATCCGGTGTGCATTATCCCCTTAAAACGAAATAACAGAGGCACTCACTACCCCAGTGAAGTTTCCTAAATTTGACTTCGCCTGCTGTGTGCTAACATTCCTAAATACTAACTTCTTCCTCTCACCAAAGACAGTGTTTCTACTTGTGAGCACAAATTTTACTGTCATAGATGCTTCAAGACAGTCCTGTAAGAAACAATGTCTTTCACTTTCAGAAATCTGTTCATCAGAAACTCCGGGAGGAAATGGTGTTATATCTATTCTTACTATTTCCCCTTCAGTCCTGACATGGTGATACGATGCCTTGCATGATCATCTTACAGTGCTGAATGAAAAGGCATAAATATTGTATTGGAGAGAAAAACTCTCTCAGGCTTTCCTCACTTTATCCTTCACTGACTGCATCTGTCACTATTCTTCCTTGTCCACATATGGATGACACAGTGAGCTAACAGAGGTGACTTCTTAAAGGAGAATGCAGAGGAAAATAAGAATCACTAGTGTCACTGTTACAGTTTGGCATTTTCATTTGGAGTCCTTTTATTTATATGGAGGGGTTTAGAAAGTCAAAGGGTAGGTAGGGATGGGTGCTGAAGCTAATTATCCCCTTCAAATTTTTGCTGAGTTCAGACTCAAAGGGAGAAGAAAAGGGAAAAAGGAAAAAATAACAATTTGACATCTGCAAAAACAATAAAGTCCCTTTCCTGGGATGAGCAGTTAGGTGGATCTTTGATGTTCCAAGACCCTGATATTTTCTGCGACAGGTTGCCGGAGCATACTGTGCTATAATATCAAAAGCATTGCCAGGAGGAACAATAGAGTTGCCAAAAGCCAACTGGGTATCCTTGGTGTCTGTGCAGCATTCTCACCACGGGATGGCTCGGCTGACTCATGTACGGTATCATCTGTTCAAACAGAAAGCATACATTCCAATGAGATTTTGCATCCTTAATAAACTCTCAATGAGCCTACAACTCTAAGTAGATTTCGGTGTCTTTATGAAATAGGGCAATGAACCTTGCACTGTCATTGACTTTCACAAGCGTGTCATACGTAATTATATAACCAACTTGGGCCCAAGTCCTGCATTTCTTACTGGCAAAACTCCCACTGAAGACCAGAGAGCAGAAACTAAGCCTGCTATCAGCAGATTGAGGAATGAAAGATTCTTCCTACAATAAAACCATGTAGTTCTAGCTTTGGATGGCTCATTAGATAGCAATGGTAATAGTGAGGCAGCTAAATAAAAACATTTTATTTTTGAAAGGGCTTGAAGTTGCACATGCTCAGAATTAATTTTGCAGTTAATCCCCTTAGTGAGTTACAGATTTTGACTCCTGAATTTGAAACAACAGCCTGTAAGCCAAATCATATACTCCGCTTCCATACATAAAATTTCCACTGAAGTATACTGCATTTGGGGATATGCAGGGGATTTATGACCTGTCTCCCTTTCCTGAAACAGAATTTTAAATGCTAACATATGACAATCTCTAGTTTTGTGGAATACATACTCAACCTGGAAAACCTCATAGGTAACAGACTACCTTTCATGGCACACAAATTACAGATTTACATATACACTGCTAAAACTAATGAAAAAAAACACTGCTGAGTCGGGAAAACATGCTTATGAATTAGTGGCAGAAGAGAAAACAGTAGAAAACACTGAATTTATGATACCGAATAAAACTCTTGTTAGATTTTGTAAACTAAAGATCAGCCTTAAAGCCACAGCTTGCACCATAAATAAAAAGGGCAGCTAAAGTCAAACTTGACTTCAGTGTTGTTATCGGTGTTACATTTTTCTCTGCAGAGCCTTCCATATCCACAGCTATCCAATTCGGCTACTATAAAAGTAATCTGTCTGATGCTTGCCATAAAAAGGCAAAATTGGGTTTGAATATTCTTAGTAGTAAGTGAATGCTAAAACTTTTTAGAAAGAGTGAAGTGGCCTCAAAATGTATTAGTAACTTCTTTTAGAGTGCCTAAGTCTCCAGGAAAATTAACAGTAACTCACCACTTAGTGTAATAAGCTCCCCCATTTTATAAGAGGTGTCAACATATCTATGATGAATCTGTCTCATAGTTCCCATCTCAACAAATTGCACTGCCAGGATTACACTGGGTGTGTGCTGTGCGATTCCAATTAAAGGCACTAAAGGAAGCAGGAGTCAGGACACTGGGATCACCGTGACATATCGGCATGGAGTCTTTCACGTTACTTAGCTTTAGCTAGAAAGAAGCTCCCTCCCCTTCATATCTTTGACAGCACATAAGCAGGTAGAGCACTTAGCATAATTTAATAGGCTCTTCATCCCCAGTTCAGTTACACAGCAAGATGCACAGTAAACTGGTTTAGCAATCTATCATGTTTTTTTCCAACACTAATTGATGCTAGAGTTGCATAAAGCCTATCAACAGTTTTTCAGTGCTGCTCAAGGTAAAAGTATCAAAAATAAGCACTGATCAACTGTAAATATCTTCACATCTGTATAAAAGGGACATCATCAGATGAAAGTCCCACTGATGTCAGTGGGAAAGATGGACTGGAATGACTTCATTTACAACTTCTCACCATGTATAGCAGGAAGACCCTCCCAGGTCCTAATATTTTTCATCTAGAATTATTCCAAAGGAATATAAGAATTTCAGTGAATGCAGAGTGATGTGCATTACCTTCTACCTCTTGCATCATCAATAGAATTGCAAATAAGCCTGAAATTGCAGTATTTCAAGTTAACAGTTTTGTCTTAATTACATCCATGAGTCAACGTTAAAATACAATAGGGCAGAACTACTGTAGAGCAGTAATAAATCCCCATTCTCTTTGACTATCAGCTACTGCCACAACTGGAACATTTGCTACTGCTAAGAAAACTTGACAAAAAAGCCCCAAACTAAGAAGATTATTTCTCTAACATGAAAAACATGGAGATCTTCTATGATGTCATTTTTATAGTCATTCTTCACAGGAGAATTAATTTTCATGTAACATTAAAGGGTTCCTTTCAAGAAATCATCTGGGTTTTCTGTCAAAGCAGTCCCAAGGACTCTGTACTTATATAATACAGCATACAATTCATCTGCAGTTCTCAAAATCAGTTTACAAATATGATTTTCCTTAGAGGTGCAGTTACGACACTGCACAATCTTTAATGCTTAGGAAAAAGGTTTTGCTATATTTTAAACACTGAAGGCAAGCGATGAAGAGGACATAATTTCTGAGCACAATCTGGAAGGTCACTGCTAAAGACTGAAGAGCAGTACTTAGAAAAAAATTATTTTGTCAGTCATGTGTTTTCCAGATCACATAGCTTTACATCATATGCTTCAGGTATAATTTTTCCAGATATGCACAGCTACAATTCTTGTTTGGGGACTTTTTAATTTTATTAATAATGACGAAGAGAAGGGAGGACAAGAATAGGACCAGTCAGCTTCTTCAATTCTGAAACAAGTGTGATTTCTATAGACCGTTTCCTACAAATTCTTGAACAAAACCAGTGAAATTACAAGGGTTCAAGAATGACACAAATGGTGATTTTTAAAAGAAAGGTGACAGTAAGCAATCTGCTGAACATGACCCTCCTGCCTCCCAGTTCTCCTGTCTACTGCGGAAGAAGACAGTGGCAGGTTACGGGAGAGCATAGAAGCAGCAGATGCACACTAGGGGCAGGTAAATTAGTACATGACACAAATCACATGCAGCAAGCTGTCTAACGGCCTAATGACAGAAAAGTGTGACAGCAGTTGGCAGATCTGGGAATGGCTGGGTGACTGGTGACTGGTCCAAATAATGCAAATATACACAGATGCTGGGAGTGGAAACTTTTTAGTACCAAACATTCTCATTAAAGCTATTATTTCCTCTCAGTAATACATATAGCATTTCCTCTCAGACTGCAGGATGCCCTTTGTACGAATTTGGTTCCCTGTTTTGCATGCTGCTTTCTGATGATATGTTTCTGTGATGATTCTAGTTAGGTACAGCCATTGAATGGGAAGTGAGCAGCATGGCTGAAAAAGAAGTTCTCAGTGAGTTCACTAAAATCAGGCGTTTATTACTCAGATGATCTCTTTTGCAAACCAATAACAGGAGAAATATAAATTAAATAGTTTGTGTTCACCAAACCACAAAACATAAAAAAGTGCAATGAGTTTCTAGATTCATAGGTTTCTAGAGACATGGAAAGATCATCCTAATGCTTTCTGTAGAAGCATACTGTTAATAAATATATAAATATATTTACTGTAAATGCACTCTCCTTGCATCTAGATCTCCTTAGAGAACATCTTTGATTCTCAAGACCAAAATTTTTAGGAGAGTCCTGAAAATCCTCTTAAAGAACAATAATAAAAACTATCATGTATCCACACGTAAATAATTCAAACTGCATAACTTGTGAAAGCCTTATTTATGGTTCTGTAAAAATAGTGACTTTTAGTTAAAGAAACTGCAAATAACACGGAACAAAACATTGTATGTTGCTTCATAGGATAAGGGAAGTCTCTTTCAAATAGCATAACGAAGACAAAAAAAGAGATCTTGGTAATCTGTTGTTCAGGGTATGTACTGAATGATATGTGTGTAATTTTTTTCTGGTATAATTTGTTGATTTAACAGTCTATTTTAATTATTAAGGCTTGAATAGAACAATGTATGAGCAGTGTGTAGGTACGTATAAAAAAAGCAGGTAATACTAGCATTGCAAATACTTTTCCTACATACCCACCTAATCTTAATGTCATGAGCCATCCCACTGAAGTTGGTGGGATTACTCACACACCTAGAACTAAACATGATTCTATCTGTCATAAACGTGAGCTGTACAAACAATACACATGTACTTTCCATATAAAGAAATATCAGTTTGATTGATGGTAGAGGTTAATGCAACTTTGCCGTGGGCAGATAAAGGGCTTATCACAGCAAGCATTATTCTTATTCTCAAGGCAGTGTTTGCGGGGGGGGAAGCTGTCGGGGAACACAGAAAATCCCCACCCGCAACTTAAATCTGCTTCAATAAAAATGGGATAGGAATTCATATACATATGTGTGTGCGTGTATGTTCATCCATAAAAATATTTTGCCTAAACAAATATAAATACAACTGTATATCATTTCAAAGGACTAACTTCTTATTTAAACAATAGGTCTGTCAGTTGCATGCCTGTGTCATGCACTAGCATTAAACAAGCAGTGATTCTGTTTTTCTGGAAGTCTTTTAAAACCGCATAATAAATGAAGTGTGCCCATTTACTTTGGGCCCACTTAGTAAACAGAGTGTCTTGCCAACATGTTGGGTGTTTGGCTTGGTTGGGCAAGTGACTTCAGGATATTGGTGAAAATTTTATACTGGCACACACTGTAATTTATTAAACTATGTCACCCCAAAAAAAAAAAAAAAAAAAGTACTATTGGTAATATTTTTCCTCTCCTGCATTAAACAAGGATACAGAAAATATACCAGAAGAGATATTAGCACTGCTAGGAATGTGTAAAAGCAGAGCAGTTGTACCATGCAAAGCATGCAGAGAGAAAAGGAGAAAAAGTATTGAAACGCCAGAGATAGACGGATTTGTTAAAAGAGATTCTCTAAGCATACTAACCTGCTGGTTCTAATGAATTTTCTACTTTGTCGTTAACATCGAAAACACGATCATGAACACCTATAGTTTTCATACAGCTGTCTATAACAAAAATAGAGATAACAGCCAAATACGTTAGTGAGACACCCTTAAACTCCCCACTTTCCTTTGTTTCTCTCTTTTTTCTCTCTATTTACTATATGTAATTAAGCATATTCATATTTTAAAGCCTGTGGCACTTGTCCAAATGACAGTCCATTTTGTACAACAAATGTTGTCCATTTGTACAACAGTTTAAGAAACAAGTTAGCAACTGCCATGTAATTAGAACAAAGCTTTATGAAAAATGATAAGAAAATATGATGAAAATCATAACACAAATGTTGCTGTACAACAGTTGCAAAAGATTTAACAGTAAAAAAATATATATATATTTATGGCTGTTTACTAGACCACACATTAAAGCATGCGCTACAAAGCCACCCTCAAAAGCTTGATCTGAAGAACTTACTTGCTGGTCGCACAAAGACCTTGAGCTTTAGACAGGATCTCCTTCCATTATCTGAGATTGCAGAAGCTATAAATGGAGAAGAAAGACAAGTGTAAGAGAATGAAAATGCAAATCATCTTTTGTGCTTAAATAAAATATCATGTATCTTCCCTTCATCTGAAGGGCTGGACATGTTTCAGCCTCTGCATGTAAGGACTTCAAGTGCACAAAGGACCTTGACTACACAAAAGCATGGAAAGAACTGTGGATTTTATTCTGATCTTTTTTTTTATTACTTTACATGAAAGAAATGAAACACATGGTATGTTCAATGTTTCACTGTCGTCTTCCACCTTTCCACACCTTTTTCCTCAAGAGATTGTTGCATATGACTTCTGCTGTAATGCAGGTGTCTATCCTGAAAAACTACACTTCAGAATAACTAGTGAAAAGCTAGTCTTGAAACACTAGTTCATAGAATTCAGCAACTGAAAAAGGAATGAAAAAAACAAAACAACACTGAAGGTGACAATGCCAAAAATAGGACTATGTATCTACTCCCACAAAATCAGAAATACATACCATTAAATTCTACCGCAAAAGCACCCTCCATATGCTCCAATACATCTGCTTTTATTGAAAAAATACTTATCTTGCTTCAGTCAAATAATGATTTCCCTGTGTTATAAAACTAACAAACAAAAAACAGTTTATCCCATTCATGATTTCCCATTCAAAATATTACATTTTAAGCGTACTTACATATTAGCAAAAAAGAATAAGTAGAAACATCTAGAACTAATGCAAATGATCATACATATAAGACCATTGTCAGCACCTACTTATTTCCCAGGAACAAGTAGTGTTGTGAAAACTTCCTCTTTAGAACTGCAGTTGCCCCAAAATACACGATCATAGGGAAATACACCTGCCTGTCACCACTGACTGGACTCCCTACTGTATTATCTGCCAATTTGAATGCATTGGTAACTGTTCTCAACATCTGCAATTTTGAAATTGTACGCTGGCCTGCAGTTCAACATGCATACTGGCAACCAAGCAAATTGACTCGGGCATCCAGATTTTCACCTGTAAAATACCATTTGCAGATACATATTTTTGGCCTTGCAAAAACCCTCAAAGGCTATAGCTGAAAACCATTGCCTGAAGAATTTCAAAGTAATTTTTATTTAATTGCCCAGTCTCCTCCATCATTCAAAAAGCTGTGTGCTAGAGCAGGACAAGCTGCCTTATGCAGAAAATGGCAACTATTGGAAACCGTCTTGATTTACAAAAGAAGACTGGGCTGACAAAATATTAGTTTGTTCTATTTATCACTGTTTCATCCACTTTTATTAATTCTGTCCATGTTTGTGACAAATAACTAAAATGATTTATACAGAGACATATGAATGCAGACTGTTTATCTTCATGCTAAGCTCACACTTGAAGGCCTCCTCAGCTAACTTGAAATTAATTCTGTTTGTCTTTGATGATGTTTTTCCAAGGCAAGTGTCAGATTTTTCCTAGAAGAACTTAACAAGAAGAGCTAGCAAATTCAGTACAAACACACAAAAAAGCAGAAAAGAGTCCAATACAGCTAATACTGTGAATCTGCACCTGTTGGGAAGTGCTTGAAAAATTGTTTATCTCTTTAAACCAAAAGACAAAAGTGTGCAGAAATGATGCTCTCCCCTTCACAATAACAAGCAGTTAAGAAGTGTTAACAGCTGGCTTTGCTGTAGGTTCTTACTAAATCAAAGTCAGAAAAACTCCCTCTACTGACATTTACTGTAACTGGTGTGTTATTTAGGGCACAATATTTGCACTCTGTGGTTATATTCAGGAAAATGTGTCCCTTCTGTGGCCCTCACTGAATATATGCAAGTGACTAAATGCTTTGCTCAGACTGAACAGGCAGTTGTAGATTTCTCGAAATATAAGAATCCTATAGTCATTACCACATTGGAAATAACATTTCCAAATTAGCCAAAACGGAGTCCATA
This sequence comes from Streptopelia decaocto, assembly GCF_964273445.1. NCBI lineage: Eukaryota > Metazoa > Chordata > Aves > Columbiformes > Columbidae > Streptopelia > Streptopelia decaocto. The sequence goes on from NC_138657.1 coordinate 44,112,825, forward strand.
CAGTAATTTTATCACTAACAGATTTTTCCTCCTCAGAAATTATTTCAGAAGTGCATCACGACGCACATTTATGTAAAGGAAAGTTTTAGCTTTGATGCTCACACACTGCTGTTGATGTCTTAACCTAAGCACATTTGGGCTTACTGCTGTTTATTAGAATACTCTTAGTAATGACTAAGTAGGATACCATTAACTACCTAGGATAGCTAGGAGCTAACAAAATACTATCTGGAAAAAACAGCAAATTAATGCTTTGTACATAAAAAAATTATATGCGTACATAATATTTGCACACACTTCAGAGCAAACAACAGCTAGTGACTGACCATGTTTTTTAGGAGAAAAATATCAAAATCTGTTCCCCGCTTAAATGTTTTTCCACCAGTCCTCACACAGGTTTGCATATTATAGACTAGATCATGAAATGCAGTCCTATTTTGACAATAGCAGTTGTATTTAACTCATAATCCCAGAAACGAAGGGCAACGAAGATGATTAAGGGAGTGGAGCACCTCCCTTACGAAGAAAGGCTGAGGGAGCTGGGTCTCCTTAGTTTGGAGAAGAGGAGACTGAGGGGTGACCTTATTAATGTTTATAAATATATAAAGGGTGAGTGCCATGAGGATGGAGCCAGGCTCTTCTCGGTGGCAAACAATGATAGGACAAGGGGTAATGGGATCAAGCTGGAACACAAGAGGTTCCACCTAAATTTGAGAAAAAACTTCTTCTCAGTGAGGGTGACGGAGCACTGGAACAGGCTGCCCAGGGAGGTTGTGGAGTCTCCTTCTCTGCAGACATTCAAAACCCACCTGGACACGTTCCTGTGCGACCTCACCTAGGCGTTCCTGCTCCAGCAGGGGGATTGGACTAGGTGGTCTTTTGAGGTCCCTTCCAACCCCAAACATACTGTGAAACTCTGAAACTGATGCAGTCTTAGTGATAAGTATGAAAAGGTGCTTTTTTCGTTTAAAGGGAAATAGTGTACTGTCAATGTTCTCAGTAAACCCAGGAAGATTCCCCTTTTATCAGTGTTTTACTCATTCAGAAAGAATAATAATTAAAAAAAAAAAATCCAGTGAGATATTGTTCTGCTCTCACATCTGCCTCAACAACAAAGAACAGGGTGGTAAAGTGATATACTGCAACATCTTTGGCCTTCCTGAGAAATTAAGAACTCTTTGCCAAACTGGGTGACTGAAATAATTTTTTTTTCCTTTTCTTCTTCTCCCTCCCTCTCCTTTCTCCTTGTCATCTTAAAAGAAGAAACAGAGATCAGTTGCACTATTTGCCTTAAGACCAGGTGTATAACCCACAGGTAAGAGTCAGGTTGACTTATATCATCTGTCCTCCTCTCACACACACTACAGTAGGTTTATCAGTATTGTTCTGTTCTCTTTATTGTCTTATTTATTCTGCAATATTTTCACCAGTATCCCATCAAAACACTGCCTGCTGGATTAAGATGTCCAGCATATGATGGCAACAGCTGGCATGTTATTTTTTCCCCTCTTTCAGCAACAAGCTCAACGAATTTTTTCCCTGAATGTTAGGCAGATCACACTTGCTGTCTATTACGGAAAGCCAAGAGTCTTCATTAAATCTGTTTGGTTTTGGTTTGTAAGCTAATGCCTCAAAGTCTGAACTAAAGTTGAAGTTTCAAGTCCAAGTGTTCTACATGAAAGTAATTTTAATGGCAAACTCTTGCTGAAGAGGATGAAACTACAAATCAGGGTGACTTATCAACCAACTTTTTGACTAACAGCTACAAACACCACATGACCAAAGCAACACAGTAGAAATTACAAACAGCGCATACTAACATTTACTAAGAATAAATGCTAAACATGCTTTTTCTGGAGCAGAGGTAATGCTGCAGCTAGGACCTACCAAAAGCTTAGGCTTACAGATAAAATTCTGGGATACATTTGAAACAAATACCTCCTATCAAACTGCCTGTAACTGGAAAAATTTAAGTCTGACTTCAGGATCTCAGGGTAGGAAAGAGCAAAGTGTTAGCAGAAACTTGGGTGGTTTTAAGGTTTTTTACTGTCCAGGAGAGGTGGACTTCCAGTGCAGCAGAATCTTGCTAACACCCTGACACTGTTGCATGCTTGCAAGAGAGAAACATTGCTGAAGTCTGAAAAGGAGAAGGAACTGCTCTTTGTCAGGTGGGTTCTGTTAAAGTTGCTTCCCAGGTAAACTATGGCTATTGTTGCTACATTCTACTGAAATTAGCTATAGTATAAGAATATAAGTCCTTTCTACATGGTACAAAGAGAAATTTAATTCTCCTTTCTGCACAAAATCACATTAGTTCCTAAGGCTTTGGTATAAGGCTTTTATATTCACCTGTTTTAGAAGTGATATTAGCCATAAAACAGAGGCCAGTTCTGAGAGCAGGAAGCCTCTGATGCTAATGGAACCTGTGCCAAGCAACATTTTCCATTTAAAAAGCAAAAATTCCAAAAGAAAATAAAGGCAACTGAAAACTTGCTGCACAACAAAAAGAAACATTTGGGAAAATGATCCCTTGTAAGGAACACAAGAGATTATATCCTCTTTTTGCCATGAATTATCTTAGAACAGAAAGGTCTGACTGGTTTAGTTTGCGTCAGTAAGAATCAAAATGAAAAGCAGAAGTTGTTAGTTCCTATATTCTATTGCAATTCCTATGATACTCCACTCCTCCCCTGCCCTCTCTCACCTTTATCAACAACTTCATGACAATCTCCTGGGTCTCTCTTTTAAAGAACATGTTTTAGACCTCACAGTTACATAAAGACTTGGGGTTAGAAGGAAGTGCACACTAAAATCCCTCTGAAATCATAAGATATATGAAAACACTTCAATGATTCTAGAAGTAACTCGTTTGGTCTCTTTAAAAAAAAAAAAAATAGAAAAATTCCATGAATCAAAAGAAATTCAAGTAATGATCTCTGTATTCTTGAGATGAAAATACCATCTCTAACAGTCAAACTAGTAAAAAATCAAAACAAAACATGCCACGAACTACTGCACAAGCTGGATTCAAAAACAGCCCACAAACACAAATTAGATGAGAAAACTTCTCTTATTTGAACCACTTCTGGCTACCATTTTTATGCTCTGTAAGGAAAGGAAAGACAGTGAAGAAAATTATTTTCTCCTGCTCTAGAGCTAAACCATAAATATCTTAGTATTTGCTAGATATATTTAAATATGGGGGAAAAATAAACATGGCTCCCTATATCCTACTCCTAAGCAGCTCTCTGCTAGAAAACACATGGTACATTATTAATATATTAGATATAAAAATAACAGGTTAGGTCCTCCTCAGCCTGGTAAAGCTTAGAAGAGCTACACAATGATTGCAGGAAGTCACAGATAGAGAACAAAAAGTAACATACACAGAAAATACTGTGACTTTTTTCCTCAACAGTTTTGCAGTTGAATTTACTATGTTAAATCCCTAAAACTCCTTAAAGGAGTCATCAAGGTATGGTCCAATAAACCTAAAAAATAAGCTAATTAAACAGTGTATGAAAAAAATGTATTAAAATTTCAAAAGTAACTTGGTTATCAGGACCTGCTAGTCATGTGACAAAAGCTGTAATTAAGTACTTTCTTTCCTGAAACATGCAGGAGTTTGGCTGGCAACTATCTGAGGCTCAGTTTCTAACCTAAGAGCGAGTTACTAGGATGGTGCATACAAAAAGTGTTTCAACCATTTTATTTCCTGATATTCACATGTAATCAGTGGTTTCCTCTGCTTGTCTTTTCACTCATTCTTAGCTTTCTAATTACAGCATTGCACCTTTTCCTAAAATGCAAGTCCTGATACAAACAAACAAACAAAACCCCAAACCAAACAAACAAAAAAAACCCACCACACAACATAAATGCAATTCAAATCCTCATTTAGCACCACAAATACATTTAATATTCAAAGCACAATCCACTATGGACCCTGTTAGCAAAACTGGAATTGCTCAGTGTACAAATAGCACTCCATTTCTCTAAGTCAGTCAGATGTCACCTTTGTTTTAGAATGAGGGAACACCGGTAAAAGAGCACCCTTTCCTTATGCAGGAACCCAATACTCCCCACTGTGTCTCTTCACAGCCCTGATATGCTGCAGATAATTCTCTTGCCATTTTGCATTTCAGGTTTCTATGATCATTCTCTTGGAGTAGTCTCTGATTATAAAGGTTTGTGAAACACTGTGGATGTAAGTCTGTTCTCACTATATTTTTGAAAACTGTGATGAATGTTTTCTTCTGCTCTCTGCTAAGATGTCCAGCAAACATGATCTCCTTATAGAGAAGATCTGAGAAATCTCACCAGCATCTCACCTCAGTTTCTTGCAGATATACTACGGCCAGCACCCTCTATGTGTCACACAAATTCTGGCACTGCTAAGCGCTTTCCAACAAGAAGCACTGAACAGAAGTATCGGTTCAGACTGGGAAGCCAATAGAGAATTTCAAACTTCTCCCCAGCATACTAAATACAGATGCCACCTGCATATAACTGGAGTAAACACTTAACACTGCTCAGTCAAAATGGGTGAAATTGTAACTTCTGTAATCACCTGGAGAAACATCACAAAGAGAGAACCTACAGCAACCCCATACACGGGGTGCTGCATGTTCTAAATCAGAAATTCATGTTTATGCAGTCCTTCCACTCTCTTTAGGCGTCTTAGTTACAGACAATCTCTTCAGGAGAAAATATTTATAGCTGGGATTTCCCTTTAGCTCTTTCAGGCACAATACCACTCCCATTAGTAAAATCCAATATCCAGGTAACGTTATACAACCTGCAAATCACAATTCCACCAACCTGAAGTGTTTTAGCATCTAATATCCTGTAACAGCTACAGAGCTTTAAAAAGTTTTCTTTTTAAGAACAGTCATCTGCTTCCTTCTTTGTAAAGAAATGAGTATGTGTGAGAGCATTAAAAATGCAGTTTTCTATTATGTTTGCCACAGGCAATATTTCTCAATTTGTGCAAGTCAAAAGAAAAAATAGCCTATTAGTTGTTAGAAGAACTGAGCCTTTCCCCTGTAGGTTTTCATGTGATTTACCATACAAAAATGTAGGCAAATTAGCCAGGTAAATGCAGAATTAGTTATTAATATTCTTCTCACAGTTTAGATTGAAAAAAGTTACAAATTTGCATAAATGGTACAACTGAAAAAGTCAGCTAGAATTTAATGAATCAATCAAGCACTTCTTTGTCTGCATACATGAAGCAAGGCCCATACCTACAGACAATGAAGGGGTCTTAAAAACTACTAATCAAAAAAGAAGCTAATACTGTCTATGGCTAAATACAGGCAAAAGTACTACACATACTAGTAGTTCCAAATGAAGTTTTAAAATCCACAGTATTAAAAGGGCACTTAATATAAATGCATATTTCACTTTACTCTGGCATGCTCAACTAGATCTGTATAGGTGAATGTAAAAACAATAATATCATATTTCTGTACGATCACCATGTACATACATGCCTACACATATATAGACTTATATTCTGCACTTCATGCAAAATATAAATAACAAAGTGCACAGCAACAGAGAAAAAGACTTCATAAAAGCTGTGTGCACAACATCAAGCGGATTGTAAAATACTACTTTTATTTCCTAATGTCTTATACCTAATTTGCACAGCCTTGGCACTGTGTAAAAACACTGGATTATTATGGCCTATCTCACAAGTAACTAAAAATAGCCTAGTAAATGGAAAAGACTTGACGACAAATGCTATTTTAGTGAGAGTTCTTGGAATAATGTAATACATAGTTACTGTTTCTGCATTAGCACTTAATGGTGAATTAAGTGTCCTATTGCAACTGCTTGGCCAGGAAAAATATAATTTTTCTTGCAGTTTCTGATCTATTGCAGCTAATATATCTGGTTGAAGGCTGCATGGAGGCTGCATAGATTCAAAGTAGGTTTCATATCAAAGTCGTACAAAACAAAATTAAATCCTGTATGGTACAATAAGTTAACCATGGACTTCCAGTTTTATTAAGCCATTTGTCCATTACTTCCTCTGTAAGGGGACTTAATATTGTCTAGCCCTGTATCTCTCTCAGATAGGCCCCTTATCTGCTCTAGAGGGTGATTTAACGACAAGACTTCTCTGTTGTTGGCCTGGCTGGTATACTGGAGTCAAGACTTTTTTAGTGCAGAGCATCCCAAAGCCCAGACCCTCACAGTGCTGGGCACCTCCAGGTGAGCAGTAGCTGAGGCCTCATATGAGGCAGACAGCATCACTCTGGATCCAGTCCAGTTCACTACAGCCATACTGTTATCATCTGTCCTCCCAAGTTGTCATATCCAGTTGAGTTCAGCTGAACACAAAATCACCTCAGTGCAGAGCAGCTTCTACCCTTCACACCTTCAGGAGGACAACAAAGCAGACATTTCGGCTACAGAGAAACCCAGTCCTGTCTGAGCAGTTCCTCTGAACCAAGTCCTGAACCAATACGAGAACTAAGCTCAGCTGTTCTTTGCAGAGACTTTTATTTTTCACAAAAGCAAGAACAATTATGTTTGTTTAAGGACCAGGGCAAAGGTATCATCTAACTGCAGCCTGAGTTTCCCAGATAATCCATCTTGTGTCTATGGTGTTAGTTCTCATTAAAAAACAAACAAAGCTCAGCTGGAAAGAAATGAAAGGCATATCCTACTTTGAATGGACTTTCAGTTGCACATAAGCTCCTGTGAAATATAAAGAGGTATAGATGAAGAATAGATCATATAGTTGCTCCCATATGAAATATTTGCAGGCCTTTCCTTCATATGAGATGGTTTCCCTGACATAAATTCAAACTGTATGACATATCACTAAATATGGGCTAACTTTTCTGCACTAGAGCAATATAAATGACTGATGTCATACTTTTGTATTGCAACAAAACAACACTTATTAACTAAAATGAAATAAAAACATCAGATCTCATTAAAGTTTTCAATGGCATTAACAAAACCAAATACAGTTATTGTACAACATTAAGATCGTATTCGAGTAAATTGCTAATAAAAGAAGTTAATACTATCAAATAGAGCACTCAGAGAAAAAGATATCTTCCTCATACTCTTCATAAGCACTTCTATTCTTTGATTTTCCCTTGGTATCACTAGAAATAAAATGTTTTTCTTCAAGCAGGCTATTCATTTTGCTAATTTCCATCTCTAAGAACTAGATATAAGTAAATCCTTTGAAGAGACGTTATAGTCTTGTTAGTAATGACCTTCTCTTTTTGATCTTTAAAGCAACATGTTCACCCACATGGAATTTGTGGATATTGTATCATTCTACTAAACCTCATATACTTTAATGGACTTCATATTATCCATATCTAGCTTTACCACTGCTGACATTATTATATAAAGCACAGACAAACATTCCATTCTACTCAATTTTCATGGTCTGGCCACTATCTTTAAAATATTTAGAGACATTTCTAGCTTCCTACGCCATGCTTATAAATTCAGTCAGCTTACAAAAATACGTAAGTAATTATAAATGTTTTATTGTGCTAGGAGTGTGACATGTCATAGACATGAAAAGTTACTTCTGCTGACTCACCTAAGCAAAGCAATTAAATATCTTTTTCATGTCTTGTGGAGGAGGGAAAAGACATAAAGACAGGAAGAGATCTTCAAGAAGCTGCCTTAGAATCAGGAGAAATTTAGTAAAAAGCACAGAATGCAGACTGTATATTGTTGTTATTTAAAATTAAGGCAAACAGTGAGAATAATGCAAGTTTGAATGTGTTTGAGTTCACATGCATGCCCAGAAGTCTGCAAATGCACTGCTTAAAGAGAATACTATTGCTCAAAAGATTCCTGAAGGACATTTTCTCCTGTCAAAGCTCTAACAGCACCCTGACACAGTGTTTACAAAAAATGCCTGTATGCACAGTCAGCTCTTACACAGATAAATCCAAACTTGAGCAGGATGGAAACCAGATATGGTAAAATAGATATGGTAGAAAAGGTAAAGTTTGTAAAACACATCATAGTCTACTGTAACTCAAGCTCTGATACTGAGAAGATTCTCAGGGCAGAGACCTTCTGTTTCATTACACCTACTATGATAAGGTCTGAGGCCATGACTGAGCAGAGTACTAACACAGTAACAGATGCCAACACTATATTAATAACAGTACCTCTTTATCAGATGAATTCCCAGTTTGCTCAAGTCCTGTAAAAGCACTACTGAACCTTCAATCACTCCACCATACAAGCCAGAAATTTTTATCCAGTCCTTAGAAGGATTTTCTTAGCCCTTCAATTTGTCACCTTTATCATGAAAAATTCTGGAACATATCAAGCTGTGGTTTTCTCTTGAAGCAAAACTTGCCCAGTGTGTCAGGTGTAGCAGTTTTATTTAAAATTCTAGATGACTGCTTTTTTTCTTTCACTTGTCTAGCTTGTGTTCAGCGTTGCACGTTGCATTTATGCTTTGAAATCCATATTTGAAGAAAGTCAACATATGTGAGAATAGCTGCAGCATCATCAAGGAGAACTGTTGCCTTGTCAGGAATTTGACACGTCTCACCTATGTCAGAAAAGGACTGTAGATTGTCATGACTGTAACTGTGGGAAAGTCCAAAAGATCCACAGGATAGCTAACTTCATTTTACTCTGCCACAAATTATTTCCTTCTGTGCTTTCCCCCCCGCCCCCCCAGATTAATGTATGCCACAGGATGTTTAGCCCTCTTTCCAGTGATCATTCCCAGACGAACTCAAAATTAGACAAATATGTGTACACTTTTCCATAACTAGGAGTCAAAAACTCTCGCGGTATGGAAACCATTTCTTAAAAGCAATGAATACCACATCGGACTGTTGCAACACACAGGTACCTCTAGAGCTTTTCTCTTCCTGAATGCTGTAACAATTATTCTCTCAAAACTGAAGCATTTCTCCCCACTCTTCTAGAAAAGTCCCTGTTTCATACTAACAATCTTCCCAAGCAGGCTGGGAAAATCTCATCTCTATTTTCTATCTGGTACTTTCTGATCTAAGCAAGCACCTGCCCAGTGCAAGTTTACTGCTCTATTCTGTACACATCAACCAGTTAAGGAACTCGTGTAGCCAAGTTGTAAGCAGCTTCCAGTGGTTCTTCCCATGCATATCTAAGATCATACATATGGAAAATAATATGAGATAAAACAAAACCACTTACTTGAAACCTCCTTGCTGATGCATATTTCACTTCAAGAGAGATGGACAAAAATGCTGTCAAATTAACTTATCTCAACCACACAGTACCCATCACTACTTGATTTGAGTGCCTCTAACCAAATGTGCTGTCTCCACTCAACCATTAGAGACCCCAAGCCTAGTCACACTAACTTTGCCACTGAAGTGCACAATCTCTATTCTGTAATCATGAAGATCTACTTACATTTGTGTCTACGTTCCTGGCTAGTTCATATCATGAACATCTGCATTGGATATAGTTTTGGTAGCTGTATAGAACTGCATGACAGTGTGCATCAAATGCTTCTTTCCCCTCACATTTAAAAGCTGTTTCAGTGTACTGAGTTTCTTCAAAGAGGCCCAAATACACTCTGATTTACCTTAGCTAGGAAAAGAATCACCTGAAATGCATGTATTTTCTCCTTGAGTTACTGCAGCAAAACATGTGGGACTCAAAAAAACCTCCCAACCAAACAAGAAAAAATCCAGCCTGAGATCAAATAATTCACTTTGTGGTGGTGGGAAGCATCAGTTCTGCAAATAAGTGTGTACTGTTTGATCTGGAGTCTCAAACAAGAGTCAAGGGTGCTTTCATACATATCTATGAATTATATGATACGGTATTGCTAGCTGGAAGGCAAAAAAGACCCAGAGTATCTCCGTATGGATGCTGCAGAAGCAGCTAAGGCAGGCTATACATGCCTGCTGCTTGCTGATCCCACTCTCACAGCTGCCTACAGCACCAGCTATCCTGCAGTATGGATACACATGGGGTCCAGCGCACCCCTACAGGACTTCCAGCTGGGACAGCCATAAACCTGGGTCTGACTTGTGGTCTCTTTCAGCGACTGCATAGGCAGAACCAGTGACACAGAAGCATCCTTCTTGTTCTTTGTTTCTAGTTAATTTTTAACATCTCTATATACTTTCAGTTCACCTTTTAGGAATCACTGAATAATTTGTTCTTTAGCCAAGTAAAAGTGCTTGTGGTATACTTCTGCATTTTTCTGTTCTCCTGCAGAGACAATTTTTTTTTTCTTCAATTAGGCTGGGGGTTGGTTTGTTTGTTTGTTTTGAAGCCCACAAGGTGTGTAATCAAAGCCGGCACCAGAGCATCCTAATTACAAAACCCAGCAAGGAACTTTTTGCACACGTTTTTTGGACTTCACATTTCCTGTTCACAGAATCTTCTTGCTGGGAAAGTAGAGATCACTAGAAAAGTTCAGGAGACAGAACCCAGACTGGCAATAAATAATTTTTCACTTCTTCCTTTAATACCAAGATCAAATAAAGAAAAATTGACCCTGTATTTGTAACATGTCATTCCATTTTTGTTTGAGAAAACATCCTGAGGAGGATGGTGGGGAGGAGATCAAGGTTTATGGTTTGGGGCTTTTTTTATTTTGGAAAAAAAAAAAAAGGCATCTTGAAATAGAGCTGAAGAAAAATAGCAGGTCTGAAGTGCTATCAAGTGCTAGCTGCTTTCTGCTGAGCTGAAGTGACCATTTTCAGATCCTTTCAATCTGTGGTGAAAAGATCATTACCATGCTACTCCCGGGAAGTCAGTCCTCCTGCAAGTGAGCTCCTTTGTTATGAATATGGAACAGATGGAACCAAATCTATCTGCTCCATAGGAACAAAAACACTTACAACTTAGTTCTCTCTATTAAAGACTCTACTTAGCTCCTTTATAGCACTGGCTTTCTGTGCACTGCTGTGAGGTTTTGACTTTATAGAAAAAGGCACTTCATAAAAGCAATAGTTCTTACTCCTAAACCAAAAGCAGCCTAAGAACTGGAGAAGATGAATGCAGAGTTTAACCTGCATGGCTCCTTGGAGATATGCAAATTTTCAATTACTTTTTTTCTTCTTTTTCTTTTTTTTAAGCTAGAGAAAGGATTATTTTTCTGAGGAGGAAATATAGCCATATGTTGCACTGTCTGTGCATCAATAGCAGTAAAGTACATAGATGGTAATAGACGGCTCACTCTAATAAGGGTGGATCTAACTATGTTACTGCAAGAAGGAACATAGATTTTATTTGTCCATATGTAAGTGTGGGTCAGGATAACACCTGGCGATAACTATAGCAGTCTTTCAAAAATTGACTTTTTTGGTAGGAACCCTCACCATGAACAACAAAAAAATATTTAATGCATCAATTTATCTCCAAATATTGCATCTTGTTGGGCCTATTTCATAAGACTTTAACAGAAGCTACATTAATATTACACCAATTGACTTTGCAAATTGAAAAGATGCATAAGCTGCAGCTGAAACTAACAGATGTACTTACTGACTGCTCATTTTCAGCAGAGTTAAGCAGGTATGGGCAGAGTATCTTTCACTTCTGCTACTACTAGAAAAATAACAAATGTTTATTCCTAGCCACACATACACACAGATATGGTTTATATCAGCTTCTCACAAAAACTCATACAACAGAAGTCAGCAACCTGCTTTACTCACTGTTTAATATGTTAATACATTTACCGTCTGGCTGCTTTTTCAGAAGTAATTGAAAAAAGGATTTTTGTGGCAGGATGCTTTGATTCTGACTAAATCAAGTCTTTAGGCAATTTCCCCCTGCCAGCAAAGGCACAGCTTGCCTGAAGTTGTAACCTTTGTTAGCGGAAGAGAACTGGCCTTGAAACAGATCATGAAGCAGATGTTTTATGCCAAATCAGAGTCTAGGGATACACAGGCTACTGCAAATAAAACTCTTCTCCTGTCTGTTCAATCATTTCAATTCCCTGCAGTGTGAAATACGAACTTGCCAACAAATGGCCAGTGTGCTAGGCAACACAGCAGGGACAGCAAGTGCCACAGATGAACCAAGGGCTGGAAAACTCCTTCATTAGGTCTGATTTTCAGCCCAAGCCTCAGCAGTGACATGTGGGAGACACCTTCAAAAGAAGGTAATGGCATTTGTAAAGGCAAATTTCCATCAGCTTCAATTATAGAAAGTGCATGCACTTGGCTAGTAGAAAATGAGGTTCATATGGCTGTATCCACAGTTCATAGTCATTAGTGGCTCATGACAAAGACGGTGGTTTTTTAAATTATTTTTCTTTAAAATTTTGCCACCTGAGACATGACTGCTGATAAAAAAAATCCCATCAGCTTAATATCAGAGCTCTGCTACACAACAATGTGTAGCACAACTCCCATTGTTTGGTGGTGGAGCAGCTTCATACCAGGAGAGGGTAAAAGCCCCACTCCTACCACCTCTGAGGAGCATGGCAGGACTCTGGAGGCACCTGCGCGAAAGGGCAAGACAGTCCAATGCTACACTTCCATCTTTTATTGGTCTCCGCATCTAGATGTTTCCATCTGACTAAAGTATTACCCGTTTAGAGACTCACATTTGCTCTTGAAAGCTGTCTAAAACACCAGTTAAAGGTAAAAGAAACCCTGTACTTTCAAGTCACTTTCCATCCATGTCAACACTACAGTGACTCTCTCGTGTGTTTCTAAGCTAACAGTTGCACTTTGTGTTAAAAGTAAAAGCTGACAATACCAGACTATTTTAGCCCTTGATTATGGGAGAGCAGAATTATGGGAGAGAGATTATTGGGCTCAAGTTGTTAAGAATATTGTATTTGCACTTAAAAAACAACAACAACAAAACCTGGTAAAACATAAACATACCATTTAAAATAACACACTGACAAGCTTTCAAGATGTTTACAATCTGAAACAGAGATCACATTTTCAAAAGATGTCAGTGTTTCATGTGCAAAGCATTTTAGAAATCTGGCCAACTATTTGGATAGCTAAGTGACAGCTAAGCACTTCTAAAATTATGACTCTAATTGGGAATGCTAAGCACTTCTGACATATAGCCTGTAATATGCAATCTATTTATTTCACCTACTTTTGGACTGAGATTAAGGAAGAACAAGATTGAAGAAGCATATGTGCAATTTACATAGAGTAAATTAGATAGATTGTATCTGCTCCAGGTTTAGGGGGACTGTGTTTTGGTTTGTTTTTTCTTTTTTATTTTTAAATTTGTGTGTTAGGTGCATTTCAGATCAGTCCTGTAAAACCTAAATAAAGATTATACTCAAATGTAGATGCATCACAATCAGTGCCAGTTTCACTGCTGTTCCAAATCAAAAAAGGCCACAATGACAAACTAATTGTGTGTTTCTCAGATTTTTTTTTCAGAAGTCTAGTTAATCAAATTAATAATTTTTAGTATTGAATGTATATACGCAATCTCTACTTACTTTTCAAATCTGATGTAAAACCATCCATGGGAAATTTATGTCTATAAATTAAAATATATTTTTCTCTATGAAATGGCACAGAAAAAAAATTACTGCTACTTTTATTCTTTTCCCCCTGCCTCCCCTCACAGAAAGTTATTATTTGAGGGTCTTCTTTCTTCAGCCTAAAATACAGTTGCTGAAGATCTAGGGAAATGTCATGGGTCCTCCTCTGGCTGCTTTATTTGTGTGGGGCTTTTTGCTGACTTCATTGTAGAATGTACATGTGCTTGTAAATTTACTTTGTATTTATATGTATGCAGTGCAGATTTACATGCACATAATAGCACACAGAATAGCATATGTTGTTCACAAGCATTCTGTGGAATGGCTTACATCCTCTCATGAAAACAGATGTACTCACACAGGTAGCAAAAGTGTAATTTTCATTTACTTTTCTAAAGCAAAATGTTCCTGATCCTCATAGTTGATACAGTTCCGAAGATTTTCTCTTCCTTTTCTATTTACAACTTGGATGTGCCATTAGGTTCCCCAAGAGATTTATTTTTGGCATAAGACTATTATTCACTAAAATGAAAAAAATTCTGGGCAGAAATATCTCTTCTCAAGCAGGCTAGAATATTAAGAAATATTCTCCCTAGACAGTCCTTCATAAGGGTTTTTCCAAAGCTAACTCTTGAGGCACATCTTTTAGACCTCTGTAAAATCTAGAACAGATTATTGAATCTCCAAATTATCCCACAGTTTGCTTAGAAGCAATGCAATTGTTTCTGATGAGAACAAGTAGCTGGGTGTGGCTTAGTAGAGAGTGGTTCAAGGGTCTGAGTGTGCACAGCGCGTTCAACTCATTCCCTCACAGCAAACAGTGACTACTACAAAGAATTAGGTGCCAGGCAACTGCAAAGCTACTGGAAAAGGCAGTTTCCCCCTCAACTAAGAAGTCAACAATAGCATGGTATGACATATAGCTTGGAGTACTCCAATGAAATGGAACATTTTATGGTTTGCATACCAAAGATTTTGGTGGCAAATCAAAATGCTTATTTTCTGAAGAGTGGACGGATTTTCTTATGGAACCTGCAGCACATTTATAGTGAATCGCTCCTTCGGCCATCTTCTGCAACAGGAGAGGTTTCAGTGGTAATGTTTCTCCTCTAATTTACATCCATTACCACAGTGGTTACCAGGAAGAAGGGGAAGGGAACTAAGCACAGCAGAGAAGTAAATTTAACACCTCACATAGTCACACTTCTACCCTGAGAAGTATTGCAAGCAGTCCCTTGTCTAAAATAGGGCTGAATTTACCTTTAACCTCATTTTCACTTACAAAAGCATAAGCGATGTGTCGTGGTAATAGCATGGTTATGCCACATTGAGGACAAGAAAGAACACCTGGTCAGCTTAGCCCATAGAGGAAAATGATTATGTAGTGAAAGTACAATACAATGCACAGAAGGCCCTTCACTGGGATTTTATATTACAAATATTTTATCTTCCAGTAGAGTTAAAATTATATTTACATTGACAAAATTAGCTTTTTTATAACCACAAAAGCTAAAGCCTTTAAAACAAATTTTTTTACAAAAAATTTAATCAATAAGTGACTTTTTCATACTGTTATTTTACATACATTACGTGTGTGTATGTGCACATATAAGAGCATATAATCCATATACATATAAGTGCTAAATAAATACATGATAAGTACAAGAAAAAAAGGTCACTGAGAAGAGAAGCAAACGTTGTTACAAACACTTTGTCATTTTTGAAAGAACAGTACTCTAACCCAACACTTGGCCTCAGGAAAAAGAAAACAAACCCACAAACAAAATCCAACCAAACCAAACAGTAATAGATTCTTCACTAAACAGTTTCACTGCAAATTTCACATATGCTTGTATTAAGCCATGGATATTATCAAGTTCTCAGACTTCACTGAATTAATCAGCTACCCTGTACTGATTTTGGGGAAGGAGGGGTACATTAACTCTGTGCCACGGGACTTCCAAAACCTCCATGAAACAGAATCACCGCCGCAGGTATCTCAGAAGTTTGATGCTGAACAAAAGCCTTCCCTGTTATAGTTTGAGTACTAGCCATAGTAAGTTTCTCAGGGGAATAACACTACCCCTACTGATTTTATCATGTCCCTTTCTTGTGAAATATTTAACTGAAAATAATTGGAACCTAATGACACTTCAGAGGAGTCTCCATATGACAGAATGATATAATAGGAAATGTTATGTTTGAGACTATACTTTCTTTTCACAGGATCCTTAGACATCCAATGGGAACTGTCAGAGCCACCAATCAATTAATTTTCTAATCTCTCTGTAATGAGTTTTTTTCTCCTTCGACCCTTGTTTGTCTCTTTTGTAGCAAACAGTTGACTTTTCACTTGTGTTTCGATTTCCTTTATTTTATACCATCCTAAAATACAAAGTGGAAGAAAAAAAGGGAGCTAGCCATAATGGAACAAAATATAGCATGTTCTGTTCTTTAATTCCTTGGAACATGATAAGCTCAAAAAGAGGTATGCTAGGAAATTGATTTAGTCTGGTCAAAACATGTGAAAGTGTGAAGCGCATGCTGGCAGTTTGCCTTTGCCTTGCATTGCTGTTAAACTGTGCAATATTTGTTTTGACCCCTTTCTCATAATTCTAGTCTTTTTCTTCACATACTGTACTGGGTTCATGGACTGCTGCTACAGTACTCCATAGAAGTACTTGCAGATGCACAGAACATGAAGTGGTCACCTGTACTACTTTTTCACAGAGATGTAAATAGGGCACATGAAGCTGTCTTGAGGAAAAAAAAAAAAAAAAGGAATGATGCGGGCAAAGAAAGAAGAAAGCATGAAGACAAAATGAAACAAAATGTGCTAAAACAGCAGTTATGTGGGCATCTAACTTCTCCTATTGGAAATATGGACCCACCAAAAAATTAAGAAATGTGTGTCTGGTTTGCTTTTTAACCCCATTTTGCTTTGTTGATTAACCTGTTTCTGTTCTTAAAATGAATTACACCATCTTGTACCTCCACTGTATAATTTTATCAAGGAGGCAACAAATCATGCTGGTGGTGACGGTCTGCATTGAAGTGAAATGTATAGTAAAATTCAGTTTTCCTCAAATGAATTCTTGAAACCGTTAATCTTTATCTAAATGCCCACAATAACTGTTTTATTCTCTGTGGCAGCTGGGAGAAAAAAATGTCTTCCAGGAAGAATTTTGGCAGCCAATATGCTCATTAATAAAACCTGAAGAACATTTGTGATTAATATAAACTACTAATTCCACTCTTAATGCCTAAATGTGACAGTGACTAATTTACACAGTTTCACTTGAGCTGCCACTGAGTATTTCAAATGGGACTACAACCAAAAAGTGCTGTTGCATTGGTGTACGTTTCTAAGCAAACCTACCACAAGTGCGGTGCTACAGATGAGGAACCCTATCTCCGATAACAATTTCTAACCATACTGGCTAATAATTCTGCTTGAGCTGGGGGGGGAAATGGTCAGCACTGAAAGCTACCTAACACCCTCTTATTATAAGGTAGAAGCAGCACATTTTGTACAGATGTTACAACAAACTGTGAGGTTGTAAGGCAGCTGTTGATTCTGCTACCTAGTTGGCAACATTTTTTTCGTGCTACGATGGGAGACAGCTAAAATCTTCACAGTTTAAGTTCAAAACTCAGTACTGCAGCAAAGCACGTAGGCTGCAATGTCGGTGCTTCGCAGCACACTGCCAAGCAGCAGTCAAGCAGATGCTTGATTCCTCAGAAGTGATCTTGTGATTGCATAGATTACTACAGTGAGACCCAGATAAAGAGATACAGCACTATCAATGGTGAAAAATAAATAGCATCCATATTTCAAGGCTTCAGACAATTGGTTTGACAACTAATACCTTTGTCATGTTATAAACATGCTTTACATGTATTCTTACACATGATAATTTGAAACTCCAGTAGAGTTATAATTTGCTTGCTTATATTCAATGGCTAATAAAATAATTTTAGAAGTCTTGTGTAATGTAAGAAAATTTGAAAAAATAAATTGCTAAACAATAACCTATCTGTATCAGTTGCTTATGTCTGTGCAACACTGTCAACAGCCTCACTGTAACATACCTTTACTTCTGAACAAACACATACTTTCCTTTTGCAGAATGTCTTCTGCAAAACCTTAAAATACTACAGAGTAGTAGTCCACATGCAGTTTTTAATGCTACAGACATCGAGATCTGGGAAGATGACCCAGTATTATTAAAAGTAGATGTGTCCAAAAAACACATAAGAAATCCAAGCTCACATCTGCGCAATACCCCCACCTCTAACTATTAAAACATAATGTACATTAAACCACTCTGGTGTAGTTTTCCCTGAATACATTTTAAATGCCACTACAGCTGAATTGTCAGTGTTTTTTAAATTGATTAATATACTGCGATTCTGATTATCTTTCAAAAATTAACATCATTTCTCCCCCAGAAGATCAGCAACAGCAACCGTATTCCCCGTATCCATCATCAGGAGCCTGGTTACTTTTGTGCATAGAATGAGATTCTGATACACCTTCAAGCCATTTCTAATTCACTAAAGTAGTGCTGTATCTAGCTGGCTGTATCACTTGCTACTTTAAATATTAAATATCCATGATGTAAAATGGAAGCCAGAGAGATTGTAGAGGCAGTAAAAATCTCATTTGGCCAATAATGTAGACCTAAGGATGACCTACTGCTTTCCTGAGGGAAAGTGGAAGCATTTGCAAGTCCAAAAAGATTTTTCTGTAATTTTTCAGAATAAAGAACTTCTGTGCATTTCTGAATACTCTGTAAAAATCTTATTCTATATGATTTATATTGACTTGTCAAGAATCTTGGAGATAGGAGTATTAACTGCATGTGCCATTTTGAGCCCAGAGTCTTGGCCACCTTGTCTGAATAGTAGGTACTGAGGAATAAAAAGTCATTGAGAATTCCACAGCATTCTCCTATTTTACAGCCTCCTCTAATATCATAGGGTTATAAAACTTAGAAACTATTTGTATCTTTTAAATCCAACTACTTATGAGACTACGGAGTTGAATATTGAGTATTAATTTATGAGGCAAGATCATCAGCCAATTGCTTAGCATGTGGAAGCATTTTTTCATGAACAGAGTTTCGTTTTGGTCTATTGGTTGCAGGCATGCATATGTACACTGTGTATCATGACACTATCAGCAGAGAAAGTACTGCCTTCATGAGTTACTCTGAAGAACAGGGAGACTTAACATGCTGATGACACAGAGGCAATGAAGTACAACACTGTTATTCCAAATGTCACTGCTACATTATTTCCACTTCTGTTGGCATCTGCTCCATGTTACAAAACACATACTTCCAATACAACAGCTCATTAAACAGGTTTCAGTTTGCTCAGAAATGAAATTAAGACAGTGTTACAGAGTTATAAGTCTTCAGATAATAATGAATGCTCTCCACTTCTATGAGTTTTTTCATCGAAGGAATCTACATGCTTCACCTTATTAATCTCATACCATCCCAGTGAAGTACCACTGCAAAGACCCTCACCCGCCACTGAAGTGCAGCCGCCTCTGACACGTTAAGTTGTAGCTGTTGAACATCAAAACTGATTTAAAGCAAGGAAGATGAATGGTCTATCAGGATTTAACGGGCTGTACGCAACTCATTCAATTGTATTTCCAGCAGAACAGTAAAATTTAAATACTTCTAAGAAAGTTGCAATGGGATTTTTACAAGAATCACAGATGATAAAAATTACAGTAAGCAATAGCCACCAGTATGAAACATTTAATCACCATTTCCTTTAAAGCAGCTATGTCACATACAGCCTTATAAAATTCCTAATGCTCCTTGGAGGTCTTCTATGCAAGGTATAACCAACCTATCTTTTTAATGTTTCTGATTTAATGATTACATAGCAACATTAAATACATCCTATAAAATGAACCGGCCTTTGTTGAGCATGTCAGAAGGAGAAAAAAGGTAGAGGAAAGAAAATCCCATCCCTTATCCTTCTGTCTGTGGGCACTCCCTCATTTTTCTAAAGTCCAAAATCAGTACTTCAGTTGAAAGCAACACAAGGCACTGGTCTTCCCTACAGGGGTGAAGACATTATACAATATGCTCATGAGACAGTTTTCAAAGTTGCAGATACATAGCATATCCTCGCCCTTTTTATATTTCTGTTGCTATCAGGATCTTAATGGTACTTGAAACTTGAATTTTTCAAGCATATGAATCCAAAACATCTTCTTTCAACTTGTTATCTGAAAGACATTCATTCCCTTTGAAAAGTTCAAACAATACAGACCAGCACTTCCGTGTGTTCTCTCTTCATCTTCTTACACGAATTTCTCCTGAGTCCCAAATATTCAACAGCTTTTAACAGTCCCTTTGAGGATTCTAAAAACACTACCAATGTCAAAATCTATTAGACACTGTTTCTGCTTTCTTTTTAGCAGCACCAGCACTTAATTCTTCTGATGCTTTCTAACAGAAACAGTCTTTTAATCTACACACTAGGCTGAGCATGAATTCCCTTTTAAAGGTCACTTTCCTTGTCTGTCTAATGTTATCAGATTTTTTTTTTTTTTAAGTACACATTTATCAAACCCTTTCAATTGCTTTGATTTCATTCAGAACAGCTGGAGTGGTTCTGGTAAACCAGTTATCAAAGCAGGATTTGTAGTAGAGTGGCATGTCTGAGTCCTCTGCTGTCAGGGTAGCATCAGTGTTTACGTTGATCAGATCTTGACTGAAAGGTTAACAGGGGACCTGGTAATAAATAATGTTTCCCCAAAAGAAAAGGGCAATTAACAGACTAAAATGTTTGTAATTCCCTCAGCATCCTTTAATAATGTTCTTTAGTTAACCTTCATTTTTCAGCTTCTGGTATGAACCAGGATGTCTGGAGAGAGAGTTCCAAAAGGGATCTTCTGACCTCATGTCTGCAAAAAGCAGTGAGAAAACACGAACACCGGCAGTACCTGCATTAACTAAAAGCTGCTGAATTGAACACAGACAGCCTTTTTTCACTTGCTGGAAGTCAAAATCAAACCTTCACTTTCAGAGCACAATATCTGCTATTAAGTCAACCATTTCCATAAGTAGAAACAATTTTTTTAAAAGTTTAGCTTATGGAGAACACACAGTGCCTTCACTGCCCCCAGTAGTAAGCTGAATATGGCATGACCATCAACCTGCTCAACTCATTTCTCTAGAGCTTGCAGAACTCTCTAAACCTAAAGTTCAAACTTTGCCCCAAGCCAAATCTTTGACTTTCAGTCCCAGTATTGACAGATTCAAGGGGGGAATATATCCAAAACAGGCTTTCCATAGCATCAAAATTATCGATATGAGGGAAAAAACACAGCCAAATAGGGGTTTTGCTGAAAGAACTTTTCATACAATTGCAGACTGTACTCAGTGGAAAAAGCAAAACAATCTGTTTTCATGTATGGATAGTCTTATTTTTTCCTACAGAAAAATTACCATGGGCATTGGTCAAGAAGCCAAACAGAGATTTAACCAAGGACTCTGTGAGACAAGTAGCACTAGAATTGTTCAAAATGACCAACTCCCTGAACAAGCAGATAGACAAGGTACACAATAGGGGGTTGGAAAAGATATCCAGTCTTTATTGTAACTACAAATGGGAGAACAGAAACTCCCAGAAATACAGAGTATTACTATTAAAATGGAAATTAATTTCTTCCCCCAAAACTGTGAGGATGCTCTGAAGAAGAATCAGTATTAGGTGCACTGGTGAACTGGTGAAATAATTCTCTTTTACATAAAGGCAACTTTAAAATCAGGCTGACAGTGTCTTTAGAGTTGCATTGGTAAATGCATAGATAGAACACCCACTGTGCTTACGTCCACTGTGCTTTCTTTACATTTCCAAGATGGTATAATTTGCCACTTACGTCACGGTCAGTTTTCTTGTTAAGAGACTAGTCTTTACCAGCATGACTGCTTAGAGAGAAACCAAATAAATATTTTAAGTGTTGGATGACCAAATATTACTGTGCTATCCCAGCTGTGATACAATAACAGAAGTAGCTGACTTCCTCAAAAAAAAGTAAGTAACCTAAACATTAGCCAAACTGTCTACAGTAACCCTTGATTGATTCTAATACTCCTCAGGATGCAACTGACTAGGTCACACTGGTTTCTTTACATTATCTCCTTTTCCAGCAGGAATTTCTTCAGACTCAAAACCTGAGAAATACTCTATTATGCCCTCAGATGGCACCTCCTACCAGCAGACCTACAGTCAGTGGTATAAACTGCTACGGTAACAACACCAACTGGTTCTGAAAAAAGCAGAATTTCCAGGTCTATAACAGGATGGAAAAGAGAGATCATTGTGTAGTTTTTTTAAGGTCTCACATTGACCTTTCCTGATAGGTCAAGACTACAGTTCACAGTCTTTCTGTTTTGTGCTCCCATTACATCAAACTAAAACCCTGGCAAACACGCAGAGATCCCTAAATCAAATAATCATCATATAGTGAATTGTGCCTGTTCATGAAAAACAGTAATATGCACTAATATTAAGCTGGTGCTTGAGCAACAGTCATGAGCTCTATGCAGCTGTTTAATACCATTCTTTGAGCACATGAAAAATACCAAGTAACTATTAAGAAAAAACAGTGGAAAGATTTCTCAGAATTTTTCTCCCATATAATATCACAGGCTAATCAATCTTGTCTCTGTGAAGTCCCCTTCCTTAATTTTTGCTATACCAAACCAAATCCTAAAAGAGCAGAAGCCAAGCTGGCATTCTCAGAAGCTATTCCAGGCTCTTAGTCATGGAAAGCTTTTGTTAGGTCTGTGTTAATTTCCATTAAAAATGGACAGTGCTCTTCCTATGCTAACTGCCGATTTGTACAGTTTGTACAGGATATGTACAGTTCCTCCCTGTGAGTTAGACTTCTAAACTCTGTCAATAATTTTTCATTAATAACCAAAAAACCTTAGAATGACCATCACCACCAAAGAGTGCTGGTTTTGTGTCCTTACCCATCTCCAGGAATTCAGTGTCACTTGGAGAAAGTATTTCAGTACAGGTTCTAGGGAAGCATCCCAGTTGGAAAGGAGGGAACAGGAACAAAGCAACTTGATAATTTTAAAACATGCTTACAGCTTTGTCGCAAAAAAATAGTAGCCCTCCCAAAAATTAATCTGGTCATGAAACAAGGAATTGCACTGGACACAGAAACTGCTAGAGGATTGTAGGAGAGACTGAAGAAAAATAATCACACAGACAAATACTTAACACCTATACACGCACTCACAAAACATGGCAGAAAGGAGAAGAGAAAATAAATTCAGCTCAACTGTCATCAGAGACTGTTACTGCCTTAGCTAGAGATCTTATTCATAATCTAACTACCTAAGTAACAGGCAGAAGTAAGACAAAAACAAGTGGACATACTATAAACACTTTTTTTCTACTACTGTTTTTTCCTTAAGATCTTTTGACTCAAAGAAGCCTCCAGAGGTATGCAGATGGTTGCAGAGAGATGGTCCAACTACCTGGCAGCTGTTAGGAAAAAATGACAGCAGGATTCAAACAGTCACACAGTTTTTGGAACACGCTGAGGATAACCTCCTGTCAGAGATAGAACAAAATAAATGAAGAGAGACAATTTTATATTTGAAATCATGAAAACCACCATTTCTCCTATAGAAGCAGCAGCTAAGACCATCAGGGTGGAATGTCATCTGAATAAAAGCCCTCAGGAGCTAAGAGTCAGAAATTTCAGAAAAATAAGGAATTAGTACAGACAAACAAGAATGATGAGGGACAAAGGCAAACATTAAGAAAATAAAGGGAAGAGGTAACAGCATGTTCCCTGGGAATATATTCTAAGAGAAAAAGCTGTGCAGGAGAGCTGGATGTTATTAAGAAGTGTATGTACCACTGTAAGTACAACTTTACAAACTCAGTTCCTTAATTTAATCCCAAATTTAAGAACAATTAAAAATACTATTTATAACCACAATTAAATTCTCATGACAAAAGCATATTATCCTGGTGTGCTCAGGGGCAATATGGTTACAATGAAAGCTTCCTAAAATAGACAATCACAAGCTTCATGCAAATAAATGGTGACAACAAAGATACAGTGACAATGACACATCATTAAAGGTGATATAAAGAAACAGCATAAGCATGTTGAAATAAAATCAGAAAGACTCACACAAGAGAAGACTAGAAAAAAAACAGTAACACAAAAAGGTTACAGAAATAAGCCACAGGTAAAACAAGAGGAATTTTAGAAGATGAAAGGAGCTCTTTTCTCAATAAGAATGGAAAAAAGCCAATTAAGCTTTTTTCAGAGAAATTCGATGTAAAGCCTGCTAACTGCTAGCAAGCGCCTTCAAGATCTTGCAGAGAACAGCAAGAGGACTGTAAAGAAGAGCAAATCTATCTGGTCTCTCTAGGACAAATGTTGTAAGCATATATAACTGACAATATTCACAGTGATCAAACAACTAAATAGATAATGCATATGAAAATCTCAGACAATAACATCATAAAACCAGCACAGATTTCTTAAGGAGAAATAATGTCAAATACCAAATTATTTGATGGAATAACAGGACTGATCACTCAGAGACAAACATATGCTACAGCTCAATATTAGTACAACTTCTAACACTACACGTTCATTGATTTCAAGAAAAGAGCAATATGGTCTAGCCTAGCCTACACAGGAGCTTGGTTCAGAAACTGCAGTCAGGATTCTGCAGTAATCTGTACCAGTCTCATTCCAGTAATGTCTTCATAGTTTTATTTCAGCACCTGTGATGTTTATTTGCCAGTTGTTACTATTATTTTATTCAATACTTAGCACATTAACAAAAATAAAACACCACTAAGTAAGGAAAATGATACCCTCATTTTGATTTATATCATTATGTAACATCATACATTTTAGGAGGTTTTTTTTACCCCCTTCCTTGCTTTTGTGTTCATCTATACTTGCACAATACCCCTTCTTTAACTTGCATATCCCAACTTATTTTCCCTTCCATATGACATTAAAATGTCATACCACTAAGAATTTTGATCTTGCTTTCTCTATATTTCATTTGCTTTTGTTCCAGTAGTAACACTATTTTGTCTGGTTTTAGGTTAACATACACTAACCTGAGGTGAACACCTGCTAAAAAGTAAGTAAAAACTGAGACTTCAGGTCATGATCTGTTACTTACTTTCCCTAGCCTACCACTTTGTACTCCCTAATTAAAAAGAAGTTAATTTCCTGTAACTATTTAATAACTTTTTCTTTTTTCAAAACTAAACTCAATCAGTACTTGCTGATTATGTCTGCAATGTTGAATTGCTTCTTCAATATGAATTTTGTATCAGAAGGACAGATTTTTTTTTCCTTGTATTTTTCTAGAATGAACATGAAAAGAAGGGAGATCCAAGTTCATCTGAGCAATATAAGGTGGCAATGGCATAACAAAGGAAAGTGGCATTTTCAAAACCAACAGTTCAGAAAAAAAGAGACAATGAGTGTTCTAAAATGATTGCATTCTCAGAAAATAATGGAAGCAAGAGAGGCAAGTCACATCCTTTAAAGGTAAAAGGAAGATTTTCAAAAAAGCACCAAACAAGGCAGTAATTGCATTAAAGACTAAACCAACCACTTAAATTTCTGTCTTTCCAGACACACAGTTGAGTATCATAAAGCTCAACTATTCTGAAGGAAGGCCTTGATGGTTAAATGACTCAGTTAAATGAATTTATAGAAGATACATAATGATTTTTAGTGAAATACTGAATTTAACCACAAATGGGCAAGTCAGGCAGAAGCAACCTGGTGTACTTGAACAATAACGTCTTGCTTGAGAGTTCAATAGATTTTGTATGTTCTAACAATGAAACTATTAGGTGGACAGACCTAGGTGACATTTTTTTTTTTTAAATTCACTTTTCGTTTGGTTTTCACCTTAAATATTTCTTTATTTTTTAATATTTATAAAGCTTTTGTTATTTTTTTTAATGCTTGCAGCTACTGATGCCATCCCCTGCGCTACATTTTATTGTGATGGTGCAATGGTAAAGACCACATTCCTTAGCTTAAGTACTGCTGCTTGGTTTAGTGATGATGCTCAGGACCTGAACAAAAACCCAACCCAAACAACAACAACAACAACAACAATGAAAAACAAAACAAAAAAACCCCAAACAAACCCAACAACAACAACAACAAAAAAGTGAAACCCCCAAAACAAAACAAAATTTTTCCATTGTTCCCAGGAAGCTTGATATCAGAGTTTTGAATGACACAAAACTCCTCTTGAAGTTAATAGCAAGTTTTTGTGAGTGATGCGAGTAGGACTGGGCCTACACAGTACAGATTTATTTATCCAAGAACATCATCCACTTAACTCTGATATCTTTATGTGATTTCTTATGACCATATTAAAAAGTTTTAAGTAACATCACTGCTTGCTTTTTAAATAATATCATTATTATTATTATTACTATGCTTCAGCACAAGAATAAACCTCTGTTATTCTGATGCTGAGCAACCAGTCATTAGAGGTTTTTATTTGCTGGAATAAAAATAAATGAATAGAACTAACCACTAGGAATCTATTTCCCTACAGATTTAGAAAGGGAAAAAAAAATATCTCAATGCTGAAGAAATGAGGCTGAAAAACAGGGATCATGCACACTCAGTTTCTCTGGTGAAATGAGGTGGAATGACTGTTTCACAGTAAAAAGGCCAGCTAAACATATGAAGGCAATATCTACAGCCTGTTGAAAGATTTCAACTCTCTAGTCTAAAACTAAAAACAGAAAAAAAAAAATTGCTGGAGAAGCCAAAACTTGTTAGGAACAGAAGATTCAGGTACAAAACCAATTGATGAAATAAGATCTTTGTTGCAAGATTAAACAAATGAGTCAGCTGAAGCAGTATCAACTCTACAGTGTGGCCAGGGAACCAGTTAGCTCAACCCACTGAATCACAGAATCACAGAATGTTAGGGATTGGAAGGGACCTCAAAAGGTTATCTAGTCCAATACCCCTGCCGGAGCAGGAACATCTAGATGAGGCTACACAGGAATGTGTCCAGGCGGGTTTTGAATGTCTCCAGAGAAGGAGACTCCACAACACCCCTAGGCAGCCTGTTCCAGTGCTCTGTTAATCTTACTGAGAAGAAGTTTCTTCTCAAATTTAAGTGGAACCTCTTGTGTTCCAGTTTGAACCCATTACCCCTTATCCTACCATTGGTTGTCACTGAGAAGAGCCTGGCTGCATCGTCATGACACTTACCCTTTATATATTTGCAAACATTAATAAGGTCACCCTTCAGTCTCCTCTTCTCCAAGCTAAGGAGACCCAGCTCCCTCAGCCTTTCCTCATAAGGGAGATGCTCCAATCCCTTAATCATCTTTGTTGCCCCGCGCTGGACTCTCTCCAGCAGTTCCCTGTCCTTCTTGAACTGAGGGGCCCAGAACTGGACACAATATTCCAGATGCGTCTCACCAGGGCAGAGTAGAGGGGAAAGAGAACTTGTCTCGACCTACTGACCACACCCCTTCTAATATACCCCAGGATGCCATTGGCCTTCTTGGCCACAAGGGCACAGTGCTGGCTCATGGTCATCCTGCTGTCCACCGGGACCCCCAGGTCCCTTTCCCCTATGCTGCCCTCTAATAAGTCATTCCCCATTCACTGGTTTTTAACCTCCTGATGTTATTACTTCCGTAGCCCCAGATGTTATCCTACGTCTCCTCTGGGTGCCCAGGCCAGCTCCAGTGCAGGCCTCCGTGAAGGAGAGTGCAGAGCCTGAGGAGGTGCCCCCCACTGCTTCAGGGAGTGGGCGTGAAGGTGTGTGAGGCCATTCATGCTCCCCTGCACGCGACCTGCTCCCATGGCACCCCATATCACCCACACTGACAGAAACAGCTCATCTGAGAAAGAAGGAGAAAAAAAAAAAAGGAAGGAATCAAAAAGGACCCACTTAGCTTGACATTAGGAGTATTTATCCTAAGAAATTAAAACTGTAAATTCTGCTGGACTACTTGACATCGGGACCCATACCACTTACAAACTACACAGACCTCACTTTCCTTAGGTGATAAAATATTACAGAGACAAGATTATTTCATCTAAGCAAATAAGAAAACCCAAGAATTTCACATCCAAAGGATTAATTATTTTTCCTCATATTTGGGCACAGTTTCTATCCTACCCTTCTTTCTCTCTCCTCCTCCACCTCAGAGTGCTGGAATAAACATAATAGTGTGCTTTGCTTTAAAAGTCAGCCATAGTTCAGTGAACTGGCTGACAGGCTATTTCATGTGAGAAAAAAAGCTGTGATTTAATCTCATTTTCACTAGCTAGATTCCTAGCTAATGTTGTATCTGGGGGTAGTTAAGCCTGCATTCATTGTAAGACATCTGTATCATATACCATTTGGTCCTCTGTATTTCCACAGAGCGTAGGTGAAAAATCTGTGCTGTGCAACAGTGGTAAAATCTCTATATACTCACAGATGTAGAAATATTCCCGGCCTGGCCTGAACTCAAATCCTAGTGAGAAGGGCGTGAAGAGCTGGAACTTTTCTGAGAACTTCAATGGTCCATTTGGGGAATGCGGCCTATTACACTCCCACCTCTTGAACCCTTTGGAGGTGTGATCGCAGGAGCTGTAGCCATCAAAGTTCACCATATATAGAACATAGCGTTCAGTCTTCTCTTCCGGCACTGAGTCTTCATAGTGAGGGCAGAACACATCCAGGTAGTCATTGATGCAGACATCGATGTGATAGTCACCTCGCTGGAATCTGAAATCACAGGAAAAGTTCAAATGTTAGCACAGTTAACTCAAGGTGACCTTATTGCAGAGTAACATTCTCATAAAAGGAGCATCACTAATGACACTTCAGGTTGTTGCAGTTTTGCACATTCAGTCTCAAAAATAACTCCTACAATTCAACAGAACTATCAGAGCCTGCTTATGCAGTACTATGATCCAACAGCCTTCTGGATAAAGGTATTGCTTTCTTCTCTTACAAAATGAGTCTCTTGCTAATGCACACCAAGTTACGGGCTATCCTTCCCTATGGTTTGTTGAATAAACAAAGAAAGTATCTGCTTTATTTGTGGTAATTTTTCTTCAACTGGAGAAGGAAGCAAGACGCAAAGCCAAAACTGCATCAGCCTCCCCAAATCAGTGTCTATACAAACATCTTAATATGCATGCAAATAAACAACCCAAGCACATCCTTTTCTCTGAATCACGCAGTAAACACCCCTGTGCTAAAAGCTGATTTGACTGCAAGTACTTATAGTTACTACAAGAGCATGAACAGCTTTACTCTTTCTTTTTGATTAGCAGCAGTTTGTCAAGATGCAAAGAAAAGCCTATATTGCTTTTTCTATATAAATTTGAAAAGCAGTGCATCTCCTTTCCAAATATACATGGTGCAGACATTGCTCTGTTCAGATAAAAGATTCTGGGATACGAATTATCAGCATTCAGGCTAACGTGATAGTCCTGAATGAGTGCCAGCTGAGAACTGCAGCGCAAGGTTATCAGCCCAGATGCACCGTATTATTACTATTATTATTACTGAGGAGTCCTTAGAGATGTGAGATTCTTGTTTTGTTGGGACTGGGAAGGTTGTCAGGTTTTTTTCCTCTCCATGCTTCACTTACATTACTTCTCTAATGCCTACCACAGTATCTGGAAGAAACCATGGAGACAAATTCAGTGATGGCCTCCATGGGAGCTTATACTATGATGGATTTAATGATTACATATACCAGGTCTGTACATCTATCAAACTCCTTGGGGCAGCCAAAGAAACCAACCACTGACCTACTCCACTTCAGGCTGACAGGGCTACTTGTAGCTTCTCTCTTTCACGGCTGCAGTTGTCAAGTGTACCACAGAGCAATAAAAAGGCCATGACAGATTTAACTATAATACTTCTTTTTAGCTGAGGGGCATATTTTAAACACCTGATGGGCTTGAAATCTGCCATCTGGATCCTTCTATCTAATTTCAGAGAAAAAGCAATGATCTGCTGGCCCTCTAAGGATAAATTCAGAGCAAGCTACACCTTTCCATATCCCTACAATAATTTAACTTCAATAAAATAGCTTTTTAAAGGAGAAAAACCGAATACGCATCAAAGCATGATATATCTGTATAATTTCAGCCAGTGCACAGACTCATGGTTCCATTCTGTAACACAGAAAATCCTCTCTGAGCCATAGGTCTTCCAGGAGAATTCACATTTATCTAAATCTTTAGTTAAAATAAATTTTTGTACTCCAGTGGCTTCAAAACCGGTCACCTGAACAGACATCACAATAAATTTTCAAAAATGTATTGTTTTCAAATTGGGGTCTGTTCTCTGTAACAGTTAACAGTATGCCATTTCTTACAGGTAATTAAAAAGAGTATCTTATAAGGTATGAATAGGAAAGCCACATTCTGGCAATGATAGCTCTGTTTTTTTCAATTACAGTTTTAGGAAGTAAAAATGAATATATATTTATTTATGTGTGTGTGTGTGTGTGTGTTTCTGCCTGCACACACTTTTTAAGCATGCAAGTGACAGACAATGCAGTTTTATCAAGGGAATCTCAAAGTTACCTCTTATATCAGCCTATGCCTTCATAATAGTGTCAAATTATGTTTCTGTGACAGAAGCTATATGCTTTCAGAACTACACTTAGGCAACGGTAGACATTCAGGATCAGAGTAGTCTCTTTAACCTTACTCTTGTAACAGCACCTTATGTGAACTGCTCCTCCATATTCTCTTTAGGACAGAGATAAATAGGAACTTCCCTAGTCCATTCATCAGGCCTGCTTAGGCACAAGGTACACTACACAGCTATTTCTCTCCTTTAACCAAAAGGAGAGTCTAGACAGACATCTCCCAGACAACAGAGATTGCTTCTTCCACGCTCAGGATCAGAGCATCCCCACACGTAGGACGTCAAGGAAGGGAGCCAGGAGGCCTGCATGGTTGAATAGGGATCTGTTGGGTATGCTCAAGCAGAAGAGGAGAGTTTACAGGTCATGGAAGCAGGGGCTGGCCACTTGGGAAGAATATAAGGCTGCTGTTAGAGGATGTAGGAAGGCAGCTAGGATAGCCAAGGCCTCCTTAGAATTACAGCTGGCGAGAGGGGTCAAGGACAGCAAAAAGAGCTTTTTCAAATACATAGCAGATAAAACTAATACCAGAGACAATGTAGGCCCACTGATGAATGGGATGGGTGCCCTGATGGCAGAAGATAGAGAGGGCAGAATTACTGAATGCCTTTTTTGTCTCTGTCTACTCTGCTGGAGGCTGTCCTGGGGAGCCCTGTACCCCTGAGACCCCGGATGAAGCCAGGTCAATGGAGGAGTTTGCTTCAGTTGATGAGGACTGGGTTAGGGAGCAATTAAATAGTCTGGACATCCATAAATCCATGGGTCCAGATGGGATGCATCCGTGGGTGCTGAGGGAGCTGGCTGAAGTCATTGCTGGACCGCTCTCCATCATCTTTGCCAAGTCTTGGGAAACGGGAGAGGTGCCCGAGGACTGGAGGAAAGCAAATGTCACTCCAGTCTTCAAAAAGGGCAAGAAGGAGGACCCGGGTAATTATAGACCGGTCAGCCTCACCTCTGTCCCTGGGAAAGTAATGGAACAGCTTATCCTTGCTGCCATCTCAAGGCATATAAAGGATAAGAGGGTTATTAGGGGCAGTCAGCATGGCTTTACCAAGGGTAAGTCATGCTTGACCAACCTCATAGCCTCTTATGATAATGTAACAAGGTGGATGGATGATGGCAGAGCGGTGGATGTGGTCTACCTTGACTTCAGTAAAGCCTTTGACACAGTCTCCCACAGCATCCTCACAGCTAAGTTGAGGAGGTGTGGTCTAGACAATAGCGTAGTGAGGTGGGTTGCAAACTGGCTTAAGGAGAGAAGCCAGAGAGTGGTAGTCAATGGTGCGGAGTCTAGTTGGAGGCCAGTATCTGGTGGAGTGCTGAGGGGTGACCTTATTAATGTTTATAAACATGTAAAGGGTGAGTGCCATGAGGATGGAGCCAGGCTCTTCTCGGTAGCAAACAATGATAGGACAAGGGGTAATGGGATCAAGCTGGAACACAAGAGGTTCCACTTAAATTTGAGAAAAAACTTCTTCTCAGTAAGGGTGACAGAACACTGGAACAGGCTGCCCAGGGAGGTTGTGGAGTCTCCTTCTCTGCAGACATTCAAAACCCGCCTGGACATGTTCCTGTGTGACCTCACCTAGGCCTTCCTGCTCCAGCAGGGGGATTGGACTAGATGATCTTTTGAGGTCCCTTCAAATCCCAAACATACTGTGACACTGTGATACATGGAAAGTAAGAAGGAATGGCTGCATGCAAAGCAGGTCTGAGGGCGAAATACACATCCAAGTCTTTTTTAATCCCAAACCCCTCAAAGCTATTGAAAGAAACACTTCAGAAACACATATCCAAGGATTTTAAACCACATCCAGGAGGAAAACACTTAACATTTACAAGCTGAAAATCTCTTGGTAGTAGTGTCATGTCAGGTACTAGACTGAAACAGAAGTTCCACTTCAAATGGAAGCACTGATCAATGTTTAGCCACTTACATATGTTGAGGAGCACAATATGTAGAGAGAAGGTGGAATCTGTTAGTAGATATATTTGTAGAAATAACAGGAATAGCAAATCTTCTGTTGACTGTATTTAAGGTTTAACAAGTCTGTCCTTTTTCCAGTCCCATTTGGAATAAAAAGCATGCTTTCCTACACTCTCTGGTAATGCTACAGATGCTCATTTCTCAGTTAGGTCTTCAACCTGTTCTCTCATACCGTCATCTGGACTCCCATGCAGTAAACAAGAACCATGCAGTGATCAGGATTCTTTATCTAAATCTCACTACTACAACCAGTCCTATCTAGATTTTATCTAACAGAACATTGTGGTGCTATAGAAAACAACCAAAAAGGCTTCTCTGAAACTGACAGGATCTACAAACCTTCTTGCAAATTATGTTATTTGTCTCCATGCTCTCTGGCTTACACACAGCAAAGCAGTGCTATTCTTCAAACATAATTAAGCTATGTTTTGTGTTAGGTGGCATTGAAACCATGTCTTGGAAACCCGCATACTACGTAGCTATTAGTAGTAGGCTATAAAAGCCATTTTGAAGACAGAGATAAATTGTAAAGTACCTTCTAAATCTAAACATTTCCATAACCAACAAACATCGGTTTGCTACACAAAACTTGCTTACTTCTTCCAGCAAAGACAGTCATATGAATGTTTCTGTGCTCGAGTGCCACTAATGAAACATTCAGGTATTCAGGATGCAGAGAAAGAACTCCATGATAAGTTTAACCACATAAACACAAGACAAGCAAAACATTTTCGAAGTAATTAATGCTTTCTGTATCCTGTTTCTCCATTAACACAAGTGAAAGTACACAGTCTATGGGCATATTTCTCTTCACAATTTTGAGTTCTGAAGCATTTGTGGCTCATCTAGAATTTAATAACTTTGCTGGTTACTGAAACAAGTAACAACTTATTTAAACAGATATTTTAAATGCAACAACAGTTTTGTTTGGTTTTGTTTGTTTCTTCCTTTCTTTCTTGGAATAAACACTATAAAAATCCAGTTTAAGAACAGCACAAATAACACTAATTGCCCATTATAATTTAGAAAGATAAAAAAATTCAATAGCTTCTGCTCGTTGCTTCCCATACAAATCTTACTAGTTATATTTTATCACTCTTCCTGTAAAATCAACACACTAGATGCTCTACTTCAAGGTAAGTGTACTGGAAAATTTTTGCTTTACTAGGTCAGCCTTCCTTTATTTGGAGACTGATCTGTCAAATGCATGTGGCAAGCCTTTGCTATGAAACAGAAGAGACTTCAATTTGCTGCTCTAACAATTAATTATGAAATTGTGGTCTTCAGTTTGGTGTCAGAAGGGACCAAATACAAACGGCCCCAATTCTGCCACGTGGAGCCTGCACAGACAGTTACACAAATGTGCAGAGGACACTGCCACTGCTGAATGCATTACACCACTTGCCTTCCTCTCAAGTGATAATCTGAAATGCAAAGCAACATCAACAAAATTCACTGAATAAATACAAACCATTATTACCCATAGTGCTTCAGAAACAGCACAGGAAGAAGTTACTTGTGTTTCCTATGGAAAAAAATACTTCTGCAAGCATCAGATGGAATACTGCTATAACTGCTGGTGGCTCAGCTCCTCCTTTTTACTTTTCTTGCCACTAAGCCAGTTTTGACTAAATTTAATGGAGACAAAGAGGTCTCAGAGAAAAGTCCATTCCTACAAGTATAATGAAAAAGGCAGCCAGGTGAGAAGATTCCATAAGTATCCCAACAAAGGCTGAACCACCAGTAGATTAGTTGTTATCAGTCAACAGAAACAACTCTTACAAATGCTCTAGACACAGGAAAATCTTCAACTGGAAAAATAAAGGAATGGGTTGAAAAAGTAAGTTTATTTCTGTTAGCTAGTTATGAAACTATCTGCTTAAATTATTAATAGCAGAGAAATGAGTATGAAGTAGGTATTTATATATGCAATAACACACAAATCCCAATAATTTTCTGGAAAACATTAGCATCTTTTGAAAAGACAACATTTTAATTGCTCTTAGGATATGATGATATCATTGCACACTACTGAGCTTGCCTCTGTTTAGGTGGCAAGTGTAGTGCATTAGACCATCGCAAGCTCCACTCACATGCTGTGACTGTAACACAGCAGGCTAATCTGTGCCTCATTATTCTTTTGGACAGTCCAAGCCTCCTCATTTCAACTAACTTAAAGATGTTATGTGTGATGTGGGAAATCTTGTGGTTGTTAATTATCTGGAGGGTTGTGGGATTAAGTTTACCATTTTACTGCAGATAATTTTAAAGATGCTATTTCTGTGCTATGTGAAAATAACCTCTTGAATACTTCTCTGCTCTTTTTACTGGCTTTGTCACAACATTTAATAAACTCTGTTCCCATAGCTCTGCTGACATCGACAATGATTCTGATGCACAAACAATTAAGTAATCAAAGAGCTATTTTAATTTTAGCTCTATTCAAACCAAAAGAAAATTCAACATTTTCCAGATGCTAAGAGAAGTGGGTTTGCTAACAGTCACAAGCCAGTGACATTTTAGATCTCTAGCAGAATATTGCTACCCTGAGCAAGAAAACAAAATCCCAAAACCCACTGTAATATAAAGGAGCTGTCTATGACCTTTTTAGTCCTTAGGCTGCAATTTCACAAGTAAAGACAAGTTCAAAACACCACGAGAAAGCATTATGTAGGAAGCAAAATACTGACAAAACAAAGAGAAACAACTAATCAAGGCTGTTGTTCAAAAACACTGTATTCAAAATTTATGCCTAGAGAAGACTGTATGTTAAGTACACAATGCAGAAAGAAACTTATTCTCTTGTCATTAAGTCCTCTATTCAATTACCATTTATTGGAGTAATTAAACACTGGGAAAGGATGCCAGGCTAATTGTTAGATTATGATAATTACACAGCTTTGCTGTGCTACGGCTGATCAAAATAAGATGTGGTCACACACACTCAGCTAAAGCTTCTCTGCAATCATTTGGCTTCCTTGGGAAACTTATTACTATAATAAGGCTACTTATTACTAGTTCATTATCAATCAGGCAGAGAAATTTATTATTTGTAACTTTTGTTTTACTTTCCCACCCACTCTGCCAAAACCAGCCTCCCAAAAGGTTGTGTCCAGGTCTCTGCCTTCAGCTGTCTCCCTTCCATCACAATTACACAGCTGAGCAGAATCAGATTCCTGCACTTGAAAGGGTTCATCAGACTTCAGATTACTGTTTCACAACCGGCTACAAGAGCCTATCACATTTCTTGAAAGAGTTGCATGATCTCCCTGCATTTCACTTCACATGTATCTGCCAGAGATCTACCTTCGCCTTTTATTCCTGCTCTGTCCGTCCCATCTGGGAGATTCTTCACACTGCTTGGATGGGTCCAAAAGCAAAACTTCAAACAAATGAAAATCAGAAAGAACAGAACTGTATTAAGCTGGACTTCATGACAAAAAGCATCAGATTTACATGGCTTGTCTCCCTGCAAAATCTTATGCCTCTACCCCTTAATAGCCAATGGTACAAGAGAGACATTGTGCCTTCCTATTTGGAGGGCTGGGCTTTTCTTCTTGTCAACAGGATTCTGCTCAGTTACCATTGTATCTGGTACATCATACTGCTTATTTAAATGAGATAAACAAGTGATCTACCACAGGGACTGGAACATGTGAAGAAACATAAATCAGTTTGAGCTAGCATTTAGGCTTTTAATTAAAAGAACACATTAAGCACTCAGTAATTCTGAAGAGTCAGAGAATGTTTGGGCAGAATAAAAGAAATTAACCCAAAAATACCACACTACTGATAATTGTTTTTATTCTGTGCTGATACAAATCTTTGACCTTTTGAAATGTCAGAAGCACCTACCTCTGCATAGGCAATTGATCTGGAAACTGTCCTTAGATAGGACAAGCCGAGGTTTACAGCACTACTGAAGTAACTGCTGAAGTATCACTTTATTCAACTTAATTTCTGCCATGCTATTAAGTTTACAGGTATCTTGCAGGTGACCACTTGCAAACTTTTAATTATCTTAACTTCCTGAACCAAGAAACCTCCTCAAAACCAGTCTGGTAAAAGCCTTTAACTTTCTGGAAAAAACAAAATCCAACCAATCAAAAACAAAACCCAAACCCCGGACTTTGTTTGTGTTTTTGTTGTTGTTCTTTTATTTTGGTAGGTGTTTTGTGGTTTTGCTTGGTTGTTGTTTTTACTGTTGTTAATAAAACCTGATTGTTGAAGACTTCCTAATGTGCCTTGAATGAAACACATCCTTTGCAAAACAAAGCAAACCTACATCCAAAAGGAGGCGGCTTCTATTAGCAGAATCATGACAAAAAGACTGCAAAAAACAAGGGGAACAGAGTATGTTTGAAGTGGGAATGGGATACATAATTTTTAAAATGTAAGAGTTCTTTGAATGGCATGTGTAGATTCCACTAATGTGAGAGACAGGAAATGCCCTTTTTTCCTGATTCTATTGCTGAACAAAAATTTCAGTTGCATCATAACAGTTAGCAATGACATTGAATTTAAATATAGACACATCTTTTATTTATTTTCATGTTTTAAAAGCTCTTTGAGAAACACATTGTGTAAAAATGTGTTTACTCCACTTAATGTTAATAATTTCCCACTTACACTTATAACTGTGTTTATTTGTACAGCTGGGTCCTGTATTGACTGTTATAGCTAGCACTGCAAAAAGATACATGCACCAAGATAAAGCAAACTTTAAAAACCAGAAACTAATTGCTCTTCCCTGAGAAGATATGAGAGAGGGAAGGAATAAACAAATCAAAATTTATTTCTTACCTACTGCAACACTGTCACGCACTTAACTTGCCATCATTCTGCACTTCCTATCTGATGAGGTGGACATTTTTCATTCTGTTTATTAAAACTGTATCCTCAGACCCTGCATTTGCAAAATTTGTTCAAAGCTGGCACACATGGCATTCACCTAATCTCTCAGAATTTCTCCTTTGCTGCAACTTCTGAAGCACTCATTGCATCTTGAAGTCTTCAGTGACACAGTCATGATGTGGATGATAAGGGTGATAAAAGGGTACAACATGTCTCAACATTGATCCCGAAGAGGTCAGGCTCACATTCTCAGCTGTTGCAGCTCCAACAGCTTTAATCCTCATGACTACAGATTTTACTTGGCTACTGACTTTCCATTGCTGTGGGCATTTAACGTGCAGAGATGGATGAAGAGAGGAGGGAGAAGAAAATAAAGGTAGACCTACTGTTCTGTGAAAGATATCACTTAGACATACAGGACAAATTTCAGTGTTGAAGACACTAGTAGTATAATCTGAAAGGTACCACACCCAACCAGACACTAAAGGCAGCCTGAGATTTGTGTTTGAAGCCTCTAAACACACTATGAATCCAAAATGTCTGGTCTGAAGCCAGTCGCTTTGTTAAGTTGATTTATGGACACAAATTCATTACTTGTGTTCACATTAGTACTACTCTGGAGTTCACCAGCAACATTTATCCCACTTTATCTGAGGTGGAAATAGGAGATCTGGTAATTACTACTCACATACTTTTAAATGGGGTCATCAATACCATCCATGCATGACTCTCCATTTGTCTACTTCAGACATTAACACCACACAAGATGTCAGCTTCATCGTTTATTCCATGCTTTTCCTTGAAACTGCAAAACCTACCTCAGTCACCTCTGGCCTATACCAGAAAAAAACTGCAGTTTGCTGATGTATGAGCTTATGTATGTTTCTTAAAAAAAGAAGAAAGTCTTACCTGATTCTCTGTTGTATTAACACACACCTTGCAATCAGACACAATTAGGATAAAATAACCTAGTCAGGATTTAAATTCTTAAAAACTCAAACCAAAATAAAAATTAAAAAAACCCCACAGGTAGAAGTAGTACTAAAGAGTCTGAGCTGGACTCCAAAAACATGTGTTGACCATGTGCCTAACCCAGAAGACAGTCTATCAGCCTTGATGGACTCAATGATCCTGAGGGTTTCTTCCAACCAAAATTATTCTATGATTCTGTGAATGTGATTCTGTGACTGGTATTTGCTAACTCTGCCCTGGGTATGTGCTGACATCTGTAAATGGATAGGGAGAACAATGCCCTTCCTGCAGAAACATCTTGCTTCGCACACTCATGAAAGAATGCTCATCCAACGAGCATGTTGACCTGCACACTGAATAACAAGGAGAAACTGCAGCCTGTTTCCAGGAGGAAGTGTACGTAATGAAAGTCAGTTTCAGCAAATCTATTATGCTACTGATAAATGAAAAGCAGAGTGATGGCTAACTTGAATAAACTGAAATCTCCATCTCTTCAGTACTTCTACAGAAAAACCACTGCATCAATTTATATCACTAAATATATGGGCTATATTAGAAAAGAAACACAAATTTTGATAAATGTGAGTATCTGTTGCATATATAATGACACTTGCTGTTGCATTACAAATGTGACTCTCTGACATTAAGCTATAGCTTTTTATTATTAATCTCTCAACCTGTCAACAAACTTAATTTGAAATATTTTGTGATCAAATTAGAATTTGGAGACTCAGGCACCTAATAACTTGTAACTGGTAAAATCTAACCCTGAATTTCCCAATATTTAAGTGTATAAAATGAAACTAATCCTTAAGATGTTTCACAGTATTTTTATGTTTAATAAATTGCGTATGTTTTAATAAGCTATGGTCATCATCCACATCCTCCTGCTAAAAGGAATTAATCCAGATGTAATATAAAATAGCCTGAGCAAAATGTAGAGGAAATAATAATCACAGACCCATACAAACAGAACCAGAAACATAACAAGATACTCCAATATCAAACCATGTCTTGCTATTAATGTGAATGACCTGCACATTCGAATCCATTCTCAAAAGCTATTTGAACTTGTTCACATAAAAACAAAGTTAGAATAGCTAACAAGAGCACAAATATATTTGCAGATATTTTGCTATCAGGAAAACAAGCTTCAACCAATAAATTTATTTCTTGCTACACAATTGCCTTGCGTTTATTTAAAAGACACAGAGGAAAAACATTTCCTACCCTGACACAGACACAGCATATTAGAGGTCCTATGGAGAAACATAACAACTTAACCTTCTTCCTATTGCCCTTCTATACCAGTCTCTCTCTTATGCTAGACAAACCAGTAAAAGAAGAACAACCAGAGTTTCAGCCTAAATACTGCAGCAGCACCTAGTAACACAGTTATTTTTAAAGTCAGAAATTTTTCATTTCATTTCATTCCTGTCATTTATTCTAAAGATTTATAGCACATAGACTACAGAATCATTAAACAGGTTTAATCTTAATAAACCTGGTCTCTGAACAACAGGACTTAAAATGTTTTTTCACCTAGAGAAATCTGAGGTAAGACAGGGCCTGATCCAGGTCAATTTCTCTCTTTACAAATAAGATCTGAAAAGCTTTGCACTATAGGCTGCCCATTAGCCTGTAAAATACCAAAGACATTACAAAGATTGTGATCTGATGGGCAACACTATTTGTGTGTTGTTTTTTGGTTGTGTTTTTTGTTTGGTTGGTTTTGGGTTTTTTTGGATTTTGTTTTCGTTTTTCACTGAATGAGATTGACAAATGGTGGAATTCAATGTAGCCTTTATATTATTCCACTCCCATTCCTTTTCAATTTATGAAGCTCCCATAATGTGGCTCCTATTGTGGGGAATTCTTATGTCTTAGAGAGTAACAGGAACAGCTCTTCAATATGTGTAAATAAAGCTTGAATTAGTAAAAGGTGCAAAACCTGGTCATCTACTTTTATATGCACATGAAAAGTACTCATATAGGAGAAAAATAGGGAGGAAAAAAATGCATTGCTCTCAGATCAAACAGAAATTTCAGAGAAGTAAAAATGAAGCTATTCTTTTAATTTTCCTCTTGCATTTTTCCTAAAAGTGTTTCTAAATAAATATTAAATCAAGAAAGCCAATGGCATCCTGGGGTGTATAAGAACAGGGGTGGTTAGTAGGTTGAGAGAGGTTCTCCTCCCCCTCTACTCTGCCTTGGTGAGACCATATCTGGAATATTGTGTCCAGTTCTGGGCCCCTCAGTTCAAGGACAGGGAACTGCTGGAAGGAGTCCAGCACATGGCAATGAAGATTATTAAGGCAGTGGAGTATCTCCCGTATAAGGAAAGACTGAGGGAGCTGGGTCTCCTTAGCTTGGAGGAGACTGGGGGGGGACACCTCACGAATGTTTATAAATATGTAAAGTGTGAGTGTCATGAGGATGGAGCCAGGCTCTTCTCGGTGACAACCAATGGTAGGACAAGGGGCAATGAATCACAGAATCACAGAATGTTAGGGATTGGAAGGGACCTCGAAAGATCATCTACTCCAATCTCCTTGCCGGAGCAGGAACACCTAGGTGAGGTTACACAGGAAGGCGTCCAGGCAGCTCTTGAATGTCTCCAGAGTAGGAAACTCCACCACCTCCCTGGGCAGCCTGTTCCAGTGTTCTGTCATCCTCAATGGGTACAAACTGGAACACAGGTGGTTCTACTTCAATATGAGAAGAAATTTATTCACAGTGAGGGTAACAGAACAGTGGAACAGGCTGCCCAGGGGGGTTGTGGAGTCTCCTTCTCTGGAGAAATTCAAAACCCGCCTGGACACATTCCTGTGTAACCTCATCTAGGTGTTTCTGCTCTGGCGGCAGGATTGGACTAGATGATCTTTTGAGGTCCATTCCAATCCAAAACATCCTGTGATTCTGTAATTCTAACCTTCAAACTCTACTGAAATCACTTCATTTACAATTGAACAATGACCTTGTCTGCATAAAACATAGTAACTATTTTTAAAAGTACAGACAGTAAGATAAGAAGATAATATCACAGACAAATTAAAACACTGGTTTCTTCCCCTGCCCTCCCTTTTTCTTCGCATTTATTAGAAATACACCTGAAGGCAGGTGTGAGGAAGGGACTGCACAGGTCTGGCATGAATTATTATTGTCTATTGGGAAGACTTTGCATTGTATCTTAAACATTAAAAAGAATTATTGAGCATACAAACTATTTCTTCCTTTCATTCTTACTCTTAAGTAATAGTTTAGCAATAAAGAAACAAACAACAAAAAATCCTAAAACTCAAGAGTGAAGTGTTCAT
Organism: Streptopelia decaocto; assembly: GCF_964273445.1. Lineage (NCBI taxonomy): Eukaryota > Metazoa > Chordata > Aves > Columbiformes > Columbidae > Streptopelia > Streptopelia decaocto. The sequence continues at coordinate 44,154,136 of NC_138657.1, forward strand.
AGTTAAGCACATAGTTGGGTCACAAACACGTAAACTCAGGCTAAAGAGAAAGCACATACAACTCAGACCACTTGTGTAGGCAAAATCCCAGTTACAGCTATGAAAAGCAATGGAAGCAGTCATCTTGACTCAGAGCAAATTCCCATCAAGGCTGAACAAGATACTCCCAATACTGGAAGATGTCTAGACTATACTAAATACCTATACAGTCATACTTCTCCAGCCTATTCTCATAATGGCCACCAAGCTTTTGCATAGCCAAAGGTTCAGATTCTTTGTGTTTAACGGAGAATGATGAATTTTTCTTCACCCATTGGTCTGACCATTTTTTTGAACCCCTGGAAACTTTTGGAATTTGGTGTGCTATGGTCTGTAGACACTGAGTTGTACAGCTTGGGTGCCAAATGGAAAAGTAGCTGCTTCTCTGCATTTCTGAGCCTGACACTTGACAATTTCTACCAGAGACACAATTTGTACCATGAATTTTATACATAAGAAATAAATTTATAATGATGCTACACTGTTTAGAAAAAGAGTGATGAGAAATTATACAGCTGATTACAAGTGTCTAAGCAAGTGAAGCAGTCCTCAAATGCTTATCAATTGAACATTTTCACCTTTCCTACCTCTAAGAGTCAGAGGCAAGAGTGCTCCTCGTCAACCCCTCAGAGACAAGACTCTGTGTTTGGAGACAAATTTACTTATTGGAGAAAAAGTAAATCTTGATTTCTGCTATACCAGTTTGTAATTTTATTCACAACAAACGCTTATATAAAAGAATATATCAAAATCTCTGTTTAAATGCACCTCACCAGCTCTCCAAGGAGGCTGCCACATAAAAAAGTCCAGTCAAATGAAGGCTGCCTAGTTTTCTACCATTTGCAATACAAGTTTAGCTAAGGATTGACTGAAACAGAATAAAGATCTCAAGATTTGTCCTTTCACTTTGTGCATTCCGACTCAAAACAAACCCAGTGCAACTGAAAAGTCTTTTATTGCACTTCAAAGATTCTTAGACTTCTATATTGTTCTGCCTGTTTCCTGATTTAGGGATGCACACTTCATAATCAGATGGTCATTTCTTCAGGAACACTCTTCTATTGCTCAAGCTTGTTCTCCAAGATTGTTGAGAGGTTATCTATGCCCCAAAGACACGTTACAAGAATTTTTACAATGAAACAAATGTAATAAAAGTTGTTTTACACCTGCTTTTTCCTACCACATGGCAAGAAACATCTGTAGAGACCTCTACTACTTTCCCTCGAATGAAAAATCTTCTGAAGTATGCCTTCCAAGCTTCAGGAGCAAAAAGCAATTTAAGGCTTTGGTGTTCACCAGACTTGCAGACAACATACTGAACAGCTGGAGGTCATTTGCTTTGTTTCCCTAACTTTTCCCTTCATCAAGTGGAAAAATATCTTAACTGTTTTGTACATTAAATATGTCAAATGAAAGACAAATAATGGTTTTAAATATATCATCAATAAGTTTTGTTTTATTTTGATGTTAACTTAAGTATGGTGTTGTATCTATTTTAGCTCTTACATCAAAGAAAGCAAGCATCCTGAACCTTCCAAATCCTTTAAAGAAGGTTAACAGTTCCTTGGATTACAGGAAGAAACAAACTGACAGAAAACTGCTGCCTTTTGCTAAACTATTAGACTGGTTTTGCTGAGTTGCTCAATCAAGCTGTTTAACTGTTTGTGTAATTTTTTTTTCCATTTCATCAGTTATTTTGCTTTTGGTTATGAAATAGTTCTGTTAATGAGCAGCTTCTTCAGCTTTTCAGTGCATTTTCCCCCTTACTCACACCTTAGCATGTTTTAACTCAGGCATTTAAATGCACTTAAACATAAGTTAAGAGATCTTCTGTTAGGTTACAGAATGGTCTGAGTAACAGTGCATGAATATTTATTCTCTATTTAAATCATAGCTATGAGTGATGTTAAAAATACTTCCTGACACAGTAGCTCCCAAGTTCCCAAAAGGTTACAGATATGTGACTATTAAGGTCCTCTGTTCTAATAAGCAGCTCTGTTCAAGGGCAATTAAGATGATGCTTTAGAATTAAGTGCATACTAAGCCAAAGGATTTAGGTAAATGGTTAAGTGCTTTCCTGAGCTGAGGCCTAACTATGCAGAAAGCATCCAACAAAGCAGTGAACCTGCATGGACTACACAGTGATGCAAAGTTATTGTTATGTTGATGTCAGAGGAAAACTACCTCAGCCAAAGAAGAACATGTGCGCACAGCATTTTATGATATGAAACATGATAATGAATAACAATAACTTCATACTGAGAATCATTCATTACCAATATTATTATTACAGTAATTCCTCTTATGACTTTCATTTAATTATTCTGTCTCCAGGAAATTGAACTACAGAAATCTTAGCAGTCAATATTTGACTCTTAATCCACCAAGGGAGAGAGTTAAAAAGCTTTTACTTTAATGACCAGGCCCCTTTTATGGCATAAAAGAAAAAATTCTTACCAGGATTAGCATTTTAAATATGGTCCTTTGGTCCATTAAAAGGTCATGACATTACCACCACTATCTCCACACTAAGCAAGATAAAAAAGGATCTGAGACTTTATCAATATGCTACCATTGATTTTACCAGTAATCTGAACATAGGTGGCAGCACGTAATTCTTATATGTTCAAACATTAAAGCCTAATTCATTTCACCCATGTAATTTTCCAGCTTTTATGTGCTGAGATGATGCTCTTGATTAAACACCCAGACAGCAAAAGCCTAAATCAACTCCACTGGTTAGTATTAGTTATGTATGTGTGTGTTGCACAGAAACACAGAGTCTGTTCAAATGTGTGTGCTAATAACACATGGGGTATGGAATATTTACTCTTGTTAATGCATTAGAAATTAGTAAACTTGCATTAAGGCTAATTGAAACCTGTTATTCCTTTCAAAATAAATTATTTTAAGCTTCTCAACCTGAAACACAGAGATAATTTTCCAGTGAAGTACAATAGAGAATACGACTTCTTAACATGTTGGGGTTGATTGGCTAAACATTGTTTCACTCACTTCTATACCCTTAAAATTACTATCGATTTTTATCTGCTGAACATTATTATTTAAATTCCTCAAAGTAGACAAAACTCAAGAATCTCCATACTGCTGTCTAACACTACAAAAAACAGCTCCTGTTCCCAAAATTTTGTTCAGTCACAGTGACAGCAAGATAACATAGCTGAAAAACAGCCACTTAGTGAGCTGAGTTCTTCCATCAACAAATACATAAGAACCAGGTTGACATGACTAATTACTTTTAAGAATGGATTAAATTTGGTGTAAAACTCCCAGTTTTTACCAAGAAGCAATTCTTCTATTCAATAATAAATGAAGGAATCCATATTGTGAAAAAACAAACAAACAAACAAACTTACAAATTTTTCATCACTCCATACTGATTTGTATGCTAGAAAAATGTTATGAAATTTATATTAATAGTACCAATAAGCTTCAGAGAGTCATGGCAGGTGTTGAGGGGAATACCACTTCCATCACTTTTCATGCTCTGCTTTGCCTATGTAAGGTATAAGATAAACATGCTTTTTCTATTTTAAATACACTGGGCTTATTTCATTTTTTTTAACAATGGTAAATCACACACTATTAAAAAAGGAGACCAGAAGCTAAAGAGAGGCATTATTGAATAATTAGGGGTTTTTAAGAATACAGCAGAGAAAGAGGACAACTCAGTTAATCTGACAGCTTGCAATTTACTTCAGTTATACACAATCTGTAGAGAAAAATGTCCACCCCACAAGAGCTACTGGATCAAGTTTCACCAGTTGCAGAGGGGCAAAATAGGGAGCCTGGTTTCAGCATGTAAATGCATGGGATGAAAAGAACAAAATCAGGCCTATTAATTATAATATTTAGTTCATTTAGATATCAGGTAGACCATTTAGGTACATAAACTCCAGCGAAGCAGAATAGCATCAGCTGTGTGCAAAAATAAGAGGGAAAAATCAGAATTAATGACTGAAGCAGACTGCTGGCAGAAGGGGCATGCTGCCATTTAAAAACACAAAGGTTCATCACATGGCATGCCCAAGTTGTGTATTTGATTACATAGCCAACTGTTTAAATACATGTGTTTATGTATGAAAATAAATGTTACTGATAAAATACAGAATTAGGTACATACTCGCTAACATACACAGAGTATATCAAAATAATGTCTACAATTCTACACTACACACTAGAAACTTAAACTTCGTATCTCTTGTCTAGGCTAGTAAGCTTTTTCTTTTGAAAGACAGCTAATGCCTTCCAGTATCATTGTAATATAAATAAACATGCACACAATCAAGCACTTTAATAGAAGAAAAGAGGGTCTTAATGACAACAGGTGGAGCAAAACAGGTATTTCTCAAACACTTGTTGATAGGATTCAAGAGTGCTCAAGGCCATCTGATGCTTAGGGCCACAGGAGAAATCAGCAGAGACCTAACCTAGCTAATTGTCTCCCTTGATTGTGATGGTTCTGATTAGAAGAATAATCAGCTCTCAGCAGCCCTTAGGCAAAAATGCCAACTGAGGGCGATTTTTTGTTTGTTTATTTGTTTGATGATGATGCATTGCAGAATGAATGCCAGGTCACATCATTAAACTACTCTTCCAAATATTAAAGGGGTTTCTATATGAACAAAGCAAATAATTCCCTTCGTAATTAGCCTGAACATTCTCCTTCTGTCATTTTGAGATGGCTTTGATATAGACTAAAAAAACATTGATCTCCAATTCTCCTTGGATATGGAGAACCAGTCACACTTTGTGACTGAAAAACAAGAATTGTGAAATTCCAGCAGTCTCTGGGTCAGCAAAAGGTTATCTAATGTCAAGTTAAATTATTAAGAGCTGGCTGTATGCAACACAAACTAATTTGAATTCCTTTTAGCAGTTTCTTGACTGGTATTATCTAAATATGTCCATCCACAATAAAACTTCCATTTTCCTTTCTGTAATTGACTACATCATCTCATTTTTTTTCCAGTACATTATTTATGTTCCCTGTTACCAGTCAAGCCAGACACATTAAAAACATACTACGTTTTCTCCATACTGCTCTCTTCCGTATTGAGACTTTTGGTTTCTGACTACAATAATTTCATCCTTCCATTAATTATTTGTTGCTGTGAAAAACTGAGTATTCATTCGAATGCAGAGTAAAATGTATTGACAGTAACATTCCCAGGCTAGTAATTTTAAGAAGCACATCTTGTCACGATTTTTGCACCATGGTAGATTAGCTCATTTAATAACTTCCAAAACTGTTACACATATCATACACAAAAAAGCTCAACAGCAAAGGAACGAAGAAGCTCAAAACAGTTACTCTTTTCATAATGTTCTAGCTATCACACACATGGAAGGAAAGGCTTAAGAGCAGCTTTCACTGCTTAAGTTATGCAAGGAGATCTAGGCATCCCTCCACATGGTCAACTGAGAAAGCAGACCACAAGCATGTCTTCAAAAGAATTATCCACAATGTGATACCGGCCATTTCATAAGGGAAAGTGAAGTCTGAAACAAAAAACAATCTTTCACGTTGTGCCTTTAAGAATGTCCACATTAATAAAAATTAAATACCTCACTGAAAGCGAGGTATAAAATCTGAACAGAAAAAAAAAAAATTAAATCAACAGTCACTAAGTACATTTGACACTTGAAGGTAATTACATGTATGGGAATCCTGACAGGAGTGATTTCTTCTGTGTCCATTTTGAGCTATTTGTCTTCCAGAAAGTTCACCAAAAGAATGTGTCAAACCATCTATTACAGGGACAACCAAAAAAATGCAGTAAACACATCCATATTTTAGCCTCTGACCCTTGAAAGCTGGCACATTTTTTACATTCTTCTTGTCAGGATAAGCAAGAATCAGCTAGCTATGCATATCTGTGCCCAGACCCGCTCACATTGCTAACAGGTCCTGTCTGGGGAGAGATGTAAGGGACCCTTACATTTACAGCTGTCAAGTGTGTTGCCAGAAATCATTTAACCAAAGAAGGAATGAGTAAATGTGTGAAAGAGCTTACTGCAGACCTAGTTTATAGAACCTCTCTGTGTCAAGAGACCATACGTCTTTGCTAAATAGAAATTTTCTTGAAACAATAACCATCTCATGATTTCAGAATGCTGTGCAAGTACTGAAAAACACTTTTTTTCCCCAAACTCCCTCCATTCAGGCAAATGTGGACTGACATAAGATCAGCTGTCTCTCCTCAACAGAGTTGTAGTTCATGTCAGAGTGTTCTAGAAATAGAAACTTTTTCAGATGGCTCAGTGTGAACTGCTTATTTCACCAAGACTGCTAATGAACTCTAAACCCAATGTTTTTGTTCAGTTAACATTGGCATCCCAGCTCCCATAATAGAAGACCACATCGACTTACTGAAGCAGAACCTTCTGTTTTAGGTCTTCAGCAGGTAGATTTCACCTGTATATTTTCAGTCAATTTTTAATGGTTATATACACATGCACCTCCTATACTTTACCTTGGTAAACATATATATATATACACATACATCCAACTACTCTTCAGATATGAAATCCAGCAAGGCACTCAACAACACTAATTAAAACAAATGGCTAATTAGACCATCTTTTGATTGCACTGGTTTTTTAAAATTTATTAACTTTGTTGATGCTTGCTGTTTTACATTGATGTGGTTGATAGCAGCAGTCAAGGGCTCCTACAAAGCTTGGCCACTGCCAGGATCTCAGCCACCCCACAATCTTATTCCTCTGCCTATCACCCCACTCCCAGCCTCCACAGAGATGCTGGTAGACCTCTTCCAAAAAAGTGTTTGTAGCCCTCAACTCCAAAAATGGGTCTCTGGATTTAAGTCTTCCCCTACCCCTCAAAAGCAGTGTACAGTAGCAGGAGTAAAAAGACATACTACAGGCAGCAGAAAGCCAACTACTCTCAGAACTGGCGTGTAGCTAAGAAGGGTTTGTTTGAATAAGTAGAGCATGAATTTTCACTACTTTGAAGGTTTGTAACAGTAGCAGAATGTAATCAATGTCCACTTCAGCTAAAAGACACATCCCAGACCTTTCAGTACCCATTAAGACTGCAAAAAATTTAAACAGCCTCTTGGAACTAATAGTAAAAATCTCAGTGTAAACAGGTGTTCCTGTGAGCTTAACCAAACCCCTGATGACCCAAAAGCAGTCTCATACAAGGGTCAGTGCAAAAGATTTGCCTTCATCATTGACTTATTACACCTTCCGGAAATAACTTTGATTTTTGCACTGTAAATCCCCCTGTCAGTAAGCCTTAGATTTACATCACTGATAAACATTCTGCAGAGATGGTTTGGATTGGGCTGGCAGAGTTACATCTAGCATCTATAAAACTGCTCTCATTTTTGTTTCTAGCCTACTCTTAAGGATTTTGTAGATCAGCATTAAACATTTTCATTGACACTAAATCAGCAGAATATCTGTGTAGAGTTCTACTACTTCATTATTTACAGCTAGGAGCTTTGAAAACACTGTGTACAAATCTTAAGATGGAGAAGATAGTTCTATACTCTTTTCTGTTCTGGTCTAAGGCTTCAGCAACTCAAGCCTGTGTTGTTTTCCATCCAGATGGCATTTGGAGGGCAGATCTCATTTGACTTTGTAAAGAGAGTTCCCACACCAGGAAAGGTAAACAGCAGAAGACAGCTTTTAATGCTCAGCCCCTCTAACTTACCAACTGACAAAGTGCAAAGACAATGTTTCCCCACACCTACAGACTTATCAGGAACTTGAATGCACTGAAGACTGCAGCTCCCAGCCATTTAACACCTGACTACTTATTACTCTGAGAGCCATCAGCTGATGAGCACAGAGTGTCACAGAACCATGAGGAGATCGTTACAATAGGGGTTTCCTGTTACCTTTTCTCCTGTGAAGAAACAAATTTCTGCAGGATTTTAACATAAAGAAGGAGCTCATCAAAGCATTCTGAAACTCTGGAAAGCGGGATGCATTAATAAATACATAAAGTTAGACCCTACTATGACTATCCACATTATCTCCTTAATATTAATCATTCTTGTTCATTATGGCTGCAACAAAAAGAAGGGTAGATAGCCTCCATGAGAGAAAACAAGGCATGGAGCAGTAGATTAGGGACATGAGCAACTTGGTCCAGTGTTGGTCCAATAACAGATTTCCTGTATTCTGTATCCTACCTCAGGTTTTCCTTGGTAAAAACAGCAGTATTTCACTGCTGTAGGAAAATAACCACTGACAACCAAGTCATTTGGATACTGAGGCCACAGGAAGATGAGATGAGTGGTGCATCCAACTTTCAGATTTATCTGCTATTCCTGCAATTTCAACACCCAGCTCTGTTTTCTGCAATGAATTTCGAGCAGCTGTACAGGCAGATCTGCCAACACCAGGAGTAGCTTCTGCCACCTGAACTTCACCCAAATCTCTTCATACAGTCATAAGATATAGGGGCTTTTAGAAGATCATTTCCTCTCTGAAGCAGCCACCACAGGAATCAGCTGGAAGGGACTAGCTGTAGTGTGTAGGATGAATAAAAATGTAACCATTACTGCTGTGCAAGTAACTTTTGGTTCTGGGATATGGGAAAGCCTCAACTCTTATAATTTAATTAACACTTTTTAAAAATTATATTTTCTTTTTAAATGCCAAGTGACCATTTCACCTTTTGCAAATATTTTCTGTAAAACCACTCAATTAATTGAATGTGAGTTTTTGAATAGCATTAGTCCACCTGAATCTGATTTTTTAATAATTATTTTCTTGCAAAGAAAAACAGCTGAAAAATAGACCTCAATGAAACAGACCATTTGATTTTCTTTCTCTCTCTCAGTAAACCTTAAACAGACACTTCAGGAGCCAAACACAAAAGAAGTCAGCTCCTTTCATAACAGGCAGAACTCCCTTCATACAAGTTGAGAATACAGGTGAGAATTTAATATGAGAAATAACAAAACATATTAAAGATCCATCTTACTGGATCATAATACATAAAAGGAGCAATGAGAAGCTGGAACAAAGGATTATTTTAATAAAGGACTAGAACTTGCTGTGACAGATACAAGTTTCAGCTGAGCAAGCGCTCAAAGGCCAAAAGGAGTCCAAAGCAACCTCCTTAAAACTGGAAGGAGCTGCTGACAACCTCAAGGGCAGAGAAGCCCTGCAGAGGGATCTGGACAAATTGGAGAACTGGGCAATCACCAACCACATGAAGTTCAACAAGAGCAAGTGCCAGATTTTGCACCTGGGACACGGCAACACAGCTGTACATATAGACTGGGGAATGAGATGCTGGAAAGCAGTTCTCTCTGCAGAGAGAGGTCTGGGGGTTCTCGTCGATGGCAAGTTGAACATGGGGAGCCAACAGTGTGCCCTGGCAGCCAAGAGGGCAACCGTGTCCTGTGTGCATCCAGCACAGCATTGCCAGCCGGGCGAGGGAGGTGATGGTCCCGCTCTGCTCTGCACTGGTGCGGCCTCACCTGGAGCACTGTGTGCAGGTCTGGGCAACACAGGATAAAAAGGATATAAAGCTACTGGAGAGTGTCCAGAAGAGGGCTACAAAGTTGGTGAAGGCTTTGGAGAGGAAGCTGTACATGGAGCATCTAAAATCACTTGTTTTGTTCAGCCTGGAGGAGACTGAGAAGAGACCTCATTGCGGTCTACAGCTTCCTCACAAGGGGAGGAGGAGGGGCAGGTGCTGATCTCTTCTCTCTGGTGACCAATGACAGAACCCAAGGGAATGGCAGGAGCATGTGCCAGGGGAGGTTTAGGTTGGACATTAGGAAAAGGTTCTTCCCCCAGAGGGTGGTGGAGCACTGGAACAGGCTCCCCAGAGAGGTGTCACGGCCCCAAGCCTGACAGTGTTCAAGAAGAGACTGGACAACACCCTCAGACATATGGTGTGAACTATGGGGCTGTCATATGCAGGGACAGGAGTTGGACTCGATGATACTTGTGGGTCCATTACAACTCAGGACACTGTATGGTTCTACTATTCTATGATTTCTCCTCCTCTTTCTCAACACCTGCTTCTGTACTGTGTTTCACCTCAGAAGTGATGCCTGGGGCTAGCCTCTACTACAGCTGTCTTGCTGCTGCATAGCAAGGGACCCCTCTATAGAGCAGTGGCGTATGTCTCTCTGCTGCTCTCTCCGCACTCCCCGCTTTAGCACCATGGCTGAATTCAGCAAGAGGAACAGCACTGTTTGGTGGTCAGGATGAATCACAGGAGAATACTTGCTGCTTCCAGGCAGATTGCATCAGAACTCCAGGACGTGCTTGCCAAAATGATGCCCCATCCCTGGAGACATTCAAGGCCAGGCTGGATGAGACTCTGAGCAACCTGATCTAGCTGAAGATGTCCCTGCTCATTGCAGGGGGGTTGGACTAGATGACCTTTGAAGGTCCCTTCCTACCCAAACTATTCTATGGTTCTGTGATTCTATGATGAATGCCTATCACCAGGAATATGTTGCATTTGCCACTTCTGCCTAGAAACTTGGCTGGAAGAGTTAGCTCTATTTTAACCTGTTTTTTTGCTATTATTTTATTTTGATTTTATTAACTGCATGTTTTCCTCAGTCACTTCACAGCCCTGCTGCAACACTGTAAAGCCTCAAGTGCGCACAATGAGGTAATGTGTCAGGGAGCAGAACAGAGGTAACACTGGCTTTATAATTTAATTTTCAGTGCATTTAGCACAGCTGAGAATTATAAATAATATCTAAGTTTTGGAAAGCAAGTTTCATCAGGCAGTGAGGGAAGAAAATAAAAACACCTTTTGTCTTTTAAATACGGGATAGTGAAGCCCACTCCAAAGAAGGAAGGCATTAGCTCCAAGCATCAGAGAGGTGAGTGACAACTGACAGTGAAGGACTACACTGGAATTTGCACTCAGTGGATACAATTACAGCATCAGCTGCCAAAAGTCCATGACTGCACCTGTGTACTTTACAAGGAAAGCAAACAAGGAACATGCCAGAGAGAAACAGGAACTGCACTGCATCTACCTGCACTCACGCAACTGCAGAAGTCATTCAGACTTCCTTTTCTGATTTGATTTAATATTCTGGCCTTTCATGTTTCTGTCTTACTTCCAGCGAGACAAAAAAATGTTTTTGAGATAAAACAGGGAACAGAACTGGGCTGTAAGAATATGAAATTACCATAGAGTAAGCATTGCTCACTTCCTAAACATGTGCAACACACCACCAACTGACACCTTCTAGATTTCTTTTTCTTCTTATTTACTAAAGCTTGTAGCAACATGTTGCTCCTTGATTCATTCTATTAACTGCATCTCAGCAACACAAGAAATACTCTCTGTTTTGTTTTACACCAGTGTGGGCTCTGGCAAGACTGGCCTGCCAAGTCAATGCCTTTGAACAGAATTACATCCAATAAGCAATTACAGCTAGGTATAGCCCTTTTCTGCCAATTGGACAAGATAGTGACCTTTCCCTACCCTCATTTAACTTTCTGCCTGTTACAATGTAAAAGGATTGATTTATAAATAACTAGGAGTGCATCTGCTTTTTGAGTTAGCATCTGCTTTGTACATGTTGATAAGATGGGAAAAAATGAAAGTGGATGAAAGAAGGATCTACTGCCACAAAAAAAGAGGCTGTGGACTCCATGCATTTTTTCCTGTCTCCTACTATTGCCAGCTAACTATTATTGCTCATAAGGGAAGGCAAACTATCCATATGTGCAAAATGGATACTGCACAAATTGATTTGGTAACATCAGAGACATATTGTATGAAGAATGAGGTTCAGTTGTAGCCTGTCACACACAAAGCAAATCAGTGTAAATAATTTTCTGAAAAGTTGAGTAGGTTACATTTAATTCACCAAAGGAAAAATAATTTAAAAAAAAATTACATCTGCTCTTGATAGAACTTTCCTTTGCACTTCGAAGGGATTATTTGCTCGTGTCGTGGTTTAACCGAAGCTAGCAATACAGCGACAATAGCTGCTCATTCACACTCTCCCCCAGGCCCCCAAAAGGGGAGAGAATCAAAAGAGAAGGAAGAAACTTGGACTGAGATAAACAAAATTTAATAAGATAAGAAAATACTAATATACTAGTAGTTAAATATACTAGTTAAATTCAAGTTCCTCTGAAAGAAGTTTTTCCCTGGTCTGAAACACTCCAGAAAATGCAGCGCTTCCATCTGAATATCTTCAGTCTTTGATTTCTGGTTATCTAGATCCTTTAAAGCTCCTTCTAAATGTAGACAAGGTCATTACTCAAAATGAGAATGGCAAGCAACATTACTTCCTTCTGACAAATTCACAGGCTATGCTCACTGGACACCAATTTAATCTCAATCAAGGATACAGTCCTTTTACATCCTCATGGTAGGTATTTTCCTCTGACTAACCATTCAAGCTCTTCACTACAATTGGTCAAATATTGTCCTCTCTGAATTAACTAAGGTAAGAGGCAAGCAAGTACTATGAGTAATACAAAAGCCTGGGTAACATAGGATATTTTACTTTAATATATCACTTGGGTTCATAAAATTGCACTAGGTATGCATTAGCATGGTTCTGTCAGCCCTGCACTGACTCCAGAGGCACTTTAGCAGACACTTTATCAATCCCCTACATCTTAGTCACATTAGATAGACTTGAATGTAGAACAAGAGTCTTTACACTAGCTTTCTTCCTCAGAAACACTGTTCACTTGAGAGCTCATGTTTGGAAGTACTCCCTAGCCCCTCTCCACTCCAGAAGGCAACCCGCAACCCAGTGGGGTGACAATGGCCCAGGGTAGCACAGTTCCTGATCAGCTTCCCTGTCCTGCAGTGCAGCACAGCTCTGCTGCTATCATGAACAGCTCATGGCACTGCACCATGAAACTAGCTTGACTGTGACCCACTAAGCTGCAACACCAAGAGAGCAGCTTCTCTCATTCAACCCCTGCACCAGTTGGAACCTCCCAGAAAGGACCTCCCAGGAGCACGACAGCTACTTGCTGCTCAGCTAGGTGTCCATGCCAGCATGCAGGAAATTTGCACTGACTTGCTCATCATCCCATTGTATTAGCTGTCTCTGTAGCTAAGAAATGTAGTACCACTCAAAAGTGTACTTACTGCTGATAGATTCAAGGCTGCCTTCTTATACAGAAGACCAGAGTAATCATCAATATAAGGCACAATAGAAATTAAACAAATACAGCAATGATCTGATTAACTGATTTAATAAAGGTGATTTGTTAAAAAATTAATTATCTAATATAGGCAGTACGTATAAATAACCATCTGTAACTTATGCAGTGGCTTCTTCAATACTACAGACTCAAAGAAAGCTAAAATGAGTTCTGAATTCCTCACCAAATACTTTCAGAGTTGTGCCAAAAGGCTTGAAAGGAAAAAGGTACATTCTCCTTCAAGCTACATGAATTCCAATGTGTCCCACATACTGCAACCTCTCAGGAATTATTTCCCGCAACTTTTGAAAATGTTATTTTTTAGTTTTGCCTTGATATGCCTTGTATGTATCAGGTGATCATTGAAACTACAGTAGTTGTACCACATGCTGAAGATCTTAATTGCATGCAGTTACCTAACAGACTAAGACACAAGCATTTTAGATGCATGCAATGAGCTTTGGGCTGAAGCAGCAAGGCTTGTACTGAAAAATACAGCAAATAAACAGATAATAAAACATCTACTCCACTGTTGAGTTGGCGTTAGTACTGTAAATTCAATTACAAACATACTTCCAAGCAAGCCACCCACAATGCTGTATAAGTGACAACAATTTAATTGTTTCCATTAATGTCATTACGAATTCTATCACTATCTTAAATAAGATTCCACAAAATCTGTTTTGTGGCTACACGTTAAAAAAAAAAAATCAGCAAAAGTGGCTTAAATTTTAGTCTGTTTTTTTGTTGTTTGTTTTTTTTAATTATTTTCTGATTTGTCTCGTGTGCTTTTAAAACTCTTTTTTTTCTTGCATACTTAGAGTAGCCTCTGGTCACTTCACAGAATAGAAAACTTTTCTCTTTCCACTAAGACTGCTTGAAGAAAAGGAAAACAGAAAACCAACATAACACAAGGAGTTCATTCAAAACAGCTGGACATTAACACTGTGACTACAAAAAACAGTTTTGGTTTTGTTTGGTTTTCATTACAAATACAAGGAAGTATTCACATTGAATTGCTTCCATTAAGGAGCGATCCCCTTTCTGTATCTTTGAGACCTTATCACAGATTTTAATTCTATGACCTTTCTCTGAACAATCCCAAAAGCCTCTTCCCAGCCAAAAATTAGAAAAATGGATTGAATACCTCTTAAATCACTATGTAGAAAGGAGATAGATTAAGCTAAAAATATGTTCTCTAAAAAAGCATCCAGAAATAAAATCACTTGTGCTTAATAATGCAGACAGTGCAAGAATGTAATAAAGATATAACACAAACTGTAACCAATGGAATGACTCGATCTAGAGCATATGGTTGAGAAAACTCCTGCCAGAATTGATCTATGAATGATATATCTGGATATGTGTCCCCACACAACAGCTGAATATTTCATTTTATACAGTTTTAAATAAATCCACAAAACTCCCCACATCCTATTTTCTCTTTCCTGTTGAGGAAGGGCGAGCGAAGCAACATTGAGAGAGTAAAGGGACCAAGAGGCTTTTAATCTGAAAATGCTACAACTGTACATGACTCGTGATCTGTTCTAAAGGTATAAGGATACAGTTATTGAGCTATATATCTGCGAATGAAGTGTTTAGCTGGCAAATCTCTTATAGGCACAGCAGTTATTTCCTATACAGGATCCACTTTCAGTAAGGCTGGAAGCAGGAGGGGGTTTAAATGTGAAGGAAAGTTACTCAAAGCAATACATAAAATTTAAAGAGCACTGAAGAACTTAGAAGTATGAAAAGCTTTTAAGATACTGTAAAAGCAATTACTTGCTGATACAGCATCAGTATGAAATGTACTACATGCAGTTTCACTGAGAGACAAATAAGAGGCACTTTCGCACTGGAGCAAGTTATCACAAAGTATTTTGGTTCTGGCATTGCCACTAAAATGTTGTAGCTTTCCATTCACTGCCTGGCACATAATTCCACTTCTTGACTGAGACACTAGAGCAAACCAATACAACTTGGGCTTCTACCACATTTTCAGCTGTCCTAAATTTGGAAAGAAAGCTGCTGCAGGTTTCGTCTTCTCAACCAAACTGAAACAAACTTCAGCTGAAATAAACTTCCTTCTTCAATTATTACTTGTTTCAGCAGAACCTGGGATTAAATCAAATACTGTACAGGGCAGGTAATTATCTCACACACAAAAGAAAGAATGTAAACCCAAGAAACAAACATCTGGAGAACAGTTTACTGCTTCTCATTTCAAGCTCTTTTATTTAACAGGGATGGGATGGCCTTTCATGGAGGCCTCTGCCCCCTGACTGAGGGACAATATCTGTCGGGAGTGTAAACCTCTTTTGTTTTGTCCTTGGTGTCAACTCATGGAATTGTGGGCAAAACAGTACCAAAAGGTTTTTACTTTTAACCCAAACATAGCTAACCCATGTTTTCTTCAACGAAAGTTTTATAATACACATTTTTGCTTTCCATCAGGCAGGCATTTTCACAGGATAAACAGGTGAGTATGTGTCCCCTAAAGAGAAACACAGCTGTCATCTACTGATTGCATTGCTTCTATAGGCTTCTCACACTCTTTCATTGGCTTAAGAACTACACAGAAATGAACCAGAATTTCCCTCTACCCCTGCCTCTAGTCCCTTGGAAACTTCTTCAGCTTCTTTCTCCTTTTTTAAAAAGAGAGAGGGAAATGCAACGTATTTAAGATTCTTCTATGATAGCCAACTAAAACTGAAAACAAAACCTCTGGCTGAGAAAAATCATTGATATATTCTTTTTGCAAATAAGCTAGCCAAGCCAGACTGCTAACTGTCATGTCATAGTAACTATAGAAAGAATTCAGACCATTCTGGCTGAAAGAATCGAAGCAGATAATAAAAATACTTAGTAGACTGTGTTCCTAAGTAAATTCATCTTAGGTTGCAGAAAAAATTCACTGAACAGTTAATCATGTAGAGTTCCCATAAATTTATATTCTTAGTTTTCTAAGGGGATTTCCACTTAACAAAATGAGTTTGTCCAAACACATCAGCCTCACAGCTCAGGGACAGCAAAGAATGCAGAGAAAAAACAGACCAAGGTCATGGCAAAACAGTCCTCCCAGATTCCTAGGGAGGGAATGCGTAGCCATGCTCTTTACATCCCTTGCCTCCTACACCATCCTCTGGAGAAAGTCACACAGATAATATCACGTGTCTTATGACTATAATAACACTTATGAAACTGTAACAGGGGCCCAAAAAAGGAATTTGAGAGAGAGTGAATGAGCAACTATATGTATACGCATACATGCTATGCTAGAAAATCTCAGGTTGGACTCCCTATAGTTGTTGAAGAGTTCATACATACCTTGTCAGGGGCTGTGAACTAGCCTAAGCACAGCCAAAGTGCTCAACATCCCACTTAGATCTGTTAATCCAAATATGGAAAGCCAAAATGTGCTTGTACTGATCTTTATTTTTGAATATTTCTCAGTGGGGTTTACTTCTTTTTTATGCTGCTTAGGATCTACTGCACTCACATGGGCAGATACACAGCATATTCAACTAGTACTTGCTGTGACAATCACCTGCACAATCTTGAAGCCAGCACAAATTATAATTTGCATGGATGTTAGCACAGAGTGTTCCAGCAGATGCAATAGTACAGCACAAATCATAGAGAATCAGGACAAAAAGAAATAAACACTTGTTTTACAGCAAGAGATTTGATTTTTTCCATACTGCAAATACTAGAGTAGAAGAGCACATATTACTAAAGCACTGAAGCTGGAAAAATGTACGGTGCCTGCTACTTAGATTCTAATTCCATATCTCATGTGGTTAGCATCTACTATTCAACTTCTTATACACATATTTTGTAAGAAATAGGTTTGCTGGGTTGTTGGTATGGGAATATTTGCCTTGCCTGGCTTGAGAAGGATCTGTTTCACTATTTCTCTTTTGGTCTCTGCAGAATTTCAGTTGTGTTTGTCTTGAAACAGAAAATTAATATGCATGTCAGGTGCACAGATAGTAGAGTAGATGGAACAAATATATCTAAATAAAATCTGTCTCGAATGATGTTTAAAGGAGCATTAAAACACAGATGCTTATTTATTTAAGAAGGAGAATTCCTGAAAATATTTTTTCTTCCAAAGCCTGAAAGTTGAAAACCAGCTTATCATTATGTAAAATGGGATTATAACACAGATTTAAACCGGCAAGACCTGTATCATCAAAAAAACAAAGAATTCATTTTAAACAATCTTCCTTTAGCAGAGAAGAAAAAATTTGCATTTAATGGCAACATTTTTAGCATGTACTTTCAAGAAAAGGGGGGAGAAGGGGAGAAGTTGTTTATTAAAAATAAAATAATGATTGTATTACTATGAGAAAAGAAGAAAATTAATTTTATAGTTTCTAACCTGTCAGCAAACTACTTCATAAGATATCAGCTCCTGCTAGAAGTGATCCTTTCACAGACATTCCCGAACCATAATTGTGCCAATCAACATTATTTAGAAAAGTGGGCTCACTTTCCAAAGGTGTTTATGAAATACTCCAGTATTTAGTTACCACACTCCTACAATACAAGAAGTTCCCTGAGGTCCTACATAAATCCTCTCCTTCTACTCCCTTTTACACACACATGTATTTTGTTTTTAGGAACCAAGTTTGAATCAGCAGCTCTGACAGATCTAAGAACTGAAATTACATACTAAAATTCACATGACTGAAGATTAACCTTTTGTACTCCAACAAAGGTGAACACAGCTTCAATGTGCTTTAGTGATTTAGTTAAAATGGACCTAACGTGAATTGCAGAAATACAACTGAATGCTAGAGATCTGCTCTTTTCGCAGTTTTTCCATCTTGGACAATTATGGGAAAACCTCCTAGAGAAGGAAGTTTGAAGAAGCAACACAACAGAAGGGCACCACCTTCAGAGAACCTCTACAGCCAGTAGATAGGGCAATTCAAAGGGGAAGGAAGGAGTTTTTCCAGCCAAGAAATCTCCTAACAATCTCTCTTTCCACTTACCTTTCTAGTCTTCTACAGCCCTCTCTCATGCTAGAGACAGACTCAAACTATATTCTTGACAAATTTTCTTTTAAAACATCAAATAGAAAAGGGAAACACCTGGTAAGCTGTGCTTCCTGCTAGTTTGGCACTAATCTTCCACCCTAGTTGTTCTAAATGACAGCAATGCACAGTCTACAGACTGGCACAAAAGCATGAGGAATATACTGCTCCACTGCCACCTTCATAAATACTTTCTCTACTGTATTTAGGAAGTGGACTGTGTTAAATGTATGTTGCTTTGGTGTATACCTACTTATACTTGCAGACTTTCACACTTTTTTTTTTTTCTTAGCTCAGTCTCACCAGACAAAATGGCACTTGAACCATGCAGCCATCACGAAGTCAACGATAAGATAATGTTACTACTTTGAACTTCTTTAATGACTGAAGACAACAATCTTTCAATGCTTTGAAGGAAAGTATTTGCTTGTTATGACAAAGTGAAGAGACATTTTGACCATCCCCCATTTTTCTACAGCACATCTGAATACATTGGTGCTCAGTGGACAGTCAAATCCATGCCTAAGGGTTGTTTTCATAAGTAACTTGAGTCTGGTACAATGGAAAAAGTTGCAGTCATCTGGAAGGGGAAAATGGCAGACCACAACTGTCAGCTTGACCTAACCACAGTGTAATTTTTCTGTCCTTACTAATATGTCTTCTGGCACAAGACAGAAAGTACAAACGAGATAAAGAAAGCCACCGCCCTTCTCTGCCAGCGGACACCATTACAGTATTTATACCACTCTGGAGTTCCTCTTTCTGTACAACAAAAAACTTTGTCTGTGCAATTTAGCCTCTAAAAGAAGTTTGACTACCCAAAAGACAACAGAAACAAATTTCAATAAAATAAAAATATACTTCTAAATTATACTTTCCCAGCTAATGATATGTTGGTGATTCCAATTGCTCTTCCAATGTAAGAATGTTCTCTGGTGATGAAATATGAAGAAGTGATGATTTCCTCAAACTAGGAGGACGTTAACAATTAAGTGTTAATGTGAACATTGTTACAGTAAGGCAATTATAACTGTATTCCATGAAGAGCAATAGGAAATAATTACTCTTATTCTCAAGTGACAGATCTAAGAGAATGAGATTCCCAATCTTAAATTCATTAGACGGGCAGCTCTCATTTCCTAATCTAAGAATCAGTCTGTCTTTATTGGAAAAGTATCTCCTATCTTTCACTACTGAAGTGTGCATGCACCTTCACTTCTGTTTGATAACATCAAGCAGCGAGCTAAAGATGTTTTCAAGATATATAGGCCTGTCAGCACCTGAAGGGGGCCTACAAGAACAGTGGAGATGGACTTTTTACAAGGTCCTGTAGTGACAGAACAAGGGTTAATGACTTTAAACTGAAAGAGGGTTGATCTAGATTAGATACAGGGAAGAAATTCTTCACCATGAAGGTGGTGAGGCACTGGAACAGGTTGCCCAGAGAGGTTATGGATGCATCGTCCCTAGAAGTGTTCAAGACCAGGTTGGATGGGGCTTTGAGCAACTTGGTCTAGTGGATGGTGTCCCTGCCCATGGCACAGGTGGTTCCAACTAGATGATCCTTAATGTCCCTTCCAAGCCAAACCATCCTCTCATTCTATGATTCTATATCCATCTATCTTCAGGTGCAGGTGCAATGTCCTCCTCATCTCCAACACCTCTTCAGGATATCTCTAAATGCAAAGCTCACCCAGAACCAAGAACTCATGCTCGTTTAGCACAAGAGTCTCCTCGTGTATATGCAAGTACTCTGCAACTGACAGTTGTCTGACCCAGTCTGAGGGAAAACCTTACGCAGGAACAGGTGAAAATGCACCACATATCATAATCACCACTTAGAATCAGCAATGCAAAGAAGTTGGCCTGTAGCAACTTGCATGCCAATGCTTGGCTGTCAATGATCTTTACAATCTAAACGTCCCAAAAAAGCAAGAATATCATAGTCCTTCCCATTGGTTATTAAGCTTTGATAAATTACTAGGGCAATGTGTGTGTCTGTAATCTTATTTGTAATTTTAAACAGCAAAGGAAGCCCAAGTGCATTTTTGGTGCAAAGCAAAACAGAATGCAGAAAAAAAAATGAAATCAGCCATAATGGTAGTACCAATGACTCTGACCACAAAACAGATACAGAAACCCTTCAGTCCTCAGAAGTCTGCACTCTTTGCTGACTTTTAGACGCTATCACTCCACACTCTCCATATTAAACACAGAGGTACTGCTTGGCTGTAATAATTAAGAAAGCTTGACAAAAATATGTTAGCACAAGGAATGCATCAGGTGACAGAACAGTCCTCCAAGGACTCTGAGACCTGTCAACCTCTGTAACTATATCCTCCCGGCCTGTCACAGTAGAGTTAATTAGAAACATCTGTAGTATAGAGATCAAGCAGAGGCAGTGGCAGCAGCTTATTTGCACAAGAAAGGTACAACTCATGTGGGAGGTAAAGAGGGCAGAATCACAAACAGATACAGATCAGTTACATGAACCTGATCACTTATCTAAGTTATATGCACTTCTGAAATGAAAATACCTAAGTAAATGCAAGACTGATAAAAGCCTTAATTGTAACACTGGCAAATGGACTTACTGGAGTCTTCACAGTGAGAACAAATCTCTGATGACATGCAAAACACCATTCATCTGTTCAGACATTATGGCATAGGCTGCTCCACACATTCCTTTGAAAAGGAAACTATGTTGCCTTCACCTAATATTTTTGCTAAAGACATTAGGACAAGCTAAAAATACTAATTTGTTTAATCACAGTTCCTGCTGCTGAAGTTCATGCCAAGCAGATACTTTTAAATGTGAATTCCTTCCTCCCTCCCAAAACGAGATGTACTTTAGGAAAAGTCCCTGTTACAGGTCAAATTAGAATTACGATTTCTCCCATTCCCAAAGCACTGATCTTTCAGGCTATCCAATACGCGACAATTTGGGGCTGGATGATTGAGTATTATACACCAAACAGAATTCAAGAAATTCAAATGATAAAATTAGTTTATCACTGGAAAATATGTTGGTGGTAGAGTTGTGCACTTGCATAAATAAAACTCCTCCTACATCCCCATTAGAAACCAAGAGCTTTCAATAAATCAGTACGAGATAGCTGCAGACTTTTAGGCTTATCTCTTATCTTTCCAACCATACATAGAACTTCCATGCCTGAGTACATTAAAACTTGCCAGAGAAGAAAACCAAAGTGAAAAAAAAAAAAAAAAAGAATAATCGATTTTGTTTAATCTGTAAGATACATGATTTTAAAAAACAGGATGCAGAGTCCTCAAAGCGAGCATGAAGAATTGCATAAGGAAATCACGATTGAAACATAAATCTGTAAACAATTTTTGACAGGCATGTTCTGAAGCACTTATTATCTACCTGATTTTAATGTGATATGTTGCTGACCCGTGGGGTTCCAGCTCATGCTCCCCAGAGAAATGGCTGCAGCTGTTTACATGATTGTTGCCCCAGCACAAGCTGCCTGTTACCATGAAAGTAGTGGCATACAGAAACACTTGCCCACAAATCAGTAGGTCCACGCTTTGGGCATGCCTGTCCATAATCTTAGCACAAGCAGATTTCATGGTCTGCCTAAAGGATAAGCCAGAGTTCCAGCGCATGGGTAGCTTCTCCCACCTCCACTGCTGCGCCAGGGTTGGCAGCAAAGTATGACGGCCAGTTGTATCAGCAAGACCTCAAATGATCAAAGCTACATTTGTTGAAGGTAATTTCTTAGAAATAGTAATTTCTCTGAGGACTTTGTGAAAAAAAAGATCACCCCTGAACTTCCAGAGGAAAGCCTCTTTGCTGACTGGAGTCCTCCTCCCTTAGTCTGGTGTCCAGCAGTGTCACTTCAGAGAGTCTTCACTTTCGAAGCTCCAGATGTCCCAGCTCGTTTTTAGTCTACTTGTACCTACTCCTCACACTGCTCTTTTTTTCTTTCAATCCCAATTTCTTCCACTCAACATCTTGGAAATGTAGAAAGGTTTGTATTACCACATAGCACATTGCCAAGGAACGATTTGTAGTCATGGTATTTAAACAACTAATTACCAGATTTTGACACATATACACTCTTAAAAAAAGAGACAATTTATTTATTTATTAAGATATTAAAAAAGCTTTCAGCACTTAAGAGCAATACACAGAGCTGCATGAAACAACAGCTGGAAGTAACCACATGAGTGCTCAATAAAGCTGGGGAGCTAATAAGCCAAGACTACAAAGATTTACACACTTTGGTTACTGATAACTCCAAGTGTGAACATTACTGAATTCTGTAGCACAGCCTGCAGCAATGCAAAACTGCAGAATGGTTGAGCAGAACGCAAAGATTATGATTTTCACTCTTTCATTTTCACCCACAAAAAGTCATCAGCAGTTTTGTATGGGTAAAATCTCGCTAGTTTATTAAAATTTGGAGTCTGTGGCCCTAAAATTCCTGGCAAGGAGTCAAGAAGGGCCTCAGTATTCAGACACTCCTTAAAATTCTATTACATGCAAGGTAAATCCTGGAAGAAATCAAATAACCTGTGCTAAAATGGAATAATACTTTATTTTTCCAGATCACTTTTGCTGATCTGAAATGCCTGCAACATACACCACTACAGAAATACTTAAATCAACAAGGATATCAATGTGTGACTTAATAAGGTATCTAAACAAGACACTTGCCAATACACAGGCTACTTAAAGCAAATACATGCAAGAGAAGCAATAGATTTTTCAGGTTTTTTTGGTTGATTGGTTGGTTTGGTTTGGTCTGGTTTAGGCTTTTTTGGTATCTCCTTTCAGCAAAAAAAAAGTGTTTCTTATGGAAGGAAAATCTCTTTTCTTTCAAACCACTGGAGACTGCTGGCTGTTTCAGCTGCTTTCAAAACCACACATGTGCAATTACAGAAAAAAGAACTGTTGTTAATGTCTTCTTTAACAGTCATGAGAAAGTAGGCATATATAAATCATCTTCAAAACATGCAGGTACAGGATGAATTCCTGACCAAAAGAAGAATTAAAAATTTGTCAAGTATTCAATTACACAGATTTCTAATTACAAGAAAGTTATCTAGACATAGCCATGGTGCCTAAACCTTTCCAAATCCATCCTCTCTGTGTCAAGTTACAGCTGTGTCCACACAGTGTAGGCTGAGCTCCCCGTGGCTTCCTAATTCAGTTTAACAAGCCATCAATTAAAGGCAGATATTTAGAGGAAGCAAAACTGATTGGTTGCAGAGGGATTTCTGGACATTTTAACTGATACCCACTGAAAATACATGAGAAGGATTTCAAACTCAGAAAAAAATGACTGCCAAAAGCCCTTACAGATATATAATGCCATGATAGAAATACTACACATTATGTCATATATAATAAACCACTTGTGTCACATTACACAGCTGGTTTTGTTACACTGCAGTGTCAAATACAAAGTCTATTCTCTTTCCATCTTCCTCATTCAAAATTAACAAAGAACAAAATTAAATGAGCAGTTTTGTGGACACCACCTCTATGCAGAGCACAAGTTTTATCCTAATGTGAAGTCACAAATATGAGGTCAGTAATCTTCCTGAAATGCAATTTTATTTGCTTTCCCAAACTCATTAATCAAGGGCCAGATTCCCACAGGTTTACCCAGAGTAATTATCAGCAACAAACACTAGTAGGATTTGAGTGTGCAGGTCAGCCTATGGGATTAGTCGCAAAGGTTTTGTAAATTTCAGAAGATATCTACAGAGATGTCTAGGGAAAAACAAACAAACAAACAAACAAAAAACCCAAACTGTAACACTACATAATGGGTGCAGCCAGAACCATAAAGTAGTTTACAATTTCTAAGACTCACACAACCAATAAATTTTATGGAAAAAGTCATGAAAGTCAGATGGTAAAAAAATATATACCATAAAAGTTGCAAACTTCTAGACAGCTTTTTAAACAGTGGTAATGCAAGAGGGAAATGGTAAACACACTAACAGGAGTTCATCAGTCTTAATAAATAGGACACAGTCACACATGCTCACTTCTGGAACCTATAAAGGTCCCTAAGTATCTAATTATTTCTGAAAAAAAGTCTGAGGTTTTATTCCTTCTGTTCCTCAACAGATTAGCTCATACCTCATCAGATACCATTTTAAACTGAAATATAGTCCTTTTAGGAAGCTAAGGTTTGTTTCTTACTGACCTAATAGAATACTATGTACAGTATGTTCTTCCAAGGGAGTATTACTAACCAGTATGAAACACTACATCCTAATGGAAGTAACACAAAATGTGTTTCGTAGGAGAAATACATAACAAAATTGGTCATGGCATCAGGCCATACAGTAGTTCCAGATTCTGAAGAAAATGTCGGATTAAGATCAACTGCTTTCACTTCTAAATTCCTACTTTACTGCAGACTACAAAATTGTCTTTTCTATCACCTTTCCAGAGGAAAAACAGGGCTATATTGTCACCTTTACAAGGAGGTAATCATCCTCCTCACTAGGCAGATCATTAGTTCGTTGGACCTGACACATAATTGTCAACTGCTGCTTGTTCATCTTTTTGTGAACAGTGATTTTATAGTGTTGCTTAGATTGGTAACTTCAGAAATCATACGTAACAAATGTTACCTTTGTGACCAACAAAAACAAATAATGAATAATGCATCTGTAACTGCAAGGTGTATATGTAAGCAAATGTAGTGCAATGGGTAATAAAAATAGTACTTTGTTCTTACTGTGGTTCTAATTAGAATCTAATCTGCCTGTTTAAAAGCCATAATTGAGCAGAACCCATGCTACCAAGACTCCCACGCTGGTTTCACTTTTTAGGAGGTAATGTACCGACCCAACAGCTGAAAAACAAAAGAGCGAGTGGGAGTAAGAGCTCTGTAAATGTACCACTGCTCTACGTTTCTTTGGCCAAATGATGATTCATGTCCAAGTGAGGTGCTTTTTTGCTGAAGATGTCACTGCAGAACTGGCTAGGTACTCCTGCTGCCAAACAGGGCATTACCAGAGAGCTTTAGAAAGTAGGACATGACACACTAATTGATTTAGAGAATGTCTTTCCCTCCTGCCTTCCTTTCCCTGGTTACTTTTTTCCCTTTCCAAACTCATCACTTTGTTTTTTGAGCTCTAAATCTGTATTTCATAGTAGCATAATTAAGAAATTAAACCTCAAATACAGCAGATAATTACTACCTAAGACATACAATTTGCAAAAATACTTGTGTTCAATAAAATGTAACAAAAAACCCCTTTAGAAATACAGACTTATTTTCAAAAATAATAGTGTAATTATCAACAATTCCCAAGTTTTGCACTGGCTACATACAACAGAATGCCACATGTATCCCATGGATAAAAAAATTCATTACGAAACCCAGAGGAAAAATCAAATCTCCTCCTACCCTCACCTTCAGAAAACAACTGATGAGGCCTTAGCTAAATGATGTATCCACTATGTCCTTATTACGTTATTCCAGCTACATATTCAGTGCCCCTCAGATATTACTTAAAACCCCTTGGGCTATTGTCTAAATTGAAATGTTCACTATCCTCAGTATTTCAGTACTATTAAAAATACAACCTGAAGTCATAATGAGATTTCTCCCTCTTTATTTTCTCTAAGCAAATTTTTTCTTATACTTGTGCAGGAACCCCAAGCACTACTCCCTGACATTCTCATCTGATCTGAAAGTTTATCTAGGGTTCCATATGATCATGTCCTACATACTGCTATATATATTTTTTTTAAGTCAAAAAAGAGGAATCTATATTGCTGTATTTCTGTAGAGTGGCAAAATCCTGGGTATTCTGTCCAATATCAAGAAACAGGAATTTTTTACAAACCTGACAATAGTGGACATCTGATCAAGTTTTTAGGTATACTGCAGAACAAAAATAATAATTTATCAAACTAAATATAATTTATCAAGTTATATTTATAAAATTATAATGAAAAATTGTTACATTTATTAAAGCTACTGGCCTCATAAAGGAAAGCCACTTCAGTACATAGACAAATGTGTGTTCTAGAGAGTATCTGGAACATTTGCATGGCTTAGCATGTTACCAAAGACAAAAACCCAGAACTGCTGAAACACTTACCATGCCTAACACCTGTCATTACTATTCCCTCACCCAGCCACCCTCCTGCAACGCACTCCATCAAAGCCCGTGCAGCATCCCTGTTTGCCTGCCTTCCCCCCCAATCACCTCAATCCTGTGTGAGCTAATTAGCAACTTGTCAGCTCACTTGTGCACAGCTTAGCATGGAGTTGGGCACAGGACAACAACAGAGACATCATTTGCGCAGTGTAGCCTGTGATAGCAGAAAATGAAGCTGGTATTTAAACACAGGCATTAGAAGGGGGCCCTCCTGTATCAGGCTTAAGATGACAAAATGTCAGCTTCAATCATCTGAAAGGCTTTGGTCTCCCTCTGTAACCTCTTTCTTTTTGTCTGCTCTTTTTTTATATACACATATGACACTAACAGAAAAATAAATTGAAAAGAGCACTGAGGCAGAGTGTATTTCACGCACTGGTGCCAATGTTTCATATCTCATGAACCTCGGGAAAACAATTCATCGAACTAATTAGTTTACAGTGTTTAAGCAGCTTGTTTCCCATCTTTAATCTTCTTTATGTAATACTGCAAACAAAGCCATATTATCTTCTGATTTTTTTCTTATACAGTTTAACAAATATAATCTTTTTTCTCCTACAGATTATTTCATTTAGACATCAAACTACCCTACTCCCCTTTACTATTTTTATTCTTGGGGAGAACAATATAAACAGCACTGATTCATTTGTTTTTCAAAGATCTTCAAGATTATGCTATGCTTTTTCTTCTTTTTTTTCCTTTTTTTTTTTTTTTTTAAATCGTATCCCATTCATTTAATTTCTCACTTTTAGCTATCCTTCTGAAAGCAAATGTGTTTGCCCCTTTCTGAAAATAAAACAGCTGCTCTTCTCCCTCAGGGCTCCTAGTAATCAAAGAGTGTTCCTAGCTTACAATCTTCATTCATTTTCCTGGTGAGGCTGAATCTGGAGCACTGTGTCCAGCTCTGGGCTCCCCACTTCATGAAGAACAAGGAATTACTGGAGGGAGTCCATCAGAGGACAACAAAAATGATTAGGGGTCTGGAGCATCTTTCTTATGAGGAAAATCTAAGAGAACTGGGTCTGTTCAGCCTGGAGAAGAGAAGGCTGAGAGGGGACCTCATCAATGCTTATAAATAACATAAGGGTGGGTGTCAAGAGGATGGGACCAGAGTCCTTTCAGTGATGCCCAACAACAGGATGAGGGCAACAGGCACAGACTGAAGCACAGGAGGTTCCATCTGAATAGGAGGAGAAACTTCTTTACTTTGAGGGTGCCAGAACACTGGCACAGGCTGCCCAGAGAGGCTGTGGAGTCTGCTTCTCTGGAGACATTCAAAACACACCTGGACACATTCCTGTGTGATCTGCTCTGGGTGAACCTGCTTAAGCAAGTGTGTTGGACTAGATGATCTCCAGAGGTCCCTTCCAACCCCAATCATTGTGTGATTCTATGCTTCATTCAAGTACTGGAAAAGCTAATAATAACTAGTTAAAAATAAACCAAGTAAACCTTTAAATCTGAAACAGGTTAATCTATTCATTTTTATAAGCGATTATTTACTTGAATTAGAATAAAAACTATATATAAACAACCAAACCAAGTAACTCCTATTCAGGAGCCTGGAAGCATGTTTATTTCCTAATTTCCTTAGAAGTGGCTTTGATGATGTCCAGGGCTGTGAGCATGTCTGGAGCTGGCTCAATCCCAGCAGTTGACTACCACTCTTCCTATTTCACACCAGGGTCCAAAAACATGAGCAAGTCCTTTGAAAGGCATGACCCAGCAGGGACACAGTACGAAACCTGCAGGAGGCCAAGACATTATTGTCCCTACCTGGGAACCTGTTTGTTGTCATTACCATGTGATCAGCAAATTCAGCATAAAACAGCCAGGTGCATCAAGGCAGTCAGGCTAACTTCAAACAATGTTGAAGATGGGTTAAATAAACCCATACTGAAAGGTTAGATTTTGTCAGAGAGTTAGTTAGATTTTCAAGTCAAAACATATGCTATGCTCAAGCATATTAATGGACAGCTGGAGATAGCAGCTTTTAAAGTGACTCCAACCCAGATCATGGGAGGATTGTCATTTATGCCCAACACATACAGCTAGGATGGGATTTTTTGCAACACACAGTCATTGCCACTGTTTTTTGAAGTATGGAAAGGGAGATTATAGTTCCATAGTTCAGTGGCATGTTAATGGAATTAATGGAATAACTCCTGGTTTTATGCAAAGGCTGCTTGATGCAAAATGCACAAATCACCCTGGAAACACGAAACTAATACTGTAGCCACAAGGTGAGAGAGAAAAAATATTCTTCTGGACTTCTTAATCGTCTTTATCTCTATGCAAGATGCCAGATATCTCAGTGTTTACTTGGTAAGTGCCTAAACATTTTCTTTGATATCACTCTCTCACAAGGAGGAGTCATGTGTGAACAGTGAACAAGTCCTCTACTTGGACACTTACCTCATGAAGATTGTCGAAGCCCACATGGTCAACATTATTTTCCTTTCTGATTCTTTGTTTGCTTTAGAACTGTTTACTGTCCCCACATTCTTATCTACATTAAAGTTCATGCTGTTCTTAGTTGTCAGATTTCCTCTTAATTAGTGCAGAGAAGTGACACAGTTGTGGCTTCAGGAGCACAAAAACACCAGCAAGAGCTCCGTCCTGCTCTGCTCAAGGGACTTCTCCTTTCTCCCCCAAGGTTAATGCCTGTAACTCCTCTGGAAGCTGAAGGCTGCTTAACTGAAGATACCTGAAATCTCCCAGCCACTTGGGGATTTAGCAGTGACTGCAGACAGCTTGCGCTACTACTCAGTGTCTGAAAAGCTACAGGAACAAACACTGTAAATGAGTAAAAAGAATGGAAAATATTAATGCTGTTTTAACATTCATTAACCTTCAATTTACAACCTAAACTGCCAGATTAAAACTTTATGGGTTTAATTTTTTCTTAAAAATTTTCTCTTTAGGAATACATGCAATCCCATTAAATAAATGCAAGCTTTTCTACTGAACACAGACTGGTACCAGTAAATAAGCTGGGAGGAATGAAAGATGAGAAATGGCAAAGCCTTATAAACACATAAATCTTTAACCATTTTAGTCACAGAATGATTTTGCAAGCCTCTTAATTTGTCTCCTTATTTCATGGTTTAGTTTTGGATTAATTTAATGAGGATCAGAGAGGGACGAAAGATATCTGATTATTCCCACTTACTTTCATTTAAAGCAAAAAGCATGTATTTTTTCAACTTATATCTAATACTTGGCAACATACAAACCAAACCTGTTATGAATCTTAATATAATCCAGCAATGTTGCCCAACATTCTATAGAAAGTTTTAACTTATTTCACAAGGGAAGAGTTTTCTTACTAGAAAACACAGTGTGACTCATGGGAGCTGATGAAACAGGCCAAGTTTTTATGTTTGCCGTACTTTTTAAGAGAATTAGCTGCATAAGTTAAGACTGGATAAGGCCAGTTTGGCAAGAATTTATTTTCTGGTCAGCAGGAAAATTCATTCTACAGCAGAGAAGTCAAGTCTCTGTAGGCTCATCTTCACAGATGAGTCTTTTAACTTGTTTTTTTCAGATTTTTCTGAACCTATTATTGTGACTGACAAAAGATGACAAAGTGTCACACTAAATGTATTCAAGTGCATGAAATAGTCTTATACAATATTTTATATTTTATTTCTCATTTTCATCACGTCATATTCCTGATTTTTTTTAATGTAAAAGTAAATACCTACATGATTTACCATGGCTAGAAAACATCTACGCATATCCAGAATAGTTCACATGTTCTTCCTTTTCTTCAGTTAAAGTCTATAAATGAGACTTCTCATTAAATAACCCTGTGACAGAAATCCATCCAACTAAATGCAACCCCTTGACCTACCTACTTTGTCATCAACCAACAATACCACTCAATCAATATCTGTCTCACTTGCATTATTTTTTTTTAAATCACTAGCCAAAAACTGACAAGACTCCACACATGTGATGTATGAGGTCCCCCTTTTCTCTGAGTATTTTTCTACACATGGGATTTTTGCTGGTTTTTGTTTGTA
The DNA here is from genome assembly GCF_964273445.1 of Streptopelia decaocto. Lineage (NCBI taxonomy): Eukaryota > Metazoa > Chordata > Aves > Columbiformes > Columbidae > Streptopelia > Streptopelia decaocto. The sequence continues at coordinate 44,184,569 of NC_138657.1, forward strand.
TGGGGTTCTTGTGGTTTTTTGTTTGTTTGTTTGTTTGTTTTTTAAATGCACAATTTGTGTTTTGTTTCTGATGACTGCTTACTCTGACTGCATCTGCTATCACAATTTGAATCATAGTGCATGCACTATATCTGGAACTCTCATAGGCCAGCAGTATCCACTGCTAAGACCTCCTCACTTGACTGACGGTGGGCTGCTTTAAGACTGACCCCAGTAAGAATTGCTAACAAAGACCTACAAATACAGGTGAAGCCCAGAATTTATATTCCAAAGACAGTTGTTATTATAAAAATGTATCCACCCACAACTACTTTACCTACTCTTGTTCAATGCACAAATTCAGGAAATACAACATAAATTGAATAATGGAGAAAACAATTACCAAAAGGAAGGATTTCAGCCCTGATTACACTTGAAAAAACTCCACCAGGTTTTTTTCCCTAAGAAATTCTTAGGACGCCTCTGTGTTACAGATGTTGTGTTATAGTTGCTCTTTCCCAAAGGAATTCTCACTTTATCTTCATGCACTGACATACGGACATCTCTGCCTGAAAGTGCAAATGCGACAAGCTCTGTCTGCCCTTCACTGGAGAAAATCTGCCCCCAGCACTGCAGGACTGTTGCACTATGCACATCAGCAGGTGAGCCTCCTGCTGCCAATTTCAGCTCTGAAGGGTTTCTTATGCAAGTTTTATGCACACATCAATAAATCCCTAAGGATTTAAGGAACTGTTGTCCTCTCCTACTGCAGTTTTATCATAAAGCAACACCACTGGGGTTTGCACCCTGTGTTTATGGGCATCAGGTTGTTAATTGCTAATCAAGCTGGTTCACAATTATTAGTCAAAGGTGCTCGTTGAATACTAATAAATATTGGACAGTCTAACAGTCTTCAGCTTATTACAGTTTTACTTACAAGAAAAAATAGATGCCACACACTTTCCCCAAAGGACTACAAAAGTAAAAAGTGTTGCAAGATGTTTTAAAATCAGCTTATTTAATTTGAACACTCAACTTAAACTTTCTATCTACTGCCGTTTGTTACCTACCTATGCAGCCTCATTTCAGCATTTCACTTTGTGTTTGAAAACTTTTTGCTTTTTACCAAGAGAAGAGTACTCCTACAGTAAAGCTTGCATCTCAAAGCTCTATTTTGATCTTTAAAAACATTACCAAATTCATCCCACCTGCATTTTCAGTAAAATACTGGGTTTTTTTTCTTTTCCGTAAAGTCTCTGTTGAAAAATGTTACCACGAAGAAAAAGTGCAGGACTGTATTCAGATGTGTCCACATTCTCTCCAAAGCTGAGAGACCAAAAGATAATGAATTAGACTGAAGTTGCTGCTGTAAGTTGTCTTTCTGGCTGAGTTTATGCTCTGAGATTTTTCAGACTATTCCAAATAAGTGATGGCTGGTACGCTTCCTACCTTGGTAAGAAGAAAACTGCTAGGTCATAACACCAGTGGTGGCTGATGTAGGATATAATGCATGAAACTGATTGCTTTTAACAGCTCATGTAGTAATTACTGTAGCTAAAAAAGATACTGTAGGTCTCAGGAATAAAGGGAACATAACCTAAAAATGCAAAGAGAAATAAAGAAGGTTTATCTAAAAAAAACACTAAGCAATTATATGTCAAACACCCTCACATTTGTATTCATGTGAATAAGAACAGTCTTAAAAAGGTTTAAGAACTATATGAATGGAAATACAGAAGAAATAAGCACTTTCTTTACTTGATATGCTTGACAGGATAAATTTAATCAGACTAATGGAGTTACAATATAGTATTATTCCTTATTTTCCCAATGAGTAAGTCACAAGAACAATTATATCCCTACTAGTAGTTATCTATGGATTTGGTCAGTGATAACCATGATCAGAAATAATAATTTTACCTTAACAACCTATGAGGTATAACACATAATAATCCAATACTTATTTAAATATGGATACACTTCTAGTGTTTTCTTATACTAAAACCTCTATTGTACATAAAAAAGGTTAAAAAAAAAGTAAAATATATTTTGTCAATCAGATTAGGATATTGTGAATTTTTTTATAACAGCACCACGCTGTGAGTTGCTAATTCGGTGTAAAATATTTGATCAGAAAAATTCTGAGGTAGTAATTCTGTAAACTTATTTTCTAACACATAGACTGTATCAACTACAGTTTTTTCTCCAGTATTTCCCCTTCTTGTCTGAGAGCAATCAAAAAAAAAGTATCAGTATATGAACATGCTCTTTCCTTGTTATTACAGATCCTTTTGACTTAATGGCATATTCTAATCTTTCACCTTCTTTATGTCACAATATGAATTTGAAAGATTCAGCTTGACTTCAATATTCTGTCTCTCTCTTAGTATTTCATGTGATTGAATCTGAACCATATCTCATACATACAACAGACAGCTGAGAAAGAATTTCATCTTTTGAAAGCACCCAATAAGCATCCTCTCCTTAGAATAAATTAGAACACTCACAACACAATTTAATTTTCAAGTTAACTTTCCAATTATCTGGACTATCTCACTCAAAGGCACTCTAATGATACAGAAAAAATATTTTGGCTCAGCATGTGAATCAGCTTTAAGGTAGTTTTGAAAAATTCCAATTTTATCTTTTCGTACGTGTTTCAATGCCTTTCACAGAAAACTTGAACAGCCAGTCCTGCACTTAGAAGGGAAGAGGTGATCCTTATACTTCAGCCATCATCAGTAGGAAGAAACCGCTGTATGAATGAAAATTTAGCCACAGAAACATTTGTGCATTTTTACTGTGAATGCATAGGTTCTTTTGACAGCAGAAACTTTGAAATAAATGTTAAAACCTTGTTACCTTTGATAAATGCCAGAAAATATATTCAGCTCTTCTCTGATCCTGCCTGTGTTTGCAAAACTGAAGGCTGGGAGAGCAGATGCACTTAAGTGGACTGCAATACCAAAGAAGATGTCCTTTTCTTTCTAAGTGCAGCTGCACTTCTTAAATAAGCACAACTTACAAAACTACACAAAGAGGAAACAAGAGACATGAAAAAAGGTAAAGAAGCAGTCACCACATGCAAAATGGTGGGTGAAAAGGGCCAGCTGAGTGACTTACACTTACTAACCTGTATTGTCTTTCTAGAACCTAAGTACTCCAAGAGCCCTGCAAAAGAAAAAGTATCTCAACTCTCCAAGAGATGTACAGAGAGAGTTCTCTATGTGGTAAATTAATAAATTACCTAACTGCTTGTTAATTACATCCTTCCACCACTCATCACCCCAAGTACCCCTACACTACCACAACCATCATCTCATCATGTAAAAAACGAAGATTACATGATCACTATAATCACTATTTTCCAACAACAATGACAAAAAAGCTAGGTAAGTACTCTTATTTGAAGCCATCAATGTGCAGAGAATCATTTAATCTTTATGTAGCATTCCAATTTCTCCTCTACTACTTAAGTATCATCATAATTGCAGGTCCAAAACAGGAACCTCTTGGCTTTGCTTAATGATTCTCCATACGCTCTTCTCCCAAGACAAGGCTCTGATCTGAAAACAGAGTTGTGGAACAAAATGAATACGAATGAGAGCGAGAGCAGAGCATGTCCTAACGTCCTGTCCGGAGTGGAAAGGACAATAAAACCTCTGGTGTCGTTCCCCTCTCCCCCGTTCTTCTCCTTGAGGATTTACTTTATCTACAGAATTGTTATCTTAAATAAATAACTGAGAAGAAAAATAAAAGGGCTCAGCAGTAGAATGGATTAAGTAATTGGACCCTAGCTCCCACACCTCTTTGTCTCTCTGCTAAATCTCCTCTGTCTGTCTCTCTGCTAAAGCAATCCACTCTGAATATCAGCCACAGCTGAGGTTGGAAATCACTGTAGGAAAAAATAAATAATAACAGTATTAAAAAAAAACCACAAACAAACAAACAAAAAACCACACACCAAAAAAACCCACAACCAACCAAAAACCAACCAACCAACCAAAAACAAACAAACAAACAAACAAACAAAAAGAAACATAGCCTCCCAATAAAACCTACACCACATTTCCAAAGGCACAATTTTCTCTGGTTTCAACTACTAATTCATTCCTTCATAGATCTATTAAAACCTTCTGATGTACAGCAAATTTGCTTTGCATCAACTCAGAGGTAAGCACTTACAAATATCCTCTCAAAAATCATCTCTCTAGCAAGACAGCCTACTGATACAAAAGGACTTATTTATCCAGAGAGATTATTATATTCACATTCATATATCTAAGGAAATCAAATCATATTGCTACACAGAACCATCACAGCACTATGGCTGCATCACAAGAAATTCCTGTACAAAAAGTTTTAGAATCAAAGAGCATAAATATTTGGGGGTTCATTTTTCTGGCATGATTTAAACTGCTTCCAGAACAACATGAACTAAAAAGAGCAATGAAATTAATCTGTTTTATTCTGAAGAAAGAATACACACTGGTGAGCCAAAACCCTGTAGTCACTCTCACAGCTGAGCCAACAGAGTGGAAAGTATGAGTCCTCCTCCTGCAAAGTCAGCTAAGTTTTCTTGAATGGTCTAAATTCAGGGTTTTTTATATCAGTAAAATTTATTGCGCAAACAAACCCTAGAAATGTCAATTATCTTCTTCTAAATCCTGTATGTCAAGCTGATATGCATTCTGAATAAGGAAGTCTCATCTCACCACTACTCTGAATCCCCTAGAACACTTCCGCTAAAATTATGTATCAGCTGCTTAAGAGCCTGCAAGAAACACAAAATTGGTCAACTATAAAACTGTTAATATTTAGCAGGATATACTATTGATCTCAGATATTATTTTTTTTTTTTAAAGGAACCCAAAGCAAGTTTCCACAATATGGAAGACTTTTCCAGTTACGCAAACCAGAACTCCAGAAACCTACTCCATAATCTTTAGATAGAATTCTCACTGAATTTCTCCATAAAGAATTGGGTACATCTTACCTATCCCAGCTTGTTAAATAAGGGAGAGATCTGGCAGGAAAAAAGAGAACCCCATGGCTCATAAAAAGCTCTGTTTCAGATGATTACGTTTGGAGCTTACGAGTTCTTCTCTGGTCTGTGCTTAGATCAATACTTATAAAGTATCTGTCCTGCATGAAGTATTCTGCAAAGAAATATCTTCCTAATCGCATGGCTAAACTGAGCAGCTGCTTCTATCTTCCTTGGGTCTTGTCTACATGGAAAAATTATTCCCAAATACAACAGGCTATGAATTTGAAGTACAATAGCTGTTCCAAAATAGCCACCCACAGAACACAGTTACTGCAGACAAAGACCATGTGGCAGGGGGGCTTTTTTTTTTTTTTTTTTTTTTTTTTGGTAGGGGGCCTTTATTTTTTTTTTGCCCTCCTTTGCACGAGAAGGGGAAGGAAAAGGTAAATTAAAACAACCTTTATACTGTAAAGATTGTTCATGTTTACTTCTGAGTGCCCCCTGTAAGAAGCTTTCTCAAGAAAAAAAAGGGTTGCAATATTTCTTTTTCTGAAATCCAGGTCCACTCAACTAGACTGTCATAATCAAGTGTTATAAAGTAAGGTAGCCCTTCCAATGGGATATACTTTCAAATATATACCAAAAAAGACTAATTGCATATTCTTTGCCCCTATGTTCTTCAGGGTTTGGAGGAGAAAAACTCTTCTGTCCTTTTCTGCTGGAATATGTGAATTGTTTTACCAGAAAAATCATGCATAACACTTAATGTTCAGGCTTTCCAGTTGCTCCACAAAAAAATATTAGAACAGCCATTCCAGTTCTGTAACATTTTATCCAGGTAATGACTTCACCCTGCAGGCTCTTCAGTAACAGTTTAATGCCTAGACCTACTGTAAATAAATAATCATACAGGTTATACTTCAGAATACCTGCTGACTGAAAATAGTATAGAGTCAGTCCTACTCTAAATCCCACGACAAAAATCACATGCTGTTAGTGTTGAAAAACTTTTTTCTCACCCACAACCTACCATTCACTTACAGGGTCAAGGAGGATGCTGTTAGGGAGCACTCAGCAGCATCCAGATTGATTCATATTAAAAAGATACAGTATATCTGCAACCAGTAGTTAATATTTAGCAAGCAAACATAAACCTCTTTGCTTATTTTCTATCAGTACTTGTTTGTACTTCTCTTATTCAGAGGCATTTTCTCCACATGTTCATATCATCCTTGCTTTATGCCTTTTGTGCCATAAAAATCCTGACATGTTTTCACCCCGAAGCTGTGATCATCATCTTTTGAAACTAACAGACACAGACAATGACAAAAAATCCCATAAACCCTAACACTTGAAGTAAATGCCTGGCAAGAGTTTTAGCCCAGATGTATGCTAAATATAGCAGTATCAACTAATGACTACACCAGAATAAAATATTTTTTTCTGTTTTTAATTAAAGCTGCCATAACAGTGAGCTTGTTTCTTTCACACTCACTCCTTCCCTGCCAGTGTTAGCCATTTTACTGTAATGCTTTATTTCAACATGGGAGGAAAGATATGAATGCCCTAAGGTAGAAGTATTACCAACACAGATGGTTCAATCTTCCAAGCGCTGAATGACCCAGAGATTGCAAAGCAGGTAAACCAAACAGAGTATCTGGAGAAAGCTAAGTAAATAAAATCAGGTCAGTGACTCAGTTCTGTGGTGCTCTACAGCCACTCTGGTAGAGATAATTCGTCCGGTACTGATCAACAGCTCCAAGGCAGCTGTGACTTGGCTCTATTGACTAGAGCCTTTTTTTTTCTCTTAATCCAAGTGCCATACTTCTGCAGTCTGACCCAGGCTGCAAGGTCCCATCAGCAGATGTTGACATTATCTCCTCCTGATTGTAACAGCTCATCAAAAACAACTAGTTTGCTTTTTGAGCTTTGTTTTGGTTGGGTTCTTTGAAAAAAAGACCACATAGGGGAATAGGGTAGGGGAAAGAGAAATTATAATTTGTAATTTGGTATGAAATGTATGTTGGCACTTCTGTCATGTGTTTCCATTATGATGAAAATAACAGGATGTCAATAAACTTGTATTTTCCTACCCGACCAAGTGTCGTTATGCCCTATTGTATTAATATATTGCCATTTCATTTAACAGACCACCTAAGAAATGTAAAAAAAAAAAAAAAAGGGCTTGTGCTGCTGTTGTCTAGTTACATTTCTGAAAGTATCTCTCTTTTCTTTTTTGTATCATACTGCCAGGCATAAAAGCTGAACTCAAATATGTAGATCTTCACCCATGCTTAAGGTCAATGACACATGCATTGTTTCACTGCTTTGCACTGTTGAACAGTTGAGAATTTGAGAAGTGGTCCTGTGTTCCAATCACAATCTTTAAATATGTCAAGGTAAGGGCCTTGCTGCACCATGTAACCTTGACACTAGCATATCAGAAAAGAAGACTTAACTGTTCCTCATGGATCACCAAACCAGATGCAGCAGCAGCAGAACAGAGTACCACTGAAACTCTCTCATGAACAGCCAGCTGCCATGACCTGGAAAAAACAATTCCTTTTGATTCAGCTAAGAGACTTTTCAAGCATGGGTTGGTGCACAAATTTATTCAAATGGTTTTATGATTCAGGCTCTTGAGCTACTGAGCGCCATTTCATGAGGATCATTAGCTAGAACTGACCTGAAATACCAAAGTTAAATCTACAAAGAGCTCAAGACCAGCTTCATCCAAAAATCAGGGGGATTTTTTATATTGATGTCAATGAAACCAAAGTGGGATTAGTGGGGAAATACAAACCCAGCTAACAGTCACGTACAAATGCCTTGTTTTGGAGTCAGTGAGCAGTTGCACTGTCAGAATCTGGTACCCAGAATTAAGATGAAAAGCCCTACTAGAGGCATTTTGATTATTCATCTAGCTGCTTGAGGTGCAATCTGATAGGAAAGGCACATAATCTGGCAAACTGGCCACTAGATTCAATGTAGTCATCTATCTCCAAAGCCCAGCTTGATGGGTAACATTCTGTATGACCCTGGATAAGCCGCTCCTTTACATCTCTGTTTCCTCACATTTTTTGGTGCTTCTCCTGCACATTGCCCACTTCTTAGTTCAATGCAGCACACTCACCACAAATGAATCCTACTTATGATTCCAAAGGATACTGTTACACATATAATTGCTATGATTTGTAGAAACAGTTTCAGTTTGACATTTGTTTTTAGAATCACTGGCTAACATAACTAAATGTAAGATTTGACTACATTTAGAAAAAAATGAAATAGCTATTGAAGAATGAGCTCCAACTCACACATTTAACTTTTGTCTCACTTCTCTTGTGCACTCTACACACTGGTGCAGTTTCTGCATGGAATTATACCTCGTACTGTGGTGCTATGTCAGCAACTGTGGTCATTTTCTGGACTAGAGCAATCATCACTGAAGATTAAACCTTGCATTTGTTAAATTCCAGCATCATTAATGTCTCAGGCTATTCAGAAACCTCAAGTACTTTCACTTCTTATTCTCCTTCAAGAAGGCAAAACACTCAATACTGAGCTAGTGGCAGATGAATACATATCAGCAATCTTCACTCCTTAGTCACCCATTTTACATCAAATATGAAGTCACAGCATTTTGTCATAAAACTAAATAAAATACACATTCATTAAATCATTAATTCAGGATTCCAGGAACTTCAGGTAGCAGAAAAGACTTAGTGACTCTCACTACTTTGCTTTTGATTGAACCAGGATACATGGATGTTAAATGTATGCAGTGAGTATGATACAAGAAGATTTTGAGGGATGCACGATTTCTTTCTTGTATCTTTCCCTTGCCTTTCATGGTTCACAGAAGTCAAGAGCTAATGAAGTGCCCAGATTGTATGGTTCACCAATAGAAACACAGATCAAGTGGAGCCTCCACAGCAGACCCTGCTATCTGAGCAGGACTAACAACACTATCTGGACTGGTAAATTCTCTCTCTACCCTTGCTGACTCAGAAAGAAAATTTAAATGAAGCTGTTTTCTGAGTCTCCTTGCAAAAGAAAGCTGCTGCTCACAGTGAACTGAAGGGAAAAAAACCCTCCAAAACAAACAATCAAGACAAAAACAAAAAAACCCCACCACACCAGCAGCAGGCTTAGTGACAGCACTCTTAACAGTCAGCAACAAGCAGCTACAAATTCTCCAGCATGTCAAGGATGGACTTCCTAAACATGACTCCCTAAAATGGTAAAATGGCATATTTCATCTGGCATCTTTTTCATCCAAAGTAAATTAACTAGCAGGAACCTCAATAGTGGAAATGGAATTAAAATAACCTAATCCTGACACTTTGGAGTTTACTCATTTTGTTACGAATTGCAATGAATAGCAGCTGTATCCTGTTATTTGTGATGGGGGTCTTTTGACAGCCCACTGCGGGAAAGCACACCCATGGTCATGCACAGGTTGGGGAAGAGCACAGAAAAAAAAATCAGCCTTTTTTTTCTGTTCGCATACAAAACTGTGCCTTCAGAAATCCTCTCCATCAAACCCCAGCAGAAATACTTGATGAATGGGCCCTGAGAGAGCACTTCTTGCCTTCAGCTGCAATGGCTTGCAGGCATAGAGACACTCCATCAATACCGAGAACTGGCAGCTTGAAAGGCGGGAAGCATGCATCTGCTTACTAACAGCATTGGTGCTCCACTCCTTTTCCCATTCATTGCCTGCAGGAATGACTCCATTGAGAGGCTCACTATCAACAGATGGTCCCAGGCTAAGGTGTAATCAGGAGCAGCTTGCTAAATTTAACCCAAACAAATAGAATTACAGGCTTTTGCTGAATCCGAACTGAACTGAGAACTTGGGTGGCACAGAGAGTGTTAACACAAATACATCCCAAACGGATGATCTAAAGTTGTCAGCGAAAATCAGCTCTGCCCTGAAGTTGCATATTTATACTCATGCTGCTTATTGTCTCAGCTCACACAATAGATGCTTATTTTGAGAGAATTTTTAGCTGCCTCCTAATTAAGTAATTTACCTCCTACAGTCCTCTTTTCCCCTCAGGATTTACTCTGCTAAAAAAATGTTTTCATGCAAAATCTACACTTTCATCACCTTCAACTTCTGAGTATTTCAATATGTTGACTTTTTACTCCATTAAGAAAATAAAAACTACTACTAAAACTGAAAAAGCATTTACCAAGACAGAAAACCATTTTGTAACATAGGATTGGATGTGTATATGCCTTGAAAGCATCATTACCTTGAAGTTATTTGCAGTTTTGTTGAATGCAACGTTTAAGTTTGGAATCATGCTCTGTTACAATTTACTAATAGCATTTCCAAGCAGAAGCAAAAGAAAGAAAAGTTTGAAATGCAAGTTCTGTATCAAGATTTAATATTTGAATTTACATTCACTGGGCAGAAAACAAATGTTTTCTTTTTAAACAAAAGTTTATACAACATCACCTTATTGGACAACATATCTTATTGCCAGAGTTGTTAAGACCTATCTTCTGACTCTAATGACAAAAATAAGATTTTAAATATGCTAATCTCTTGTAGTCATATAAACTGATTTAATAAAAATAACAGCCTCTATCTGCTTCAAGAGAATCCTTTAGAAATTGTACCAGAGAAAAATCAGTTCTCTTAGATAGACTGGCATACACACATAAAATAATACCTAGCGTGCAAGTCTGCTGAACTAGTATAACTGCAGATCTAACTTCATCAATGAATTTCATACAGTAATTGTATGCAAAATAATGTGCATTTCTGTGTCAGTGATTAAAAAAATTTTATTTGTAGCAAAACGAACCACTGTCTTACGTACTAATTTGATCACTTGAAGGGCAAGTTTCCAGGTGACAAAAAAACATGGAATACCAAAGCCATGAGTGTCACTGCTGAAGGTGACATGCCAGTGCTGCTCTGTCATTAAGAACTATATACATGAAATGTAGCATTACCCCATTTTATGTGATACTACCACATTCAGACAGCAAAACCTGGCTTAACAGTGAAAGCTAAATAAAAGCTAATTTCTTTAAACTAACTTCGAAATAATTCAGTACCTTTGTTTACCATGTAAAATTTAGGCCATTTACAGTACCGATGAAAACAGCCTCTTGAGGCTGCAGTTCTTCAGCAACACAAGGTTTCCGGCACTGTTATTCAACTAAAGGAGTCCCTAAACTTCTGTCTCAGGGCAATGTACTGCCCTCTAACTGTGTCAAGCAACTGCTTTTGGTGCTAGCTACTGAGGTGGACCCTGATATGTGAAGTGATTTGGTTAAAATAACAACAGGAGGCCCATAGTTATTTTTTATCTTTATCAATTCCTTGATCAATTTCATAGTGTGCAAGCTGTCAGCACAACTGAGAATGATGAATGCAAAACTACAGGGATATCTCAGCAGTCAGCCGAAGAGCAAGAAATGAGACCTAAAACCAGCTGATCTGCCAAAATCCTTCACACCATGGAGCTGTGCCTTAGAAAAGAACATTCAGGGCTGGGTCGTACATGACAGTATCAGCCTTGAAGTTCATACCACCATTTGAGCAGTCACCTACTCAGCTCCTTTTTAGCACTGAATGCTAAACATCAAGAACTCCTTCACAGTTACTATTTCTACCATGGTCAGAGCTTACTGCCCGTATGGACCAGAAATTCTCCTGTGTAATTACAATCTACTACATCGAGTTGATACACGTAACCACACTGCAGATGATTACAACTATGGATTTTTTTTTTAAGCAACCAGAGGTCATTTTTAATCCTCGCCAAGATCACAGTTACATTCTTTTTCAGTTTAGTTATATAACAAAGACTGGCTTTGCTCTAAATATTTGTCAATGACAGAAATATTTTTTTAAATCAAATCAGAAGTGGCACCCAGTGCAAGACTTCTTTTTATCTCATAAGTTTTTGTTTTGTTTTGTTTTAAAAAAGGTAGTGATAGATACTCATCCTTAAAAACCCACCAAGGTCTAAGTGCTATGATTTAGCCGAGAATTAATGCTTATCAGTTTATAATGGAAAGTCTGGCAAACGCTTAAGTACTGTGACAGAAAAGGAGAGCTGCATGCCAAATCCTTCACACAGCCTGTGGTCCTTCATGAATATTAGTGGCATACCCAATATCTTCTAGTGAGCTATGGAAAAAGAGATGCTTCCAGGAGTAGTCTCCCGACGGGCAACAACTGCCATCTCCAGTTACCCCAGTAGCTTCACCAAGAGCTAAAGCTGAGTTGCTCTGGATTGAAAGCTACACTTGAACCATTCAAGAGGTGCAGATGAGTTGTCAACTAAGTACAACACATGGCCAAATACAACTGAAGATCTGGGTAATATAATACAAGCCTCTGTGTAAAAGCAAAAAGTTTTCTACTAATTTCAGTAGCATTATTACGTTACCACGATGCTAATAGCCAGTGACAAAGGCAGACCAAGTGAATGAAAAAGAACCAGAAAAGAGATACTGTAGGAATATTACAGCAACGCTTTTCAAAATAGAACACATATATTCCAGAATAATAGAAAATAAGGCTGAGAAGTACCTCTTCCCTGCAAGATATCTGTTTCAGATCTATATTCATTACTGTATAAATTTTCGTGCATTTATCATATATACTTTGTAACTAGAATTAATGTTCTGTTTTTAGAGCAAAATTCATTTTGTATTAAGAGAACTGGTGAATACTTAAGACTTGGAGAAGACTCAGCAAGCTGATGTCTGCCTCCAAAACACCAGCATTATCATATAAATTTAATGGAGCAGAGTAAAAAGACTAAGCTATAAGTCTTACCACTTACACGGAAAAAAGGTGATAAAATAATAACTTCAAGACTGCTTAGAGCAGCCTGAGATGTATTCTGTGTAAATTGCAGATCATGTACAAAATCCACCTAAGGAATGTGTAATTTGTAAATGCAAAACCTACCATCCATCTATCTGATCACAAAATCTAGATGATAAAGGTGTTTTATAAATGAGTCCTAGGTGGCTTTTTCTGTAACTTGTACTTTTTTCCCGTTCCTAAGTCAAAAGAGGAAATGAAAGTGTCCTTTGTGGTATTTACTAAATTTGGCAGTGAATAATTTTCTCTCTTTTAACTTTGTAAATCTCTAAGGTTACCAAGACTATGTAAGCACTTTACTGTTTGACTGAAGTGTGTGCCAACATATAGAAGCCAGAAAAATCACATGAAGTCACCTACTCAAAAGCTTTCTATTTGAAGAACTTATTAAGGAAGCAGGTTTCTTTTCTGGGAACTATGGCTTGGATTTGTAGCCTTGGATAAGGAGACTCCTCAACTTAAGGTGCTCTGCTATGCTGCTGATGATAGACAATCTGCCCATCTGAAGTAAATTGAGAATTATCCTGGTAGGTGGATCTGCCAGCAACACACACAGCCTCTGGCAAGTTCAAAAGGACACTTCCAGTTTTAAGGGTGCAGAGGTTTTCCTTTGCCCATTCTTAAGTCCCTGATAGCTGGTATTTAGGAAGATAAGGAATTGCCTAATGAGAGTCCAATCTTCGTTCCTTTAGTTGTGGGATCAGTTAAGAATTTTTCAGATGATCTCTCCCTGTTTGCATTCCCTGACGTCTCACATATAACTGTACCCACCAAAAGGCATGCAGGACCACAGCAGAGGTGCTTCTTTCTATCACTCTCTGCGATCTCTCCTCGGTCCCCCAGCTTGGCCCCGTTCTTTTGCATGCCAAAAAGCCAGGCTGCTTTGTAACAGTGCACTAAATGAAGTGCCTCTGCGGGTCCTTAGAAGGTACCTCTGGCTATGTCAGTAGTGCTTTGCAGAGTAGGCAAGAGGACGCTGCCATCTGGGAGGAGATGTCCTCCCTGGAGCCCTCTGCCGCAGGAGGCTCACCTCTGTGGCCACCTGCTGAGGCTTGGAAGCCTCCCAGCCACAAAGCACTGCGCAGCAGCCATTTTGCTTCAGCAAGCAACAAGCAGAGGCTTTACTTTGTGTTCTTTATTATCCTGACGTCAATGTGAAATAGAGGTAATTTAGGCTCAGGTTATAAGCAATATAAAAACAGAAGGAGGAAGCTGGCAGCAGCAGCCTGACTTCAGGCTTCAGAAAGTCTGAGAGAGCCTGCCAAAACATAATCTTAGCAAAAAGCATTAGCACATCTGAGACCCCCCTCCCGAGATGCCTAAAAACAAAAGCAAAACAAAGCTGAAAATGCTCTCTAGCAATGCCACCATCTCCACCTCCTGGTAAGGGGAGAAGCAGAGCCTATACAAGGGTTTTGGCTGAGAATCCAGAAGAGACGAGTAACTACTTTCCCTGATGAAACTATGTATGACAAGTTCTGCCTGCAGCAAGTTTGTGCAGCCAAGTTATAAATCCCTCAAATAGAGTCTCATAATGAAAATGTGAACACTGTCTTACTAGATGGCACCTTGACCTGACAGAAATTTGGCCTCCATTCCTCTGCCAAAGAAGCCTTCAGAGACAGAAGTGAGCAGTCCCTCCCCCACCTAGGATGTGTGGGGAGGGAGAAGGGGGTTGATGGATGTTTTTGTAGACAAAAGAGAGAGGGATGAGGAATAAACTGCAAATTGATATGTGCAGCAGAATAAAAGCAGGATGTGGCAAGGTAGACCCAGGTCAGTGTCACACAGGTGCAAGCCTTGGAATGAGTTTCCTGAACATCTGCAGCAAACATAAAAAACAATTGCCAATACCAAGGAGGCAGAAAAAAATAACACATCTCACATTTCATGGAGCAAACCAAACAACAAAACAAAACAAAGGAGGGAAAAAAAAAAAGTTGTTTGTTTGTTTTCTATGACCATCGCATTCAGCGGCCATTCTGTTCCTAATTTCCTGGTTTAAGCTGTGTGTTTTGCCACATCATTAAAGAAAATAATAATCCTTCTGCTTTCCCTGAAACTGTCTGGAAACATCCCCCTGTTGAGACTTTAACAGAGCCAGTGTTCCAGACCTAAACAAAGGAGGACCATTGCACAGGGCTTCTAGCATGCCCCTCCTCAGTTCCCCACGATGCCAAGTACTTCAGACTAAAAACAACTGGAGTCTCGTCCTAGGAATCCACAAAGATCCATCTTAACAAAATGTCCAAGTACCTGATAGGCAAGGAGTCATTTGTGTGTTTTTCTTTGCCTAAGAGAACGTCTGGAAGAAGAAGAAAAGGTTACTGCATTGCCCATAATTATTTCCCCTCCCCCTTTCATCTTTTTTTTTTCCCCAGGCTAAGCAGACAAAACGTCATACCAGCACCCCAATCTGAATTCATGTACAAACCTTCAATTTTTTACTTAGCTGTGTACAAGGCAAAGGTACTGAGGAATGACTGTTCACACGTGAAGGACTAAATTAATTTGCCCAAGAATGTGAGTGCCTTCAGCACTTAGAAAAACAACCTAAACGAGAGGTTCTCTAACCTTGTCAGGAAAACAAACTTCTTGCTCAAAAAAAATGAAACAAATAAGTATATACCCTAAAGATTCTTCAAACCTGTTTATAGAACCTGTTGTTTTCTAAGTGATTGATTGCTTATTAATGGGTCAGAACATTTTTTTTACTACTCAGACTTAAAAAAAATTTTTATTGACTTCCCACTCATATGGCTGCTATTGCCTTCCTTAATCTTTTGTGATAAGTGAAAAAAACTACCTCAGCTAGGGACATCACAAAATCCATTAATAAGCATTTATTAAAATTACATATTTTGAAAAACAAAACTCCTCCCAAAAGGCTCTATTTTGACAAAAGGAAAGGATTCCCACAAAGTCACATTTTCAAAACATTAATCTGGCTTAGCTTTCTAACAGAAACTGTGAGAAAAAGATGTGTACATTACTTACTATAAAACAAACAAACAAAAAAACAAACAAAGATGAAAGAAGGAAGCACTAGGAATAAAATAACTATATTGTGGGAGGAGACCGAGAGGAAGAGTTATACAAGTGACCTAGTGGTTTGGGGACCTGGTATCTTTTCTCCCTCAAGATAAAATCCTGGGCACAAAACAACTTGCAATAGTTCACAGTTGCCCCTGAACACAAGCAATTTTTTGAGCAATACGGAAGATGTCAGGGAAAGAGCATAAAAAATTAACAAATCCTGCTCCATTTATCTCTTGATAGATGACCTGAAAGATACAACAAGGGCTACTTTTTTTCTACAGGCACATCACCTCCACAAACAATAGCATACTTTGTGGGGTTCATCTCCCTGGCTTGGTGCAAGTCTCTTCCCCACCATCTGCCTGCCCACAGCCTATAACTGCAGCACTCCTGAAATGTGAGGGAAGTTCTTCAAACAGCTGTCCTCTTCCTATGGCAGCTGTAAACTTTTATACACTTGCAAAAATACGTGTGCTAGAGGCAGACACAGGTTAACACACTAGCTAATTTGATGGACACCACAGCATATTTGCACAATTTTGCCAAGGACCAGAGAGTCCTTTGACTCTCCTTTCATGTTCATTATTCAAGCCAACTGAAATTAAAATGATAAGAAGGCAGCATAGGCGTTACTGATGCTGTAAGAAATCCAGCACTGCTAACATACTGCAGTTAATGAGTCTTCTGTCTCCTCTGCAACTGACAATGTGACACTGGTACTACTGCTGACAAAGTGTCACTTAGAGAAATCTGCACTAGCTTGAACAGTGCAGTATGTCTGAGCAGACCAGTTCAGGTAGACAAGTATCTCCTCCTTCCTGCAGCCCAAACTGGCTCAGACATCTTACTGCATCACACAGAGCAAGCAAACGAGGAAGAGGGGTCACTTTGGAAAGAGAGGCAACAGAAGCTTCACTTCTTCACACCCTGTTGTGCCTCCTGCTTCCCAGGTTTATCCCTTTCTAACAATCTCTCTTGTATGAAAGACATTTATCTAGGAACAATAACAGGGCTGTGGAAAGGTTTGTAGTAGCAGTCTGGAGGAAGGATAGAAGGAAGACTGGAGATGGTGGGGAACTTTAGCATCCTACCTCTTAGTAAGTAAAGCCAGGGGATACTTCATGCTGAATCCAAACCTGGGAGTCATCTACTGCTAGGATTTGTCTTCATTTGCTCTGTGTCTGCATTTGTTTTGTTTTATTTCGGGGGCAGAAAGTGACTAGATGGGTGCTTTTATTTAATAAAATTTAACTAACCAGAATGCAAAAAATGAGTACAATCTGGATAAAGGACTTTTTAATGAAGGTGCTGCAAATGACATTTTCCCTCTACTTTAGAATGCTGCAAATAGCAAAGTAGCATACTTTGGAGTGGAATTTCTGCTGCAGGAGAGATGAAAGGTTAACTGTCTAAAGAGTAAAGAATATGTTTGACATCTATTTAGAAAAGAAAGAGTCTTCTAATAAAAGCAGAGGCCCCACTTGATGCCCCTAATTCTCCTTCAGTGTTTGCATACACTTTCAAATAATTAGAGAAACCCACTCCAAAAAGCCTGACTGAAAAACAAAAAAACAAAACAAAAAAAAAACCAAAAACCAAAAAACAAAAAACCAAAAACTACTGCAGACCTGAATGCCTTGTTTGCTGGGCTTGTTAGAGGGCTCTGGAGGTCACAGTGATTGACAAGCCTTTGGTGCCTGTAGGAGGGCTGCTAATGCATACACATCACTTGAGAGGCAAGCTCTGAGTACTGACCATGCCTAATGAGCAAAGGTCAGCCAGGAGGCTGAACAAAGCAGCAAGCAAACCCTCATGAACTAAGGGTGGCTGAAACACTGCAAATTGTATTCTCCATCAATTAGTACCAATTAGAAAGCAGGATGGTATGGTATATCATGCAAATAAAGATCTCCCCCCACCCCAAGGCATTTTCATAAAGCTACCTTTGTTGCCATTTCTTAGCATGCACCTTACTGCTGCGTACACATGCCTGGGCTCCCACAAGGGAATTTGCTGTAGGTGTTACTAGAGCAGTAAAGTTGTTTAGAAAAGCTATTTGAGCCAGGGCACACAAGCTTGAGTTTCTCCATCCTACTACAACCTAAGTGCTAAGACTGGGGTTTCGTAAGGTGTGAGAGAGACAGGAAACCATGGCCTCAAGCCAGACAAGGCTCCTTCCAAATGGATTCCCCCCAGAGCGGGCACTGCAGCCTCGCACAAAAACCGCCCAGCACATCGCCAGATGGGCAGCAGTTCTCAGTGGCTCCCTGTTCAGTCTCTAGTTTTCACTCAGGCAGCATCAAGGAGGAAAAACACAACCAGGGAAATGGATGATGACTCTCCCTTTTTCTAACTCCTTCTAAACCAGGACTTGTGAAGTTCATGTGTTTGTTCTATGCATGGTTAAAGATAGCAAACTGCTTCCACAGGTGTGGTTGTAATGGTAGTTTATGATGTGACTCCACAAGTTTGTCCTCCTGTGTATGTGCTTGACTACTTCTGCAGCTGTTTTAACTTTTCGTTGCTGTTTTGAAGGCATAGTGTAACTCATTAGGTTACACCTCAAACCACATCTAACTTCAGCTAGCATTTTAACGACAGCTGTGTCTGTTTAGCAAAGGAAAAACAGCCCTATTATGTGTTTAAATGTATACCTTCAATGAACAGAACTATTGACTGATAATATTGACTATGTTTTTCAAGCTTTACTGAATCTCTGCATAGGCTAGAGGAATAATAATATAAATGTGATTAAACTTTCAACAACAGTAGGTGGCAAGAAAAAATCACTGTGATTTTACTTCACTGAAGTCACCTTAGGCACCACACTTGTAATAAGAGTAATGCTTTGATCTTAGCACTTTTCACTACTAAAACTCAATAGTATTTTACAAAGGAAGTCGGCATCGCCATTTACATATAGGATACCATTAATGCACAAAGAACTACTACTGTTCATTTCTTGGCTCATGCACTTTTTCCAATGATATGATGATAAACTGGAAAAAAAAAATCTAGTAAAAATCACAGAGCCTTGGCTCAGTTATCTTTCAAAGACCTGCTGGGCCTTCATCTTTTTCCCATTCACAAACAGCTGGTGTTTTCTATCCAGAAAGGATCTGAGGCTTGGTCCAGTACTGGATACAATGGGAGCACTGCTGTTGTGCAACTGAGTGCAGTGGGTAGGGTTGGGCTTTTGATGTATTTAATTTCACCTTTTGTTGTGAAAGCCTAGTGTGCAGTTCAAGTATGATATGGAAACAAGACAGAGATAAGTGCAGCAATGAAGTTCCCTGGAAAAAAATAGTACATTCAACACTATAACAAAATTTATGCCAGAGCCAGCAAAGTCCATTCTTTTTTATACCTTTTTTTTTTAAGATATTGTTAGAAAGCTTGGCTGAGTAATTATTTTTGGCAAAACACAGGCATTCCTGGAAAGGCATGTAACACAAAAAAATAATTTAATATGGGTGTACATCTTAAATGTGAAATTAAGATCTTAAATAAGAGCCACAGTTATTTCACAGACTTGCTAAAAATGCTTGGGCTTAAAGAAAAATGGAGTCTTGGTTCAACAATTTCATTTGGATATTTTCTTTGAAAGCAAAAACAAACAAAAAAAGGCCATGCACACATTTGAGATAAGTTTTACTATTTCAGCAGCTCTGGAACTGAAACTAAATGATACCAGAGTAAGGACCGTTTTTCTCCTTTGAACCGTAAATGCTGCACAGCTTGTGTCAGGTGTGATAAAATGACTGCAACCGTGACAAAACACAGTGACTCACTTTGCCACTCTCTTGCAATTTCTCATTCATAGCTTGGTTTATCCTGCTTGGAAAGAAAGAGGGGCCTTCCATTCATTTCCAACAGGGGCAGAGTAGTATTTCAGGAGGTAGAGGGACAGGATATCGCCAGAACAACACAAGCACAGAAGACAGATACAAAGAACAGACTTCTTCAGTGGCATGTTTCTTGGATGTTTCATAAATCACAGTGTCACTCTATTACAACAATAACCACTCTCTTGTAATGTACTCTGGTTTATCCCTCTCTGTATGGGTTAGTTGATACAGTTTGCAAATACCACAGCTGGCTTGTCACTAACTACTATAAATGGAACAAACCAAGAGATTGTTCCTCAGTTCTTGATATGCTGTGTTACAGACAGCTTTCACAAAGACCACATGAGGTATTACTAGCCCAGATTACCAGGTTCAAGATAACAGCTCAAATGACACGACCCTCAAGAGGGCACAAACGCCTGTTTCGTCAGTGTGCTTCATACCATAGCAACTGTGCCGTGGCACCACCATGAGCGCTCCCTGCCAAGGTCACCACTCAGTCTGTTCATTTTCAAGTGTTTTAATACACTTTCTTTTGCTACATAATTTCATCCAATTTAATGTAGTTTGACAGTGATGAAGGATGGGTGCGGTCTTTGTGGTACTTCTGAAAATTCACTTATTCCAGCTCCGTGGCACAAGTAATTATCAGCTGTCGCAGGCTATTTATACAGTCACACCTAGAGCCTTAAAGTTTGTGAGTAGGGCCTTCGTTTCCCCTCTTCCAAAGTCTCTGGCCTACACCATGGAATACAATCCAAAATATTTGACTATATTTAACTGGTAAGCCAGTTGGAAAATGACAGTCTGAAGGAGAGCTTACCTAAACATATTGACACAGTGCAGGAGAAGAAATGAGGTAATAAAAGAAACCCTCTCTAAAATCCTTCCCATATTGCAGCAACAAATGATGCAGCCACTTTGGGGCAAGTTTATGAAAAACAAAGAACCTCCACCTATTTCTGCAAATTGCATTTTCTAGTCTATTTTTTATTTCTACTACACCTGTGCTTTTCTCCAAGTCTTGGTTGTTTATTTATTCACATGCACACATACAAGGTGATCATATGTGCGCACCAAATTGGATTCACCATTCATTTCTGAATACTTAATTTTTGGCCTGCCCATTAATCCCCGCTGTTTCCCAAAATTTCCCAAAATTTCAAGTCTTTGAGTACCTTCAAACTACCAGAGAAATTTGTCCTTATTTCCAAATATGAAAAAGATCCATTCCAAATTACTCAAGTGCTGAGCCAGCATGACTTTGTCCTGCAAATGTGACAGATTTAAAGATCTGATTTCTTGTAACTCTTTGCAGCTAGAAATTTCTATGGCATAGGAAAAACATAACTTTCTAATCCCTGGATATTTTAAAGATGAGAGGCCTTCCCCCCCTTTTCAATGTAGAGACCTCATTTTTTATACATATATATATATATATATATAATTTTCAGGTATCACAGGTCCAATTATGGTAAGCTCATGAGAAAGCATAAAAACCTCTAAAATTAGGTAAAATTTCTTTAATGCAACTAAAAGCTACATGACTTTGTCCATTATCTGAAGCTTCCCCATGGCCACAACATTATTTAATTCTGGTATAAGTGTAGCTAGCAGACATGACAAAAATATTTATAGAACATACCTATCCTTAAGCATACCTGTTTAAAATTAAATAAAGATACACTAAAGAACAAATGAAGTAGTCAAACTGAATTAGATATCAATGTTTCAAATTGTTCTGACATTACCAAATGACTTGTACCTTACTGTACACAGTATATTCAGATACTGTTTTATCTGATATCTACATTTACTAACATTTGCACATGTATTTTATCAGGTATTTAAAGAAGGTGGACCAGCTGAAGTAGAATACAAACATCATCTATGAAGATGATTCATCATTGCTCTTCTGAAAAATAAAGACTGCAAAGCCACATACTAATCTGCTCAGATCACTTAACAGATGTTAGTCTGAGAACCTAAAAATAACAGCAACTGACAGCCTGTCACCATTTTCAAACTGAACAAATACTCGTAACACAACAGGAGGTATGCATGTATATTTTTAGGGTATGTGTTAAATGTCTAAATTAACTTTGAAATAGCTCTAAACTTTTGTGATGCACTTCCATTGAACATCTTTGACAGTCCTTCCTTTTCTTAGACCCTCTGGCTATGCACCAACATTTTTAATAATAGGTCCTGTACAGCCGTTACCCAAGCACATCCCCTCATAAGACACCATCCATTTTGAAAACACAAAATGTTAAAGGCAGGTCACCCCTTCACAAATGCAACATTGCATTTTTCTCCTTCCACAACCGGAAATAAAAAATAACTTTCTATGCAAGGATGTGAAAAGGCAAGGAAGATGGATTATCAAAAAATTTTTGAGCTTGAAATTTAGATTTTTGGAGCTATGCTCATCCTACCATAACCGAGTTAGTTATAGGGAAGAAGTAGTTAGGGGAAAGGCTCCTTGCATGAGCCAATTGCAGCATATCTGGTTTTGGCAAGTTAGAGGAGGTGACTTACGTTAGCTCAGATAGTGCATTTCTAAGACTACAACACAGTCAAAAGGCAGTCGCATGACTTTCCATTTTTTGTAAAGATCAAGACGTCAGACGTTTTATCAGTTGCTTAAATCTGCCTACCACATAGAGAGCTCTGCAATGAAGAAATCTCTTCCAAGGCCCAAACTGAGATGCAACATAAAAATTCAAATAAGTAAGTAAATAAGTAAATAAATAAATAAATAAATAAATAAATAAAACCCACCAAAAAACCCAAACACACACACACACACACACAAAAACTGAAAGTGTTCACGTGTATGTGTGAATGTGAAACATGCGCCATGGATTATGTCACATGAAGCAGCATGTCATTGTTTTTGAAGGTAAGCAGAAGTAAATCTCAGTGGTGCACCTGCAGACCAGGGTTTCTGCAAGGATCGATCTTCCAGAGAAGCATGAAAGGAGAGCACAGGCCAGGCCACATCACATTTTCTCAGCAAAGCGCTATCACTGACAAAGAAGGCAAAGCTTATCATGCTTGGTGCCCATATTCTACAAGCTTGCTGTAATGCTCAAAGAGCTTAAGTGCCCTTATCTGCCAAACCCCTGTTTCATTTCTTCATTGAAATAAATCCTTTGTAATAACAAACGAGACTTGCTACTTAGACTGTATGCAGATGAGGAGGGACAGAGCTGCTTTTACATCTGGCTGGCAAAAGACAATCCATAGAGGTAGCGTGAACTGTTTAGGGATTACAGACAAAATTAACTAAACTAAATGGATCTCTGTTTCCGCCCTCCCCCACTAAGTTCTTTAACCTTTCTTATTATAATAGAGTAATACCAATGCACAGTGCCTTAAAGCTACAGCTTTCTACATAATTTTGGCGACTGTAGTTTTATTTAGATTATTTTTAAATTAGTGATTTTTAATAACACATTCCCAGACTTGGAGTGGGCAGAAACAAGGAACAAGGGGAGTGGTTTCAGATCATTTATACAGTGTCAGTTCCTATAGTCCCGTCACAGACTTTCAAAGGCATAAGTCACTTACAGAGTTCAGGATATCCTACAGCTCAACAGCTTAGGAATGCTTTTAAAAATTGGCTATAAAGAGGAATACAGATGTACATTGTAGTTATTAGAAATAAAAGGAAGAGGGGGGTGACCAAAAGGTTATTATAGAAAAAGGATTTCCTGAATGTATTTACATATTCCTTAGATGGCAATTTATACATTACCTGTTTTTCAGTAAGCATAGAAATTAGAAAGTTACAAAAAAAATATTGGACTAATTTTAAAATATATTTAAAGTTACAGAAATAGCCTGAGATTTCATTCGGCAAGGGCACAGAGGTCTTGACTGCATCTGTGATTTCTATCATGTGGGGCTGAAGACAAAGAGGACATTCACATGAGTAAAGATGATAAAGGATTCGTTCCAAAATGCTGAATTGTCCATTATAAAACAAATTACACAAGTTTCCTATGCAAATTAAAAGCCTTAATGTTTTACACACCAACAACTCAAAATCAGTAAGTCACTCTACACAATCTACGCATGCTCAGAACTAAATAAACTCAAAAGCACCATAACGAATAAAAAAATAAACTGAAGAGATAAATATGGCTTTACCTTCCTTCTCTTGAGCATTTAGTAAGTATTTATATGAAGACTTAAAATCTGAAACATAGATCCATACACAGAAACAATAAAGGGGTCAGTAAAGGCTCCAGGCCATAAGTACCTTTGGAATTTTCTAAAAACAGAAACAAAACTCCCCACCCTGTATGTTGATTCTAATACCCTAATGTTATTCTTACAATATAAATATACTCTGCCTACAGAATTTAAAAATAAATGAGGTCTTCATGTAGTTTATCAACACAAGTTTGCATTTTGGAATTTCTTTCCATTCCTTTCTTCTCCTACAACAGCACTCTTATTTATTACCGTATTTATGTGAAATAAAAACATAAAATTTTTAGTTTATTGTTCCTGCTTTCTTAGTAGAGTTCCTACCCTGTCCTTCAGTGCATTGACAGTGTAACAACCTTCCTCCCTGCAGGAGATCATAAGCACTAAAAATATTTAAAGCATTTTCTTTTTCTTCTTCTGTGCCACAATTGGAAGAAACTTCACTTTCTATGTAATTTCAGGCTTTTTTATTTCTACTTGCTAGGCTACTGAGTTGTGATTGCAGAGACTCATGCAAACACCCTGTAATCAAGAGACGTCCAATTTCTGGAGAACAGAACTGGACAGGTGGAGAAGCGGGATGCAGAACTAATTTCTGGAAGAAACTGCTGTTCCTTTTACACATACCAGTATCACTGAAATCAATACTTACCTATCTATGAAAAAATAAGCACATTAATTGAGCTTTAAGATACCATTTTATGTATTCTACCAGGACATGGATGCAAAAGAAGTTTAATTCTCAAAACAACTTTTTTTTTTTTTAATTGGGTAAGGGACTATGTAATCAAATTGGATTTTGTCAAGCTTCACATGGATACTCTTAAAATGAAAAATACAATATCGTTCAATAATGGGCTACAATGTTTATACATTTTCTTTCAGTTAAAATAGCATATCAAATCTTATGAACACAGTTTACAAACCCAACTAGCATACAGAAACACACTGATAGCAAGGCAGACAGCATATAAGTCACCTTTATATTTCCTTGACCATCTCTAACACCTTTGAAGGAATTTTAGGGATCTCAAGTGAAGAACAACTAAACAAAGTAATAGTCAATTTAAAAGTTCCTGAACTGTGTTTTTCCAGTGCCTTGAACTCACAGAGATTTGCTGCATATGACAGATATACACTGCTCTTAGTTTTTAAACATGCTACGAACAAGATATACAGAAAAGTTTTATTTCTCTCTCCAAACACTGGAAGTTTTGGGTTTTTTTAATTTTATAAAAGGAAAAGAAAGCATATGCAAGCTGTTGTGGTGAACAGACCACATAAATGATGAGAAGTTCAAGCTGAGACATATGAAGACACTTCATGCAGTCTCTGCTTCTAGCTCTCTGCCACAGAAGACCTTCCCCTCCAGCATTCTAGCATAAACATATGTGTAGCCAGCCATTAATTCCTCAGTATCATCTGGGTTACTTTATACACTTAGTAGCATTTTAAAAAATAAACAGACAGGACCAGGTTGGAGTGTAGCCACACATGCAGACATGTCAGCAGCACAATTAGAAGCAATAAGCCCTTTAAGCTCAATCAGGTGCAGATGGAACAGCACACCTAACCTACCTTCCATCCATGCTATCTAGAGCTGAATGCATTAATGTATTTCCTTCCTTCCGTACACCTGTGATTCCTGAAAAAATTCTGGTCAATCACATTTTATATTCTCCAGTTTGACATCTGCACCTACAGATACAGCTGGACAGTTTGAATATTGAGCACACTGCACCTGGAAAGAGTTTAGAGAATTACATTGGTGATCCCTTCCCTCTATGATCAGCTTAAATTATAGTTTGATGAAAATACTCATCTGCATAATTATCTAACACCCAGCACAGCCTACAAGCTTTCCAAAAAATGCAAACATTTTTCCGAGCATACAGATCGTTGTCAGAAAGAAATTCCAGGGTCATATTCTGACATCAAGACTTGGGAGTATGCAAGTAATGTACGATTGCCGTTAGCATAGGTATTTTGATAGATGCATACAACAAGTGCCCTCTTCTCTACATCCACTTCTTCATCTTGCAAGAAACATAAAAAAACATTATCTCTAGAATGAAATGGTTGATATATACAGACTAACTGCAAAAATATTCCCAGTCATTCTTCACCAGAAGAAAATACTGTTCCATGCCAGTAACATTTATCTCTCAAAAATAAACCAAACTCTGTGGACTAAAATACCAGTGAATCTGCTTTAGGAGTTAATGTTGCTAACATTACTCAAATAAGATATATTGGGGCATTGCATTTTTTCCTAATGATATTTTTAGTAAATCTGCTTACCTGTTCAGCATTTACAGTCTATAGAGCAGTATCTATGTAAGAAAGGCGTATTACTGTGAATCATCTCAATTACAGTATTCTAATGCACAGATTTAGTAACAGGTCTGAGAATTTCACTCATTGTCTTCAGCCAAACTCAGACTGTTCATGTTGTAAGAACTCATATGTTTACAGAGTAGGTGAATTAGGCCCATAGCCATTAGTCTAAAAGTAACAGACAGATCATTTTTTATACTAAAGAGTGCATTTTAAAAAGCTATTATATGTTTCTAGACTGGAAACATCTCGTTAGAATGTGATGTTTGGGGCTGTCCCAGAATTTTAGTTTGTAAGAGCTCAGACATGAAAGCAATCAAGCCTGTGCTGCTGTATAATAGGTTTCCACTGTGAATATTAACAGACTCTGAACTGTGACACAAATTGGTAATGTGTATTTTAAATCTGTACTCTGATGAAATTTCTCAGTACAGCAAACTTTCTGTTGGGCTGAAGGATGTGACTGAAGCTGTAAAACCAGTGCAGCCTGGACTCCCTGCCTCCTAGTAGGGGTGGTGGAAGGCCACTAGGGGTACTTCTGCTCAAGGAACTCTTTCTGGCCCCCTGAAATATCACCAGCATCCAGCTCGTCCTCAAAGTAGCACATACTTGGGAGCCTCTTTCTCCTTTAAAAGGCAAAGGTTCGTTGTGTGTGTTGCAGAGACTGGAGAAAATAATATTTTGAATTAACAGCCATGCCTTTCTCAGGTGTCTTCTTTACACAGGAGGTCTTACAATTTAATTGTACCATCACTGAGACAAATGAGTTAGTTCATAACTCAGGTGACAGACTTCAGCAAACACTACTGCATTGAGAGTACCACTCAGGCAAGATGAGCTTTTTCACTGTCATGAGGAGCAAATGTAAACATAGGATGCCAGAAACTGGGACCCTCAGAATACATCTGCTGTGCTTATGCCTTAGTCTAGCCTAAAATAAACCTCCTGAGATTAAGAAAAGGATGTTAGCCGATTTATTGAAAAAAAAAAAAATCAAATCAGAAAATCCAGCCGTCCTACCCCTCAAAAAATTTCCATGAGCTCAGTATGTACTGGCAAAATCAATATCTAATCTGCATTTGGTGCTAGGGGCACAGGTGGCAATAGCCAGGCTGTTCTGACAGACCTGCAGACATCTAAAAGTCTTAGACACTTTTTTGCTCAGTTTATGACCCTTTACTATACAAATAGCAAGTCTAAAATCCTCTGGACATTTTTTTGTCCTCCTGTAGCTAGCTGTGTTCTCAGAGTTTTTGTCACCTCCCTTTACGGAACACTGCTTTAAGCTATAGCATAGCTATTGTTAAAGATTTCCTTCTGCTTTTACTTTTTCCCAAAGTGGTGTGCTATGCAC
This sequence comes from Streptopelia decaocto, assembly GCF_964273445.1. Classification (NCBI taxonomy): domain Eukaryota; kingdom Metazoa; phylum Chordata; class Aves; order Columbiformes; family Columbidae; genus Streptopelia; species Streptopelia decaocto. Next base: position 44,212,195 of record NC_138657.1, read on the forward strand.
CCAGAAGATAAAAAATCAGTAGCACATGACATAGAAGTTAAACCCTGGAGTTAGCACATGCAACTGGTAGGTCAGATATGTTGAACTGGAACTCCTAAGAACTCCACCTGGAAAAGTCATTAATCATTAAGCATATCCTGCACAAAACAGAGAGAGTAAACACTTGTCACATTCTGGAGGAAAACTTGCTCACCTCCATCAGCATGAGTATCATCTTTCCAACAACAGCAAAAATCTTATATTCCAGCAAGTGACCTCCCACATTATCAGAACAGCCTAGGCTTCACAGTCACCAGCAGGATTAAGTTCCCTAAAATGTACCCAATGTTGACACTGATGACACCTGCAGTATGATTTTTTGAGTCATCTTTCCCACATTTTTCTTATTCTTCCTCTGCCAAAGTTAAACTCCATAAAACAGCCCATATTATGCTAAATATTTATGGACAGTCCAATTTTTTTTCTTTTAAAACTAAGAACAACAATTAAAAGTCAAAATAAGATAAATGGAACAGCATTATTTCTCAGGAGAACATAACCAAATGAGGAAAGCTTGAACAGAACAAAAATACTGGAATCAAAACAGGAGTTCTTAAAAGTTAACCTGTGAAATGTGTATGTTCTGAAGGATCATGATCAGAGCTACTTTATTCTATTTTAGAAAATATTCTTATAAGCCAATAAAACTGTATGACCCAAAGTGGCTGCTGTCACCCAATAAAATGTCAAGTCCTCACTACAGAGAGACTGCTTTGAAAAGGGATAACACAAGGTCTCTCACAGTAAAGTCCTGAATTTTAAGTAGAGTCTTTACTTGCTATGGGAAGCTACAGATAAACAGGAACATCGATAACTGCAGCATTCCATAAATTACAAAATGTATTGAACAGTGTGGCAAGGCAAAAATACTGACATGTAATAATTTTCATACTATATGCTGCATGGAGCAAGTGTGCTCTGCAAGGTAAACAAAAAACTTTGGTTTTTTTTTCTCAATTTGCACTGCAGTCATCACTAAGTGAATTTATCTGCAGCCTGTTCTAAGTGCACTTCCAGAATCACACAAATGCTAGGAAAGCTCGCATCGAAAATGCTTAGCTGTAATAAAACTATAATAATGGTTTTATTTTGCAGCTGAGCTAAGGAAAGTTGGAATGCAGGCATATAAATCTAAATTGAATTTTTAAATACTTGTATTCTTTTGGAAATTCACAATGAAAAAATAAGTCTGAATTCCCAATATGGAGATTTTATGCTTTTATTAGTCATATTTTTATTTCCTCTTCTGACATAAATTTGATTTTACCTATATAAATAGATTCTTATAATACAAGTGGGGTTTCATTTAAACTTGTTAATTGTCTTTTAGAAAATACATTCTGTAGTACATACAAGGATCAGTAATAGTTCCCATGGAAATATAAAAACCAGAAGTTTAATATTTGCCATAAATATTATTATTGTAAGAAACACTTTGCCTGTATGCTTAAAATAGCACACAAGACAGTATTAGACACAATCATTTAAACATACATATATATACTGCTGACATGTAAAATCCTAGTTTTATATATATAATATGGTCCACATATATAATACGGATTTATTACTTGTATGCTTCTTTATTTTCTAGCTGACAATGTATTTGCATGCTGAAGCCTTTTTCTAGTGTACAAATTCTACAAGGCATATTTATAAGGGCAGTACTGCAGAAGTAGGTGTATATTAACTGGAAAACAGCAATGTACTCAGCTGAAAAATATACTGTAGTTCAGCTGAAAAACAGGCCAAAAACACATACCCAAGTATCACTTTTATTACTCTTTCTTTATCCTCCACTGAATCCACATGCTTAACCATAAGGAAAAGCAGTTTTTACTGGATATCACATGCTTTTAATGAAGAAAGTCAATGTAAGGATTCATAGAATCACAGAATCATTTTGTTTGGAAGACACCCGCAAGATCATTGAGTCCAACTATAACCTAACTCTGGCACTAAACCATTTCCCTAAGAAGCTCACCTCCACATCTTTTGAACACCTCCAGGGATGGTGACTCCACCACTTCCCTGGGCAGCCTGTTCCAATGCCTGACAACCCCTTCCATGAATAAATTTTCCTGCTACCCAGTCTAAACCTCCCCTGGCACATATTCGAGTATGACCTTAGCACCATTTCTTCTTTTATTAAGAAATCATGGCAGGAGCTCAAACTCCAAGACAAGTTTAGCCTAAAATTTATTTTTCTTCATTTTTTTTAGCAAGAATAATTGTTTGGATTTTACTAGCCCAATTTAAGATACCTGGGTGGGTGAGGGAGAGAGTTGGCGGGGATTGCTTGTTTGTTATGTTTTAAATCAAGACGATTCGTATTTTAAAATTTACAGGCTCTGGTTCAGAACTGCAGTGTAGAGCTTACTGCTGTGGGAAAAGAGATGCAGTTTTGCTGGGACTGTCTCTTCAGGATCTCAGTATTTAAGGTCGTCTGGGTATCTAGATATCTCCAGTGCCATATTTAGTGTTCAACTATCACAAGCATCTATAAACTGTCCCACCCTACTGGTGGAAACGAGAATTAAAATCACTTCTGTTTTACCAGACAGAGAACTGAGGAACAGAAAACCTGACTTATCCAAGGTTACACAGCAAGTCTGCTACAGAATACAAAGCAAAATAAATTATTTTCAACACTGTCCTAGCCACAGGACCCACACCACCATCCTTCTGTTCCCTTTGAATGTAAACAGTTTTGAAAATGAGAGTTCAATATGCACCGTTCATATCAAGTGTACACAACTGCATGCCTAAGCAGAAGTCAGCAAGAGAAAAATTACAAGAAGGTTGTCTTTCCAGAGTGTACTTTGACATAATTCCTGACTTCAAGGGCACACCAGAGGAAAGATCTCCCAGAGTTCTGTAAGGTCTCAAAAATCCATACAAAACCTAAATCTGTTATGCTAGGAAGCCTATTTTGTTCATACGATTATTTTCCTCTTTTTTTTTTTTTTTTTCCTTATGGTGTCAGTCCTAAATAAATGTCAACCAAATGGGCAAGGGAACAGCACATTTGTATAAGGTGAGTAACACTGGGCAGTGATGCTCCTCAATCTAAGGGACAGGTAAGAAATACACTGATTGCAAACAGGCAACCCTTAGAAAAGTATGTACACCAATTAGGCTCAGGACATGGAGCTTAATGGAGTATGGGGAGAGCTTTGTTTTATGGATCCTGCTGAAGATAAATCGTTGTAGAGAGTAGCATAAGGAATTCTCTACTCTTTAGAACATAAGCTTAAAAGACAAAGCAACAGACTGTGAACACTACATGGGCCAATTACAGGTGAAGATCCCTATCTGAAAGTAACCAGCCTATTGGGATACATAGGACACTGGATAGGTAAAATCACTCTTGCTATTTGGGTCAGGATCACATTAACAGTCAAACAGCAGTGCTGAAAATTAATGACCTGCATCTGACTGCCCAGTGAAAATCCACTTTTCACAACAATATTTACATTTGAGAATGGGTTTAGAAGGTAGCAGTTACTGTAGACTATTTGAGAATTAATAAATTTTAACTAAAAAGCATTAAAGTGGAAGAAATAAAAATTACATTCTGTGTACTTCATAATTTGCAAGGCAGAAAGTGGAAGGATTTAGACAGAGATGGAAGCATAAAGCTCATGAAAGCCCTTAGACGCAGCTTCTCAGTGCAGAACACAGAAAATCATGTACCATGTTCAATGCCTTATACACTGATGAGTACCAGCTAATCTGTAAACAACTATGTGGAGGCCTTTACAGCACATCAGTGATAAAGTACACAGCAAACTGGATGCTTTACATCAAAATGTACCAGAAAGCATGAGGGAAACGTGAACAACATATTACATTAAACACAAAAACACTAACCACATCCCTTTGGCATTATGCTGACAGCAAACTATTTAAACTGCTCACAGTTCAAGGGTACCATATAATTATTCACCTACAGGTAAGCATTTTCCAATGTAATCATAAAGTTAATTCATTCAGATAAAGTACAATTCAAAGTGAAGAAATAAACCAATAGTCAGTATAGCAGAATTATTTTCCAATAACCATATCCTGTGTTCTCAGACTAACCTACCTTTGCTTCAGCTGATCCCTCTAACATGGATTTTACAGCTAATGAACAGCAGCAGAAATGTCCTCAAACAAAAAGTCTCTAGTAGAATGCGCTGATGCAGAAAAATTAGAGAAATGGGAAAACAGAGGTAGCAAAAAACTTGATAAAGTAAATCTAATTTTTCAACTATTTTCTCTGACTCAAACTAAATCTTTATCCCATTGAATTCAATTAGGGAAACAAAAAAGTTTAGCCTCTAGTTCCACAGAGGAGTAGGAACATCTCAGTCCTTATCCTTGATCCTTTTCCCTCCCTTTTTTCCTAATTTGTATCAACGTCATACTTGCAATGTTATGAGAGCGTCATCTCTGCCTCTGGGGTTATTTCTGAAATGGTTTCTTATATATGAACACAGTAGTATGGGGCTAACTGTGGCTGTATCAGACAAAGATGGCACGATAACATGAAGGATGATAGATGAAAAGAACTATGAAATAAAGAAAGCGAGAAGTAAAGAAAGTACAATAAACGTTCTAGTTGAAGTGCAGTTTTGATTCTTCGCTGTTACACAGCTGATTTTATTCCACTTCCTTCTCAATTTATCATCTGAAGATTAAACACCACCACCCTAAAAATAAGGTTTACCCCAATAGCTAAGTAATAACCTCCTAACAAAACCCTACCATTTTGGCCTTGGAGCTTACTTCAGAGAAAGATTTGAACTCGAGACAATAATCAGCAGAGGAGCAGTTACCACATGCAACAAGAAGTCTCTCCAAAATGGCAAGAAAACATGTAGTGACAGTAATCCAAATCCACTCCCACTTAAATATTAAAAATATTTCCTTTCTAAATGTAAATATATTTAAACTTTTACCTACATATTTTAGCTCCCTTTGCTTCCAGATTTTCTTAAAACTTCTTTTTCTCACATCCTACAGGATCTTCTGGACTGTTGCAGATTTGCCACCCAATTTAGACAAAACAGACCACACCCTCGTGTTCTAATTTCTGAAATGGGAGGGCATTCTTCCATTTGCTCTGCTTAATAAGATCTGGAAAGTGGAATATTCCCGGTTCTTGCCTTCCCTATAGTAGGAGAGCAACTACAAGAAAGCCATTTATGGAATATATTGATCCGAGAAATTAACAGTGACACAGGAGAGCAGCAGTAGCATGTTGAATGGAAACATAGGGGACATAGAGGAAAGGATCAAGATTGAAAGTAGTATTGCACTCTGAAGGGGAAGGGGAGTAAAAGAAAGTAAATTACAGGAGTGGTCCTATTACGTATGAAAGCAGAAATAAAGGCACATGTGAATGACTAAAAAGCCTGTAAAAAGGAGCAGACAATGAGACAATCCCACCATACAAAACTACAAAAAAGTGACCCAGGATGGAGAGATACGGAGATGTTTTCTCATTTCAAAAGCCCTCAGTTGTCTGCCAGGCAAATCTTTGGCCTGTGAGATCTTGATGACCTAACTGTATAGAAGCATGGGCTTTTGGAAGATCTCCCAGAGACAGGGAGTGTCAGCCCAGAAGACCTCTGTTATTCAGTCTTCTGCTTGGAGCTTGTGTGCAGTCCAAAGGGGCCATGAAGAGTGCAGCTCCAGAAAACCTGGCCATTCACAGACAGGGAACGATTTATGTGATCATCAGAAAAGATTAATTATAGAGGCAATCTCAATGTCATTGACTTATATACTTCACAAAAGTGATAATGAAAGCCCAACAGGCAAAACTTGGCAGGAACTAGCCACCGTTGAACACAATGGAACTTCTGATCAATCATTAGAATCTGTCGTACTAGTTACTCACAACTGCTTTGAGAGGATAAAGCTATTTATTAGTCTTCTTAAAGAAAACAGTTCTTTCTTCAGCCACAAGGGAAATGGAGAGCCATTGCTCTTATTGAACAAAATAAGCATGATGATCTTCCTAACATGTATGTGAACACATCCTTATTTCAAGAAAAGAATGCTGTTTCCAAGTAAAGGACAGTTTAAACAAACAAACCATCAAAAAAAAAAAAAATCACAACAGAAACAAACAAACAAACAAAAACAAACCAAAAAACTCTAATAAATTTAGCAAATGTGAGCTTCCACCATCTCAAAGACAGAGCTCCTGAGATTTACCTCTATATATCAGGGGTATAGAGCAACGGTTCTTGTATGGTTTGTATGGTCCTTCATGGTTTGTAGATCTATGGGGACACTTCTCAACTGAATTCTTTAGCAGCTGATATGACAGAGATGTCCATTACCCAAATGGACAGCACTCTTCATTGATCAGTACTCCACTTAGCAATCCCATTTGTCACTCTCCTGTCTCTGGCCTCATCTGCACTAGATAAAAAGAAGGAAATTAATCAGGCTCTAAAATAGTTAATCCACCTATAAGGCACAATGAGCAATTAAAACACCTACAGCACAGACCTCTTAGAACATCTACCTCAAAACCAGACATACTGAGTTTCTTTGTGCCTTTCCATATGGCAGGCAGGGAGAACTGAGAAACAGCCTCGGTATCAAAAAGAGGCTAAAGAAATGCTGCAGTCGCTACAAACTCTAGTTAGGTAAAGTACCATGTTCCCTTCACAGCTTCTTTATGAAATGTTTGTTTCTCCCAACATATAGTAGGGAAAAAAAAAAAAAACAATGCCAAAACCCGAAGGAAATAAGACTAACTACCTAATCAAGCAGTCAATCACCTGGGGAGATGCAACTGCAATTAACTGGATTTATGCAGTTAGACTGCAGTCATCCCGTATTCCCATTCACATAGTGTGTTTCTTACATAGTTCTCTTATGATGGATTAAATTAGCACGAGAAAAGCAATACTGAAACATTTCGTGTTCTCCCTCTTAGTTCACATAAACTCTCATGTCACGGAGACAGAATCTTTTTTATTCCTTCATCAAATGCAATAACAGAAATAATTAAACACCTTGCAGACCTGCACTGCATAGTCATTAGCCAACAGTCAATGACTTGAACCACCACTAGGGCTCAAATTGCATTTTGCCCAGGCTTTTCAACCCATTTCCATTCGGAAAGCCTCCCATATCCAATTTCCCCTGAGAAATGTTTTATGATTCTATAAAGACTGTCAAGCAGAGACGAGAGCTCCTCGGCACCTGAGCCACAGACAGAACTATCAAATAGCACTTAATTGCTGGATGACACTAGGTGGCTGGGCTTGAATTCTGATCTACAAATATTATCCATGCAACTGTCTGCAGAGATAAGACTGTTATGATAGCAGCAGATAAAACCCATTAAAATGGGGAACAGTGAGCATAACAACACCCCGAATTTCACCATAAATACAGTTTAACACACATGTACTTGTGCTCTCTGCTACTTCAAGAACACAGCCTAGGACCTAACTCTTCTGCACTGGAAGGAGGTATATGCATAGCTGAGGGAATAGCACAGTGTGAGTGAAGGAGAACACTGCATATTCAGGACTAAACACAGTAGCTGTTAAAGACTTTTATAAACACTGCTGGAGTGCAAATGCTGATACCAATAGTAGAGATAGGTTCATTTTAAACTTAGGAAGATGTTTACAGCTTCAGCACCCAGCATGAATATTCCAAGGGAACTACAGGCCATTTCTTGTTTGTTTTTTTCCTCACATCTGAGCAAATTCTGCTTTCCAGTTCATGCAATTCCATTACCATCTCTGATATCATTCATACCCTCATTTACTTCATAATTTATCTCTCAGTGTTGCGGCCAAAACCCTCCAGTAAGGCCATAAGATTCACTCAACAACTAAGTAATACAGCAAAGATGTTGAACATAAAAGAGATAGCAAATACGAATTCCTTAGTAAGTGGATAAAATTCTGTTCATTTGGCAGCGAAAGGCAGGACCACAGGAAGAGAGCAAAATGGGAGGGTTGATATCAAAGCTAACTAATGGATCCCACAGTGCAAAACCACAGCTGACTGCTGGGAACCACTGTTAATAAGAAGAATGTGGTTAAATGAATCACAGACATTAAGAAATAATATTTCAACTTTAACAAAAAAAAATTAAAACAACAGCATGCAACAGTGTTGCTTAGAACACCTTCCCCTCCCCCCTAATTTATACAAACATTCAGTTAGACATTTAGAATTGATAAGTCATTAGAAAAGGTGTTCATCTCATCTTAGTTCACCAGTGGGGGAAAAAAAAAAATTATCCATACAATATTTTATTAGTGTTACAAATCTCTAACTGTGACCTCTCCATATAAAAATGTATTAACAATACCAGAACTAAAAGTAGAATGAAGTCATGACTCTCTGATTTTTCCCCCTTTTTAATGCTGCCTTGCTGTGGTGTTATTTAAACCTTGCAAAGGGAATACTCCAAGTGATATTATGTAGACAATCTTTTGCATACTGTTTCAGTCAATTTCAGATGAGGTCTGCTCACATTAGAAAGCAACCTCACAACCACCCTTGCAAATAACCTAAACAAAAACAAAAAAAAAATCCCAACCCCCCACAAATAACTTATTTTTTTTTCTACAGCTAAAGATTTTGTTTGTCCAAGCCTGGCCACAAGGACATCTGCTGCATCCTTCATATTCTGCCTCGCTGTCTCTCACCTCATAAGTGTAACTCAGAGAACAGAAAGGGGAAGAAACCGTGATTAAGCATGTTATAAGTGGCCACAAAAATACAAATGAGAATGTTTTTAAAACTGATTATATTGCTTAAAGAGTGTTCCTGAAATCCCAGTCATGTCTTCCTACAACTTCTTTTTAGCCTTTGATGAGTACCGTGTTTTAACTTTCATTATCTGCATTCTCATTGAGCCCACAGAAATCAAAACACAGATAAGAAACAAACAAAAGATTAACAGAACTACAATCTATTTGCAAATGTATCTCACATTTGGGCTACGATTCTACTATTTAGTAAAGTTGATTTATAATGTTTTCAGGCATTTTTAGGCCATTTATAAAAATCCGATTTTCCTTAAGCATGTGCTTTTATCTTAATCAAAATAATAGCATGATATCTGTCTTTATTGATATAATTTCTGTATCACCATGCTTTGCTTTTTTAGTTTGTTTGGATCCTCTGTTCTTCTTCATTTGAATCAGTAAGTAATTCTTAGATTACTACCCCTTTTCCAAACATATGGCCCGCAGAAAGGCATAGTGTCCTGTTGCAACTACTTATTTTATTATTGCAGTTTTGCTCATTTAACTACAAAAATACACCTGGTGCTAGATATATGTAGTGCAATCTTGTGAGCAACACGCTATTTCAGATATGTATACTGCATCTCTTCAGCATTCAAACCATTTCTCTGCATCTTACTGAGATCAACGGCTTGCTGTTCTTCACCTCTTCAGAAAGAATTAAACACTCCCTTCAGAGCAAGATATGTTTCAGGAATGAAGATAGTTTTCCTGCTAATGCTTCCATATTACTCTCTTATGGGGCAAGGCGGGGGAGACACAACTCAGTTTGTCTGTACAGAGTTTTACTTCTCTATAACGTAATTGCAGTTTTTGCACCTTTTCTGTTTACATTCACTTTGAAGTTTTCTCCCTTCAGGCTTCTCCCCTCCCTGCCCTCTTCTCACTTGTTTTGATATGGCTTGCACATTTCCTGCTATTACAATTAACAATGCATGTACAGAAACAATAGCCACTGTCATAACATTCACAGCTTCAAAGCTTGCTCCAGCTTGCAAGACATAATACACAGAGAGGACACTAATGAAAAGGCTGAATTTAAAATCCCATTTATCCTGAAAAGGTCATGCCACATTGAGATGTCCTTGGAAGATTGCTGGGAGACACTGGGCTCTTTGAATGTTGTCGTGATCATTTTCTCAGCAAGATAACTATGCTTTACACGTCTGGACTGTTTAAGGGCACAACACATGCTAATTTAATTTATGTTTTTAGGGGAGCTGGAGCTTTTACGGAGAAAATGCAAGGGGCTGTAGTTTGCACTGCACACACACGGGATTATGCCCGTCTTTCAAGAGCTAATGGCAGAGCTGCAAGAGGCAGCAATGAACATCAGTTCAGTTTCCTGGGAGTGTTCTTAATTCATGATGACTGTCTTGCAAAGAAGCTACACTCATACACAAAAGGGATTTAAGAAAAATCCTCCTGGGCTTTATAAAGATTTTGAGAAGATTTGGACCATTCATATTCTAAATAATTAGGCAAACCCATACTGAGTGCAGTTATATTACAACAGGCAATGGCTGTGCTACTGCTGGTTTGCTATTTGAACAGCTTCATGCCATGAGCATTCAAAACAACCTCTAAAAAAATTAGTCTGCAGCTTTAGTCACTTAGTACACTTAGAGCAGGTACTAACCACAGCTATTACATGGCATTTCACACTAAAAGACTCATTAGCTGTCTTACGGTCATGACTATTTGTCCCAGACTATTTTAGGAAGGCTAGGAAATTCTGTGCATTGAGACAGATGGCCTGACAGACTGAGATAAAACAGAAACAAGATAATTTCTAGCCACTTCTTATACTACGAAATATTGCCTGTGTTGAAATATGATTCCTATGTGTGTGAATACAAGCAGAACTACAATTACACACTATCAATGAACTACTCTTTTCAATTACAATCCTGAAAATCACAGGTGTAATAATCAAATGAGGATAATAAATCCTTCCAAGCTACATCTTCAAACAGAAGACTGATTTGACAAATTGAGTATATTCTTGAAGTTTCATTATTTTATTTTTATTGCCTTCCTAGGTTTGAATAAAACAATTTTGTATAACCCAGTTTACAGCTAAATCTCAGGGTTATTATCATCTAGGTTTTCATTACACAAATCTCAGTACAATGTTAGGCATGTGAAGACTGGTGTAAATGATGTCCAGTAATGAGGACTATGAGTTAATGTGACTTCACCATACTTAATGTTACATTTTCCACTTTTGTTAACAATCCTCTTTGGTCTACACTATTTTATCAGTTATCTTCACAGGTTATTGCCTCAACTAGATATTAGTCAGAGGCCCTGGACAATTCATTACTGAAAGTATGAAAGAAAAAAGAAACACAGTAGGAGTGTATATTTTATATCTTAATTCTTCTATTTTCTTAACTCTTTTCTTCTGAAAGAGCAGTTTTGTCTATATTTTTGCTTTATGACTGGAGGACACTTGTGAGAAGCAATGACAAAGGGCCTCAGGAAGTAAGTAAAAAATACTTTGACAAAATACTATCACGGTACTGACAAAGATTACTGAATGTAAAATATTGGTTTTTTAAGTAGCCCTTTAGGCACATCAGGAGTTTGCTGTGCAGACGTCTCTGTACCCACAGGAGGTTTTAAAAAAAAAAAAGGATGCAGATTTGCAGATTTCAGCACCTGGTCTAGTGAAGACAGGAATGCTAAACTCAATATGTAAAAAGCCCACAGCATGCAAGCAGATAGAAAAAGGCATGCCTTCTCTACTTTTATCAAACAGTGTTTATGAACGCTTGACCAAGGAAACAGAATCTAAGTCTGTGTTCTTGCGACTACCAGACAGCATGATTCAAAAACACTTGACATATTAATGCAGCAAGACTAAGAAACTCCATGTAGCACTTTAGAAAATATTTAAGATATCTCAGTTTCATGTCATTAACATGCACTTTTGATCCAATTCAAATACGTATCATTTCCCCCTAAGAGAAGAAAGATAGCATTCTGTACTGTTGGTATTCAGGACTAAAGGGCTGAATTCAAATTGTCTTCCCTGCTCCCTTCACTCTTTCTCCCTCAGTCAGATCCCACAAACACAAAGGCTCCTGAGTTTGTCCACGTAAGAACTCATATAGAAAATGAAGTCAGTTAAGCTGACACATAAACATTGGAGGAACTGAGGCTTAAGAAAATTTGAAGGGATACTAGTGGGCAAATTTAGTTGTTCATTGCTGTACCTCATACCAAATTAACAAAAAAAAAAAAAAGCTTAAAGCACGCTGACATCTGGCAGTTTCTTCTCAGGAGAGGTACAAGATGAAAATAGCTGGGGCTCTGCAGAATCAGTGTGCACTGGCAAAGATGCAAAGGTGTTTTTCAACACAGGTGTTCTCCGTCTCTCACTTTCACAAGTACAAAACTAACTTGCACATATGGAAATAGAACACAGGAAAGAAAAAAAAAAACACAACAATTTGTCTTACACTGGAATCGCTTGCAAGTAGCATCAGCAACTCTGTGATTAATGTATCTGCTTTCTACTAAAAAAAAAAAAAAGTGCTATTCTTCACTTTTATCTTTGCATGTACATGGTGATGGGGAGGTGGAAGAATGAGATTTTAAACAGCTTTGCCAAGAATTTTGTTTGGAAAATGTACATGGTTTTCTGGTATATTAAGTGCTATGCATTCTGCCTATTTTTTTCAAATTTAGGACCATATACATTTGAGCATAGTCTTTCTCAGTAATTTAAGTCCAAAAACAACTAGCTAAATAACATGGGAAACACATCTGCTTCGATAATGGGAGGTCAGATACTATTCTGCAGATGGGAGCACGACATCTGGGATTTCTGTTGATTTCTTTATTCATTTTTTTCCTTATTATTAATACAGTCCTGGTACCAGGACTGAGCAACAGCATATAGAACAAACTACTGCAACTGAGAAATACATTGGGTCTTTCAGCAGAGACATTTACATTGAAAATAACACTGGAAGCAACATCAATGAAGATAATCCAGTGTTTCCCATTTATAAAATCTAATTTTTCATATCATTTTTATTTTGCTCAACTTTCCACTACTGGAGCATTTCTGCTGGGTATTTTAAATGGGAAAAAAAGACTGACACAGGGCAATATAAATGAGAAGGCAGAAGGAAGGACAGTACCATCTGTTTCCATTAGAAAATGGTTTCCTATAGAACCTGGCATGGAGATTCCCAGCTCCCACCACTAGCCTGCTGTCAGAAGACATCAAAGCCCATCAGCAAATCCCTCCCTGCTGCTATTAACTTTTCTTCAGGTAACTCAAATAGCAGAGAACTATGGGGTGAATTACAAATTCCAGCATTCCAAATGATCTCTGACAGTTTGATTTGTTATGAAAAAGGGTTCACTTGCTCACTTAGGAAGTGTTAAAAACACTCTAGTTTTTCCAATTAGGAAATGCTAAAAAGTTGGCGTTTTATCTCAGTCTCAGTTTGCATCTACTACAATACAGTTTGTAAGTACATGATCATAGTACTATTTGTTCTATAGCATCCCTGCCTCATTCAGTGAGAGTGAGAAGAGTATTCAAGGAACAGTTAACTTTTTTTCAGTACACAGCATTTCAATTAACAGAACTGAGCTATTTTTTTCCGTATTTAACAAACAGTCTTGCACAAAAAAAAAAAAAAAAAAAGTCAGAATCTTATAATTGCCTCTTACTCCAGTATTTACTTAGGTTGCAAATATTGACAAACCTTACATTTTAACACTTCTGTCAGCTGAAGGGTATTATTAACTGTACTGTACAAGAGATGGAATTGAGGCAGAAAAAGGTTAATGCCAAGAGTGACCAACAATTTGGGCCCCCTGATATGCAGTGGTTCAGGGTGCTTAGCACTTTGTCACTCATGTTCAAAGTATAGTTTCTACTGACTACAAGTGCACCTGTGATAGTTCAGCACTTTTGCAGATCAGATCCCCCAGTTTCAACTCAAGTCACCCAGAAAATGAGGAACATGCAGTTAGTAATCATCTGTGAAAAGTCTAGGTTAAGCCATTTGCCTAAAACCAGACAGAAACTCTTCTTAAAAAGTATACTTCATTCAATAAATCATATTCTTCCTGTGCCCTGTTAATTCCAACCACTAGGTAAGAATTAGATCCTAGAGATAAAGTAGCTTATTACCATAAGATAAACTGTAACACTTTCTGTCCAAGAAGATGCCATTGCAACTAATTCTACTTTGTAAAGGAAATCAATAAAATAATAAACCACTCAACAACAAAATTTCTAATCAATGCAGCATTTTTACTTTGAAGAGAAGGACCCAAGAATCCTTCAGATAACCCCAAGCACTTAGCTATGACTATTAATCCTCCATGAAAAGTCCTTATATAGTAAGGTGAAGAAGAACAATTAAAAAAAAGACATAAGATAGCTAAGACATACAGTAAGGAATACACAGAGATAATTTGGTTGGATGACTAATTTATTTTCTCTTTAAACAGGTCAACCTAACTAATGAAAGGTAAGAGGCGGAAGGGAAAAAAACAGCAAGAACTCCTATCAGCATTTATATGGCACTTCACACGTGTAAATTACTTTTAAAAATTAACTAATTAATCCTCACAACCCCATATTCCCATCTGATGCAGTCAAGTATTATAAACCTGCATTTTAAAAGAGGAAAGTAGGACACAGAGATTAAGAGCTGTATTTCCAAAGTGTCCATTAATTCTGTGCATCAGTCTGGGGTGCTCAACTTGAGATACTGATAAAGAGGCCATAAAATATTCTTAAGACCCTCAGCTCTTGAGAAAGCCAGCACCAGTCATAAAAAAGTCATCTGAGAAAAATATCTGAAGTTTGGCACTGTGATAAAAACATAAAAGCATTAGAATTTAGAAACATTTTTTGAAGGAATTGCTATTGGTATACATGAGTCAGAGACAGAGCTGGGCCTGATATTAATTTCAAGTTGAATACAAGACACTGAGTTTAATATTCTTTCATTTAAGGAATGACAGCTAGCACTGAAAGAAACCTCTGAATGAAGCCTCTGTGCTAGACAACTAAAATAATTTAGGGAACAGAGGAAGAGATCCATGGGGAAATGGAGAGCACTAAGTCATGGCCAGTCAGTACAGTTCAGCCAGTGCAGACTGAATCTGGTATTTATTGAGTTAGAAAGGCAAGCAAGGGAGAAAACCGCAGTGCTTGTACATACAAGAGGCCTTTCTGCCTCTAAAGAGCATAGCAACAAGCAGCATCCAGCTCCTGAAATCTTGCGTCCACGGCAGCCTCCCAGAGCCCCTGCTGCTGGTCAGACCACAGATGAGCTTCTTTCCCTGCGACCTGAGTGCCAAACCACATCCCACCTTCTCGCCATGTGAAAAAGTCTGTTCCTCAAAGACTGCTGTGATTGCTTGCAGAACTCCAGGTTTTAAAGCACAAGAAGTGCTTGGAAAAACACCAAATATTGGATTTTTGTGAACTTCAAAAGTAATTCTTTTTTCTGAAAACTGGACTGCAGATCAAGACAGCATGAAGACTTTTTGAAGGACCCTATTTTACTGTGGACAGACACAATTCTTAAAAGTCGCACCTAAAAAGTGATAATCTACTCTTAAACTTTTGCTTCACATAAGCCTACCTATGATGTTTACTATTTGCAATGAATGCACTTCAATACAGTGGTAACAAAGGTAGCAGACAGCGTGCAGCAACTCAGAGCTGAACGACAGGCTTGGAACATCTGTTCTTCCCTGCTGTCTAAACCCTTTCCTCACTTCCCAGTAAATGAGGAAATAAAAACTATGTATTGAACCTCTCATGTTTCTTAACACATCAAATACACATATTTCACAAACACTACCTGTCTGTCAAGACATCAGGTCTTGGCAGGCCAGACAGTGCATGCATTTTGTGATCTCAGCTGCTAGCCATATATATTTATACCATCAGCTGCTGTATCAAAAGCCTAATGTTTGTGCATCTTCAGTAGAACATAAAACGTTACTAGTACGAAAGAGGTTAAGCAGTTCACCTCCCCTTTTTAGCATAAATGAAGAAAACCATAATGAAATAAAAACCCCATGCTGCAGAAAATATTCAGACCTGTATTAAATACAGAACTATGTACAGGATTTTCAGTTTCTAAAGGAAAAATATCCAATTTTTTTCTACGCACATTTCTTATACTAGCCTTGTTTGTAGGGCACTAAACACAATGTGCTCCCTCATCCACCATTCTTACCAGGACATTTCACAGTAACCCCACTCCTCCCCCCACCCTCACTCCATTTACAAAGGTTACAGAGAACTCCATTTCTGCTCTCAGTTCTAAATAAAAAAGAATGTCTGCTTCCAAACCTTTCCATTTTTTGAACAAGGACAGGTATTTTTTCCCACCAGTTCTCAGTGAGTACTGCATCATTCCAGAGGCTATTGTTAATTACTTAAGGCTAGGGTCAGAAACCTGTGGTTTGAAAGCCACATGTAGCTCTTCAGCAGCATGTGTTTAGCTCTTCAATCCTCTGGCACCAGCCCACAATTTTCAACAGCACACAAGCACAAAAGCAGGGTTATTTTGGTGAGAAAGGTCCTTAATAACTGTGTAATCAACACAGCTCCAGCAGTTATTTTCTCTATCTGCTCAGAGCAAATCAAACTTTTGAAAGTCAGTTTTGACAAGTAACATGTTATCTCTTGCTTCCCATCAGCTCCGCTGAAACACTGATAAGCAGAAAAAGACAAACAACTGAAGTAAATTACTAAAGCAACAGCTTTATAAAACAGCAAACAATACTTCCTAAACTGTCATAATTGAGTATTTTGCATGCTAGGGATTTTGTTTTGTTTTGTTAAAGAAGACCAGCAATACTAAATGTTGCTTTCCCTGATAGCACTAAAGATTGGTTTGCATCAGAGACATTTCAGTACAGACTCAGTCTTTGCCTTCTTTTTATCTTGCACTGGAGAGTGTTTAACCAAATAAAAACAAACTTGTACACACACACATGAATGAGGTTTTTCTTTACTCCTGTAACTTTCTGCAGGACACTTAATGACTGAAAATAAGAGGAAGATGGAAGGGCCAGAACAGGACAGAGATATAGTTTGTAAAGGCTGCCGTCCAACATTGGTACTGCTGTTCAGTTCATCCTTTTGATCAATTCGGTTGTCTCCAGAACATCTGCTCACAAGCTGACAAATGATGAATCCCATCTCAGAATCCATAAGCCGAGAAACAGCAGTCTGATAAACAGCTAACAGAAGAAATATATGCACCTTTCATAAGGAAGACAAATCACACATTCTCCCTAAGTGCTTCCAACAGGAACACTAATTTTGTATTTATTTGCAGAGCATATGTACTGTGTCCGAAGCAGTGCATTAAAAAAGATCTCTGGCAGCCAATTGGTTTGATTACATTACTTTTTCTCAGTGTAACAACAGCTCTGAAACAATAAAAGAGCCTCTACAGAAAGAAAACCCTTCAGCAATATTTTGTGGGGGTTTTTTTGGTTCTTGTTTTGGGCGCGTGTGTGAGAGGAATATTATTTTGAACACTTGTCTGCTAGATATTTCCATGAAATACAAAGTTCCCCCCCAGAAAGGCTTTCATGCACCTTCCCTTCAACATGGCAGTTATAGTTATTAATAACTCCAAGAATTATTGCAGGATTCTCTTTGGTTTAGATCTGGTCATGTGATTTTCCTGATACTAGGAGACACAGGGTAAATTGTAATGCTCTTCCAAGCATAAGAATGGTCTATTTTAAAGCTAGGTTGTTGATGAATTGTTATTTGCCAAGGCCTAAGCAAGCACAGAACACTGTATCTGTTCCTCCTTCTGTGCTCTCAGAAATCATGAATGGAAAAAGGCGTCAGGAAAAGAGTTGGAGACCAGTCTGAGCTGACAACCTAGTAGATATAAGCAGGATTGTTTTAATCAAACTGTGAGAAAAAGCAGCTCTCTGTATTATTCCTCTAGTCTTGTGCTATTATTACAAAGAGAAGGCATGGGAAACACTGCACCAATTTCTCTGTCTGACAGCTGTAACACACTGAAAATAACACAAATGGTCACCCCCAAACCCTGAGACACAAGAAAGATTCTTTCAACAAAGCTAGCTTCATGTAAATCCTGACTTATGAGTTATGACCTGCTTACAATGCCAACAGAAATGCTGGGGTCCACATGGATTCATTACATTGTAAGTGAAAAGTAATATTTTCCTCTCCTAGAGTAGCTGGATGACTTATTTCCTACCATCTTGTGCCTGCATCATACATATTCCACACCATAATAATATTTACTCACAGATCATGGATAACAGAAAGCAGTTATCAGATATGCAAGTTTTAATGAATTTAACAGGAATATCTAATAAGATCCAGTTAGCTGTCTCCCCAGACATGGATTGCACTCTCCACTAAACATATGCACCCCTCTGATTCTAATGGGGATTCAGATAGGCTTGGAGATGAGTTTGGAATGCCATTCAGAGGGACTTGGACAAGAACAAGAAGTGGGCCCATGTGAACCTCATGGGGGGTTGCCCTGGGTCAGGGCAACCCCCAGTATCAAAACAGGCTGGGGGGTGAACGGGTGGAGAGCAGCCCTGCGGAAAAGGACTTGGGAGTACTGGTGGATGAGAAACTGGACATGAGGCAGCAATGTGCACTTGCAGCTGAGAAGGCCAATTTTATCTTGGGCTGCATCAAAAGGAGCGTGGCCAGCAAGTCAAGGGAGGTGATTCTGCCCCCTCTACTCCACACTGGTGAGACCCCACCTAGAGTCCTCCATCCACCTCTGGAGCCCTCAGTACAGAAAAGACATGGATCTGTTGGAGGTGGTCCAGAGGAAGCCACAAAAATGATCGGAGGGCTGGAACAGTTCTGCTGTGAGGACAGACTGAGAGAGCTGGGGTTGTTCAGCCTGGAGAAGAGAAGGCTCTGGGCGTATCTTGTTGCAGCCTTTCAATACTTAAATAGGGCTTATAAGAAAGACAGGGACAGACTTCTTAGTGGGGCCTGTAGCAATAGTACAAGGGGTAATGGTATTAAACTAAAACAGAGAAGATTCAGACTAGATGTAAGGAAGAAATTTTTTACAGTGAGGGTGGTAAAACACTGGAACAGGTTGCTCCATCCCTGGAGACATTCCAGGCCGGGCTGGAATGCCCCTGCTCATTGCAGGTGGGGTGGGACCAGATGAATTTTAAACATCCCTTTCAACCCAGACTACTCTGAGGGAGGAGGAAGATCCCAAAAAGAGGGTCAGACCTGGAGAAGGGAAGCTGTTTTAGCTGCCATGGAGGCAATTCTGTGATATTTAGCCTTTAGCTTCTTGCATTCACTGAAACTTGCAGTCAGTGCAATCCAAGCATATCTAGCCAAAATTTTCTTTGACAGTGAGACAAATCCACCATGTTCCTGAGAAGAGGTGGAACATACAGAGTAAAAACACAGTTAATGGGATGCAGGAGGGCTCAGAGATGGAGTAATCTCTAGGCACTGGATCTGCTAACTAAATGAAGTATGGCTAGAAATATAGGCTACTGACCCATACAAAACTCATCAGGAATTTCAATCTTATTCTGACTCACAGGGAACTGAACACATGGCACAGAAAGAAACCAATCCGCCAGGCACAGAAAAATAAAAAATCAAGAAGTAGCATTAATTGTTATCTTTATAAGACAACTTTGCCAAGCAACAGAAGACAGCTACAGGCTGAGCTTTCTTCACTGGCTGCATAACCTGTACTTCTAGCAAGCTGTGCTGCACAGTGAGCCTGGGATGACATCCTGCAAGATCAACTGCAGACCATGGACTGGAGTGAGTGCTGCAGCAGCATGCACTGCACAAACCAGGCAGAGAGCCACCACAAATACAATAAGGCATAATCTCCAGGGCTATTCTGTGTTATTCTTGTCTACTGCACGTGCTTGTAAATATATATAATATACATAAATATATATGAAAGAGAAGAAATAAATAAAATTAATGAATTCTTCATTCCGAGATTCTTCTTAGGCAAAAGGACTTAACACTGGTAATGCCCAGAAATGCTATAGGTACATACTTCCCATAAAGGTATTACAAGGGTATTTTTAGCCTTGAAGTTTCCTGAAACATGGGACTAAGGAAAAAATAAACTTCTTAGGTGCTATAACAGCTCAGAAGTGATACAGAAGTGCTTAGATGGAACATACAATTACTTCAAGGAGTTCCTCAAGTATGGTGACAAGACTCTTAAGATCTCCTATCAGCTGGTGTACTTCAGTAACTATAGGAATTAAGTTGGTGGTCTTCATCCATGCAGACAGGTACCAATGCACAGGAGCTACCATTACTTTTAAAATAGTTTTAAGTGTTGCTAATAGTATCCTGCAAAGAACTCAAGACATGAATAAACTGATCTCCCACTTCCCGCATTAAAATAAGTGTTTTAAAACAGACGGGAAAGCTGTGCAGTGAGCTGAACCTTTTGTTTCAGTATTTGAGATAAACATGGTCTGTGGCTAAAAGGTAGAATTCAAGAATGTCTCTTGCAGTTTCATCTAAACCCATCAGTGCACTTGAGAGGGACTTCTAGAAACATGCCAACCGTTAACATACTTGACTGTACACACAATCTACAGACAAAAATAGTAAACAATTTTTTCCTGTCCTGACAGAAGTCCTGGCTGCAAGTTGGGCATACAATTTTATGTAAGGGACCTCCAAAATCCTAGCAGAGAAGTGAGGTTTAGATGGCAGAGCAATTAGATGCATTTAAAAAGACAGCTCAGCAGACAAGGAAACCATTAAATTCTTTACAGTCTGCCTGTGCATTTTAGCATTGACCACTATCAACCACATAGTTCAGTGTTCTTCCGTATCAATTCAAATGTGACATACTGAAATAAGTTAATTCAAAGTCATTAAAAGAGAAGGGATACATTCTCTTTATTTAGTGAGGATGTATCAAGCTGTAGCCCTATATCTAGTAGTAAGTTCTGCGTAGTTAGAGTTTTCTCCAATTACAATTACAACTGGAATTTCCATTACATAGATGATGCTTTCTTAAAATGGCATTTATACTTTGTTTTTCTTTCCACCCTAACCTTCTGCCTATTTTTTAGTCCTCAAATAAAATGTTTTCAGGTTTGGTTTGGTTTGGTTGGTTGTCTTTTTCTTACCATTAACATAATATCGGTTTTCCTCAGAGAATTTCTTGCTGTCCTGGTTTTGTTAAAAACAAGACAAGTTTCTATTTCAGTGAATTTTTCTTTCAGTTATGTCATTCTTAGTAACTGCACTTTTCTGAAGCTGGATACATGTTTTGGTAGACATAGCAAAGCAATGCAAGGTTGCTGATAAGGATGCACGTCCCGTGAGAGGGGCAAGGAGGAGCAAACTGATCAAGTGACTAAAACTGACCAACTAAGTATTCCATCCCATTCATGTGATATTTCATATAAAAGCGGGCTACCACAAGGGTCTCATCCCTTTTTCCCTTCGGCTATGGCCGACATCTGGGAAAGACCCTGCCTGCCGTCCTTGCAAATCTGAGGCCTAGTGACAGACCCTGCATCCTTGAATCCAGTTCCGGTTTGCTGCAGAGCCCAACCCAGGACTTCTGGTGTGTCTGCCCTGCTGCCGCCAGGGTTCCCAGGACTTTCAAGATTGGTTTTGTATATTTTGTATTATTTTCTCTATTAGTAGCATTAGTAAAACATTTTTAACTTTTTACAACTCTCTCTCTCTTTGTCTCTCTTTGCTCTTCTATCACCTGTACTTGGTGGGGGGGGGAGGAGTACCTACGGGAGGCGGGGGTGGAGAGGGGCTTAACAAAGCATCTGCCATGGTTTATTGTCGCCCTGCAATCAAACCTTGACACTTGCACACAAATTTCTCAAAATTTTAAAAATTACTGTGGAGGGAAAACAGGACTTTTACAGAACCGCTCAGAGGTTTGAGAATCCCTGGAAAAATCTTAAACTGTTTTTCTTTCTTTTCTAAAACACGGAAGTTCAAGGGTTTATTTTAAAAGGCAGATTTAAGGAATCACTATTCATTTTAGTGAAGAACAAAAGAAGGACAGAGATATTATCTGGGCTTTGGCTGTGGTTAAAATACAAACAAAATGCACAGCAGACATTATTTTGGCTTTCTCCTACCTCACTACATTTATCACATTTCACTATGGTGGGATTCTGTTCCCGTGATCACTGTGCCACAAAGGCACCTGAAGTCATTACTCACTCTGTTAATCACTAATATGTATGGGGAAGAAGGGCCAGAACATTTTTACATTATAGTCTTATATTGCTCAGGGGAAAATAAACAATGCAAGTGTTGAAAGAACATGATATATAAAAAGCCCTCCTTATAAACTTAACTTAAATGTAAAGCTGCCGCTTTTTTCTAAACTTTAGCTACCCTTGAAGGCTACATTATCTGTGGTCTGTTATACTTGCATAGTACACATTACTAAATATTTCCATTGTTTTCCAAAGCCTGTAGATATGATAAAGTTCTTAAATACCATTCTAAGAGTCAAATTTAAGCACTGTGGCTTCCCTGAGCTTAGCATCATTGTTCATGCAAGTCAGAGGAGTAAAATTTGACCTTAAGAAAGCAATTCAGTTTAAGTACAGCATCTATTTATTTTCTACAAGGTGCAGCAATGCAAAGAGCTTCTTCCTATTTACTTCCTATTCTTCCAAATAAACAAGGTAAAGGAAAACAATGCAATGGTAAAAACATTAAAGTAAAAATACTTGCATCTGTGCTCCATATGCTTACAGCACAGTTCTTGCGTTTGTTGCAGCCCAGGAATTCTGGTTTCATCTCTTCTACTGGGCAATGTAAAAAACATTGTGCAGTTCGATAACCCTGTTTCAGTGACAAAATTTTCACAGCTGTCCAGGAGGCAAAAAACTGACATTTCTTCCACAATTAAGGAAGATAATACATTGCATCAATTTCATTCAGGGAGAACTGATAATATAATAGACCCCTATGTTCTTGCAGGACAAGACTAAGACCCATGCCCACCAGTTTCAGAATAACCATACCAAACTGATCTATAAAACTACAGCTTAAAGCATGCTGTTCGCACATGCAGAGTCTCAAGTTTGTGCCAGACATACTGCCGTCACTTTTCACTACAACTAACAGGAACCATTATTCTTACTAGCAATGTTTCTCTCTTTCTATTGTGTAGCCAAAAGTTGCTCCCTCAGTACAAATTAATAGCACACTTGGGATAGGAAGGTCTTTAGGAGACCATTACAGGATTTTGACGCTATTTGTGTCATCACTGTGTGGCGCCTCTTTTACAAAAGGGTAGGGCAGCAGGTTGTGCAGTGTGCTTGCAAGACCATAATGCTGGAGATTTTGTTTGTATATCCAGATAGAGGAAACATTTGCTTTTACTGGCTTTGAAAAGGTCAGTGTTTGATTTAATAAATTCCCTGCCAAAAAAGCAGACTCTATTCTCAAAGGTTTAATACTAGCACTCGCTGGGTGGCTGGGTGTCTCAGGGCATTGCCAGCAAGCTACAAAGACTTCCGTATCTGTGGATTTCCTCAGTTTGAAACCAGACCAGTTCAGTCGTTTCTGTACTTAGTCTTACTAAATACATAAGAGATGAGTTTGGAAAGCCTCTGTGCCAGCTCTGCATTACAAACACATCACAACATCCTGTAAATTCAGTGGTTAAAAAAATCTATGGGGAAATGTACATTTTAAATTAAATAAACCTGTCTTCCTTGTGTCTGTAAAGCACATGGCAGTTCTGCTGCTTAAGTTAGGCATGCCCAAACCTTTGCCCCTACAAGCAGTCCTATTGACTCATTTCAAATAAATGGCTCATATGAGTTCAGCTATACATGTGCTTATGCATTTGCATGATTGGACCAAAATGAGTAAATGTGAAGCAGACTGTCAAAATAACTTAAAACTTAAGTGCATAAACGCTGCATGCAACTGAATATAAAGTTGAAGGGAAAACCTTATGCTGTCAAGGAAAATTGATTTAATAAATACTACAGCAATAATAACAATGACAATAGCTACACTAGTATACTACTTTCTAACTTCAGAATATCACTGTAACAACAAATCATAGTGATCAGAGACAGCATCTATGTAGGGTAGATATTTGTTCCTAAGTCAGCTCAATGGAAGTGTCATAGTCTCTTTTTTTCGCCAACTTTTCTGGGCAGAGAAATTAAAGGAGATTATGGCCCTTAATCATGTATTCAAATTATGCACAGATGGTAGCCTTTTGTCACTGTCCCATGAATTCTGAAAAAGAAATAATTAGTAAATAATGCAAACAATGCATGCACTACATTTGCAGTGTTTCATTCAGTCAGATCTATCTAAAGACTGCCACAAAATTTAGATTCAAATTTGTGTGCTGGCTCTATTTTCATGAACTTATTTTCAAATGTTATTTCCTCAGTGATACTTTGTGTCCTAAGGATGCCTCATGCAAAAAGGAAAAATCAAGACAGATTTTACCTATGAAAAGTAACAACACTCTGCATGTACTCAGATATCACTGCACTGATGTAATATTTTAACACTGCTCTCTGCGTCACATCTGTTAAGAGACCTGTCTCCTGGTTGTCCTACCAGTCAGGCTATCACCAGCATGCAAGATGAGGAACATGACAGAATTTGTGCTCCCTCTGTTGGCTACCTTGCTCTTTGGTAGGAAAAACAGCAGGCATTTCACATAAAAGGAAAAAAAAATCTTACTGGGAGGGAACACTTTTAATTTTTTTGATAGCACATGAAAAATTATTTCCTATGAAACAGAGAATGAATTTAGAAAGACAGCAAACACACAAGCTGTTAAACGTCCGAACTCCGACTGGGACTTGACCGGACCTTGAATTTTGCAGCATAAATATCTTTTCTCCAGAGTCTTCTGGCTGTAACAAATCAGTGACACGTATTACTGAAATCATCAGGCTTAGGCATGTGAACAAGTATTTAGATTTTAAATTATGGGCATATCAAAGCACAGAAAGTGCTATGAAAAGCTGTGCAGCTGCTTGTAAATGCCAAAGTTTAGCCACAAAAGTAGATTTGCAAAATACCGGACTATATGTGCATATTCATAGTATGTCATACCAAAAAACGTAAATCAAAGTTTCAAATTTGGATGGTACGAAATCTCCTTTTAAAAGGCTTTAAAAGAATTCCTACTTTACAGAAATGAATGCCAACAGCTATTTGGTTCAGTAACACAAATCAAGCTATGATATAGCCGTAGTAATTATAAAGTCTCAAAGTGGTGATACTGGTCATAATATTGCCTCTACTTTCTAGATAGGTAATTAACTCTTATGATGTCAACAGTTCAGACCTCCTTACTCAGTAACACCATCAAACAAGTGTATCGCAAGCACATAAGAAATTCACACGCATCTCCTTCCCAGAGCCTTCACTTGCAAGCTTGTGAACCCAGGAGAGCTCTGAGGCAGGTGAAAAAGAATAAAACAGGGAGAGACTCCAATGTAAACAGGGATCTCCTTTGAGGCCCCAAGTTGTTAAACAAAAAACATATTAGGTAACAACAAGGTATTAGTCAACACATGGGTGCGTAGCTGGCTGGAATTCCCAAATCATATTGTCTGCCAGGTAGTCAGTTCCATTACTCTGCTTCGATAAAACCTACAAAACCTTCAGACAGCTATCCTCCCCCATCATCTGGCAGGACATCCAGAAAGCAGATCTCTGTGGTCCCAGGAGAAGGGGTCTATTCTCTCTGAGCTTTCTAGCTGACTTATTTCTTTGTCTTTCCCACCCACGATAAACTAAACTTCAGCCAGCAGAGCTGCTGCGGTGGTTTACTGGTTGACATCCTTGCCACAAAAACAAAACAAAGGTGCTGCTTGGAGCATTATTGTGACAGTGTATTTAAAGTGAGTATCAACAGCTTAAAGCCTTTCTACTTCATCTTACCAGGTTCAGTCATTTTAACATATTTTGTCTACTAAGCATTGTACAAATTGTAAAGAAACTGAGCTATAGATTTTGCCTGCTGAGGAACTGGTGTATACAGAGCACTGCTGAGGAGTGGATGTGAAATATGAACATGTATAGATACTACGTATTTTTCTCTTGAGACCTGAGAAGTGAAGATACCCTGGTCTCTACATAGCAGACAAAATGTTACTAGATCCCAGCTAAGACTAATGGTTAGAAAAAAGCTTGTCCTCATTCTGTAACCTGCAGAGATGAAGATCATGCATGTCCTAGACACTAATCAGGTTAACACATTCCCTCATCTTCCCTTTTCTTTAAGGAAATAAGAAAAAAAACCCCACCATATTCTATTATAACCTGATTATTCCTATATGAATATTCCTCTGCCTTCAGCAAGACTCAGAAAACAATAGCTGCATCATTTCTGTTCTGTGGAGCATACGCCTTGGATTTCTAAGCTAAAATCCTCATAGCCACTCACAATCTTGAGATGCCAAAAGGGATGAGAGTTGCCTTAAGTAGACCTTGCAGTATGTATTACTCTGGCAGAGTACCTCAAGAGCAGCAGAAAGCAGCACAGTAACTTCTCTTTGAAAAGTGTTCTGCCTGTGGGACTAAGCAACCTTACAGGAATCCAGGCTGAGAGCTGGAAGTGGACATCAGTCCCATGTGAAAATATTTCAGGGAATTATGGAAGAAGGCTAGGAAAATCTCCAGAAGCCCAGGATTAGTATGACAAATAGCTTGTAGCTTACTCCTTATTTCTAATGACTCCTCAGCTCTGAGTTTTGAATTTACAAGCTTCTTGAAGAAATACAAGCACAGCATTTTAGACAACAGGTACAGAAAGAAACTCAAGGCCATCTACCTGTCCACCCATGCTATTTCCCATATGGAGTAGGTCTTTTCTGCAAAAGTTCTTGAAGAGTTAGCCAGCTAAGACAGTTGTCCGTCAAATATGCAGAAACCTGGCATAAAAATACCATGTATGACAGTCATTTTGAATCTGGGAAGCCATTATATTAGACAGTGAATATCCCTACACACTCCCTTCTTTTATTAAAGAAATGAAATAATATAGTAACATTGTTTTCAAAATGGAAAAAAATAGGGCATTTAGAGGAAATGAGAAGGTCAAATGTAGTTGTGTGGGTTCTGCTCCATAGAGTTTTAATAAGGAGAATCAATGTTTCTGAAGATTTATGAAATGAAATGTGACTAAGTACTTTTCCTATACAACCATTGGTTAAAGGATATTTAAAAACAAAGGTAGAAAGACGGTTCCAGTGCTATCTGTCCTTTTCAGAAAACACATGTACAGTGAATTCTTCAACTCCTTAGTGCAAAACCTAGTAATAATCTGTGGTGCTGCTGATCTATCTGTGACTAAACGAAGAGTGACTGTCTCTCAAGGATTTCATCAGCACGTACATTGAGTCAAAGAACATACAGAGTAGAAAGAATATTTTCTTTCAAAGCAGGCAAAATAAATTATTGAAAATAATTTTTTTTTAAAAAAACATCTCTCTGTCTCACTGAAAAGGGAGGGTTCTGTAGAGATCTCTGCAGTATAATGAGTGGAATTACTAAGAGAGAATGTCAGTCACATTATAACTCAAACATAAAGAGCAAAGATAGTTGCTGATACATCTGGAAAGCCCATTATCCTTTAGAAAATAAACTTATATAGAATTGCAGCTTCAAAATAGAAAAATCCAAAATGCTTTAAACTGAACTGCATATATATATAACTTACTACAACATACATACTGAAATTTACAAGATAAGTAGACTAGCTTTTGATATAATGTATGCAGTTTGGTTCTAGCCACGAACCAGTCATTGGGAAGTACAATGAGATACAAAAAAATCTAAAAGACACCATATACAGTTTACTTTAAATTCCTTAGATTCCTACCACTGAGGTTTTAAGTTCCTTGCACTTAACTTTGAGGTTTTTTAAAGATTTTTCTTAAATTATAAAATTAATTACAGTACAAATCTATTCATAATCCAGCACTGACATAAGAAATATTTGAATAATGGACAACAGGAGAGAATCATGTATTCAGTTTACATGCTGTGTAAGTCCCTATTATACAGACCTGGTTTAATACAGCAGCATAGAGAAGTCTTACTGATGAACAGAGTTCTGATGAGTTTGAGAGCACACTTCTGAAGATCTGTACTACCTCCAGATCTATGTAATCTACAAGACCTAAATACACTTTTATAAAAGCTAGAATCATTGACAGTTAACAAAAATATATCAATAAATATAACTATACAAATGCAAGTTGTTGCGAAACAACATTTCAGTTTTAACTAAATTTCAAAAATACAAACACAGCAATAAAACACCTGTCAGGATATAAAAAATTACTGTTCACTGACAGTAATTATATATTTGATACATTTTTCCTAACTATACTTAAACAGACAAACAAAACCAAACCAAAAAGAATGCAACAACAATTAAAAAAACACTAAACAAGTGTTTCAGCGTGTACCAAATTCTGAAGTTTAAACAAGGGGGTGTTGAAGTAACAAACATTTTTCTTTTCCTGCCTTTGAGATCATGCTGGACTATTTTGGTAGCTATTATATTTACACCTTTGCTACACAGACAGCTTGACTTACGATATAGGTTCACAATCCCTTTGAACTGGCATAGATCCACACTGCTGCAAACAGATGTTTCTGCTGACACAAAGGAAGAGATAATGAGAAGGGAGAAGAAGGGGGAAGAGAGGGTAGTTTTTTGCATGCCAAAACCACTTTATAGTGAACATTTTACTACAGAATTACTTTATCATGTACTTTGTTGGACTACACCATATTATTAATAAGATACTGCGTGAACTATTTAGTGAGTGGCAGATCTTCCAGAATCTTCCAGATTCTTCTTTTCACAGGTGTCCAAAAAGACGAGACACTGGATACTGCTCGGACACATCAACAACATTTTTGACCTGTCAAGGATTCTTTCAGGACGGAAAGCCGTAACAGTTTCCATGTTTGTTTATTAGTCTTAAGGAGCAGTAATTACAGTTCATCAGTGACCAGTATTTCATCCCATTAGAGTAGAATCAGGGTTTCCACATAGTTTTCTGAATACTATGATTTCCTGACAAGAAGTGATAAGGAGACTAATAAGAGCTTGTGATAATATGAGTGGTCGAAAATCAGTTATGAATAGAAAGCAAGCATCAGCTCTCAACAGCTCTGAAGATGTATGCAGTGAAGAACTTGTTCTGGTGACAGAGGCATCTAATAGTAGTTGTTATCGTACTGCTAACTCCATCTCAGTCAGTAACAAAATCATCCTTTCCCCACTTTGACTCTTATACGCCTCCTTGAAATGATACTGCATTTGAATTTGGGCTTAAAATTATGTACCTACAAAAGTGGTGGTTCAGAGCTGACCTGGTTTCAGAAATCTTTCAGTTAGTTCTGGAGTACCTGCAAGGCATGCTTTTCTAGCATTTTCATGTTTCAGACAACAGTGCTGCTCACTTTGTTATACAGGAGTTTCTACAAGCTATTTTCAGACAGAGAGGAAAAAAAAAACATAGACAAATTTCTAAATAACATCCATGAGTAACAAGCCACCAAGCCTCTGCAATTCTTTTATTTCCTTCTTTTTTTGCAACTTCCTACAGGGTGCTTCTTGAATATCAAGTTATGAATATAGTAGGGACAACAAGTAATGTGAGCCAGCTATTTGTTTAACAGGGCTAAGCCCAAGCCACTAGTGCTTGCACAAGCTGTTAAGCTCTGTCATTATATCAGAGCTTCCCAGAGGCCAAGTGCAGAAGGGTCACCTCTTTGAGAAACTGTATACCCTTTACTTCGTGTTTTACTCTCTGGGGTTAGCTGTAATGTGACCTTCAGAGTGACTCGAAGCTTGAAGCTGGAAAAGTACAGATGCTGCAGCAGATCTGAAGGGCGGCAATGGTGTGAGAGTAGTTCCAAGGCTAAGCCATGAAGGAAGTCCGTGATGGAACTAAATGACGCTGCATAGGAGACACGTGGGCCCCCCATGTCTCGCTGCAGGCTCTGTCTGCTTTCCATGCACAGAAAAGGAAAGAAGGAAGAGAAGTACATGATGCAAAAAACAAGCCTTATGAAGATTTAACGAAGAAAACAATACAAAGCCCGCAGCCCAAGAACTGAGGCTGCACACTAGAAATTATTTGCAATTTAGCTAGTATGTTCAGGTGATCAGAAAAGATAGAAGAAGTGTGCATGCTTGATGCTTTGTATTTATTATAATCTTTATGTAAATGTCACAGTCTCTTTTATTTTTTTTCCTAATAAGATTTCTGGCCTTCCACAGTTAAGTTTGTGTTTGTCAAAAGTACACTTTCTGTTAGACAAAATTCTTTAGCATCTCAGGGTAAATGTTTAAACAAAAGACTAGGGAAAACAGCATTCAAATGCAGTTTTTTGATAAGACAAGCACCACACTTTTAACACAACATTTAAAAAGTTGTCCTTTAGCTACCATTTCAGTTCATGTTCAGCCCTGTTATCATAAACTATAAATATATTAATTACGTGTATGTTCTGACAGTGGCTGGTATGTGTCTGCTTTCATGCATGCACCTAAATAGAAACCATTTCTGATCCAAAGAAGCTGTGCTCCAAGAATCCGGTGAAACAAAGGGGCTCAAAATTTTTCCATCTATCATGCTTTTATGTCCATGGGATTTGAGGAGAAGGGAGGGAAAAGACATCAATACCCTTCGCTTCAGGCTCAGCATTACAAGCACGCCCCAAAGAAATATAGTAATTATTTTTGCCTGTACTCTTGACTTGGTTATTGGGTGTTTTTGGTTTTCTTGCCCTCTCCTAAATTACAAGAGGAGAATGAGTCAAAATCACCTCAGTTTTCAGATAGAAAACACAAAAGAGAAAAAGAAAGACAAGACCAGAATGCATAATGCTGGCCATTCATGGATACCTTTTAAGGAATTCTTATGCACAAATGAGTATGGAGAAAAAAGGTTAATTATAAATGACACTGTATAATTCCTATCTAAGAATCCTGAGTTTTGCAAAAGGAAAGGTTATCCCAAAGTCTAATAAAACATTATGCCTGAATGTCCCTTTCTCACACAGCAAAGGGCACTGCTATTGTTCCCCAGCAAGGCAGACAGCTGGCACTGCGCTCTGAGCGCCAACCCAGCCACAGCCAGCAGCTCATTTACGACCCCAGCATCAGTCAGTGAAAGCAGATCATTTAGCAGAAAACCTCCCAGGCTGGTCGTCTTTCCATCCCTCACTCCCCCCACATGGTAGCAGGCAGGTCCAGTCAGGCTGCACAATTCCCTGGCCTTCAAAAGCCCAACATTTTTCACGTTCATTTGAGAGGTTCTTTCCCTTGGATTCAAAGCTGCTTTCACAAATGTGTTAGTGGGTGAGAGCCTTCTATTCTCGTGCTAGATGTGATTAATTTGTGGCATTCATGTCGCTAGTTCTGCTCAGACAATGGGAATGGACTGGCTCACACCCCATCTACAAGCAATTTATGCCACAGAAGTTCAGGCTTAAAGAAAAAAGGCTTTGACAGTAGCAAGTTTCCTGCTTGTTATGGATGGCGCCGAGTGAACCACAATAAAATATTTCTGTGAAAAGAAGGTAGCACTATTACCATTAACACTGATTATTATTAAGACAGTAGATAGAGACAGAAGAATCTTTTTCTCATAGCTGCACAGATGACAACAAATAATTAAAAAAGCAAAACCTGATTCTTAACTTTTCTTTCATTCATCCAGCAAACAATATGTGCTAAGGAAGTAGTGACATGAAACTCTAACAAAAATATCTGCTTTAACTCAAATATTCAGACCTCTCTCTTCCATTTACAATTACAGTTGCAGAAGAGTTAAGTTAATAAATCACAAGAGGAATATTTGTTGAATTCTATTCTCTTGGTCTATTGCTCTGGCTAAAGACCTAAATGACAGTCCTGTCCAATGCTGCAATCAGTCTTAGCTTACCTTTGACAGACTTGGTAAAAAGTCGAGAGCATCTGCAATCACCTCTGTTAAAGAATGCTCAAACTTTCTTTATTGCAGTCTCCCTTTTGTACAGGTGTTGAACATCACCTCTCAGCCCTCCTGACAAAGTTCATTTGTATCATAAATCAGAAAGACACAGTGACTCAAATTTACACATAGATATGAGAGTACATTAAACTGAGATTTTACTTCCTATATATACGTATTTGCTGGCCTAACAAAATATATAAAGTGCATTATCAGATGCATGTGGTAAACATGCATTCATTCTACCCTCAGTGTTATTCAGAAAACAGGGTTTTGCAATTCTTCTCAATGTCTGACGTAAGCTAATGACATTCTACACAGCATTCTCGGAGCATGCTGCCTATCATTATTTTAAGTATTTGTTTGCTGCCTCTCTGGTAGAGTTTAAGAGAAAATTCAAAGGTACAGTACAGGAGAGCAAAAATCAGACAAACTGTAATGGATGTCTACTTAACCATATACTGGCTTGTGTTTAAAACTAATCGGACCAAACTGCAAAGAAGAAGCCAATGTAGTGTGCTGGTATTCTGAAATGCAATGCCAGTAAATGGAAGGTTCTCTTAATTTCTGTCAATTAACCCACTACCTTAAAGTCAGTAATTACATATAGAAGCATGCCCTGCACTGGCCTTGAATTTGTTTCATAGCCAATGCATATAATTAGTCCTGATTAATGTCCCACATTGCACATCAACAGTATCAGCAAACCCAAATGATCTACACTGCTGCTGCCACAGGAAGTCTTAGCAGTCTGATTGGTGCCTTTATCAAAGCACTCTGCCCAAATGGGATCAGGGGCTGATTTGGCACCCACACTGCCTGATTTATTAAGAAAGAAACTCCACTGCCTTCCACATAATCATCTTAATCCCTTGCATCAACTAATTAAAACACAGGCAAAGCTTTCACTTACGTGTAAGCCATTATAAGTTCCTGGTTGATGTCCAAATGGATTCATGACATTAATTTCTGAACAATAAAACCTCATGTATTAGGGAATTTTAACAGGTGACTTTACATACAGTACACACATTTTCATTGTGAGCACAATAGGGAGCAATAGGTGTAAAGCTTGCCCAGCCTTAATAGTGTTCACAAGACTATTTCCAAAGGCAAAAAAAAAGCAAAATAAATTTGCAACAACAATATACACAAAAACTGAGAAAAAAAACCCACTGCAAGAGTAACTGTCTGCAACACGTAATTTCAACTGCTCCACCAGTATGTACATTTTGTTAACATTACCTTCTTGGATTGGATTTGTCTCTAAGCGAAATTGAGTGACTACTAGTAGAACTGGTAGCAGCTGTTATTGGGGATCATTCCCAGTTAAAGAGAAAGTGGTCTGTGCAAAAAGCTTCATCAAAAGCTGTGCAACCTGCTGCGTGGCTTCTGTTCTTCTGGTTTCCCTCGGTTAGAATGGGAAGCACTCCAGCATCACGGATGTGCATAATCTGACATGGGGGATAGTGTGTGAGAACCCACTGGGTCAGTCATTCAAGCCAAGGCACTCAGTGATAAAGCAACACATTGTGGTTACAAGCTCAAAGCACACAACCAAGTGAACGTTTTACTGTGCAGATGGCTTGCTGTCTTGGTACAGCCTAACACACTTTCTATTTTGACTTTTTAAATTTTATTTCACTTTTTTAAGTGTTACTCACATTTTGAGAGGATAATGCTAAGTTATGCCACTGCAATGTGAGAAATTTACATCTGCCAATTAAAATGTAAAAAGCAAACAGATCTACATGAGCACTTTGCTTTCTGAATTAAAATTGTACCACAACTAATAATCCACATTCCCCTCCAGGCTACAAGAAAAAATTCAGTGGGATTCTCCTGCTAAAACTTCTAGCATGTTTCAAATGCAAGGGCCGTGAATCGTTCTCATACTGACAAGGGAGTGTACATACACCCTTGTATGTGGAGAAATACACAGCAGAGAAACAAGTTCTCCTTACTCCAGAGAAATGAAAGGCTTGACATGTTTTAGCAACCACATAACAAAATTTGGGAATATTACTGTCTGAAAAGTAATGACTGTTCCCTAAAGATGATGTTTATTATTCACACACAGCAAATTCCCTACATCCCAGCAAAATCTCTGTGAGAGCAATATGATAGAGAACCTGCCTATTGAAATGCATTTTGAACAGGCACAGGACACTAAATATTATAAAGAATGCACAATGCCCTGGCTTCTGTCAAGAGCAAAACAGTATCACTGGGTTTTGGGTGGGGGGAGGTGGAAGGAGTGAGAAATATGGAGAAAAAATCTCAAATTGCTTCAGTGCTGACTGATTTAGTGAAAGGGGAGAAGTTTAAATTGATTGTGTGAACTCCTCCTCTCTCTGCTGATCCAGAACCCTTCCCACATCTGCCTTTAATTGCCCAGGGCACCTCCTGCTGTCTTCCTCAACATGGGCTCTTCTTTTTG
This sequence comes from Streptopelia decaocto, assembly GCF_964273445.1. NCBI lineage: Eukaryota > Metazoa > Chordata > Aves > Columbiformes > Columbidae > Streptopelia > Streptopelia decaocto. The sequence goes on from NC_138657.1 coordinate 44,246,491, forward strand.
CCAGAGAGATCCTCAACCTGATTGGCTATATCCTGACCAACAGTGTAATGCAAGATCTTACCAGGGGATAAAAGAAAAGAAATGGCTTAGCAAAATAACAGACCTTAAGCCACAGTACTTTTCCAGACCCAACTCCCTTCAAAGCCATTGCAACCAAAGCTGGCATCAGCAAGTGGCTGGCAGTGCTATGGCTCTGCACCCCAGCAGTGTTGAAACACACACATTTCCTTTGCTGAAAAGTAGGAAGTCAAGCAAATGCTGAAGTTTATTAGCAAATATTTATGAAGCACAGTCATAAAATTTCGTCCTTCTAGTCAACACTAGGGCACATTATTTGGAGTTATTGTAGTGTAACTAAGAGCTCTATATAGCAATTGAATGTAAAGAGCTTTGCATCTCTCACCCTTCTATCAAGGCCCTATTCTTCATCCCACCTTCGCACTTAATTCAACCACCCCTTTTCACTTTGTTTTGTTACTAGAGTTGGACAAAGGTATTTTGTAGTAACAGTTTTTCTGCATCGCTAGAGTGGGGGCCCTTTTGTCAATGACCCTGTAGTACCTCAATGTTTTGACAGAAAATCCTGTATAACACAGGCAGCGAGCTTGTCTGTGAGCACATTCCCATCATCATCAATTGGAAACGCTTACTTAAGAAAATCTGCCAATATGTTCCACTCAGCTCTGTCCACTCCAATGGCAACTTACTGTGAGGGCGACAGCAGCAGCAGCAGCAGCGGCGGCGGCGGCAGCTGCTGCTGCCACCCCTGAAAATTTCCCCTCTTAGCTACCCTACCTCAGATGTGCTATCCCAGGTGTCCTGGGTTTGGCTGGGATGGAGTTAATTTTCACAGGAAGCTGGGAGGGGACACAGCCAGGACAGCTGACCAAAATTAGCCAAAGGTATATTTCACACCAGGTGACATCATGCTCAATATATAACTGGGGGGACCGGCCATGAGAGGGAATTGCTGCTCGTTTTTCTGGGTGGTGAGGGATCGCAATGTGTAATCCTTGCTTTGTATATTTTTTTATTGTTACTGTTGTTCATCTTTTCCTTTGCTGTTCCATTAAACTCTTTTTATCTCAACTCACAAGTTTTATATTTTTTCCTGACTGTCTTCCCCATCCTACCTGGTTGGGGGAAAGGGAGGAGTCAGTGAGCAGCTGTGTGGTCCCAGTTGCTAGTTGGGGCTAAACCATGACCCCAGTATAAAAAACAAACAAACAAACAAACAAAACCACACAACAAAAAAACCACCACCGCACTCACAGAGAAAAAACAACCTCCTATTTGTCACCTGTGGGACAACAACCTGCCCCAGGTTGAGAATGGGTTGGCTGCCCCGAGGACCTCTGCCCTGCACCTGTTTCCATCTCTCTCCTCCAAACTTCCTGAAGAGAAGGGGGGATCTATGAGTGAGCAGAGACATAATAACTAAAAAAAATCAGCAGTTATAACAAACTTTCATTTGTCTGGCCTTGTTTTACTGTTCTGCTTTAGATAAGACACTAATCAAGTGCGAAGGGGGGAAGAAGGAAGTACTAGCAAAAGCAAATATGCTATTGCCTCCCAAACTTCTGGCAAAATATTCTGGGTATGAAGTGTCTGACAATAAAACATTATGGTTTCCTCCTACTGGCCATTAATCTCAGCATGCAACATGAAAGTCTGTTTTCTGCAATAACAAGTCTTAGAGGGTTTCACTGGTGCAATGTTTTAGCCTATCAAAAGGTCTAAAACAGAGCTCATGGTTTCTTTTTTATTTGGGGACAGGAAGGAAGCTGTGAAACATTTCAGAAAATAAAAAAAAAAACAACATATCAACTTTGGTAACAGCAGCTGTTAGCAAGTGTTCCTTCTTTGAATAAAGCTGTCAATATAGCTAAGAGCTTAAGGGCCAATTTCCAGAGAGAGTTACCTTCGAGACTAAAAAATTAATGCTTATAAACATTCTTTATTTGTTTCTGCCCCATCCTCACACTCTTTGTTTTCCTGTGGTAATCAGCAGAGGCAAGCTGTCACTTTTATGTGCATGTTGTGAGCACAAAGAAGGGGAATGTGATGTGATGGCAACCCTACTCCTCCCAGCCTGCCTGCTCATAAAACAAACAAGCAAACAAACAAAAAGGAACAACAAACACCATGCTAAATCCTTCGGGGGAGGGGAGAAAAACCTTTAATTTGATGGATTGTGCTTAAGGCTGTGGAGGAACCATCCATAGATAACTACCAGACTGGATTCTGGCACACATTCAGAAATTAGAAGCACTAGAATTATATATGGTGGCATGTGTCAGGCCATCTCACTGCACCTAACAGTTGTCTCCAGCTTCATTTCAAGCTAATTAGCTGCAAAAGTCACTTGAGAAAATTCTCTCCTTCATGGGGATTTCACATAAAGGGCTCTAAAAAACCATCACCACTTACTAGAGAACTGAGCAACTGGGAAAGACTAGAAAATTCTGTGCTAAACAGAGAGATGACCAACATGTATCAAGAAATCAGTCAATGCTATCAAGTACTAATAGGACTGAATCAAAATTAAAGGGAAAAAAAAAAAAAGAAATCAATAAATTAGCTCTGGCTAATGACAAACCTCATGGGTTTAACTTGATATGCTATTAATAAGAAAAGAATTTGACAGTTTACATAAGGGATGTGACCTAGTGCCAACAACCTCTGGCTTCTACATTTTCCAGATGGCAAGAGATTAGGCTAAAGTCTTTATTCTCATAAGAAGATTTTTTTCCTCCATGGAAAAACTATAAAGGACGATTCTGTTCCAAACTTCAAGTCTCCTTCACAAATGTCTACTCAATTCCAGGCCTTAACTAATGTGTATTAAAAGAAGTATTTGGATGCGAAGCTGTGAAGAAAAAGAAAGAATTAAAAAAAATAATAAAGAAAAGACTAAGGCAAACCCAAGTTTAATGCTTGCCTTTAAAACATATATTGACAAAAGTAGTGAGGAGAGTTTTGGCTATCATTAACTTAAAGGAAAAGGTTGGCAAGTTTCAATTGTGGATGTGAACGTCTGCTTGAGTATAATCTTGACGGACTTAAGACTGGGAAAAAGTTAAGCCTACTTACATACTAAAAATGCAGTTATGTTAAATTCAGTATGTACCATTTTTGTCACTTTGATTTATGCACATCATTGACAAAGACTTTGAAGGACTTTCCTGTTTAATATGGTAAAGAGCCACAGCATACGGCACTGTCTTTACTTTGCAAATGTTAATATGAAAAATTGTCCCTTGACAAAGCGTGGCACTATTTCCCATTAATCCCTGAAACACAGCAAAGAGGGAAACTAGTGTCTTTCATTGCTTCTCATCGAGGGGAAGACATGGATGATTAATCAAAGTGGACCATAACGTGAAAATATACTGTGTGAAATGTAACTCCTGCAGACAGAAATTTGTAACTGATTAATCAGATTAAACATTAAAAAAAAAAACGAAACATATTCTTTAGTGCCCAGGGTATCAAAAAAGTCATCTGTGAGAATTGTTCACTTCTCCCTTCAACCATCACAAAGTATTACCTCATTTCTTGCTTTACTGGCATCACCATAGTAACCTTTCCCCTGCAAGAAATACTCCCTAGGTGCCACCACCCCCTCCAGCACATGCCTTCAACACCTCATATGCTGTGCCGTATAAATTGACTTGTCTCTGAAGACTCACAGTAAATTTACACGTTCAATGCACACCAGACCTCAGCCATTAAAGGATCATCTCAAAATGTAAGCTTAACAAGTGCTCTACACGGACCAGATTTTAAAGTGATCGACATTTTGGCTCAGACCAAGATATGAATCATTTTGGCTCAGACCAAGATATGAAGAAACTATTATAGTGACTATTATATATATATATTTTATATATATATATATATATATGAAGCAACTATTATAGTGACATTGTTTCCTTAACTTCCTCTCCCCACCACATTTGATAAGTCATTTTATACATGATCAGTCATGATAACATTTATAGTCATGATAACATTTATAGTCATGATAACATTTATACATGATAAGTCATTTTATACATGACCATTTTTCATTCTCAAACATATAAACTAGTAAAGGTAAGTTTAAAGTGCTTTCCACATAACAATTGTGTCACTCAGACTCGCATGCTGGAACAATCTTGCAATCATATAACTTTAGCATGTTTTTTAAGGAAGTGAACTAAGAGGATTACATCATAGCACTGTATTTTCCTGGACTGTCCAAAAAGAAAAAAGGAGAAAAAAATCTGGATAATAGACTTCCCTCTGAAAGGAGTAAAATCTGCAGTGTTGTTTGCAAAATATTTTGGGCAACAGTCAAATACTAGCATTAGTTGTAGGGCTCAGGGATGTAAAAATATTTGCCATAAGTGGTCTCTTACAAAAGACAGGAGGTTTGTTTCCAATCAAGGTATTTTACCATTTTTTACCAATTCTGGAACCTTCTGTGACTATCAAATTAGAAAACCAGAGGGGTTTGACACACTCCTAAATGACACTTATTTTCAGTCCCTCCCTTGGCCAGTCTCCCGCTGCATTGATCTCATCCAGCAGGTGGGGACAGTAAATCCTCCCAAACTCCTCTTCCCACCTCCTCGCTAGCAGAAGACTGTTCCTTACCAAGTTAAGAAGGGTAAATAGGCTTCATGATGATTCAGAAACAAAGTCTCTCAAACTCTTTGCCCGCTTTGCCCACACTGCTGCTCTGGGTGACAGCCCCTCTGCTACTGCCACCAACTAACCCACACCAGCTTTGTTGCTTCTGCAACACGGCCTGGTATGGCCCCAGTAACCCAGGGCAGCTTTCCACACCTTTACAGGTAGCACTTGTTTTAAACCTGGACCATTAGAACCACAGCCCTTATATTAGCATTTATTCAAAAAACTCTGCGGCAGCAGTACCTTCTGCGAGAGCACTGAAGTGGCAAAAAGCAACTAGCAGAGCAATCTCTTCAGCTTGTTGAGCTTTAGCTAAAAACAAGCCGTGAAGTTTTCAATATTTCTCAAATGCTCAGAGAGGATTTGATTTGTTTAATGAATAAGGAAAATTTAGAAGAAGGTTAATTTGGCACAGTAGAGGACAGAAGAAAGCCATGTGGATCCAACTGAGTTTTGATGTTCAGTTTACTTATCTGGGTAGCTTTTTTTTTGCTTTCAACAATGTATCAACTGCCCAGTATTTCCCAGTGTCCTTTAAAAAGATAGATTTCTTCAGAGTCTCATGAAAAGTGAGCTTCATCTGTTTAAGTGTACTTTAAGCTCTTCCCCTTTATTTTAGAATATATTCCTCAGTTTCTACACATCCCGTTTTGTTTTTTCTTTAGTTACATTGTACCGCATTTCTACTCTGTTCCCTAATTTATAATTTTTTATTTTATGCCTGCCAGGCATACTCAGCAGAGAAGTGCAAAAATAACAGAAGGAGAGCCTAAATTACTCCATGTCTGTAAGGAATTTTACAGGGAGAAAAGATCTGATATTTGACTGCTGTTGGGGGACCACTAGATTCTAGAAGTGAGTGAGACACCTGCCTTGGATATATTTTGCCTTCCAGTTCCAAAAAGCTAGTCTCTTACAGGATTAAATTAGGTTCTTTCTCGACAGGATGAGCTATAGATTTGTTTGTCAAAAAACCTAAATGAAAACTGAAACTAAAGTTCTACAAAAAACAATAGCAGTATAAGTACAGTCTAAGAAAGGAACCTTGATAACTCAGTTTATCCAATTAACTAATATACAGTCTCATACAAGATTCAAATTCAATTCCTGTGCAGTCCAGACAGCAGTGCACACATTATCAATAACAACTAAAACTAACTAATATTACGAGTAGCAAACCTCAATTTTTCTTTGCTAACTTGTAGTGCTCCTTTTAAAAAAAAAAAAAAAAAAGAAGCTTTGTAAGTATCTAAAACAAGTTTCTGGTTTAGCATTTTTTGGAGGGTGGAAGCTAAGGGTGAGGCAGGGGGAGGCATTTTAAAGTCCTGGTAGTAGATTATAATACGGATATGACTAGTATATCCTTGTATTCTAGTATCCAGTGGCTGGAATAGCTTTGTGTTGTATCTTGCAGATGTACGATTCTAGTCCCTTAATCAAAATGAGACCGAACAGATTCAAAAGCAACAGAAACTCAAGTGCATTTGGACACTGTTCTTGGTTTGTCTACTTCCTCTCTGTGCCAGTAGAAGACATTTTCCCCAGATGGTATGCTAAATTATGTTCACAGATCAAAAAGACTACAGGCCAATCAAACAGGTTTTCACCTTTCATTGCCAGCACTTATTTTCAGGTCACAAAACCTAAGCCAAAATTCTCACTTTCAAAGCAGCAAGCAGTATTCCCATTTCTTGTGTCCTTCAGAGTTCATCTGAAGCCATCATTCATATTTGGTTATTGTTTTCTTGAACAACTGAATCACAAATATATGAACAGCACACCCCTGGGATTCTGGCAAAAGGTTTGTTTTGTATTTTTACATAGATGCTGCTTATACAGCAGTGTTTTCAGTACAGGAAAAAAAGCACATCTGCCTTTGTCTCAAAGATGGTGACCCTATCTGTTAAACCCCCAAGAGATAATGTTGACAGAACCAGAGTTGCAATTTACACTTGGAAACCAGAGCAGCTCTTCACAACAGTGTGCTGTTTCTATGATGCACCTAACATTCCAGATGGACTGCATCCAAAATCCACTTGTCCAACACAGAACGAGAAAGAATATCATTATAAAATATAAAAAGAGATCAGCTTGGCCTCTCCTTACTTAGAAGAAATCTGGGCAGTGTTTTGCCAAGTCTTGGAAAGGCAAAGATGATTTTATTTTAAATCACTGAGCTCCATAAAGAGCTGCTTTCATAGAGACCTAAAAAGAGAGATTAGTTGGGTGATCCTCAAATGTAAAATGTGTCCCTCAGTAGCTTCAGCCACAGACCTCGTCTCTCCTTTCTGAACAAACCCATATATTTTGCCAAAAGCTAAATTATATCATTGGTGGAAATCACAGATCTTATTTACCATCCAAAAACTGAGAAAAAAATGTCAGCATGCTGGAGCTAAAAACGATCTAAAGGCCCCATTTCAAACTTGCAGGCTATGCTTTTCAACTGGGGTTTGGCTGGAGTAGGGGGTGGGGACACCTCCTTATAACTGCAGACTTTAGGTATGCCTTTATTAGAAAAGCGTTGTTTTCTTTGAACATAAAAATACTTCATTTTAAAAGGAAAAAAAAAAAAAAAGACTATTCCATCTTGCTTAGCAGAAATCTGTGCTAAACATGTAATAAAACTTTGGTCAGGCAATAGGCAATCTTCAAACTGGGAAGAAGCAAGGAAATTGATTTTGCACCAGTAAGAACAAACCTGTACACACACTAAGGCAGAGTGCTTAGTTACACCAACTTCACAGCTAATCCAAGGGGAAGCTAAGGTTCTCAATTCAATGGGTGAGCTGTCTGTGAGAGAGTAGCGGGCAGCCCTCCTACCTTCAACAACAACCAAAGCAAAATGTTTTGTTCAAGGTCAGCTCATTTTCAAGCTTTCTCTGTGCTCAAATGGCTCAGCTGCTCCCACGCATATCTTTGAAAGATCCCTGCAGTGAGCTGCAGAAGTCCTTCAAATCCTTACTAGACTAAAACTGGAAACTCAGGATGAAGGTAAATTGAAAAGGAGCAACAGCAAGCGCCAGGAGTCTACTGGAGCACCAACTGCACTCCACCTATCTGTTTTAAAAAACATAGATTGCGATCTCTGACATTACGTGTGAGACTGTATTAAGTCCTAATTTTGTTGTTGCTTTGTTCGATGATTTTGTATGGTGGTTGTTTTCATTCTTCCCTACTTACAGCAACTGTAACTTGTTAGGAAGATAATGTGTTACCAATTAAACAACACAATGCTCATTCTTAAAGTCTTTGTTAATAATCTTTTCATGAGCTTAAAGTATATCATTGACTATATGGAACATAAAAACTGATCTTACATGCTGGGGACAAGAAGTACAGCAATATCTCAGTCCTGTCAAAAAGACAACATATTAGTCAGTTATGTGATCACATTCTCGAAGCTCTGAGAAAGCATATTTAATCCCCACAACAGCTTCTGACAGCCACACAGCAGCCAGAGTGGTGATTACTACTGACGGTCCATAGATTTAAAAACAAAATATTACCCATATAAATACTTTTCAAGTGTATTAATCTCTGGGTCTACTTTATACTGAAGTTCTATGGACCAGCTGTTTTAATCTCACAATGGCATTTATAAAAATAGAATCATAGAATGTTCTGAGTTGGAAGGGATCCACAAGGATCATTGAGTTCAACTCCTGTCGTGCATATGACAACCCCACAGTTCACACCATGCATCTCAGCATGTTGTCCAGTTTCATCTCGAACACTGTCAGGCTTGGGGCTGTGACACCTCCCTGAGGAGCCTGTTCCAGTGCTCCACCACCCTCTGGGGGAAGAACCTTTTCCTAACGTCCAACATAAACCTCCCCTGGCACATCTTCCTGCCATTCCCTTGGGTTCTGTCATTGGTCACCAGAGAGAAGAGATCAGCACCTGCCCCTCCTCTTCCCATTATGAGGAAGCTGTAGACCACGATGAGGTCTCCTCTTAGTCTCCTCCAGGCTGAAAAAACCCAGTGATCTCAGCTGCTCCTTTTACACTTCCCCTCCAAACCCTTCACCAACTTCATGGCCCTGAATAGCATTTTAAATATTTAATCTGCTTTTACTATTTTTCTGTGCTTTTTGAATGGTGTTAAGATCTTTGGTTTCAGAAATTTTATTGCCGCTGAAATATCAGAATCCATCTACTAAAAGGTGTTTTCAAACAGTGTAGCATTTTTTCTGAGACCAAAACATGCTTTGGTGAGGTGAACAATTCATATTCCCACTCCTAAAGAAAACAAGATATATGAAATGATTCATGGAAGACTCTGCATAGACACAACAAAGCACATGGGAAGAGTCAAATTTTTCACTAGAGCTGTGGATGTTTTTTCCGGTTTTTAACTCCTTACAACCTATGAGCAACTAAAAGAATGATTTTGTGCAATTTTAGTCCATCAGTAGTACTCCCAGAAGGAGTATGCAGCACTGTTCCCACTCAAAGAAGAAACACAGTGGCTGTTCAAAATCACAAAAAGTTAAAATGCTTCCAGAACTGATTTTTAACCAACATTTTAACTGAATCTCCATTTCATTTTTTTTCTTATTCTAAGCTGCCAACTGCCAAAAGCCAGGCTAGTACAGCAAAGAAATATATTCATTTATATTTGGAACGTTTTCTAAACTTTCTTAGAAGCCTTCAATATTGTTACTACCAGAATCAAAGACAGAGCCAATACTGCTGCTTTTACAATCCAAACTACTATGTACACACTCAAAAAAAAAAAAAAAAAAAAAAAAAATTTCTCTGTGAAAGCATAAAGCATCAACACCATTTCATCCGTAGTTACAAACAGATGCTTAATGACTCCTTCCTTGCAAGTTTATAAAACTTGCAAAGCAACTGCAGTAATACCAGGTGCGTAAGTACAGACCAAAATTAGCAACAGAAGCAAGCAAGCTGCTGTTACCAATTTTGCATAACACTAGAGTAGCAAGAAAAGACCTAGGCTGCTCTGAGCTCCTTTGAGAGACATCAGTGATATCCATTCCAGTGCAACACTTTCCTACCTTTACAAGAGTCATGCTCAGGACTTAAATTAGACAGCTTGCTCCCCAGCTCAGTTCAAAGAGACTATTTACCACTGAATTGGAAATTTTACTGCTTATGGTGCATACACTCAATTCTAAAATGACAACAAGCTTAACTGCCTGAGAGATTCTGCTCTAAAAAAAAAAACAATTCCTCTAAAATCACTGCTTCTCTGCTTCCGTATTACAACAGAGAATTACTTTGCAGCCACAGTTTGCTGTGTTAAAGAAGTATGAGAGACACAAAACAAAACAAAGCTCATAAACAGCCATCCAGTAGTTTTGAACAACAGACAATGAGAATGTTGGCTTTTTTTGGACAGAGAGCTTAAATAACTTAGAGCCATGATTCCTTCAATGGTTTCAAAGGTGTCCCCCATGCTGTATTTACCCCACCATAGGAAAGTACTTGGGTACTTCCTAAGGTGCAAGGTAGTTACTTCATCTTTTATATACATATTTTATTACTTTATATTTTATATACTTCGGTGGAGGAAAGGAGGTACAGAAAAGAGTTTATCATGCTCTTTTCACAGCTCTTCATTATTTGGGTAAACGTATCACATCACACATCACATCACACCCTAACATTCTGTGATTCTGTGATCTTTAGGAAATAAAATGGAAACAACAGCTGAACCACAACTTTTCAGCTTGCCAAGATCTACAATGTGTGACAGAAGATTAAAATAAAATAGGGTTAGTAAAGCTAGAAGCTTATCTAAAATATTACAGCAGAAATGCCTCATTTCTTGGTTTGCATTCATTGTTATAGAAAAAAAGAATGAAAAATTTGGGACGGTTTACATTTGCAAACAGGAGCAAAATGAAAGCAACAGTTAGAAAGAAGGGCTAAGGAGAATCTCCACACTCTGCTGGATGAGGGGGGAAACATAATGACAGAGGATGAGGGAAAGGCTGAGGTAATTTATGTCCTTTGCTTTAATAGTCAGACCACTTGTGCTACAGGTACACAGGCCACTGATCTGGCAAACATGGACAGGAAGCAAAATGAAGCCCCCATAATCCAAGGGGAAATGGCCAGTGACCTGCTACATCACTTGGACACCCACAAGTCTACGGGGCCAGATGGGATCCATCCAAGGGTGCTTTCACAGCGCTGCAGATTCAAATATGTGGATGCTGTTGGCTGAACCTGCTTAGAAAACATTGCCAATCAACATGCAGTTCCCCAGCAAAAAGAGTCCTTCTTCCAGAAATATTTCATCCCAAGAGAAACACCCTCCATAGTACAGCCCAGAAGAAACTATGTACTAACAATGAGTAGGAAGTGGAATCTGGAAACACACCACTTTGGATAGGAAGGATGACATTAGTTAAGTAATAAATCAACATAAGATCGTACATAATATGAAACACATTTATGCTATCCTAAATTACATAGTTTAAGAGTAAGCTGATCCAGTAACATACTTTACGCTTTTCAGTGAGCTGCTGCAAGTTGAGACAACCACATCATTACCTCAAAACTCCTAGAGAAAGCTTTGCCTCTTGCTGCTCTATTGTCCCTGAAGGCAAAACCCCAGCTATCACTCCCAAGATGGAAATCACAATGAAATTTCTGTGGGTTTCTTTTTCTTCATCAGTTCAGATATGCAAGACCTCAACTTATAGCTTCATTCTCACATAATTTTAGCAGGTCATTTAAAAAAATCCACATCTGAGAGAAGTACTAAGAATGAGTAAGCTGTTTGTAAACCCCATTAAAAAAATATTTCCAAGGTAAATTGTGCTTTTTACTGTTTTCATGGATAAAGATTATTTGCAGGAGGAAAATATTCAGATACACTACATACTTGACAGAATAAAAAGGTCCTATTAAATCAGCATTGGGCTTCAAACCTGCAGCAGAAACCCATTCAACCACACAGCATGTCCTGGATAATATGAGTGTAAAAGGTAAGATAAAGTCAAAAGTTAGTCACATAATGAGCTTCTTGCTGCTCAGCCAGGTTCTCAAGAGTAAATGTGCAATACATATATGTTTCTATAGAAGTCCATTGTGGTTTAAATGGGCGGGCAGCTAAACACCACACAGCTATTCACTCACCCCCACTCCAGTGGGATAGGGGAGAGAATCAGGAAAAAAAAAGGTAAGCCTCATGTGTTAAGAGAAAATTTAATAGGCCAGAAATTAGGAGTTATTATTGGAAATATTATTGGAATTATTATTGGTATTATTATCATCATCATCATCATTATAAACTAGTTATTCACAATGCAATTGCTCATCATCTGTTAACCGATACTCAGCCAGGTCCAAAACACGGGTCAACCCAAACAGCTTCCCCCTAAATATATAGTGAGCATGAAAAATTCCTTTGGTCAGTTAAGGTTAGCCGTTCTAGCTGTGCCCCCTTCCAACTCCTTGTGCACCTGGCACCGTGTGAGAAGCTTAAAAGTCCTTGAATACTTACCAACAACTAAAGCATCGGTGTATTACCAACATTATTCTAGTTCTAAATCCAAAACACAGCACTATACCAGCTACTAGGAAGAAAATTAACTGTATCACAGATGAAACCAGGACAAACTCACTGATACAAGTTGAGTAGCAGCTCCTGGGACCTCTCCCAAGAGCCAAAAAGAACACCCACACCCTAAGCAAAAGGCTAGTTACAGGATGGACTCCTAAGCAAACATGGTCTCTGCAGGTGCCCAGATATCCCAGGCTTAAGGACTCTGCCAGAGTAGCTGGTACAAATCTTCTCAAAACATCTAAGTCCTTTTTTTCTTTAAAATATATCTTCCTCAGCTTGGACACCAAAACACTTAAAGAAAGAAAAATTGGTCAAAATAAGACAGTAAACAGAGGCAGCACCTGGGAATAGCATCAGGAACAGAAACCTGTTGATTTGGACCTGCAGGCTTGCAGATCAAGACGAGAGAGCAGCCAGCATTACGCTCAGTTCGCCTGTGCAGGAGGCCAGCTTTCCCTTTGTTTTTTTGTCTTGTTGTGTTGCCTGACCCTTAAATCACAAAAGGCTCATGAGACAGGACAAGAATATTTTAGAGCTGGGGGGACTGAGGAAGGGAAACGATCCCATACAGATTTCAGATTTTTCCTTTTTCACAAGTGACGCTCAAGTTCTCTCCATATTCATACTTCCCTTATCCTGTTTTCACTGCACTGACACTAATCTGCCTTGAAATTGGCTGATTCTGCCCAAGCCACATTTACACAGAAGCAAGTTTCATCTGGTTGTCCTCATTCAGAGACCAGTTTCTGCTCTGTGGCAGAAGAGATTATTAAAAACCGTATATTAGAAGCACATGCTTTAAAGTGACTGAGCTTAGAAAGATAACTGTATTATATCAGCTTTCCACTCCCTAGGTCACGGAGAGGGAGAGGAAGCAGTAAAAATCTCAAATGAAAATTGCTTCCCAAATATATTATCCTCCATAAAAGCCATTTAGCAACTGCTAGTACCCACAAGACAAAGGAAAAAGATGAAAAGTATATGTCACAGGACAGAATAGGGAGAGGTACGGACGACTCATTTGCATTATCACACTGAACATAATCACAAGAAGGAAAAAAAACAAATGCTCCCTGTTTTGCACAAACATCAATTATATTCAGCAATTTCACTGATCACTCTTGTGGAGCAGGTGCTTTGCCTCTCTGGCAAAGCACAAATACATACGCCATTCTGGCTTTTATGGTGCAGGCAGCACTTCATTGACTGGCTCTGCATCACAATTCCCCTTCCTTGGGGGCAAGGGGGAAAATTTTTATTTTCTCCTACAATCAGCAATACATGCAGTCTCACATGAGGCATTAAGCTATTCATACTACATAAGCCTGTTGGCATATTTTATGCCAGAGAATACATAATGATTTTATATAAGTACATGTTAGTGCAACACAAACACACTTTTCTACCTGGTTTGTGTGTAACGCTTTCTCACCTTACAAGAACTGCAGTGGAAGGAAGGAGGGACACTTCCATTTGTTAGGCCATCAGTTAAGTCCATTTGCTGCTGTTTCCTCATCATTTTTCTAAAATATTCAAAAATGACCAGCCTTTAACCCCTCATTTATTCATTGCTTCAGCAACTGCTATTAATCTCAAGAGAGCAGGATTTCATTCCAAACACCACCAGTCACCTCTGCTGTGGGTCATTCCTACCACCATTCCTCCAGTAAATAAGCCAAAAATTATATTGGTCTTTCGTAGTTGCTAATTCCTAATTCTGTACATCTATGAGCCATGCCACAAAAAAGAAGTGCTACTGGTTTGCTTTCCATCCATTCATCTTACACAAAAATAGGGAAGACAACACCTGCACATGAGGGAGTGTTAATCTACACTCCCTTGTGTGTTACATTTCAAATAAGATCTAAATTGCTATTATTTTCAATACCAAATAAAAGGTATCCAAATTAAAAAAAAAAAAGTATTCCTTTATGAGTTCAACAGTTTTGCAGCCTCCTAAGACACAGAGCTGAAAATTCTATGAAACAAACAAACAAACAAACAAACAAACAAAAAACCACCACCAACAACAAAAAACCTGTAGTTGCTACAGTAGCATGTTGAATTCAAAAAGAAATACAAAGTCATCAGCTGCTTACATACACACGCACTGAACTGCTGTCCAGGTAGAGTTGCTCGGCTCAGTAAAATAACCAAAGCAGCTCCTCACCAAATTCTGGAATAACAACCACAAACTAGAGATGGAAGACACACAGCAAAATCCAAATCGTGAGAATAAATGCAATTAAGGTGACGTAAGGTGGCTGAGGTACTTCCTTTTTATTCCCCACCCACCAAGAGATATTTTATAAAATTATTGCAATTCCAAGAGGTCCGTAAAGACAATAAGAGACAATGGAAGTAAGGATGAATGCAGTCAACTTGCCAAGAGGTCAGCAACAGACACTTTTGATTAATCTGCAAACGGGATCCATATATACTCTGTCTCCTGAGGACAGAAGGACGGACAGATATTACCCACTCACACAAGGCCTTAGGGGAAAAAATATGTTGGACAATAACCACATATTTCATCAAGCTTAAAAAAAAAAAACAGACACAAAGAGTGTTACCAATCCCTAAATATATTCAAGCCTCACAAATGCAAACAGAATTTGACTCTTCTCCTGGGATGAATTTCTTTTCTGAAATCTCAACCTCTAAGGGCAACACTGAGAAGGATGAGATTCTTGAAGTGCTTGAAGAAATACATTCAAATGCCTGTTAGATAAAGGTAATTTATAGCTCAGCGTCAAATATCCATGTCCCAGGGCTCTCTTTGGGAGTACAATTTATGCTACACAAACAAATCTAATGAGGAGATGCCCACAGCTTCTTTACCATTAGCAACAGACTCAAAAAAAAAACCCAGCCACCAAAAGCTGGAATTAAATGTGGTCTCATTTTTAGCTCACATAATATATTGCTACTTCTTAAAATAAATGTCAGTATGTAAATTATGCAGTTGTGCACGCTTTCCCAGCTACCTCAAGAGTTAATTAAATGGCAACACAGCTAAGATTATTTCTCCAGTACCTCAGTATTTGAATGGACTGTCAGTTCTAGCACACAAACTGACCCAGTCTGCACACCATGTGCACACTCTTCATATTGGTTTTCCGTCTGCAGACAGCAATAAGTATATTACTGCCTGTCACTGTCAAGAACATGGCAGGCAGCATGGTAGGGGACCAACCAAGATGTAAGGTAGAGAAGAATCAAGTGTGCACCACTTTCAACTACAAAAAGAGTATTAACAGTGATTAATGAACATTTAACCCATTTTGCTTCAGAGCTCCCTGGCCATTCTCAAATAACATGAAGACAAAACCTCTGAAATAGATCCAAACAAGAACACAGGCAGGGGCTGACCACTGTAATTCACCACTGCAGGCAGGGAAAAAATTACTACCTTTGTAACAAAGGACTGAGGGCACTGACAGATGTCTGTGGCAAACCATGCTGGGACAGCTGAATACCAGCTGCCTGCCCCTCCATCACTGAGTGACCTCTCAGCCATCTTCACCCACAGACCAGTGCACTCACTCTCCTCAGCAGCTCAGACTAATGCACTGACCTGTGAAGGGGGGGGCAGGCACATGCTCCCTTTTAGCACGTAGGTACAAAGCTGGTAACCTCTGGCAGAGGGTTAAGTGAATACATCAAACTGAAGAGGCAGTAATTTTCAGTGAAGGGGTGAAGCAGGTTGCCAGGGGAAGTGAGCTATTAAAATTCACTAGAGAAGAACTGTTGGATCTTAGTTCTCAGACCCCCAAATCTCTGATTTGCAGGAATTGCCTGATACTCATGCCAAAGATAATGTCATGTTGCATGTTCATTCAGATTGATCTAGGAGCACAGTGTATCGCACAGTACTGCAGATTGTGAGGCAAAAGAGAAACCGGGGCAGAAACAAAGACAACCATCCACCAGATGAGGTGAGGAATCACCCACAAGACGAGGAATCGATTTCTAGCAGCTGATTTCAGATAGTGACCATACTAATTAGGTATCAGTGGAATAATGAGGTACTCCATAAAGAAAGGGATTATGTCAAGCAAGCAATCCAGAGATGTCTTTGGTTTTTTTCTTCTTGTAAACATACTATAATTTAAAATATAACAAGTGTAGGCCTAGATCAGAAGGAATGGATGTCTGGGAAGCAGATGAAAAGTAAGCATTACCTACAGGTACTTGCTACAAACTGAGAACACAGGAGAGAAAAGCAGAGAAAGGTAAGAAGAGATGTGTACATGAAGGGTGAGAGAGAAAGAGAATTTAACCTTGTGCCAAACTGCAATATGATCATCTTGTAGCTGCAGGTCTTGTATCTGATGTGACACACACATTAAGATCAAATCCCCAGTGCCCTTTGGCCCTTACGGAAAAATAAATCATCACTCAGCCCTCACATAGTATTCATCTTGATCTATCAGGCTTTCTTTTCCGATTTCTTGAAGCAGAAAGCCAAGGCTGCCTGTTCATGCAGGCAACTAAACAGTCAGTATATATTCTTAAGTGTTCAACTTAAAATAGTGAGCAACAAGATACTGAGCACTATAGATTTAGAGCAAGCCAGAATACTAAGAAGATTTTTATCAAGAGCTATGGATATTTGGCCATTTTGTGCTTGGACGCTCTAGTTTGTATGAGTTTTACTGAAATACAGACACACTTCTCTTGGCAGGGTGGCACGTTTCTGCTAGAAGACAACAGAAAAACATTTGCCGGACTTGCCCCACACGATCAGCTTCCCTACCACTGACAGCAAAACGTACACTGGATGAGGCATAATAGAAGAACTTGGCTTTAAAATTGTTGTTAAAGTTCTCTTACACAGTTGGGCGATTTTATGAATATGGTAATAACTATAACCTTTAGAATTCAAGACAGGAACAGCAGATGGAACCTAATTAAGAGAGAAAAATATTAATTCGTCTTC
This sequence comes from Streptopelia decaocto, assembly GCF_964273445.1. Lineage (NCBI taxonomy): Eukaryota > Metazoa > Chordata > Aves > Columbiformes > Columbidae > Streptopelia > Streptopelia decaocto. Next base: position 44,263,659 of record NC_138657.1, read on the forward strand.
ATAAGGAGTGGGAAAGGCAGCAACTCTTTACAAAGGGAGGTCCTCTGTGTCATTTAATAAATGCAAAAATAACTAGACCAGGGATTTCTTGAGAAATAGATACAGCTCACAGAGGAGGCCGAGATCTACTACTTGCAGCTTAAAACACTGAATAAAGAGGAAACAACAGCAAACAGTGGCAGTTTCTTTCACCATACTTGACTACTGTAGTTTGCATCCTCAGCTTTAGCATACAAAGAAAGAACATGCAGAAAATTATATTTCTTTCAAGCTTTTTTCAGTTACCTTCACTCCAACTTAATGAAAATCTCTGAAGAACTTGCATCACCCTGTTCTTCTAAAAAATACTGCAAGGCAGTAGACATGGACTGACTTCCCCTCATACACCTTAGGGTACAAGACAGAGTAGGAGGCAGAATAAGGCTTTTTAAGAACTTGGGAAGGAGGGGCATTTTTATTCTTTCTGTAGGAGAGAAGGATTTGGGATGGAGTAGAGCATAAATACAATCTGAGAAAAATCTAAATAACAAATCCAAAGAAAAGATCTCAGCAAATATTCTGTTTTCTTCTTAAGCTTCTGACATGTCAAGAATGGAACCCAGAGTATGTTTTATTTGTAAAAATGTTAAGATAGTTCAATTAAAAACAAACAAACAAACAAACCAACAAAAAAAAAGGGGGTGGGGGGGGAGGGGAGACACAAAAACAACAAAAAAACCCACTATCGAGCAAAAGGTCTGATTCACAACTAAGTCTCTCGCATTCACCTTTCCAAAAATCAGCTGCCAGTATCTGTAACTGATCCTCTTCTCTCTTCCCATGCTTTAGCATAGAAATCAGCAAATCTGCAAAGATACAGCTGATTATTCCTCTTATCCAGCAGTGCTGGGTTTACTTCTAAGGCAACTCAAGATAAGGTAGTAATGCAACTGAAGTAAAAGCATGTAAAAACAGGTGAGCGATGACAGCCACATACGGCCCTTCCTCCATTCCAGACAATATTCTTCTAATTGCTGTCTCACAGAGAGACAGAGACAGATAGACTCAAAACAGTGAAGCTAAATACATACACACACACACACACACAAACCACGCAGCTTCTGCTTCTGTTTATATAGTCCTTATCCAGGCCCATTAAACAGCATTAGCTGGAGATGAAAGGAATGTTTTGTAGGAAACAAGCATGTGTTACTACATCCAGTTAGGCAAATAGTGGTGCCAGCATTAAAAATCCCACAAACTGTGCATCGTTGATACTTAGTTCATCAACACCTACCCCTGTCAAAGAAACATAAATATACACCACCCCGTCACAGTAGCATAAACATAAGCATTTGCATACACACACTTTGTGCGCATGTAGTCTGTACGCTGCTTTCTCTTTCTGGCACAAACTACTAATTCACGTCTGCCTCCTTATTTCCACTCCAGCTCCCAGCTACTGCAGAGGATACCTCTCCTTCTTCCTAGTGCTCTCACCAGTCCTGCCCCTTCTAATCACATTTCCTTTAGCTCTTCAGCAAAAACTATAATTAGGGAAATTAACATAGAGTTCACAACACTTAGACATAAACTGCCAACAGAAATACTTTCTCAGCTGAGCCACCTGGTTACTGGAAGCTTTTTCTAACTCCGGTTCTCTGAGGTTTTTTTCCTAGAACTGAACTTTTCTTGGTGTATGTGCTGATAGGGTCTCTGAAACAATATGCCACATCCTCTCTCCAAAGCACAAAACCAAATCAGAGTATACACAGACACTGATTTTTTATAGTAAAACGGCAGACTGAAAAATAGCCCAGCACTTACGTTAAGTAAAAGTGATAAAATGAAACCACAACCTCAGGAAGACCAACTCTGGACCTATTGTTGCTTGTCCACAAGATACACATCAGGCATAATAGGATACATTTCAACAATTGTAAATAAGAAATTTGCTATGGGATAAGGAGACATATATATATATATATATATTTTTTCTATTTTTACAACGGCTAAAGCAGCAGAAAACTGGAGATACCATATTTCTGATAAGGTGTGGACTGAGCTCATGCCTCAACAAAATTTTTAAAATAAGAATAATCAGAATGTGTGTATATACACACTTTTCTCTAGAATGACACTGCATAGGAACTGGTCTTTCATTTACCTAACTTTGGGAAGAAGAATAAAAGCAACTCTACTGCTGTACTCTAGCAAAACTCCCCTTCTGTACTTTATCAAGCACTGAGACAGTTGCAAAATATTTGGAGGGCAGAAATTTGGTGTTATTTTTACTTAGATAAAAATTTACATAGATGTCATGGCAACAGGGTAACTGAAATATATACCATAAATGCTATGAAATAGGCTAACTTTACCAGTCACCCCAAACATAAAAAGCCCAAACTCCTTGTTATGAAAAAAAAAAGAGAGTAAAACTAAAAAATGGTACTGTTAACAGTGAGCATCATACAGATAGCACACCTACTATCTATATTGCACTACAGCCCAACACCTCAGCTGCCTCCACCCTGAAGACAGCTGTATTTCCCCTACGCTGAGCCTCCCACTGGTATCCCGGCAGCAGTCATCACATGCACAGACATCTATGCTTCCCTGACATTCCACTACCCAGCCCTGCAATTTCATGAAAAAACACATATGTGGCACCTAATGCCACCTACAGGTTCTACTGCTTTCTTTCTCTGAAATTCAGTGTTCATTTAAGCTTGCCTCTACCATCTGTTCCCAAGCTTGGCTGAGACCAAGCTCCAAACCTCCCTCCAAGAGTCTTCCCAGAGGTGTCCTGACCCCAGCTTCCCTCTAACCTGCCTCTAACTTGCCTGTTCCCTCTCACAAGGCCTGACTGATCTCAGGGTCCATTTCTGTGACACAGTTCTCACTTTTAGCAGATCTCATTTTTTCTGACAAGCACATCCAAGCCCTCACTACGTTGCTTTTGTACAGGACTACTGCAAGGACTAGAACTTATTTTACCTTTCAGAAGGTAAAATAACACCTCTCTCTCCTTTAGATCCCACTTGTCCCTGAAGTTCAGATCAAGCCAACAGGACTACTTGCTTGAGAAATAATCAGGTGTGCAAAGCCATTTGCATTATTCTTTATCATTAGAGGATGTAACTTCAACATAATAGAAAAAGATGAAAGCAAAATTAAGAAACATAGCTCACTTTCTTCTAATGGTTCACTTTTTTTGAGAAATGGGAGAACCTGCCAAACAACGCACTAAACCCTGAAAGCTGCATTACACAAATGCGCCACATACCATTATAGCAGGAATCATCCTTCTGAAAATCATTCTCACACAAGCTGCACACTAGATGGAAAAAAACGTAACCAGTCCTCCTTCTCATTCTCCACTCAACCCTTATTCTGCACTACCTCACACAAAAGAAAAACAAACAAAAAAATACACAAACATACACACACACACACACACACACACACACACACAAAGGAAAAGACAAACAAACAAAACCCCAAACAAAAGCAACAACAAAACCCACAACCCAGGCCATCAAAGCTTGGAAATGACAGGAAGAGTCTACGTAGACATACCTGCAAATTTCAGCAGAAGCAAAGCTTCAATAATAGAGCTAGGTTTTTGCATACAGACCCAGACAGCTGGCAAGATTGGTGTTACTCCAATACTGTAAAGCAGAGCCAATAGTGACCTGCAGGCAACTAGCTCCAATGGCGTTTATTTTGGAGACCTCAATATAAAGTGCATTATTATGGCATCAATTCTTGGTTTGGGAAGGGTTTTTTTTGGAGGAAACGCCAGGTGAATCCTTTAGATCTTTCCTCAACACAGACTGAAGAAGTTTTCAAGTGACATGATAAATGACTTCACTGAGTTTTACAGGCATGATAAGCAATTTGTACTTCGAAGAGATTAACGTAACTGGACAGGCAGGAGAAAGCTGGCCTGACATGCTCAATACATCTCTAAGAGAAAGGTGGGTTATCTTTCTCTCCTGCTCCTAGAGACTCCTTTATCTAAAAGGAAAAAATAAGCAAACAAAAGCAGCATCACCATATTTGGCAGCTAAAATGTTTGGATACTCCAATAAATCCCTGTGAAAAGGGTCTTGAGATCCCATGAAATACTACTAAAGTGTTGAGATTTTTGCTTTGAGTCATGTACCCTCTGTATTTTTAATCTAAAAGGCTTTTTACATGAAGACATTTGTACACATATTAACGAAATGAAATCAGCAGTCCTAAAATTTATCTCCTGGACAAACTGTGACCACATTGTCTCAAGCAGACTTGACCTGGAAATACTTTTCTGGTCCACAAAGGCATCAGGTTTCAGCCGTATTTTCCTCTCTTAGCTTCAAATAATATGCCCTCTTCCTGTCCAAGACACCTGAAAGGTGATGGTCCATTGACAGCTGCCTGAACTGGTTTATTCTTTGTTAACTGTTTACTTTGGATCAAATGAAAGCAAAAAGGAAATAGAGAACAGCCCCACTGGGAGAAGACTCATGTGGGACAAATTAAGAGCCACTGTAAGATTTAAAAGTCAGGGAAAAACAGGACTAACTGGAGGCAGCTGTAAGGATGTGTTTCTTCTGTTTATATTCTTCTCCTTTTCACCCTTAACCCCTTACAGATATTATGAGAGAAAGTAAGCATGTGTATGTGTGTATGCACAAGCAAGAGAGAGTAAGAAAGTATGTGGCACTGACCCCTCTTCTCCTTACAGAACTCATGAGAATACGATATAATTTGCAGGAGAGAGGCAACCTGGTAATAGAAATAAAAACAACTGGTAGAGTCACTTATTTAAGAAAAAACTATCTTTTCTCCTATCCAAGTATCATGACATGCTGTAAAATTGCAATTTTAGAACATTCATTTTAATTGTTAAGTGAGCTGCACTCCGGAACTAGAGATCTAATGCTCCACTTTGGTTTTGTGAATGGCAGTCCTGTTGCTGGATCAAACTTTCCTTGTACTCCCTCATCCACTTCCTCTTCTAAATACCAAAACACCAACTGTTAACAAGGCACATGACCATGTACAGAAGAAGTGTTCCTTATTCACTAAAAAAAAGAAAAAAAAGGAAAAAGGAACCTCAGTAGTTTGAGTTTTAACTTCAACATACATTAGTAATGCATACACAATGCCAAAAATACAAGGTATAAAAAGAAAATTTCATCCCCTGGAGGAATTCTTCCCTTTCACATCTTCTCGTGAGTGCCTTCCCACTTACTACTGCAATATTCCACATAATGGTCTCAAGGAGAACAAATTCAATAGCTACTGTTAACTAATAGCTAAATCAGTACTCCTGGGGATATCAGTCCCCCACCCCTGACCACAATCTTCACCTTCATGTCATATCAGTTCAGGTCATTTTAGGGTGAGATGAACACCAAAGTCACAGATAAACAGAAGAGGAGACAGAAGGAATGAATGAATGGGACACAGCACAGGCTGCTTGTTCCAAACCACTGAACAGCTGAAAATCCCCAAAGATAGTTCTGCCTCTTCTCATTTTTATTCTCCACCTTTCCCATGCCTCTTGTTTCTCCCTCCTTGCTTATTCCACCTATAAAGCCATAAGGGAAAGGGCAAATATCTGGATTTCAAACCTCCATGCAAATCAGAATTGCACAGAAACCAAATTATACAAGAGTCAAAGAAGTCCCCCTCGTTCTTTTTGTTCTTCTTAAGAAGGAATACATCAAAAAAGCTGATCTGACTCCATGGGTGATCAACATATTTAGAGGCAAAGGAGCATAAAAAGTTTTAAGTGCAATCACAGAAAAACAAAACACAATTGCTTGGTCGAAGCTGACAGATGCAATCAAGAATGATTTTCCTTTAACCATTCAAACGGTTTGACTTTTCCTGCTGGGTGAATGAATCAGAGATAGCTTAGTAGCAGGCATGTGCCTTTCACAGTCCACATTTTCTGTGTAATTATGTGCTTTGGTCCTTGTTTTTCAGTGTGTTATTGCATTAAGTGCCTCAACAGGTGATGCTAACAAAGACAATACTCTAACAATATGCCTTTCTGCAGTATAGCCATCCCCTAAAAGTAGGCTCTCAGTTTGCTATAAACACTTCCACAAGTCATATGAACAAAACAAAAAAAAAACAAAACAAAACAACAACAAAAACAACAACAAGTTTTGTGCTTCAGACACACTAGGATAAAGCTCTAAATCCAATATCGCCACAGGAAGCTAACAGGACCCCAGTCACAGGCTGCACACTGTTTGTTACTGTCTGTGATTAAACATATTCTCATTTCTTTTGAAACAAATGATCATGCCTTTCAGTTCAATCCTGAAAAACAAAATTTTAAAGAAAAAAAAAAAGACTAAACCATTCAGTTTATGAAGGGTGAAAAAGAAAAGTTGGAAAGATTCTTTTCTGAATGTTGTGCTTTCATGACCTTCGCAACAAACAACAGATCTCATGATTGCATTTTATCCTCCCAGCTTCCGATTTCTTGAGAAAGTTAACTCAGGATCCCACCATAACACCCTTAATGACTTTAGGCAGGAAAGGTATTTCTCCTTGCTAAGAACACACGTAACAGAAAAGACTGTTTTCCACATAAGCACCATTCCTACTGTTATTTTTATGACACAGGAGTAATTCTAAAAGATCTAAATGTGTTTTTTGAACTACCACTCTAAAGCAACACTTAATAACCTCTGCGAAAAAAGAGGAGCATTTTCTACATCCTCATGCAGGAAAACACTATGCCTTCTCAGTCTTTTTCACTACATGTATTTATATGAACAGATTCACCATCACAGGGTGCAATGTTCAGCAAAGCACTCTGCCACACATGTAATGAAGACCGAGAGTCCCAAAACACAGGATGAGAGCTATGCCACTGAGTTATGCCTATCACCCTCACAGAAAAAAAAAAAAAGGCAAAAAACCCTCACACAACTAAACAAAAACCTCATAGTTGTTTTGGCATTTTTGTCACATATATTTATTCTCCCATATGTTCACAGGCAGCTAAATAGGCTGAAAGGCAGCTAAATAGGCTGAAACCCGAAAAGACCTTGTCTTCTGACAAAGCAAACTTAATTTTTTCTAGACAGCTGTGCCCATTTGTTGTTAAAGTCATCAATTGTTCCTTGTCTGCATGAGATTAATCAAAAAGAAAGAAATATTAGCTACTCTCACTGAAAGAAGATGCAAGGGAGTGAGAAAAACAAACATTTTTCAGTTGCATATGAATAGCTTTTAAATGGCAGTAACCTAGAGCAGGCTTGACCTACTAAACACGTCCTGCATCATTTCCCATCTCAAAAAGGACCAAAGCAGACCGATTGGGAGGTTCCCACTATCTTTAGTCCTCTATTCCTCAGATTCTGTGCTGGTTGGAAGGGAAGGGAGAAATGGAGGACAGGGAAACAGAAGATGGGCAGGAATAACAGAAAACCTTCTAAATAACTAACTCCAAAAATGGAGCAGGGAAGAGCATCAGAGCAACCAAAGCAGATGTTAGTACCCCTTCTTCATTTAATAAAATATCTGGTACATTTGCCATTGTGATTGGCAAACACTGCTCAATGTCTGACGAGCTACATCTATGTTAGAGATGCAGGGATCAGACACTGAAACAGTTAACACTCTTGTTTTTATTACCAAAGTGTCATTCAGTAAATCTGTCCGTCTGCTCACCAAAAGCTAATCTGGCAAGAGCCCAAGAATCAAAAATGGCTTGCTCCACACAGACCACGTCCAAGCACACTGTCTCCCTCCTGAACAGACTTCTCCTTGCAAGGGATATTTTTGAGCCATGGCCGAGCTGTTCTACGGGCTGCACAGCACCAGGCTGCCCTCCCTCAGCACACACCCCATACCACACGATGCCTTTCAGTCCCATGCTCTGAAATGTGACTCTCAACACCACTCTTACTAGATGGCCTCCCAAATACAGTGCTGATGGCTAAATTCACATCTATATAGTTAATTCAGAGGCATGTTATTTTATTTATAATCCATTTATTTCCATAGTGATTTTATCAGTCAACACAGTGCCACAGTATGGGAGGAGAGTAGCACTCAATGCCTACCCCAGACAAAAACTGCAGGGATGCATCTACTGGCTGCTTACTGTGAGCTGGAAGGAAAAAAAAAAAAAAAGCCAACCCTGCTTGTCAGTGAAATAAAGCTGCAACGTTTTGCTTTACTGCCATACTGTGGAAAACACAGCACAGCATCCAAGCCAGGCGTCTTTTTCCACAGCGTGGCAGTAAAGAGAAGCAGCACGACTGCAACCCACCTTGGGATGCAGAATGACAGAATGGAGACAACTGGACTACTTTTACTAATACTCAAACAACAAAGACACAGTTCAAAAGGAAACTGGTCACTTACTGGAGAGAAGGGAAGATAAGGCCTGCTAATTAAAGGCAAGGATCTCCATCTTCTTCCAAAGAATGCAGCTCTTCCTCCTTGCCATCCACTTCTGGTTTTGGCTCTGACCAAAACGTTCACTACACTGAAAATGTAAACAGCAGACCTATGCACAATAGCATCTGGGACAAATCAGGGCAAAACCAAGTACTTCTCTTTGTTCGATGTTAATCTAAAACAGTTACTAAAATCATTTTGGCTAAAACTTTGCTCCTCCACAGTAGGTCCTTCAAGCGCTTGGTACATACATTACAGAAAGGCCTCCTCTTTGGTATTTTCTGTGGACTCAGCCCTGTGACAACTCATGGTATTCAGCATGGCACCTACTAGCCTGAGTCCTCCTGTTCACCAGGTGGGATGCCAGCAGCCTTGCTCAGGTTGTTTTCAGAACTGGGATAGGGCTCCAAGCCTGCATAAAAAAAACTATTATTCTTAAACCATCATTATTTATCATTGAGAATACTTACTTAACTCACACAATTTCCATTACTAAAGCACTCCTCTAGATTAAAGAAATAATAATCCTAACGATTAAAATTAATAGCTTTTTGTGCCAGTGAGGACTGCCCTACTTCCCTCTTCCTGGGGCTCTGACTCCTTTGATCTGTCCATCTCAGTTACACACATGAGCTGCAGGAGTAGCAGGTTCAAGCAGGAATGAAGCAAATTATTCCTGAGTGGAATGAAGCCGAAACTGGCAAGAAGCCGAGATGCCAGCCTGAACTGTTCAGAAAAATAACAGTAATAACAATAACAGTTTTTGTAGTTACTTCTCCATATAATCCCAACAAAATGTATGGCTGGCAGATTCCGCATCATGCTGAATCACTGGCAAAACAGCTTTCTGTCAGCATACAGTCAACCACAGCTAATCTTGAACAATCACAAGAAACATTATTTTAAAAAAAAAATGTTTTAAAAATTTATTACATTTGTACGTAACCTTCCAGACAATAGAATATTTGTGAGTGAAACTAGCCTATGTTTTACTTTTTCCTTATTTCCACAGTCAACAGCTAATTAAAAAAACATGACTAAGTCGAACATGTCAGAAGATTACAGTAACATATCAAATTCACTATAGTCAAAAGAAAAAAATAAAGTTAAAACATGAATAAGAGCAAAGTAACAAATTTTTTAAAATGAACATTACCACTAAGGACGGTGAGAATAAAGGACAGGTAACAGCCAAAACGATGGCTGGAGAGAAAAAATAACCAAAAACAACAAAACAAAACAAACCCCCACATTTCTTGGTTTAAATAGACAGACTGATAAGGGTTTGAAACACTACACAGCACTGCAATTTTTTGTAGAGGGTAACAACATGCTTAGACAATGTTTGGTTGAGGAAAAAAACAGTATAGTATTTTGTGCCAACTATGAAGAATTTTAGAGGGTTTTTTTTGTTTCATTACAACACTGTGTTATAGGAGTCTCACATTCTTGAACATAAAAAGACAATACAATACAGAGAATTTCTGCTGAGCACAAGTTTTAGGAAGTATAACCTATTTTTTTTCTTTTAGGTTCAGAGGTTACAATACCCATTTCAGACAAGATGGTAAACAGTGCATCGTTGGTATTTCTATATTGCCAAAAAATGCAGCTTTGAAAGCCTCAACAGTGTAAGAAATGCATGAACTGGCTTCAGCGTTCAAAGACAGTCTTTGTAACGAAGTCTTACTAACAAATCCAGGTAGAGAGCAAACAACCCCTCAACAGCTGAGCTTCTACCTTTTACATCTTATCAAGAAAAAATGCTGAACCACTCCCTTTCCTCGTTGCTCCACGGGTGCTTCTTACACAGCGTTTTGGGTTTCACTTTGCTGAGAGTTGCACAGAGGATAAAAACCGCATATGGCTGCCACAGAGCTATGCTGAGTCTTAGTGGAAGTTTCACAAAAAACGGCTGGCTGCCATTTTCAATGCAGCACACAGGTTTCAGGCACCCAATCTAAGACTATTAAAAAACAACTGCAACAAAACACTATTACGTGATGGACTGCTGCCGCCGCCCAGTTTATCACTGTGTTGGTTGGCACTTTTACAGTGACCCTGATGCTGTCACCCAGGGGGTGTTCCCTCTCCCTGGGAGGCAGGAGGGCTGGGTTTTGGAGAGAAATTTCTGGAAGGGCAGATTTGGGCTGGCACTGCCTCTGCGGCACTCCCCAGAGCATTGCGTGCCACGAAGAACAGAGGAGCTGAGGGAGGTGCTGGCGTGGGTGATGCACCAGGCAGTCACAAGTCTGCAGCACCGAGCCCCGCGCCCGCTCCCACTCTGTCTCCAGTCATTTCCATACCCACAGAAGCATGAAAGAGGGGCAGTGACAGACACGAAACCTTGCACAACACACCGTGGAGGAGCTCCTGTCTAGTATTAATTGGAAATTAACTCCTTACTAACTTACATGACATTCCAACAAAGCAGGAAAAAAAAGGGGGAAGGCGGAGGGGCTGATGACAGGGCATGAGCCATAAATCAGACTCAAACCCAGCGTGGGGTGAATGGCAAACACTGGTATTGACCTGCACTCAAAAAAGGTGGAGGAAAAGAAAACATAATCTCTTCTTTGGTTGTAAACTGAAATGAAATTTTCTCCACTCGATGGCTCACTCATCCCAAGCCTTTGTTCAGGATACCGCTTAGCTACCAAAAGACAAAGTGGAAAAAACATCTGCTCATTCAAGAAGTGCCATTCCCCCTCTTCTGCACAAAACGTTCTCTCTGCATTTTGGGTACAACTGAAGTGGAGGATAATCAAAATAAAGATCATTAAACGGTGTGGTGTAAGCTCTTCTACTTCCTCCCTCTGAAATGCGGCCATATAAGCAGCAAAAATTAATTATGTTTTACAAATAATTTGTATATTTATATGCAAATGACATTTATTTAAACTCAATGTCATTGCCATGTTAGAAGAAACAAATTACTTGAATTTGGTTTCATTTCGAAAGAATATATACATATACACACAGATCAGAAGAGAGGCACACACAAACTCGGACAGACGTATATATGTATATATTTATCTGTACAATGTACAGATCATAAAACCGTGTTATTAACCATGAATTCAGGAAAGGAAATAAATTAGTCATACATTTATTTTAAAAACTAAAGAAAATACTTGATCTTATAAAAAACACTAAAATATTTTGTCATGTATTCATATTTTAATATCATTTAAACTTTGCTAGGCTGGTTTGTATGCATTTTTGCTCTGCTCACATTCACGTTGTCTTCTAATTTGATATTTACTGAGATTTAAGTATCACATAGTTAATAACTTTGCCACATAATGAATGCAAATTAAAGTATAACTAAAAAAATTGGAGAAAAAGCCACCTGACATAATGCCAAATATCCTTTCATCAAATGCAGGACTATATATCTTCAAGATCACACTTTACTGAACAATCCTTACATCACATTTCCAAATTATTTGGTCTATTCCAAGACTGTTAGTTGATAATAGGGAAGGTTTCTTTTTGCTAGAAAGGGCGTATTACAGGACAGTGATCCAGATAAGCACAAGAAAGGCACACAGTGAGGTAAAAAAAAGCTTCTTTTGAAGTAAATTGATGTATGATCAACGTACTTTTAAATCAAGCTTCCGTATTTCTACCTGAAGTAAAACCTTTCCCCCTCTTTCGAGGTCCCTTCCAATCCCTAACATTCTGTGATTCTCTGATTCTGTGATTCCTCAGTATACTTCAAGTCTGAAGAGAAAGAGAGAAAAGGAAGACGAAAACAAAACGTTAAAAAAAAAAAGAAGAAAAAATAAAAGAAGTAAAAAAAATTTTAAAAATATAAAAGATAAAGTGAAAAATGAAAAAGGAAAAAGGAAAAAAGAAAAAGGAAAAAGGAAAAAAGAAAAAGTAGGGGAAAGAAGATGGGGCAGAGAAGCAATGATGAAAGAGTAAAAATCTAAAAATTTCTGCAGCTGCACAGAAGAAAAGCTGCCAACCGTACGGCAAAGCACAATGCTGTACAGAACCGACATGCACCTTCAGTGGAACTGCAACTACTGGTGTTTGTATCAATCATGGTATTAATACAATGGAGTAACTGCTAAGTGAAAGGAGCTCCTAAGAAACTTTCTGTTTACTGTCCTTTAAAATCTACACTACGCTGCCAGTATCCTCTTTGAGAGAAAGCTCCTGAAGAAATGAACCTTCAAGCACACACCATCAGGCAAAAGACAATGAGGAACCAAACAATCACCCAGATGAAACCTCTAAAAAGACACATTTTGCTAGTTCACAAGCTGCAAAACAAGCCTCATTTTCTTCATCAAGTCATAAAAGAACATAAAACCAGTAAAGAAAATTTCCATTACTATATAACCTTAACAATTTCTTCTGCAATAAAAAAAAATAAATAGTAATAATGGAAAGGCTTGGGAAATGTAGAGATTTTATTAGTTTTATTAACTCAACAATATAAACTTGAATTATCTCAGTTTGTTTATTTGCTAGTTACTCATTTCAAAGTGCCTCAGTGCTAATGAAAATAAAATCTCAAGTGCTTTATAAAAGAAATGGGGTTGGCTGAAATGACTAGAAATTTTTATTTTATTTATGGTAAGATGTTTTCTCCTCATTTAGTAACTAAATTGTTAATTTAGGAAACAGTATTTACATTTTTATATCTCCTGTATTAGGAATGCCATCAAAATAATCAAAGCCAAACAAACTAAAAAAAAAAAAAAAGCATTAAAGTAAATATTATTTGAGCAATTACTGTTATTTATTGTCACTAGATATTTATTAATACCACAGTGCTAGAAAGGGGTATATTTAATCTTTTTGCCCCATCTCTAAATTCTTTAACTGTATGGCACAGTGTGACTATTTATGCTTAATCTCCTTTTTCCTCCTTCATCTATTTGTTTTCCTGCCAGTTTGTACTCCCAGCCTGAACTAAATTAAAAAACTATTTTCAACTAATTCAGAGCTATTTAAACTTATTACTCCTTCAAGGATATTTTTACTTGAAGCACTTCAGGAGTTAAATTGCAAAGTTAAAATCAAAGTAATGACCCCAAGCAGAGATTACTGAGTTGCAGAGTGAATTCATATAAATAAAATGGGACTGAAAGGCATTTCCCGCTGAATGATAGTGTCTCGATTAAATCTTTTACTGGCACTAAGCATGCCTTGTGGTTCTAACAGCTCATCACTTGCATTAAGCCTATCTCAAAGTGAATGAATACCAAACAAACCCAATCAGAACTTTGCCCTCAAAGCTGTGAAAGCCTCCAATTTCCTAATATTTCCAGACCACTTGAATGACTGCCTCGCAAAACAAAAGGATAATTAAACTGACATGAAACAACTGCCCTGTTTAAATCCTGGGGGCAGTTTGTCTAACCTTCTGATCCCAGGGGAACCTACAGCCACTGAAGCACCTGTCTGTGGTCACTATTTGATAACCTTCACAAAAATACTCGTGCTGGTGTATGGGACCATCTACCACATCCACTAACATGATGCACAGTTTACTCTCATTTATGAGATCCAGCAAATGCAAATCTTACTCTCATCTGAAAAATGTAAAGCAATTTTGTTACGGTTCATCAGCATCCTCTACCTTAAAAAAAACAAAAACAAATACTCCAACCAAGTCACAACATCTGATACTTCTTTATAAATCACCTCACTTTTAAATTATCAAGGCTCACAGAAACAATAATCAGCAAAGCAAAAATTAGGTATGTATGACTTGACTTAAAAAAAAAAAAGAGCTTGGGATTACTAGAGGTTAAATCAATTTTTATTCTCAGAAAGATCATCTTCCTGATTTTTCTTAAAGCAATGACAGCTTTTTCCACTGACTTCAATGAGTTAATGAGTGAGACTTAAAAATTGCAAAATAACGTATCTCATAATTTATTATCCACACTTGCTGCTGGAGTTCTACCTTAGAAAGAAAAAAAATCATTGTTACACGTTCTAAATTATTCACTTTTCTAATTCTGTTCTTAACTGTGGTTACCAATTTCAAATACATTCACATGTTTCATAAAAGGCAATTTCCTTCTGTCATCTTGGTACTCCATAGCATACAGGTTTCTAGGGACAAAAACCATTTTGTTCACCATTCAATTGTAAAAGAAGTTGCTGAATCTAGGAGGACCTCCATCAGTATCTTAAGGACCCCAGTCTCTATCTGCATTATGAGATAAAACAAAAACTACAAAGTCAGCTGTCTGAAGGACAGTGAAAAAAACAACTCAGATACCTTTAAAAAAGAATCTGCAAGTAGCATTACTTTTCCCTTATTAAGAAACAAAACCAAAACAAACCCACCAAAACCAAATGAACAAATAAACACCAAACACTCCCTTTTGCCTCTTTTTCCTGCAAATAAAATAATTTACATTTTGACTATTCCAGCGTCATGATTTCTAATTCCTTTCAATTTAGGACCAACTGAAAAGCTCCTCCTCAGGAGTTTTTCTCGGGAAAAAAAAACATAACCCTTCATCTGTCTAAGATCAACTTGTATGAGAAATGGTTTGGCAAGACTTTAGTGTGCATCTTCCAAACACTGATAAATTTGCATATAGTCCCATTTTATTATAAAAATCAGTTTGTTTATAGGTGTCTTTCTGAAACTTGAAAATGACTTCGCAATCTCAGAAAGGATATCAAAGGGTCAATTGATTTCCCTCTCACAGTACATTTGCAATATTAACCACTCTTAGCATAAGACCATCAAGGGCCTCAGTTTTATTATTTCTGTGTACCCTCCAGGGCTTCCATTTTCATCCTCAGAGCTCAATCACAGTTTTTCAGACACTGCTACTGTCCAAGGATAGAACAGTGCTTACCTTTTTTTTTTCTTGTCTTTTAAGCTATATATTCAGATGAGTGTCAAGTGCTGATTGAGAACACATTCCATGATGATCCCTATTTTCAGTTAAAATACACACTTGCAGTTTTAGATTTAACTCCCTGCCTTTTCAGTCAGAGTCATTAAGCCAGAGTGAATCAAGCGTGTGATTAGAAATAATAACTCACAAGCAATGAATTCAAAAAGATTAGATCTTCACCAAACTGTGTAAGTGTGGCAAACTGCTGCCTCTCCTCTTATACTTGTAAAGAAGATAGTAAAAATATGCTTCAATAGACATATTTCATGGACTTTAAACACTGCCCTTGTGACTTACAACACCTAAAATCTAAATTCTCACCTTCCATAAAGTGCAATCAATATAGGTGTGGCTTCTCTTGGGTGGATACCTCTTATTAGCAACATTGTTGAATAAGACACAACCAGAAACAAAAAATGTGGGGAGATTTCCAGACACTTTAAAAAATTTTCTACAAGGCAGAAAGTGACTTGTTTTCAAGTAAAAATCTACTGCTAGTGATCTAAAATATAAAACTATATGTTAATGGCATTAATGCTATCTTAGTTAATCTTCGATTACCCTCTTTTAGAAACGACTCATCACTGGAAAGTATATTTGTCAAAAATAGCAGATCTTCAAAAAATGGCATCTTTAAGGAGGGGCTCTCTCCCTCCAAAACCAAAGGTCAAAAAATGGTCTTGTATGTTGTTGTTTTACTTAATGAAATGAAGAGCCAAATTCCAGTGTCTAGCATGCAGATTTCAGAATATTCAGACATTACTCCACCTTGTTTGTATTAACAGCCTCCAAAGAATTATTTGCTTTTAGAAAAATCTACTGTGCTCAGATTAACCTTAACAGGTCTCTGCCTTCGCCCATCTCCTTTACTATCTATTTCCCACTCTTTTAACTGATACTACAACACAAATACAGGATTTTAATATGATTATTTGGCAGCAGCTCTCAAGAACTGTATGAAGTCCTGCTTTTGATGTCAGTTTTTATAGTTGAGATTCCTGGCAGAGAGAAGTTCAAGTGACTGGCATTTACATAGCGTCTTCTCATCACAACACCTGGAGGTCCTCACAGTTTAATGACGTTACTAACTTGCTCACAATCCCAATATATTGACCTAGTAATACATTGAAATATTGTCCTTTCTGAGATTTGCTCTAGTACATGTTAAGTGTCCTTTTCAGTTTCCAAAGATGGCAATCATACAATTTGCCATGTAGTCCTGCTCCCCAACTGCTATTCTACATCAGCAATGGCAGTACCTACATGTCTCAAGCCAGCTGCCCGAGCAATCAAAATAAGCTAACATCAGATTGAGTAAGCTTTGAAATATATCTGAAAAACAGCTTACATCTCAATGTCAAAACTTTAGATTAACGTTGGATACAAAGAAGGATTCACCACTACCTACCAATTAATAGAAAACCAGTACTTAAATGAAAAACTGCAGCATTTTACTGCATTTCCCATATAAAGAGAAAAAACTGCTACACAACTGCTCTAAAAAATTACATACTGGCTTCCCAGAACAGCCCTTTAAATCAGAAATGGCACTGAAAACATCCAGTTCAAATAAAGGAGGATGAGCCATATATGGGATATCTTTCAAATCAGCATTTTTTTAGTAAGTTGCTTTGCTGTTTTGCTTTTTGTCCTCTGAGACTGGCCTGAAAACAATAAACAGTATGTTCATGAGAAAATAAGAAGAGAGTCTGTGTTCTTGTTTAGTGTATCATATAAAATGGCTTTAAAAATATTTCTGAGGACAACAGTCAGAAAACACTTTAATTATGAATACATGTAAAGGTAACTACCATGTACTTTAATAACAGAATTCCTGTTGTAAGATCCCACTAATAATTTTGTCATAGAATTTATGACCAGTGAAACATCTGTCTCTCATATGATTTCTTCATAGGAATTTACATTCTGTCTGTAACTTTTTTTGTCTTCACAGGAGGTATAGATAGGATCATGAGCACTGCAATTTTAATATTCATCAAATCAGAAAACAAACAAACAAAAACAACACAAAACCAAACCAAACAAAAAATATAGGCTATTCCTTCAAGTTCCTACTGCCCTACAAAAGGGACAGGGGGACAGGGTGCAGTATTTTTTAAAAGTCCTCTCAGCACACTGGGTCTCCTCAAAAGCACTTAACCACAACAACATTCCCGCTCCACAAAATCGCAGTCATGCAAAACTACAGAGCTATCACTTGCTTTCAGGTATACATGCACAGAAAAATAATCCATTTTTTTAAAAGTACCTTATTTAAAATACTGTTAGCAAAGCATGCTTATTACTTAAGTAAGCTGTTCATACACAATTATCAATCAGTACTATTTTTAGTTGTAATCTATTACCCACAGCTTTTACATTTATAAAAGCAAGTGCAATGAAAGACTATTTTTAGAGGATGAAGGGAGGACAACCTGACATGTTCAAGATAAAAAGTAGTCAAAGCAGCCAGATTTCTTTACCTAAAACTCAACTGAAATCCAAGAATATAAGGAGAACAATTCATTCTAGAGCTTGACAGCTATTTTATGCAAATTTGGAAAATAATCAGGACAAAAGAAATTGGATTATTTCATCTGCCGCCCAATCTGCCCCCTTCACGGATTTAAAAAAGAGAATCTCTTTCAAATAGGTACAAACTGCTTTTCCCCTTCAGTTAAATATACAAAGCAAATGAATTTTAGGCTCAACTGCAAAATCCATAGACTAGTAAAAATAATTATTTTTTCACTTCAAAAACTATCAGTGAAGTCAAAGATTAATGACTACACAGATGATTTTCATGACTAAGCCTTTAAATAAGTTTGGTTGGTATGTTCTATTGTTAGAAGCAACATTGAATAACATTGGAGAATAAAAATAATATCTGAGTTCCTTTTATAGCTAAAAGGTTTTTCTATCCAATTTAATTGTCATGTTATTAATTATAGCAATTACAATATTCCCATTTGTTGTCCATGAGTTAACAAATGTATACACACCCTTCTGCTATTTTCTTATAACAAAAAACAGAAAAACAATAAAAACACCAAAAAGTAGTTAAACCTTAATGTAGAATTAAGAACTATTACAGATGCTGGGCATATCCTGCCACACCATTTGTGGGCCTCTGGTTTGGGGAAAAACAAAGAAAAAAAAGATGAAAAGACTGTGAGATTAAGTAAATCATATGAAATATATGGCAATGCACTCTTTCTATTAGTCTTTATTGGTAATTTATTGCTGCAGGACATTTGTAAATTTAGCAGGCCATCAAAGCATTTGAGAGGACTCAGTCCTAAGTACTCATTAAGTGAAATTAAACATAACTTTCCATAAAGTATTATGCAGTGTGAATGGGTGGGCAAGCTTGTGAGCAGCTACCACTATAATAATTTATAGTTTGTAATCCTGCCTTATTGCTTCCAAAAGCATTTAAAAAAACAGCATTTAGCAGCTACAAAAAATACTTAGTCCATGCTGTAAATTACTCTGGCAGAAAATTCTTCTGTGTCCCTGAAGGATGCACTAATTCTTGCTTCTCCAATAGAAAAAGATAAGCTAAATAGAGAAATACACCCCTTCCTTTCATGTGCAGGACAGTACTCCCTGCATGTTTTTTCTCCCCAGCTGTTTATATTCTCACCACAAGCACAAGTCTGTAAGAATTCAGGTAAACACCATGGAGCTATCCAGACCATCTAGATATGCAGTTGCGTAGAAGCAAGTCTATACACTTCTAAAATGTCTTCCCCTTGAAGACACCTCTCTCCCCAAAAACTCAAGCACAGAATTATATTGTTGGGCACAAGAAGAAAAAAATCACAAGGATCAAGAAAGAAAGAGAGGAAAACTACATGTGACACAAGGTACCCCTTCAAATGCACATCTTAGACCCAAGTTCCTGAGATACCTAGTATCATTTAAAAAGCAGCCAAAAAGGCAACTGGCAGCTTTTGTAATTTTGCCTGCTTCTGGAAATACCTGTCATGACTGTAAAAAAAAAAAAATTGTGAGCTGGCTAATTGTGAGACCAGCAGTGCTGGGTTAATTTCTTCCTTGGGTGCCAGTAGCTCACTCCCTCTGCAGTGATGGCATGCAAGAGGGCAAGCCCTGCACTCACAGAAAGATCTGATGCTTGAATAATTCTGAGACATTGAAATAGCAGTCAGGAGGTGGAGGCATCATCTTAGAAATACAACCCTGGCCTCTCCTGATTCAGAGGAACAGATGAGTCGTTTGGACACCCGGCACAGACCCCTCTGGGCACAGCACTATAAGGTCTTGGGGTTTACATATGTTATATGTAATTCTCTCATGTATTATTGCTCCAGATTAGACTGGAGTGAATTGAGTTGGAGGCCACAGAGTCCACCATGGCTGGAGCACAGGCCCTGTAAAAAGAGAGCTGGGCCTGTCCACTGGGAGCAGGGATGGCTTCAGGGGCAGCTGACAGCACTGGAGACCTCCAGAGGTCTCTTCCAGCCAGGATCGTCCTGTGATCCGAGATCTGACTGTCATCCTTTAGACAGAAAGCTCATAGGTCATCTATCACCATGTCCCAGGCGGGACTCTCACCAGCCACCCCAAAGCACACTTCTCCAACCAAACTAAAAATGGCAGATGTCACAACATTCCCCAGTGTTAACTCTACTCATAAATATCGGCTACTATTTACTAAGTAGTAAACATGATTAACAGTTTAATTTTGGATCTATAAGAAACGTAATTCTACAAAACAGATTAATTATAGTTTAGTGCTAATTAACAATTACAACAAAGTATTAAAGGATCAGAGCCTTCTCTTTACAGTCTAACAAAGAATATGGCTGACAGATTTGAGGAAGCAGAGCCCATGTTTATTTTTGGAGTGGTAGTAAGGAGACTCTTTAATTTCATATCTTTACATATTTATAGCTACTAAATATATAGCTATCTTACAAATATATATTACATATATGCATATATATAATTTTATATTACAAATTATATATATAGCTATCTTACAAAAAGTATCCCAGAAACAGAAGACAGCTCAAAAGTATGACACAAAACCTTGGAATGCTGAAGTCCTGGGACACACATGATGCATTAAGAAACCCACACATATTAGTGGCCCATACCTGAAGACATTTCCTAGATTAATATATTAAATTTTAAGAATTTTTGATTGGGTATGTAACTTCTTAAGTTGCAACTACTTATATTTGCTGACTCACTAAGCTGTATAACACACAAGACACAGTAACGGCACTTTGAGATATATCAAAGCAGACTATATATCTGGATTTTTAAAGTACTGGCATGTGAGAAGTTCCCTGAAACAACCTTTAAAATTCAGCCTGTCACCATTGCCATTACACCTCTGCATCTGGGATATGAATTTCTGCCAGTACTAAATCCTTCACTCACATAGAGCACTACAAATCTTTTTCTTTAAAGTAGTTGTTTTGAATAATAGTGCCATGATCTAGTAAACGGACTAGAGTTGAACCAAGGGTTGGACTCAATGATCCCTGAGGTCTTTTCCAACCCAGTTGATTCTGTGATTCTGTGAAAAGATGGAAGCCAAGAAAGAACAGACTCCAATTCATACCACAAAGTCTTTTCCTCCTCTTCCTCTCCTGAAGCTAAAGCTAGGTTGGAATCTTGATTTAGACACTGATATTCATACATTTCTGGTACAGAATGAGTCTACAAAAATGTTTGTATAGTAATTATATATATACAAACTCATGATAATGTATCTACACAAATAGATATAAACATATAAATGGTATGTACCTATCTGAAAACACTGATTTCTGTATTCTGGAACACAAAAGTTATATCCAGTGTGCAAATCACTTTGACAAAATAAAATTATTCAAAATGTTTTCTAATTGAAAAAATGTGCTTCTTAATATCATATCCTTACAGCTCTTGTTCAACCCAGTGCCAAGCAAAAAGATTGCTTAAAGATTTTTCTTCCTCAGTGTCTAATTACTTTTCTCTCTGTTTTTCCCTCAATATTTCAGCACAGGACTTTGTTATGGTCATTACTTTCAACAGGACATAGGTTCCTTTCTTCACAGCTTATTAGAGTATTTTATAGCACCATAAACAAAGAAGCTCTAAGGATTTGTGTTGCTTCATTAAATGTTACAAGACTGCGTTTTCTATATGAAATATAATTTTGTACATTTTTGTCATTTTTATTGTCATAATAATATTTGCAAGATTTCCTTCATGTATCTTCTTTCTTTTGCTGTTTGTTTGTTTGGGTCTTTTTAGCAGAATTAATAGAGGAAATATTAATGAGACCAGCTTATTAAAGCATAGGGATGAAATTATTTGGGATCTCTGCATTATTCTTAACAATGAACGGGGATGAAACATGCATTTTCTCTGCTCAGAAAGAATAATAAAAGTTATTAGCCACTTTATCACCTGAAGAATCATCACAGAGTGAGCATTTAGCATGCAAATGCCAGCATTAGCACTACCTCTTTGTATGAAGGTAATATAAGCAGGGGTTTAGTTAAACAGTGCATGGTCATTTACAACAGGCACACAAGAAAGTGTGTTACTTATTATGAAAAGTTCAAGTGCATTAAAACACTGTGTTTGTGCCAAGGGCTCCAACAACCAGAAGCACATAGATTTCTATCAAAATAAAAGCAAGGAGCACAAACGTTTCATTATTTCAGCCATGCATCCCTTGTCACAATATGTCAATTTCAGCTATAAAGGTGGTGTTTACAGAAGCTGCAGCCCTTGTTTTACAGGAATGGAGAAAGTCCTGCTCATTAGCATTATTCATTGCCAGTTACACAAGAGGTCTACTTGAAACTACATGTGGCTTAAGACTATTATAGTTGCCTCAAAGAAAAATACTGCTACCAAAAAAAAAAAAAAAAAAAAAAAAAAAAAAAAAAAAATCAGTGTACCTAGAGACCAATAATACAAACCACAACAACTTCCTGACTAACTTATTTTGTTACTCTGACCATCTTCCTTGCTTCCGTAGTAAAATACCATTTTTATCCTGATGGTAACAACCAAAGAATGCTGGGGGTTTTGGTGATCAGGACATTCATCTAGAAAAACTAGCAACAAAGGAATTGCTCCTGTTCCAAAATAATTTACTACTAAACTTTTACATACTTAACAGTACAGGCCAAAACTCAAAACAATAATCATTAGTATTCAATAAAAAGCATATTTCTTTTATATTAGAGAAGCAAACATTCCTCCTCTGTCATAAAACGGGATGAGATGCATTACCACAAAAGACACACGTGTAACATACCGGAGAGACAGAAAAATAAAACTGCTGACTTAAAACTTTAAAAAAGGCCAACAAAGGAAAGGGAAGGCAGAGTTGAACATTTAAATTGAGCTCATATTTGTGAATCACATACTTTCTTTACAAAATATTTCAACATTCATGTCAGAATTGAAATATTAAGGCACTTTCTAAATTAGCAGAAGCTTCTGGAAATAACATAACTGATATTTTCAAATAATTGGGTGTATTCTATATTGTACTAGTTTGCATCCAAGACAGCTAGAATATTACAGAAGTCATTCCAAAATAGGGCAGGCAGTCTTTGGCTTATTTTTGTGTGAGAAACTCCTGTGTATGATAAAATTGTAGAGTTTCTGAAGGTTAGTAGCCTTTATAAAATATTCTTAGTTATACAATTATTACTAGAATGACTAGGGCATTTCAACCCTTTCAGCATCCATTGATACTTGTCATCCCAACATTCAAAATCTTGCAGGATTCACTGTAAACTACCCCTTTTTGAGAAAACAGACTTCTAATTCATCTGAAAACTTTACAGAAGTGGTTTACAACAACCTACTAACAATTTCAGGTCCTTGCTAGTCACATGGCTCAGCTGAAGAAATCCTTTCCCCCTCAAATGCCAAATCAAGCCCCTGACACGATGCCTGGTCCTGGCCCGTTACTGTGCCTTCTCCAGCAGGAGCTGCCTCACTCAACTTTCACATCACATTACTTCCGCTTTTCTAACTTTTCCACTACTGAGCACCATCAATTATGCACTAGAATAACAGAGGGTTGGCTCAGCGATGTAACATAAAGGCCGATTATGAGTGTAAATAATTTAAACACCTGCGTGCCATGTTTCTTTTAGCAGTGATATGCAGCCAGCGGATGCAATGCAGTCACAGGGAAGTCTCAGCCTTTTAATGTACTGACAACTCCCCTGTTCAGATGATGGGAGGGCCTGCTGCAATGCTGCTGTTGTTCTAACAACAGAGAGGGTTAAAAACAGTTTCTTAATTAGAAAAGAGAATCATTGAGAGTCACCTGTGAGAAGATGCAACTTTCAAAGTCTATGGTCCAGAGGAGCTGGCAGACTGCTTACGTCATTAGTACATAGACACCCTCACCTCTAACTCATTCAAAGGAAAGGTTAAAAATGGTTTTCAGACAGGGAATGCAATGTTAGAGTTATAAAAGACATCTATAAAACAACCTTAGGCTACTTTAGAATGGAGGAGAAACCTACCTTTTTTAACAGCATATTAGGTAAATTGATTCTGTTCTATTAACTATAGGAAGTCTCTTCTTCTGCTAGGCCTTTCAGTACATTGGTGCTGCTGATACCAAATTTTCCAACTTCTATTTCGGAAAGTTTAATTTTACCCCAAGTATGTGACTCAGAGCTATCTCACAAACAGACAAAGATCAAGCACCTGATATTTCCTTCAGAATACATAAAGGTCAAAATGGTGGCCTGCTTAGACAAAAACAGCTAAGGAACAAGTTTGCAGTATCTGGATTAGGTTAAGTATGCTCAGAGTTTTGTATAATATCTTTTGCATGATTCAGCATTTCTGTCACCAGTCTTCACAGTAATAAAATGTGGGACAGCTCTACATATGCTATTTTAAAACAACCAGAGGAGTGTTCAAAAAACCTGCAGTTGAGAGAGATGGCTTTAAATTACATTTTTTGTTTGCTTTGAAAATCCACTAATAATTTTGACATTGTAATGTAGGATACATGGAATATTTCCACTTGAAAAAGAGTCCACACTCCAGTTAAATGAGTTTTGAACCAAAAGCACACGTACAATAACACACTTCATGGTTTCACATCTGAACTGAGGGTCATGCTACACAGAAGAACTCTAAAATACAAAGGGTGGGAATGGCCAAGGGGACAGAATTAAGAAACATGAAACCATTACATGTATAACTGAAATACACAGTCTTTCAAACTGTGATTTCAAAACTGTGTTGGGATTTGATCATGTCAATTGAAAGAAAGGGGTGAAAGGGGGCAGTGGGTGTTGTTGCTTAAAACAGCAAACCTTAATAGCATCCATATGATTTAGCAAATCAATGTGGCCAAAGTCAATAAACAATCATGCAGTTATTTTCTGAAACAATTTCATTACTTGCTTTGAGCTAACCATTGGTAATTGAGGAAAAGTGTTTTCATATTTCCTCCTGTTAGATGCATCTTTGCTAAGTTCCCTTAAAATAAAGAGAAGGATTTGCACCTTTATTGTTGTATGAATATTTCAAAGCAACTTCTTTGGAAGGTTACTAGGTTGTTACTGCATACTTTTTCCAGTATTGATCGACAGTAAATAGTCTTGCTTAACTCCTTCTGCGCCATTTTCTCCCAGGGCCAGCACATTTATTTGTAACACACTAGTAAATCCCACCAGACTGTAGGAGTGCCATTAAGTTGCTCTGTGGTAAAGACTGCGTATGTTAAATTGGTGCTGTACCACAGCCAGACAACTTGGAAATCCCCATCAAAAAATGTGCAAATGAAACCAAGTATAATGTCTATTCATTTATTTTTTACCCAGGAGTTTTATTTTATGCTGACTGGTATGCAGCACACTATCTTCACACAGCAGTTCTTTGCAGCCAAGCACTTTATGTGCCATAATGAGGGGCATTTTATAGACACAGTTAATTATAATGGATTTTAGGGCTTAGATAGGTGACAGCCTCATAGTGGGAGATTTCCCTACAGTTAAGACAAAGTTTCTCGTTAAGTAATATAGATACATTTCAGTTGGTTCCACAAAGGAAGGCTGACAGATAAGGCCAAACTTGTAAAACCAACCATCCATGGGCTGAAAGGTCTCAGCAGTAAGCCAACATGTAAAGTAATTTTAATAAAGAAAAATAGCCATGGACAACATCTCTCTATAGGACAATTACCATTCATGTAGTATTATACAGTATTAAGAACATCAGTCAACGCTATAGAAAGCCTCCTCTGACCGTCTCAGTATATATGTAATGACAGTATGCTATTATGTAAGCACGTATACAAAATACACATATCTACAAAAAATGAGAAATGAAGATAGATTATATGCTCAACCCTTTACATTTTAGCAACCCCATAGTATCCCAAAGTATTTTACTTTCCCAAGTGGACTCTATCATTTACTACTCTCCTTCCCAACTGTAATTAATCTGTTCTACTGATGAAAACGAGAGCAGTATATCCACACCCTCTCATTTTCAGGGGCACGTCTTGCAGGTTCCACAGTCTCAGGAATGCTAGATTGGGAGAGCTCATTACAATTAGTGATGTTTACTGTGTTTATGAAATTGTTTAAGTAGCCACAGTCAATGGAAGGATAAGCAAGTACTTATGGTCCAGAGACACTTACAAAAATAATTAAAAGAATTAATTCAAAACCATGTGGATGGAGTGTCCTTGTACATGGGAGGGAAATATTACCAGCAACCATGAATAAATCTCCTGAATTCAGGAAATCTATTGATGCCTCTACCTCAGTCAGCCCTCCACGTCCATGTGCGTGCGAAAGTTTGCCTGCCCTGCTCATCTGTGAGATCGCAAACAGCCTTTAATATTTCATTCGGCCCAAAGCACAGAGCGTGCTGAAATTCAATACAAGGAAATGCTTTATCTCTTTCTTCACAGACTAATAATCCGACAAAACCAGAAGCGACAGGGAGTCATGGCAAGTT
Source organism: Streptopelia decaocto (assembly GCF_964273445.1). Lineage (NCBI taxonomy): Eukaryota > Metazoa > Chordata > Aves > Columbiformes > Columbidae > Streptopelia > Streptopelia decaocto. Next base: position 44,289,926 of record NC_138657.1, read on the forward strand.
GTGAGGAAATGACGTGCAGACACTTCTGAACACTTTTATTGCTGTTTACTGTTTGGGATACTTGGAGTGAATAAACACCAATTAAGAGACTTTTGTTCACTGATGCATAAAAACAGACCCAATATGAAGGGCCCAACTGGTTACCAGAGTACTTTGACTAATTCTCTGAAACATTTCCACCTTCTAGCTTTGTAGATGTTATTAAAAATTATTTTCCTCATATTTTTCAAGAAGAAACAGGTTTAGTTCATTAAATGGAAAAAAACCTGCTAATTCAACAATCAACCCTAACATACAAATGGGAAAATATTACATATCCGTAGAATGCTTTGAAAAATATTGCTATTAAGAGCTAAATTTCACTGTATTTTTAGGATTGCCTTGATTTTCCCACATGCTGAGACTAACACTATCATCTCATTTCACTAAAGGACACCTAAAAATATCAGTCATTTACAGTGTATCAGACTGTGTTGCAGGGCAGTACTTTGAACAGTGTGCTCTGGACCTGCTCATGGAGACATTTAGATAGCAACACCCTTCTCCGTTAACAGAGATCTGAAAACAAAGACCTCATTAAAGACATGAGACAGAGTCCAAAATTGGGGAAGTTCTGAAGCAAATTACTTAATATTTTACTACTTACAGAATGTAACTCTGTAGTTAACAATAGTTGAAGGAAATACATGTCAATAAAATAATTTATTTTTGAATGTTAAATATTACTTCCACTAGATGGAGATTCAAAATTGCTGGTTAAGTTTATAAATAGTATCTACAGATTATGGTAATGGCCTATCAACCAGCTTTTAACTGTTTTTATTTTATCCAGCTGATCTAAGCGTATTAGAAGTATTGAGGAATATTCCAACTATAGAGGAATAAAAACAGAGAAGGATGGTCAACGTTGCTGATAAAATAAAGGAAAACATTTTTTTAGATACCTGCCTTATGATACTAGGATCCAATAATTGTTTCATGGCACGTATTATTAACTGGGAAAAATGTACAAATCCTAATCAATGTTTGTACCTTTTTTAAAACAAAAACTGGAAATAATCCATTCAGACTGTAGGAGTCCTTAGCTAAACACCCATGACATTTAGAATGACAAGCACTATAATGCTGTTCCATGATTTCATCAGGCTTCTAGACCTGGCAGCAGTAGACACTGTCAGGTAAATTACTGCACATACACTGTCTGCTGACACTGAAATAAAAAAATTGTGAAAAGCCTAAAATCAGACACATCATGCTGGAAGATGCAGGAAAGGTAATAAAAATATTCCATCGCTATATGCTTTTACATGTTACAAATAGGTCTTCAGAGATGGTATGTTTTTCAAGTCCCGTCTTTGCATGTATCTCTAGCATTCTTTGCTATTAACAAAGAATCCTGATAGAAGACAGTGAGTGAGAAATTAATTTCTTAATTGTATTAAAAATCAGGCATATCTTAGTTTAGGGAAAAAATAGAAGACAAAAAAAATTTGGCAAATCCTTCAACATTGAAAAGAAGCCTAGATCGTGAACATGGTCTGAGGAAACATACATCTTCCATACAAAATACCACACAGCAGCTTAAATATTTATTTTGATCAATATTGGACATTGCCGCAATGCTCAGATGTGAGGGGATGCATATAGCACTAACTTAAAGACCAGAAGTCCTTCAGAAAACACACCATTCCTGACACAAATCACACATATCAGAAACCACAAATATCTTGAAATTATCCAAAATTATGATCAAAACCAAGAGTCCATAAAGCAACTTTAATGTTACATTGACACACAGAAGCACTGTACCTTTACTCTAAATAGTTGTGCACATCGTAGCTGAAGTTTTAAGTTGTTTTATCATGACACTCTTAGTCCAGTCTTACATTCACCCAATTCTACAACAATCAGCGAATCTCATTATTCCTGCAGAGCACAATTGCTACTATATGTAATATATAATGTATGGTTGGACTCCGTCTTAAAGGCCTTTTCCAAGCAAAACCACTCTATGATTACATTTGTATCTGTTATCAAAATAAAAGCCTAGATGTTCCAGCATGAAACTATGTATCCTACAACTCATAGCTGATATGCAGCAGTACATACAGTAGATGTTCTCAGAAGTGTTAGGCCATAGTCCAGACTGTTGGAAGTACTGTTTATTATATTTACACAAGAAATCTCTAGCTGAAGTTTTCCAGTCTCACCCATTCAAATTGAACAGAAGACTCAAGTTTCAATATTAAATACATTTTTCTAATTTAGAATGCTGTCTCTCATGCAAGTAGAAGTTGAGGATGCAAAAGATAATAACTAAAATGGCATTATTTCTTAAACTGCCCATATTTTACTCACTTTATCCACTTTAATGATTATCCCAAGTATTTCAATGAGTCTACTCATCAAAGTATGGCAAGCAGAATTTGTTTCAATACCTTTAACACTCTGAAACTGCTGCAAGCATTGCACTGTCTAGCTGACTTGGCCATTGATACCAGATGTGTTAACATGTCAGCACCCTGCATCCATTACTAAAGTCAAGCCCTCTCTGATTTATGAATGTTTTATTTCTTTCTTTTTATTATCCTAGTAACACTTCAATGCAAGGGAAAAAAGGGTCTGATGGTACTGCAGGAGAGAAACAGAGCTTGTAATTCAGTTTCATTTTGGGAGTATATCCAAGCAACAATGCTTACCAGTTTGAAAGGAGCTAATGAAACATCACCCTCCTGTGAGCTGTATTCCTGTATCACTTTTGTGTTACAAATGATTTCTTAAGAACAGAGGTGTCCCTCAACACAGCTACTCTACTTGAGAAGTCTGAATGTTCAGAGGATAGAGGAAGAGGACCTATTTCTGTGCCCTAGCTATCACCATACATTCTAGAGTAAGAACTTATCCTACTTTAATTTGGTGTATTTCTTCGATATCAACCATTTATGAAGCAGAGCTGTTTATATACACATTATCAGAATGCAAAATTCTACCAGCAATTTGTATCTATTATTTTTCTTGGAGAGCAATCAAATAACTGTTTTTAAAGTTCGAATTGGAGTTTCAGCCATTCCACAAATTAACTTGCTACAGCTTCCTGGGATATGGGAGAAGAAACCTCAAGATCAATAACTACAGAATTAGTCCCATTCATCCAAACTATTCAGCCGTAAAACAGTCCAGCTGTATGCTTTTTATTTAAGGCAATTCCTCTCTTTTATGACATGATGCATTTTATTTTCTTATTAAATATGATTTAAAAGAATGAAGTGTTCATTGTAGAAATAAAAAGCAAATGGGCAGCAACTCAGCTCTGTATCACAAATATTAACTTTAATGTGAAGAGGCACAAATTGGCTTTTCTGCCATCAGGGGGTCCAAGGATTAAAAAATTAATGTCTGTCCATCCAGAGAACAGCTGTTCAGAAAATAAGCCACATTTGCCACTTTTTGCACAGGATTGCAAGACCAAAAAGCTGTCTGTACTAAAATGAGTTTTGCAAGCACTTAAGTCACTAAGGAGTGCTCCTTGCAAAAGCAACTCCAACATTTCCCTCCTAAGCCCTGTACTTCCTGTATTTCAGTGGATAAGATTTAATCCAAGGAAAATGTCTTTTCAGAAGGCCACCACTTCATTTCCCTGTGCTTCATCTGGAAGCCATGCCATACTGCAGGTAAAGGCAAACCTATATGAGCAGTTCCTTCTAGCTAAACATTTGCCCACTGTTAACCAGCTGTTTTTTCCAGACTTTCAAGACTGGCCCAGATATCCACAGCTACCAATCAGTTCTGCCTGCAATTTTTGCCGTTCCCGGCACTAAAGTAAGAAGAGATCTCATTCTAGCCCTTTGCAGGTTATTTCTTCTGTGGTGTCAGCTAAGAAATGCTCCTCATAATCAGGGGTATTGTATTTTTAAATTACAAAGTGCAGCTGCCTTACAGTGAATGGGGATCTGTAACCTCAAACTGCAGTTCTTAAAGAGGTCACAGTTTAAATCTCGTTATGTATAGGAGGATGAGCAAACTTAGCTTTGATTAGTTGTAAAGTGATAGAACCACCTTATTCACCTCCTTTCCTCCCTCTCTCCACTCCTCACCCTAACCAAAGACAAAAGAAAAAAAAAAAAAAACACCACTCTCTCTTTGCTCCAGTGATCTGTTGTTTGGAGAATGCGATCTGCCCATGCGCACAGTCCCTTGGCCATCTGGGCCATGAAGGGCCCTCAATCCCAGCCCTGAATGGTAATTGTCTCAGAGAGCACCCTCACAGGCATTTCAGGCAGTGGGGCTTATTAAAATCCTGAAGGGCAGTAATCCCTGAATGCCACTAAAAAGATCTCCAGCTGCTACCATTTATGAAGTGGGCTTGACAAGAGAGAGGAGAGGGAGCTGGGGGGGCAGGGAAGGGAAAAGAAGAATTTAGAAGAGGCAAGTTATCCAAACAGGGCCTCCATCAGAAGAGTCACGTTTTATCAGCTTAGGCTTTCTTGTCTCAATTCTCAAAGGTATCTCCACCCCAAACCTGCATTAAGTCTTCCTTGTTCCTGAAGGGGGTAGGGAAGGGGAGGAATACCTCGTGAACAAATGCTTACAGAAGACCTAAAATTAGACAGGAAAGTGAAATGAGGAAGGCAGGTGAGGGAGCCAGAAGCACAACTGAGGTCTGCCTTTTCCCAGCGGGTATGAAGAAAATTTCTTAATGTGAAAGCATTCAAAACCAGTTTTCTCTGTATGTGCATGTCTCTCCCCCTGTAATTCTGAAAAGGTCTTTTCATCTCATTAGGTTAAGCTGATTAATAAAAATTCAGCAGTTTGCCCATTGCTTCTTCAGAAGTGGTGAAGCAAGTTGAAAGATGCAGGCGGAAGGTTTTTGTGTTGGAGACAATAAATGGGATGACTTCTTAAATCCTTCATTGTCATCCTCCATTAGAGATAAATAGACACCTTGGCTCAAATTCTTCAAACAAACACTACTTTGCTACACTTCTTTATTTTCTATCAACCTTCATGAAAAGCTTTAACCCTTCCAAAGTGCAGGGATTTGTGTGTGTGTTTTCTAATTCACCAAGTAAGTGAAAACTTTCATTTCAGTAATTATTTAGAAACGCTGTCGAAAAGGCATTATTAAACACTTATCTGGAAAACAGAGGCCGTGGAAAATGAAGAATATGAGCTGATCAATTCCTCTATTTTAGTACTAAAACACACTCAAAACTGAAGTTGTATGTGTAATTTCCATATCTCCAGAACCTGCTATAACTTCAACATGGTTTTAAAGAATATTCTAGAGAACAGTACTTAAAAATTCTGCATTAACAATGTTGAAAGCCATTACATGTATTTTTTTAAAATACTATGAATGAATGTAATTAATCTTCTAAGGCCCTAAGGATAAAATGATGTATCTGTTCTCTAGCTGAAAATTATAAATTGGGTATTTTGAGGTGTTATATTTGCAAAATCCGTTTCTAAAAATATTTTTTTTCTCAATATATCAGAACTTGACTGCTCAAATGAAAGATCAGGTTGAAAAATCAAATAACTTCTACCTGTTTCCTCACAATTTATGAGCCCATTATAAGTTTCTTTAAACTGTTTTATGCACAAACATCACAGTATCTTAATTAATACAAATAAAACCAGCTTTCCACAATGTCATACTTTTCTAAAATGCTACAATGTCCCTGTATTTTAGAGAGGTGTTTGATCAGACAGGCACTTATATGACATGCTGAAAGTGTTTTTACTGATATTAGACCAGAATTTCAGGATATATTTTTTAAAAGTGACCAGTAAGAGTAGCTCTCCTGTATAAATGAACATATATGAGTCTGTATAATTTCTTTATTCTACATTAAGTCAGAGTACCAGACTGGATATAATGAATCTTATCTGCTGATACTTGCACAGATCATTGTAAAACATGTGCCAATGTTGATATTCCATAGGCAGAGTTACTGCAGCTTTCAGCAAGCATCCTTGTGTCAAACCAGTGAGTATCCTCTCCAGGCATTTGCTTTTTAAGGGCAATTTGGGCTTGTATCTAACATCCCCCAAGATTAAATGAGCATTTTCATGTTCTGTTTAAAAAATGACATGTTGTTCTGAACTTTTAGTTCAGATAGGAGTATAAACTACAATGGACCTTCAGGAACCTGCTGGGTTCATACTTCGTTATGCCCTGTTTGGTACAACCACTCCTATACTTTATGATAAGTAATTATACAAAAGAAAATGTCCATGCATGTTGTGGACTCTGTACTCTAAATAAGCAAATTTTAATGCTGAAGAAAGAACTTTCATTGATGCATCTTGAATTTTCCTGGTTGTAGAATGCCAATCATACTACTAAAAACTATTATGTCAGAAGAGAAATAAGGAAGCAAGACATACACATATATGTGAAGAATACAGAAAACCAGAAGGAAATTGCCTTTGACATAACAGTTTGGTAAGAACAGTTTTTATTTAATTGGTGTAATTATCAACTGTTTTTTTTCATAGACATATTAACTATATGCAGGATATATACGTATATCCTCAGTGTGGGCAAAAGCAGCAATTGCAGTAATCCTTCCCAAGAATAACTGAAATGTGTCATAATAAAAATATACACCTGTATATTGTCCTGAATTTCATGTCCTAAATTATCCTCTCATTACAACTAAAATATAGCAATGAAAACTAGTATTGGATTGTCAAGAAATAAAATTATGTTGCCCAGTTACGGTACCATTGTTTGGTATTGTTTCTGACCAATCAAGCCATATTAAATTTAGTTCTGCTAAACCTCAACTTTTACATTTCTTCTTAGTAATAAATGAACTCGTGGATGCAGAATCTGGCTAACAGACAAATACAGAAGAACATAAAATTTAACTCCTTCCTGACCCAAAACACAGAAGCAAAGACATAAACTGTGTTCAGTTAGCAGGTTATGTACATCCCTGATTAATCCACCTAGAGCAACAGACTGGGTGTGCGCAAACCCCATTTTCTAGGAGAACAGCTTTTATCATGTTTTATGACTTCAATTAATTAATTGAAAGGCCACAGTGCCATAGGAAATGATCTGTACCAATCAAACCAGGACACTAATTACAGTACCTGCACAGATGATGATGGTTTTCCTTCCCTTTGTTCTCATGCAGATCTTTTTCAATGTGAAAGGTATAAAAGCTTAGCAGTGCACTAGGCACTGTAACTCTACATTGCCACCTCCCCTGCATCCATTGCTTCAGTCTTCATGGAAACATGCCTAACAGGTCTTCATACAATTTTGTTTTGTTCTTTGCAGACTCCTAGTGTAAGATAAAACACTCCTCTTGAGAAGAGTGTTGAAGAAATTCCACTCATGTTGGCCATTGCGACATTTTGGTTCTTTAACTTATTTTAAGAAAACACTGGTAGAATTAGATTTAAATTAAAAAAAAAAAAAAAAGGCAATAAACCCATTCAGTTGTGTGATAATATTTGTCCATCATAAAATTTTGTTATTAGAAAATAACAAAGATAAATTTAGAACTTCTAAGAGAAACAGTGGGCATGACTGCATATGGGGGAGAGTATTTTGCATTAATACCGTACAATTATTGTACTCATTTGATATCTGCATAAATATTTACAGAATAAAAGAATGAAAAAATTTGAAGAAAACAGATGCAACGCAGTGTGCAGTTGTAAATACCAAAAACTACCTGCTTTTCAAACGGACTTCTGTTAAAATGAAAATAGCTGGTTAGGATGTTATCCTACAAAATAAAACTGCATGATGGAGCTGTCAGGCAAACACAACATTACAGAGATGAAAACAAACAAACAAACAAAAAGGTAAGACCATATTTCTAACGAGGCTTATAAGCTTTTTAAAAAACCCATGGTTACAGTTGAAATATCAGCTACAGTAGTGAAGAAAAACAATTTTTTTTTTTTTTTAGCATGCAACTGAAGAAAAAGAGCACGTAAATACATTACAATTTAGGTTGGCATTTTTTTAAAATAAAGGCCAGTCAATTCACAGCTAAGTGTCATTTAAAACAGTTGATGTTGCAAGTACAAAGAAGGGACAAAGGAAAGAATGCAAGACAAGAATCTGGTTACTTGTTGCCTTACACTGACTTTATTGAAAGTCACTTTGCATTTGAGGCATACACAAAAATTTTCTAATGATGTTTAACTTTTTCAAACTGATGTTTTTGATGCAGTGGTTTTCAGTAAAATGTATTTTCCAGCTGTTGTTTTAAACTCCAAGACAGAAGTAAATACAAGTAATAGTTAAATTTGGAAAACTGATAAGGTGTAAACCTGTTATGTGTTTAAAATACTAGTTCAAAGGAAAAAGATTCACCACAGGAAAAAAAGCTCATAAACCTTCTTTTTCTGTATGACAACTACAAATGCCACACTCTGCATTTCTGTCTTCAGAGCAGATAAAGGAACTTGAATAGGATCTGGTGATCAGCACACAATGTTTATATAGAATATTCTTCTTATTAGGAGCAGAAAAAAAAGAAAAGAAAAAATGGGGGGGGGGGGGGGGTGGAATTTACTTCAACATAACAGATTTTACATTCTAAAGTATTCCACACACAAAACCAGCTGATCTCAAGCAAAATGGAAATCCTGGTTAACTAAAATTCAATCACATTGCTCCATAGCAATTTATAATAATGTGTTACCTACTTATCAAAAGTTTTTTTTTTTTGGCTTTGAAATAGTACTGCTTTCTATAAGCTTGAAAACCAATGCTTTTGCTAGCTTTAATCCACTGTACTTGAAATTTTTTATCTGCAGTATGTTCATATTTCAGGTAATTCTCATCCTTGTTTCAACTTCTCCCTTGAAGCCTCGGTTTCTTCTCACTGTAAGTGCTGCTAAGGGGTGCATGCAAAGCACAGTGCAAACTCATTGTTATTAGCATGATGTCAAGCACTTCTTTCTAGATAAAGGACCAGTGCAGTAACAAGACAATCCTATTCCCAACTGAGGAGAGTAAACAGAATTTGCTTTTATACAGCTCCTTTCATATTCAGAATATCCCAATATGCTTTACAATAATGAGATAGATACACTGTCATTTCTGTAATCTTAAACGCAGAGGGCAAGGTTCTGTCTTATGAGTACGAAGAAAAGGAGGTCATGGATCCTTTGAAGTTTCCTTATATCATTTAGACTAAAGGACAGGAGGGAATGGAGAACATAGCTGAGACAAAATAGAAAGGTATGAGGACAGCTGACCATTGTGAAATGTGTGAGACACATCTCTTTCATCACATTCAAGGAGCACCTATCTCAAAGCAAAAATGAATCAGCAGGAAAGAATTTTTTTTTTAAGACTGGCAGCGGGTACAATGCTAATCATATTTTTCTTTGAAGGCTTTTCTTGTATGGGAAGCGAGGGAGGGAGCTAGGAAGCCTGGTGATACGAATTTCACTTTCATCACAGCAAGTCAGGGATCTATACATACACAGAGACGCAGTTCAGGTGAATGTAATGTAGTAGGCTGTGTTACCCACCCAGTCAACACAAGGAGTCATCCTATAAAGAGGTGAAATATCCTGGTGAACAAGAGTTTGAAAAGAACTTAGGAAAAAACACTCCCAAGGAAAACAGAAAGGGGACAGAAGGGTACAAACAGATGAGACCACTGGCTGGTAGAAGCTTCTCAAACAAGGATGTACTGGCCAAGGAAAGCACAACAGTCTGCAGCTTGTTTTATTGCTAAGCTGTGTTCCCACATGAATTAATAAAAAGTGGTGGCCTAATTAAACTACATACCCTGCATCTTGTCTTCCTTCTGCACAGCAAATATAACAGCTAAATGGAACAGAGCAGCAGTCGTTGAACTCTCCAAAATACTTCATCCATCGCTGCTCTGATTAGAGCCTCAACCAGTGAAGGAGAGAGAGTTGCCCAAGAATCCAGCTTCATTGCCTAGCTGTTCACAAAGGAATGCAAAATCCTTTGCAGGAAACATCCCCTGAAGGAAAAAGTTGCTAACCCTTCTCCACACCTTACCTAAATGATTCTAAGGCTATGCTCATCTGGCACCTCACACAGAAAGAGGATGGATGGTCACAGGCACTTCACTTCTGCGAAGTTTTATGCAACCCAGAGTGAGTCCTTGCCCCTTTTTTGTTGGAGGCTTCCTTTTCCTCTGCACTGAGCAGTTATGCCTTCAGCCGTGTTCACTGTTTAATTTCCCCAACTCCCTTTCTTCTTCTTCTAAAACATGCATACTTCAGCCTTGGCTATGGCGTGCTGACTGAGAAGAAACAATAGGAGCCTTTCAAGTCTTCAGAGTGAGCTTTGAGCAAGGCTCAACCCAGAGACCCAGTCAATATTTACTACAGTTTGAAGCCACTGTTTCATGGCTCCTTCCAAGCAGAACACACAAGTCAAGAACCCCAAGACCTTACACCATTTTCTTTCAACAAGGTAAAAAGAAGGGGGTAAACAGGTTACAACCAAAACCACCTTTTATTGGAAATACTCATGGTCACAGAACAAAAAGAATAAAGGGAAGGGGGACAGGAAGGGTATAGAAGAAACTGAACAATACCAGAACCTATGTTTGAAGAGTAATCAGCAACTTATAATTAAGAAAGTATTTTTTTCCCCTGAAGCTGATTAGCAAAATTTTAAAATCACACACCAGACAGCTACTAGATGCAAATCCATTTAAAGTTACCCAAGCAAGTGAACTTTGCAAAGAAACCAACCTCATCAACTATTTAAAGCTCTCATTCTCTTTGCAACACCTAGGGCAAAGCATGACCACAGACTGTAGCATGACCATAGATTATAGCAATGCACCTTTTTGCACAGATAAAACCGTCTGATGTTTAAAAACCATAAGTAACACACTTTCAGCTTATTGAGAGAAAAAAAGTATAGGAAAATGGTTAAGAAATGACATTTTTCACTTTAAAGAACTAGGTCATGGGCAAGATGTAATTATGCCCATGGTCTACTTCTAGAACCTTGCAGAATTGCAGCAAAACCAACAAAATCAAAAGAAGTGTCCTGGAAGACAACTGAGGTTGTCATTTGTAGAAACTCCTCCCCTTCTTCTTCAGCGTCTTCCCTTGCTCCCCATAACCATCCACATTATTAAAAAAAAAAAAAAAGCCTTCCCAAAACCACATTTCTGACAGTGAAGTACAACTGGATTGACAATCATTATTTACCTGTTAAAACTGAAAGGCAGCTGCATGGGTTTTTTTGTTTAGAGTGGTTGGACTCCTGTCTGAATATGCTTTCTCATATTAGACTCCACTGAAAGTTTTGAGTCAAAGAGTCTGACAAAACACAGTTAAAACAGGAAATATTACGGCTTTACTTTCAGATGTGTCAGGATCTTTTGAAAAACACATTTTTTGTCAGCCCTGGTGTTAAAGGGCATGCAACAGCAGAACAGATGCACCTTTCCACCTCACATGTTCAATTTTCAGATGCATGGAGTTTTGATTATTTGAGTAGCTTTATTTGAGAATGTTGGATTATTGTCATGGCATTTGTTTGATCTTTAAAATTTGGTAACATCAGATGGGATTCCCAGCTACTTTCCATTCCACTCCTCTCACTTTAAGGGAACACAGGAGAGCTGATAAGCATCAAAAGATAGGTAGAAAGAACCAGTATCATTAAAGACACAAATACATCTGCAACAGAGGCAAGACTCCCAAGTACCTGAGAAATGCTTGTTTCCAAAGAGTTCAAAAGAATAAAGTTGAGTTTGCCCAGTCCTAAGGAAATAAGTACAGGCTGCTTCACACCAAGATCAGTTTGTAAGATATTTCTTTTACCCATCTTCGGTCATTTTTTAAGTATTACCTCCTAAAAGCACAGGAGGAAGCAATTCCAAAATGCCAAAAATCTAGCAGAGGAGGGAAAAAGCCAGCTTGGTTGAGCAGGGATCTTCTTCTTGTAATATGGGAAAAAGAGAAATTACACGGTCAGCGGAAGCAAGGTCAGGCAACATGAGAGAACTACAGAGATGCTGCTCGCCGCTGTAGGGAGGAAATTCGCACTGTCAAAGCTCAATTAGAGTTGAAGCTGGCCAGTACTGTGCAGGACTAAAAAGGCTTTTTAAAATATATTAATGACAAAACACAAACTAGAAATAACATTGGCCCACTACTCAATGAGCATGATTGCCTTATTAACAGGGACATAGACAAAGCTGAGATGTTTAATGCCTTCTTCACCTTGGTCTTCAACACAGAAGATGGACATGGGTGCCCCCATAGCCCTGGGTTAGAAAACCATAGCTGCGTGAACAATAAACCTCAACCAATCTGGAGCCTGTACGGGATTTGCTGCTCCAGCTAGATCCCTACAAGTTGATGCAGCCTGATGGGATTCATCCAAAGGTGCCTAAAGAGCTGGCTAATGTCATAGCAAGACCTCTCTCTGTGATTTTTCAACACCCCTGGGAATCTGGAAGCTGGCTAACTGGAAGCTGGCAAATGTTGTCCCACTCTACACAAAGGGCAACAGGGATGACCCTGGCAACTACAGGTCTGTCAATCTCACTTCTGTGCCTGTCAAAATCACAGAGAAGATTATTCTGGGAGTTATCGAAAAACATCTGAACGACAATGCAAGCCAGCACATGTTCATGAGGGGAAAGTCCTGATTAACAAACTTAATTTCTTTCTACAACAAGGTTACCTACCCAGTTGATCAAGGGAAGCCTGTCAATGTGATCTTTTTGGATTTCAGTAAAGCCTTTGATACTGTCTCTCCCAGTATCCTCCTGGACAAGATGTCCAGCACACAGCTGGGTAAACACACAATACAGTACGTAAGCAATTGGCTGAAGTGCCAGGCTCAAAGGGTTCTAGTAAATGGGGTTATGCTGGCCTGGGGAGCAGTCACTAGCGGGTTCCACAGGGATCCATCTTAGGGCCAGCACTCTTCAATGTCTTTCTAAATAACTTAGACACAGGACTTGATGCAATACTAAGTTCACTGATGACATAAAATTGGGAAGAGATGTTGACACTCTCGAGGGCAGAGAGGCCCTGCAGAGGGATCTGGACAAATTGGGGAACTGGGCAATCACCAACCGCATGAACTTCAACAAGGGCAAGTGCCAGATTTTGTACCTGAGACACGGTAACCCTGGCTGTACATACAGACTGGCATATGAGATGCTAGAGAGCAGCTCTGCGGAGAGGGATCTGGGGGTTCTGGTTGACAGCAAGTTGAGCATGAGCCAACAGTGCCCTGGCAGCCAAGAGGGCCACCCAGGTTCTGTGTGCATCCAGCATGGCATTGCCAGCTGGGTGAGGGAGATGATTGTCCTGCTCTGCTCTGACTGGTGCGGCCTCACCTGGAGCACTGTGTGCAGGTCTGGGCAACACAGGATAAAAAGGATATTAAGCTACTGGAGAGTGTACAGAAAAGGGCTACGAAGTTGTTGAAGGATTTGGACGGGAAGCCATATGAGGAGCAGCTAAAGTCACTTGGTTTGTTCAGCTTGCAGAAAAGGAGACTGAGAGGAGACCTCATTGTGGTCTACAGCTTCCTCACAAGGGGAGGAGGAGGGGCAGGCGCTGATGTCTTCTCTCTGGTGACCAATGACAGAACCCGAGGGAATGGCAGGAAGATGCGCCAGGGGAGGTTTAGGTTGGACATTAGGAAAAGGTTATTCAGCCAGAGGGTGGTGGAGCACAGGAACAGGCTCCCCAGGGAGGCAGTCATGGCCCCAAGCCTGGTGGTATTCAAGAAAAGACTGGACAATACTCTCAGATGCATGGTGTGAACTGTGGGGTTGTCATATGCATGGATAGGAGCTGAACTCGATGATCCTTATGGATACCTTCCAACTCAGGATATTCAATGATTCTATGATCTTTCATATTACCTTCTCCTAACTCCATGTGCAGGGTGAGAATGTTAATAGATGGATAAATAAGCTGAAGCACCTAAAAAATAAATATGTAACAATGCCTGAAACAATATCTAAGATGGAACCAAAGTTTTTTAGAGGAAAAAGCAATCAGTAAACAACAACCAAAATAAAATGTAAAATGGGCTTTCCAGAACTGGTATTTGTTAAATATATTTTTAGAGAGATTTAATAGTGTTCTGTTTTTTTAAATAGCTTAGCATTACTAATAATGTTTTTGAAATGTAGAGAGGAGCAAAAGGGAATGTAGAGAGGAGCACAGTGAAGTACTGTTGACTGAACAGGCAGTACTTGCTTCATTCTCTTCTAGTACTGCAACTTAGTAAATAGAATAATATCGCAATGATTCAGTAAAGTGAATGGGAATTTCATGCAAACATAGCACAGCATCTGGTCAGTGTGTGTTAACACACTATTTTCCTTCACTCTTGGTTAAATAAATATTGCAGAATACTTCTTACAATCTATTCTTGATCACTTATTATGGAACACTGCAGAAAAGGTATCTAGTAATCCCACACTATCATAAATCAGGATATTCTGTGTTACTCAGGTAATTTCTCAACTGACAACCCATATTTGTGTAAGCACTACTCTTGCTTCTGACATATTATTTAAATAAGAATATTTCTGCAGTGATGTGGACCACTATAAGTAGAGTGAAGGAAAAGTTCTCTCTATAACTTACGAATTTATTTTTAAAAATATAATTATTTCTTTTCTGTCTCAAAGCTGGGAATGTTTCTCAGATCAAACCCATGAGGAACATCATCATTAACAGTAACCACAGATAACAATACTATCTCTAGCACGTTTAACTGAAAACCACAGAACTTTTTCACCCATGTACATCACCATACTTCTAGGCCTAAGACACCACCAAGACTTGGTTTGTCTCTGACGTGTTCATTACAGTGTGGAAAGTAGAGGATATTTTGTCTTAAGGGTAGGGCTGAATATGAAAGAAAACAGATAATTCAAGAACATTGGGTTAAAACCACCTGATACTAATTCTGATCTAAAAATCAAGTCTAGGCATCCACTATACTATTTTTATAAGGAAAATAACCACACAAATACAAAGAAGATGCAATCATTCCTTTGTCGTACATAAGAAAATAACAGTACAGAAATCCTAACTGGGCACTGCAACAGTCTGATTTACTCACATAAGTTACAAAGGCAGAATTGCTTTCATCAGTAATAATATATTAGCTCCAAACTCTACACCTAAAATAAAGTGCTTATGAAACGCTTCCAAATGCTTTGTTCTGAAGAAGGCCATTATATCAGCACTAAATCAAGAGAGCTAATATGAAAAATGGAAAACGGAGATTTCTTTTTACAGTAAGCTATAAAATGTAGTTCAATCAGAGACATGGTCTAAAAAAGTAACATTAAAGTGATGCTGTAAATCACTAAGAAAACTTATTTTTTTAGAAAAAAAAGAAAAAGAGCCAACTATTGTGCTTCAGACTAGAAACAGAGAATATGGAGGTTTTTTTCATAGAGTGTTATCCACACATGAGTTTTATATAATTGAGATACAGAGAAAGGATTTGCTCAGAATTTGGATGCAATGAATAGCCAAGATACAATGAGAAACAAGTATGATCTACCTCTCTAATTAATTTTGCTTCTTCACCCACACTGTCACTTGTTATGATAATGTGAATCTTAACCTTAATGAGGATTTTTATAACACCTTGATTACAGATACTGCAAATGACAACACTCTTTTTATTTTGTTTTTATTTTAATGAAGAACCTCTTTATACTCTTGGAACACTTAACAAATGTATGGAATTTCTGCTAGTGAAGTTTCAATCTACAATACAACTTTTGTACTAATTGTTAAGAGACTGATGTATATTTCAGTTTTTAAGTGAGGATTATGCTAATAAGCCTGTTACAAAATGATCATATTCTCTGCAGTAAGTGTTCCTAGTATTTTTGTAGACTTAGTTTGTTCTGAGGACTGTTTAAGACCCACATTCTACGCAAAATTGTGGACTCATTCCTTTACAGCATTTGTGAACTCTATATTAAAAGCTATTAAACATTTACAGGACATTTTTGAAATATATTTTTAAAATTAACTTCACAGAAGATTTCAAAAATTTCAGGAACCTTGCAGGCAACTCTCTACAAATACATACAATTAACATGAAACTGGGCTCAGTATCATACAACTGGATATACCAACACAGAGACTACAAAACGTGATCAAATTTCAAATGTATGCACAATGGATATAATTAAAGAATTAGAACTTGATTTTTTTTGTGAGACTCAATTTAAAGAAAAAGAGGTTTATTTCACCACCATCTGTCTTCTCAATATGTGCCATATTTCCTGAAAGATGTGTCTTCCTCTCATTATATTGTACCTCATAGCCACTAGATATTATCAAGTCCACTAAAATAAAGAAAAATTTAATACTGGGTACTCCAGTAAAAAAAAGATGCTTCAAGAAAAATTGCTTTCTCATACTCCCAGCAACCTCAAAATACACTGACACACCACACAACAAGAATTTCTGCTCACCATTTTGGTGAAAAGGTAAAATTACATGGTATATCTATTAAATAGTTCACCTTTGCAAAGAGAAGCAGCATTTTACAGCAAAGTAGGAACTTCTTTTTTGAAGACTATTTCTCTATCTTCTAGAAAACAAAGACTTATTTCCTGAATACAGTGTTTCAATTATGTCAGTGAGGAAACAATTCTATCCTAGGATCACAGGATCCATCTTGTCTTTAATAGGTATCTTATCTAGAAGAGCACAGTATATTGCATATAATGCTTTGGAAAATACATAACCTGTGTCCCAGTGGTATACTACTATATCTGATTAATTTTACCTTCATGATCTTAAATAATTGACTTTTTTTTGGCACATATCAAATTGTTCTCCACTGTATAAGGCATCCAACACCTCAGAGTTTCACCAATGCCTATCTGCTAATCATGAACGGTAAGCAATTCTCACTTTTGAAACTGCTGACAGCAAAGCAACTACTACTTAAACTTTGGCACCCCTCAGCCCCCAAAAGGTGAAGGTTGAAACTTTGCAAAAACTGTTAAAAAAATCTTAGTATAGGACTTATTTGGACCCAATCAGACAAGCACCCACGGGGATATATAATCCCATGCTGCTGTGACCTCTCACTAGATGCGATGCATGCAGATTGCGTGGCCTCACAAAAACCAGCAAGACTAACTACTGAAACTCTTATTCATTAACTACACCATAAAGTCATCAATCCAAGACCTAAATCAACTCCCATCCAAAGCACTGGGAGAATCTTTTCAAGAAAGTTGGATCTGAACACTGCCAAAAATACTCCAAAAAAAGCATCAAAAGATGGTATATTAAAAAAAAAAGAAAAAAATAAGAAAAAAATACTAAAATTAGATCCTGTAGTATCAATTGAGGCATATAATTCAAATAAATAGACAGACTTCCATTCCTCATTAGTACACATGAACTCTTACTGACATCAGCAACTTTTAAAAACTAGGATATTTATTCAAACTACGTTCCTTAATCAGCTTTAGGGACTATTTTTTGAAAGGTGTTTGAGTACCTAAGGGTATAAAAAAACAAAATTTTTTTTTTTTTTTTTAAATCAGTGGACTAAAAAAAAATGCTTAAAGAAATTTTACAGGCTACAAAAAAAATCAGTAAATACTGCTGTGAAGGTACAACTTCACTCCTTCAATGTCTTTAAGGAGAGCATTCACAATCATTCACTCTGCAATTATGCACTTATGCTTGCATTTGGAAATATATGTGCACTGATAAATAGAACTGGCACACATTTCACCAAAGCTGCTATTTCAGTACTCAAAAATCTTAACCTGATGTCACTGAAGATGACCTGCACACCATGGGCTGAGAACAGAAAAAAGGTGAACATGGAACCTAGATGCTTTCATTCAGCTTTTTTTTAACCCAGTTTACTATGCAGGACACAAGCAAAAGCATACAAAGGATAAGATGATTTGCACCCACTTAATAAATGCCGGCAAATACCAGCTTTGATCCCAGCAATTTTATTGGAAGACTCAGTTCACCAGAAAGTGTGTAAGACAAAAAGAAAGGCAAAAGTGACTGAAATGCAAAGGGAAAAGTGTATGGAACTTAGGCATAAGTGAATGGAAAAATACAATCCTAGAATTAAGATCTTTTGAAAGCAGGAATAATAAACTTCCAAGTAAATGTCACTTCACTACGACTGAGTTTCCCCAATTGGGTATTGTATATATGTAATTTTATATATATAATTATTAGGCACACACTTTCCATGTTCTTTCCCCCCAAAAGCAGAGCTGACAATGGTGACAGCAGAGTGTGTAATTAGTTTTTATTGTTCCCCTGACAGCCATAGCTCTGCAAGGACCCCTTGCCTTTTCCATTGTAAATGTTATGGAAAAATACACTAATGACAGGCATTTAATTATGGGCACAGCGACCATGATGGGAGCTGTGCCAAAAGTGATTGGCAGCTTTGGATACCAGATATTCACAGCAATGGTTCTTTATCTCCTATACCTTGTAACCCAGATAACTAAAGGTGTGAGTTTTTAAAACTATCTTTTCTAAAGTTTTGCCTGTTGACTATAGATATTATTTATTATTAATGAGCACCACCTTGAAACCAGACAGAAAAAAATAAATAGACAAAATGGTAATTTTTTTTGTTCAAGAGTAGCATGAGGTTTTTTGAAAGATGTCTATCCACTGACAATATCATCAACATAAAAAAAAATCCCCACCAACTCTGGCACATAGTTGCCTTTTATTTTAATACATAGCTAAAATAAAAAAATACTATGCTCCCTTAACATGTCTTTATTCCATATTTACATTAAACTGTCCCACATTCTACTGTAGTTGCTGAGGTGCTTTTTCGCCTGATTAATTAGCAATTGGGAGACACACTTTTTGGCAGCTTTTACATCCCTATTATTTCTTCTGGTTTGGCACAAAACCTCCCTTTTGGAGCACAAGTATTTGTACTGTACCCTGCTTAGTGATGGATCACTAATTTTTAATAAACTAAGCCCCAAGAGAACTGCAAAAAGATGTGTAAGTGTATTGGAACAATAACTGTAAACAAATTTAAAAAAAAAAAAGGCAGGGAAAAGTGGGCAGAGCACTTGCAGTACATAAAATATTAAGTCTTCTCCAGACTACGCATACAGAGCCTATCCAGGAGGTCAGATGTAGTCTCAAGGCACAGGTCTGAATTGGCTTTTAACTATTTGATCTGAATCTCCGCCTTTATCTTTAAAATTCTTTAAAAACCTGACTAGCTAATGTGGATGCACATTTTCCTTGAAGAATGCTATATGTGAATGTCCCTTTACTGTTTCTCATCCCTCCCCCACCACCAGATGAATGAAATTACTCTGTGAAGCAGATCTCTGTGAAGAATGACCATACAATTCTGGACCAAACGGTTCTAAGTCTATGTAGCAGTCACAAATCCCTGGCTAGGCTGAACAAAGCAACATTATTCCTAAATGGTAAGTTTGGGAATATAAAAGTGAAGTTGTCTGGCTCTAAAGTAGTAACTTGCAAATAGCTGCAGAATCAATGTTGACTCTCCATCCCCCATCCAGCTGGCTCTCATATCAGTAACTTCAAAAATGCAGTTTGCCATTATGGTGGCTTAAGGCACTTTATGTGACCATGCTGTGTGTGCATGTCAGAAGGTCAATACTTTCAAATTCCAGAGTCTCTCTTTATTTCGTTCTTTTCTGGAAACAATAGGAAAGAGAGCAGGATTGATAGCTCCTACTTTGTTAACTTCTGCTCACCAAATGCCTTGTCTGTATGAATAAATAACTATTTTTTTTAAAATCTGATTAGACATCAACTAAAGTAAGAAAAAAAAAAGTCAGCTGGTTTTTCTGCTCATTAACAACCTTAATTAGCAACTTTCCTTGCAACAACTTCTAACAATTCCAGAGGACTCAACATCATTAAAGCTGCAAGCAGTCTTTACCTAACGCAGATAAACTAGCGTTGCAGACTGATAACTGCACTACAAAGATCATTATCAAATCTACCAGTAAGTAAAGTAAAATACTTACTTCTTCTGACTCCTCACAAAAAAATACGTCTGTATTTTATTTACACAGCACTACCAAAACAATAAAATATTAGACATTGAGAAAATTGGTAATTTTTGTTTAGTTTTGATTAAAATATTTAGAGTGTATCCAGCTCCAGTTTCAAAGGTACAGACTGAGATAAGATACTCAATTTTATTTACTAAATCAAAACAAATGTAAAAATGAAAATTAAAAAACATGTGTGCAGTATTAGTATAATAATAAAAATAATATATATATTTATTAGCAATTCCCTGTGTGGAAAGATAATGTGATTTCAATATCTGTAGAGAGAAGGAATTCCTCCTGAACTGTAATATGAATATGAAAAATACTATTTTAAAGTTACAAAAGAAAAAAAAAAAGTAGTGCTTTATTGCTACCCACTAGGGAAAGGCCATAGCGCTCAGGTACTACTGGTGAAGAACTCACACAATGTGTATATGCTTGTCACTGGCCAACCTCCAAGCAAAAAAATAAAATAATTTTGGAGAGGAAAATCTGTACTATTTCAACAAATAAAGAATGTTAGGGCTACACAGCTAACATTAATTATGGAAAAAAAATAAATTATGTTAAAATTTGCAAGGCCAAATTCGTCTTCAAGAATGGAATAAAGATACTTCAGCAGAGGATGATCAAAGTGAACGTATCTCCTACTCTTTTTTTTTGCCTCACTGGATGATTCACAAGCAAATCACTCCTTCCTTCTCTACGCTCCAGAACCATTTAATTATTGTCATCAAAAACTAAAAATGGTGTCTATCAAATAAGATGGTCCTTCAAGAGTTCAGAGAACACAAACAAAAAATACAAAGTTATCCAGTGACGAACATGAACTAAAATTTTATATTGCAGGTATTACTGTAGAATAGTTCTTCCTTAGATTAATATGCTGATTTAATGATGGACAAGAAAATTAACAAAGTAAAAATTACTAATACTCTACCTACAGGTTTTGTCAGCCTGAGATCCCTTTTTCCACACCACACATTAGCCTGGATAGGTAAATTCTTCCACCAGATTACAATGCAAGTGAAAATATGAATTGTTATTTTCAAGGTTTTTCAAGTAAAAAGTGTCGAACCTGAAGAATTTGCTATAAATTGGTAGTAGCAATTCAAGCAGATCTTGCTAATTAACAGGGCTCTTGTGTATCTTGTTAGCTGATTTTTCTTTTGACAGCATTTTAGTGGTCATGCATCTAATAAGAAAAATGGCCATAAAATGCATAGCATACCAGCTAAGAGAACATGGGCATCAAGCAATTTCTCTACATTTTGCAGCAGTCAAAAATAAACAAATTTTTTTTTTCCCTCCATAAAACTAGGACCTAACAATGTATTTTCATCAACCTGTCAACAGTAAAATATGAAGGATGTTTCCTCAGATGAAGAAATAGAGGAAGAAAAGAAAAGTGGGGGATGTATTTTATTGGAAACCTTGGCATTCTACAGGAGTGAAATACAATCTCAGTCCTCACAAAACAGCATCCTTTTAAATATATTTTCAAATACTTTATTTTAACAAAAATTATTTTTTTTAAAAAAGTGTAGGACTGGGAATTTCTGGTTTTGTAATGTAAGAATCTCTGCTCGGTTTCTTAAAAAAAAAAGAGGATTTCAGACATCTATACATGTTTGCATACTATAAAATAATACCCACCATTTAACATGAGCTCAACTATAATCTAGCCTGTAGAGACTACAACGAACAGGGAGAATGTAAAAATGCAGGGAAGACTTAACACATGAAGGATTCTGTTCCTCCATTCAGCTACACTGAAGTACACTACAGTAGGGCTTACTCACAATAACTGTAATACCACCAGAAAGCAATTTCAGTAACGTGTCTGTTTATTTTAAACCAAACGTTTTCATTTCATTACGTTGGTGTGCTGCTGACTAAATTTTAAGCACAAGTCAACAAAAACTTAACTAAAACAGGGCCCTTTATTCTCAACAGTGAATTACACCATTCAGAAACACTGGAAGATTAGATTACTCATGAGACTAAAGACATTTTTTTCAAAGACAATGCTCAGAACTGGATAGCTGAGCAAGAAGTGTTATTGGAAGAAAATCCCAGTTCCAAAATACTTCTAATTTCATTTTAAAAAATTGGAAAAGAAAAACAAAACAAACAACACGCTAAAACAAAAACAAAAAACCACCAGTTAACCAAAGCAAGTGAGGTGTATCTTACAGCTATGGATAAACTGCTCATGTTTTTCCAGGAAAGGTTGCGTCTTTGCATCTTCTCTAAGTCAATCCAAAGTACCAGCTTTCTTTAGGCACATTCTTAGTGTCTAATATTTCAACAATGCACTACTCCACCCAGCAACAGTCTGGTTTATGAAGAAGCAGTAACAAGGTACTCTAATAAGCTCAGAGAGTTCTCAAAGCATATCCCTGTAATTTTCTCTGTTGCATTATACATTTGTGTGCCTGAATACTTGCTTATCAACCTGCTTACCTACTGATACAGGTACTACAAGCGTGCAAAGAAACAGCACAATGTGAAGATGGCCAAGAACTAAACCATAGATTCTAATTTTTTTTTTTTTAATTTTAATTTCAATTTTAAAACAAAATATCTTAGCTGGAAGATGTGACCCAAGAATTAGTGTGTAAAGCTAATCATTCTCTAAGCAGTTAATAGTTCAGCAATTACAAAATTTCATTTTCAGAGATTTTTTTTTTCTCACACAAGCTTCACAATTTATTGTGTATCACGTCACCTTCTAATGACACACTTCAATGCATACATATATATGTATATATGTGCATATATATACATAAGTCTACATACACATACATCGAAACGCATACATATTTGCATACCAATGTATATATATTACATATCCCTCCCTATATGACCACAAAAACCATGACTCCTGAAGGACTAATTGCATTCATTCATTTTCTTTGCCCAGCATGAAGCTGGTAGATTGCTGGGATCGTAGCAACAGGGGAGAGAAAGGAAGGCTCATCTTTATCTGTCCCTCTCTAAAGGGATATAGGGCTAGCAGAAAGAATGCAGTTAAGTGTCGTCACTATGCGCATTTAGGAACGATTTAATAAGGAGCATTTCGTGAAGACCATGTACCACTTAACAAGGTGCCTTTCATACTGGAGAGGACACCAGTGAAACTATTGTTCTTTGTGTAGTTTTTCCATAGCATGTCTCAAACTGTTTCAAACCCCATCCACTTTTAAAATAAACACCAATATTGTTTTGGAGACACAAGGTGTTAGTGAAATAATTAAAAGCACAGAAAATAGATGTAAGAAATTGAAGGCTCTACTACTGATCTTTTAATTACAAGAGATCAGTCAGAGATTTCTTCGGCTTTCAGAGCAGTGTGTAACTGCCTTCTTCCTATTACAACCATTTCTGCATGTTTTCCTTCATCACTATACACAGGCAGAACTATTTCTGGGTGGGGGAAAAAAAAAAAAAAAAAAAGAGAAAAGCCAAACCAAACAAAAAACAGCCACATGACTTCAACATATATAACCAACATGCCCTGGTGAAATCTGCAAACCCATATAAACGAATGGTTGGACACTCAGACACCCAGCCAGCCAGTGTACTCCTGAGAAGTGCCAGGCGTGCACAAGCAGCCACTGTCAGAGCTTCGCAAAACTAAGTCTATGCATTTGTCTGGTTCAGGGAGGCACTTAAGTACACGTCCATTCATCCACACATCTGTAACAGAACTTAAGTGTGTCAGTATGCACTTTAGGGAAGTCAGATGCTTCTCTGAATCAGTGCCTAAATACTCAGCTACAAAATTCACCTACATCTAAGACATCCAGATTGTGAAAATCTCGTCTACGCACAGAATTTTCAGAAGCATCTATTCATTTTTCAGTTCACTGCTCCCAAGTGTCTATCTTAAAAAAAAAAACCTCTAGCAATATTGATCAAATTGTGGTATCCAGCTTAATTATGGGAACTCATCAGTTGAAGTTGAAATTATTTTTCAGTATCTAAATTCTCTATCATCTGATTTCTTTATTGTATTATCCACATAAATACACAAACAGAAAAAATATCAGCATCCTGTGTTTTTATAACAATTCTCTTGTAGATGTAACCTTATACAAAATTTTCTTGTATAAGATACAGCCAAATCCAATAATACTCCTAGTAAAAAAATTTGCTTTCATGAGACTACAGGGTTTGGCCTCTATATATGAACAGAAACTAGACTTGAAATGCAAGTATTTTTAACCACCTTGAAACTAGTAACAATTTATGAAGCTACACAACCTGCCACTGAAAAACTTACAGAGAAATATTAATACCTATATATAAACCACAATCTTGAAGCACAATCTTGTAAGCAGAAAAATGTAGCAATTATTACCTCAAGCAGCTCAGCTTGAACTGACAAGATTAAAAGCAGTAGCAAGCACTAAGCAAGTAGACTGCTTCAAAATTTGGCCCAGGTACATGACATTTTGGCTGAATTCTAATTACAAGTACGCTAGTAATCAGGATTTAACGAATATACTCCATTACAAAACAACCTCCCCAAACTACTTTAAGTGTTGGATTCAGAATATTATTCTTTGACAATAATGCGTTTCTGTCCATATAAGAACACATATGCAAAAAGTGCTGAAAGACTAATGCACTTTAAGGTGATAATTAGAATGTATGTAGAATTAATTCTAAGTGTACATAAATAACGAAAATATTAGAACACATTTCATGCTTACTTGAACATAAAAAAAGGAACAGAAAACCTTATTTTGTTATCCTTCAGAATCCTAATACTTAAACATATTCTCATGTAGAATTAGACTACAGCATTTATGGTATTTCATGTATGCTGATAATTAAATACAAAACAAAAATAAGGTACATGAATACTTAAAAAAATTCTAAGAACAGACTTAGGCTCTGTAAGAATGTACAACTTTGTTACTCATACATACTAATAATAATGATCATAGAACATTTTTAATTGTTCTAGCAGAACTTTGGCAACTAACCAAGAAATGTAATACGAACTCGTAGGATTTTTTATTTACCAAAATATTGTTCACCCTAGGAGCACTTATCAATTGGAACACCCATCTATTTACTAATGAGTCTTTTAATACAGATGACACCTTTATGTATTTCAATAAATTGCTGGAGTTTTATACTAAAAATATAAACACCACCATATCTGAGAGTACAATCTTTATCGAATTCTTCAATTTTTTTAATGAAACCTTAGAATGCCTTTAGTCACTATCAAAATTATTAACATTTCATTTTTAAAGTTAATTAATTAGTTCTACAACAGTTTGTTAATTCTGAATCAATACAATAAAGGCATAAACAAAAGCACAATGGTGTCGTTTGTGTTTGAATAATTATATTTTGTCTTCTAATTTCAAATGGTTATCACCAAGTAAGAA
The DNA here is from genome assembly GCF_964273445.1 of Streptopelia decaocto. Classification (NCBI taxonomy): domain Eukaryota; kingdom Metazoa; phylum Chordata; class Aves; order Columbiformes; family Columbidae; genus Streptopelia; species Streptopelia decaocto. The sequence goes on from NC_138657.1 coordinate 44,315,388, forward strand.
TCCCTACTTACTTTTACGTGTATGAAAAACAGATTGTTCATCTCCTAAGTCTATCTCTGGAAGCATATAAATCACTGCAAAGTTACTCCTGAAACGTTGTTAACTGCTGTAAAAATTTTGACAACCAAAGTGAATTTCGCCTTTAGCTTAGATTCTGACAAAACAAATCCAAAACAGAAGTGTTTTCTTTTCTTTGGGTCTCTTACACCTACCATTCAGGTGTTTGCCAGTTTTACTGTAATGATTGTGTAACTTGGAAAGCACACAAAAACTGGCACACTGTATAAAACAAAGGAGAAATACATCTGCACCCTGCTCTTTCTCATATTTTTAACTCACAGATAAATATCACATGTCCAAATAGACACTTTCATTGTGAGAACACAGTGAATATTTTAAGAAAAGAAGTAATGTTTGTTTTTAAATGCGAAGGTTTAGAAACATGTCACGATTAACTCCTCCTGTAGTGTGTGCAAAAATAACAAAAATAAGTTTTCTTTGCAGTCTGCTGATGTTTAATGTTGGACTATGAAGAGATTTCATTAACAGTAATAAAATAAAATTAAATTTCCTAGAATTCTTACAAATCCATTCAATGTGCAATATCTACTGACTAGGTAAGTGTTGCTTGTACCTGCAACTGTCTTTACCCATGTGCAGCTATTGTGTTAGCTTACCACACACAAGAGAACAGAAGTGAAAAATCTTGAATGTAAGGTTATTTTTTAAGTATTTTAGCTGTTATGCCAGCAACATGCACATTTAGTTAAACCTATTTATTTCAACAATCCTCCTTCTGCCCAGTGGGATTTGCGAATATCACTTTATATTTTTTTTTCCTAGCAGTTAGATTTCATTTTGCCTAACAAAAAAGAGAAAAAACTCTGGTTTTGAGAGACAAGCAAATTTTTGGGACATGCGTTCTTTGATGTGTGACGTGAGATGCAACTTTTCTTCTTATTTATGGTGAGCAGTTTTTTTCAAGTTACACATGTAGGAAGAAGAAAATGTAGAGATAGGCATTTAAAAATTACAGATGTTCTAATTCCCAAGCATGATTGTTACTTTGTATAAATCCTCTTTGTCTCATAGTTTTTGTGCCAACTCTTTATTGCTGAGGCATTGTTACCAGAAACACAGTATTAAAGTGCTGGACAGACTAGCTAACTCTGGGCACTTGAAAATTCTGCCCGTTAACTTCTGCATCACCTATTTTGAAGCCGCTCTGGAATACCGAGTAGAGGAGTTTTCTGCAGGCAAAACAGATCTATTAAAAAACATGACCTGTGACAAAAATCAATGTGCTAATCTCAGACCAAACAGCAGTATCAGAAGCATAAAAAAGAGATAACCTAAGATAAAATGTCCCCAAATTTACTTAGACCAGCTTGACAGGGTTTTTTTAAAAAAGTAAGTCTGCTCAAACGCACTTTAACAAGGCAAAAAATTTAATACCAGATGACTTTTTATCCAAACACATGGATACCATTTGGAACAAGGCTGAAATGTGCTGATGTTAAACACGATGGAAAACTCCAGAAAAATTAAATGAAACCTTCCCTTCCAGTGGAAGGTTCGTTCAAGTGCATGCAAAGCCTACTGTCAGAAACCCTCTGGCGCGCCTCGGCGCGGGGGAAGCGGGGAGGCTGTGTCCCCGCTCAGCCTCGACGGGGACACGGGCAACTTGCCGTCCTGTCCCCACTGGCACCCGCATGCCCTCCGCCCGGGACGGCGTACCTACCTCGCCTCGTCAAGGCTGCCCCTGGCCTGCCCGGGAGAGCCCCCCGCCGGGCGGGCATTGCAGGGCAAGGCAAGGTAGGGTACGGCAAGGGGAAAGGCACCCCTCCACCGCGGCTACCGCCCGACAACGATCCCGCCTAGGGCTGCCGCGAATCCGGGACCGGCCTCCCCGCTCCATCCCGCCGGGGAATGAGACCCCCGCCTTTCTGCCCAGGCCCGGATCCCCGCTACCGGCGGGCGGCTAGGCGCCGCGCCCGCCTGCCGCAGGAGCCTGCCGGGGCACAGCCGGGGGCCGCTACCTGTGGCCCCTCATCCCACCCAAACTCCTGGAGCAGGCTCGGCCGTGGGTCGCCACACTGCGAGGAGAGCCCACGCCGCACCGAGGGTGCATCCGCCCGGCGCCCACGGACGGCGGTGGCCGAGCCCGGGGAAGCGGCTAGCCTGGTGCAGCGCTGGGCTGGGGAGGGCGAGAAAATTACCATCAGCACCCGCCACGCCGTCGCTCCCTATAGCCCTAACCCTCCAAAAAATGAACTTTTCCACCCCACCTTGCAGCCGGGGGAGTTTCTACAGGCGCTAGGCAAGAGACGCCAGCGCTAGGGCACTGCTCCCCGCCCGCCGAGCCCCCAGCCCGCCGCCGGTGCGCACCCGCGGCCGCCCCGCGTACCTGGGGTTGGTGCTGTTCCAGTAGACGGCGTAGCGGTCGGCCACCGCCTTGGCGCCGGGCTCCTGCCCGCGCACGCACACCCACAGCGCCGCGACCGCCAGCAGCAGCATCTCCACGTGCAGCATCGCGCCCGGCCGGCGGCGAGACGGGATGCGGAAAAAATTAAGAAAGGTGGAAGAAAAAAAAAAGGCGGGGAGCAGTCGGGACCGAGCCGCGGCGCGGGAGGTGTGGGTATAAATAAATAGCGAGGCGCAGAGGCGGGTGGGCTCCGCGGCGTGCCGCGCTGCAGCGAGCGGAGGGCGCCTGCCGCCGCAGACGGGCAGCCGGCAGGGAGGCGCGATCCGCGGTCCCTCAGAGAGCCTCACCCCGGCAGGGGTGGGTGGGGGCCGAGGCGGGCAGCGGCGGCAAACGGCGGGCGGTGCGCATTCACTGGGAGTCCCGTGCGGAGCCCACGGCAAGACATACACCGGCCCGCCGGCGCGGCGGGCGAAGGGCGCCGCTCCTCCGCCCCCTGCAAGCGGCCGCGGCGGCGCTGGCTGCGCGGCCCCGCGGCTCAGTGGCGGCCGGGATACGCGGCGATGTAAGAAGAGAGGGGGAGAAAAGCAAGGAGGAAGGGAAGGAGATCTTCCCCCTGGCAACCCACGGGGGGTCCTGGTAGTATATTAAAGGCCGCCGGTTGGAAGAGGGGCGAGAAGTACCAGCAGATCTTAAAGTACAAAGTTTGCGTCTTCCTTCCTGGCCCTCCTCCCCCTGCAAATGAAAAACAAAACACACACACACACACACAAAAAAAAAAAAAAAGGAAAAGAAAAAAAAGATAAAAATATGAATAAAAAGTGGGGGAGAAGCAAAAGCCCTGAGGAGTTTGTTTGCTGCGCTGATGGAGTTGGGGAGCCTGTCCTGCAGCACAGAGAGTGTGTTGAAGGAGACTTTCTGAAGTGGTTTTCTTGTCCTTCCTGTTCCTGGGCGGTGGATGCACCAAGGACTGAGCAACAGCAAAGGCGGAAAGAAAAAAAAAAAAGGTGCGGGCAGAAAAAAAAAAAAAAAAAAAAAAAAAAAACAACGGCCAATCCAAGAAATATTGCGGCGTGGAAACCAAGGAGATGGAAATAAAAAATTGTTTTATGAGAGGGCGTGGAAAAAAGCAAAACCTCTGAGAAGTGGTAAATCAAGCTTGCGAACTCCGCTGATGATGCTGGTCTTGGCTGGCCTCTCCAGCTTGGGAGACGAACGGCGCGGTACGACGAGGTGCAGAAGTCTCCAGCTTCAGCCTCCCGGAGCCTCTCTGTGGTAAACAGGGCCCAGTCCCGGGAACATCAACTTCTGCGGAAGGACAAAACAGTTTGAACGAGCAGGAACGCCTGAGAGAAAAAAGAATCCACCCCTTAGATGACTACAGAAGGTGACTGAAGAAAAAAGCCCTCAGTTCTTCTCTCGGTCTTCCCCAACAGCTGCTCCCCTTTTGCCTCTGAAGCAGCAGCAAGAGCAGTAAGGAAAAATATACTAGGCCAGCAGGCAAAATAAATAAACTTGAATGCAGCGGCAGGCAGGGAGGGATTGTAAAGAGCGACGAGGATTGGAGGGGCAAAAGTCAGTTTCGAAAAAAAAAAGCTTTATGGGAGGAAAAAAAAAATCTTTAAGCAGTCACGCCCCCTTTTGCAATGACCGGTCCCTTCACTGCGTGTAAATCCGACATCAGCAGCCTGGAAAAGCTAGGAGCCTGGCGTGCTGGGTTGTCTCTGTGCATGCGTGAGTGCGACAAGCAGCCGCAGAGATACATACGCGGTATATAGAGGTACACACGCATACATACATGTACATGCGTGTGTCCGAGGCGGGATCTGGCACCGGTGTGTGTGAGGGATGAAGGCGAGGAGGAGGTGCAGGCAGCCAGTTCGCAGCACGGCCGTGGCTGCTTGATCATGTGGGATTTTTGCATGCAGTTTACTTGGGAAAGGCGGGGGGGGAGAGATTTGCCAGCGCAGCCAGTCAGGGGACAGCCTGCTGTTTGCTTATAGATTGCTTTTTTTTTTTTTTTTTACACCTCGACCTGATTGGCCTGCAAGACGAGAAAGGAGGTGTCGTCCCAGGCTTCTCCTCCTCCATGCCAAAAAAATACCCAACCCCACCTTCTGGAAACCTGACTAATTGAATTACTGAGACATCGGAGTGTTTTCTGCGCAGCCTTACTGCTACACGTAACCATTTCGGCGCCGGATGCTACGATAGTGTTTACGCGGGCTGTGTACGGATGAGTTTCCGTCTGCCACGGAAAACAATATGACGAGTAATTTAAACGTAAAATAAAAACTCCTTTCCCACTTTCCCGCGCGGTGGGGCTCGGCTCGCATGCCCCGAGGCATGCCCGGCACCGGCTGCGCGGGGGACCGGCCGCATCGCTTTGCAGACCGCAACCGTACGCTCAAGCGTTGCATGAGCCAGCGAAACGCGGGCGGCTGTTCCGCAGACGGGAAGGAGACTCCGCTCTGCTCTGCTTCGCCGTTCAACCCCTCTGCCGGAACCGCTCTGGCGGCGGCCGCGCCGGGTCCGCCAGTGCCTGGCGGCGCTGCCGCGGCGGGCAGGGGCGCGCGGCGGGCGGGCACGGGCCCCGCGCTTCGCCACCAGGAAGCGGCAGCTCCGCGGAGGAGGCGCCGCCCAGGCGCCGGTCGCCGCCACCCACGCGCCGCCAGCAGCCGCGGCGCCCCGCAGCGCGCGCAGGTGAGCGCTCCCGCGGGAGGGGCGGGGCGCGCGCGTGGCCGGGGCCTCCTCCGGGAGGAGGGCGCTCCCGCCGCCCCCGCCCCGCCGGCGTTGCCGGGGCGACAGCGGCCTGACGGGCGCCCCGCCGCCCGGGCCTCGGGGCCGGGCCCGCATCGCGCCGTTCGGAAGCGCCCCGACTCCCCCCGGCGGCGGAGGCTCGCGGCGCAGGGGCGGGGGCGCTTGCAGCCCCCGCGGGCAGAGCGGGCTGGGCACCCGCGGCCCTCGCCTCGGGGCGTCGTTCGTGTGGGGCCGTGGGACTCTTCCATTCTCTTTTCCTTCTTACGGCGTGGTTTTTCCCAGCGTGGAGAGAGGTTCCAGGTTAATCTTCGCCGGCCGCATCACCTAATTTGTCCGGCCATTAGCGGGAGGACAGTGGGATTTCTGCTCCTTGCCTTTACCTCGAAAGCGATTGAAGCGAGGGGGCACAGACTGAAGTTAAAAATAAACACTCAAATCCCTTGATTTTTTTTTTTTAATTTCGCTAAGGATCTGCACGATTTTCGAATCTTAATTATCAAAGGCCTAGAAACTTCCCTAAATTTTGTCTCCCTGTGGTTTCGGGCATCCTTGGTTTTATTATGTTTAAGTCTGTAAATTAGTCTTCGTAGGATATGAAGTACATCAGCTGAATACCCCAGGTATAACAGGCACCATAAACACAAACTTTTTTCATTCGTTGTCATTAAAAAAACCTCAGCATTTCCCATTTTTTGCTGTCTTTGAATGGGGTTCTTTGAATAGGAATGGGCATATCCAATGTTTCCTTTCTTTTTTTTTTTCCTTTTTTTTTTTTTTTTCCCTTCAGCACAGACAGATACATGGAAATCACTGCCATTACAGGAATCAGAATCAATAACACTTTGGGGCTTTTTTTTCAAAAATCTCCTCACCCACGTTTGTAAGGAAAGCTGCATGATTTTTTTTCTCTTTGTTCATGCCTCGTGAGAAGCATCACAGAGAAAGAGTGAGGGGTTGGTTTGTATAACTTATAACACCTTTTAACAGCAGAGTCAGAGCTCAACCTAGCGTATTAAATGCCCTTGCAGGACCATAGTACTTGGGTTTTTCTTTAGCGCACACACAAAATTGTGAAAAGAAGTCAAAGTATTAATAACTGGAAAAAAATACTAACTATAGCGGTAAGCTATCTCTTTTTCTTTGCTTTACTTAGCAAGCAAGTTGTAGGTGACTGTATCTTATTAGTTTATAAACAATACAAAGACGTAAATCCTTTGGACTCAGCGTAAGAAGTAATTATCTAAGTAGAAAAAATAATAGTTTAATGAACAGAAAGTGAGCCTTTTGTTACATCATAACCAATTCCTATGAACTCATCAAATACCTAATAACCATAAGCATGCCAGCTTCTAGTCCAGTCTCCATTTTGGTGATTACATTATTAAATAATTATTGATATCGTAGTTGTAATCTTCCTCTGTATACCAGTGGCCTCTGGCCTTCATTTGGTAGAAAGGTAGAGACTTAAGAAGTGATTCAACATCAGTTAAACTGTTTTGAATACAGTGTTCAGAATAAATAGTATGTATGCACAGTAAGCATCTGAAACTGCCTCTGACAAGCCTCTTTAGCAGGCCCTGGATCTCCAGGTTTACAGCATAAATGAGTCTTCAAAATACACTGTACGACATGTGCTTTCTTCGTAGTTGCACAGAATTTCAGTGTATTGATATGCTGTGCTGCAGTTACTACACTCATTGATCATGTACCTCAAAATAAACTAAGCAGAGCTTAAGACTCATTTGAAGGGAAAAGTGATGTATCTGTAGATTTTTTTTATTTTGTTTATTTCCCTCCAAACACAGAGTATTTCTGTGGTTTTTCAGCAATACTTAGTATCTTAAACAGATACAAATTACTTCTAGCATTACAATGTAAGTAGAACTGTTAAGGTAATTTAAATAGTTTGCTTTGCGATTCACAGATACTTTAGCACCCATGAAACAAAACAGCAGAGATATCTCTATACATTTTCCTATAGCTTGTGTGTGATATTTTTATCTTTTATAAATTTGAGTAGTGCTTCAGAAGTAAAACTAACTAGTAGGGTCCAGTCTAGGTTGTCCTGACATTAATGCCGGTTACTTCAAGGAGTTAAACCAATCCCATTGGGTTTTTTTCCTTTTGTTAAAATCCGGAGAATTAAGGAAATACATTTTTTGGAAAAAAATGGATGCATACTGCAAATCAGTAAAGAATATAGCTGCATTTCAAAATGTTTTTCTAAATTTTCTGAAAATGTAATTTTTTAAACTGTGTGTTTCCATTTCAATAGAATTTGCTTAAAGGTAGCTGGGCAGAGAAATAAATAATCCTCTAGTTGGTCTGTGTTTAAATAATCTTTGATGTTTTGTTAAAAGAACTGTACAAAAATAGAGCCTTTTGTTTATCAGTGGCACCCCTAGAAATGTGTTTTTCAAGACCTGAGAGCTTCATTCTTTCTTATAATTTTAAGCACTCTCTGTTCCCATAAATATCTTGCTGAAAAATGGTTTAGAAGCAATCTCAGCTTCAGGTTTTGCAAATTAATAACTGAACAGAATGCTTAATCGCTACAAATTCTCTCGTCTTTTACTGTAATTTCTGATAGTATAAGCTGTCAAAGATTAATACAGAACAAAATCTTAGATTAATTTCCATATGAGAGGAGTAGGTACCAAAGGCACAAATAATACTGTTAGAGAGAATAACTGAATTCCTTTTAGAGAAGTGTATTCATCATTTGATTGCAAATATTCTCAAGTAAGATAAGTGTTTGCTTTCTAGGTGATTTCTTCGATTTAAAGATATTTTTCCCTCTCAGATATATTTACATGTGAGAGACTATGTGTGTTTACTGCACACGTAGATTTTTTTTTTTTTTCTTTTTCCCTGAGTTGAATAAATCATATATGGAAGAGAACAGAATTAAATGGCTGTGGACAAACCTGACCCAGTATTTACTTGTGTATATGACTATTTTCAGCTGGTTAGAACAGACGAATTAAATTATGATTCTTGGTATTCTTTTTATTAAACTGTCTGGCAACTCCCTCACTTCTCTAACCCTCATTTTCCACTCTACCAGCCAGAGATAACATATATGCTTACTTTACTGTGATGTAATGGAGCTTGATAACTTCATGTTTTTAGATGTTTAAAGGAGTAACTTTGAGATCCTTGTGTAAAAAAATGAAATGCTGAAATGGAAAAAAACAGTAATGAATTCTAGGCAACATTTGGGGAAATACCATCCAGAGACATCTTCAGGCTTGTTATTGTGTCCAGAAATCTTAAATATTTATTTTTGCATATGGTTCTTAAGAATTTGCTGTTGTTTTTAGTGAAAATTACCTACGGTTATCAGCTTTGCTTCCATTTCAATTTGTCAGTTCAAAATCTGTGTGTCCAGCTGAGCAGTCGAAAGAGCTTCAGCTCACAAGTTATGCAAGACCTCTTCAGCATGTAACTATTTGGATGTTAGCCTGGAAACCTCAGAAGTTTAATACATTGAGGAAAACTTTGAGGAAAACAAAAAGAATGTCCTAGCTTCCTATTGACTTTTTTTTTTTTTTTTTTTAACGTTTATGATTAAAAGAATTACAAGGAAGGTTTTAAAAAACATAAATGAAGCAGGGTATTTATCTAGCCCCTGAGACAATAGAAAATAATTCATTGAAGTTCAGTGTGATGTTTCCTCCATGTATATAGGTAATAACAGATACAGTGTGTTGCCATTCAAGTTCGTGTTAATTTGACTTTACAAATACTTTTGTTCATGTTTGCTAAATGTCTTAATTATGAGCAATTTGTTTGTTGACACACTCTAAAGAGCTCTAAATTTATAAGTCTATGTGAAGTTTAATATTGTTGTTTTGAAAGTCCAAATAAAAGCATTTGTTTGTACCCAGTCAAGATCCTATGTACAGTTTCTGGCTTTACAAAAATTAAATCCCATTGCACTGATCTGTCATTAATATTGAGATAACAAGAATCACTGAAATAGCCCAGGGGTAAAGCCAAAGCAAGAAAAACCATGCTCCTAGAATAAATGTATAGCTTTCCTTTTTGCCATCCACTCCAGTTCTTCCTCACACTCTAAATTAAATAGATTAATTTAAAGATCTTTTAAAAAGACTTTCGAAAGCTGTTGATCAGTCTTAGTTTATTACAGAGTCAGTATTCTACCAAACCTCCAATTTTGGTATTATCACTGTGGAAACAAATACTTAGAGATTGTAGGTCAAGAAAGAATAAATAGTTGCAATAAAGATTAAATACTATGCTGTAATAATAAAGTGTCAGGCAAAAAATAACAATCAGATACAGTGGACAGCATGAGTATGACTATCCCAAAATTCCTGTTCACTCTTGCAAAAAGCTCTGTATTGAGTAGATACACATTACAGATTGTGTTACATGAGCAGGCTCTCATTTCAGCATCTGTGCATCTCCTATGATGACATGGCAGGATTGAAACCAGTTAAAGTAAATAATAATCCAGCTTGACCTTGTGATATTTTTGAACAATATTTCGTGTTGCTTGCTGTTCAAATGCCCATGCCAAGACTGTATTTTGCCAGAGTTCTCTTAATGAAAGATAGCTTTTCAGGATACTTTCTCCACTCTGAGTGACTGCAGCTGGTGGTCTAGAACATCAATGTTTTCTTAGGAACTCTGTTTTTAAGTAGTCTTCAAAACAGAAAGAAGGAGATGAAAAAAACAACAGACGAACAGGGAAAGGGGAAGAAAAAAAAAAGAGACCTGCTGCTAAAACTGAATACTGAATTCAAGATAATATATGACAAGAAACAGGTGTTTGCAGGTAGATGTGGCTCACGAATTTGTAGCAATACATTCATTAGTGGACAAATAATTGATCTTGTTTATGGGCTTGCTGTCTTTTGTTTGTGCCTTGTTAAGTCTTGTTGCATGGGATGGACAGATAGCATGCTTTTTTCTGTCTGTGTTCAGATAAATGGGAAAAAAAAGTTAGAAAATCAAGGCAAGACTACTGTTATCATCTGGAAACACGATGAAAACTGTGTATTTGATTGCCTTCACGACCTATCTAGTAAACATAATTATTAATTTTTATTAATAATGCACTTTACAAGAGAAAAAAAATCCTAAGATACCCTTTAACACTTTTCAGAATTTAATCAACATTCAGGATCATTTTCAATTTAAGTTTGCAAAACTGCAACCATTATTCTTGCTGCCCATTTCACATATGAATCATAACCTGTAAAATCGTAAACAGTTTTATCTGTTGCAAAACTGCTGCTTGCTTGTGCATATCTTCCAATGCATAGCAAGGTCTTAGACTTTGACACCATTCCCTCCTCACACATCACCACCCGTCAGCTAACATTACTCATAATAGTGAAAATAAACCAGCGGGGGGAAAAAAAAAAAAAAAAAAAAAAAAAAGGAAAAAAATAGAAAAATAAAGAGCTGCGAAGTAGTTTATTACAGACTACGCTACAGCTCTGCCCTGTTAGAACTGGAGGCACTTACCCTGATACGGAGCACAAGTAACAGATAGAGTGTTATAGTCTAAAGACAGCTCTAAGAAGTTTGTATGCAAAGCTACCTAAATGGCCCAAGATAGTCCTTCCATTTAGGAAACTTAAGGGCTCCTTGCTAATGCAAGCTTTGTGTGCATTACACGGAGAGCCATTTGCAAATCAGCTGCTTTCTTCACAGAAGCAAGAGACCTGATAGTGAGTTGCTATGTGCTAGAGATGGCACGTGCTCTATGCAGATGGTGGTCTTCAAAATGGCTATCAGCACGGCACAAAGGTTACCTTAGTGGATGTTGGGTGTAGCTTCTCACCAGTGCTGTTTACTTTGTCGAACAACAGTTCCACTGGTACTGCAGCAATGGAACAAGGTCCTTAGCATTGTGGAGAAAATCTTATCTGGTTAAAAGAACAAATAGAAACAAGATATATATATTGTTGCAATAAATTAGCAAGCAAATTCTGAAGAAGTCTGTTTGCAGCTATTCAGCTGGGAAGGTCTGAATTGGATGAAAGAAATCAGCTGTTTTACTGATTAAATGCTGAATATGCGTTTACTTCGTGTAATGTTGAAGATACTTGCAGTTTCTTTAGCTATATTGTTGGTACTACAACAGTGTTTTTAATGAAAAAAACATTTCTTAGAATGATGTGACTAAGAGAAAATCCACCCTTTCATTTAAAAAATACATTTCTGCATAATTTGCACAGTAGAGTTTGAAGAGTGAACCCTAAGTGTTTTTTAATTTTCAGATCTCTGATTCTATAACTGGGTACCTGGCATTTGCAGTCCTGTGTTTGTGTAAATTTCCTTACACAATAGAAAGACGAGATCTAGCAAAGACCTTTTGGAAAGCAACTGAACCACAGCTTTGAAGACAGCAGCGTAAGAGAAGGGAGTAGTAGAACATTTTCTTAACCCTCTTTATTTCTAAACCTGAGAAGACCACTAACATAGCAGTTCTGTTGTAGATTTCATATGCATCCTTTTCCATTGCACACAGCATACCAAGTTTCGCTGACTCTTGAATTCTGAGGGATTACACACAGCCAGACAAGAACAAGGCAAAATTAGCTGCCATGTGTGATCTATGTCAACAAAATAGACATCAGCTTGACAAATGCCAGTCTGATAATTGTCTTGGAAAGCCAGAAGTAGAAAAGAAATAAGGTTAATTTTTTTTAAGCCTGCTTAGGAAGACTTTGATTATAGTCTGATGGTCAGTGAAACTGCTGTGAATATACTGGAGAATGAATTTATGAAAACATAGCAAAAGTTTGAATGACATAGTCTGCTTTGAACAAGTTCTAAGATAATATTATTCTCCTTATCATCAGCTGTGGCATAGCCTTGCAAATTGTTGTACCATTAGAGAAGAAAATATGAGAATTTTATTTTCTTAGATTATAATGTCAAAAACTTAGATGAGAGGAAGTACTCTTTTGGCACTCATGATCCCTCTTGTTTCATTATGATTTTTTTTTACATGTTCCATTGCAGCTTAGCTTAACTTTGCACTGCTTAATGAAAATTGTTCATGAAAATATTACTTATTGAAATTGAAGTTACAGAAGACTTGTACAGTTAAGAAATTAATTTCACATCTTTTTGGCAATCGTTTGCTTTTACTGTCCTTCATTTGGGACCTTTGCCATACATACTTCAAACACATGCATCTTATATTTGACATTGGAAAGGTGTTCTCAGAACTAATTATATCCAACTTCCATTTCAAAGTGAAGAAACCAGAGGAGATCATGCAATCCAGCTAACCAATGCCTAAAGAACAGTTCTGAAATGTAAGTCTATCTTACAGTTATGGAGGGAAAATGCTGAAGTTAAGAACTGAGCAATTACTGATAAATCATAAAAGGGTAGAAATATGATCATGAAAAGAATTCATAAGAATTCTTTGTTAATTAAAAGGGATTAAAGGGATTATTAATATCTTGTAAAATACACTATGTATTCTGTCTTTCTTAGAGCATTTAGCATTTCTGCATAAACAAAAGAGAAAAAATAGTTACTGTTTTATACTTCTGAATTCCTTTGTCAACAGGCATATGGCAGAAACAGAATGGAAAATCGTGTTACTGTAGAGGCTGCTGATGAAATCAACAGATCTGCTATCACTTATGACAGTAAAAAGGTTTTCATTTTGAGTGACAATTGATTTTTTCTGCTGTGCAAATGTCACTGCTTCTTCTCTGAGCAAAGACATAGGAGTAACAATTAATTTTGTGTAACTATTAAGCCTTACTTCAGAGAGGAAACAAAAGGGGGGAGGGGGGGAAGAAAAAAAACCAACAACAAACAACTGGACAAATCAAACCAGAATGTGACATTCAATGCCTGAGGTCAACCATCACAGTGAGACTTTTTATTACTAAGTTACATAGGATTTCACCAGTTTGACTTTTCTTTAACATGTATTAGAATATCAGAACTTTATCAGAAGGAATTTGCCATGTAATTTATTGCCACATCTTTCCATTTAACAGATCCCTGAGGTTAAATTCCACATTTGTCTGCATGACCTAATAAGTAGCAGAATGGATATTCTTTATTCAAGCAGTGCACCACTAACATTGCAACTGCTGTAACAGCAGTGCTCAGTTAAACTTCTTGCTTCTGGAAGCCACTGAGTGAGACTCTCACACACTGAGCATACTCATTTCTCATTATCTTCAGTGCAGTAAAGGATGCCCAAAGTTGTACGGGACTGAATTCAACAGGACTAAGCCTACGGCACCTAAATCTTCCATAAGAAGAAAATCAATGTGTCATTAGAAAACATAACTGATTGTGCCCAGAATCCATGCAAATTGTCAGGAAAAAGTAGGTTGCAAGTCACTTATAAGAAAAGCTATAACATCACACTTAGCACAGTCCTGCCAATATCATGCAGATCTGCCACAGCAGAGTTTACTTGCATGGCTTGTATCTATAAGATACTGCATAGGCTTTAGGACTTAAGAGATTCTCATATATGTAATGTAAATGTAAATATGTAGTAGTCAAGAAATCAAGATTAATAAAGTGTATGATAAATTTTCATTAATAATTGAAAAGCTTTTGTGAAAAATCAAATATTCAACTGAGTTGAAATTCTACCTGCAAACTTATGCTTACGAAACAAAATACTGTGCATGGTAGATCAAGAAACTGTAGTACTTGGTATTTACTGTAACTAGGCAAAACAGCAAAGGATATAATTATAGAATGATAAATAACCCTATAGCATAAAACCTGATATGACTGTTTATATTAGTAGGCTAAATATGGAACTCTAAAGCTTTCTTGCAACAAAGTCCCTTTTTATACATATATAACTGGAAGAAAGCGTATTTTTTCTGAAAATCTTGAAAGGTTATAATCATGGTTTAAAATAAGTAACTCTCAATTTTTCCTTTGTGGTCATCAATTCCACTTCTCCAAAGAACCTCATAAACACAATGGGCCCAATGCCAAAACAAAAATTAAATGCTTGTGTGATCCCCAAAGGAAGACATACTTTAACTATGAAGTATTCTCTGAAGAAACCTTGTAAACCCTACATGAAAGCGAACAATCTAGAGTTTGTGGCATTCACATTTGTTGCTTTGACAGCACTGTTTATCAAAATAACTACAATTTTTTTAAAAAAAGACTACTTAATTTTGACTATATTGCTTTTCTGTTGGAAAGGACCTATAAATAATAAGTTCACTAAGTTTTGGGCTTATTTTGCAGTTGATCTTGTTTGTTCCACAGCAGTCAGTTAATCCCTTCAAAGTTATCATCTACTCACCAGTTCATTATTTTCTCTAAGCATAGATGGAATATCTTAAACCTATTTGGAAGCATTTAAAAAGTAAAAAGGTTGGAAAACAACAGTACCCTGCATGTCAGCCCTATAGAGAACTAAAAAAGCAGATGCTTTGTTGCATTGTTTTCCCAAGATACTTCTGCTTTCCTTCTCCCTTTTCCTTATCTGCTGTGTTTATCTGTTTAAACATCTGCACTTAAAAAGCAAGTTAGCTGAAAATCTATAGTTGCACTCATATTACCCTGGTATTCTCTAGCTTTTCTTTGCATTTGTTACTGGTTTATAAGAGCTGGCTGTGATTCGGTAGCATGCATTTTAAGAAAAGTGGCAGTTTAACATCAAAAGATACAGAAGCGGTAAAGGTCTGAGACTTGCACAAAGTTTCCAAATACACAATATACTATTGTTTGTACCGCATATGCATAACAATTGTTTGAAAGTATTCAGCCTTGCTTGCTAATAAAGTCTCAGTCATATGCATGGGCCTAGACCATTGGAGTTCTTTATTTGGTCTTCTCTGAAAGACAGAGGCAAAATTCCTCCTGGACTTCAGTGACATCTGGATTTCACTCACAGGGAGTAACTAATCTAACAGAACCAAAGAGTTATGCCTGCAATTTGCAACTAAATAGTGTTAAATATCAGAATACTGTGCCAGAACTCCTATCATAATCGTGTTTTATTTGCAGGTAACAGGGGGGAAAAAAGTATATAGTTTAACAGATTCCAGAAGCATGCAAATTTCACTCCGAAGTCTGAAAGAAAATTCTCTGATTTGTTGCATTCTGCAGGTATGAAGATAAATCTTGCTTAGTCAAGGACCGTGCAGGAGAATATATGGAAAATATAGTTGGTTATGAACAAAGGAAAATGTATGAGGCTGAATGTGAGTTGGAATGTAATAATTAATTACATTCAGTCTTGTATTAGCATTTTTACTTGACATTATATGCAAACAGGAGGTGATTCAAGCAGGCATAGAAGTCATAACAATCTAGCAGTGATGAACTAGCCCATGGTTGTTCAAGCAGTAATGTGAAGCAAGGTTGCCTACAGTAGCAAGGCATTCAATTAATGGTCTCAGTCCTAGGAGATCCTTTCATTTGTTGTATTCTTGTGTTTCTAAGAATCACCACTGGACACTCACAATACACCCTGAAGTATGAGTGGCCTCACAGGAACAAAAGTTATAATGTGTCATGTTTACACACTCAGCAATTTTAATGTATTTTACAAAGGAAGGTAGAGCCTTCTTTGATGAGGGGTCTGAAACATTTGAGTTGGATGCTTTTCTAGGGGCATTTGCTTCAAGTTAGTAGCTGTGACTTTTCTTTAGGTCCCTGAATTTAGGGATGACTGTGCATTGCATATCGCTGCTAGCTCAGCAGGTTGTTACCTACAAATACAACATTATTATCTTGTAGTTCTGAAAGCTACCGTTCCTTTTTGTGTGCTTTCATCAGCTGTTCTTGAATAGTCAACAGGAAAACATGCCCAATGATAAAATGGTTTCTGTAGGAGCCACCTCATTAAGAAACTAGAACTGTGGAACACTGCAGTACTAACTTCATTCTACAGCAGTACTCAAAATATCCTTCTATTAGGAACTGCACTAGGACCAAGTTCCTCAATTTGGGAAGCATGTTGCAGAGAAAACACCATGAAAGGCATGCCTTAGAGCTTTCATTCTGTTTTCACAAGTTCTCCATGGGCCAATTTAACAGGATGCTGCAAACAAGAGGAAGAAATTACTCCCCAGGCAAGCATAAGGGGAGAAATAAAATGTAATAGCAGTGAAAACTCTAATTTGGCCTGAGAGTTTGGAGTGACACAAATTAAAGAGCTGAAGTCTGGAAGAGTTTTACTACCGATTTCGGTGAAATCAGAGTTTTGCCCAGTTTAATGTAGAGTAATCCAGGCCAGGATTTATGAACACCCTGCACACTGATACCAAGCAGCACAAAGCTGTATTTAATCAGTTAGTGAGTGGAAAGTCAGAGCATGCTGTCAGTGGTGAGTAGTTTCAATAAATAGTGCCTTTTAGAGTCTTTACAAATGTGCCCCACTATCTTTTTAGACAAGAGAAAAGCACTATAACCTAAAGTTTATTGATATCATCAACTGGTTTTGGCTTTCTTAAATAAACTGTATTCTCTCACTGGTAACTTTTCACTAACCTCTCAGCTTCACATATCAGCACTCCAGTCCCTCATCTCCTCTGTTCAGGTCTGATTTTTTACCATTACGAATACTTAGTTAACGCCACCTGGCCACTCAGAAATGAAAACATCAGCATTCTTTCCAGAATATAGTAGTTTTCATGGTTATAAGACCACTCACAACCCAGATTTTCCAGCAGTCCAGATCTGATATTTGCATGTTGCACAACCTTTGGCAAATCACTTAACCTCTCTGATCCACAGCTTACATATCTGCAAAGCAGATTTAGTAATAATTACCTACTTTTCACAAGTGTGGAGGGGATTAATTAGTGTTTTTTAAGCACTTAAATCCCTTGTATGAAAGGCACTAAATTAAAAAAATTAAACAAAATGGAACAAATTTTTAGGCTCAGAATTTTAAATGCCGGGAAGGACTATTGTAATAATTTGTTTGATCTTAAGTATTTGAGTCCCTATACATTCACTGCATTTAGCTATGTGATTGCTGAAGAGTCTCTCTTCTCAAATCATGTCTAGTCTTGGATATTAAAAGTTTGAGGGATGGACAATCCGATATCCCTGGACAGCTGTAACCTGGTGATACTATAAAGCTAGTTGTTACACAACTGTATCAAATTTGCCAAGCTACAGCTTTTGTCCCTTTTGATTTAATCTAGCCTTTGTCTGCTATGTATAAGAGCTCTGTTATCCTGTATCTTCTAGTTGATGCTTATGTTTCCCTGTGACTGAAAAATCTCTCTGATAAACTGGACCAACTGAGTGACTCTAGGAGCTCAATAATAACCTGCTTTCAGTGTTTCATTCATTTCTGTAGTTCTTCACAGAACAATTTCATAATTTTCAGCATTTTTTGGTGTGGATACTACAACTGGATGCAAATGGACTCAGCAAGACACATAAAGCCAGCAGATCCTCTCACTTCTCACAGGTATTTCTCTACCTACAGCTCTGACTGTTGCATTATTTATATGAGTAAATTTGAATCAAATAAACAAAGAGGCTCACAAACCCTTGATTATTCACTCTAAAGAGAAGAGAAGTGTGTTTTAAAGAAGACTTTCAGCCTATTGGTCTGTCAAAATCACCAACA
This sequence comes from Streptopelia decaocto, assembly GCF_964273445.1. NCBI lineage: Eukaryota > Metazoa > Chordata > Aves > Columbiformes > Columbidae > Streptopelia > Streptopelia decaocto. The sequence continues at coordinate 44,333,156 of NC_138657.1, forward strand.
TTTCCTCTATTTTGTTGCTTGTGCATTAAATAAGAGTAGCATAAATGAATACTTTGCAACATTTTAATACACTCAAGCATCATATGTAGGACTGTCACAGGAGCAGCATGTGAAAATCTATGTGTTCCTTTATTGCAGCAATACTTTTAAAATTTTTAAAGACTAAAGGTATATGAGTCAGTAGCCTTTCTGTGTACCATATTTTTGTAGTTTTACATGCTTTAGCTCCTCTGTGATCCCCAGGCAATAACTGTATCTTGCAAGAATTTCTTTCACAGAATATTTTTTTTTTCTTCTCCACAATTTTTACCTCTCCTCCTTTCTTGCATTTTGCTTTCTTTCAAATTGATTAGAACAATCCTTAAGAACTCTGTCTCCTTACTCTGTTCTTCTGGGACCTCCATCTTTATACTTAACTGAGCAATGAGCAAACTGATTTTTATTTTGGTTCTTTTTATTCTGCATTAGTTAGATCACTGTAGTTTTCCACCTGAAAATATGTATATTTCCCACTTAATGACATAAATTATATTCTTGACTTCCTTTGTCCTGTTTTTAAGGTAATAGTAATGACACCAGTGACAAGAAAACCAAAGACTCTGTTAGAAGGAAGCAGTATTATCAGCATATACAGTAGATTTAAAATAAAGTACATGCTATAGAAAACAGACATTAACAACTTCCTCTGGTGTACTCCTTAGTGATTTTGCCAGTGGAGTTTCAAATGCCGAACGCTGAATCTTCACCTTCTCTTCAGGAGCTGTTCCATAATGTTGCAGATCTAACCATGAAGATTTTTATTGTGACATTCAAACTACATTTCCTCATACTTTAATCTTATGTCACCCTTGCTAGCTGTATCTATAAACAATTGCTCTCCCTTCATGGGATTCACAATCTTGCAATGCATGTATTGGAATTTATTTAGAAAATGTTTCAAATTAGAAGTATGAAAATTAGTTTTGCATCTGTCTTACTGGACTAAGTTGATGTTCAAGTCCAATACTTTCTGACCAGGTTCTTTTAGATATTCCACACATGGAGTTTTTTCATATTTTAATGCCAAATTTACTTATTTTAAGATATTTGACATTACATGGGACTTTGATTCAGCAGAGTGATACAGCAATACACCGAAATCACAACACAAAGATAATAAAGTGACTGCAATATTCAATGGAATAACAATAAAAATGTGATTCCTGTTACCAGCCTATAGGTGCTTACTATCACAGTGCTGGGCATCCCCAGTCGCTGGGAGGGAATACATGGGTTGCAGCCAGCTCAAGCCTGCTGCACTCTTTAAAGTTTATTTTGTTGGTTACTCAGATTTTATAGTCTATCTTGGGCTGAACCACTTGTACAGTTCCCCATGCCAGTCTGGCTAGTTTAGGAAGATATTCACACCTTTTTTATTAACTCAGGGAAGGCCACTTAAACAAGCAGTTGATACACTCAACTGATAGAGCTGTTGATCTAAACCACCCTTATGTCCCCTTTGTGTTGGGGTAAGTTCAGCTTTCTTTACAACGGCTGTGGTCACACCCTGTGTTCTTCCTTGAGCTTCATGAGCATGTCTTTGCCCATCTCTTCTGAGCCTTCTTCCATTGTAGGGGTTCGTTGATCAGCTACAGTTGATGTGACCTGACCTGTAGTGATTTTTCAGTTATTTCCACAGAGAGAGGAAAGCAATTATGTTAAGATACACGCACTTTAGCTAATGCACTAGTGAGGTCATCAGGAATGAAACCAGCAGGGATGGCAAAGGCTGTTATACACATATCACACCATTCTGAAGAAGCAAGTAGCATAATGAAAATACAGTTACGATCTATACCTTAGACTAAGTACTTCTAGCAGTGAAGTAGGAATTGATTTGCCATCCGGGATTTTTTTATGCTTGTCCTTTCCTGATGTTTTTTTTTCTAAGTATCCCTGATGACACTCTCATGACAGAACACTGGACGTTACAAACTTTTTGTCTAACCTGGTGCAGCTGTTCTTATGTTCTTAATGTAACAGAAACATCACCAGGACCACTAGCTAGCATCAGTCAAGCTTGAGAAGTGTTTTAATCCAAAAATCTTGCGAAATAGATACAATCCTTAAATATATTATGGCTGTTTTTCTTAAATTAACTTAAACAGCAGAGATGAACAAACCAAGACTGATATGCTTAAAATCCAGCTAAGGTTTATTTTAACTCATTTCAGGCAAGTATCTCAAAGTACATACTGATCTAAGACTAGAACATTCCATTTGGAAGTACGCTTGACTCTGAATTATTCTAATAGCTTTACAAAGGTATGAATAGGATAAATGAATTATTCCACCAAACTCTGACATCATACTGTTACTACATGTGTCTTGAAGACCTGAGCATAACATATACATGTAATGTCTGAGTGAATTAGTGGTACACAAACACAACTAGCCAGAGTTGCTACCTCAGTGAGGTTACAACCTTGTTACTAGAAGTTATGTCAATATATATATTTCTGTATCTACATTCAAGTGAATCTATTCTAAAAAGCTGTATTCGTGGACACAGAATAAATCTCAGTTGAACACAAAAAAGCAAAAATCCTCACAAAGAAAAAATGACCCTCCCTTTCCACTGCTGCTTCCCATCCTCCTCCTGTAGCACAGTGTGTAGGTCCTCTCCAGTTCCCAGCTGTACACACCAGCCATGGGAGTTAGATGGTATTTGATGGGTGAATAGTGTAACCACTCTTCAGGATCTAGACCATCTCACAAGTCTTTTCTTCTTCCTCCATCCTTCAGATGCAGTACAGTTTCAGAGAAGTGTGTCCCTTCATTCTTGCTCCTTCTCACACTCCTGCCTACAGGCTGCCCCTTTCTGGGTATTCATTACAAGATGAAACTTCCATTCTGAACATCCTACTATTAATAGTTTCTTAAGAGTTGGAATACTCACTGTAGACTCATGGTGTTAATCAAACTGCAAACCCAATGTCAAGTAGTTTATCTGAAATGATAGAACCAGGACAATAATTTCAAGTTTCTTCCAAATTAATGAGCTGTGCATGAAAACTAATTGTTTAGCATATTATAAGGCACCATCTGAGGGAAAGATAAGAAGATGAGCAAATGTTCAATATGCATCATAACTAATATTTCATATTGTGCTGGTTTGACTGGAAATGAGCTTATTTTCTTTATGCAGTTAGAAACCTTTCTCTTTAAATAGCTAGCACAGTCATCATTTGGACTTAGTTTGAGAACAAGAGACAACACCCCAGCACAGCGTTGATGTTTTTAGTTGCTCTGGTCTGAGAGCCAAGGACACTCTGAGCCCTCTGCCCACAGGTATGAGGCATCAAGGAAGGGGGGCATGGATGGGGCAGAGTTTGACTGACATCCAGACTGGTCAATAACAGTATTCCATCCCATTAGCATAATGCTTCATATTTAAAGAGAAACAGGGTCTCCCAGTCTCTCTATGTCTCTCATGTTCTCCTTCACTCTTTTTGTTGGAGGCAGAGGAGTTCTGTTTGGGGCATTTAGTTTAGCCTTTTGCCTTTTTGCAGAGGCCTCTGGGCCTTTCTGCCTTTTTTATTTTTTTCTCTTTCTCCAGGATCAGCTGTTTGGGACCAGGTGCTGCTTCCTGGGACTGACTGCTCGGTACGGACAGAGTTCATGAGGAATTGCCTCGAATATCTTTTACTTTATATTCTATTTCTATTTCATAAATATATCTACTAGTAGTGTATTAGTATTTTGTTATTTTATTAAGCGGTGTTTATCTCAATCAAAGTTGCTCCCTTCCCTTTCGATTCTCTCCCCTGTTTAGAGGGTGGGAAGCAGGGTGAGTAAGCAGCTATCATGGTTTTATTGCTAGCTTGGGTTAAACCATGTCACATATACAATCACATTTCATTAATACTTAAGTGGATTTGTGAAATAGGCAAACAGGTATGCATAAATGTAAGGTCTGTGTTACAAAACACAATTAGCAAATAGGGTTGCAAATGGACAGGAGACTTCCAGTAGAAATGCACACTGGTGATAATACCCTCAAAAGATTTCCTGTTGTCTATAGTTGACTGTAAGTCTTTTCACAAATGTTTAAGTCCAAAGTTCTCCAGCCAACAACTCAAATTGGTAAAATACAGCATGATCAACTGAAGGCTTGATTTGTTTTCTGGATATGCACTGTATTCTCCCCAAAGAACACCTATGTAAAAAGCAGTGTAGACATTACTATCTTTGGGTGCAGTCCCTTACTTGAAAATAAATCACAGCAATTGGCAAATACTATTTAAAAAAAAGTAATAATAAATTGTAAGCTACTACTGTTTCTAATGGTAGCCAAAAAATGGTTTGTGTGTTTTGTTCATTCTAGCCATTTTTGTCCGTCCATGTGCTTTTGGGGAATTTCCTACCAGAAATACGAGTTCGGCATTCTGAGTGACAGCTCTAGATTAACAGGTCAAAAACATTGTAAAAAGGTCATTGGCAACTCCTTTGACAGACAGATTGCTTTGAGTTTTAAGAGCTTCCGTGTACATCTGGCAGAAGGACTGGGCACTACATAAGATAAAACTTTCTAATAAATCTTGAGGAGACTAAAGAATGAAGTGGAACCATTGAGTAAGTGGAATGAAATGGAATAAGCCCAATCTTCATGGCATGTTGCCACATGGCTGCAAAATGAAACAAAGACAGAATGCCTGATCATCATCAAGCAATATGAGCAGCCAGAGAAAAAGAATTAAAGGCAAAATATTTTGAGGCTGTAAGAGAAATCAAATCAAAAGGGCCAAATTCATATCACATCACACTGGCTGCTAAGGCTTTAGCAGATTATTGTGTATGACAGATAGCTCTGAGAACAGGCAAATCACTTTGTTTTCTTTAGATCTGTTGCCTCTTTGTAGCAGCTAGGCAATGGAGATTACCTCATGCCAAAGTGGGAATTAGAAGGCTACTGTGTACAAGTCTGTTGGGAAGAATAATATTTTGGTTATATTCAGTTCAGAGCAGTGAATTTTTGCAGACACTTCAAAGCAGAGTCATTAGGTTGCAGTGAACAAGGTGACTGAGTACATAAGAAAATAATAGGCAGTTTTGGTAACCTTAGAAATAGTATTAATTTAGATTAATTTATTAGTCTTTCAGAAATTTAACATTTAACTGTTTGTCTTCTACCCATGGCTGATCCATGGGTCTCTGCTGCCTCAAGGTTAAAAAAAAAAAGTCCACTACCCTTCTTGGGGATAGTTGTGAGTACCAAGACCAAGATTGTTTAGGGTTCTTCAGTAGGCAGAATCTTTGTGAAGTTCCTGCTTCACAAATGTCATGTGGATCATGCCAAGTCATGGCAACCTTCTGCCACAGAGCAGTGCAAAACAAGTTCCTACATTTGTGTTTCAAGACAGGTTAGACAGGTATGACACTGCCAGTGTAAAACACTAATTTGTTCCTTTCTCCCTGCTGCGGTGTCACACTAGGTCAGGAACTGTCCCTGGACAGTGAAAAATGGAAGACCTTGAAAACTGAGGCTTGGCTACAAGTGTGATGAAAACCAATTTAGCTGTAAATTAGGCAGCTGAAAATTTAACTGTGATGGCAGAATATCTGTAATTAGGAAATGGACATGCAGGCAAAATTTATAGCAAAAGAGCTAGCAAGCTTTTGGTGAAGTTTTCTGACTGTGATGGATGATTCTGAAACTGAAAGAAAATTATACTAACAAAGACTGCCAATTAGTTTTGTAGTGTGTGTTTTGTATATCAGGGACTAAGACTAGGGCAGTAAGACAGAAAAACCTCAGATATGATAGTTTTATCACATAGGAAAATTTAAACAAATGGACAACTAGTGAGGCTGGCAAAAGTACTTTTCAAACCAGAAGATGGTAGCATTAAGTCAATATGGTGTATATTTGGCTCTCAGATGGTACTGCTTGCTGATCAATAAGCACACTTGCTGCGTATGTGAAAGGAAAAGACTAGCATGAACCCTGTAGAAATACTCAGCAACAGGTCATTAACAATTCTAAGCAGTATATAAAGGAAACCATAACAAAAGAAAGAAGCCTTGGGATTTACCTGAGATTTCCCCCATTAAGAGATGTGGCAGTATATACTTTGCTTGTGCTGTCTGCACAAGTGAGAAACTCAGTCCGGCGCTCCAGGCACTGCTATATTAAATATTGATGGGAATTCACTGTATAGTAGATTTTTCCTTCCAAGGAACTAATAAATAGTTAATGAATTAGGCAGCTAAGTTTATCCTGAATGGGTAATTCCTTCAGTAACAACAGTTTGTTTGCCCCTTGAGGGTTCATTTTTTTCCCCCTTGTACAACAAAATATAATTTAACTTAGGTTTATTATTTTGTAACCTAAAAAAAACAGATATGTATTGATTGCTGGGTTCTAAATTATCTGAACACCTTTGGAAATCTTGCCCTGCTCATAAATAAACAATGAACAAGTAGCTAGTCAGCATCTGTCTGATGAATTACAGTGTTTGAAGCATCATGGTCAAAGTGATCTAGTCAATAATAGACAGCAGCAAAAAAGATACCAGCCTACCAGGCACAAAATGAGGCTCTCTGTTACCTTGACTCATTTCTTCCTAGCCACAGTGAATAAATATACTCTTGCATATTCTAAATCTATGCTACTATTGTGGCAGGAGTGTTGGTACACTGAGCCAGCTGTTTGCCCACTGTGTGTTTATCAGCTATCAGCTGGCTGCTTCCTTGTTAAAAAAAAGAAAAAAAACAGTACTTTTTTTTTTTTTTGTGAGGATTTTGTGCTTCAAGAAGGTTGCATCTGGAGCTGTGACCCTTTAATATATCTACAGAGGAATACAGAGGTAGGAAATGTTTCCTCAAGACCATACTACTAATATCATTCAGACAGGCAGTGAAAGAGTTGGGACACGGCAACCCTGGTTGTACATACAGACTGGGGAACGAGATGCTGGAGAGCAGCTTTGCAGAGAGGGATCTGGGGGTTCTGGTCGATGGCAAGTTGAACATGAGCCAACAGTGCCCTGGCAGCCAAGAGGGCAACCGTGTCCTGTGTGCATCCAGCACAGCATTGCCAGCCGGGTGAGGGAGGTGATGGTCCCGCTCTGCTCTGCACTGGTGCAGCCTCACCTGGAGCACTGTGTGCAGTTCTGGGCAACACAGGATAAAAAGGATATAAAGCTACTGCAGAGTGTCTGAAGAGGGCTACAAAGTTGGTGAAGGGTTTGGAGAGGAAGCCATATGAGGAGAGGCTAAAGTCACTGGGTTTGTTCTCCCTGGAGGAGACTGAGAGGAGACCTCATTGTGGTCTACAGCTTCCTCACAAGGGGAGGAGGAGGGGCAGGTGCTGATCTCTTCTCTCTGGTGACCAATGACAGAACCAAAGGGAATGGCAGGAGCATGTGCCAGGGGAGGTTTAGGTTGAACATTAGGAAAAGGTTCTTCCCCCAGGGGGTGGTGGAGCACTGGAACAGGCTCCTCAGGGAGGTATCACGGCCCCAAGCCTGACAATGTTCAAGAAGAGACTGGACAACACACTCAGACACATGGTGTGAACTGTGGGGTTGTCATATGCAGGGATAGGAGTTGGACTCGATGATCCTTGTGTGTTCCTTCCAACTATGATTCTCTGATTCTATGACAGAGTAAAAGTAGTGCTGTGAATCCTCAGGAACACCCAAATTTGGGAAAGTGTATGTTATGTCTTTTCAGAAACTGACCCTAGGTGAGTTTCCATTTGTAGCTTGCATTATAATAGTGAAGGTGAGTGCTCAGAGGCAATGGTCACCAGTTCAAATCAAATCCAAGTCTTCAGCTGCATCAGCTGCTCAGTAGCTTATGCAGAGGTCTTGCTTCAGACAGACAAGACAAAAGGAGTGTGTAGGGGCTGTTGGAAACTTCTGCAGGCTTTCTGGCTTCCCTGTTACGAGCATGTCCAGCTTTTCATAGTGCCTGTGACTGTCCAGTAGCTGTTCCTGTTCATTTCAGTAGAGAAAACCAGGTCATTGGGTTGTTGATCTAATGTTTCTAAAATCCCGTGTTTCATTCATAGGTATTTTAGGGGAAAACATAACAAAGAGTATTAAGGCTTTGTAATTGGTGGGGGTTGTTATCATATAAGAACATATTTTTTGTATGGGTATTTAAACATTTTGCTGGAATTGGTACACACAGTCAGCTCAGTGCATGAAACAATAATATTGCTGACAGTGCAACATACTGTAGATAGACTGCCTTGTAGCAGATAAATTAAATGCTTTTACAGTTGGGCCACCTTCAGTCTACATTACTCTAAACCATCAAAAAGCATGAGCTACTCCAGTGCACAAATAATGCTTGCTATTTCTGCTATAAAAGGACAATACTCAACACAGAGCAAAAAAAGTACACAGACTTGTCATATGCATTAGAGAGACCCATAGGGGAGGACTGTCAGAACATAAACATTTCATAAAGCAATAAATCAGTCTTAAATGAGAAAACCTGAGGATCAACAGCCACATCTCAAGTTAATGAGGGAAGAAATTGTTTGACTTGCATTTTTATGTTTTACAAGTAGTTCTGTTTTCCCAAGGAAATATATCTGAATATTAAGGAAAATAATTTATCTGAATACAATAGAATACTATACCTGAAGTATTGTCTTCTGATCAGTTAGCCCCAAAGCCTTACACCACAAAATGAGAAGGGATACTGACTATTTCAATGCAACAGGCACAGAGAAATGTAAAGAATGCGTATTTTAAATCAAATAGACTCCTTATACCCAGGGGAATTTATCTGAATGGAGAAAGTTTACGTTTGTTGCTAGCAGTCCACACGAGTTTGGTTTATCTCTAAAGCTATTGATCATGCTGACAGCACCCTTTGACCAAAAGGCACTACTTTTCAACTTCTTCCCCAGCTCCCACCATGTCTGTGGCTAGAAGAACAATGTATGCCATTTTCTGTCACTGCAGCCACTCTCCCCTATTCTGCAGCTTTTCTCCTGCTGTGGCTTTACTCACCTTTAACACAGATAGGAGTAAATTTAGCGGCTCATTGACATTTGTTTTCCTTATAAAATTGTAATTCTACAGAGAGCAACCTGATGACCTAGGAAGTAGAGCACAACCTAGTAGGTTGCAATGCTCACAGTAAGAAAGAGTGTATGTAGCAGACGGCACCTTTGCATTACCCTTTCAGGCTCTGCTTTAAATCGTGAAGTCAAGAATGTAAGAAGACAAAATTAGTCCTTCTAGATCAGACCAAACCATGTCTCTGTCAACAATTCTGTCAACAGCCATATCAATCAAAAGCAGATGTCAAGGGAAGTTACTTAGAAACATAGTGTAAGCATGCTGGGCACCTTCCCCATGTTGGTGCATTGTAATGCCTCATGGGATGTGACAGATGCTGAAGCTGTCTTCTCAACCTAATGTAGAGGAATTGATGCCAGAGAAAGTTGAGGTTTGTATACTTTTATCAGGGTTCTCATTAAAAAGAAATGATTTGTCGAAGTACCACTGAGTATTGCCTGATGAAAATAAGATATGTTTACAAAATCATGCAATTTAGAAAGGAACATCAATGCTCCCTAAATAGCTGCTAAATCGGTCTGAAAACCACAGCAATGATGAGTACAGGTCTTGAAGAAACTGCTTCAAGGATTTGTTTGCTTGCATAAATTGACATGTTTCTAGTAAGTCTTCAGCAGTTGTTACTTAAGTTGGGCTGGGTGATCATCTTTGAATAAGTGCCAACAACGGTTTAGAGTGAGGCAAACTTTTATTTATTTCTTTGGTGAGATGGAAACCACAAATCACCGGACCTTGGATACAGTTACATTTACAGACTGTGTAGCTAAAAAGCAGATACTTTGAAAAATCTGTCTGAGAATAATGAAGAATACTTTTAGAGGTTGTTCTTTACAATGTGCTTGGTGGACTGGGCTGAAGTGAATAGGTTAATGATTCTGAAACAGTTGTTACAGAGTCAGTCTGAGGTAGCATGGACTGGGGCAAACTTCCCTCATCCCAACAGGTCTTTTGGCGAAAATGGAGGCTATGACAGAGACGTTACCATGGAGAATACTGTGGCTACAACATGCTGGAATAGAGCACAGTCAATTGGACAGATGGCCAAAAGAGTTATAGAGAAAAAAGAGGGACTCAGATTTTGGAGTGTAATGGAGTACTGGAGTGATGAACATATTACTGCAGCGAATACTAGGGAGCAGTTTCTGTAATTCAAGTACAATTCAAGTACAGCAAATCACAGGGATCAGATAAAACTCCTCCAAGAGTACCAAAGGAAATCAAGTGTGAAACAGTAGAAACACCAATGAGGGAGCTGAATATAATGGCCAGTAAACACAGAGCAAGAGAAGAAGGAGCTGTTTTGCACCCTCTATATTCCTCGTGTAGAATTCATTGTCTGAGTGGGGTCATAGAAAGAAGCCCAGAGAGAAGGTGGGGTGATGCATGTTGTGACTTAATGGTATGTCTATGGTTTTCCAAGTGATAGGCAGTCTGCTCTCAAGTTTTAGCACACAAAGATTTAAGGGGCAAGGGAAAGAGGTTATGAAAAAAGTGTCCCATGCCTCAGCCACCTGTAATATTAGTGGTGCGTACATTATAAAATTTGCCATCTCTGCAGGATCAAGACCAGTCATTACCCACAGCCAGTGACTATTTCCGAATGATCACAGCTGTTCTGAGACTTACCTCTAGTGTCTCTACATTAGTGTACGAAGCCTGAGCAACAGTCAGGAGGAACTGCAAGGTCATTACTGGTTGCAAGTCTACAGAGTGAGCACAGTCAACAGAGTGGGACTGCACATGCACCATAGGCATGAGCTTCTTTGGGGAGAGAGGAAGAGGAGGGAAGATTGCACCCTGTAGAAAGGAGCTTCTTGATGGTACAGCTTCAGTGTGAAATCAGAGGCTCATCTTTTGGTCATCTTTGGATCAAGACCAATGAACCCTGAGGATATTATGAGGATATAATGGGGAAGACAGTTTAGAAAAAATATGTCACACACCTCAGCCACCTGTAGTGATCAGGAAAAATGTAAGATTTTTTTTTCTCAGGTACTTAGGGAGAAAGCCAAAGCTCAGGTAGAGATAAACCCAGGCCCAAACTTACAGAATAACTGAACTTAGGTAAGTATGCTAGTAATGAAGTTTGGAGAAAACACAGGCCTGTTGGTGAACAAGGAGGACAACATAATCAGTAGTAACCAATAGCTTGATATCTGGTTGGCAGCTAGGAACAAATGGAGTTGGGGCCCATATTCTTGGATAATTTCATCAGTAATTTGGATGCTAAGAAAGCAATTTGTGGATGATAGTAAAGAAGGGGAAGGAATTATTAAGCTGGAAAGGAAAACCTCAGTCCTGATAGGCCTCAAGAGGGCTGAAGGTTGGTCAACAGACATCTTATGCAGTTCAAGAAGCGTAAATGCTCTAAGTGGGCATAAATGCCTAATTGATACACAAATACAGGCTGGAATTGACTAGCTTAGTAGCAGCGCTGACATAAGTGCCTGGAAATGGCAGTGAATACCCAGCAAAATATAAACCAACAATGCAATCACATCGATCACAAATGAGGGAAGGTGAACGTATGGGCCTATTAGGAGGAGCCTGGACAGCAGATCAAGGGGAGTTACTCTACCTAATTTCTTGGATCCTGTGAGGCTGCACCTAGAATACTTTGTCCAGTTTTGGGTTCCAGATCAAGAAGGATAAGGAGAAAGAGTATCAAACAGAGGCTATCAGGATAGGAGCCTAGGACATCTAACCTTCCAGAAGTTAAGAGAGATAGGCTTGTTCAGTGTGATGCAGAGGTTATCTGATAACAGCCAACAACTACTGGAGGGGAATTTGTGATTTGATAGAGCCAAAATCTTTCCATTAGAAGAAAATAACATCAAAAGAAGCAATGAACACTTACTGCCACTGGAAGGTTCAGAATGAAAGTTTGGGAAAAATTCCTAAAAAAATCAAAGTGCAGAACTGGAATAGTCAGAGGTTGTAGGATCTTGACCCTTGGAGATTTTCATGACATGACAGGGCAAAGTCAGGCCTCACCTGATCTACAGCTGGTGATAATTTTGCTGCAGAGAGGCTGAACTAGATGATTTCCAGAAGAACATTCCAACACACATTCTCTGAATCAATGACTACTTCAAGGTTAAGTATATAATTTTCTTCACACAGTGTAAGTTGCTTGATTTCCACTGCATCAAAATGGACTAAGCTCAGAAGCTACTGTCAGAGTGTTCCTTTAAATCTCCTTTGCCTTAAAGGAAAGACTAGCAAGGGAATTATGCTTCTGTAACTTGGCAGAAGACTTACAGCTCAGGATAAAACCTATTTTCATGTTGGTTTGTCCTATATCACCTTTGCCAGAAAGAAGTGCATATTTTGCTTTGCAGTGTCACTTCATTTCAGAGGATAGACTTGAGTTAGTAGCAGCCGCAAAGGTCGAGAGATTAGGGAGAAAAACTAATTGCATGCTATAAACAACCCAAATATACTTCATTCTGCACCAGGGCTTTTATCAGCTCTTGTTTTATCAGAAATCAATCTATCCCTTCACAGTTTACTTGTTCATAGGATTAAAAAAATGAGCTTGCAGTACTAAATATGGAAACTATAGCTATAATTCATCAGTTCTTTTATCTCTGATAAGCTTGCATTATTCACAATAGAAGCTCCATGTATCTCTCATTTTACCAGACAATGTGACATTTATTTCTATAAACCATTTATACAGATAAATTCACAAAACGGAGTCCACAGACATACCTGGAATAACTTCCCAGTGCAGTTACACTGAAAAGGCATTATTGGTCATTTATAGCTTGCATAGCTTCGTCTAGCTCAGTAACAAATCTTAACTAGCTGGAAACCCCTTTTTTTTTAAGTGTTACAATTCAACAAACCTTAGGGCTATATTGTTTCTGTTTGAAAATGTATAACAGCATTTGTCTTCAGTATATGACTTCTTTGAGCTTAATCAGAAATCTGTGCATAGCTAGACAACAGACTTTTAAGAGGAGTCTTCAGTTTTTTTTAATATACATCCGAACTCAAAACTCAGGGGGGAATTTGTATTTAAAACCCAAAATCTAAAAAAAAAAACCAAAAACAAACAAACAAAAAAAAAAAAAAAAAGAAAAAAAAATAAAGGAAGAAGAAGAAAAATTTATTCAAGCCATCCTCCACACAAGGACTTTCCAGAAGACTGTTGTTTACTCAGCGTCACAGGAAGTGTCTGGCACTGCAGAAATGTGGGGAACAGAACAGGCCCATGCTCTAAGACACAAATAGGAAAAGAAAATAAGAAAAAAAGAGCAAATAGAACAGACGAAAGAAGAACAGAGAATGGCACAGAAATTCAAAGACAGATCTCTCTGGGACTAAGCTTTGCTTGGTGCACTGGCAGGGAATAAGACCTGGTGGTACAGGTGCTGTGTCCCCAGCAGACAGCACTGATGAAGTGGGATACCCAGACTTTCCTTTCCTGGGCATAGGCTCTCATGGACCCACAGGCAAAGCACAGCCACTTGCCATAACACAGTCAGAGGGAAAGGAGCACTCAAGAGAAGTACCTTTTCAGCTACCTCACCTGTGCCAATGGAGGGCCTTGGCTTGGTCCAAATCCCACTGGACCCAGGCCAGAGGGATGCACCAGGAGCAGGGGTTATTCTGGCTGTAAGCGCTCTCATTGCTAAGTGTGTAGAGGAGAGAGAAAAAGAGAGAGAGAGGACGTGTTTCTGAAAAGCTGGTATGCCTATTACTGTTCTTTTCTCACCTGTCTCTGGCTGCCAATTTCTTTGTTACTTCTTTCTGTCTCATTTGATGCCTGCTGCTGGGTCTTTTTTTTTTTCTCTCTCAATACTTTTTTTTTTTTTTTTCTATTTGTGGGTTATTAAAATTTAGTCCTTCCTTTCAGACTGTAGTCCTCCTTGCCTCATCATGAAATAAAATCATATTGAATAGAAAGGCTTTACTTGGAGCTCAGACAGGAATTAAACACACTAGTTTTAAAAAGAACATACATAAACATTCCCAGACTTCTTGTACTGCCAACGTGAGCTTCCTTATTCATGTCCAGATATTAACAATCTATTTTCAAGGTAGGATACATACTGCTTTGTAACTTTTGTGTGTGAAATGTTTTTCAACACTGTGAATACCTCTCAAAGACAGCAATACATCCAGTACTCTTACAGTTCCCATTATTTAACCACCTACTTTTCCTTGCAGTTAATGCATCCAAATAAATGCTTAAACTATATGAAATATGTATTATTTATGTCCAGTTACAAGGGAGCAAAAAAAAGTCCTAACTTTGCGTGCTGCTGATTTAGTCAGTGTATATTTGCAAACCAGTAAGGCACACACAGTATTTTTCTTCTGCCTCTTGCTTGCTCTCCTTGTCTGTTGATAACATGGATAATATTGGAGCTGCTAATTCTGTGCTTGTGTTGCTTAATACTCTTGCCAGAGGATTCATTACTAGAAAGAGACTGAGGATCAAACTCATCGTGAGAGTAATCCAGTGTAGCACTGACTGAAGTCAATGGGAGTTGTGCCTCCCTATGCCAGGACTGTATTTATTGCTGAAACCATCTCCAGCACAAAAATGCTTTGCTATGTTTATTCTGTCCCACCATGTCCTGTATAATCAGGACAAAATAAGACACAAAAGGTTTGCGCTGTTGTTTTAATGTCTGGCAATGACAAGGTTGGAGATTCACAGCATCTGAAGCCAGTCAATTCAGCAAAGTGTTCTGCAGCTGCACAAAGCACTCCATCTTAGCATTGCATCCAATTGTGCATTACAGGGGATCTTTCAATATGCTCTTCTAGGCTGTGCTAGCAAACTTAGTAATATGCACTCTTGCCTTACTTGCTGACTTACTTAAAAAAGAAAATTAAATACATTTCTCACATGGCTATATTGTGGAATTTTTCCACACCATTAAATAAAATGTTGCTCTAGTTTATTGGCATTTTCTGAGAGAAAACATTTCTTAAGCTAAACTAACTGAGTTGTGTAGGACATTCTGCTTGTGCACACCATATTTTTTTCCTCCAATACATATAATATTTTTGTTATTGTGCCAGCAACTCATCTAAGGTAGAAAACCAGCAGCCTCTTCATCTCTTACCAGAGTAAATTGAGAGTAATTCTTCTGATGTCAATTGAGTTAGACCAGCATACAGGAAGAGAAAATGATGTTCTGCCTGATCAGCCTTGTAAAAGAAAGCAAGATGCAACCTTCATTGTGAGCAACCAAGTTACAGAAACTCACTCCTTACTGTGCTTTTTAATGGAGTCTGAGAAAGCAGAACCTATATTACCAGTAATGTTTTGGGAGCAATTAAAAAAACAGTTGCATGTGATGTGCGTTTTTTTTTTTTTTTTTCAGCAACAAACATGAGAAAGAAATTCTTTGAAACAGTGTTATTTCTTTATTTAATACATATACATATTCATGTATTATGCACACACCTGTGTGTTCACATAGGTGAACAGCAGGGCAAAAGGAGCCTTAGTGCAAATGTGATAGCCAGACTAAAGCAACCACAAAGGAAAGCTATACTGACAGACAGACAGAAAGGTTTAATGTTAGCCATTGAAGCTACTGGAACTGATACTTTGAGCTAGGGTTTCTTAACATTAAGGCTTCCTTCTCTGTCTTCCTGAAAAGCCTGTTGCATAAGACTGTTTATTGGGTTAGACTAATTTAAAATCCAGCCTTGTGTCACCTATTAAGCTAACAGACATAGATCCATAGATGGATGAATTACTACTGGCTTCAAAGATGCTTGGCTTGTGTAGATGGATTGAGGTGCTGTATGATGCCTGGGATTTTTTATTTTCCCGTTGCCTTATCCACATGAGATATACTTTGCTAGGCACTAACTTGCCTGGCCTTTTTGTCTCAGTCAGAAATTTTCTATTAAAAATAAAAAATAATCCTAACAGAGAGATACCAAACATCTATCATTTAATCTCTGGGGTCCTTCAACCAATTTGAAAGTTGACATTGGAGTAAGCAATTTTTTTCTGTTTGTTTCAGTCTGATCTCCTCTAGTTGTTTAAATTGGGCCAGCACACAGGAGTTTTAAATTAACTGAATTGTGAAATAAACCTACTGTGTATAGCTTTTATAATGTTTGCACGTGCAAATATGGCTTTGTAACAAACAAACGAGATGAAAACCATAAAATAAAATGCACATTAAAAATACTGTGGGGTGTAGGAAGGTGTCCTTACAACACAATAATGGAGATACATATTATACAATGAAAAAATCCCTCTCTATGGATTTTGGCTTCAGCAGGTCTGAATCTCAACTATTTCAGAGGTTACTAACATATTCTTGGTTAAAGATCTTTGTTTGAGCCTGTGCAACCCTGTTAGAGATAAATCACGCACATCTATGCAGACTGAGTTACTTGTATGCGTGTGCACAAGAACATCTGTGCACATACTGAGATCTGCATGTGCTATAATGTACCATGGGGTGTGACAGGCCACTCAGGAAAATAACACAGAACAATCTGCTCTTGAAGGTGTTTGGTTAAATTATTATAATGAGTTGCTAGGATTTTGGTACTGATCTCTTACCAAAGTAGAATCCCCAACACATTGCTTACTAATTTTCGGAAAACAAACAAACCAGCCAAACCGACAATCAAAAACCAACCCACCAACCAACCCACCAATAAAAAAGTTTTATGAGTGTAGATTTATTGTTTTAGAATAAAAATTTCCTATAGTTCTTAGAGGGATGCAGAACTCTGAGTGCATTTCTTAGTATTTAGAAATACCCAGCAGAAAATGTTAGGTGATCCCGGAGAAACACATCCAGTGAGACTGTGTTGCAGCATACATCACCAAAAATACATTTACTCAATGCTGCTGTTATTTATATGGAGTCTGATAAAGAAGCCGCAAGTTCAGCTTTATGTTTTGTTTAGGATAAAAAAAACCCTAAAATCACTCCAATAGCCTGCTATAATGACATGTGTTGTATTAATTTTAAAATATTAAAACCTCTGGGCTGCAAACATTTGTATCAATATAGCCATCTGCAGGGAATCCACATGGCAACATGAGGTCTTGTCATTGCTATAAAATGTTAGATCCTGTAAAACTAACTAAATTTTGACAATGAGTTTATACAAAATATAAACGTGCTAAAATGTTGTCATTCAGTGCATCAAAGATCACGCCAAGTGAAGAACAATGCAAGACTGCTGTTCAGTGAAAGCAGTGGTATTATGGAATAAAAGGGTATTTTCCCTGTTCCGAAGTACAGCTTCAGTTTGGCCCTCTGTGAAGTGATGGATTTCACCTTCACAGAAACACAATCTGCCAAACAATTTGCTAGGTAGATGTACTGAGATTCGCAGGTCCCACTCCCTCTAGAAATTCCAGAACAGCAACATCAGAAGACAATCAGAAGGGGGAGGCTTAATTGGGTTCTCTGGGTTTACTAATCTTGGTGGTCCTTGAAGCCAGAAAACAACAAACAGGCCCAGCTTTCTGGGAGTCTTCCTTGGACACCTGATTAAAAAAAACATTGTTTAGAAATTCTATTTCAAACTGAGCCTTGTGACATAGCAAATTACCTGGTTTCCTCCTTTGTTTTTGATTTTCACTTTCAGGAAGGAAAATTTATAGTAATCTGTTTTGTATTAAATATTAATTTCTAGATAGTGCTGCCTGGTTTGGTGTTCGCAAAGTTTTAAGAAAAGAAAAGAAGTGTTGCATTTTCTTGAGGGTTTAGGAGGCTTCATCAGTAGGGGTGCTCCACAAAGAACTCTGTGATAACAATTCAGAGATGTTGAGTAAGGGCAAGATTTGTCTTTGTACATCTGTTAATCGAGTGTTCCTATCAAGCAGGTCCTTCTGGAGTTGTATGAGAGGAAGTATCAACAAAGAAAATTGTGTGTGTAATCTCGGGGTAGCCTGGATTTGCTATGGCAGCTCCTCTGTTTCCTTTAGTTTCTGAAGACAGTAAATCTCAGCCAAAACCACTATTTCCCTCTTGCATGGTTTTGAAGAATCTCACCGAGGTGACCCGATGTTTCATATCAATGAAGTGTAGTTCATGTTCAACAGAAACCACTGTGCTCAACACACAAGTGTGCTTGCAATCAAGTAGTTCACCAAAATATGTTTTCTTCCTTTTTTTTTTTTTTTCTTTTTTTTTCTGTAGAACAAGTAACTCCTATGAAGGGGAGCTGATGAGAGGAAGACCTCAGACCTCTGACTGGTTGGCAGTAGATGCACAGCAGAGTTGTACTAAGACCCCAGGAATTGTTCCTGCCCTGGGTCTTCATGATCCAGGCAAACACAGGGCTCACCCCAGTGCTCTCAGTATGGAGAAGGCTTTCAAGCCTGTTGGTGGATTCACTACCAGGACTTCAGCTAAAACAGCCGATTATTTGGGAACTGTGGCCAACATCCTTTTGAGATATTATTCTTGATTTCCCTGACTGCACTTCACAGTGAATGCACACTGGATGTAGGAATCGCATTTTTTGGAACTTCAACTTGTGTCAATTTTTTGCCAATTAAGCTTGGCAGTTTCTCTTTAAAATGATATTCCCTTCTTTCCCAACAATTGCTCTACATACCATTCTTGGAAGTCCTCAGAATAGTGGGGAGAAAAGAAAGAAAAGGAAAAAAAAAAAAAAAAAGAAAGAAGAAAAAAAAGAAAAAAGGAATAAAGCCTCCAGTAAAGGAACACAAGGCACATCTGTGTCAGAGAACTCTTGTTAGTGATTTCTGAACCACTTTTTTCACTGAAATTTAAAGCAAGAATAACAAAACCCTACTATAAAGGAGGACTGAAACATTGTTTCTCCCTTTTACCTCTTTGTATTATCATGTCACTCTGATTCAACTAAAGCTGCACAGAGGGAGGAAACCACAGTCTCAATCCCTCTGATTTTTGTAGCAGACCTAATTTTAGAATCTGTTGTGTCAAGTTTTTCTAAACCTGTCAGTTTAATTTGGCAGATGCGGGTTAATGGAGACCTACTGAAAGCAGGGTGAAAATCTATCCAGGTAGACGAACATAATTCATGACTTTCACAGTGTGGCAGTAAGGTAATAGATAAATGCCTCTTCCTTGAAGTGGTAGCAGGAAGCTATAGACAAAGGTACCTTTTTAAGAAAAAAAAAAAAAAAGCACTAAAAAAAGAAAAAACGTTAATGGCCATGGACAGAAAAAAAAAAAAAAAGCTGCTACATGAGATGGCCCCTTATCTTAAATTCTGAAGTTGCAGTTGCCAGAAGATCAAGACAGGTAGGGTAGCAGAAGGCAGAGGCTTAGGAAGAAAGAGCTTTAAATGGAAGCAGAGCACTTCAGGCACCATGATACAAATCAGCACTGGCACAAGAAGCCTTTCAGGAAAATAATTCAATATTTGTTAAATAATTTGTAAGAATTATTACAATATTACTTAGCTCACTTCAGTCCCAGACTGCCAGTGAGTCAGAAGTCCGGAAAATGCTGTCCTGACTGGACACTGGTCCATTTAGGTAACTTAATACGTAAATCTAATGTAGAGAGCTTAGGGATATTAAACTTACTAATTACATGACATTAATTCTATAGTGATTTTCTTTCTGGTAAAAAAAAATTATGAGTGAAAGTTCACAGCAACAAACCCCAGGACAGTGAACTCTACAAACCTTGGGTCCCATTGAGACAGTTCAAATCCCATCTGTCTCTCTAGGATCTTGGGGGAACCTTCCAAGCCTCCCAGGATTCATGCAGGTCCTCTGAATTACTCCTTGGTGACTATCCTAGTACTTCCCACAGCCTCTCACAAGGAAGTAGGCAGAATTTAAAGACTTAAATTCTGAAGAGATCAACTATCCGAGGGCTCCCTTCTTTAAGACAGGTCACAAAAACCAGTACAGCCATTACCTGGAAGGATATTTGTGTAGGCACATTAGAAAAGAGACATGTAGGCTTCTAACTTGCTTGTGAAAATGTGAAAAACAAGCTAGTCTTTAGTTTTTGACGGTATACTCTTCAAGGCCACTTGGAAAGGAAGTGTGTAGAGCTATCGAGGAATTACCTTATGTACATTCCAGACTTGTTAGAAGCAGCCACAATCCACTTCATGGTGAGGAATCACAGCTATGACACAAATTTGACAGCTACCTATGGCAGGGCAAGGAGGAAAGGATAGGAGAAACCTCCCTCCTGTACTAGTGCCATGCCAAATAGCACTACTAAATACTGCAGAAGTCAGGCCCTTTAATTTTCCTAAGAGGAAGAAAAATGCTTATAGTTATTCCTGACCAGATTTTTGCTTACAGAAGATAATTTCCAGCACATGCTGCAAGCCAGCAGGGAAGCAAGGGTGACCAGCACAGCACCCCTCTGGAGACTTGAATCATTAGGCCTTAGGTATGTGTTTGTCAATGCTGGGCCTGTGTAGCTTTCCTTTTTCACAGGAGAGTATTTCAGTTATAAATGTTGTTCCTCATGTGCCTGAAGCTGAGGACTTCCAGAGCACTGTGATGAAAAAACAAAGCAAACCAACCAACCAACCAACCAACCAACCAAACATCCCACAAAACAAAACAAAAAACCCACAAACAAACAAAAAACACCCACCAAAACAACAACAACAACAAACCAAAAACAACTGCAGAAGATAATTGAGATGCAGGCTCACAATTTTCACTGCTTTTGGCAGTCAGCTGTCCTCCACCTATATTAAATAGTTCTCCATCTGGCCTTCCATACCTGGGAACTCCAGAAATCCTGGACAAACCCTGGGGCAGGGTGATTGCACGCAATGGGGTAATAGATAATACGTATGAAACAGTTTAATCGTATCTGTGACTTTTAGACCATTATTCATCTGTTTATCATCAAAGACTCTGTTTAGAGAATTCTGAATAACCTTTTCAGTGCCCTGGTTGTGAAGTGACCCTTGCCATGCACAGAATCAGCATCTGCTCAGTGTGAGATGCTTCTAGCACATTGAATGACAAAACCAGTGAAAGAAATTTGGCTCATTAATAGAAGTTACATGTTAATGAGTAATGTTTAGGCAATATTTTTGGTTAGTAAGTCACATTCATCTTGTGTTCAGCTCAAAATTCATTGCAATATCTCTGGTTGACAGTTTGAGCCATAGAATTATAAGGAAAAGGGCTGGAGGGTCCTCAGGAGGTCATCTTTCCAACCCCTGTGCCCTAAGGCTGAAACCCCAGGGGTGCTAATCATTCAGGAGTGATTATCTCAGATTCTGTGAGAAGTTTGCCTTTCAGACATGCTAAAGGGCAAAGGGCACGAAGAACATCTCTGATCCGTTGTACCATGCCTGAGACATTCACTGTTGTGGGTTAAGGGTCAGGGTCTATCCAGATTATTTTCCATTGTTGCCTAAAAAGGAAAGGCCTCTCTAAATACTAAGAAATCACTTTAAAGCCTTGATTTAACAGCACAGGATTTGCTACACTGGATCATGGAACCTGTTCCGTTGAGAGTGGTTTACCTCCTCATTCAACAGTCTGCACCAGAGCCTCCAGAATGAGCTCCATGCTCCTATGTGTGAGCAGGGGAGATGCTCCAAGTACATTGAAATTAAAAGAGACCGTCTTCTGCCTCAGAAAGCTTCCATAATATGCCTATCCCTGTTCTAATTTGCAGGTCTATAAATATGGTGAGTTGTGATAAGTTTATAAAGATCTTTCAAGTATTGAGAGCAGTTAACTCCAGCACCTGCCACGTCGGCAAACTCCATGAACTGGCTGCTCACCAGAAGAGTCAAGATTTCCTTGTTTGTGCTCTGAGTGTACTTGTACTTCCTTGTGTAATATCATGCTGTGGGACAAAGGTGAAGAAAAGAGTTTCCAGTTTTGCTATAATTTGCATAAGGGACTTGAAAAATGCCAGTTTTTCACTATAATTTCTTTATGTCTAGTTAAATAATTTTATTCTATGTGATTTCCTCTCTTGTCTTACCAGCCTTTCAACAGTTTTTGTCGTCTCTCTCAGGTTTTATGAAACTCTTACTATTGCTTTCTTTTGTAATAATTTTTACTAGCATCTGTGAGGCAGACACAACACAGCTCTAACCAGTTCAATAGGCAGTTGTGGAGTCAGAATGGAACATTTCCTCCAAAACCTGCCAAATTCTGAAGTACGAAAATGAAAAAAATTACACAAAGCAAAGAGTGATCCTAAGACATGAAAATTGTCACTAGCTACACTTGCTATTTACAAATTAATTAGGACAGCACATGGGGTTGCTTAAGTCCCTGAAATTAGTGTGATTCTTCTGGATCCTTGAGCAGAATTGGCAAAAGATATCAGTCCCAGTTACTTACACAAGCTCTTGTTCCCAAAAGGTGATTAATCCCTCTGAGAATACCTGAAGTGAGATACATCCTCCGCAGCTAGGCAGAGGTGAAAAGTAACCTTTTCTGCACATTGATGTAGTATTTATAGTACTAGTGTTCACCTTTTTCAGAGGCACAAGTGTCTTGATTGCCCATGGTTGTTACATCCTAGTAATGACATCTCAACCATGACTGCATTATTGTCTTTCAAAATCAAGGTTCATCAGCAGAAATCACATTTACCTTGATAAGGTTACCTTACCAAATCCTTAGGGGATAGATCCATAGGAGAGACTGGGGCACATATCAACAATCAATCTTTCGGAACATTAGCCTAGGTATTTTCCTGGGTTAAACCCTCTCTTGAAAGCTTGAATTCACTGCAGAAGAATCAGGCACCTGAGAATTTGATCTAAAACTGTGAGAAAGATTTGTTTAAGTGAAACAAGACATGCTGAGGAGGATTGCAGGGACCTGGTTCCATTTAATGTTCACCCTGAAGCTTCTTTCAAAGTCTCCTAGCATCCACACATCCTGATAAAACATGGGCAGAGCCATATGAATTAGCCTGAATCTCAAAGTTCCCAGATTTTGAATATTTGTATAAAATTCTTTTAATTTATTTGAAAGTAAGCTGTATTTACTGAAGAAATGAAATCACTCTTTCATAAATTTATGACATATTAAGCCATATTTGCATTTTTTATTAAAAATACCCATTAAATTGACCCTTATTCTCTTTCTATTTTCTGGATTGTATGTTAATTAAAATAATAGGGAACTTTATTTCCTAATTAATTTTCTTTAGAAAAATGTATTGTTCAATACATCAATCGGGTTTTTTTTTTCCTTTGCTTTAAAACACTTAACTACCATTAACAAATTAATTTTTATTGCTGTTTCATGAATGGCAGAGTTCCATGGAACAAAAAAACCCTTAATCATTCCATTGTTATTTTCCAAACATTCAGAGCCATGGTATCCAGGACTACTAGTTTCAATATACAAATCATTTCTGTGGTCAGTTAATGGAAAGAGTCTTTTTCAATAGAGAACTTGATCCAACTCCAATAGAAACCAGTAAACCTTTTCTACTGTATATATTACAACTGGAAAAAATTAAAAAGTTATTGAGCTGATATTAGCAAAAAATAAAGAGGTCTGGGGAAAATCTGCTGTTACTTGAACTGGACTTGTTGAACCACCAGCAATTTGGCATCCTGAAAAGCTTTTTCATCTTGGAGTGCTGCTGCTTCCACTTAGAAGAAATGACACTCAGAAATGTCTAGTCTGAGTAATGGGAGAACACCGCAGTAAGCCATGGGATCCTGGTCTCCTAATTGTCCAGTTCCATTTAAGCCTGTGTGCCAAGTTTTTCCTCCAGAAGCCAAAACTTAAAGAAGGCACACAGCCCAGAATTTTCCTCAGCTTATCTACAGAAGAGTAGACCAAGAGTTGTCCCCTTTCATGCAGGAAAGCAGTTAGGGCCAGTTGTATCTCTTCTCCTGAACACCATCAGAGTTACACCTTTTCTAGACTAGCAGCCTCATACCCATAGTCCCATTGGAGAGTCTACAAATTAGGCTTCAGACTCATTTAAACTTGCTTGTTTAATACCATCATAGAGTAATAGATAGTATAGCAGGATCCACTTCTGATAAGAATGCCTGGGTTGTCCAGAGTAGTAGAACAGTATCAAGTAAGAGCTCCAGTATTTTAAACAACTGTCATCATGACAAAAAAAATAAATTATTGCAGTCAGATATCTACAAGCTAAATCTGATTTTCTCTAAGTCTGGCTGATTTTGTCAGAAAACAAAACAAACCAAAACAAGACCAACCAAACCAAAACACCTGCAAAAAGTCTGTAAAAGAACTGAAAGAGAATAACACTGCAATCATAATAATTCTCCAGAATCTCAAAACTTGGGATTGGTCAATATTTGTAAATTTACCTTCAGAACAAGTTTTGGGAGTGTTTGCTGATGTGAAAACTCATGCAGAGAGAGCTCTCAGGATTTACAGAGCAAGTCAGTGGAAATTCTGGGGGTAGAATTCAAGACATTGGAAATTCTGGAGGAAAAAGTCAAGCTATTTTGATGTGTGCTCTTCTTAAACTACAGAACTGTATTTCAGTCATTTTGACATTTTCTAGGTTAACTGCTTTCTTCTCTCCATGCTCATATTCTTTAAAAGTCATCCCTTGTTCCCTACACTCCCTTTTCAATGTTGTAAACCTCCTTAAAATATGAATTGCAGATTTTCTCTCTTTGTGTACTTTACTCTCATTCATTATCTGATCTGTGGAAAGCAAAAGGTGTATTTATATTTTTATAACAATTTTTCAGTTTATCATCAGACTCATTTTCTTCTTTCTTCCACCTCTTCTGTATTAAGGATGTTTGCAGGGTAACAATTAATAGAGCAAAATTTTTTATGATAGTGGCTAAGATCAAGTTTTCAGCTTTTAAAATTCTGACTATATACATACATATCGTATTACCTTTGGGAAAGCTTTTATTAATCTCAGCGTCAGAGCTGTTTCAACAAATCTACTGTAATAATGAAAAGACATCTTATCACATTTTGCTTTCAGTAAATTTACTATTCTTTGATAAGGTTGCAAACAACTGGGAAGTAATTGATCTGTAATTAGTATGGCAACTGCACAAGATAGACGGCACTGGGATTTCATCATTTATCTGCCTAGTGCTGTGCATCTTGCTCTGTAATGTTAAATTATTTAACTTCTCTCTTCAAATACAAATGGTTTTATGCATCCTCCATTATTTTAGGAATTCTCAGAAGATGAGAATAACATTTAAATTTCTGATTATCTTTCAACGGTAGAATTATTACCAGAGAAATCATTTTTCACACAAGCCTTGCCACGTCCTTAGTTAGCAAGCTATTGTCTGCCCATGCCTGTGAATGGACGCCGTGAAAGACCTTTTGATCTGCACCCAATTTGCCCTATTTATCACTTGGCTGCACTAAGACTCTTGATACATGTGATTGCCATAGCTGAATTTTTCAAGAGCTGTGGTAACTGAAGGGCATGAGTTTAGCACACTGTGATGCAGCATCACCACCATCACCCACATCACAGTTTCCAATTACTGAGACTCTGTCTGCCACCCTTTCTAAGACTATTCTACAGCCCATTGCATGAGTCTACAGTGAAAACAATGTCTTTTTGAGAGAGTTTTTTATGGCATAATTTTTTAACATTGTAGGGGCATATGAAGCATATTATTTTTTTCAGTGGTCTGTTCCTTCTCACCTGGGGAGACCGGAAAGAAGGAGGTAGCACCTGGGAAAAGAAGTGGCCATAGTTTAATCTATGTAATTGAAAACATAATTTTTTCAATAGATGAGGAAGAGAGAGATAGCATTACTCTTTTGTCGCTCAGCTTCATTTTCTTTTCATTAATAGTTAAATTAACCAGTTCACCATGAAGTCAAAAGGAGAGCCTGTCACTTGAACTCAGAAGTGTGAGGACAGTTACATATTAGTTCCTATCTAGCCTCTGCATCTTTATCAATTTCTGCTGTATAACTGACACAAGAAAATGAGCAGAGCAGCATACCAAGTGAAGGCGCTTCACTGCTGCTGTGTATAGTGACATGATAAAATTTTAGACATTAATTTCTATTCCATTTCTTATGCATTCAAAGTCTGCCTTTTTCTCTGCAGCTGCGTAACCAGAGGTTTTTGTGAGCTGATCAGACTGATGTGCTGTGCTTGCATTGTAAAACGTAACAACTAGCACAAGTGTTTCAAAAATTCCATCCAGTATATGTTTTCCACCAGCTAATTTCATTTGTTCGTTACCATAGCTTTGTCATGCCCTCTGAAGTCTCTCATAGTGCCACCCGTACCAATGAAAACACAGTATTCTTGCTTATTCTTATATTCTCAACCACTTATATTCTCAACCACAAAACGTATTTACACCACCAGCCCTGCCTCAGCACTTTGAACAGTGTGTTGGTAATGGTCCACTTCTATTGTATGCATGCTTTACTTCTCATTATTTCAATATTTAGTGCTGCAGGTATCTCTTTTTGTAGCAATCCCCTTGACATTCACCTCTCTTGTTACAGTTGGAGAGTGTCTAGCCAAGCAATAGAACACAGGCAGTGTTTTTCCTGCCTTCCACTGGTAACATATGTTTTGATGATTTGCAGGTTTCCCCACAGCCTGTTTTCTAGTAAAAATTACACATGTGATAAGAAATAGACATCTTCCCAAGCGCCTCACCAGAGCTCTGTCGTGCAGAGCTTCGCAGATGGTGCTCAGCCTGGTGCCAGGTTTTCCGTGAACTGAAGTGGGTAAGTAGGCCTTGAATACAAAATGTCTGCAAACTGCTTCTAATCTCCTGCAGTACTGAAGTGCAATTTTCAGTGGTTGTTATTGGACCCCTGAACTGCTGACAGAAATTTTGACTGGGAAGGATTCTTGACATATGTTAGATTAAGTAAAGTCCTAAACTCTAAATACATTCATTTACGTATTTTACTTACTCAAATATCTAACATTTTGTCTGCCCATAATACCTGCAAATCTCTCTTGGTCTGATCCTAATCTTCCTTTTTAATCTCTTAGCTAAGCAGGAATTACAGATTGCAAATTCATGCATTGGTTTGCTCACTTGAAGTGTGCTATAAAGCAAGAAGCAAGAATTGTAGCCATGGGAGCCATATGTTTTGTACTTTTCAAGATGCAACATGTTACAAGTTATGTGGTATATCCTATAATACAAGCGTGGTATATCCTAGAGAACAGTGTTCTTGTGACTTTTCACTCGCCTGGGAATGGGAAAGGTGACAAGTTACAGCTTTTTGAGCGAGTACAGCCAAGGTGCTTTGTGAGCCCCAGAGTTAGTGAGATTTAACTTGAAATTAATTTGAAATATACTAGTGAGAAAGGAAAAATCAAATGAAAAGAAGGTCTAATGCCAAATGCTGTAAATCTCTTCGTAGGCTCAAGATGCTTAGAATGTGTAGTTAGAGGCAGGAGGAAGAAAAACACTCAGGCCTGTCCAGTTTAAGCTGTTTTACCCTTTGCTGTCCCCTCTAGGTTTAGTTGAGCTCAGTCATACTTCAGATACAGTTGCATAAAGTATCTGCCCTTATTTGACTTCTTCTAGGCTCTGATGCTTGTGGAAATCAGAGAGAAGCTGAACCTTTTTATGATATACTAATGGGGAACTGGCAAAAAGCCTCCGAACACACAACTAAATGGCAATGGTGGTGTACTCCAGGCAAGCAAAGGGGAGTGTGCTATGATCCTGGGCCTGGAGATTAATTTTTTGCATAGGGTTTGTGGGTGCTTTTGAGGCAGCCCTCATGCTCGCTCACTCCCCTTGGTTTGCATGAGCATAGCTGAGGAGCTGCCTCCTCTGCCCTCTTCTTGGGGTTTTTTCCACTGTGAAACCTTGTCAACAGAAATCAGTCATGCATTTGCCACGTAGTTTCCAAAGTGTGTAAATAAGCCAGCAAGTACAGTTTAAAGCTGTCAGGCCTGATCTCAGATCTGTTCCAAGAGGTGGGTGTTGGTGTATATATTTATCATTATTATTATTTCATATATATATATGAAAGTTCTCTGTGTATTTTTCAGAACTCTGATAAGAAAAACAGGTGTATAAATATCCAAACATTGGCAGTTTGCTCAGGAATTTGGTAGTGACCACTAGTTTACTGATTTAAAGCCAGTTGGTTCAAATGACCAAAATTAACTACCAAGTGACTGGCTGGTGGACTGGGTGACATGGGTCTGGTGCCCTTGGTCCAGAACAAAAGAAACAAGTGGCCTGCCCCCAAAATCTCACTGCTGACAAGGTGGCCTAGCAGGAGGGAGACTCCCACCGGGACTCTAGATGGTTTCTCATATAGCACTTTTGGCACTGGGCCTATTAGGCAAGCCCATGAGTTATCCATGTGCATGTGTCCCCAGGGCACCTGCTTGTGCCACAGCAGGATGGGCAGGACAGCATGGCCAAGCAGCGCTGTCAGGATAGGACATCTCTCCTGGGGTGAACAAGGGGCAAGGGTGCACTGCCAACTCAAAGCCAGACAAAGGGGCACCTTGACTTGTGCTCAGTCATTAAGTAAGAGCAAGTTTGATGAAAGAGTGGAAGCAAAGTTAAACACAAATAATTTCCATTAAAAAAAAAGGATGGAAATGGGCTAAATTCTGATGAATCCCCACAATGATTATGTAGTAGAGTGGAAAAACATGAAAGCTGTACACATACACACATATGTACAGCCTGCCAAAACAAGAGGTGATCAAAGGAAAAAGAAGCAAACATATGGACAAATTTTTGCAAAGAGAAATGCGTAGCCAAGTTCACTGACCTTTATTTTAATTTTCTTTAGTTCTCAGCCTTATGAGGAGTGCAGGAAATGGAATGTGCTAATCCCAGCTGGTACAATCTCCAAGAAAGGTGCAAAATCGCCCCAAACCAGAGAAAATTGAATGTGGTCAGAAGCCTGTTTAATCTGCCCCACCCCCCAGCATCCTTCCAAATAAAGCTCTCCTTGTGCTCTGTCGGGGGCCACCATATGAGTGAACAAGGAACTTGCAGTGTAGCAGAGAGCTTGTTTTTAAAAATATATTAATACATCTCACAGAAAGATGACTTTAATGAGATAAGAATTTATTTGAAACACTGGGGGATATTTTTTTTCATATGACAATGAAGAGCTCCTGATTTTTTCACTGTCACCCCATTTCCAGTGCCTTTGTTGACTGTCACATCATTTAATAGCACACAGCAGAGCAATAGGGGAATATTGCTAGGGAATGCACTGGATGGGGGTTTAAACTGACTTCTGTTCTGGAGACCTGTATTTGTTCTTTATCTTGTGATATTTTCAGCCTGCTGCTACATAAATATGAACACTGAGGGTAGAATTTGAAATTTTCACATGATTATTATTACTTGGCATTTACAGAGCCATTTTCATCCCAAGGTATAAACTTAAGGCAGTGGAGATCCATATGAAGTAGACAATTTTACAACTATTTTACAAACAAATGGACTATGGCAGCAAGATAGGGAAAACCCAAGCTCAGGACATAAGGTAGGCTTGCCAGCATCTCATTCCCAGGTCCAGTCAGTACAATAAGAGTATAAACTTTGACCTTTCAACACAGAAAGCATAACCCAAACCCCTCATGCTGGTGGGAATCTTACCACTGGCTTTTATGGGGCCATGGTTGTCACCCATGGTTAGTGAGAAGCAAGGTTGCCAAATCAACTATTAACTTGGGTTGACAGCAGAGCAATGCCATACCTGTGCCACCTGCCAGCCCCAAAGCTGACTCATAGATGAGCGTACTGTGCTTGAAATAGTGTCCTTATGAACACCCAGTTATTTAAGGTTGTCTAGGTTATTAAGCCTTTCTCTGTTTTCCCAAATACTCCTGAAAACGAGCTTTTTCCTTTGAGGACCCATGAAAGCTGGAGATCCATGATGCATAGCAGGCTATAGAGATGTGTTTTGATTTGAGCCGACTTTCACCACACAGAGATTACTCTGTGGAGTTTACAGAATGCAGTGATGAATCCTGTACAAAAACTAAGGATACACATACATTAGACTGTCTGATTCTTGAGCTGGCATCTTAAATTACAGTGCAAGCTCTGCAATATGATAACTCTCTTACTTGACAATTATATGACTACCTATAGAAATTTTTGCCTAAATAAACTTTTAAAGCAATAAAACTTTTTAACTGGCCACTGAACCTGTGATTAGCATCTACAGTTGGACCGCAGAAGTAGGAGCTTGATTGAAAATCTAGGTATTAGTGACCGGAATAAGAGGTTTTAGTAAGAAGGATTAAGGGTTTTCAACTAAATGTTCCCTTCATGCTAGAACTTTTTTCAGAGATAGATTTATTTTGGTTTATAAATGTCAGTGTTGACTTTTACTTAGGGAATTTGGAAACATTTAGGCACAGAAACATTTTTGTAGTATTTCAAGACAAAAGAAAAAATAGTATTTATTTTCTTTTTTCTCCTCTGTTGCTTCTGTAAATTTTTTTTTTTCATTCTGTTTTTATCTCATCATCCCTCTTTACTCAGCCAGTTTCCAAATATTCTGCAGTGTTTTCAAATTGCGGAGTAAAAATTCTGCAGCGTCTCCATTCTTTTGTCACTATGTAACATTTCAAAGCACAAAAATGTATGGAATATGGAACGGTGGAGAAAGGTAAAAGCACAAATGCAAACATTAAAAATGAGCCTGCCTAGGCATAAGCAAAAAAAAAGTTAAAAAAAGAAAAAAAAAATTAAACTACAATATCTGAAGCTTTTCTGCCAAAAAATAAAAAAGAGGTTTCACAGGAAAAGTCTGCCATACACTGTTTTTTCCTTGCATGTTGCAACTGAGAAGGCATAAAACCACATTCAACTTACATAAAGCAGCATGCTAAGAGAGTATGATGGCATTGTAAAGCTCACACTGTATCACTGCCAGACACTCTGGGGCTGCTTTTTTTGCTATTTTTGCCTCAGTCCTCCTTCTATCCTGCCTTTTGTTTGGTCCAAAATTTTGTTAGGTAATATTTAGGGACAGCTAAACTATTTCTTGTCATGTCTGACCCACATCACAGAAAACAAAAATTAAAAACAAAACAAAAATTAAAACCAACACAAAAATATTTTGGACATGAGCTAAACAAATGCGAGCAATATGCAGTTTTGCAAAGAAGAAAATGGCAAAGAATATTACTTCTGAGAAATGAACATGCATATTTCAAGGGCCTGCTTTAACAGCTAAGTCTATTAGTAAATTTAGGGAGGCTCATAAACCTTGCAATATCTCCCTGTAATGAATGAAACGAATAGAAACTAAATATGTAGTAGGACAGAGCTGTAAAGATAGCTGTTCTTTCTTGTATAGTTTCAGGTACATTAGGCTGAATTTGTAATCATTTTCATTTTGCATACAGTCACACTCATCCACCAGTGTGGACTTCCAGTGGCCACATTTGCATGGACAAATGAGCAATGATACAATTAATGTTATCAGATCTAGGCCCAGAAATACAGCAACTGTGTGATGAGAAGTTTTTTCTCTCTAGAAAGTATGCCTTTTGAAAATATGACAATAAACATCCTGTGCTCACGTGTCCACAGAAAAAACCCTAGCTTTAGTCATTTTGATATATGCAGGAAACCTTACCATTAAATTAATCACAGCCTTCTCTCCTGGGTTTAAAGAGAGAGGATGCAGCAGCATCATGTAAATTGTATTGTCAGGGCTGACACACACCTCTCCATGTGTTTTCTACAGTTGTTGAAGCTTTAAACACAAAGGAGGAAAAGCAAATTTAAATGAATGCCCAAAGTTTATTAATAATGTAATAATTTTCCTGGTTATAATACAGAGTTCTAGAAATTACTCCCAGAGCTAATGAAGTGTGTTCTTAATCTGTATTTCTCTTCCTGGAGAGACCCCAAATAGCCTGGTTTGCCTTTAATTTCTTTCCCTCCAGGTGATAAAGGAAAGCACATTTTGTCAGCCTTAGCCTGATGGCATGTGCGAGAGAAACTGAGAGCCCTCCTGTTTTAGCAGTCTCTCATTCCAGTATCTACCATAGTTCCACTTGGGGTATAGTGCTATGAATCTGCCAGTCCATCTGGTTTTTGCCTACTCTCAGCTTTGGACATGCATGTCATTCCCCACTGTTGTACTCTGAGCTTATCGAACTGCAGCAGTGACCAGCCCCAAAGGCCTGTGCGTTGCATACAAACCCTCCAGGTCTGAGCAATGCATTGTCTGTATGCCAGCCTCCTCCTGAAGAGCACCTACAACCTGTTCTGTACAGCAGGAGCATCTTGTCCTTTTACAGCTCACCCGCAGAGCTATTTCACCCCATCTGACGCGTTCTTCTCCCTGCTATTTCCTCTGTTCATCCGTGTGTGAATACAGTGAGACCTGACTTGATTTTCTAGCATTTATACTCTCAAATTTACCATTTTATGATGGCTCATTAATGAGTTTTACAGCTGTTTGTTCAACCTCTCCTTCCATGCTGTTAAAACTGTGCTGCTTTAATAGCTGTGAGCCCACAAGATCTGATCTCTGCTGAAGAATATTTATATGTGTGGTAAGATTATTCAATTTGCCAACAAATGAGGTTACAGTGCCTTGTAAGTCATTCATTTTGATGTTTATTTCCTCTGGAATTGCTCTCAGGGGTAGATCTTCCTTCCTGTCAAATGGCTCCACACTCACTTCTCACCAGCTGTTCTTTTGTATCCCCAAATGTTCCCTGGACTGTGAGAAATGCATATTCCCTTATTTGCTCGATGACAGCCTGTAACAAATAAAACATAGCCCAACCTATTGTTTTCATCAAATACTATGGGAAGGAAAGAGGAGTTCTGGGATAAATAAGAGGTTTTTTTCTACTGCTTCAACTTTTCCCAGCATGAAAGTGTGTTCTGTGGGTGCAGGTTGAGCAGAAGTTCCTAATTGCCCTCTTGTCCTGGACCTGAGAGTAATTCTGATCATTTGGTTCAAAGGACATCACTATGAAGAACTGTGCTATGTTAGCAGCATGTATTCCCTTTTCTTCACCTCATCTCCCCTAAGCGGGTCATTTCTGTTTACAAGAAGACTTAAATAAATGCCCACATAAAGTTTGCAGGCTGCACTGATGAGACAAACAAAAATCCCTCTAAGCTCAGCAGTGAGGAAAACTCAATCAACTGAGCCAGGGCTACATGTCACATACTGGCTGCCTAATGTAGATCTGATTAACCCACTCGCACATTGGAACCAAGTGCTGAGTGCAGGCTAATTCTTTGTTAAAAAAAGGCAAAACGCTAAGAGTAAATGAAAACAACAGGCCTCTTGCAGTGCAAGGGCTGTAGTGCTTTTGTATAACCTCCGAGTCCCAGTCCCAGTTGCAATGACTTTATGTTGTGCCTTTTTTTTTTTTTTTGTGGAGTCATTTACCACTAATGGAAACAGAAGTTGCAAAGCATGCATGTCCTGATATCTTAATAGGTTTTCTACTCTACTGGGATACTTTAGCATCTTGAAAGTTTTAGGCTGATATACAGTGTAACAGTAAAAAATTAATTATTATTAAGGGTTAACCAAGAACCTGAGTGGTAGAAACCAATCCAGTTGTGTATAATTAGACGGTAGCTACCTTGTAATATTGAAGCTGTAAATAGCCCCAGCGGGAGCCCTGACAGAAGGCTGAGGTGTTTACAAGGCACAAGAGATGCTGCCTCAAAGTACATAATTCCTGTTGCCATAACTATTGCTGTTATAATGGATGTGTTCATTAAAACCAGAGGATTATTTGTTTATCCATCTTTTTCTATCACAAGCGCTTCCTCAGAGGACAAGGACAGTGTCCTTTCAATACAAATTTATAGTACTTCTTTTTTTGCCCAGTCAGAGGAATATTAAAGGATTACTTTATTGATTGCTAACCAGAGGTCTGTTCCCTGCTGGGAAAACCCACTTCTCCAAACCATTTGCAAACAGCCCTGCAGAACCCAGAAGGGAAGGAAATGTGCACACATCCATTTTTAGGCTCCTATTGGGTCTTGGGAGTGCTGGCACTGATTAAGTCTTTGTCTGCAAGGCATATGCTGCTTTCCCTGGCAGGGACATCACACAGCCTCCATATGTGGCCTCAGGTGGCTGGCTGAAAACAGTCTGGGCCTGTCTTGCATCAGAGAGAAGGTAAGAAAGCTACCTGAGGATGAAGGAGTGGCAGAGAGGAGCTGTCATGAAGTGACCACAAGCCCAGTTTCTCATCCTCATCCACCTATGCGGCTTACAGAGAGGTGGTGAAGGAGTCGGGAATGAAGGAGAATGATGAAACTGGGCAAAGGGGTCAGGGGAGGAAGGTCTTTTAGTTTCTGTCTCACTTTCCAAACTTATTTTAATTGGCAATAAATTAAATTCATTTTCCACAAGTTGAGTCTGTTTTGTCCCTGACAATAACTGGTGAGTGATCTCTCTGTCTTTATCTCATACAAAATTTTCTGTCTTATTGTCTCCCTCTTGTCCTGTTGAGGTGTAATGAGAGGGTGGCACCTGGCATCCAGCAAAGGTCAGCCCAACACAGCCACTTCACCTCACAGACAACCCTGAAGCCCACAGTGGATGGTTTCAGAGCTGTAGTTCCATTCCACTACAGAAGTACAGTTCACTACATCTGTGCTCTGCTCCTTGACTTCCAGCATGCATGTACAACAACATGACAGAAGACACTAGAACTACAACAGCAGCAAAATCATAAACTAATAGTGATGAAGCATATAGCATCTCTGCATGAGGTCTTCATAGCTTGTTTCCAAATGGTGAGACAACAAGTGGCTGGGGTAGGCTACCAGTAAGATGACATCTTCACAGGCTATGCTGAAGGCTTCATCACAGCTCGGTGTCCCTGGAAACATGCAAGGGACATTTTTTCAGAGACTAGTCTTTCTGGGTGGGCTTTACATGTCAGTGAATCCTACTTTTTTTTCACCATTAATACTATTGGAGCTGTGAGATCATGACTTGCATCTAGTACATATTGTGTATTGAATTAACTCTAGAAGATGCTGCTCCAAGTGTCCTCAGGCTGGTATTCTGCTACTGCTAGCATGCTGGAATGAATTACTTGCTAAGTTTGAAGCAAGACTGTAAAGGATTAGCTTGGGTTTCAGAAGGTGGAGATCCAGCGTCAGGCTACTGAGAGCAAGGATGTTTGCAAGCATGATATGAACAGTAAGCCAGTTACATGTGCTCTTCTTGCAATGACTGCTTTGAAATGAACTGTCCTGCTTGGGAAAGAGTGGCTGCCTGTCCTGGTTTTGGCTGAGATATATTTCTTTCTGGATTTTCTTCCTGGTAGCTGGTATAGTGCTGTGTTTTTTATTTAGGATGAGAATAATGTTGTTAACACACTGATGTTTTAGTTGTGGCTGAGCAGTGCTTACACTAAATTGAGGAGTTTTCAGCTTCTCATATTGCCCTGCCAGTGAGGAGGCTAGGGATACACAAAAAGCTGTGAGGGGACAGAGCCAGGACAGCTGACCCCAACTGGTCAAAGTGATGTTCCATATCATATGATGTCATCCTGAACAAAAACCTGGGGATAGCTGGCCAGGAGATGGTGGCCACTGCTCAGGGACTGGTTGGGCATCAGTCAGTGGGTGACAAGCAATTGCGTTGTGCATTACTTGTTTTGTATATTCTATTATTATTACTGATTTCCCCTTCCTTTTCTGTCTTAAAAAACTGATCTTATCTCTCCCACAAGTTTCACCTTTTTTAAAATTCTCTCCCCCATCCCACTGTGGGGGTAGTGAATGAATGGCTGTGTGGTGTTCTGCTGCCTCCTGGGTTAAACCACAACACTGCCCTACAGACATCCATAAAATATATCACTTAATCTGCGTGCTATCAGAGTTTCCATGCACAACTGTATCTGAGAAAATGATTTATTGAGAGAAGTCAGCTTTGACCACAATAAATAAGAACAGTGTTTTTTCCTAGCATTACCTGTAGTCTAAATACTTATCACCGCTGCTATCCTCACTGATTGTGGCTCATTATTTCAGATGTCAGATGTCCTGTGTTTCATGTGTACCTTTATCCCCCTATATCTTTATACACACATGTATTTATCTTAGTCAAATGTTATCACATGTTGAATTTCTGTTACACAGATACCAAGGTCCAGAATTAGAAAAAGTGTGCACTTTTTTTTCCCCATCTGCCTACCCTTTGTGCAGTGAAACTTTTGTGCCTTGGATTCCTGACTAGCACAGGGTCAGACCAGCATCTACAAGATGGAGTAATGCACTGCATTGTCCACTTTCAGAATAAAAAAAGTGTGTGATAGTGAAGGCTGCCAAGGTCTGGTAAAGTAAGAAAAAAGCCTCAGTATAACACAGATCAGTTTGGAAAATCTATAGGTCGGTTGCAGCACCCAAAACTCTGTTTTGCTTTTTTTTTGCTCTCATAGTTGCTTGTGTTGTGTTTTTTTTTGTTTGTTTGTTTGTTTTACTTTGTTTTGTTTTTGTTTGTTTGTTTTTGTTTTGTTTGATTGTGTTTGTCTGTTTTTATTCTAGTAGTTACTTTTGTCGCTCAATTTTAGCAAAGGCTCAAAGCCTTTCAGTCTTCGGTGTCTCCTTGCTGCCCTGCCACGCTGTCTGAACAGCCCAGACTCTGACAAGACCTAAGTGAGCCAAACATGTACGTTATTTTTCCCTGCCTGCTGATACCATCAGAAAGGCAAAAAACCATCCCAAACATAAGTAGATCCTGGCCAGTTTTTCTGCTCACAAGAAAACATGTTCAAGAATCCTCCACTACAACCAATGTCTACTTGCTGAGGAAGAATCTGGAAGACTTGTAAAACCATTCACAGCTAAATGTTTCACCAAAGGTTTCCCCTCTGCAAGTAGTTTAAAGTCACAGTTGGTAACAATCTCTTCAGATTTTACCGAGGCTCATAAGGGGAAAGCAGCTCTGTAGAGAGATGAATAATAAGATGATAAGAAAATGCTTCAAAAGAAATTAGCACAGTGTTCTTAAACAGTATGGAAATTCTATTGCAAAACAGCTCCTGGTCAAGTGGTAAGCACGTGGGCTTAATTTGAAGTATCGATTTCATGATTAAGCACTATCCACAGTATTGACTTATCTCCCTGAATCAGGGTCTTAAGTTGTGCAGTTCTTCCAGAATCAGCTCCCAGAGGACAACGGCTCTTCTAATTAGCTACTTCTGCCATTTCTCCATAACTTCTTCATTTTATATGATTGGAGTTTTACTTGCTTATGAAAGAAAATAAAAGCATTCAATAAGAAAGCGGGAAACGGTGGATCAATTTGGTCCTTTCTCATGAGATGTTTGATCCTGGGATATGCTGATCATTGGCAGTCCTTACAGAAGTCACCACAGAGGCCATTGTTTTACCTAATGCAGCTTGTCATTAAAGCAAAGAATAGGCTTATCTGGTTATTAATGTTTTTACATACTAACAAAAATCTTAAAGCATAAAATAGCAGTATTCTCATTTAAAGGGGTCTTGAGAGACTGGATCATTTAGTATTCAGCAATGAATACACAGAACAGACACTTTTGGTACAAGCCACCTCTCCTGCAGGATTTTTTAAAAGATGACAACACTAAGAAATGCAGAAGAAATGCACTGCTGAGGACATTTGCAGTGGTAAGTATGGTGGTTTAACAGGCATGACTCTTGCCGATTTTCTGAGGTTGTGGTTCTGTCTCTGACAGAAAATTGTCAACTTCAGCAACCCATCCCACACAAAAATAAGTGAAAAAAATCATTATAGCTGATTACATTTGTACAATTAGAGTGACCAGAAAACAGTGTAATAAATGTGCTTATAAATCATCCTGCAATTCCACTCCATGAAAATATTTGAATACAATTTAGATATTACCTTTTTGGTATTGATACAATATTGCTACTGAGAAAAAAATAAACTTTGTAAGATTAGAAAGTACAGTGACCCTCATGTAACAGAGTGGGAAAGCAATAATTTCAAGGTCACTTACATATCAGACTTGCTCAGGAGGATAGTTTGGTCCTGAGCTGCTGATCAGGGCAATGAGATTTATATATCTGTGTTTGTAGATAATATGATATTTGTTTAACATGGCTGACTGGATAATATTTGCACTGAACAAGCAGGAAAGGAAGGATGAAACAGCCAAATGTCAGCTATTTTATGTTTGCGTGTACGACAAAAGGGAGAGTTTACAAATGTCAGCAACTTGTTTTTGCGTTCTGCTCACTCAAAGCATCTTGCCACTAAAAAATGGATGTGACAAGAAATTAATCCATATTGTGATTTAATTATTGTTGGAATTATGGGAAAAACTTAAGATGTCTAAAATGTTTAGTTGTGAGAAGTGTCTATTAAGCTAACTTTGCAGTGAACTTCTCACAATATTTTTAAACACTTGTGTTAGGTTTTAAATGCCTAAATAACCAGAAGACTGTGTTTTTCTCTTTCTGAGATACACGTGGAGTCCACAAAAAAATATTGTCTCGTTCTTAAAATCCAGCCCAGGGCCTGGGCAAGATATCTTCTTATTTCCGTTGCATGGACATGGTGGAAGGGGCTTTTTCCCTTGGGCAAAGTTGACAAGGTGGGTGGGAAAAGGGAGGTAGGCTGGCACACCTGACCCATTGTGCTGGCCTAGCTGCAGTGGCAGCAGTTCCTCATTCATGTGGTGAATGCTCAGCTTTGGGAAAGTGTTTATGTAGAAACTGATAACAGCTGAAAAAAGCTATTTTTATGTTTTGAAGCTCATTGAACTATCTCACTAATCTATTATATCTCTATGACATTATCCTTTCAGGCAGTGTTTTTAGGGGCATCAACATCATGATCAAAAGCCTGTTTTTATGCCTTTCTACTAACAGAGTCTGCTGTTGTGTATTTTCATATTAAGCTGTAACAAAGCAACATGGCCATTTGCCTTTTTCTTTTTTTTTTTTTTTTTTTTTCACCTTCTGCAAATCCAGGCGCTCACCCAGGAGACTCTCCACAGGGTTTGCCAAAAAATAACATGTGCTAACCTGATCCATCCAAACCAAAATGGCCTGTCACGGACATGACCATTGACACAGCAAAGTCATCCCCTCACTCTGCTTGAGTAACTCACTCACATACATTGTCAAAATGAAAGAATTTTGCTCAGTTTTTTGTTTGTTTGTTTGTTTTTGAGCATCTATTTCCTGTAATGAAAGAATGTAAAATAGAACTAGTGAAAGATCAGTTTCTTTGAGGAGAAAAAAAAGAGATATCTGTTAGGTATACTTTTCTTCCTGCTATTTGCAACATTCAGCAGAGGTTTTTAAGGCTAAATCATTGTCACTGTTTAGAGCAGGTAACAATAACCTGAGTGACAGATGTTCTCTCTTAACCTACACCCTTTCCACCAGGGAGGAGGACAAGGAAAAGAGACTTATGAATTGGAAAATTAAAACAGTTTTATTAATAATACTACTAATAAGAGAAATAATGCAATATGTACAATACCAACACTGACTCTCCCGGATGATTGTGGGCTGCAGGGGCTGGTGTCACCCCAGTGGCTGTAGGGCAGACACCAGGAAGTCCTGGACTGCATTCCAGATTAGATGGAAAATCAATTTACGATCCAACCAGGATCACGATCGCAGGCAGGAGAATCGACAGGGTCCTGTTTGGATGCCAGCCATGAACGAAGAGAGCAAACCCCTCATTATCCCTCAGCTTTAAACTGAGTATGACGTGTGACCTCTTTGATAATTTTGGGTGACCTCTTCTATCTGTCCCTTCTTGCAAGTACAACCCTTTACAACCCTTTGCTCATGGAACATAAGTCTATCAGTGACCTTAGCTGCTATAGGGTGCATGTAAGTGTATATAAATGTAAACACAGGTCTTTTCTGCATTGCATTCCTACAATGAGTTCAGTAAAACTCTAAACATCAGGTGTTTTCAGGTCTGGAGTGGACACTGTCTGAAAAATATGCAGTCAACTTCAGAAAAGTGCAGTTACTTTGAAGAAACTTAACTGAAAGGAAACTTCACTCAAAGAGAATTGGCCCTGTTTTAACCAAAACCAGGACAGTCACTAGACACATTTCTGTCTCTGGCAAATCAATTCCATAGGAAGATCTGTGCCTGTGTGTGTGGTGGAGAGAGTAACCACTCTCACAGGAAAAGTACCCTTGGATCATGACCGTCCACTAAAGTTAAAGAAGGAAGGAGGAAGGAAGGGCAGAACCACTCACACCACCCCCAGCCCTAGCCCGTCACATCCTCAATACCATGCCACTCTGGCTCCTGCCCTTGTGCCCTGGGCTCTCCACCACCATGCCCCACGGGCTGACCTCAAGGGCAACTCCACATCCTGCCATAGCATTCTGCTATGCAGCACTGCTCCCCCTGAGTGGTGGCCAGGTCTCTTCCTCCATGGGCCCTTCCAGCGTTAACCACCTCTTTCCTTACACTTTGAGCAACCAGCACAGCCACAAGCACACATACTCTGTGCAAAGGCTTTTGACAGGAGAAAGTATCTCACATGCCAGGTGCTCAGCGCTGGATTGACATCTAGTTGTTCCTTCTGGGACGGAACTAGCCCATGGGCCACCACTTTAGCAGCCCCAGTCTCCAGGTTTGCTTTGCTTTCTAATCATGCTGATGGCAAAAATAATCACTACAATTTTGTTTTGGTTTGTTTTTCATATTATTAACATAGATTTCTGAAA
This sequence comes from Streptopelia decaocto, assembly GCF_964273445.1. NCBI lineage: Eukaryota > Metazoa > Chordata > Aves > Columbiformes > Columbidae > Streptopelia > Streptopelia decaocto. The sequence goes on from NC_138657.1 coordinate 44,373,826, forward strand.
TTGTGGCAAATATTTTAAAATAGTGATGAATTGTTTATAACCACATGATCTGGTAACTTTTCACATTGTCTCTGATGACGTAATTAGGTCAAGTATATCATATTTCAGAGAACAAAATAATGGGCCTTATTCACATTTGTATTAAAACTGACATTATACAAGTCTCCAAAAGAAGGGATGATGACTATCTCTATATTATTCATAGAACTATGCAACTAGCATCAAGGAAAACAGGAATCAGGCTCATTGTTCTGTGTCTGACAGAGATACTAATGCTTGCGAGAAATTCTTACAAAACACTTTGATTATGGCTCTAATAATTGACTACAGCTAGATTTCATAAGTGGAGATGACTACCAGAGCTGCAGGCAAGAGAAAACATGGTGTTTGAGGGTCTCCAATGATTTTACCCTCATACGACTGATATAAATGGCAGTCTTTTTCCAACAAGAGGTCATTAGGTCAATCAAGTGGTTAAGTTCAGAGTACCTTAATTTGAGTCAGGGGGTCTGCATAGTTTTACAACCATATGAGGGTATCATCATGTCCTACAGGCTTGCAGACAAATTTTGCACTCATTTAACTTGGTGTAGCGTACGAGTAAATTCTTGTCATTAGTGCAATTAATCCAAATATATAACATTATAATCTTCAGCAGTATTCATCTTTTCAGAAGCATACTCTCTCTTTATTTTGTGCACATAACTTCCCTTGACATTAACAGGAGGGGATAATAGACATGGAAATGTAAAGAGAGGTTAATACTCTTCCCCGTGACCTTCCCAGAGACATCGTATTTTCTCAAGCTGACCCCTCATTATGCTGAAAACTGCAAAGAAAAAGCCCCACGGTTTCTGTTGCTTTTTTTGTTCGCTTCAGAGACTACAGACATCTGCCCTAAGTACATTCTGTTAATAATTATTTTGTATGTATTCTAAAAATCCACATCATTCCCAAAGAGGGGAAAAACACAAAAGAAACCCCAGTTGGTGAGGGAGGACAATGTGTGACATTATAAGCAGAGCTGGAGCTGCCTGCCGTGATTGCCACTCGGAGATAAAAATCATTCCTCACACTTTGAGACAAAAGTAAATGGCAGTTTGCAATGTTAAGAACCCCTGTGGAAACAAGATGAAATGAGACGAGGCTTCCAGACCTGTGAGAAAAATCAATCTGATGGAAAATTGACAAACTTGTTTAACGTGTCGGCACAAGATCCGAGAGTTGACCCGTAGAGACCTCCACTTAGGCATACCGTGAAGTTACTGTCAGTTCTCTTAATCTGTTCAATTACACAACAGGAGCTCAAAGGGGACTTTTTACCAAACATCATTTTAAATTAACTTTTCTCCTTCATGTTTTAAACTTCCAATCCTTCCTTCTCTTTTGCAGCAATATGGGTAAATTATTAAAAAAGCCCACTTGCTTATCAATGTAAAAGCTATAGAAACATCAGTTGAAAATTTTCATTGGAAAGAAAATAATGTTTGTGCAGTTAAAAAGAGAAAAATGCTCATCTCATTACATGTGGCCAAATTAGTCTCCACTATAATTTCTCTGAGGCAAAGACCTATTGTTCTTCTGTTTTGTGGGGATGAAGAAGTGGTAGTAAAAAGAAGAACACCATCATTTTTATTCCACTAGAAACATGTAACTGTGTCCCTTTTAACAGCCATAGGCCACAAAGCAGAAAAGAGTAGGGTTTGAAAGGGAAGAAATAATGCTGTATTGAGTTCACTCTAAACATAAACATTTCTATCTTCTGCCTACCCCTTTTTTTTTTTTTTTTTTTTTTTTCTGCTAGAGGAGGTGGAGAAGGAATGGAAAAGGAAGGGAAGATGCTAAAGAATCCAGGGGATAAAACACATTTAACTTTGAAGATAGGTACAGCAGGATTTAAGAGGGAGATACTCAACTCCATATGGCTGGAGAAGAGAACTTCAGCTTTTGCTTTTACATTACTTTATTAAATGCAGCTTTGAAACAAAAAATGCGTTTTTTCACCACAAATCTGTTATATCTGAACTTTGAAGTGAGCCCGAAAGTAAGAAGAAAGAGCAGCAGGAATGTGGCCTAGCAGTGGCCTAGCAGTGCTCAAGTGACAAGACTCATTTAGATTAATAGGTGTTACAGTTCAAGTGCCCAGCAATATTATTTAAGAGGTCCATTATCAGTAAATGCATGAGTACCAGCAATAACACAGCTTTCTGTTAACCAGCAAACTTATAGAGAATGTCCCAGTAGCCACAGTGGTTTGTTTGCTATTGATTTGGAGCAGGTGTGGGTCATGTGATGGATCTTGCTGATGAATTCATGGTCTTGTTGATTTCAGTGGGATTAGGCTTTACACTACATTCTTTTCTGTTTGTCTGTGTTATAGTTTTTTTGTTTGGTTTTTTTTTTGTTTCTTTTTCCACTGAAAAGATCAAAGATGAGAAATAAAAATTAATTTTAAAATACTGATAAATGAAGAATGGAATACCAATACGACAGAGTGATTTTTTTTTTTTAAAAAAACCTCTATGGACTATTAACATTTTGTAAAAGATTGCGTCTAGGAAGAGGGCAGAAGAAAACAGCTGTTTTTTTCTTCATTCAGAAGGGATTAAGTGATTTTCTACTGTGCTTGTTAGAACAACTTGAAGTAAGAAGACTTACTTCTGTAACCACTTAAAATACAAACAAGCAACACATTCAGAAGTTTTTCTGTTGGTTTTGTTAGAAGCGTTAATATCGTAGCGTCAACAGCTCTTGATAGAATAAAATACAATCAACTCTTTAAATACACATCACTTTAAAATATTCTCTTCCAATTAACAGTATGTCCTTGGTCTAAAGATTTAAGGTAAAGATTAGCTGTAATTCACATTACATATCTGCTGAATTACTGTGTCTTGCAATGCTACCAGAGCCAGCTGTATTTTCGGAGTGAAAATTATTTCTGAATGTTTTCTATTGTATAAGCCACTGTTAAGTCTCATTGGAAACTTATCAAAAAGTAGTATTAACTCTCTTTTCACTTCCCAATTGACCTGAGGAAGACCTTGTTGCTCTTTCCAGCACCAGGCACTTTAAAAAAGCTGTACTTCTCAATGAGGAAATGTTATTTATTGTCTCCAGTAGCTTTTTCACAGGCTTCAGAAACTTCAGCCTCCTCAGTCTGCAGAAAATGACAGAACTCAAGATAAAATGAATAGTAGAAACCCTTATGTTTGTGGATTTTTAATGTTCTTTGGCACTCTGTAGGTCCTCAGCTCAGACTATATATACTTAGAGGAACAAATTCCAACCTAGGGGAGTAAGGAGGTAAATTCCAAGGTCGTGCTAGTATTAAGGCTGTAACTGGGGTTAAGGAGGCCCAGATTCTTGATATTGCCAAATGGTTAGCCCTCAGCCATTCCTTCAAGCCTGATCCATTTATCCTAGTACAGAGGTGGCACATTACTGGCTACTGAGTCCAGCTGAAAGCTCCTGTATATTACTTACTTGGAAACTACAACAGACAAAACAATTTAAAAATATATCTTATGTGTCTAATGTCCTTTTTATTCAAAAGTCTAAGATCCAAGTTTGCTCAAAATTAGAAATGTAGCAGCTCTGCTCTTTTATGGACAATTTTGGTTGATCTTAATGGTTTGTGACTTCACCTAAAAAGAAGATTCAGTGTAACTGGGTATTAGCACTAATACTAATTCTAGTAAAAATGCTAATGCTGTGCACTGAGTACTTAGCACAGTATTTTCTAAGCAAAGCATCAAGAACAAGGTGTAAGATAATAAATCTCATTAACACGTATATATGTACATAGATTAATGTAATGAAAATGAAGTGTCCTTCATGTTATGACTGATACAAAAATGTTAATGTAGTAACAATAGCTTTACAAGTGGGTTTAACTGAGCCTTAAATGAAGATGGTGGTTGAAAAAAATAAGTTGGGGTGACTCTAGGAAAGTCAATAAATTAAAAACCAGTCTTTGCAATGTAGTTGACAGCAAGTTAGGCTGATTCTTTTGCAGACTTCCTCACAGGAAGCAAAATCTACATACTACTTGTTTCTTATTGGTTTTAGTAAAAATACTTGTGCTTTCTGGCAGGGGAAAAGAATAATTCCTTTAATAGATATCATCAAACAAAGGGAGGGAAGGGCAGACCTATATGCAGTCATAAAGTCCTTATTTTTCCTTATATTGATGCAGGCTTGACTTACAAATAGGAAGAGCAAAAGAAATTTCTATGGGCATCTTCTGTTAAATTTCCAAAAATGCCTTAAGGACTTAGTCACCTAAATCACAAAGAGGCTTTTGAAATTCTTGCCCTTTATATAAAAAACAGTAGTATTCTGTGATTCTTGTTTTTTATACTCCAATGATGCAAAGCATTACCATTATGGTCATTAGCTGCCAAGCTTAGTGGATTTTATTTTATTTTATTTTTTTGTTTGTTTTGTTCTGTTTTGTTTTTATTTCTCTTAATCCCACAAGTTCACAGTATGGAAATACACCTTTCTCCTCCCCCAGGTATAACGGGCAACTTCCCAGACTAGCAACAAACAGATGAACAGATGGGCTGATCTTACATATAGAGAATCTCTCTCCTTTTAATGTTACCTTTGCCACTTCCCAAAATTATTCTGCCATGTTGGCAAAGATTCTGCTGAAGGCATCTTTGTTTCTGCCAAGTACCAAATCTTATCCTTATGTCATGGTATATTGTACTATAGAATACTGAAGAAAGCTTTTTTGTTTGTTTGTTTTTAATGGATTCAGATGCAATATTTCTCTACCGTTTTCAATAATATCAACAGAACTTAATTTTTAGAATGATGCATACTCACAGAAACATACAAAGGTCAGAAAAATAAGTTTTTAAGGGCTGGTAATAATTTCAGTATTTAATATCTGCCTGCATTTGCTCCACTCTACCTCTGCTAAAGAGGCTTCCACCCATGGAAGATTCGCCCAAGATCTTTATTTTTCAGATGCTAATTCTATTTTCAGGCAAATTTCTTAATATACTGAACATCCTTGCTGGCATAGTTCTCAAGCCCCTGCAGATGCAAAGTCACAGGGAGCTGCTCAGATATATATTACTTTACTTGCCTTGCAGATAGCTCAGAGATGCAATAGTAAAATGTAGGACTCACAGACAGCTGGGAATTTGTGACAGTCCCTAAAGGAGTTCACAAGCATAAACCAATGACTGGAATACACTGATCCATAAATGCATTTTTCTTCTATCTCTGGCTAATGCAATATGAATAGTCTTCCTACTGTTAACTGTTTCTGAAGACACACAAAAGAGAACATAAAGGAAATGGCATATATTCAAACAGAAAGGTCATCAGGTCATTTGTTCTTTATACTAGCAAAAGACTTCAATACTTGTACTGTTGCAAGAAGTGCTAATACAGAAACATTCCTTAATTTAAGCTCTGCTTTCAGAAAATTTTGCTAAAAAGTATTGATTCATTCAGACTGTAGAGGGAATTGGTGATAACTTCTGCTCTAGAGCAGGAAAGCTCAACACATGAACAGCCTGTGGGAATAAAGTTACAGGCTTCAGTTTACCAGCAGTTTCTTCCTGCACAAGAATCCAGGAGCCCTCATGGTGATGCCACCTCCTCATCGCAGTACTTTGTGTCAGCCTGCCTCAGTACCGCCGCTGCCTTCATCCCATCCCGCAGTTATCCTTGTTTGACTAACTGGCAGTGGGGGAGAGAGGCAGGATGGGCAGCAGGTCTGTGGTTACCCATGTGCCAGGGGTGTGGCAGGGCCACAGCACCTCCCTGCTGAGGGGCTCTCCCTGGCATCTTCTCCACCACTTGTCTGGAAAAGAGTTGCTGCCCTGCAGTGCGGTGAGACCCACTGTGGTGACATGCTGATGCTCTGGGGCATGGTGCTGGACAGGACCACGGTTGTGCTTTGGGACTGACGACATAGAGGAGCAGCTCCTGATAGATAACTGTGACCTGCAAATAACAGATGAGTCATGAAGGTTATCTCTGTATGAGTAAATCAGTCTTGCCCAGGAAAGCTTCCTGTGCTCAAGCTGATGAGTACAGGACAGTGCATACCTGTGCTATTAAACTTTTCTGCCCTCAGGAAGCAGTGGCTGCATCCAGAGAGACTAAGTAGATAGCTACTGGGCACCATGAACACCAAACTTGTTTAGGAGAGAGTCAGTAGTCATGGGTCAAGAGTGTGCTGGTGACTGCTGGAGTGAACTGACAGCCCAGTAGTGCCCCTGGCACCACTCGTTACCAGGAGAAGCGTAGCCACAAAACTAATGTCACATGCTGAAAAATACACTGTGCCTAGTCAAGAGCCACCACCAGACTGAAGCTGGATCTCCTGATTTTCAGATCTGCTTTATATTCCTGTTCAGCCCTACCACCATTCTAAACTACATTGGTCTGAATGCTCTGCAGTTTCCCTAGGCTGTCATGCCTTGTGTTCCTTCAAAGATACTGTATTAATCTTTATTTGTTGCTGGGGACCCTCTTTTTAATGAAAAAGAGTAAAATTTGAAAATGTAATAAACAAACCTTTCCCTTGTATTTGGTGGGAAGACCATGAAAGCATTTGGACTTTGGAATTCTCTTTACACTCCTGCAGAATCATTGGAAAGTAATTTTTAGCTGCAACCTTTTTGGTTGCCATTAAAGCTTTCCAGGTGCATTTGCTCCCTAATCAGAAATGTTCCTCTGTATCAAGTTACTCTTCAAGAAAAGATTTTTTTTTCTATTTTCTAGCTTGCTCATTCACCTCAGTACTTGAACATCTTTCAAAGTATCAATAGCAGGGTGAATAACATTGACTACATTTGTTTCTCACCTGTCTCCAAGGAAGAGAGGACATGAAACATTTTGTTTTGTAGATAAACATTACATTGCTGCCTACTTTAGAGAAAAAAAATATTACCCATCCCTTAGAGCAGAGAATTTTTTGTTTATATTGGTTCAGAGAGCATACCTCACACAACATGCTTTGTTGTGTTCCAGAGGTGACCACAGACTGAAACAATAGCATGAAGACAATCTTTTAGTCCATCAAAGGTAAGGACTGAGATGTTGATCTTGATTCAAGGAGAATCCAGAGCAAGGCACCTGGGACAAGTTAACTGTGCTCACTGGAAGTTACTGTTGCTAAAAAATTCTTCACAGCTTTCTCTAATAATTGGTTATTTTGACAACACCAAAGGCTGTAGCACTTTGCCATAGAGTACATGATGAAAGCACGAGATTACAAAATTTTGAGTCCAGAAGCCTTTATAGGTTCACAGCAGCCAGAAATATCCAATAATCTTGGTTGCAAAATCTTTTATTTTAAGACTCCTAAGCCTTATTTATGTACAAATGCTTTTCATAAGCTACATATAGAGAGACCTCCTTGAATGTGGAAGTATAAACAGTTCAGCTTTCTTTTATAGTTGACTTTTTCCTGGAAATAAACTTGAAATGTAATCCCATTACTATAACTTTATATATAAAGCTAGAAGACTTGGATTTGCCTTACGTAATCCTAAGAGCCTTCAAAAAAAAAAAAAAAAAAATCAAATCAAACCAAAACAAAAAACCACACAAACCCCAACTCAAAACCTAATTAAAAAATTTTTGGCCTGAGTTTCTTTTTAACAACTGTGGAGATGCAGCTGTTAAACAGACCTTCATTTCAGTGCTACCTTAATTCCAGTTTGTGAAAGTGTCTCCAGTCAAGCAACCACAGCTGCAGTGGTGGGACTTAACCTACCTATTTGTGTTAATCTGAGCCCAATGCAGACAAAGATCTAGAGGAACAGCTGAGTTATATGCCTGTTCTTTAGCAACTCAGATCATCTACAGTGATTGCATCTGTGGACAATACATGTAAGGAGCCAAGCATAGGGAGGGTAAGGAATCTCAAATCGTTTAGTGCCATTTTGTGTAAACCAAGGCTTGGAAATATAAAGAAGCCATAACATAATGAGCTGTTTTCTAAAAACAGGACAGACACCCTTGGTATAAACACTGTTTAATGAACAGCCAATGAATTATCTTAATTAACTTTAATACTGTCCCCATTTTCTATTCTTCTTTCTCTACTGAAGGCAGAAACAGCCCATTTCATTTGTATGAAAAGTTAGAATGAGATATTTCATGCTGTAATATGAAATGTTTGGGTTCTCTGATTTAACTGCTGTGTAACATCTCATCCATATGACAGCTCTGTTCCCGTAGTCACTTTGTGCCCTTTTTGACCAGCAGCATTGCAGCAGCAGATCAAGTAAAGCAGAAGTGCTCAATAATAGGATGTTTTTAAATAATGGAAAGTATAAGCAAAGAATGTCACAGAAACACAGTAGTAAATGAATCGTTTCATTGTCTGAAGTGTGGATATTTGACATATATGTAATTTGCTTACACTGACGTTATTGATACTTGTGTTTTGTTGAAGATACTTAGTGGGGGCAGTCAGTTTGGCCAAAATTTCTTGGCTTTAGAATAAAAAATTCAGAAATGAAATTTCAGAAATTCTCCTCATTATCTAATCATCCTGACCTGTAGTTATGAAACTGTATTTTATTTCATTCTTGCTTAAATTCAGTCTTGCAAGCATGAGATATATATAAAACATATTATATATATCTAAAAAAAATTATCTAATTTAGAAATCTTTATTCTATAACATGGAATTAGAATATCTTATTTGCTTTGGACTTCATGTCCATATTTTCTGCATTTCTCTCAAAAAAAGAAAAAAAAAGGTAAAGGATTTGTGTGCAGTTGTCTGATCAATAAGCAGCTGTCTGGAAAGCTCAATGTTTTGCTCTGCATACACCCACTTGTCAGCTCAATGCTACTTGCCAGGGTGAGACTGACTAGAAGCAGAGAAAAGATGATATAGTAGCTCAAGAACAGCTGAAGTGTAAGAGATTAAAAGGATTTGGGAGCTTAAATATTTACCAGTAAGCCCTTAGCTTAATTTTGATAGATTTTTTGCAGTTAGATGTCTATTTCTTTTCCTCAGCAGAACTGCAGGCAATGTAACACGTGGAGCTGTTTATAATATATCAAGCAGAACTGGGAAAACACAATTCAACTAATACAGGTTCTGTTCCTAACCTGAAAGTATTAGCTTGCAAATCTGATTCAGTATTTGGGCAAACATGAGCTCTTTCCATCACTTCTCCTCCATTTTGAAAATGAATTAAATGCAGAATTTTCACATATTTCTCAATCAAAACCAAATGTCTAGTGATCAATGTGTCTACACAAACTAAAGAAAGGAGGAAATTAATAATTGAACCTTTCACCTTATTGAAAAATTTTTCAAAACCAGAAACCCCCTATTTTAAACAACTTGTATCATATTCTGTAGTCTCAACATCAAGTATAATACTGACAAAAATTATTTCAGATATTTTTGTACAAAGAAATCACGTTACCAATAGGTAATCTAAGAGCTAATGCTACTTTTCCTCATCAGATGACTCAATTGTAGTGTTAAGGGTCAGCAGACTGAAACAGGTGACATTGAAGAAAAAAACAGAAGTACACATTTGAAAATGTCTACATTTATTATAATCTTATATAACACTATCGTATATGGAAACTGCCACATGAATTCATGAACTCAACATTTTTATTGAAGACAGCCATAAAATGCTTATTCTGCATTTCCCTACCTGATACCCACAGGAGAAAAGACAAAGAAATTCTAAGCATAAAAAAGGTAGACTGAGAAGAGAGAAGAAAAATCTTCAGTTAATGAATATATTTTCTATAGTTTCCCAGAAAAACCCACTCAAACCCAAACAGCAAAAACAAGAAGTCACAAAAATTCCCCAAGTACTCACCTTGTTTAGATTGGCAAAATAAAACTACTCTCAAAAAGCATTATTTGTGTTTTAAGTGGTGCGAATCTACGGGAGATTGCATGCTGGAGATGCCCGGAGCCTCTCCCATGGTGTCTCTGGTTCGAAAATGCAATTTGGTAACTGTGCTTCTAAATTTACCGGAAGTTCAAATAAAGCCTCAGTCACCTATACTGCCAATATAGCAGGTCACTCATGGAGAAGGCTGGGAGGAAAACAACTACAGGATGAAAAAAGTAACATTGCGTTGTTTTATTTTAATAGTATATAGAGTGACCATCAAGTGAACTATTTGAGAGGCATTAAAACAAAATTATAAACAAATTTTAAGAGTGAATGACTGAAAATATAGGTTATCTGACTTTTTTCTACAACCACCTAATGCTTAGTTAAGAAAGCACTTAGAGCTGGCCTTGGCGTCCTCTTCTGCAGGTTAAACAAGCCCAGCTCCTCTGGCCTAGAAATGTCTCTGATAAGGCAAACACTGACCCACAGGTCACTTACTTTAACAGCAGGTTCCCACAAAGATCATGAAGGAACAAAGACACTGTGCAGTAAAGTAGGCCTGTTAGAACCTTGGAAATCCAGCACAAGCTCTTTGTGTGTTTCTGAATCCACTGTAAGTTTTGAGTAAAAGCAAACAGATGTAATTTTTCTTCTAACAAGAAGCAATAGCTTTTCTTTTTCCCTAAATGGTATTCCTCGTACATGACATTTCAAAAATTAAAGACTGTGTAACATTGCTATTTAGTCCTATAACACTACTTAGAAAACATTGATTTATTAGAAAGAAATTAAAGAGCTATCCGTGGCAACACTGTGGTTAGAAGAACATATTTCGATCTAGAACTCCTATACCACATAAACTTCCAAATTATGTAAATGCTAACACGCATGGAAATTAATTAGCCACACTGAGATCTATAATGATTAATATGTTCATAAAAATAAGAGAGAGATGAATATTCAGTAAAATGCAAAAGTGGAAGTGAAGCAAAGTTACTGGAAGTGACTTAATGGCAGAAGTGAAAAGAGATGACCAACTAGATCTGTAATATCTAAAACTCCTTAGAATTATAGAGTATTTTAGATCGAGAAAGTCTCTGGAGGTCATCTAGGTGAACTCTGTCATTCACAACGGGGCCAGCCTGGATCAGTTCGTTCAGGACAATCCCCAGATGAGTTCTACATATTGAAGGATGGATATTTCAGTCTTTCTGTTAGCATATTCTAAGTACAGGTAGCAGCACAGATAAACAGAAGACATCACATCTTTCTTTTTTCTTTTATTAAAACCCATTGCAGGATCAAAGTTTTCACGAAAAATAGAAACTTACAAATTGTGTGAATAGTTTTAATGCGCTCATAAAAAGACATCAAATGAAAAATGATGAAAATTCTGTACTATATCAGCAATATAATCCATTGGCTTTATTCTGAAAATATTGTTGCCATTTTGGAGTGAATAAAAAGCCTAGCATTACACATGTTCACATGTTTTACCACCTATTTAAAGCAAAAACTTTACCATATATTTTTTTTCCAGAGAAGCTATTTCATCCCCATTTTGAAAAGTCTAATAAGAAAACATTTGAGAACCTCACTGGAATTACTGTGAGCTGATGTTTCTGTTGTAAAAAATTATGCTATGGAAATCAACAGATGGTTTTACAGAGTTATACAGCCACACTAAACAAGCCTCTAGGTTATGCTGCATTAGACCTTCTGGATTAACAAAACATTTTGACAATAATGGCAACTCTTCAGATGAAGCTTAAGCATTTCATACTTCAGATTAAAATGCTGTAACCTTTGAAAAACAAATATCCAGTGTTACACACCTGAAAACATTCTTAACCAAATGGTAATATTCTAAAGGTTAATTCAACTTCAAATTGAAGCTATAATGTCTCTATTTTCACTATCCCCATGTCAAATTTAACTCCTTATAATGCAATGCGACACAAAGAAAATGAATAGTTTTATGTATTTAGTCTTGGTATTTTCTTGCATACACTGTTTTATGAAGCATCTGATCCTACAAAATGATACCCGCGATGGGACTCATGTTTAGATGGCCTCCTTAAGGTAAGCGCTCTTTGCATTTTAAGATCTGTTGTAAAATAATAACCGCACAAGGAATAAGAGGAATCCTACTATTGGCTTATACTCACTCATCTGAATTTCCCAATTCAGCAACGTAAGAGTGTAGTCAGAGGAGAAAGTTCCCTTAAAAAAAAAAGTAATTTTTAAAATCAGATATTAAAACATTGACTGTTAACTTATTTCTGGTAGTTGGTGTATTCAATTACTGCTTGACTTTATGAAGCGGGAGCTGGTTATCAGTGTTAGGTTAAGCACTGTTAACTCTCTTATTGTAAAAATGGAAATGTGGAGATTTGGAAAATGCTATAGCATTTAAAATAAACCCCAACAAGGTATCAATTATGTTGAGTGACAGAAAGAAGATTGTCCATTAGATATCCATTCTGTCATTATTACCATTTACTAAGACGTCTGTTCAAAGTGTTTATAAGAAAATCACAATTATTTGTAGATTTCCTTATTACTGTGCATTTTAAAGCTCTTGACATAGCTTTAGTAAATAGTAAGCATGAAGTTTAGGTCCCAGTTTCAACACAGGCCTCTGTAGTTGAACCAGACTTGGTGCTAGCACTGAGTTACCGTTTACAAATCAAAGGAAACACACTTGACCAGGGCAAAGTAAACAGAGGAAAACAAGCTTAACATCTCTATAACTAAAATTATCCCGAGAACTAGTAGGAATCCACTTCAAGAAATCTGCCAAAGGCATTTATATCTTTTATGCAAACAAAAATATGATGCACTTCTAAAGTTTTGTTTCAATATTAGTACTTAGTTGTACAGTACATTGAAGTCAGTGTACAGCTTTCGTCATTCTACTGTAACCTCTGTAAACTCACAATTATATTGCATCATATGAAAGGTTGTGAACCCTCTGCAATCCCCATTATATCTACTGAATGCAGCAGAGTGGAACTGTCATGATGGTACTGGACGTTAAGAGGCAGTAGACGTGTTGGGTGTCCAGCCCATTTGATAAGCCCGTTCCAGTGTCCTCTTGCAATCCTGTAGTACAGTACTGAAGGTTATATGTGGATACTGCTGCACTAGCTGCTCCACTGTGGCTTCATTCACCTGCAATCAAAGCAAAGAATCTGTGATGTTCAAAGAGTGAATAAAAAGGGCAACATCATGGAAGCTAAATGAATGATGTAACTTTGGACTCCTGGGAGGACTTGCAGGATTGGGCTCTTCACTGATGCTGTAAGTTTGGGTACATTTATCACAAAACAAATATACAGAATATAATGTTCTGTTAGAGCAAAACCACCCACCCTTGATTTTATTGTAAAGGGAGTACTTTTATATAACATTCCAGTAAATATTCTTTGCGTATTTGTGATTGAAAGCAGAAGGCCAAATAGTCTCCATCTGAAAACAGCTTTGTTTAGAAAACGGCAGCAATGTTTAACAATCTATTTAACTATTTCCATTCCATGCTTGACTATGCTGGCCACTCACAGAGCCATGAACCTATTAATAATTATTCAAAGAAAAGCCATCCTGTTTAACAAAGTGCTGCCCATAGTACAGATTTCTATCTTGAAATACGTGCATATTTATTCAAACTTGCTCAAGCAGACATAAGTTTGAAATATAAGATTTTCTTGGCTTTGGAAAATGAAAATTGATTACATCTATTAATTAATTTATGGCACAGTTATGATACTCACATGCATACTAAGTAGTAACTCCATGATTAACCTTACTGAAATGAAGTTGCACTGTATGGTAGCTGTCAATGTGGTTGCAATGAAAAATATGAGATAACATGACTAAACATGGGCAAAAGAATGCAAATGATTCTATACTGCAGGTAGATCAATTTACCAATTTATGAATTCCCAATATGGGTCAACTTTTCCAAAGGTTAAAAGTCCTACATGTCCTCACGTACACTACTGGTAGAAGTTTTTATTTTAGCCTTTTCATGTGAGGCTAACACTGCACAAAGGGTTTTGTGGGCAGAAATGGTGGGATCAATAATTAAAACGTACAAGCCTGTCAGGTTTGGGATGCTTCTCCTAAATCTTAGACATCAGAGGTAGCACCTTTTTTCTTGATTAGACAAGGCAATCAGACAAACCTAGCTAAACCTAACACCTTTACAATTGCAGTGCTGTGAGGGGATTAATTTGTCAATTATTTTTAAGCTGATTGCGGTTCGTATCACAGAAGTAGACAGCTTTCTTTGGCCTTTAGATAAATAAAAGATTAACCTAAGAACCATAACTTATAGGTAGCTCTCTTTGAAATCTTTGCGGAACACTTGGATGTTTTAAAATGCATCAATATTACATTTAAATACTGAACCACCTAGATCAGTAGGATGTACAATAAATACCATCATTTGCTTTTTTCCCCATGGTGTTCCACATTCAAGGCCAAAAGTAAAAAAACTAGACTAAAGTGTTTACTACCATTATAAAGATCCATCTTGGGAATAATATTTTAAAGCACAGTGACCAGAGTGTCTAATGTTTTTGTCCTTAAAAGATAACAAGGAGCGCATCCTTCTGAGCAGCGATTGCAACCAATGACAAGGAAAAATGAAAGGTTTAATATCCAGTTCTTCTACTTTGATAATAGAAACACTCAATATTCACTGCAAGTTTCATCTAGCTGAGACTGACTTGGATAGAAAACTGGTTTAACTTCCCTTCATAGCACAAACTGTATTCTTTTGGCAAATGACTATGTTACAATAACATCTTCCAGTGCTGAAAATCAAGAAGTGACTTTTAATAAATCAAAATGAAATCAGGGATAGCACAAGTCCTCAAAAATATATGCTACTTATAGCTGAATACATACTTTCAAACTGTCAGCAATACTTCATAGAAATATTGCTTGGAAGGGAAGAATTCCCTGTATTTGCTACTTTTTGCCTATTCAAAAATAGTGAAAAGCCTATTTTCTTTAAATTTGTGGTGCAGAGAGTCATGGCAGTTATGTAGCATACAACTAGAAACTTCTCTCTTAAGGGTCAGCTCAGCCAAAACGAAGATGCTTACCACAGACAGCTGCTCATTCTGCTCTTTCTTAACGGAAACTAAGTAAGAGATATTGTTTATCTACTAGATATCTGCAAATATTACTAGTAGATAGAGGTTATGATTTTTGACACATCATAGTTGGGCTTTATTTGTTAGAATAGCATCCATATTATGGCTTTAGAGACAACATCATAAGCCGATTTTCTGTTACAGGAAACAAATAGTAATGCAAATATTTTACAAAGATGATGTTGAAACACAAGAAAAGAGGTAATGCTCTCCATATTCTGGTGGACATGATCTCCATGTCTTTGATTCAAGACTGAACACATTTAGAGAAGCTACAGTCTAGCCAGATGTAGCTAACATGTTTACTACAAGCATCACTTAAATGAAATAGCATAGCCCATGATGTTACAATGGTATCTTGTAGTCTTAAAACCTATGAAGAAATCTACGTTAAACCATCCAGCACTAGTAATCTGTCCTACGTTTTTTCTGATACAATTATTACTGCATAAAATAATATTTAATGCAACCATTACTAATTTCTATTACTACTTTACTAAATAGGAGAAGGAAACTTTTGGTATTGGGTGCCAAATAACAGTCACAAAATAGACATGAGCACGCAGAGGGCAGGTAAAACCATTGCAGAAGTGACACTAACAAAATCAGATATTTTATGACCAAAACCTGAATAGTAGAAGGTTTTCTGCATTTTTCTAGAGTGTTAAATGGACATTTTAAATTATTAGTTTGATCCTAGACCATAACTTGAGTGTTATTAAACAGTAAAGAGGGAGAAAAAGGATCCTATTTGACAGTGGATCCCAGGGTGAGAAAGAAATGTGGTCAGTTAAACCACAAACAACCCCCTATCAGCAGATTTTGAAAGCTTTTCCTTTGCCATGGAAAAAGTCAGGTCAAACAATAAAACAGTGTAAAATTTTTAGTCTTTTAAACTTTCTGTATTATTGGATTCAAACTGTTCTATCTAAAAGGTAGGAAAAATGAACCCATCACAGAAACACGGTGGCATGACTCTCATAACTGGAGTGCTGCATTAGATAGCCATAAACTCTTCAGAAGGGATAGGTGAGGAAAGAGAGGAGGTGGGGTAGCCATGTGTGTTAGGGACTGTTTTAATTGTCTGGAGCTTGATGAGGGTGATGATAGGGTTGAGTGTCTACAGGTCAAAATCAAGGGGAAGGTCAATAAGGTGAACATCCTGGTGGGGGTCTGTTACAGACAACCTAGCCAGGATGAAGAGGCAGATGAAATATTTTGCAGGCAGCTGCCCTAGCCCTTCTTCTTAAAGGGCACTTCAACCTACCAGATGTCTGCTGGAAATACAACACAGCAGAGAGGAAGCAGTCCAGGAGGACTGCATGGAAGACAACTTGCAGACACAGCTGGTTAGTGAGCCTACTAGGGAAGGCACGCCACTGGATCTGTTGTTTGTAAATAGAGAGGACACATGGGCAACATCTCGGTTGGAGGTCACCTTGGGCACAGGGATAATGAAATGATTGAGTTTTCTATTGTCGGAGAAGTTACAAGGATGGTCAGCAGAACTGCTACTTTGGACTTCAGAGGGGCAGACTTTGACCTGTTCAGAAGGCTGGCTGGCAGAGTCCCTTGGGAGGCAGTCCTGAAGGACAAAGGAGTCCAGGAAGGCTGGTCTCTCTTCATGAAGGAAATCTTAGAGGCACAGGAGCAGGCTGTCCCCATGTCCCAGAAAGCAAGCTGGTGGGGAAGAAGGCTGGTCTGGCTAAATAGAGAGCTGCGGCTGGATCTTAGGAATAAAACGATTTTATTTGGAAGGAGGGGCAGGTTACTCAAGAGGAATACAAGAATGATGTGAAGTTATGCAGGGAGAAAATTAGAAGGACCAAAGCATAACTAGAGCTCAGCCTGGCTACTGCACTAAAAGGAGACCAAAAAATGTTTCTATAAATACATCGGCAACAAGAGGAGATATAAAAAACGGGCTGGATGGCTGGGCCCAAAGAGTTGTGGTGAACGGAGCCAAATCCAGTTGGTGGCTGGTCATGAGTGGTGTTCCCCAGAGCTCAGTACTGGGGCCAGTTCTGTCTACTCTCATTATCAATGATCTGGATGAGGGGATTGAATGCACCCTTACTAAGTTTGCAGATGACACCAAATTGGGTGGGAGTGTTGATCTGCTGGAGGGTAGGACGGCCATACAGAGTGATCTGGATGAGCTGGATTGATGGGTCAAGGCAAATTGCATGAGGTTTAACAAGGCCAAGTGCTGGGTCATGCACTTGGGTCATAACAACCCCAAGCAGCGCTACAGGTTCAGGGAAGAGAGGCTGGAAAGCTGCCTGGAGGAAAAGGATCTGGGGTTGTGGATCGACAGCCAGCTGTGTGCCCGGGTGGCCAAAAAGGCCAACGGCATCCTGGCTTCTGTCAGAAATGGTGTGGCCAGCAGGGCTAAAGAGGTGTTTTTGCCACTCTATTTGGCACTGCTGAAGCCCCACCTTGACTCTTGTGTTCAGTTTTGGGCCCTCATCATAAGAAAGTCATTGAGGTACAAGAGAGAGTGCAGAGGAGGGTGATGAAGCTGGTGAGTGGCCTGAAGCATGAGTCTGATGACAAGCGGCTGAGGGATCTGAGGCTGTTTAGCCTGGAGAAAAGGAGGCTGAGGGGATATCTTATCGCTCTCTACAACTACCTGAAAGGAAGTGGTAGCATGGAGGGTGTTGGTCTCTTCTCCCAAGTAGCAAGTGATAGGATGAGAGGAAATGGCCTCATGTTGTGCCAGGAGAGGTTTAGATTGAATAGTAGGAAAAAAATCTTCACGGAAAGGGTTGTCAGGCATTGGAACAGGTTGCCCGAGGAAGTGGTGGAGTCACCATCCCTGGAGGTGTTAAAAGGGCATTTAGGGACTTGATTTAGTGCTAGAGTTAGTTTATGGTTGGATCTGATGATCTTGGGGGTCTCTTCCAACTGAAATGATTCTATGATTCTATGAAAACAGAGAAATCAAAAATTTGTTCTTTGTTAATGAATGAGATAAAAATATCTCAGTCAACTCCCTCACTATCCTTGTCATCAGTTACCATAATGGTAGGATTAAGATGAAAAGAATTCTTATGCCTAACCATTAGAACACAAGCTTCTGTCTCTTCGTTAAGAGGCAGTCTGGCTGGTGATAAAACAAAAGTACTGAATGTCATTCCCAAAATAAATTCATTTCACAAACAGAGCAATTTTCCCTTCTGAGCTTGAACAGTCTTGTTCAATGAATGAAAACTAAAAATCTTCACATCTTAACATACTTTAAAATTTTATATTTTTCTTTCACAGAACTTTCATTAATCTTCATTTTTTGAGTTGTCAAAAGGAAGACTACTTTCTGATGATAAACCAGTTAGATTAATACACAATCATTCATTTGCATTTGAATAGCCCTTCAATTATGTTTTAACACAAAATGAAAGGATGCAGTCCTTATCATTAAAGTCAAAGTAATAGGTTTGTGTGAATCCTGGTCATCAAACAGAAAAAAGAAAATAACAACAAAGATTGGTTTGAAGCTTATTTTTTCTTGCTGAAATAATAATTTATTCCCGGCCAAAGAATAAATTCAAACCAACAAAGGAGAAGACCAAGTGATATCAGCTCATTTTAACTCAATCAGGGCAGCTACCTATGAGTCACAATTTTGTGTGCTTTTTCCTTAGAGACATCTGAACACATATAGTTTATTTCCCAGGAGTATACTCGACTTCATGACAAATGTTATCTCGGGTGGGACCTCCTTAATTTCATCTGATAATGATAGTGTGGTTGTGCAGTGATATTTAAATATTATCTGCACTAGAGAAAAAAGAATACTTCCTCATGTGATAAATAGGAATTCATCTAGGAAAGATGAACATGAGTACCCATCTAGCCCATGTGAAGTGGAAGAACATTCACAAAAGGGTTTTGGGAGTGCACCTTTGGAGGACTCTAATCTCACTCTGCTAGGTATAGACACAATGTAAGCAAAATATTGAGAAAAATGGGAAATCAGTGTTCAAAACCCTTTCTTTCCTTTAGGTAAAATGGTCTACCTACAATACAAAGTTGTAAAACCCCTCCAGTCTGTAACAGGCATTCATGAGCTGATTTTTCAGGTTTAGGATAAACTGAAATGACAGTTTTCAATTAATAAGATACTCACAGAAAAATAGTAACTCAGATTTTTGATCTGGTATGCTAGACTTTCTCATCTGGTCTGACTGCCAGTATTTTCTGATCTGGTACACCACTTATACCTGCCACAGACCACCAAGAGTAACTTCTTTCATAACATCTTCCATGAGTTCTCATGAAAAATTCAAACTGCAAGCATAAATAGTCACTAGAATATTTTTAGGTTTTGCTTTTAAAGATGCCACGTAATTTGTCAGAATTCTAGTGGTAATTTCAGCACTGTTTTCTACCATTTCTAGATTCTAAAGTCAAGAATCTAAATATATCAAATTATTCCAAAGGGCTAGGTTCTATTTTTCATTACTTTTTACTTCCATTGTTTTCCTAGGACAGATCTTACTAAACTCAAGGGACTCAAGTATTCCTAATCCCATTAAGACAAATTAGGGATTACATTTTAAACTATCCATCAGTTGAACTAGACATTTCTTTTTAATGAGACTGATAGCTTCATTCCCCCTGATCAACACAACTGGCAAACTGCTAACAACAGACAAGAAGACAGAGGTGCTCAACAACATTTTTGCCTTAGTCTTCAGTATGTCTTCCCACACCTCTTGAGTGGATGGACCTCAAGGCAGGGACTGGGGAAACAAAGTCCCTCCCACTGTAAGAGAAGATAAGGTTCATGACCACCTGAGGAACTTGAACATACATAAGCCTATGGGAACTGATGAGATGCATCACAGAGTCCTGAGGCAACCGGCTGTGTAATTGCCAAGGCACTCTCCATGATATTTGAGAAGTCATGGCAGTCAGGTGAAGTCCCTGATGACTAGAAAAACAGAAACTTTGCACCCATTTTTAAAAAGGGTAGAAAGGAGGAGCCCAGGAACTACTGACCTGTCAGCCTGTCCTCTGTGGGAACATTATGGAACAGATCCTCCTAGAAGCTAATGTTAGGGCACATGGACAACAGGGAGGTGGTTTCAGACAGGCAGCACAGCTTCACCAAGGACAAGTCCTGCCTGACCAACACAGTGGCTTTCTAGGATGAAGTGACTACATCAGTGGACTAAGGAAAGCGTACAGACATTATCTGTCTGGACTTCTGTAAAGCCTTTGACATGGTCTCCCACAACATACTTCTCTCTATATTGGAGAAAGATGGATTTGATGGATGGAATGTTCAGTGGATGAGGAACTGGCTGGATGGTCACACCCAGAGAGTAGTGGTCAATGGCAAAATGTCTGGATGGACACAGGTAACAGGTGGTGTCCCTCAGGGGTCCATACTGTAACCAGTACTGTTTAATATCTTCATCAATGACAGAGACAGTGCACCCTCAGCAGGTTTGCGGATGACACCAAGCTCAGTGGTGCAACGGACATACTTGAGGGATGGGAAGCCATCCAGAGGGTCCTGGACAAGCTCGAGAAGTTGGCCCATGTGAATCTCATGCAGTTCAACAAGGCCAAGTGTCCTGCATCCGGGTTGTGGCAACCCTCAGTATCAGTACAGGCAGGGGGATGAAAGGATTGAGAGAAGCCCTGCGGAGAAAGACTTGGGGGTACTGGTGGATGAAAAGCTGGACATGAGCCAACAATGTGCACTTGCAGCCCAGAAAGCCAACCATATCCTGTGCTGCATCAAACTGAGCATGGCGAGCAGGTTAAGGGAGGTGATTCTGCCCCCTCTACTCTGCCCTAGTGACACCCCATCTGGAGTACTGTGTGCAGCTCTGGAGTCCTCTGCGTAACAAAGCACAACAGCCTGTGGGAAGAGTTCCAGAGCAGGGCCATGAAAATGATCAGTGGGCTGGAATACCTCTCCTATGAGGACAGGCTGAGAGAGTTGGGGTGGTTCAGCCTGGAGTAGAGAGGCAGAAGAGAGGACAGTCTTTTTAGTAGGGCCTGTTGTGATAGGCTAAGGTGTAATGGTTTTAAACTAAAAGAAGGGAGATTTAGCCTAGATATAAGAAAGAAGTTTCTTATGAGAAGGGTGATGAAACACTGGAAGAGGCTGCTCGTTGAGGTGGTTGATGCCCCATTCCTGGAAATATTCAAGGTCAAGCTGGACAGGGCTCTGAGCAACCTGATCTAGTGGAAGATGTCCCTAGTCATCACAGGGGGGCTGGACTAGATGACCTGTGAAGGTCCCTTCTAAGCCAAACTATTCTATGATTCACAAATAAGGAACAGAAACTGAGGTTTAAGGACTTTTCCTAAACAGGACTTTCCTACTTACTTTAAGTTTACTTGACTTTAGTTGATATCATGTCTAGGAGATCTTCTCTTGGATTAGTTCATCAAATGGCACCTAATGGGGCTTCAAAAAGCTTTGGTTTTAACTGAGAGAACTCCTCTATAACACTTCTAAGAAGAATTGTTAAGACTGCCTACTTATCTCAAAAACTCCTCCAATAGGTGTATGAAGCAGTCTCAGACTGCAGTTCTCATTCTAAAGCTACTAAAATGTCCCAGGATTGTCTGTGTTTTGTCATTTAGAGCAATACTAAAAAGGAAGAGTAGAGTCATCACCTGAACTGCAAGTTTCATGCTTCTCTACACAGTGAAGAAGTATTAGTCATCAATCTAAAAGGTTTCCTACATAAGGAAAAGCTTTAGGTAACATCCGGTTCCCTTGATAATTGAAAATAAAAAGTTATCTCCACTCCAGCTTAGTAACTGAAATCAACAAGCAGCCACAAAATAAAAAAAAAAGAGTCCCCAAACCTAGGCTCACATGCAAAAACCTCAGACTTGCAAAACTGGATTAGTGCAAAGGTGCTTTATTAGAACTTCTTTGGAAAACTTGCCTGTGCTCCTCATTGATTTGTAACATCATACGGGGATGGACTGCTGAAATAATTTTTGCATAGTATCTACACTAGTTCTTTCAACAGGCATGCAGCTAGATGCTTTTAGAGAGTCCTGATATCACGGACACTCTCCTTCTGAGACTCATTGTGTGTATCCATAGTGACAGATTTTGGACACATTTTATATTCCAATTTCTCTGATGTTTTAACAATAGAATCCAAAATATACATACTTGGAGTTATTAAGAAACACATTTTCATATACACGTTCTCTTCTTCAAGCTGTGGTTTGCTTCCTCAAGTCAGTGTCTTAAAAAAAGTGCACTTTGACTTTTTTTCTGCTAATAGTTGAACAAATTATATTCTCAGGTGGCCCAATTATAACTGTTGCCTGTAGCCATAACAAAATTAAAGATTTCTGGAAACGTTTTGTGTGAAGTGCACTTGATCAGCTAAGGCAGACATATTCCACAGAGTTTCAGTGACTGCCCTCATGCCTAGGGGCAGACCCTTTGTTTAGGAAATATTAGTAAATTTTATTAGGAAAACTAGTGAAAGAACAGCACTGCCAACATTAGCACAATATCTTGTAGTCCAAACAGAGTCCCTTATGATTTCAACAAAGAATGTATTTTGACTTAATGGATGCTGTTATTAAAAAAAAGAAAAAGCACACATGCACACACATGCAAACACTGTATTTGTGGGTTCACAAATAATGAAACTTACAAGTACAGCCTGATGTATTATTATTATCATGACATTCAACAATTTGTGTTAAATCTTAGCAATTAATTTACCACTTTTATTTGGAAAGGGGAAGGAGCGGGTAAACAGAAATATCTGTAATCTTTTCTGTCAGGTGAAGTGAAATAAACGGAACACACAAACCTTCTAATATTTAACAGTAGCACTTCTGGAAGGATTTCAGAAAATGTAGCAAGGTTGCTTGTGAAGTATAGCCCCTTTACAGTTATTTTCTTAAATCTTGACAGAAAAGTAGAGTACTAGAGGGATGAAATTCATTCTTGTGGTTGTTTACACAGGTGAATGCTATTGAGTCAAACTGCCAGTCTCTGTACGATCACTGCAATCACTGCATTACTGCAAACCAACAAAATAATCCATTTTAGGTCTCTGTGAGTTTGCACGGTTTTCTAGCAGAGACATCTTTTTAGGGCTTGCTGTCTGAATCATTACCGCCAACACCATATTGAATATTAAAATTGTATAAGCGATGAAATTTTCATTCTCATTTATCTTTGCTTATTGTGAAAGCTTACTCTTATATTAAATCACAGAAACCATTCTGAAGGAGCTTTTTGTGGTTGGGTGCTTTGCTAATTCTGTTCATTTCAATCAGATGAACTTCTAGACTGAACCTATACAAAATTTCCAGGTAAAAATATTACCAGCATCATAAGTATTTCAAATTTATGATGAAACTCTGTGTTTTGCTTTGTTCTTACTTATGAAAATTGCAGTTAATAAAGACGCATATGCAGTGAAATGACAGTGGTTATTTGTATAGTGATAAATATTCTTTCAGATTACTTTCTGCCTGTTGAATTAATAGCAATGATATTTTCCTTCCTATTCTGCTACATTAACAATAATTTGTGCACAGTATTGTAATACTTGTCAAAATGACAGCCTTTAAAATTAACAGAGTAATCCTTCTCAAAAATTTACCAGTTGGAAAAAATGACTGGGGACAATGCTTCTAAAAAAACTTTCTCTTTCCCTTTTTTTTTTTTAAATCATAAAAATGCTGACTACTTCACATTGCATTTTTCCTCAATTGTTGGTGTCATGCTGATTTTGAACCATTGATCGGTATCTGAGGTCCCATATTTCTGTTACAATATGACAGGTGGTTGCTTTTTAAAAACGGGGACAGACTCACTAACTCAGGAAGATTCCATCTTCAGCCTACTGCTATGAATATGTTGCTGAACTATCAGCCTGGAAAATAAAAACTTTTGGTAAAGAAACAGTTAAACTAGGAGTACAAAAAATTCAATTTCTATAAAGAATCCTTTTTTTATATTTTAGCAGATGCTTTTGATCACACAAGTAATGGATCTGTTATTCTAGTTAGCTAGGGGGGGAAAAAAAAGCATTGTTCAGTCTTCTAAAATTGTTGTATTGAAAAGCAAAGTGAAATAAATGCTATTTTTCTTTTGTTGTGGGTTAGCAAGGATAACTGTAGTTTCCTTCTAATGGGATTCACAGATTTTATGAATCTAAAAGCTTCATTATTCATAGAGACATATCAATGGCAGCTCCTACATTATACATATAAAACTTAAAAAAATACAGCGTATCCTTTTTAATATGCAGCAATGTAACTTGAACAAATTACAGTGATTTAAGAGAAAATAAGTGCTATAGAATTTTTCTTAAAGGGAAGTATTGGATATTTTCCGTCCTCTTCAATACCGTGAAACCATAATTTCAAATCTCAAAATGAACCCCTTAAAATATAAAAGAAGAAATGGTAGCAATTTGTCAGGGTTTTTGATCAGGCTAATGATAGTTAGCATTTTCTGAAGGTGGAAGGCAAATTGCTGTGATAATTATATTAAAACAAGCCATGGCTCTGTACTCTTGCTGTTCTACTTTTGATTAAGAACAGTTTAGCTCAAAAATGTATTTGAAATCTAAAGACGTATCTCTAGAAACTAAGGTCTTATCTCTTTTCCACTTACTTAACTTCAGTTACAGACCATATATGTAGATTAAAAATTTGTGGATGAAGGCTAAAAATGTTTCTAGTCATGCTTACTAATATATATCTATTAAACAGAAAACTCTTTTTGCCCTGAGTTGCTAAGTTTTTTTCATAAGCTGGCATTTCCTCATATACAACAGGAACTGCATCCCAGTGAAGCTAATGATTTGCAGTTTGAACTGGATATGTATTTACACACATTTCTAAAACATCTTACAGAAACCTGAAGTGATAAATTATTTCAAAAACCTACTAATTTTGTAAAAATCTTACTGTTATTTGAGATGCAAATGATTTCTTAGTAGACCGTTTTTATTTTTAGGGGTTATCTATTTTCCTTCCTCTCTGTAGTAATATAAAAGAGTTTGTCTTTTTGTCAGTTGTACTGACCATCAATTTGTGTGCTCTAACATTTCAGTAAAACTATAACAGGAAATACATGCTACAATTAATAGAAGAAAGTAAATGGAAATAAGCTACAGGCTTTCAGAAGTATTTTCATGAAAAGCAACCAGAATTCCTCAAAAAAAAAAAAAAGAAAAAAGAAAGAAAAAGGAAGAAGCAAAGAAAAAAGGCTGTGATGATTTATTATCTGAAGCTGCGTATCCGTTGACAACCAACTTTGTCAGACTTACTTCGTATCATTCACACATAGCTGTGAATGTTGAATTTTGCATCCTTTGTTTTTCAGTGTCATTTTTCTGCATATTCTCCTAAGAAAAGTCTACTGCATTTATGTTGCAACGCTGCTGACAACCATTGAAAATAGCACCACAGCTATAAGAAAAGTTCTTGCAATAAGAAAATCTGTGTGAGAAAAGCTGCAAAGTCCACAGGAAAGTTATTGTGACATGTTCAACCAGCCAAGCTATCAGCCAGAAAAGAGATCAAGTTTTTAACCACTAGGTCCTAAGTGATACCCAGCTGTTTTCCACTAAGGTGAAGATTTCAAACCGCCATTATTTAAAGGCTGTTTGGGTTTTTGTGAAAGCACAATAAAGAAGTGCTACCAAGACATCTTTAAAATGAGTTCCAGCAATAAATAGCTTAGACAACATTGCCCTCTTTTTCCAATTTATTTTACAAATATGAAATACGAAATATTTAGAAATAAAGTAACTACAATAAGTAAATACGACACAGATCAGTTTAGGGATAGGAAAGTACAGATTTGCGTTCAGAAAAAGAAGCTTGAAATGTGGATTTGAATCTGTGAATGTGATGTAGGCATTACTTTATGCCCTTAGGATGCAAGTCCAGCTCTTACAATGTCTGTGTTTGTGGAAGAAAAGAAAGTATTCCATAACTGCCGACACCTCTCTCAAAGTATTTAAAGGAAACAACAAATTAAAATATATAATTTCCTAGGCTGTGATTAAAAAAATACAGAGTATTATTAAGATTTGGTTTGAAGAATGGATAGTCATGTTCTCTTTCTGCTGCAGGGGGAATGAACTGAGGTGAACTGAATACAAGCCCTGGTTCTGGAGACAACTCTGTGCCTTTCTCAGTATTTACAGAGATGACAAATCAGAGCTTCGGTGTACCCTGGCAGTACCAGCTAACGTGTTCCCCCACACCCATGTCAGGTCCCAAAACACTACCTTGGGCTGCAGCACACGGCAGTGCAGCACTCCCCTATGCAGAGGAACTGGGAGTATGTGGTTTTGCTGTGCTGCCAGAGCATCGGGAAGATGCGACACAAGGGAATGAAGCCTGGGTCAGCACCCCTGGGAGTGGGACACAGTGACAAGGCGGCAGTAACAACATAATGCAAAACAGAAATACTATGTCTTTTATGCCTTTTCCAATTACAAAACTCTAAAATATCCTGCATAGGCCTTAAATAACTACTGATTGTATCTCTTACTGCTTTCAAAATAAATGGACACTCAGAATGGCAACATTTGCTTTTAATGAAACGCATGACTTGTTCAGTTCCAAGTACTGTGAGGTGCCTGTAGGGACCTACAGATACATATGTACACAAATACATATCTGCAACAGTTAATAACCTGTAGTTTGAGAAAGATCAGAAGGGAGAAGGGTCCTAGCTCCTTCTGAGAACATGTTGATGTTTGTATTCAGGCAAAAGGATAATTTCATTGTCCAAAATATAGGTACTTAACAATATTTAGGGTCCACTTTCTTAATGCCTAAATCATTTTGGAGCTCTGGATCATAGTCTGTGAGAAGCCTATCTGATATAGAAGACTAATGGTATGTGTTTTACTGTACCTATGCCGTACGAGGCAGGACCCTGTAGAGATCAAGCTAGCATTTCCTGAGCAGCTACTCATGGAAATGGAAGCAATAAGTTATACCACCCTGTCTGTATGACAGTATCTCATGATCATTGCTGAGTGCTAATTTTCCTAGACAAGGTGCTGTACTTTGTCAGGTAAGCTGCTATCAGGACTTATGCCCATATATCCACACTGCCCTGCATCTTTCCAGCGGTACCAGTTTGTTCAGAGCTCTCTCCAGGCCTCAGACAACACTGCTGTGTAATGTAGGGAAAACCTTATTTGCCTAAGTAAGTCATGGAAGTGCTAGGGGGAAAAAAAACAAAACAAAACACGACATTTGCTCAGTAATCTTACCTCTAATATTTTTACATTGAAAAGGTTATTTAGATTTTGCATATCTAAGCACAAACATGCTTCCTAAACCAAAATTCTACTACGGACAGTTCTGAAAGACTTTCAGAGTTTAATAATCTTTAACATTTTCTGTATGTGATTTGTAAATAGTGATTGTGTTGCTATTCAGTAACAATAAAATGTTGAAAAATAGTGTTAAAATTCTTATTAGAAAACTTCCAGTTTAAATATATGCCCTCAATATGATGATCTCATGGTAAAGCCAACATTTTTTATGAGACTCCTAGACAGAATGACATTTATTTTAAGGCAAAGACCATATTGTACCTTAGGTGTGCATGTTAGATGGTAGGAGACATGATAAAAAGAAAGGTCATGGCAACAGCAGTTTGAGGAGAAATGAATAATTTGATTATTTTCATGGTGTGGATCAATAATGCTCTGCATCTACTGAAACACATTGCCTGGAGGCACTCAGATAATCAATGGCATAAAACAGAGCCTGCCTTTACCCAGGCTTGCAGCCTCTCTGATCTTTCTTGGGAGGACCCTTGACGCCTCTAATTTATGTCAACTGAATATCAAAGAAATTCCAAAGGGCCTGGGTCATAAAGCATATTTTAGTGGTAACCATTTGAAGTCTACTTACTTATGTTCCTTATGTAACTGTGTTTAAATACTTACCCTCCAATTCCTAGGAATTCCTAGAAAGGCATATATGGTACCTTGTACTAGGATAACAGTCAGTACCTTATTAAAGGCAGGCTGGTTAGAAGTGGCAAACATTCTAACCCTCTCCTCACTGCAAGCTGACAATAGACCAAAGACAGGAATTTCAGTCACGAGGGCATGTAAACCAACCCTTCTGCACCACCCAAGAATTCTCTTTAATGACATGCCGGGCACTGACATTTTTAATTTAATAGAGCAGCCATTGGAAAAAATTAGTTCTGCATGATATTGTGGAGAGACAGTTGAAGATGATTTTGTTCAGTAATTTCTCTGTTCATTTGCAGTGGAAAAAGGGAGCTGGCATCTTCTAGCTGTCAAAAGCCCTTAAGTCAAGGATATTTACTTCATTCTGTCTGAGGAGCTACTTTTCCCATCAAGTCTTTGCAAGCAAGAAAATAATTCCCAGTGGTAGTCCTACTAGTAGTGTTTGCTGTAACAGCATTTACCTATTTCTTAACAAGTTTTAGCTACCATACTTTGAATACGCATTTGCATGCATACACACAATCTCCCCCAGCTCCATTTTTCTTTTTTCCTTTTAGCAGTTGACTTACTTTCATAACAGAAAAGATGGTGCATAATCCTTTGTGAAGAACTAGGAAAGCATTAATCAGCAATTAGAGGAATACAGACTGTAGTACATATAGTTTAACTGATGAGGTAGTAAAATGTGTTTTCAGCACTGAAATAATTGATTTTCTACAGCAGCTGAAGACAGCATAAAATTATTTCACATATTAGAGCCTTGTTGATGGTTCAACATTAGCTAAATCCGCAAAATAAATATATGTTTAAAATTGATCAGGTGATTCAGGGTCAAATCTAATTCCCAAGTTCAAATAACCTCTTTGAACATTCTCTAAGTACATAATCTTACCACAATCCATCAAAGAGAGTCACACACTTTTTGTCTATTGGCTCTTGCAAAACACTAATGTTTAGCAGATTAAGTGGAGTCAGTTTTAATAGACAGAGCAATTCTTCCAAAGTGCTCTTGAACCCGAAACTGTCTAAGGCTGGGTTTGCAAAATGCTATTTCTAACTTTACAACAGACCTGGAAATTATTATTCTTTGCCAGTTGAAATACTGGGTTTTGCAACTGTCTTCTATAAAGCACTGCAAGGGATGTAAGGTAATGGTTTTGAGCCTCAAGTTTCTCAAACTAAAAACCTATGATGTTTCCACAGGCTGTATCCAATCAAAAATTAACAAGCCTGAGAGATAAGCTTATGACGGGCACCACAAGCTGGACATTTTGTTCATGATGGCTGGAAAAGAAACAATCCCTGCAGGTATATTTGAAGTCTTGAGATCAGAGACTCTGAAGCTCCAATAACTTTTAGCTATTTCTGCTGTGTTTCCAGGCCTCTTGATCTCTCTTCTCTCAATAGAGACATGATTCCTGAAGCCTATATACAGGTTGTGGTGGAGCTGGACTGCCTTGTCCTCTCTTCTTCTAAAGATAAAGTGTTAAAACTTAGAGGTATTCTTAACATATTCCAAGGAGGAGAGCTATATTATAAGAAACCCAGTATTTTTTTCTTTTGTTAACACTATGATTTTATCCAAATCCTTGCCCTTGTGTTTTCAAAACCACTATATATGAGCAAGAACAGAGACATTGAAAGTAACACTGAAGTAACACATGACATACAAAACAGTTTTAGCCAGAAATATTCAAAACCCTCAGAGGGCAGATTTCACATAAAACTTTTGTGAGCATCTCAGGCTGTGGGTGTAGCTTGCAGGTGTATTTGAAAATACATATCAGCAAAAATTTATAGTGCTCTTGCTAGTTCTCTAGATACTTTTTTAGCTAAATGTGTGAACGCAGTACACTGAAAGAGTAGCACAGTAGTAAATACCATATCTGTTTGTGTGGAAAAACATAAATAAATCTTCCTATTTCTCTCCCTCATACAGATGCATATGAACACTCACTCTCACATATGCTCAGAAGGAGGCACCAGTTCATGTAAATGCACCTTACCTGATCACATCTCATCAACCCTAAGTATCTGAGAGACTTGCTGCTTTGTGCAATTTGGGTGGCTCCATGGTCTGTGATTTCTTTGCACCATCCAACATCCACTGTCTCTATTGTCACGCTGTATTGTCCAATGGCTATCAGAGCTGTAAAAACAGATATTAAAGATACGAATTATATAGCTCATGGAGATGGTAAGCTCAGCTCCATGTATACACTAAATGACATTGAAATGAAATTTTCAGAAGCAGTTGTCACGTATATTGTAAAAGATCTTGTATTTCAGCATTTTTAACTATGAAATAGCTGTCTCTTCAAATAAGGTGTACACATGCAAACACAAATGCACAGATATGTATTCAGTATGTCTTACTTTCATGTTTTCTTCACAAACACTCTTCCAATTAAAATAAAAAGGCCAGGAGGAATTAAAATAAAAGCTTGAGCCTTTATAAAAGGAAACAGGAAGTTCTGAAAGGACTGAAATCACAGGCAGGAGAAACCACAAGGCATCTGAGCAGATTGGGAAGGCTTTGTCATGACATGCCTAGTTTGGAATGACAGAAAGGTCAGAAATCACTAGCACCCTGGTCACCAGGGACTAGAACACTTTTCAGGAAATACAGGCTTGGAAACCCTTAAGTCAAATTGGGATATATTAACAGAAATGAGCAACAACCTTCAGCAGCTAAAATCTCAGCTCAAAAAAAAAGTCTAAAGTTTCTAGTGTTGAAGTCAGCCAAGAGGTAGGATCTTTACAATTTTTAACTCCAGTTAAAATGCAGTTGCTGAAAAGGAATATTAATTAATAACTTAGTCCAAATAATGCAAATATCTTTAAAGAGATGATTTTTCAGCAGCTTTGGGACACTGTGTAGCTGTTCATGCTACACAATGCACTGACAAAAAAACCCCCAACAACAACAAAATCACAGCAAAAAATGAAATTATGAAGAGCTGGTATCTCTTGATATGCCAGAGGTCAATCTTAGCTAATCAGGGTGTAACTGAGATCTAGAAGCAAAGACAAAGAACCCACCTGACCTTGTAGTGGTTCTGCAAAGACCTGTACTGATCGCAGACAACAATAAGGACAGTTTGATAATTTATAAATCACAGAATCACAGAATGGTTGGGGTTGGAAGGGATCTCTGGAGATCATCCAGCCCAACCCACCTGCTAAAGCAGGTTCACCCACAGCAGATCACACAGGAATGTGTCCAGGCGGGTTTTGAATGTCTCCAGAGAAGGAGCCTTCACAGCCTCTCTGGGCAGCCTGTTCCAGTGCTCTGGCACCCTCAGAGTAAAGATGTTTCTCCTCATACTCAGATGGAATATTCAGGTGGACTTGATTTGCAAACAAAATCAGCCAAAAGAGGTTCAAGTACATTCTCAGAAGCTGTGGAATTTGCAGTAGCACATCGTTTTATTCTTGCAGCAGTTCACCAAATGGCCATGATAACAGAATTTTGTAACTGACATAATGAATTTATGATACAATCATCTACGTAGTTTCATTATGGTTTCACTGCTTTTTCTAGGACAATACCAACTTCCTGTTATCTTTCCCATTCATCCCTCGAAAATAAGTCCTAATTTTGCAAATATGCAAATATATTATATATGTAACAGAACATAGTACTTTTTACAGAGCCCTTCCAAAATTATAGCATCAAAAACTTTCTGTATATATTTTGCAATAACAAGAGCTGTAGCAATTACAGATTATTTTAACTCCACACAAAATGTTACAGACTTGAAGTAGTGCAGGAATACTGAAAGCCTGCCGCTAGATTAGAATATTGTCAGCTAAACAAAATTTCTAATAGTGTTTAGATTTGAAAAATTTTGCTAGTTTCTGTAAAGTTACAATCATATTCTGTCTTTCTCAATGCTTAATGTAAAACGAATAAAGGAAAGAAAATCAGCAGAGAATACGTTTTAGGAGTGACATAAAATATCACCAGACCACACCAGTGTACGATTCTCCTAGTAAACGCATTAAAATACACAGATTAGAGGGAATGTAGGGGACAATGCTGTTGAAAGACTAGAAAACAGTGTTACACTGTGTGTTGAATGTCCAAGACCAAAATATAACCTGAGCATCATCAGTCCAAGAAGCTGCCCTGAACATGGCAAAAAGGTGACTAATGCACGAAATTTCGTTCATATGCACATACTAAACAAATTAAAGAATAAAAGATTCTCTGTCTTATTCAGATACACTGTTTTGTAACAGAATATTCACAGAAAACCATTTTATAACAAAGTATAATTTAAAATGTGTTAATTCATCATTTGATATATTATTCTTTGTATTTTCACTTTTTGGCTGGTAAAGCATTACATTTCTACAGTAGGACCTTAACTGAATCTCAGTTAAGTCTTATGGATTTTTATATAAAGATAAAAATATTTTTACCTTTTAAAATAACGAAAAAAGGACTTAATAATTATTGAAATAATTACAAAATAATTATCAAATAACAGATCATTAAGGCTCTTTGCAAAACCGGCCTTCACTGCTTGTTTCTGAACATCTATATGTTAACCAGCCAGCTGTTATTAGTGTGACTTCTCTGAGGTATTACAAGAACGATGAAGATCATCCCCAAGATTTGGAAAGCATAAGTAAGTTTCCATACATCAAAGTCTATATGTATGATTTTTAGACTACATTGTCATTTCTATATTCTATTGATTATCAGGAAAGTGAGAATACAACTGTAACAATAAATACTATGAGACAACCACCACGTTTTTTTTGGTACAAGTAACAATACTTATAAAACCAATACAAAGTGGAATAAAACCATCTCAGGATGTTACATATCAATATTATACATTAAAAATAGAGTGGAAACAAACAAAAAATCCAACTGTGACATTTCAGGAGCAGGGCTTTCTAAATGAATGCCTTTTGCAGCTAAAACGTTCCAGATGGATTTTCAGGCAACTGTTAATCTGTTGTCTTCACTTGTGTTCCACAGCTGAATGGATAGTATTTTTGTCTGGCTAGCCTTTCTGTTGCAGCATTCCTCATCACCATCTCAACCCTAACTGTTCCTACAGAGTCCCCAAATGTCATATGCAAATATCGGATTTTCTGTTCACCTGTATGAAATAGCTGCGTATTCTTTAATACACAAAAACTATTGAAAGCAATATTCTAATTTAATTACAAATGACACTAGAAATCAATTACTGCATTACAGATGGCTGAAGACTTAAAATATTCTGTCATAAGCTAGTAGAAAATAACATCTTTATTTTGCACTTTGCAACTCTTTGTCCTCAGTTTAGCAGAAGTCTTTCTGAAAAATGCAAATATTTTGACAAGAGTGTGCAATGTTACACTGTAGGCAGATATTGCAACAGTTCATCTATCAAACACATAGGGGGTATGCCATTTTAAAACACTAATGACCTTATTTTCAGAAAATTCCAATGTGTGCATCTGCATCCTCACGAGGACACCCTTGGTCAGAGAAAAGATATACTATTCAGTCTCTATCAGCACTCGACAGTGGGAAATAAACAAGGCCATGAGAACATGTGAAAATCTAACAATACTCTTCCAGAACACTTTCCTCACATGAAAAGAATTGTGTGTAGGGACCTTCTGAATCAGGGTTGATGCCACTGTACTTCTGTAAGTTTATCTGATCAGTCTAGTAATCCACAAACTCTTTTAGGTTCCACAACATCCTGTGGCAAGGAGTCCCTCAGTTTAGCTACCTTTTGTTTTGAAAACCACCTGCCCCTTGTTTGTTTTGAACGTGCCTTAAAACTTGATCCAGGAATTCCCCTTTTATATCTCCTTGGTTGCTTTGCAAATGCTTTCCATAAATCCCAACAGACGGTATCAACCAGATCTTCCCTATTCCTTGCTGACTTCTCCAAAGTAGTCTGATATAACTATGAAGCACAACCTCTCTTAAAAAAAGCTGTGTCAATGCTTCCTTAATGTATCATATTTATTTATGTGTTCACTAATCGTATTCTGTATTATTACTAATTTACCTTATACAGATTACAGGATTATCAGTTAATATTTTTCTGATCTTCCCTGAAACTTTTTTTTAAATACCTCTGCCAAGCAGTCCGAGCAGGTTTAAGTGAAGTATAGTTAGGAGCTTGGCTATTTCATCCTTGAGTTCTTTTAGAAGTCTTGCGTACACGCCGTTCTTATGCTTGTACGAGTAGAATACTTTAAGCCACAAGTTTCAGCTAAGAAAATGTTTGCATTACTCAGCAGTTATTATTCCTCTCTGCATTTGCCCACAATAATCGGAATATACTGCTATTCTCAGAAAGCTTGACAGTAATTTAACAAGGAAATATACATTAAAAGCCTTACAAAGCAAGTTTGGATTCTGTGACTTAGGAACTAGTAGCACAAACAGCAGTAAAGAAGAGTCAAAGGTATGTTTCAATACTAATGACAACCAGGCTTAAAAACACACTGAATGACCAAACAGAACAACATGATACATTTAAAGTAGGTGGGTACACAAAAATCCACCAAGTAGTTTAAACATGTTGGCTTTGACATATGAACCTCTCTGTATGTGAATATTTAACAATGAATCAAATTCTTTTCTCTCCCATTTATTTTGACAAAAGCAAGATTTTGTGTTTATTTTTATAGCACTAGGTTTGTGGAATGGACATCAACTGATGTACAGCTCCTACATAGTAGAAGATAAAGTGTAAAGTCTCTAACTGGAATCGGAAAATTGCCCTCACAGCTTTGAGCCACATTAAGCAAAAATATTTTCCAGTTGTAATACTTTGTTGTAACTGAGGAAGTGAAAGGACATATGCAGGACCAGGTTTGTAGGCAGAGGTAGCATCTTTTACATGACCAGCTGGAATAGTTGGAAGAATAAGACAAATTTTGTCCTTTGTGCACAGCCATTAAAAGCAAACAGTAATTTAACCTCATTTTATAATGATTAAGTTAAACTGACATAGCTAAATGCATAATGAGAAACCCACACGCTTGTGTACTTCCCTGAAGTGTCTATACACCAACACGTGTAGCATGGGGAATAAACAGGAAGAATTATAGGTCTACATGCATTCACAAGGCCATGGTCTCATTGCTATTACAGAGATGCCGTGGGACAGCTCACATGACTGGAATGTTGCCATGGCAGGCTATGTACTGTTTAGCAAAGACAGGCCAGCAAGTGAAGGTGGAGGAGTTGCACTTTATGTGAGAGAGCAGCTCCAATGTCTAGGACGCTGCCTAGGGAGGGATGATGAACGAGTTGAGTCTTTATGGGTAGAAATAAAAGGACAAGCTAACAAGGAGGATGCTGTTGTGGATGTTTACTACAGGCCAGCTGATCAGGAGGAGGAAATTGATGAGTCTTCCTATAGACAGCTAGAAGTAGCCTCACGATCACATACCCTGGTTCTCACGGGAGACTTCAATCACCTTGACATCTGCTGTATGGGCAACACAGCTAAGCACGCGTGGTTCGGGAAGTTCCTACAGGTCACTGATGACAACTTTTTGACACAGATGGTGGAGAAGCCAACGAGGAGAGACATACTGCTGAACCTTGTCCTGACAAACCAAGAAGAACTGGCTGGAGATGTCATGGCTGGGGGCTGCCTCAGCTGCAGCGACCATGAGATGGTAGAGTTCAGGATCCTGTGTGGAGGAAGCAGGACAATAAGTAGGACTAAAACCATGGGCTTCAGCAGGGTGATCTTCGGCCTCTTCAAGGTCCTGCTTGGAAGAATCACATGGGACAGGGCTCTAGAAGGTAGGGGGGTCCAAGAGAGCTGGCTAATATTCAAACTTCACTTCCTCCAAGATCAAGACTGATGCATCCCTATGAGGAAGAAATCAAGTGAAGGGAGTAAGAGGCCAGCATGCATGAGTAAGGAGCTTCTGTCAAAACTCAGGGGGAAGAAGGATGTTTATGTGATGTGGAAAAAAGGACAGACCACCTGGAAGGAATACAAGGAGGATGTTAGACTACATAGAGATGCAACAAGGAAGGCCAAGCTCCACTTGGAAGCAAATCTGGCCAGGGATGTCAAGGACAAGAAGGGCTTCTTCAAGTACAACAGCAGCAAAAGGAAGGTTAGGGAAAATGTAGGTCTGCTACTGAATGAAGAGGGTGCCCTGATGACAGATGATACAGAGAAGGCAGAGTTACTGAATGCCTTCTTCGTGGTGAGATGGATCATAAACTGGTTGGATGGCACACCTCAGAGGGTTCTGATCAATGGTGCAAAGTCTGTTTGGAGGCCTGTGGCATTCCCCAGAGGTCAGTCCTGAGTCCAGTCCTGTGCAACCTGTTCGTTAATGATCTGGATGAAAAGACTGAGTGCACCCTCAGCAAGTTTTCTGACAACATCAAACCGGGAGGACGGGCTGACACACCAGAAGACTGTGCTGCCATTCAGTGAGACCTGGACAGGCTGGAGGACTAGGCAGATAAGAACCTGATGAAGTTCAACAAGGGCAAGTGTAAGGTCCTGCACGTGAGGAGGAATTACCCCAGGCACCAGTACAGGCTAGGGGTGAACATGCTGGAAAGCAGCTCTGTGGAGAAGAACTTGGGAGTTATTGACAACAGGCTGACCAATGTGCCCCTGTGGCCAAAAGGCCAACAGTATCTTGGGATGCATTATGAAGAGCGTGACCAGCAAGTTGAGGGAGGTTCTCCTCCCCCTCTACTCTGCCCTGGTGAGGCCGCATCTGGAGAACTGTGTCCAGTTCTGGGCTCCCTAGTTTAAGAAGGACAAGGAATTACTGGAGGAAGTCCAGTGGCGGGCTACGAAGATTATTAGTGGCCTAGAGCACCTTTTTTATGAAGAGAGACTGAGAGAGCTGGGTCTGTTCAGCCTGGAGAAGAAAAGGCTGAGAGAGGATCTCATCAATGTTTATAAATATCTCAAGGATGGATGTCAAGAGGATTGCACCACATATCTTTCAGTGGTGCCCAACAACAGGATGAGGAGCAACAGGCACAGACTGAAGCACAGGAGGTTCCATCTGAATATGAGGAGAAACTTCTTTGCAAGAGCACTGGAACAGGCTGCCCAGAGAGGTTGTGGAGTCTCCTTCTCTGGAGACACTCAAGACCCGCCTGGACACATTCCTGTGTGATCTGTTCTAGGTGAACCTGCTTTAGCAGGTGGGTTGGACTAGATGATCTCCAGAGGTCCCTTCCAACCCAAACCATTCTGTGATTCTGTGATATATTCCTATACTACAGGCAGAAAGACCGCTTTAGTCAGAGAGGAAGGTCTCCACTGAACTGCATGTAAACTGTGAAACCAACGGTTGCAACTGGAATGTTTCTGTGGTTAATTACTTTTGGACCTGATCTAAGCAAGCATTGAGCTCTCACATCTAACCAAATCAGAGCGGATGAGACTGCTCTGTTTGTTTTCCAGGACTGTTTTGGGGCAACTATAGTTGGCAGCGTATCATCTTGAGGTTTTTCTCCTTGATTTTTTATAAATACCAAAATAAATAAATAAAAAATAAAAAAAAATTAAATAAATAAATAGATAAATAAATTCAGAATAAGGTCACTACAACAGAAAAAAATACATATCCTTGGTATGAACAAGATCCAATATTTGGCCCACTCTTAATTTAATTTAAATGTATTTTTAAATCTGGAAACAAATACTCCAGGTTTTGCATAATTTTACCAAATGGAATTGTTTGGGAATCTCCTGTATTAAGCAGAATTACATCCAGTTACACATATTCTTACCGACATGTACCTACTACAAAATGGAGTACTTAATTAATCAATACATTCTAGTTCAATTTAATGGAAAATCTGTGAGGTTTAAATGTGTTGCTGTTCTTCTCCTATCATCAGCTAACATACTGTATGTAAAAGACACCGCCTTTGGTCAGCATTCAGTAGGGACTGGATAGAAATGTTTTTAAAAATTGATTATGATTGACATAACTCTGATACTAAGGCATTACACATACATATGCATTAATGCAAAAAACATTTGTTTATTATTTGTTTTTATTTGTTTATTAAGTTCTTTTTATCATTAATCTCAAAAGCATTTAAATGTGCAAGAATTAGAATTTAAAATTTCCAACCTCTCTGAGGTTTTACACAGCATAGAAATCAATCAGTCAAGAAAGTATTACCAAGTAACAGCCTTCTTATGGAACTTCCCATTTTATTTATTTACCCACCCTAGACAAAAGCTATTAAGGTGGCTTTGATAGCCACCTACTAGCTTCTGAATAGCCTAATGTACAAAAAACCAGGCAGAAGTTTATGAAATTTAAAACTGCAATAAGCAGATATAATAAAAAGAAAATGAGCAAAGAAAACCAGGTATTTAGATGCTAAAAAATGGTGTAACAGCAGCACATCTTAGTGAACTGTGAAATAATCTCCTTCTGTTGGTGAAGTTATAGAGTTACTCTCATCTGCTTGAGTTATTTAAAATATGTGTGGACAAAGTTCTGGAGAGGCTATAAAGAAAATGTTGTACAAGACAGACTGAACAAGCCAATTGTAATGGTCTTTCCTATCTTTCATTTACATTATTCTATTGAATTACAAAAAAACCAGAAATACGTAAATGATGCGGTTAAATGACAAACATTTGAATGCATTGAAGCTTTACCAGTCACCAGAATTAGTTTGATATTTCATTTCCAGTGATTTGTGGAAAAGCATTTATAAATTAGCCCGCCATTAGACACAAACACTTGCCAATTGTAAACTACAGCTGACTATATAGAAAATATACTGCCAAATAATTTTAATATATTACATTTACCAATCAAAACATTAACTTATATGTGTTAACAATATCCTCTACAGTATGCACCAGATTAAGTATTGAATATTTAGTCAACATAAA
This sequence comes from Streptopelia decaocto, assembly GCF_964273445.1. NCBI lineage: Eukaryota > Metazoa > Chordata > Aves > Columbiformes > Columbidae > Streptopelia > Streptopelia decaocto. The sequence continues at coordinate 44,412,717 of NC_138657.1, forward strand.
TATTGCTTATACATAGAAAATGTTCTTCTTTACCAGTACATACACATAAAAAATTATTTTCACAACATTTTCAGTGACTTCACTTTTTTTCCCTGAATTAAGGCAACAGAACTTTATTATTCAAAGCAAATATTGATGCCCATGTGACCCTAGTAGATAGGATTTATGTTTACTCCCTGCACTGACGAGGCTGATGGTTATCTGCCATGCAAATTACATCAGGTCTTGCAGTTTAGCTAATCTGTTCTGTACAGAGGCTGACTACATGCCCAATCCCATTTCCATGTGTCAAAAGATGTTTTGCTGCGGTAACTACAGTGGTTGAACAAACCACTGCTTGAGTTCTAGGCTATGTTGCTCACACAGTGGAGGAATGCCTTAAATGAAAAACAATTGTATAAAAACAATTGTATAAAACTCACTGCATGATAACTTTTTAAACCATTAATCTACCCCTGTTTTAAATTCATAAGGGTATTTTAATGACTGAGTACTTTGTCATCATATACTGATATCAATTATGTATCAAGAATTGCAGATCATCTGCTACCAAATAAAAGCTACCATGGGTATATCACTTTCAGTTTTTGCTGGTTTTCCAGTCAAAAGTCTAATTCAGCTCAGGCTTTTGCATGTCCAGCTGACAGGCAGTATGACATGCATTTTTTTCTTTCATAATCATGACTTCATATAACAGATACATTTCAGTGCCACCGTGAAATAGAAAAGCAAGAGAGACAGGATTTGTACAGGAACTGGCTTTCCATCAGGGAAGTCAGCCAATCCCATTTATAATCAAATACTTAAATACATTCCCGGTTTTAACTGTATGAGCAGTTCCCTTGAAATAAAAGTAAATGCGTAAGTAGATGAGGTAACCATGAACTTCACTGTTCTCATAATCAAATGTCAACTTTAATTCTGTAACTACTTTCCCTTACAGTACATACATCCACGTAGTAAGTAAACAGGAAAGCAATGAAGTCCTTTCCCCCATGGTTTGGCAGTGAGGCTAAAGGGAGATTTTTTTCTTAAAATATATTTTATACTAGTGGTATTTTCATATTTATGTCAAGTTCTCACAGAAGACAGCAACTAGAGAGATATGTAAATAGGTAAAGACCTAAACTTTTGTAAACCCTGAAGAAGGTTAGAAAAAAATTTGCCCAGCCTGAAATTTTTCCTGATAGAATGCTGTACCATCTCTCTGGATGGCAGGCCTGCATTTTAACATATTTGATTTCCTTTTTTTTCCATCATCTTCACCTGCCTCAGGCTGCTTGAAGTCTCCTGTGATAATTTTATTGTTATACCTTTGTGCATATGTGGCTATGGGCAACATTTCTTGAGAATGAAGCATGGGACTGCAATAAAATGCAGAAAGATATAGGGGCATGACCACACTGGGAAACCAATCTAATAAGATGCCTCAAGGAAATGAAAAGGAGACAGACTGTATCCCTTGAGCAAACCTGTTTTCTCCAGGAGTTTAGGAAATCTAGTTAAATCCATTCTCTCTGGATGAATATTTTGACCTTTATTTGGAAGCATGGTGGCAAACCACTCAACTAGTGATACTACCACAACTTTGACTAAAAATCTGTTTGAAAGATATAACACATACATTTTAAAACAATGTATTTCTGGTTTCCCTTTTGTAAAGAAAATCTCATTATTTAAAGTACTGGTTACCTCAGGAAGCCTAAAAAAAACCCCTGGAGGCAAGAACTGTAAAGACTTAATGCCTGTAAGACGAATGATGGCAGCTTTTTTGTGGAAAAAGTATTTTATTTTTTGATATAAAATATATTTAATATAGGAAAATATTTTTTCTGTAGAAGACATGAAAGTGGCTGGTATACAGGTAGCCAGCTATGGTCTCGTGGTTTATGGTTATTATGTTGGTACAGTATACACTGCTGTACTCAATGCCAACTTTATTAGCTGGTACGTAGAAAAAAGGTAACTGTTAAATCAATGTTTGTCCTACAGTTCAAACCTGTAGAAATACATGCTATTAGAGGGCTAGGATTTCCCAGGTAGAATTAATCTTGGTGCTTGCTTTACCTTTTCGTCTTGCATATTTGGCCAGAATAAAACCATACAGAAAATAGTACATTTGTACAAAGGTTATTAAAAAATTACGTGTTGTCCTACAATGTAACAAAAACTTCGCCATAAACTAGAAATGAAATTGAAAAAGCAGAAAAGTGTGATCTTTCAGAATAATCTTTAACATAATAAGCTGTTTCTGCAGTAGTCCTCACTAAGAACAAGGCTAAACTCTGGACAAAATAATACAGAAGTGTTGTATTTTATACAGGACTCTGAGGAAGAAATTTCAACACAGACAACAATGAATTAACTCTTAATATATCTATATTCTTAATGAACTCTATCCGTGCAGAAGAAAGACTCTGTGACATTTCAGCCATTTCAACATCTTTTACTCAATGCATATCAACAGCAAAACACAAACTAAACCAAAGAAAATCCCAAAATCTTCAGTATGAGGATGCAAGAAGATACTGGTACTGGAAAATGAAAGGCATGCAGCATGTTTAGCTCTGCCTGACTGTAGACCTCTCATAAAAATATTAAAAAATACCCATTTCAGAGATGGATTGCAAAAGTGGTAGTAGCTGCTGGTTTTAATCCCATGGTTTTAAGACAAAATAGCCTCTGTAGACCAAGCTGTTAAAAGCAGATTTGCTCTATTTTCACTTGCCCAAGGAAAACATTATTTGTTTTCTTTTCACTATTTTGCAAAGGAGTAATTTCATTCAGTACCACAGACACAGTCTGATTGCAAATGGAAGACAGTAAGCCTGACTTTTGATCTGCAAGAAAATCATGGAGCCAGTTTTCCTGGAAGCTACACCTGAAGGACACAAAGATGACAGGAGACACCCAGCACAGACCTACCATGTGCAAAGCAAGCCTGGTCAGCCTGATTGCCCTTCTGTAATTGAGAGAACTCACTCTGTGGACAAGGGACAGACTAATTTTTATTTTATTTTATTTTATTTTATTTTATTTTATTTTATTTTATTTTATTTTATTTTATTTTATTTTATTTTATTTTATTTTATTTTATTTTATTTTATTTTATTTTATTTTATTTTATTTTATTTTATTTTATTTTACTTTACTTTATTTATTTTTTAAATTAGGAGAATACTGTGAAGTGCTGTAGACTCTCAAAGATGACTGCTTCTTTTTCAGGTCCACAGATGGACACATTGTTGTGTCCAAAAATCACCTTAATGCCTTAAAACAGGAACAAGAGAGAGAGAAGAAAATTTAAGTACAACCTTTTCAAAATGGATAATGGGGTTTGAGCTTATTTAAACAACATGTACCTATCCTATGAAAACTCTTAGTCCAAGATACTATTGCATCCAGGGACTTAGTAGCATTCAGAGGTGATAGTCACTAGTGATCACAGAGAAAACTCAAATCTAGACAGCATTAAAAATAAAGCCTGTAACTCTGAATGATGTGAGGTATATGCAACACATTAATCCAGAGAGGTAGGAAACAAATAATCTTTTTTTGAAATCTGCATTGTTGGAGAACTGGTGCATGCACTGCTTATGAAATTCTGCATGTTTTGAAAAAGCCGAATCTTGGAGCATTTCAGGGGCTATAGTGACAGAATGCAGAATGTCACATACAGACCAGACGTAAAGTTCACTTAATGTTTTGCTGGAACAGCTTGAGACAATAAACTGGCAGAAGCTAGAAAACTCACTTTATATCACTTCTTAAATATATATTTATCAATACACAATTACAACCTATTACATAATAATAGGTATATAATTGTACACATATAACATGCATATATATAATCAATATGAAAATCACTTATTAACCATATCTTCTTATTCCATACTTCTTGTGAATGAGTTTGGTTTGGCAAGTCCAAATTTCATAGATGAAATAACACTCAGGACGTTGAGTTGCTGATTGTCAAAAAAGCAAAACTTTAGTTACTTCTTAGTCACATGGGACTGCAAGAGAGGGGGTAGAAACAGAAGAAGATGTTTTCACAGTGAAAGAATTTAACTGTTTAGCCTGTTCCATAGTGGAATCAGCCAAGATAAGACAGCACTTCTTTGGAGAATGACAGAAGTAATCCCAAATGATGTGGGAACATAGCCTTTTGCAAATTTAGCTTTGTCTTTCTTCGCTAAGGACTCTAGCTACTGTATTCCTCTGATTAATAAACACTGACTTTGAAAAGGCTGCTTGATGATCTGCAAATACTTGCTGAGACAAAGCATGACATGTATAAAAGAGGTCTAGACTCATTATGCCACAGAGGGAAAATGTTGAAAACGGAGGTGTTAAAATGAAGAACAATGGAATTGTGCAATCTGCTATTTCAAAAATGAGGACTCACAAAATTATCAATTTGAAAGACTACACATCAAAAAGATTAGAAGACTGGAGGAAGGAAAACATCTAATAAATGTATGACATGTAACTTCTGTGTCATGCACTAAAGAATTTCACACTGTTTGATGGTAAGAAGAGAACAAAGACTACTTAAACCAGGGTTCAGTATAACAACTCTTGGGTTTCCATAAACTTAGCAGCAAACAGAATACAACAGATAAATTTTTAGTACATAAAATTTAATCAAGTGGAGCCAAAGGAGCAAAATAAATACTAGATGATAAAAACTGCTTACAGAAATAAAATTTTAGATATACAATCTAAAAATCAAAGAAAATGGATTTTAAAAGTTTTGGCTTTCATTGTAAAACTCCCGGTGTATAACCATCCAGCACTCAGCAAAAGGGCAGATATCTGACTGTTTAGCAAAACACAGAAAAAGTAACAGGCAGTAAAACCAAGTACATCATAGAGCACGAGGTGTTACACTAGACTGTTTATGCACTTCAACAAAAGCATGTGGGCAGTACTTTTTAACACCCAGAAACACACCCAATGCCGTTTTGAGATATTGATACAGTATTTACAGTCCTCTACTTTAAGAGTACGGGTTATTTTTCATGAAGAATTGCGTGTTTATTTTTCTGACTCAGCCAATTCACGTTCACTCTCCTTACTACTTGTACAGTCCACATATATACATGAATATATTATAAGAGAAAAAATTAACATCTTTATTAAAACTCTTTACAGCCTTGGAATATAATTCCCTGACACATTATGTTTCCTCTAACACTACTTTTGGGTTTATTTTTTTTTCACTTTTTCCTAAAAAAGACCCCCAAACTTTGGCATCAAGCATATTTTGCTTGCCCCATGCACATCTGTAATAACTTGGCTGTGCAGTAAGCTGCTAAAAATGTGACTTCAATGCCAAGCCTCAATATATCCCATAAACCATCGCACATCCTGATTGTCAAATTTTTCAGTAAAAGCTGTGTGTTTACTAGTGGTCCAATGGCTATTTCCCACAGTCTTGAGGATGACAGTAGGAAAGCTGCTATTTGAAAAAGAGGAGATTCAAGAAGTCCACAAAGAGAAAGAATAAATTATTCATCTTCAGATGGTGCTAAGAAAGTCAGAATTAGTCTAAAACATATTGAAGAAATGAAGATATGCTTAATCTTATATTAGAAAAGCAATCTGAAGAAACAGCAGCAACAGCAGACACTACCTAGTGATGTGACTGAGATACTATTATGACATTTTCACACCATTAAAAAAGGAAGTCTGAAATACAGCATTCAGACAAAATAATTCAGGTACACCATCACTGGTGTTTCAACTGTTTCTTACTGTTCAGATAATTTAATTTCATTTTTAATTTCTACTTTATTTAGCTGGAGAAAAGCAATTCTGTACACCAGTTTTGCCTTCTTTCGGCCACAACAAATTTTTACCTATGGCAACCCAATCTAGTGGGAAGTGTCCCTGCTCACGGTAGAGGGGCTGGAACTAGATAGTACTGTCCCTTCCAACCCAAATCATTCTATGACCTAACATTAACATGGGTATTATATATAGAAAGTTTCTCTAAAGACCAAGAGCTGATGAGGCCGCACATCAAAACCTGTGTTCAGTTTTGGGCGCCTCACTACAGGAAAGACATTGAGGTGCTGGAGAGGGTGCAGAGGAGGACAACAAAGCTGGTGAGGGGTCTGGAGCACAATTCTGATGAGGAGCAGCTGAGGGAGCTGGGGCTGTTTAGCCTGAAGAGAAGGCGGCTGAGGGGAGACCTTATCGCTGTCTACAACTATGTCTACATGAAAGTAGGTTGTAGCATGGAGGGTGTTGGTCTCTTCTCCCAAGTAACAAGTGATAGGACAAGAGGAAATGGCCTCAAGTTGCACCAGGGTTTAAATTGGATACTAGGAAAAGTTTCTTCACAGAAAAGGTTGTCAGGCATTGGAACAGACTGCTCAGGGAAGTGGTTGAGCCACCATCACTGGAGCTATTTAAAAGATGTGTAGATGTGATGCCTAGGGACATGGTTTAGAGGTGGACTTGGCAGTGTTAGGTTAACAGTTGGGTTCGATGATCTAAGGATCTTTTCCAACCAAAATGATTCTATGATTCAAAAGTATTTGGAGAGCCATAGCTATGGAACAACATAGTTCTTCCCACACTGAATCTGACTACCAGCAACTTTTTTTCAAAATAGTCATCAGCTAATGTGATTACAGAGGAGTAATACATATAGTGCAAGTACAGTGGGAACAATGTTGATTCTATTTTCACTGCTGATGGTGGACAACCAAGCAGGATAGGAGCGGATATGAAGATAGGATATGGCAGGATGATATGAATACAGGCAGGGATAGTATCTATTTTACAACCTTAGGCTTGTGCAGACTTCTTATGTAATTATGCCTGAGTACTTTTGTACACGAGTGTTCAGGACAGCTCTGGGAATACCATTTGTTCTTAAGGGCTTTGCAGTGATCAGCAGAAGTACAAAAACTGCATTTTGTCAGGAAGAGATGAATCTTCCCAAACAAAGGAGACCAAACACCCATGGAAGAAGGTGTGAAGAGGGTTCATGCAACCAATTCAAAGTCCAGATTGACATTCCAGATGTGCAGTAATACATAACAGAATCACATGTACATTTGCCAAATGATATTTTAAGCCATTGTCAAGACGTAACCCTATGTCACTTTTTTTTATTAAAAATAAAATAAGATTGAAATACATGCTTTTATACATAATTTATATGTATTACTTTATTTTGCTAAACTTTGGAACTGACTTAAGACTTTACTTAAAACCAATGAGGTAAAGTAAATTATGAAACTATCCTTTAGGTCTTTAAAGGTATCCGAAAAGGACAATAAAATTTGATGCAGTGGTTGACAGACTGTTCTGTTTCTATTCTGCTGACTGTTGCTTAGGTCCCAAATCACAGCATGAAGTTATATACTGCGTGTGCTGCAACAAATCTCTACAATCAAGGAAGGACAGACTGTCAGCCTCAATTTTGCATTTTTCTGGTTTTGTCAGCATGTATCATTCCACAGCTCAACATAAATTAACATTAACACAGGATTTTGTGTTTCTTAACGTAACAGTTAATATGTTCCAATGCAGTTATATTGTTCTGCTTTGGAAAACACAGAGAAAAGTGATGTAACTTGCCATTAACATCATTATAACTAATGAAACTGAGGTTGTTCATATAAATCAATATAACTGGATGCTGAGAGTGAGTACAACTGACAGGGAGGAATGAAGATAATTTAAAAAGGTTCCATACTGTGAACTACCACAAGCAAGGTTGAAAAATAATGAAGGAACTGCTTTCCTTGTTAAATATCTGAAATGTGTTGTGAATATTCTAGTATGACAGCTAAAGCTGAGTTTCCATCAAAAGATAAATTTATCTATAATTTCTTAAAATAATATTTTGGTGCAATCATCAAACTGCCTTCAAATAATGATACCTAAAGTACACATGCAAGACATTTGTAGCTGTATGGTTACGCAATCTTCCTTAGAATAATAACATTTCCAGCATTAATTAGCTGTCCTGTATAATGAATAGAAGGAAACTTCATAAAATTAGCTGAGTTTAACCACCTAAGGAGCAATTTAAACAATAATTAGCATGATGAAATGCAAACAAAAAATGTTAGTTCCTAAGGGCTTGAAAAAGACTTGTTTTATGAAGTATTTTTTCCAGTGTACTTCACATTCAGGCATGTAATCTATTCCCTTAATAATAAATGCCATTTTCTTGGGAACTATGCAGGAAAGCAGTTTTGCACAGTAGAACCTCTTCTATCTGACAAATCCCAAATTTTTATCTAACCAGATCAGAAAATACAGAAAAGCTTATGCCAATTAGATAATTTTTAATAATTGGTAGTAGGCATTAATAAAATCCAAAATTTACAATATAAATATGGTTTCAACAAAACAAAAATGCACAGCCATGTCACTTGTTAAAGTGATTTCCTATCTAAGTTGCTTGGTGGGCATTAATCTTCCATTTGGCTGCTCAACATAAACATGGAAGTTTCTTCCTTTTATGTTGTAATGTAAAAATGCAATAGCTTACCTAATAACTTAATTCAGGACACCTTGTTCATAAGAAACTAAACACTGACATTAAAATCAAGTTTTTAATGAAGTATTTTTTTTTTTAAATCATCTGGATAGAGAATTGGCATGCACCCAGGCACCACTAGTTTAAAAGAAAAAAACTTCTCCAATTTAGTATCAAGTACTAATTTTTCCAAAAATCAGAATGCCTTAATACTGTAAAAGACACTCTTTGCAAACTAGAATATAACCAGTGGTATAAGCTCAACCATAGCTGTATACTGGGAGCCACATGGTTCAGTAATAAAGTGTACATATGTGTCAGCAATTTGCTTTCTTTATAGTTTATTCTGTCATGGCACTAACAAATTTTGATATACAAAGTACTACATTTTATTTATGCAGGTCTGAAAATCATGTTAAATACATGTTTGCCACTAATGACAGGCAATGTCTATGAGTATTATCTGTGATAAAGCTTGGGAGGAATAAAATGTCCCCAATAAACGTGGATATGACATTACTCAATAACGTCTGGAAGTTTCTAAATGACATTGCCTGTGTTCATTAATATATAGGTATACACTTAAATTAATAAACTACCAAATGCAAGCTTAGCTGACAAATCATCTTAGTGATGACAGTGACAGTCACAGAAACACAACTTAAATCAGATAAACACTAGAAGTTTCAGGTTCTAGTATCTTTACTCATTAACAAAGTTTAAAATTTGCAGTCTAAAAATGTTGCTATGAAAAAATCTACATCTGAGTCTTTCAGGAAACCCTTTGTTTCACTTTGTCGCAGGAAAAGTCCTTCCCTTCAACAGGGGTATTATTCAAACAAAAAAATCTTGACTTCTGTAAGAACAATCTTTCTGGGAATGTCAAAGCTGTCTGTTCTATTATCAGGTAAGATTCTTTAAAAGTTAAGCAAATGTTAGCTCCTGGGAAGGGTCCGAACATTCAAACATTATCCAAATGATGAGCAGCATATGAAGAAATTTGATAGTGGCAAGCATTTATCTATAGCACATCTGCAGTGGTTTTGAAGTCTTTTCTTGATGTGTAAGCAGTCACACAGGGTGAAGAAACACATTTGCTCTTTCTGACGGAAGAATAATTCCTTTGAATATTATTTATACTTTTGAGCATGAATTTTAGAAATTTATGAGGTGGTGAATCATTCTCTGTTTTGTAACACAGAAGGGTAAGCAGTTGTAGTGTTAGCGTTAACAGTGTCAATGAAAGTGAAAGCCGAACTGCTACTAACTGAAATTTCCAGATACATGATCTCAGCAGATAAATTCACTCTTCTTTGGCTTGTCCTCTGACAGCTTTTACAGGGACTGTACTGCTGTATGTTCCATTACAGACCACTTGGTGCACAGGTGAGAGGGCCCCAGACCTCACTAAACATTTTGGGTCAAGAAATTCCAAGTGTATGCATGCATAAAGGCAATTTTCTTGTGGAAGATATGTTAGTAAGTTATTTCCAAACTTATACCTAATTTGCATGCTAGTGAAATGCTCAAACTACTACTATTTAGCTGAATTGTATATTCACAAAAACTACTGAGCAGGCATGAAGGAGACAAAAAGAAAATGTCAATATAATGACATTTAAACTCAAATCCATAGTTCCTCTTCAACAGTAAGAGGCAAAAAAGCAAGATAAGCTTTTGACAAGCACGTTAGCCATAAGTTTCTGTGAACATTATTCAGAAATATCAACAGGGCTGCTACAGATAATTTTCAACACCAAACACACCTTTGTGCATGTAGTGTAAAAAAATAATTTTGATCCTTGCAACAGATCAATATATCTGTTTTTCTTACCTGTGAGCAATGCTTTTATTCTGGATGTCTTTTGTTCTACTATATTGCAGACAATACATCCCCAAACCTAAAATGGACTTTCACCACATTTTGTTGTTATTGCTTTTTGCCTCACTATCTCTGTCTTCAATCATATTGACAGTAATTGTTTCAAAAAAAAGTTTAAAGTTCTTTTCATCCAAAAGAGAACTTGCGACAGAAGTCTGTGCTTACTGCTGTAAACCTCTATCCCTTGCACTTAAACTTTTTGGTTCTTCAAAAAAAAAATGATGCTGCATAGAACCTACCTTGTAAAATCCATTATTAGCTAAGATACCAGTCAGGACACTGCTACATAACAGCATCTCCTGGTAAGTCTACATGTGACAGTCCTTTTTCTGGCCTTCTGAAGCTAGACATTTCAAATATTTGCTGTCAGTTCTGCTTGTTACCTTGTTTTTTCTTTCAGCCCTTTTGTGGCTCAGAACCACATACTCAAGAACATATTAAGTAATTATGAAAACTAAGTGCTCCATCGTAAATTAAACAGCAAAATTCAACATGGAATGAAACCCAAAAGAATACCCAAACCCAAATGAACAACGAGCATATACTATTAACTACCAACTTACTTCTAATGTAAGTGACACTAAAATTAGGATAATTAAAAACTATCCATACACGTACTTTTTAATTTGCTTTGGCAAACAAATTATGCCCACAAATTCCTCTTTCACTGCACTCCACAACACAGCCACATTAAAAATTCAGGAAACTGAAGTTGCTTCACTAAAGCAGTCTTATCTTGGAGGGAAACAATAATATTTATTCATGTACAGAAAAAGTTTTATACATGTACAGTGGCTAACTTTCACTGGTGGTGGGAAACACAAACTCCATTATGGCTGATGACCTTCATTTACTCACTAATCGTTTTTGCCACCAAGCTGCTGTTAAGCAGAAGAAATCTCTGGTCTTTTCTCCCTTGCTATTGGCTTACTACTATTCAAAGGATAATAAATCCATGAAAAAGAAGGTAAGAAAATGAGAAAAAAACTAGCTGGAGGTTTGGAGATGTCAAAATTTCTCTATTCTTCTGTTTACCAGGTTCCACAGACTTTATGCTAAAGTCTCTCCCTAAAGCCTTTAAGAAGGCAGAAAATTTCAACAAATGAAATCCCCAAACTGTAAGACCTCTTCTTCAGTCTTCTAAACTTCAGTGAAAGTGTTGAAAAAGACACTTAACTTTCATGTAACAGTTTCAGTGGAAAAAGTCTCAGTTCACCTATCTTCTTATTTTCTTCAAAATGGGAGTACATTTCTGACTAATTATATTAGCAAATGGCATTATCACATATCATTAATATAAGTTAGATTCCTTTACTGAAACCCTTTCATTGAGACTGCAAGTTAGGAATTTAGTCTAAAATAATAATTACAGGTACATCACTAAGTCATGGTCTCTTTTTGTCTCAGAATACATTTAATATCCATGCAAATCAAATGGTTTTAAATAAATATCCCCTTTCTATGATGTCTATGTAAATGGAAGGTAACCCTTCCTCCTATTCCCACTTCAAAAAGCAAACTAACCATAACAGATTCTATTTTCTTGGCAAAAATTACACTGAAAGTTCTAACAATGGTAGACGAATTAAAAGGAGACAAGTAATAACTATATCATAAACAGATGCTACCTATAAGGGTTGATAAACAGTACAGGAAGCAACAGACTGTTATTTAATAAATCCAGTCATATTCAAGTATAACTTGTTGCATATCAAGTTGTATCTTGATTGCAGTTTTAAACTCAGTAAAGGAGAAGCAGAAGTCTGAATTATATCAGGTATGAATTCTCGTTATCTTTCTAACAGCCAGAGGTGACAGCATAACACTAACAGAAAATAGTATAGCCAAGATGATTAAGAGTTTTCACAGAACTACACTGTAAATCTGTCACAAAAAAGTAATTTTGCTTATAATGCAAAGGTTACTTCATATTTTTCAAATGCAACAATGAACTAATCCATGTTTCTTTAATACCACTCAATTTATGGCTGCATGATTTGGTTAAGACAGAATGAACATGGATTAGCTTTTTGTTGGTATAATGCAGTAGTTTTCAGTGTTCTGTGAACTGTATGAATCTGCAATACTCGTGAAGGCTCAAATATGACATATAGTAATCTATACATATTTCTAGAACATCCACATTTCCATTAGAAAAGTTTTAGATATCCCATATGAAAGAAGGCTGAACACCACTAGTATGAATCAATAGGTACATTGATGCAGGTATACTTACAAGAAAAGTACATTTATATTTTGTATAAATGCATTACAGGTCTGAAACAGTTTGTTGACAATTTTATTATCACATTTAAAGCAGCAAGTACACCATACTATTCATATCAAAGATACTTAATTTTAAACAAAAACATGCATTTGTTAAATGCACGAATGTATAAAAGTACTAAACAAATCTGCATGGACATCTTAAAAACATTAACAATGTACCCAAAGAATCAGTTGCTTCATTACTTGGCTCAAAACTTCTAAAAATTTAAAAGAAACACTCCCTGCCCCCAAGACTTCCACAGACACCCACTCCTTCTTTAAAAAGACTCAATAGAAAGATGAAAATGTGAACATTACACTTACAAAGACAGACAATCTATGGTTCATTGGGTGATTAAAGTCCAGGATCCTGAGACAGTGAATGAAATCATCAGTCTTTTACAGTGAGATACTATAATATCTTTGTCTATTCTGGTTGTTAGAAGTTAGCTGTTGAACTATATTTAACTTATAGGCCAGAACATGCCTAGAGAAATTATCTGGAAGAAAATCATACAAGGTCTTACAGTAAAATCAACATCTTGAATGCAGTTAAAAACTACCTGAAAACTAGAGCATGCTGTGAAGTATCTATCTAAAAGGTCTGCAGAGAGAATCCACTGAAGCAGCAGGCAGCAATATTCTGTTCTAGATGGAATTTTACAACAGGTTTCAGATATAGCTTGAAGAAGAGCATATTGCCTTAATATACTCTCAAGTCAATAGATGAAGACAAGAGTTAATGGAGTGGAGAGCACAGCCAGGAAAAAAATCTGAAGCCTCTTCTCCAAATAAAATCCCTGCTTGTTTACTTCTATTTAATAATTTCAAAGCAGAGAACAACAAAAAAATTTTCAAATACTTTCATACACTTCAGCAGCAAATACAAGCATCACCTAGTGTAAAATCAATTCTCTGAATGCTTCTTCTAAACTAATTTGCTTTTGCTGAAAATTATCACTTTTACATACTATAACTTGATAACTACATAGGCAGCCCTTTTCTGTAGCTCTGTCCTTATTATACACCTGAATCTGAAAAAATTTTCTTCTTTCATCTTGATTAAAAATGTAAAATTGACTTTAATTTTTTGTGTTCTATTATAAACCAAAATGTAAGCATCTTCTCCACTGATTAAAAAGGAAAACACTGAAAACCCTTAAAGAAGGGAGTGGATTAACTCTAGAAGAAGAGTTACTTTATTATGTTAGCCAATCTGTGGACATCAGTGGAAAAAAACCCCTAGATTTCGATCTGTTACCTGCTGTTTACTTTAATACCTCAAAGATGGGAAACACTATTGGGAGTCAAAAAACTCCAGTTATTTAAGCATTATGTTAATGGTTTTGCTGCTCAAAGTTTAGAAAATACAGCCAGGCAGCCAAAATGTTGTTAAAGATTACAGTTAAACAATTTATGAAAGGAATAGGTATTCTACATTGCAAGACTTCAGAGACAATTTTTAGAAATTAGATGCCTATAATAACCTGTTGTAAATCAACTGAACTGCTCACCAGTTCAGATCAAAACTACACATACATCCTAGTCATCTGAAACAAGTACCTCGTACAGCAGTAAACCTGTTGCTGAAGCATATTTAGTGTTCGCCGCCGCTAAGTGCTTAACAGGCCTCCAAAGCATAATCTGTCAGTGCTAAAAGATTCTACTGCAACTTTAAAGCCATGGAAATAGCTGCATAGCTCTACTAGGAGCTGTACAAATTCCTTGTGTCAGAACTACTAGAAGAAATGCTTGCCGGTTCCACAGGACTGAAGCATAGGTTTAACATTATTTCCCACTTTCTGCAGTTTTAGTAAGTAGTTAGATGATGCCCATCTCCCTAGAATGTTCACTGCCAACAGATTTAGAAAGTTCAGATACAAGGCCAAATTAATCTCTGCATCCATTCGCAAACTCTATTTCTACAGGGATTATAAAATGTATAGACTAATGAATCCACTTCACATGGTTCTATTTAACTTCTGAAATATTTTAGCTAGTGACGCTATCCTCGGATAAACTTCACACAAAATCTTAGCAAAAGTGGGTTAACCATGATACTAGGACACCAAAATATACTGGTGAGCACAGACACCTGCCTTAGTCATCTATTTTTTTTCATATATTTGTCCCTGAACTAGGTAGACCAAATACTAGCATGAAAAAAGGCACTAGAAAAATCATTTAATATGATTTTATAGCTTTTCACCTCAATGAGATGAAGTTTCCTAACTCAAAGCAATAAGATTTGTCTCATTTTTTTTGATTTAGCAAATGTAAAATATAATTTTTTTTGAAACAACACTTGTAAAATTGCTCTGCCATGTGGGAAATACTTCAGTTCTGAAGTAAACTGACAGCTCAGATTGAATTACTATAGACCAGAAACACGACAGAAATGAGATGATGGTCACTGGAGTGATGGTGCCAGATGTACAACTCCCACCGCAGCAACTTGTCAGCTAATATGCACGCAGCTGCCCTCAGTTTACATAACACATTATCAAGAAATCAATGCCTAGATACTTTCACAGAATGTTGTTCTCTTCAAGCAACTTTGCAGAGATAACAGTGGCCATTTCTGTTTGGTTGATGGCCTACAGTAGCAAGCATCAGTTTTGTGGCCAAGGGAGCAGTAAAACTGAGGGAGTTTAGCACGAATGTTCCCCCAGGATTCAAGAACTCATAATAAAATCCTAGTGTGTAGATATTTTATATTTGTGTAAAGCAATTCTCTTTTACATGTTATCTTTGTATGACAAAAATGACAATTCTTCTTGCACTGATATTTTATACAAAAATTTCCAAAAGAAAATCTATGGATGTAGTCAGACAATAGCTTCCTCAGCAACAAGTGAAGGTTATTCCCAAAGGAAAATAAGTTATTCCTTAGGACATACTCTACAAAATCATCGCTGACGATTGTTACTTTCAGCATTACAGGCTGGCAGGAGCACTCACTACTGACAAGTAGACCACAGAAAAACCAACATTTATTTCCTGAGCAACGATCGCCATTAAAAGACTTCACTCTGCTGTAGGTGTATTGTATCAGTACAGAATACTAAAATAGCAAAAATTAAAGTCTTGGGCAAACAATTTCTGGTGGAGCATAACAAACAAATAATGAAACAGAAGAAAAAAATAACATTACAGAAAAGAAAATTTGTGATAACTTCTTGAAAAGGGTGATCCAGCTTTCAGGGCTCTGTAAAGAGTAAGACACCAGAACCTGGAAGAAATACTTTAATGCTTGTCCAGTTTTACTGATGTAACAGGTATGTATGCATTCACAGTCAATTTCATTGAAATGATTTCCAAAGGGCTGTGGAAATAAAGGTGAAAAGGTTCTTGGGCAAAAAAGAGTTTACCCTTACAACTTGCATTAGAACAGATTACATACTGCCTAGACCACTTGGAAACCTGTTCAATCAATTGAATCAAGTGCAGGAAGCTGACCAAAAGAGAAGTTAATGGAGAATATTTATAAAAAATAGTAGCTCGTTTAAAACCAATTTGGGATGTGGATTATTACACAGGCAGCTCTCATTAAGCACAATTTGTTGATTTTTTTCTGAAACACACTGCTTTTCATCAAGGTTCTGATTTTTCCAAGACCTTTATATATACAAAATAAAATCTTAGATAGCATTTTAAAGCTCCCTAACTGAAGAATAAAAAAGTAGCCCACAGAATTTATTTCAAAACATATTATGAAATGTTATATTGATTTTTTTCCTGAGTAGTAGTATTTTTCTGACTGTAAATGAGACACCTGCACATGCAGTTTTTTCAAATGCAATCTATATCATTCAGAAAAATGCTGAAATAAAAATTCTCCTTATTGGAGAGTTTAAATCTACATGTAAAATACCTATAGATTAAATCAAAATAAGCTACTTAAACAAGATTTTGGAGGAATAGCTATGTTTTTATAAAACAGCTTTCACAGATGAAAAAAATAATGATCTAATTAAATAACGTAGTATTTCTCTTGTATCCTTTTATTGATCAGATTGCTCTATTTGCAAACTTGAGAATTACTGTCAAACAGTTGCATCAGTAATAGATAAATAAGTATAACAATTTACAAGTTATTTTGTTAACTCATCTCTGTCAATTACATTTTTGCACTTTCATCCTTCTATTTTATGAATATACGTAGATAGAGACAGAAACAGAGGGAGAGAAAAAGACCAAGTGTAATGTTCTATGAAAAAATGATGAAATATGTAACTTGTGAAATGTCTCTTTAGGCCAGCTGATTGCAGGGTAACAAGTGAAAAGCTGATACACACACTTTTATTTATAACTACTCAAAAGAAAGAAAACGTCAAA
This sequence comes from Streptopelia decaocto, assembly GCF_964273445.1. Classification (NCBI taxonomy): domain Eukaryota; kingdom Metazoa; phylum Chordata; class Aves; order Columbiformes; family Columbidae; genus Streptopelia; species Streptopelia decaocto. Next base: position 44,429,714 of record NC_138657.1, read on the forward strand.
GAATCAGGATGAAGCTGATTTCCCTCTTGTGTATGTGCATAGGTTGTGATTATAGGCTTTTTCCTCAACTGATGAACTATTGCGCAGAGTTCTGAAAATCACTTTACAAAAATAGTGCTACATAGCACTATTGGGGTCAATACCTCTCCAAGTCAGCTATAAAGTTTCCATTGATGTTTTTGAAAAGAATGGGATAAAGTCCTCTTCATTTTGACTAGAGAGATCTGTTCTGCTTCCAGGAAGAATAATAAAAAAAAACCCCAACTATTTGATTAACTCGTGGTATTAATTATTTTTTTTTCTGCTATGAAGACAAAGTGAATGTTATTTTACATAATTTAAAAACTACAGTTTAACTTAGAAAAGAATATCAACTCATCTGGCTTATAAAAGTAAATACTAGCTCTACTAGTAAATACAGTAACTATCAGAAAAGATTTTAAAAAAGATAAGTATCAAATATAATTTTGAAGTTAATTTTCCCCATTATCATAGGACAAGTTACCTCAAGATTTTTCATAATGCACTTGTTCTGAGCCTTCTTCAAAAACTTCATTGCTTTTCAAGGTTAACTAAGGAGTTTACGCAAGGGTCTTCCTACAGCATATGCAGTGCATCTAATAACACGTATCATCCATATAACTGGGAATGATGGGTGGCACTCCTCATACAGAAAAACTTGGTCCCAATTTTTCACTTTTAATGATATAAAAAGTCTGAGTACTTAGAAGACCTGAATGTCTTCATGCACACAGTAATCCACCTGACAACAACTTTCCACTATTTTTTTCTGTTATCCTTTTTCTATCATTTTCTTCACAAGATCAATTTCCACACAGAAAACAGAAATAAGCACAACAACAAACCTATATCTAAACTCCAGGTTTACACTGCAGCAACTGACAGGAGTCTGCTGTTCATGAGCTATGTTGTACTGCCAAAGCATTTCACTACATCTATACTAGGAGCACTTTCTGGTGACGCACCAAAATGAAATTTCAGTCCCGCTAAGGCTCTGGAAACACAGCTCCAATGCAAATACGTAATTAGAATAAAAAGGGCTTGAATAAAGGCTTGCCTGTAGCATTGGTATCATAGGTATCTTGAAGCCCTTTCAGGAAAGGTATTTTTATCAGATAGGAAGACAGAATAAGACAGATTAAGTATAATTCCTAAGCCATAAAGGAATCTGTGACAGGGCCAGAACAAAGCATGGATCTCCTGACGTTTTTCCCCAGTTTATTTTGTCTTTTGACACATTGCCTTCTCTATATGCAATACAAACATAAAATCAAATTTAATTGACATTAATTCTAGGGCACTATTATGCACTGTTGATTGCTTTTAATGTTTTTCTTTAACAATTTCTGCATCTTTAGAACCAATCTATAGCATGCCAAGTTCTGCTGCAGAATGCCAGAAAGGGAAGAGAGGAATAATAAAGCAGCAATAATAAAGCAGCGGTTTTTAATTCAAAGCTGAGCATTTGTTCTGCAAGCACTACCACTCTTCCCACGCAACAGCATGAATAACACTTTTTCTACCTATTTTTATTTTTTTTTTCCCTGACCTTCTTTGGCATTTAAGTGCAGAAAGTAAAGTATTTCAGGGCTGCATGTGTCATTCTCAGAGATCTGAAGTTCCGGTTGCCTGCAGAGGCCATTTAAAAACATTAGCGTTGTCCTGGGAAAAGCAGCCTTTGGACATACTCTCATCCATAACAAAAGAGATTCTAAATAATAATAAGTGTGAGAATGTATTGTTTCTCTTTGACCACTGGTGTAGGAAACCTGGTTGTATCATGAAGTCTCATGAAGAGAAGAAGCATATAGAGGCAAATAATGGGAAAAGAGGACACCTATGGTGCACGTTCAAACTCTCAGGAATAGCTTTTACAAGATTAAACAGGGAAATGAAACTGAAGCCTTTGACTAGCTTTGCAGTGAAGTGAGTATACAGTAGCAATCCGTTCCACTCAGGGCTCTAAAACTTTGTTAATGCTGTATTTATGTAAGATAGTTTTGTTTTATGATTTGATTTGGCAAGCAGGAAGTTGATTTCATTTTCAATAGAGATTACTTTTCTAAACAATAACAATAAAATCGCATTTTACCTGTAGACACAGGCACCGTCTTTAAACAAAGAGCAATTTTATTTCTTCAGTAAATGTTAATGTTTTAAAATGAACTTAGTTCAAAAGCCTTTTTTGATCAGTGGCATTAAAACAAGTTGACAGCAGCTGGATAGACAGTTCATGCTTTCAGAAAAAGGATCTCTTTTCGTTAACAGGCTTACTGTTCATGTAGAATTACTTCTTACAAAGAGAACAGAAATCAATCTTTTCCCAGTTCTAAGATGAGCAATTTCACATTTTATTTGCATACCTACCTGTAATTACATCAATTATTCAAACAGGACATAGATACTTCTTTAAAGCATCACACTTTAAAATACCACCTATTTTAAACTGATTTATTCACAAAGATAGTTTATTTGGAAAATGTCTACACTTATATACCAGAAGTATAGAATACCTTGAGACATTAAGGACTAAATTGTGTCAAACACAATCTTTTATGGCTTATTATTTAATGGAGGGTAAAAAATACCAGCAATGGAAGGTGAAATCTTCCCCCCCCCCCCCTCTCTCTCTCTGTATATGGTCCCTCTAAGTATCTTGCCATATCAACAGCAAAAAACCCACCTGACTGTCAATATTGAGCACTCTGATGAGTGAAAATACACAATAAGTGGTTCTAGCACTTTGTACCCAAGCAAGTGATCTTTCACTTTTTGGGAAGAAAGGAATTTGGAGGCTGTATGTCAAAACATTTTATCACTCACAACTCTTATATGCTTCAGTTTTGTGCATCTAAAATAGTTTATGTCCTGGGATTTTTTTCCAAAACAGTACATGAATTAGTAACCAGCTTTGACAGTTTCAAGTAAATGCATAGCTAAGTGGTCTGCCTTCCAATTCCCTGTAAGACTATGTGCTAAACAAAAACAAAATATTGAGACTACAGTTTAGTGTAATTAGATGTAATAAGACAGGCATACAGTGAGAGCACTCCCCGAGCTATATCAAAACATTCATACATATACAATGAGTATTTGGCAGAGGCAGATTTAAACAGCTGGGAAAATAACTGTGACAAACATGCCAGAGTGTGCCACAATCTCAAATTGTTCACTACACCTTCACAACCAATTGCAGAAATCTAGTATGAAAGTTAAGAATCAGATGCTAACCACATGTCTGGGATCAAACTGGATGAATCCAGCGTCTTTTCATATTTTTTTTCCCCCTAGTCATGCTATGAATATATGTACAGCTGCGAATTTCACTGGAACATTTTCAAGACCTTCAGCATGGTAGTACCTAAGGAACCCAAAGAACACAAATCAGCACAAATGCATTACAAACACTGCAGACTCCTAGTAATGAACTTTTATATGAAAACAGAAATCCTAACCAGGTGCATCTTCTGAAAATAAAAAGGCATGGATCATTCATGTAATAGTTCCAATTTCAAGCTTTACAGGGCAAAAGCCCAGTACCCAGCATATACCACATAGTATCCAGAGCCCATTAAGAAGAGTTATAGAATGGAAACTTAATTACATTAATGGACAATTGAGAGAATATATTAATTTGGCGTAAGACTTACAATCTGATAGTACTACAGATCTATTTTGAAATCTACAAAAAGAAAAAGCTTTTATTTCAGGAAAACAATACACTTTCTCTAAGATGAATAAGAGATTTGGGTTTATGTTGATAAAAGATGTTAAGTCTAGTCAATTTTTTTCATTTCTGCAGATGGTAATTCATGAGACAAGAAAACAAAACACCAAACTCTAATCCTTTTGCACAGGGTCCCCAGTGTCTTCCAGCTGTGGGGGCTCCACCATTTTACCTGATGTGAATTAAACTATGGGGATTATCCATAAAAACAGAGGAATCCTTGGAGTATTATGAGAGATTAGACCCATTTGCATGGACTAATGGACGTCCTCTATTCTCCTGGAAATGCTGTTTCCAAAGAGCTGTGCTACTCCATTATTACTATTACTTTCCCCTGAGAATCTTTGTCTAAGAAAGGATCACTGCCTATCTGTTTCTTTTGTGGAACCAAGTATGTCAAATTCAAAGTTTTATTATGCAGGCTGTGGCAATTTCAGTGAGATAAACAATTTTTAAGTACCACATTGTTTATCTTCCAACATATTATAAAAGCTGATGCAAAGTACCTCTTGCCTTTTTACCTAGGAGTCACAGGTACTTAAGACCAACTTTGTTCAGTAATACTGACATGTATTAAAGGTGGGTGATCAGCAACATGTAATAGTATTATGCAACCTATACCTATTAAAAATGTTATTGTTAAAACTACAATTTAAATATACTTTTCTGGCATGTAAAATAAAAGCATTTAGTTAAGTCTTTGACTTAAAAGTTCAAAATTTGTTCACTTTCTTGCAAAAAATATGACTAGATGTTTGTTAATAGATTATAGGGGATGGAAGATTAAAAAAAAAAAACAAAATTATTTTTCCTGTTCACCATTATGTACATTGTTCTACTTTGGGATTATGAAGAAAAGCTGAATACAGTTTCCCAAACTGTTATCTGAAGAATGTCACATAAAATTAATTATATTTCTAATTCAGCTTTTTTCTGTCAAAATGAAAAAGTGTGACTTTACCCCAAGTACATTAAAAAACTCATAATATTCTAATTGTTGACAAGGCGTACAGCAATATTTAGACAACACATCTCATTTACATAGCCCATCACCTTTTTCTCCTCAGACATTTGAGATTTATTTTTGGATGCAAAAGGACATTAAGGGATTGGACTTGAGTTCCCAAGATAATTCTGTAGTAATTCATACTGGACCAGAAAGCAGAAATGTTGAAATATTTTCAACACAAATTCCAGCAATTAATTTTTTGGATTAACTTACAAAATGTATAGTTAAAAAGATCAATGATTTCAAATTGTATGCCTGCATAAAGAACAGTACAGTTTATTTTCTTCAATACCTTTAACAGCTTCTTTTGGTGAAAACATTCTAGACATATATTTTTGCTTCTGGGCAAATAAGCAAAGAGAGCTAGTGTTTGTTATTTTCTACACATCATCATGACTGAAACACTGAGAAAAGCTACAAGCTCACCTGGTAGAGATTCTAGATCTCCCAGTTTCAAAAAGGTGAATAGTTTCCTCCCTCTAAAATAAAGCCATCCCCAGTAGAACCACCAAGGAAACTGAAACATGATTTACAGGTATCAAAAACCTGTCTTAAACTCAACTATGTACTCAAACCTTCAGCCAATTTGCTTAGAAACAAAAATAAGTATTTCAGAAAACGGTGTTTTTTTTTTTTTTTTTTTTCTTTGCAAGACCCATGCTTCACACAACAACAAAATTATTTAACTAAGGTCATGCCTATACAAGGAAAAATGCATTGATTTAACTAAACTGATTGATTTTAAATCCAGTTAAAGTGCTGCAAACATCTAATGTAAATGCACTTACCCCAGCTAAGACCTCACTTAAATTGATTTAGCTTACTTCAGCAATTTATCAATGTTAGCTAAGCCAATTCTAGCAAAGGTTAAGCAGGTTTAAGTGCTTGTGTATAAGGAGTTTGAACAGATTTAACTATATTGACTTAAAAACATTTTAATTAAAACAGTGTAACATCTCATATGGGCAAGATTTAAATCCCCAAGGCAGAGAAGCAAAGCAGCATATATATTTGCATTGCATGCAAACTGAAATCAGTCCTGGCTTCCACTTGGGTACCCCTCTGCTGATACAGGGTATATATACCGTGTAACTAGCATTTGGGAAGAGACACACTAGAACCAAGATTAATGTTCAGATACCAAAGGATTTTGCAGGAGCAGCAGAAAAAAGAGAAAGGAAAAAACAAACAAACCCCCCAAAACAAAAAACCAAAACCAAAAAACAACCAAAGCCCAAAACACATAGCTATGAATTGAGGAAATGTGATCTGGGTACAAATTAAATATAATACAAGAAGAATGGCACTTCTCAGAATGGAAGCTTGTACATCTGTTTGACACATTAGAAAAATACTAGCACAGTATTCAAAAAGAGTTTATCTTTCACGTATCAATTCATTTAGGCTGGAAATTTCCTCGTATGTGTGGTAGTCTCCACCTCATACATTTCGAAGTGAGCCTCACAAGAGGGATGAACAGTGGCAAAAGGCTTCAAAACAGTAGCCACTGTTTGCTTTTAAGCATACTGTCATACCACATCATCTTTGGTAGTCTTGAGAGGCATGGATCTGCAGACAGGTTCAGGGCAAGTCCTCTGCACATTGTGCCCAGGGAGCAAGCCTGTGCAGTTCAAAAGTGACACAGTGTCTTACTCTGCCTGCAATAACATAGGTGTACCCACGTGTCTCATAAAAACATCTGTTCCACCTCCTTGATATATGGGCAGAATCTGTGCAGCTAGAGGTACTGAAGGCATATGCACAAAACCACGTGAACAGCTTCTAACTTTATGATCCTTAACTTTGTTATCTTAAGATTTTAAAGGAATATGCAACTACTAGAATACAGAAGGCAGCTACAGTAGGTAGGCTTTCATTCCCATTAATCAGTGGAGCAAGTGTCCCAAAGTAGACACTAACCTAAACTCACTACTGCTGGCACAGTTGTATGTGATACTTCTTCTCCTTATGTTGTCTTTCCACCAGAATAGTTCCTGCTGTTTCTTTTTGATTTCACAGCTATCCTTCTCTTCTTCCTGAAGTTTACTGGCACTCTAAATGCAAATCCATGATTCTAGCTAAAATGCTGTTTGAATACCTTTTTGCCTTTCTGACCCTACTCCTACTAGATGAACCAGCTAAGACATTATCAGTGGGATACACGTCTGAATCTCTCCCTTGACACCCAAGATCATAATTACAACTTGTTTAGTCTCAGCTGGTCTAATTTTTAGCATCCAAACTTACCTTTCTCACAGAACGACAGCAAACGCACAACTAGATTAGTGATTGCATAAGCTTAAAACTGAAGCATTTAGATAAAGTTAATAACATGTTCCCAGCTGAACTAGATATTATATTGTCTCTCAACTTTTAGAGGATGAAAGAAATAAGCGTAGTTAAAATTTCTGAAAGAAAAGTCAGAATTCCTGAATTTCAGTGCTTTAGAAAGAACTCTGTAAAAATGCTACAGTATGTGTTGATTTGGTGATTTACTAGGATACAGAGAAATATATCTGCAACTTTAAAAAGTGATTAAAAAGCTGGCTGGGTGTTTTTAGTGCTTTCTCATCAAGCAACTTTGTCTTTGCCTGGTTGTCCTAACATTCCTTGCTTTGGTAAGCTGCTTTCAAATTATCAGGTAACTAACTGCATTGTTCAGGTTAATGTTAAATGCCACTGATACTGCTAAGTATGAAAGGTAGGGCTGCATTTGTTTATGATATCACCAGGTCTTTTTCACACTTGAACATTTTATAAATTCTTTGCCAGCATAAAGCCGTATTGTCTTTTTAAAGACACAGTAACACAATTTAAAATAAAAGTTAAGGATGGATTAATCTCATCTTATTTTAGCCATAGAAAGTTAGAAGTCTTATCCTTGCTGGTTGTCTAACTAAGCTCTGAACTTAGCTCTGTGGAGGGATACTTCTGGAGATGCGTGAAACAGATCAGTCATCCTGGGGACACAGGTCTTGCTCCTTGACAGCTGGAGAGGTACAAATGGCTTAGCCTCAAGGCTAACACAAAGTGAGATGAATCCCATGATATCTGACTAAACATGGAAGGCAAACATAAGCAGCTTAAACAATTATTTACATATTTTCAATGAAAATTGCTGTTACTGGTATACGGTCATAACACAAGGAATGGTTGTAATATACTGATGCCATACTTTTAAAAGTATTATTATTATGAGTACAATTTATTTTGTTTTCCTTTAACAAAATATACATTAGTTAAATATGATACTTCCTAGTGATGCATATGAACGAATGTGTAATAAAAAGTTTGCAGGTTTAAACTTTGTCTATGATAGAGTTCTTATAAAAGGGGCAAATGTGCTTACTTAAAACAACCTAATTTAAAATTTGTCTAAAGAATTGTTTTTCACCCTGTGTCTTACATTACTGTAATTTAGAGAGCTTTAATCATTCAGTATGCTTTGCATATTTTTACCTTTTTTTTTTTTTTTGCTTTAGTATAGATATTGCTATATTTCATGTTGTCACTTATCTTACCATAGAATAGTTTGGGTTGGAAGGGACCTTCAAAGCTTATCTTGTCCATCCCCCCTGCAATGAGTAGGGACATCTTCCACTACATCAGGTTGCTCAGAGCCCCAGCCAGCCTGGCCTTGAATGTCCTCAGAGATCGCACATCTACTACTTCTCTGGGCAACTTGTTTCAGTATTTTAATACCCTCACCTAGCCTGAATCTCCCCTCTTTTAATTTAAAACCATTACCCCTTGTCATATCACAACAGGCACTGCTAAAAAATCTATTCCTATCTTTCTAAAAGGCCCCTTTTAAACACTGAAAGGCTGCAATAAGGTCTCCTTGGTGCCTTTGCTTCTCCAGGCTGAACAAGCCCAACTATCTCAGTCTGTCCTCACAGCAGAGATGTTCCAGACCTCTGATCATATGGGTGTCCCTCCTCTGGACCCCCTCCAACAGGTCCATGTCTTTCCTGTGCTGAGGGCTCCAGAGCTGGATGCAGAACTCCAGGTGCGGTCTCACCAGAGCAGAGCAGAGGGGCAGAATCACCTCCCTCGACCTGCTGACCACGCTGCTTTTGATGCAGCCCAGGATACGATTGGCCTTCTGGGCTGCAAGCGCACATTGTCAGTTCATGTCCAGCTTTTCAGTACCCCCAAGTCCTTCTCCACAGGGCTGCTCTCAATCCCTTCATCCCTCAGCCTGTTTGGTACTGGGGTTAACCCCAACCCAGGTACAGGACCTTGCACTTGGCCTTGTTGAACTGCATGAGGTTCTCATTGGCCCACTTCTTGAGCTTGTCCAGGTCCCTCTGGATGGCACCCCATCCCTCAGGCCTGTCAACTGTATCACTGAGCTTGGTGTCATCTGCAAGCTTGCTGAGGGTGCACTCGATCCCACTGTTCATGTCATTGATTAAAATATTAAATAGAATCATTTTGCTTGGAAAAAACCCTCAAGATCCTTGAGTCCACCTGTGTACAGTTTGTGTACTACTTTTGTAGACTTTGCATGAAGTACTGCAAGACTAGCACTGAAAGCAAGTCTTGTGTAACTAGCACTTCTCTAGGATGCCACAAAAGCATTTTTTTCTTTAATTGCTATAGGTAGTTATTGTCTAGATATACATCACACATGAATACATAATTAATTTAACACAGGTTTAAAAAAAGGAAAAAAGAAACATGCACTACACAGTACTTGACACTTAAGTGTTCTGTTCTGTACTGGGCAGACTGGAATATTATTACTTTTTCTTAGCTTCATGTGCAAAAATACCTTCAAGCATACCTACAAGAAAATCGTATGAATGCTTCTTCCCAAGATGGCCTTACTATAAGATGATTTCCATTACTGCAAACTTTAACCAGGCTAACAAAAACTGTTATAGAGATCTTTAATGAAAGTGCTACAAAGTTCTGCCAGTAATCTTGATTTTGCCACCTCACTAACATCCCCGATTGCTGAAAATAAAAGTAGACAGAAAAGTGAATAATATCTGAATCAGTCCAGCTGCAACTAATCACACAGCTAAGTGTTTTTGTTGGAGAATATCCATCCCAGGCATAAGAAAGAATGTGTTGTACCCGATCACCATGTCTGTCTGAAGCACCTGCTGTCTATGATGGATCAAACATACAAAAATACAAATTTTAGTCTTCAAAATTTTTAACTCAAATGATGGACCAGACACTGCTGGGAAATGCTAATGTTCTTGACATAGCACTGTATCAAGGCAGTCTGGATGTTTTCTCCTAATTGCTCCAGTTCACATAGAAGAAAACCCTTCTGCTTCGCATGTTAACAACAGAAAATAGCAAGAAAGATGAGTATAGTCTGAACAAGAAAGGAAAAAAATAAGGTAGAGAAAAACATTACAGGAGAGGATTGGTTGTTTGCCAGGTATGAACATGGGAGAGCCCACAAATGCACCACTTAATCCTTCCCAGTAAAAGGACAGAATAAATGAAAGAACTTCAGGAGTGCCTTAAGAAACGTAGCCATGGAGTAGAACTGAATCACTATAGCATGAACAGCTTTGTTTTAATGAATATATAAATGGTTTTATTTTTTGATGCAGAGTATAGTAAGCACACTGTTACAGAAATGCAGTTACATTGAATTAGATTCAGCTTATGAATCTATCCCAATAACCTATAGCTATATTTTAGAATTTTATAATCTATGCCTTTGCAAATAATCACTCTTTCTACCCTGCAGCTTTAAAAAAAATAAACAAAACAAAACCTTCCATTACCAACACTGATAATCACCAAGTGACTAAGACACATTTTTGTATCTCCTTAGTAGTGATATATTAGTTTAATCTCTACAGCACTGGCAGTGCAATCCTTTCCATATGGACATCCGTATGCTATATTACTAGTAACATATCTTCTAGGAAATAGCCATATGCTTCACTTTTAAACCTGTATAATTTAAAGACTTGTATTTTTACAGCCATTCTTACTGTGCATTTGAAACACCTGTGGGCATTAAGTAGCACAAAAATAACTACTCTTATATTGAACTCTGTGCACTGTTATCATTATAGGTGCTTCCACACTCTTGGCTGTTCTCAGCAATGATTCTCAAAAAAGGAGAAATATTTATTGATTTCAGTGTTGACCACACACACTTTTTCCTTTTATTCCTAAGAACAGTGGTATTTATTACATGTAATACGGAGCAAAAATAAAGAAGATTCACTCTTGAATTTAGTCCGCTAAAGGTGATTCAAGAGTCCACTGCCTATCAGGCCAGGCTCCAGCTAAGAGGCTGAGACTTAAAAACAGTACTCTCCAAGACTGGGCTTTAAGAGGATTGTACTTTCCATCTGTTCTTCCTTCCCTTTACATCTCTCTGCTTTACTCCAGTCAGGAGTCTTGGCCACAAGAGCAGCCTGACATTTTAGTTGAGTCCCTGCAAGCCTCACATGCAGGCTGGCAGAGACAGCTGGAACCAATGTAATTCACATGGCGTCTTATTCTGTCCTGTCTCCATACAGCTCTGGCTCTTCCTACAGACTCAGACACACTACAGGCATAGAAGATGGGTAGGCTACTAATGACAGAGAGCATTAACTTATAAGATTCCTGTAGATCTGAGGAAACAGATGTCATGGAGATGAGTATTTCAGAACCCCTAAAACTCAAACCCTCATTTGAAATCCAATTGTAGAGGAACCTCCATGTCACTGAGGAATACTCGTAAGAAAAAGAGAACTGATGAGACTAGTATTGACTTTGCAAGTTCATTCTAAACACTTTTATTTACTCCTTTTGATTTTTTAAACATATATATAATTGAAGTTGTCCAGTGAAACAGGCTAGTCAGAAGCTCTTTTCTCTACTGCCATTTGTAATAACATTTTCACAGCATGATGTTCTTTTATTGATCAACCATTATATTTTTCATGCTGTTTCAGTATTATGTCACTGTTTCTTGTTCTATGGCTTGATCTGTTCCCACAGTGATCAAAGAAAATCTGTTTATCTTAAGTTTATTTAGTATGCACTTAGTAAGATGCTTAATCTCAGTAAGAGTTTGCAGTTGCAGTCCTTATTTAGAAACACAAAACAGTTCTTGTAAGTTAATTAGTATGTATTATTTGAAAAAAATGTGGATTAAAAGAAATATCAGCTAGTTCACTTTCAGTTGATCTAGATCATTGTTTATCAAACTAAAACACACCAGGCTAAAATAGCAGTCCTCATAAACTGAGAGCTTTCTAGCTGTCAGACAGTGTATGTTCTTTCCTTATAGTGCACACACTAGGTGAAAATGATAATAAAAGTGCAGGATATTAAGGGACAAGGTAACTTTGCCTGGTAACTCATGTCTCCCTCTATACTTTTATCCACTGCTTTCAAAAAGAAGCACAAATGTCCAGTTTAGGTCATGATTGTAAACACAAAACATGCAGACGCTCTACATCTAAGTAACTACACAAACTGCAACTACTTTATAAATGCATCTTTATGCACACTGAAAATAATATACTTCAGTGGGACTACTATAGCAAGAGATCTGCAAAATTAAACTCTAAGTATGGAAATGAAATATATATAACCCAATCTTATATAAAATGTGATTTTATTTATCTTCAGCCCTTGGTTTATGCCAGCAGCAGAAGATAAATTTGAGTTATACTTCCCACATTCATGTGTGTTTATATGCACTAATTCATCACTACATAGAAAAGCCCTTAAGTGAATTAACACAATATGTTATGATTTCAGACATCTGCTTTATTTGTTTTGAGTACTAAAAAGATAAATGATAAAATGTTACTACCAATCTCATCTACAATAACTCAGTACTTTACTAAAATAAGATTTAAAAAAATATTTAGATCTATAAAATATAGCCATAAAGAAAATTGTGTACAATAGTTTATTGGCTGCTGATTTTGAATTTACTTATAATCTGTGATCAATCTGCATGATATGGCACTGAAAAAGTTATTTCAGAAACAAAATAATTAGTACAGAATAAACAATGAACTTGGAATTTACTAGAAGAAAATCTAACGAGTATCATAATAACAACCTTTTCTGCCATCTGTTTTATGTTTTTACAATCCAATATACAAAACAACAACAAAAAAACCCCTTAACCTGCAATTTTCCTGAATGTTCCAATCCTTTTTTTAAAGGATTTTTAATTTCAGCTCTTTAACACTGGTTATTATTCTGTCTTCTTACTAGTTGCGTATCACAATGGAAATGCCACTAAATCCACTCAGTTCCAAAAGGGAAACTTTGAAAACTAGAGGTATTGCAGAGCTGACTACAGCATTCATTTACTAGAACAAAAGAACAGATTACAGGATATGAAGACTGCCATGACATACTACTTTCCATATTTAGTCACATCACTACAGGAAATGTACTGTGTTAAATTCCAGGCTTCATAATTCTCTGCAGTGGACTGTGCACCTACGTACACTGTCAGCATGGTCACTCAGGGCAGTTGGACTCAGATCAGACCTGCTAACAACTGGCACTGGGTCTGTGGCTTGCTGCCCTAAGGAAATGGAGGATAAACTGGGCACATTCAGTGCCTGTCTGTGTGCCTGAGTTTGCCTTTTCCCTGACCTCCACAAACCAGTAACACCTGCAAAGCACAATGTACCACTTGAACATGACTTGTTGCTCAATTCCAACCAAGTCTGACAGACAAGGAGTCTCAAAGATGATAACTTCCTATGAGGTTTTTGAGACCTATTTTCTGAGAACACATAAGTGCTCACATGGAGGAAACAGTTGCAGTGTAAGCTCATCCTTACTTTTAGATATCACGGGCTCAACATGAGCTCAGCTTACAAATGCAAATCTATAGGAGACCATACCTCATTGGATGTGCCACCCAGAAAATAAATTGTTTTCTAAAACCAATATACTGTAACATACAAATATTGAATGGAACAGAAAACCATAACAGCTAAACTAGAAGCTTCAGATTTCTTCATGGTATCTTCGAAGTGATGCACAAAGGAGTGGTATTCTAGTCGCATCTCATAAAATCTCAGTTCACAGAGGATGTATATCCAATGTTAAATAATGGCCATTTTAACCCAGAGTAAACAGGAATTGACACTCCCTATCCTAAGATAATTTCAGTATTCAAGCTATTATTACCAATATTATCCCATGATTTTTACTCTGATGTTCACATGGGAGCAAAGTTCAGAAGAATGAATTCACTCTTCCTTTTCTTCTAAGTGCCTTATTGATCCAGGAAAACAAACAAGCAAACAAACAAAAACAAAACAAAAAGCCAAAACCCAACCCAAACCAAGAAAAGCAGGTATATATATGGAAATTGAGCAGATAACATCAGTATAACTAACGCTGCTATACAAGCCCATCAGCTGTGACGCAACTTCCTACCATTCACAACAGGGCTGCACCTACAGTGTATCACAAGGCTCGTTTTGCATCTTGCCATATAGGCTAGTACGTAACACTCGCTGCCATGAAGTAATTGATCAAGGTTGGTAAAAACTGAGAAAGCATCGATTTTGGAGTACAGCATGAACATAAATCTTAACTATTTTCCAGAATATAGCATATTTGTACAATGTCCTAAGTCCATCAGATATTCTGAGGTGGTATGGCTGACACTGCTGATGGCATAAAACCAGCAAAAGGCTCTAAGACAGTTTAAAGATAATTACTGTAAAAGTTTCCCTTTTCCCTAATTTTTAGATGTAGTAAAATATTTTTCAATCAAAATTACCACCATCAAACTTTGCCAAATACAAAATTATTATTTTGAGAACTTTGATGTCTATATGTATATATATATATATGCACAGACACACACATTTATATACATATGCCCCTCACCCTCATTTTGGGCATGCTAGAAATATTTAATTTAAGACGCTTAGCATTTTCTACATGTAGAAATTTGTTTGCCTTTTTGCAGTTAATTTATTCTCAAGAATTTTGTCTTGGTGCTGGCCACAGACACTACCAAGTGCCTCCCTAATTTTAGAAATATTTTTCCTTGAATTTAAGATATTTAACACAGAAGGATAGTGCCAAGGAGCTTATGAATGTACAGGTATATTTCTAAATATATGATTTTGTATAATATGTAGAGATGTAAATACATAGAACACTCAGAAAATAATTAGACTATTAGTATTAATCGTAAGCTGTATTTCATGCAGAGCAGTGATTCATGAGTCATTGTATGTGACAATTCTCACATGTAAATAAAGAAATGCTAGTCAATTAATTTACTTTCTGTAATTCCAGATGCCACATACTAATACAGGTGATGTTTGAATTATCATAATCAGTTTCAAAACTGTTATCTTTTCTCTGTAAAACAAACATAAACATTTGAAAAACTGACTGGTTTTGATGTCATATTTACAGCTGAGGAAGCCAACAAGACCTCTGCCTCATAGCAAGCAGCACACAGGGGATACCACCAGGATACCAGACTACCCATGCATGAAGTCATAGGTTACTGGCATAAGGCAAATGTTATTGCTGACTCGGGGCAATATGTTTGAGAATTTCAACTTACTTCTCACAATCCTGTTTTCCAAGGCCAGCAGCACATTTTTGCTAGGGTGTTAATCTGTATTTTCAAAAATTCTGATCACTCACAATGTAACCATAATGTTTTTCCACAAGAAAGTAAATAAGGATTGTTTTTGCAAGGCATCTGCACTATTTAAAATGTTTTCGAGAATTCTGAAATAAAAAATTAATATGGAAAACAAGATTAGAGTTAGCTGGATTACACAGGTGTGCACTTTTATTATTATGTGTACTGACAGTATATTCCAGAAAATTATCCAGATTCTGTCACATACTTTTTTCAGTTTCTTTTTCTGTCCTAAAAATAGTGTATGTCTAATTTCATATTTCTGTTTGATTTCAAGACTCACTGACCAATTTTATCCCATTTTTGCTTTCAATCTCAAACACTATCTTCTCTAGCAACGAGAATAAGGGTTTCATCTTTGTATCTTTCTGCCTCCTCAGGCATTATATTTCTTTCATGTTCTTTGAGAACAAAAAAAGCCATTATCTTATTTTTAATGATTTTTTTTAGACTATCATGTAAGATAGATTTCATGTAGGAAGGATTTCTTATGTCCAGTATACATTTCCATATATTTAGGTGCACTCAGGTTTGAAAGAGTATCTGAAACATCAATAATTGAGGTTTTATTACAGTGAAGAGTTCCTAAGTTGTCTATATCTCTTCAGTATTTCTGTTGTCTACTGAAAGCAAACAGATTTTTTACCAGAAAAACACGGAATTTTAAGACAGATGGGAACTGGACGTCTTAAATATTTTAAAGCATAAGGAACAGCGGGTACTTCTTCCATTGTAAAAAAAAATAATGCTGTCTAAACTGAACATGCTGAAAACACCTGACCAAGAATATGAGTAGCAGAAATCTGAAAAAGGGGAGGTAGTTTGAAGGACACACAGGAAAGTTTCAGAATTCTGTTGGAAAGCCTAATCATTTACTTCTCTTACAATCGCTTTCTCTCTGGTCTTTAGTAACTTTTGCAACTTTAAGCCTGCTAAGTATCACAGATTCTCAAAAATCACCATCAATGTCACAAAACTGGCATGCTCAGACTGCTGTCTTTCATGTTGACTAGGATTGCCTCATTGATTCTCTGTATTTTCTGGTTTCATTGTATTTACCTCTTGTCTCCAGTTTTATACGTGGAGTACAAACTCTGAAGGGCAAGGACCTCAGGGACCTTTTTGTTCTGCTTTTAAACAATGCCTTGTATAAGTGGATTCCCCAGTTTGCTGCTAGAGATTTTGCAGTCACTCACAGTGCTGTGATAAACAGTGCAGTAACACTTCAGATTAATGACTGCTCTTGTGCAGCTCAGTCTGAATGGGAATAACAGTATCACGATAGCAGGCATTACTTCATAAAGTGAAAACATACCTTACACACACAGCAAGAAATTCAATAAACTTTTTCAATAAACTAAGATAAATGCTTTTAAACGCGGCAAGGGTTTTTTTTTTGGTGTTATACTGTGCCAAATACACTAGTACATGGTCCCAGAATCCAGCTGCTTATGGAGGACACTGCAAGGGGAACAGAAACCTTGTCATGGGTACTGGTTTTAGAAGTAACAAGGCACAAAATGTACTGTCAGGTCAACAGACTGGACAGAGTTTGTTGGTGGGCTCGGACCCAGTCTTTGGGAGTCGTACATTGCAGATGGGATGTGCATGATGATGGGACCTACTGGCCTTAAGTCACAGTGTACACAACAGAACCACAAGGTTTTACAGTGGCACAGTCTGTTACTACAAAAGGGTTTTCAGTGTTTCTCCTGAAGTATTTTCAAACCACATTTAAAAAAAAAAAAGCAACAGAACTAGAAAATTAAACAACTAGCCACTGTCAGTTGCAGTGACCACGAGATGGTGGAGTTCAGCATCTTGTGTGGCAGGAACAAAATAGCAAGTAGAATTGCAACCCTGGACTTCAGCAGGGCTAACTTTGGCCTTTTCAAGCAATTGCTGGGGGAAATCCCATGGGCAAGACTGCTTGAGGGAAAAGGGGCCCAAGATAGCTGGATTGCATTCAGAGATTGCTTCTTCCACACCCAGGATCAGAGCATCCCCACACGTAGGAAGTCAAGGAAGGGAGCCAGGAGGCCTGCGTGGTTGAATAGGGATCTGTTGGGTATGCTCAAGCAGAAGAGGAGAGTTTACAGGTCATGGAAGCAGGGGCTGGCCACTTGGAAGGAATATAAGGCTGCTGTTAGAGGATGTAGGAAGGCAGCTAGCATAGCCAAGGCCTCCTTAGAATTACAGCTGGTGAGAGGGGTCAAGGACAGCAAAAAGAACTTTTTCAAATACATAGCAGATAAAACTAATACCAGAGGCAATGTAGGCCCACTGATGAATGGGGTGGGTGCCCTGATGGGAGAAGATACAGAGAAGACAGAATTACTGAATGCCTTCTTTGTCTCTGTCTACTCTGCCGGAGGCTGTCCTGGGGAGCCCTGTACCCCTGAGACCCCGGATGAAGCCAGGTCAATGGAGGAGTTTGCTTTAGTCAATGAGGACTGCGTTAGGGAGCAATTAAATAGTCTGGACATCCATAAATCCATGGGTCCAGATGGGATGCATCCGTGGGTGCTGAGGGAGCTGGCTGAAGTCATTGCTGGACCGCTCTCCATCATCTTTGCCAAGTCTTGGGAAACGGGAGAGGTGCCCGAGGATTGGAGGAAAGCAAATGTCACTCCAGTCTTCAAAAAGGGCAAGGAGGAGGACCCGGGTAATTATAGACCGGTCAGCCTCACCTCTGTCCCTGGGAAAGTAATGGAACAGCTTATCCTTGGTGCCATCTCAAGGCATATCAAGGATAAGAGGGTTATCAGGGGCAGTCAGCATGGCTTTACCAAGGGTAGGTCATGCTTGACCAACCTCATAGCCTTTTATGAGAATGTAACAAGGTGGATGGATGATGGCAGAGCGGTGGATGTGGTCTACCTTGACTTCAGTAAAGCCTTTGACACAGTATCCCACAGAATCCTCACAGCTAAGTTGAGGACGTGTGATCTAGACAATAGAGTAGTAAGGTGGGTTGCAAACTGGCTTAAGGAGAGAAGCCAGAGAGTGGTAGTCAATGGTGCGGAGTCTAGTTGGAGGCCAGTATCTAGTGGAGTGCCTCAGGGGTCAGTACTGGGGCCAATATTATTCAATATATTCATTAACGATTTAGACGAGGGAATAGAGTGTACTATCAGCAAGTTTGCGGGTGACACTAAGCTGGGAGGAGTGACTGACATGCCAGAAGTCTGTGCTGCCATCCAGCGGGACCTGGACAGGCTGGAGAGTTGGGCAGGGAATAACCTAATGAAATTTAACAAGGGAAAGTGTAGAGTCCTGCATCTGGGCAGGAACAACCCCAGGTTCCAGTATAGGTTGGGAAATTACATATTAGAGAGCAGTGTAGGGGAAAGGGACCTGTTGGTCCTGGTGGACAACAGGATGACCATGAGCCAGCACTGTGCCCTTGTGGCCAGGAAGGCCAATGGCATCCTGGGGTGTATTAGAAGGGGGGTGGTTAGTAGATCGAGAGAGGTCCTCCTTCCCCTTTACTCCGCCCTGGTGAGACCACATCTGGAATATTGTGTCCTGTTCTGGGCCCCTCAGTTCAAGAAGGACAGGGAACTGCTGGAGAGGGTCCAGCGCAGGGCAACAAAGATGATTAAGGGAGTGGAGCACCTCCCTTACGAAGAAAGGCTGAGGGAGCTGGGTCTCTTTAGTCTGGAGAAGAGGAGACTGAGGGGGTGACCTTATTAACGTTTATAAATATATAAAGGGTGAGTGCCATGAGGATGGAGCCAGGCTCTTCTCAGTGGCAAACAATGATAGGACAAGGGGTAATGGGATCAAGCTGGAACACAACAGGTTCCACTTAAATTTGAGAAAAAACTTCTTCTCTGTGAGGGTGACAGAGCACTGGAACAGGCTGCCCAGGGAGGTTGTGGAGTCTCCTTCTCTGGAGACATTCAAAACCCGCCTGGACATGTTCCTATGCGACCTCACCTAGGTGTTCCTGCTCCAGCAGGGGGATTGGACTAGATGATCTTTTGAGGTCCCTTCCAATCCCAAACATACTGTGATACTGTGATCATCCTACGAACTAATGAAGGCTGATTTCCAAAGGATTTGTGTTGTTGCTGAATGAGTTTTTAACTGCATTATACTAAGACAGTAGAGGAAAACCTTTAAATTTTTATGTATCAGGGAACCAACATAGGAAGGAAAAGCCATCAAGAACTAAAGAACTCAACTGGAAAAGAAACCCTGACTGAGGATGAGGAACTCTGACATCTAATATAGCATTCACTCAAACAACTAGAGAATTCATAGTAGCTCTATTTTACCTGGATCTTTGGACATCTAATAAAAATTTATAAATGTAATTTTGGACATTTTGCTAAGGGGTGCAACTATTGGTGTTTATCTTGTTTACCAAAAAGATTGTTTTTGTGACTTTTTTTTTAATTTAATACACGTGAGATTTAGCTGAAATTAGCCAAAACCCAGAAAATATATGAGGGGGGAAACAGATGCAAATACGTAAGCAAATACAGAGTGATAAGGAACACTGTAAATCCAAACACACAAACTGAAGTAAAACTAGTACAGAGGTTAGTTGCTTACTTTAATTTCATCCTTCATAACTCCATGTAACGACAGAATCGACAGAATCATAATTGTCCTGGTTTTGTTAAAAACAAGTTTCTCTTTCAGTGAATTTTGCCTGTCAGCTAAAGCCTTCATATTAGCTGCATTTTCCTGGAGAACCAGACACATGTTTTGGTAAACCTAGCAATGGAATGCAAACATATTGATAAGCATGGATGGACATCTCGCGAGAGGGGCGATGAGAAACAAGTGACTAAGAAACTGACCAACTGTGTATAACATTCCATTCACGTGAATACTTCATATAAAAGTGGGAGATCACAAGGATCTCGTCCCTTTTCCTTATGGCTGACATTAGCAGAGGACCTCGCTACTCATCCCTGTGATCTGAGGCCTAGTGAGAGACTGAATCCAGCTCTGCTTGGTTGCAGAGTCCAATCCAGGACTTTGGGTGTCGGCTCTGCAGTTGCTGAGACTTTCAAGATTGGTTTTGTATATTTTGTATTATTTTCTCTATTCTTATTAGTAGCATTAGTAAAACATCTTTAATTTTTCCAACTCTCTTCTCTCTGTTCTTCTTTCCCTCCCGATCGCCCGTCCTGAGTGGGAAGGGGGGAGAGGGAGGGGCAAAACAGGGGAAGTGGGGGGGAGAGGAGGTTAACAATACATCTGCCAGGGTTTTATTGTCACCCCGCAATCTTAACCCTCGACAATAATTAAACACAAGATCCCAGCAAAACCCTGTCCCACTGAATGTGCAGAATAGATCGTTTGACAGTGAATGAGAATCTATGTAATATTTCTTACTAATCTCAAAATGTACTGTGTTATTTTTGCATACAGTATGCTTTTATGCTTACAACCTACGATATTGTGATACTGCTAATATATATTTTCATTTACAAAAACTAACATCTTCTGTTATGTCCATAACTATAATGTGAATTAGATGGAATTGTATTATCATCACAGCATTACACATGAGGAACTGAGATACAGATTAAAGCTATAAACAGCCAGAGGGTTGAAACCGTCAAATAATGCTGAAATGTCTGACAACAGAAGTTTTCACTAAACCTCCTGTGAGCATCCTGACTTCACCTATGCATCCCAAATATAGCAGGCTGATACACTGGAACACAGAGGAGCCTGTAAAAAGTCTAGATAAATCCTCTGCCCAGCATCACACAAGAAGCCTCTGGCAGAGGAATGCAGCAATTCAGTTCTCTGGCAGAGCATTCAGCTGCGTTAGCATGCAACTATACTTTCTTCTACAGTCTCCAATTCATCCACTACATATTTTCCAGCTTCCGCAATAAAATAAAAAGATCTACTACAGACAACAGTCTCATTGCAACCCCAAAGTGTCCTCAGTACACAATTCATCCTGTTCAAAGGAAAAAACGAAAACCATTATGCAACAGATATTTAAAATCTATTATGCAATGTATGTAAAATAACCAAGCAACTATTAGTTCAGAATTTTCCTCACCAGTGCATTTGATCTTAATAAGTACTTGGAATATTTAAATGTAAATACCTTTTTTTTGCATACAGTTTTCTTAAGATTTGTAAAACTATAAAATCAAAAAATCCTCAAACACCATCAATGGGACTTGTACAAACATGCAACATCCCGTTTCTCTTTCTTGAGACTAAGCTGACACCAAATCTCTGGATTCTGAAGCAGTATGCTCTAAGGAGCATAAACTCATTTGTCCTGATCCTTTCTTTTCTTGTCTCTAGTTCATGCTGTCCCCTGTTCCTTTGACCAGTTCCTGATTCTTATTGCCTGACATTTTCTGCCCTCTTCTTCTTAGCCTTCAAGGTGTTGCACTCTCCTTTGCAGCTTTAATTCTTCCCCTTCAATTTTATTTTACCCTCTTCCCACGTTCTCAGCAACCACCTTCTCCTTTCTTCCCAGTATTTGTTTGCATGTCTTCTCCCTTAACCTCCACTTTCAACCTTCCTGCTCTTTCCTCTCCATTCCTAATAATTTCCTTTTTTTTTTTTGGTTTGCCAGGACCCAGAATGCTGGATCTTTGGCTTCACCCACTGGGGACATGCTTGGTTACTTTCCAGTTGCCCTTAGCAGCTGAGAAACCCTGAATGCTTGTGCTACTAAATGTTCACTCTTTGAAGACAATTACGTGAAGAGCTGTGAAGAGATACACAATATCCACCACAGACTGAGTTCTGCCAATCTCTAATAATTCTTGTCTAACTATATGCAAGCAGATTTAAAAAAAAAATAATTATAATTTAGCCATATGTGCATGAAGTTGTATAGGAGGAGAGGAATTACAGCAGTATGATCCTGCCTTCATATCATTTCAAAGTCATGACAGCTACTTGATGAAAATATTTTATAAATGGTTAATGTGGATAAAGCAACTAATTTAATTCTTGAAAACTGCTAAACTGCTTGAACAAAATTTTTCAGAAATTTTAACTGAAACATGCATCTCCCACAGAGAAATTCACCTCAAAGCTTTGGACAAATAGTAAGAAACTGAAACCAGCTATCTAATGAAGAGTGCCAAACAGTCATTGTTATTAATATTAACTGTGCTATATTTACCACCTATAACTAGGAAAACAATTTGAAGTAAATATGTTATTGATAGTATTAATTATTGCACAGAAAACCTTATTTACTACAAATCTACCACATTTTTCTTAATCACCCCTAAGAAAACAGTTTACTTCCATGTAATTTAAAGTTTAGTAAGTCACATGTGCAATTTAGGAATTTAATAGTGAAAAGCATTTTCTTGAAGGAAGTTACCACCACTGCTTCACCTTCTCTAAAGCTCATTTGAAAGCATTGCTAAGTGTTGAATCTTCTAAAAGGAGTACCTGAAGCTGAAAGCTATTAGCGTGCAATGCGACAGCAGCCTGCTTAGGAGATGAATGAGACTATCCTATTGATAAGGTCGCAATCGATCTGAGGCAGACTTTTTAAAATTAGTAAAATGTTGCAGCACTTTAGAAAGTGTCACCAAAAGCTCTTCTCCATGAAAAATGCTCCAACTTGTAGGAAAACTGTAATTTATTATTTTAAGCAAAAAATTTGCCTTGTAGTGATAGAACATCATCTGTACCTTATTTATTTGAAACCCATCTTTTCATTGAAAGTGAGTTTATTTTCCTGAGATAGTATTCAGATCTGTCCTCTTAAGTTCCCTCTATACCTACTCTTACATAGATCCTCTTCAGGAGTCATAGGAACTGCTTGAAAGTCAATTCACTTCAAAATACACTGAGCACAATTATATTAAAAAAAAAAAAAAGAATAATAATAAGAAAAAATATAACAGCCAACTTTAATCAGAATAAAAAACTATACAGGAATGCTTATAACGGCCTCTACTTCCAACCAATTCCAGTCTTTCAGCACATAGGATAGGGACGTGAAAACTGAAAAGGACCATGACCTCATGGAACTCAAAACAAAAAAGGAGATGCTCATCCTCAGAGCCTCTAAAAAAAAAAGGCTGTTCCTACAAGTTGCAAAGCACTCTTATCCTCCTTTGTATTTCACTGTGCTCAGACCATGGCAGGACGTGAAGTGTTGAGAGCAATATGGTAATGATGTTCACACAGACACTATGAAAAACTGGACCATTTAAGAAGGAGAAAGGCATAAAGGAGTGGAACACTTCAGTCTTTTAATGCAAATTGAGCTAACTTTTTTTCATCGACTTTAGAAAGAATTTTTCCCAAACACTATAGCTCCAGTTAAGCTCATGCTTTTCAAGTTTCCTTTAAAAATATGTTTTTGAACACCAAAGAAGGATGAAAATGCCAATGACCAAGGTCATACAAGGACACAGTTTCTGATTGAACTCAGGCACTAACAGTGAATAAACTTCACTTCAACACCTTAATAGATATAAAAGCTGTGGTGCAAAGCATGTATTCTGTAATAACAAAGCATTAACTATTTACATGTGAAAAAGCAGAATAAGTGTAAAATATAAAATGAATTAGTGTTAAATATAAAATGTATGCCTGCTGTCCCAGCTGTATTTGAAACAACCTCTTATTAATGCTGAGAATTTTCAGGTCTGCTTCAAAGTTGCTTAACAAATAATCTTAGGTCACTAAATTACATGTTCTTAACTGTTTCCAGTCTCAGTTGAGGAAAGGCCAAGAGCTGAGCCAATATAAAAACTGTTTATGAAAAAAAAGGACTAGTTCAACAGGAAATAAAACCAAAATGGGACAAGACTTTTCCTTGAAAGTTTATATTGGAACTACTGTTTTCATGATACTTGATTCTTGGATAAGTAACAGTTCTAATTTTTAAAAACATAGCCACCCAGCATGTGGTAGGGGTACAGATCATACTGTCAGATTTATATATGCAAATATTTAGAGTATGTTTTATCTAAAAGCTAGAAGAATTTCTTAAACCAATTTCCTGTTAAAGTATGGTAACAAAAACTGTAGGCTGATAAAATACAATAAAAAACCTCATGAAATGGTAAATTTAGTGACAATACCATTTACACAGCTAGAGTGTATACTCTCAATACTTTGCCAAGTATTTTTAAAACTCGTGACATTATTTTTCATTGTAAACATAAAATATGTAGTTACCAGAAAAGTATGACAAAAATACTTGAATAAACAATTGGATTATGTCAACATTACAATATGGCATTTACTTTCTGAAGTCACAACTTAGAAAATGCTAGAGCTTGACTGCTAACAGGCTGGAGTTAGAATTAATCTTCCTCTATGGACATATTTCCTTTTTATCTTGCTGTAAACCATGTGAACCCAATTATTCTTAGATGCAGGATTTATTTGACTATTGCTCTAATCTGGTAAGAAAATTATGTACTTTGGGCCCTAAAATTATCACATTTAATTAGCACAGTATCTTTTTCTTTGAGAGCAATAAAAATGAACAACAACTTAAGAGCACTTCACGTGCAAGTATGTATTTTGCATGCAAGTCCTACGCAATTCATTAAAGTGAATTCATTAAAGTCTGTTGGGTGTCTTCTCACTGTCAAGAAGCAATGAAACTAGGTCTTACAAGGTAAAGTTAACAGCTTCTAAAACCAGTAAATGTTTCTCAAATTCAAACTCAATCCAAAAACTTTAACAAAAATGGTTTTAAGGGAACTGTACGCTCCTTTAAGGTCAAACAAATATTCAAATGACTAATCAGGAATATATTGTCTTGCAATGGTCTGAAAGAAAAAAAGCAATCTTGAAATCAGCATGACAGGCTTGCTGCTTATGTTACCTCTTAAATTATGTGAGCCTTGGGTGAAAGACCTTAATAGCAATAAAATGTCAAGTGTGTAGCATGAGGACATGTCAAAGGTATTTGCTTGACAGAGTACCCCAATTCTGAGCAACCATCAGAGCAATAGTAAACCCCATCGTTTACTAAGTAACCAAGAGTAATAGTAAAACCCAAAGTTTGAGGGAAAAACTCTGCATCTGTTTTATATTGTATCAGTGCATGTTTAATACAAATTTGATGTTTAATGTAAAATGCACACACTTTTGAGGGAAGTAAGTTACTTGTCACCAAATTCAAATGTTTTCCCTCTAATCCAAGGGTCACAGAGCCCTGATGGTTTCTATTGTCTAATTCCATGAATCTTCAGTCTCTTCTGTACAGGGTTTCAAAATGCAGGTGCTGCAGCACACAGTTTGGTTTGCACGCAAGTCCCTTCCTGCATCTAACCTTAAAGCTCCTGGCTACTGATCATCTCACCCTACCTTTTCGTGATAACTCCACTGGACACACAAAGGATTCTAAGTCTGCTACAATTAACTAACCAAAGAGAAAAAACTCATCCCAAGGAAGTACAGAACACAGTGGATGCATCCTAGGGTCTCTGTAGCACACAGAGAGGAAGACAGCAGCAGCCAGGACACTGTGACTACAAAAGCGGGGCTTTACAGTGTAAACACTCAGAATTCAGGTAGGGTAACTTGCACTGTAGCTATGTGGTGAATTCCACCACCACAATGCATGGCAAGATCTTGGTAATCTGCGTGGACTCTGGTTTAGATAAGTCCTTTTGCTCCGTTACAGGGAATTCTCAATAGGAGTTTCATGAGCAATTTCTGATGTGATTTCATATACCATTCTTCAGTGATGCATGATGTCACTCTTCCAACTCAGTGACTCACAGGAAAAAAAAGGCATATTGATTTAGGGCTTCAATATGTTCCTATTTAAACAGATCTGTTTTATGCCTCTCTTCCATCAGGCTGAAAAGTCTCTGCTTCTTCAAAATCTCTCTACAGTTATGACCGGATGGCACTAAGTTGTCTAAGCATCTGGAGGAGGAAAATGAAAGATTCTTGAGGACACAGAAAAAAAATCTTGTTAGGAAAACAGTGCATCTGCACTTTGCCTGAAGAGATTACGGTTTATGAGTATCTGACATAATTCAACTACTAACAAATGATAGTTTTTCTGAAACTCTGTGAGTTTTATCAATTGTCATCACTATCTTGACTTTTTGTGCTTCTGTACATGTGTATGATGTTAATTAAAAGTCATTAATAAGGCCAGTGAAAAAATCATTACAGTAATTTTTACAAATATGAAAAATACAAATTAAATTACTCAAAAAGTTAGGAAAATAGCGCAAATTTTCCCTAAAAAAATATTTAAAGTAAATAATTCTGTGTAATTAACAGAAATGTAGAGCACAGATCAAAACTAGATCTAAAGACAAGACTTTTCTCAGGCAACAAAATCTCTCTTTAAACAGTATGTACCAATAAACTAAGTAACAAAAAAGTTGTAGCTTTTCTGTTTTCTTGCACTGACACCTAGATGGCAAAATATCCAGATAATTGTTTACCATACAGTGTAGGGTTGCTTTGCTCCTTATTCATCCCTGCAAGGCTAGTAACATGACCTAAAAGACATCGATTTACATAAAAAGAAGGCACTGCTGTTTTTGCACAGGTACTCCCAGTCTCAACAGTGCAGACAAAAGTTTTAAAACTCATAATCTCTTCTTAGGTGGATTTGGTCAGGGATGACTGGCTAATTGGGGGAAACACATGAAAGAGCCTCAAAATCCAATTAGCACTTCAGTGCAATTAAATAGCTTTGCTGTTCTGTAGAGACATGGCTTTGATCTTGTACTGAAAAGTGTCCTTCCTTAAAGCTGTTGTTTTGATTTTTTTTTTCTCAGTAATTAGTGCTAATTGTGAAGCCATTCTTGACATGCTATAAACAGATCATTTTGCTGCATTTGACACAATGACCTTAAATCAGTGTTCTCTTTTGTCTATATTGTACTAGTTTATTATTGGCCTAGCTACTTTGCTCATTATTAAATGCACAATATGTAAAACATGTTAAAGTCAGATGAAACAAATTATCTGGGTTTAAGAGCTTGTGTGGATACCTACATCACTGTTTTTAAAATTTTGATTCCAAGGAAATAGAGGAGATATTATAATATACTACATTACAATTACACTATATTGGTCTTTCAGATTTCTTTTTTCATACTGAACTGCAAAAAGCTGATTTTTTTTTCCCAGTCTGCCATAAGAAGCACCCTGAATAACGAACTAAACAAATTATTATTATTCTAGTTGTCTTGACCACTTTTCTCCCTAAGCTACACTTCTTACACCTCTGGATTTTCTTGCTGGGTTACAGCCCTCTGTTGTCATCTACAAAGAGATTGTGTCAGTTCTGCCACAAGCTTTCTTGCAGGTATTCTTTATGTCTTGGGTTACACATAAAAATACAGGCTTAGAATTAACGCCACAGTAGCAGTGAACGTCTGCTGCAAATAATGTTTATTTTTTTAGTGTTCCATAAGAAGAAAACGTATTTCATGAAAGGGATTAACTGAATGTAGTACACTACAACAGCTACAAAACGACACATATAGCAATGCCCTTTCATAGTAAGTATGTGGAAAGAAAGAGCTCTTTGTAACATACATTTTCATCACAAATTTAATCTCCGTAACACAACGACACAAACTATTTTATGCACTGATATTCCACTTCACAGGAAAAATGTCCTACCAGTATTTCTTATTTCATTTTAAAGAATCTCTCACAGACATAATACCTTTCAAAAACATTAAAAAATTTTCGAACATCAACTACTGAAAAATAATATTTAGATTAATTAAGATACTTAAGAGATCTGCACAATACTCTTTGCTTACACTATATCTACAATGTTTATGCTACAAGATTCATAAGAGGTAAGTATTTGTATTTAGAAATGAGACAAACATTCTGACAAATAGAGCACCTTTTAGAAAAAACAGTTTCAACCATCTTAAAGTATCTGTGAACACGTCAGCGGTTTTGGTTGGCATTTTGTTTGCATAAAGCTGTCAGAAAAGCCGTTAGTGTTTTCTTTTGTTTCTTTTCCTTGTCCTTCCTAGTTCTGCAGCTCAAGAAATCATCAAGATACAGAAAGCACAACTCTGAAGTCCATCTGATTCAGGCCAAGAATTCAAAACAAAATTTCTTACATTCTCAGATAAAAACTCAACTACTGTCTACACAGAATTTTCAACATTTGATATTTTTTAATTCTTCCTAGTTTAATCTGATTAATTTTGTATAAAATGCTTACACACTAAACGTGTGCTTAGTCATTTGTGAAAAATAGTGATGCATCATTAGAAGGGAGTGAGAAATCCAGCTTTGGAGTGTTTTAAAGAGGTATCTTCTCTTCCTCTGCATTTCGTACAAATACAAAAGAGGAATCATCAGCAAAAGGGTAACAGCATCAAACAATTGTAGTACTTGTTTTCTTTCGGATCATTAAATAAAAAATAGCATTTGTCTTTTCTGTTTCAGGAGTTAAAAAAAACCCATAATCAATTAATTCATATACTGATAGGCAGAGCATGTGTTAAAAGACAGGAGGACTGTGAGCCCCTGAATTACTCTTCTCAGTTCCATACTTTATTACAGTCCTTTGGCCTGATATTCTTAGTGCCCTTGCGACAAATTTCACCCTGCTGTGGTTATGCCTTTGATATTCTACTGAGATTTCCGCTTTTTGTGAATCCAAACTTGTACCAACAGTTAAAGAGCTGAGCTGAGCCCAAAATGGCTAAGTCTGGCTTGTCACTTTGAAATGGCACAGAGCTTCACTCAGTGGTGTGCCACTGTAACAGAATCAGAGATGGATGCATCTCAAAGCAAGCCAGGTAATTTTAATGTTGTTCCCATGAAATAATTCCACACAGACTAAAAAAGTTAGTCTTTTAGTATCATTTAGTGACATAGCTAGATATAGAAATGTCAGACAACAGCACTGATGTTTCAATAATCTGTTTTCAGGGTTGAAAAAAAAAGATAATATTTGCTAGATTTTAAGAAAAATATCCATGTTAGTTCAGAAGCTTTTCCATCTACAAGCTTTGAACAAGAGACTCAACAGTCTGCTAAACATTTATCTTTTAAAGAAAGACAGAGCATTTTATACTGAGGTTACTCACAAAAAAGGCAGATCATATTAAGGTCTAATCCTGCACTTTCTGACGTCAATGGGACTCTTGCCATTGGCCTCAATGGGAAAAGTAGAGGGCCATTAAAACATAATTTTACTTTTAGTCAGTCTTAATCATACAATAATGGAATGATTCATTCAATTGTCCAATTCATAACATTTTAGCATTTATAAACATGATTAAAACAGCTCTGAAATAATAATTAAATTTTAGGGACATCTTTTAAAATAACATTTACCTATTAACTCTAGTAACAAGCATTAGAAATAAACCTAAATGGCACACATTCGGTTTGGAAGCAAAAGGTGCGTCACTGCTAATGACACTGATACGGTCTATCAGTATGCTCCACAAAATCAAATGCTTTGATAGAATACTGATGAGGTGGACAGATTTTCAACTGCTTTTAGTAGCATTGCACTCCACCCCATTCGCTGGTTTCCACTCTTCCACCACTTCAGCCCCCATCTTCCTGTCTTTTTAGAACCTTGTAATAAACTAATAAATGGCAGATACAAAGGTGACATCCTATCATTAACAACTCCTTCCATATGTGAAAAGAAGATAGATCCTCTCCCTTTTCTCAGTGTTACTACCCAGGCCAGCTCTCCACAATGAAGAATACTTGATGACCATCAAGCACTTTGCAAAATATCCCTCTGAAATACTTATCTCAAGGTTAGTCAGGTTTACTGACAGTCTGACTTAAAAGGCTGGTTACCAGCCACAAACAATACTTTTTCATTCTAACGACACCAGGGATTAGATTAGCCTTCAGTATCTCTTCAGTATCTCCAGTATCTCAAGGTTATTTGTCCCCTTGCTGACTTTAGTCAAAATTGATTTAAAACATGTAATTCCACATAAGAAAATAAGAGATAATAAGAATACAAAAAAATCCTCCAGTATTATCTACATAAAAGAAAAACCATGACAATTTAGCCTATCAAATGTGCTCTTTTCTCAAGAATCTGAAAAGTTCTCTTTAATTAGATAGACAGTGCATAATCCTGGTATGAATGGCTGCATTATGCAATCTAATGCATTAAATTGAATTTTTAATTGGCATTTACTCTGTCGGCTTTACCAAAATCTGACAGACCAAAAATAGAAAGAAACCAGGATTTTCTTTCACAGCTCTGTAGTACTGCAAGCAGATCTAAGGAGACCAATCAAGACTCAGATCTTGGTAATCAACAGATCCTCAAAGGAAGAGTCAAAAGTCCAGTAGTATTTGGCAAAAGCTATGACAAGGTGCTGCAAAGCACAGGAAGATGAGCTCCCTAGTAGGACCTACTGAGGGGTCTCCTGAAGGTGGGGTTACATCAGCCAATTTTGTCCCAAAAGTGACAGGCACTAACTAACGTTTAGAAACAATCAACCAAATATTGTAAAATGCTTCATGCTGTAATACCTGCATATGGTAGAAAAGTAATTCTGTCATAGCATCAGTATCTTGGAAGATGCCCAGAAACAATAATATGACTATATTATCATAATAATATGACAATATTATCACAATAATATTATATTCAATAAATTAATATCATGTGACTGCCAAGAACGAAGCACCAGTCAGGTGGGTTATAAAGCCCTTCAATAGCCTCTTCCTATATTGCACCAGGACTTTCCAAATGTTGTAACAATGCAATTTAAATCCCCAAAGCCAAGTCTTTCTGGACCCACAGTGCAGTTTGCCACTTCTCCTGGATCACATAACTGATGATGAGCCAAGCCCACAGACTCTTAAGAACTCCAGAAAGTAGTTTAAAGTTGAGGTTTTTATCTGTGAAAGTAACCTTCCATTCCTTAATCCAAAGTCTAGCTCTAAGTCTGTCACTTAGCCTAACTACATGGACAGTGGGTTTAGGAAGCTCACCCTAAGATGCAACATCCTTAAGGTAAGCACTCCCTAAACACTGAATGGTGGTTTTTCACAAATATTTCAATGGAAAATACAGAAGGCTGTTTACCATCTATTTACTTAAAAAGCAGAAGAAAAACTAGGGCTAAAAGTTATTTGCTGTATTGAAATGTCCCTGTGCGGAAAGAAAGCAAAGTTCCCAAATGAACATCAGATTATGTATTTCTGTCAGAAGGAAAAGGAAAGCTACTGGATCATAAGCATCATAAATTGTAATGTCCTGGTATGTACAGCACCACTTCACAGTTAAAGCCCAGACATGCTTCAAGAGCATACAAACACACTTCTATTTTTTATCTAACAACTTTTTAATGAAAAACACCTTCATATATAAAAATAAGTGCACTGTACTATGGACAACTCTTGAACAGCAAAGGAATGTCCTGCACAACCTTATTAACATTCCCAATAGGAAAATATGATGGAAACATGAGGGAACAAAGAAACTCTCTACTTTCTTCATATGGGGATTGTATTTACTCAAAAGAAACAGAAAATATTTTAGAAGGTAAACATGAGTTTAAGATCTGTTTTGCCATGTTTTAAGTCCTACTACTTGGTAATCTTTCATCTTTTGGTACCTGTGGTAATACGTAGGCAGGGAACTATTAATGTTCCCCTAGCTAGAGATTAAAGAATGTCCCTGTGTTTGGATTGTTAGTATTAAACATGTTTTGATAAGCCTCTTTAATTTTTGCACAATTAAATTGTATTCCTAATTTCTGGGCAAATAGTGACTGACACAAGTGACAGGTATGCAAAAAGGAATTTAGAAAATCTGACAGTTGCTGTATTCTAACATAAAACTATACAAGTGTGTTTTTGCTAAGTCATATACTTGTTTAAATGCATTTCTAATGATACAGGATACAATTTTGATTAACACAAGGAATGACTAGTTACACAGGCAGGCTTGTCTCACATCTTCAAGTCACTCATAGTGATTTTACATACTTATTTGGCAACCAAGCTGCAAACACCTTCCTAGGAGCAAGAAAAGCCTTGTCCTCATCAAGGCCTTGACAGAATTTTTGAACACCTTTGGCTGCCAACACACTGACGCTTCTTGGCGATGCTTCCTAATCCCAGAACCACACGGTAGTACCTGATCTTCAGCACTTTCAATCCAAGTCACTCTATAAAGATGGCAGTGACTTTATGCTCTATCTCCACCAATATCCTGAAGCTTTCAAAGCAAGAGTCAGGACTCCTTTGTCAAAGAGCTGTCCTAAGTCAAAAGCAGCTATTTCCCACCCAACTCCCTGGTGAGAATGGGTGCCCGGTCCACAGCACATGTCAGTAAGGCCCTACTCTTTGTGAGATCCAGCACTCTTGGAGCCTGTCACAATTTATGTGCTATCCACCCTAAAATCATAAATATTTGTAGATGCATAGAATCATAGAATATCTTGAGTTGGAAGGGACCCACAAGGATCACAAGTCCAACTTCCTGCTT
Organism: Streptopelia decaocto; assembly: GCF_964273445.1. Taxonomy (NCBI): domain Eukaryota; kingdom Metazoa; phylum Chordata; class Aves; order Columbiformes; family Columbidae; genus Streptopelia; species Streptopelia decaocto. The sequence goes on from NC_138657.1 coordinate 44,462,520, forward strand.
CTCTCAAGACTACCTAAATCTAAACCATATGACCAAGAGTATTGTCCAGACACTTCCTGAACTTCAGACTGGTTTGATGCTGTGACCACTTCCCTGGGCAGCCTGTTTCAGTGACTGACCACCCTCTCAGTGAAGAACCTTTTCCTAATGTCCAATCTGAACTTCCCTTGATGCAGCCTCATTCCATTTCCTCATGTCCTATCACTGGTCACCACAGAGTGGAGATCAGCACCTCTGTCTCTGCTGCTTCCTGTGAAGAATGTGTGGGCTGTGATGAGGTCACTCCTCAGCTTTCTCTTCTCCAAGCTGAATGAGCCAAATGACCTCAGCTGCTTCTCCTAAGTCTTGCCCTTGAGGCCCTTCACCATCTTGGTTGCTCTCCTCTGGACACACTCTAATAGACTGATGTCCTTCTTATATTGAGGTGCCCCAAACTGCACACAGTACTTGAGGCAGGGCTGCATCAGAGATTTTATGAGAGTATACACCTATATATACACACATACATAGCCACAAGAGAGATTTTACAAGATTATACACACACACACATATATATGTATACATGTACATGCACCCAGAGAATGACTATCAAGAGTTACCAGCTCTAACCAGTTCACTCTAAGTAATGTGAGTTGTCTAAGGAGACTGTATTATCATGCCTGGAAGGAGAATTGCATGATCATGCATTCCCATCTCACGTTCACCATACATATCATGTTCCCTATTAGCTGGCACAGAAGACTGTCCAATTGATTCAGAAGCATTTGAACCTGGCTGCCCATCAAGCCCATTTCCTCTTCTTTAAACACCTCCTACTCAACTCACTCTTAGGCATGGCTGGCCAAATCCTTACTATTTAAATCTCAGAGCTTCCTTCTGCTTCAGCCAGCATGGCTGTGAGTCTGGATTGCCTGAACGCAGCTGTGAACTCTTCATTACAACACTCAGTCTCCCCTCTGTTCCCAAGATGACTATCCAGTCTTACAGTTGTAATTCTGCTGGTTTTGATCCTTCCTTAATTTATCACTGTATTCTTAGTTTCAACCTTCCTTTCTGTCACTCCTGGGTTCTGCTTTTTTCCAGCTTCCAGTTCAATTCTTTGAACTGTTTCCTATTCCCATTTCCTTCCCTTCAGTAGAATTTTGGCTGCCCAGCTTTGGAAACAGAGCTTTCTTTGTCATGATACCACATTGTCAGCAAAAGTGTTATTGCCAGCAAAGAACATACAAATGCGCTACTTTCAATTACAATGCCCAGCCCTAGCTCAGCCCACAAACGGGGAGAGCAGGCAAGGCAGGATGAGTTCTGTGCTGAAGCGCTCTCCCTGATTTGTTCTTTGTTCTGTGGCCATGAGAGGTCTGGCCAGCTCATGGAGCAGTGGGGACTAATACTAATACTAATAAGGCTTCAGATTTTTCACTCTTGCAAATTCTAGAAGCTTGTATGTGCTGAAATGCTCCAAAGATTTATAACTCAGATTAACTGAGTGGATTTTCCAGAGGAGGGTAGTCTCTGATACTACGACCATGTTCTTCTAAATGTCAAGTCCCTTTTCCAAAGTCTGCAGGTGTCACATTATTTCAAGCAAAAAGGTCTATAAAACATTTGAAACAGGGAAAGCAATATTTTTCTTCTTGCACTGTCCTTCAAAATAATTAACCATTTTGACCAATGCAAAAGGATTAGCCTGAAATGAATATTAAACATGGCAAAATTTCAATCCTAAAGCTACCGTTTCATAAAATGTTATTTGAAGCGTATTTTACGAATGCTAAGATATTGTAGTAACAGAGGCTACTACCACTCCCACCTATAAACTTTCATCTGTTTTTTCTGAGTGTAAAATTTAATGACCATGATAATGACAATCCACCTTTTGTTTTGCTTTGTTTTTATTATTAATTCTATTGTTTTGTGTAGATTAAATTGTAAACGTTGGCCTTGCAGTACCTTACTACGGGATCCTAGTTCATGACAGGGACTTGCTGGAAGTAATAAAAACTGAACCAAAACAATGAAAAATGCCTGCTGTATTCAAACTGCTCTTTGGGTATGGATTACAAAGGAACAGTTTATTTGAAACTTCTCTTTCAGGTTCAAAATACTTAGCGTTAATAAAACTTCAGGGCCTGATACCAGGCTCATCAATTTTCCTGTGACACGTGCCAGAAAGAATATTATAGAAGACTACACATTTCAGATCTTGGATATGTTTTTAGTTGCCAAGTTTTTCTTTTCAAATAACAGCAGCTTAACTGAGCACTACCTCAAAGATTTGTGAAGAATGTAAATAAAATGTGATATAAAGCAGCACTAACATCTTTCGATGGCTGGGTATAGACCACATACAGAATACAAACAAATTCACATTCATACTCATAGTGTGCATTTTGTAAATAATTCTCAACCTCTTTGACACTCTAACCTACATAAGACACTAGCATTTATGGAAACATGAAAGCAATGGCATGGTTAGTGCATGAACTTGTGTGGATTTCCTCTGATGCAGAACAACTGCAGAGTCATTGCTCAGCCACGCTGTAGTTTGACACATACTCTACCACCTGTTTTTCAAGCTACACTTGCAAGCAAAAGGGATAAATTTTTCAGGTATCTGCACTTCCAGTTGTTAAGTTGTTTTTATGGCATAGACTATATACTTACAGTCATATCTCCTTTAAATATAAAGTATTTCTGTGTTTTGTTTAGAGTCTCCTTAAAGAAAGCAGAATATGATGACAACAATAATTTTTGTGCCATTTGGTATCCAATTGAGAGATAGTAATACAGAAATCTCACAGAGGAGTTATCACCAGTTAAACAGCAATCTTGTCCTTTAAGTTGTTATAAATGGATGTTTGATTTTACTGCTCTAAACCCCTTGGTTCACATTTAAGCATCAGAAACATTCCTGTGAACTTTAACATGTTCTGAAGAAATGACAAGTATATTAACAGAAATCAGAAGTTTGGAAAAAAATATTTGTTCTATGCAGAATGTATTTCTATAACAAGAAGCTCTCCTGAAATTACTAGGTTCCACCCACCTCAGTTTACTCCAGATTTTTAGACAACTGATGGACCCTGCAGACAACATTTCCATAAGTTACTCTTAATTACCATATGAACTGATTATAATGTCATTCAGAAATAGATCACAATCCATCTTCCTATCATATTTAACAGATTTCTGGAAAACAGCCCAAAAGTACAGAACAGGTGATGAATTACACCAATGTCCTGCACAGGCTTTTCAGCTGAAGTTATACCATAGTTCCATTATAAAATACCTTCACTTTCTACCGACATCAGGCATAAATTATTAGATGTGTAATTTGTGAATGTTGGCTTTTAAATAATAAGCATGCACTCATAGAGCATGTAGCACATAATGAGTTTTAGTAACAAACGGTATCAATAGGGGAAGGATTAATTTTAAAACTACCCAAAACAACTACTAGCTCCTCATTAAGTTGTCAGACAAACTTACTCACAGAAACACGTATTTTTCAAGAAGTATCTCCATCTACAATGCTGATATTCTTCAGATTCACCGAACATCTTTCCATCTTCCTTGCATAACAATTTTCCCCTGGTTTTGGTGTAAGGAGACTGATGAAATCAAACACAGGACCTAAGCTAAGCTGTACTGAGGATCCACATATAAAAGTGAAATCTGCAGAAATCGAGCAATGCTTAAGTAACACCATCAGACGGAAGTTCCTTATTCCCAAATATCTGCTTTTTATAACATTTTTGGATACAGACATCTCTTGAAATAACCTTGACCACATATATTTAACTCAGTTGTAATCATATTCTTGGGAAAGAAAAATAAAGTTTACAAAACATTCCAGTAACTTACAACATTAAATTTAAGTGAGAAAGACTCAAAAGGGAGACAAACCCAAATTATCCAAACAAAAGGCCTACTACTATAGCTTACAATCATACATGTAGCCTTAGGACATTTAAGAATTTGTCTTGAATTCTGTAGTTTATGTATCATGGGATTAAGTCAATTGAGGTTTCTGTATTTGAAACTCAAATCTTGGTTAATTAATACACAATAAAAAGGTCACGTTAACATTTCTGGCTCAGTTGGCCCAGTGCACACGTCTTGCAAAATAGGTTATACATGCAGCAGTTACAATCATACGAACATCCTGCACCGTCATTAAAAGCAGAGTTCATTCTTAAAGAACAAGATGTTGGACAAAAGTACCAGGATGCTAACTTATTAAAAAATTAATGTCTACTTAAGTTTTCATCCATATCCATTCCAGACCGTTCTATCACAGAAATAGTCCCAATCAAAACAGATACGTTGTAAGCTCTGGTAAACTAATTTTAAATAAATGACAGTGTTTAACAGTGTTTAACACACAAAAGGTTTAACACACAAAAGGTTTAAACTAGGACATGAAGAGTTACAACTTCTCTCTCCTCATGCTGCCCTTCCTCCTTTATCCAAGAAACATAATCAAGCGTAGAACCAGAGCAAATTAACTTTATTATGGAACTAGAAGAAATTAACATGAAGAATACTATAACCCACTATGATATTATACCAGGGGTACAAATCAATTCCTCCTCAAGCAGTTTTGCAAATGTCAGGTTTCTTTTTAACCACATGGACAATTTAAAGTCGAAAGTGTCAAAAAGAAAATTCCTAAAAAACAAACCATTGCCCTCTAGTTTCACATGAAACTAGGTCTATCCATGTGAAACACATTTATCACAAATTCTTGCGACAGGATAAAGATGACTGATAAACTCCAGTGACCAAACTTATTGAAAAAAAATGTCAGTCTTCTGATCAGATTTCTGTTTTTTAAAGGTTTCTACACACTTCTGTAGCTGATATTAAGGGTGTTTAGGGATGATGAGCCATTTACTTTTGGCATTGGGCTGTTCTGGCATGTTGCCGGCTGTCTCAAGAGGAAACTAAAAACCCAGTACATGAGGTACAGATGGTGTAACTAGTCTTGGGTTACCTTGGAGAACAGTCTGACTCCTCTCAAGTTGTGTCATTCCTTGATACGTTTGAGACTGTGCTAGGAAGCACCTCAGTTTGGCCTCTTGAACTTTTTCTCCTTTTATATTACAAACTACATAGTAATGTGGCAAAGAGCACTACTTACAATGCTATTTTTTATTGATGTAACATCAACTATTCCAGGCTTATAAACAATCAATTGGTATTATACATTATTTCTTTACTTCCAAAAAGTAGACTGCTAGTAAGGTTAAAATGAGAAGTTATTTCTGCAGCTTTTAAGATATTATTGAAAAAACTACTATTGCATGTCGATATCACTCATATTTTCATAAAGGACCACCTAAACAAAATGAACAGCTATTGCACTGAGAATAAGTAGGTATGGACAGCCCATATCATTACAGCATATAGCCCTGACAGCAATAGTATCAGCAGTCCATGCAAAGTGAATGGTAGAAGCTGGTCATATATATACTAGGTAACTACTAGAAGCTAAGTATCACATGTATGAGGAATAAACAGTATGCTCCCTACAGAACCTCTAAATAAGCTAAAAAATAACTGCTGGCATCAAGCAGCTAACTTCTGTATGGCTAACTTGTGTACTGGACTTGTTTGCTGATACAGTGCTTATTTAAGTCTTTGTCTTGCATCCAGTTTCTCTTAGCAGATTCTCTTAATCTTTCCCTACAGCAAGAAACCAAATCCTGAGCAATATTCAGAATAATGATTTAGATATTTTCCAGTATATCCTACAGGAGAAAACAGAAAATATTTCTCATATGGAGGAATACAAGTAGCAACTTAAATAGATGGTGTACATGTGACACAATCAGAATAAGGGATAAATAGGCAGTGGGATAGGTTGGTTGTCTTGGTTAAGCATGATATAGACAGATAAAAAGGAGAATTTTAGCTTGCATAAGAAAGCATGGAGAGACGCTTGTATGCATTTGAGACCATGTGCACATGGAACAAAATATCTACGGACACAGCTACGCAAACAAGTTTTAAGATGCTACAGAAGGATAGCCCTAGGGTGACTCTGCATGCAGTATGCATGCTTGCTTGGGTAGGAGGGGAAATAAGTCCACACATATTTTTATTCTAAAAATGCTCTTAGATATTTTTTGTAAAGAATGATGTTGACAATTTTGCAAAGCTGTTTTGCAGTTACGATTGCCACAATAAAAAAAAAATATAAACAGAGTATATTTATAGAGAATATTTGATAAAATCTCTTCTCCCAAGTTAGCAAGTGATAGGACAGAACCACAGAATCACAGAATGGTTGGGGTTGGAAGGGACCTCTGGAGATCATCTAGTCCAACCCACCTGCACGTGCGAAAGCAGGTTTACGCAGAGCAGATCGCACAGGAATGTGTCCAGGCCGGTCTTGAATGTCTCCAGAGAAGGAGACTCCACAGCCTCTCTGGGCAGCCTGTTCCAGTGCTCTGGCACCCTCAAAGTAACTACGTTTCTTCTCATGTTCAGATGGAACCTCCTGTGCTTCAGTCTGTGCCCGTTGCCGCTCATCCCATTGTTGGGCAACACTGAAAGGAATCTGGTCACATCCTCCTGACATCCACTCTTGAGATATTTAGAAACATGGATAAGATCCCCTTATCCATGGCTGAGAAGGCTGAGGCCTTCTCTTCTCCAGGCTGAACAGACCCAGCTCTATCAGTCTCTCCTCATAGGGTGGTCCAGTCCCTAATCAGCCTCGTAGCCCTGTACTACCTATCACACATCAAAAATAATATTCACTGAAACAAAAAACAAGATATAAAATTAATGTGTCAGCTACTGAGTTCAAGACATCTAAACACAGGCATCTATGTTTTCATCTTTGCTAATTAACTCTTTGCATTTCCTTGTACCTCAAATTATAGCATTACTTGAACACATGCAAGTCAATAATTGCTGAGTAGCATTTCTTTCAGATAATATTTAAACCTGCATTTAGATCCATCTCTATTCATAGCTGTTTTTTCCATATTTTCCTGAACACAGATGTTCTCCTGAACTGTGTTTGCAGGAAACAGAAGTAGGACTGGTGATGTGAACACAATGCATGAAGACCTTTAGCTTTAATCATTTTTTTCAACTGCTAAAAAATCCTGAAAACAGCTTGTTTTCTTCAATGCCAGATAAATTGCTACCTAAGTATAGATCATTTATTTGTATGAAAAATGTTTTCTATAATACTAGAAATTGGTCTTTTTCCTTGCTAGCTCAACAAATGCTTTTCTACTTGTCTAAATCATAAGGCAGAAATCTGCTGAAGGATCACTGCATGTCTGGAAAACTGGAAGCATTCATGGAAGCCTCACAATTACTAGACTGCTTATTTGATAAAATCATCATACCATTTTTCAATTTAATGCATCTGTATTCCCTAGAGACTATGAGATATTAAAGTGATGAAATCAAAACACTGCTGACCAGTTAAGTTACCACTCCATTTTAAAGCTTTGTTTAAGGGGTTTAGGCTTTATCCTAGCATACGCTGTGACAGCTGTTCATAAAAAAACATCAACAACAAAATAAAAATTCTGCAGAAAAATCTTTTAGGCATTTCAAATGAAAAACATTACAAAAATCTTTCATACTTGATTTACTGTTTTCTTTCATATCTTCTCTTCCGGATTTCATGTAGTTCCATAAGATTTCCTTATGAAAGTTAGACAGAGTTTTTTTATTATTTGTGAACATAACACAGAAACATTAATTTAAAATATATTATGATTCGAACCTGTGGAAGGCTTTGTTCACTTTATGCTAGGACTAACAGATGATATTAAACCATTTCATTACATATGATGTAGGTCAGATTGTTGCCTTGCAGATGGTCCATGATACAGTAATGATCCAGAAGGTGCAGGATAGCTCTAAAATTCTTCTGGTTTGCCTACTAGGAAAGCTATAGCAAAATAATTCAGGGTGTAAATTTAGTAATTGTACTTTATGCCTCATTAACTCCTTGAGTAGACAATTTTCCTGCATATCAAAGTATGCATAATCAGTCTTGTCCCACACATAGAGAACATAAAGCATTTAAAGCTCCTTGAATAGCACATGGAAAGTACTAGGAACAATAGAGGACATACACTTTCTATTACGTAAGTTACAAGAGATATAAATAAACCCAAACATCAAATTTTTATTCCTTTTTTTTTTCTCCTCAGCATAAGTAGAATAAAGGGAAAAGTGACAGCAGTCAATTTTGGAATCTGTCTTTCCCAGTAAGTAACAAGTCTGGGAAAACAATTCAAAAGCAGAAAAGTAGGTTAGATTACATGTTAAAGCACAATTTAATCTCTTTCAATCAAGTAATCTATTCTATACCTCCTCCTTCTTTCCCTCCTCCACCTTCCTTTATATACCTCTTGCTTCTTCAAAGCTTTTCTCTCAGTCTCTACCTTTATTTCTCCCAAAGGCTTGATTCTCCCCTTCTTTTGACTCACTCTGGTACAGAAAGCCAAAAATTACTCTCAACAGAGAGAGCAAACTGAATCTTATTTTTCACTAACTCCACGAGTAGACAGTTATTCTGCATCTCAAAATGTGCATAATTTATCCTTCCTTCCAGAGGCAGCAAGAGAGAAATCTAGGAAATGGCATCATCCACATGAAGAGAGGCTGAGTGGAAGGCAAACGTGGTAATAGGGGGCTTGAATGAACAACCTGACTAAAAATACTCACTGCACAAAGAAAATACTAGAAACTGAGCAAAATGTTCTACTTTGCACAGACAACCATGAAATCATGGCAGGCAGGCAGACTTTGATTTTTATGTCAAGGCATAGGGACTTTAGAACTGTGCTTCCACTGCAATAGACAAGAAAATAAAAAGACCTGAAGAATAAAACCTCAAGGTTCTTCCAGTCCCATCATTTCAAGCAACCTTATCTTTCAAGTGTAAACACCACAAAAACCTGCTTCATCATGCATTTTGTTAGAATTCTGCAGGAAGCCAGAGTTATGAAAAGGAAAAGTCTTGGCCTAATAATTAATGCAAATCTTCACAGGAAATAACAGATGTCAGTTTTCAAGAAAACAGAGAAGCACTTAGGCAGGATGGATAAATGGTTTTGTGCCTGTATAGTGTAGCTAGCATCTGGGACTACAAAAAGAGCATTTTCCAGGTACAAAATATCGTGGCCTTTCTCATAAAAACTGTATGCTTCTTTATACCGTATGTTCTAATGCTTACTTTGCTGGTGGTGAGGGATTTCATAAGTGCCATATGATTCTAGTCTTCTATGATATTCAAAACCAAAACTTCAAGAAGCTAATTTCCACGAAGCAGAGAAAATAGATCCCTCTCTCTGCTGCTAATTGTTTTCAGTCCTGTCCTGGTGACTTCTCTCTAACACATTTGAAAAGCTTCTTACATTCGGTTGTGTCAATTTTTCTTTCTTAAGTGGTGACTCTGCAGGTCAGACTGCCTAATTTGGAGCCCAATGCAGACATGTTTTTTGTGCGTAGTTTTCCCTGTTTATCTGCTGTCAGTTTGAGGCTTACCTGTGCCTACAGGATACGAAAGACGTCTCCTGGAGCTTGACAGTCAGAGAATTATTTCCCAGGTTCCTTTCAATAGAGAGAGCTTTTTCTAATGTTTCATATCTTCCTATACTAAATTTTCCTTTGTTCATGAATCAAACTAGAAAGAAGCTTTTAGTTCTCTATTTAAACTATTACAGTAGCAGATCAATTTGTGAGCTTTCTGGATCACATCACTTTTATACCCATTTTTCATTTTCAATCTTCATTTTCCCTTTAAAATGTCACTCTGACTACTTATACTTTAAAAGAGCAATCCATACTTTCATAATTACATAAAACAGCTCCAAGTTTATTATGTATCCCTACCACAAATGCAGTTATTTTTCCCACCTAACTTAGTTTTATGTAATTTTAGCCTATCCTTTCTTCAGTAAGAACAATGAATTGGTGCCAAAGATTCTAGACAGAGCAACAAATATTTTATCAATCAATATTGCTCTCTCGGTGCTCAGATGCTATTTGGATAGACAGAAGTGTTTTAAAATGTCTGTTAGCTAATTCCGGTTTTAAACAGACAACCCTAACACTCACAAGAAGCTCACAAAACACCTTTGAAATGCTGGATGACACAAACAATATTTCTGAAATCTGCTTAAAAGTTGCAAGCCCAAGAGTTCATGCAGAACCCATAAATACTATATCTAGTTTTAATCAGATTACTGATTTTCTGGTAATGAAATCCACATGTAAATAAAAACAGAACAATGTACCTTGTATTCTATTGCTGTCTGCAAACAGAAACAAAACTCAACTTCAGATGCATTCTGTCTTCACTGTCACAGCTAAAATGTGGAAGTATTTGCTTTGTTTGCTCCTACACTAAGCAGTAAGATGGAAAACGTGCACTTGGAAAAGGTAAATATAAGTACCATGTATTGAAAGCTGAAATTAGACAAGAGCATGTATCTGGAAAGAACAAATTAAATCCCCAAAGTTTCTCTCTTATCACAAAAAAGCCATTTTTAATAGGTGTTTCTTCTCCTTCAAGAACAAGTTAAAACTGAGGGCATGGGGCATATCTAAAGAACAACTGGTTTAAATCTACAAAACCTACGATAATTTCCTGCAAATATGCAGGTAACAATGGCAAATTAGAGAAACTGTAATTTGAAAACAACAAAACCAACAGAGAGTAAGCAGAAATGGTTACTCTATAAATTATGTAGTTGATAAACAAGCACGTGTGGTAAAGCTTATGTTTGTAATGTCACTGTAAATTGAAAATAGAGATGGATATTTCTTATAACTTCCACTCTAAGAATATAAAGACAGTAGAGATTCTTCATATCTAGCCACACAAAACTACTTATTAAATTACTGAGCAGGTCTAAAGTGGAAATGTAGCTAAAGAGTTTTTGAATGTATATGGTTGAATTTACAACAGTCATGAAGAATGAAAAAAAAATAAAGTGTCTGACTTTCTGTAAATATTTTACTCCAATATCCCACCACTGCATGGTAATTTTCTTTCTGTTGGTATTTGTACGAGATGGTCTAGAACATTATTTTTTTTTTTTTTTTTCAAAATACCAGTTTTTTTTTTCTTAAGAAAAAAATACTTGCTGTTACACAGAGATTTAAAATTAAATGAATACTGGCTGTACAATGCATCAGACATCAAGAGATTCCATGGCTTCAGAACACAGACATGACTCTCCGGAACTTTTCTTCTAAACCCCTAGAAACACCTCTCATATAAAGTATCTGATTCTAAGAAAAGCTTTTGAATATATGATGCATGTGCCATCGTTGCAAATTGATACCATTTTCTAGTTCTCAATCTTCACCTGGAAAATAATTTAATAACGGTAGAGATGAGGCTTAGTTAAATGTTTAAATTTGGGGGGCGAGATGGTGTGCTTATTAAAAGCACTTTTTTTACACTTCCAGTAGCAACAGGGAAACTAAATGCTTGGGAATTAACATCCCCGTACAGGGAACAAGAAGGATAAGACCACTTGCCTCTGTGTGTATTCTTTTTCCCAAGAAAAGAGGTGGCCCGGGCAGCCCCTAACCCTCGCTGAAGACCCTCTACCACCCATACCTGCTATTTCTCCTGTTCCTGAGGCTATATTATCTATGCTTTAATACACGTGTACTTTCCAGCCCAAGAACCCCCTACTCACCAGTTTTCTTGAGGGTTTCACGTCAGAGCTTCTCATGTCACAGCCCACATTCCCCTGGCTGAAACTACATCCTAACTCCATGTGGGCCAGTCAAACTGCTGAAGCAATCAAATCCCTGAACCTCTCTTCTCCGTCATTCCCAAGGGCCACCAGCACCTATTAGGGGCTTCTAGGAGAGCCTGCTATCTTGCTTGGCGCTTCAGAGAAAAGGTGGTTTCACTCTTAACTTTGGAAGAGATACAAAATACCTATGCTGCACTTACAAAAATATTAGGAAAGTTAATAGAACCAGGCGCAGGTAACAGGGCACCTACAGTAGAACTCCTCATACGAAGTGTCTGAAACTCAGCTATGCATATGCAAAGTTTGGAATGGCTGAAGTTAACACTTTATTTTTTTCCTTTTTTCCCCCAAACATTTTGGAATATAACAGTGAAGGCCAATGTCTGCAAAACAGATCAAGCTTGCCTCAAGATCATCAATAGAGTTGAAATTTACCACAAACTCTGTATTCAGTGTAGCAGAATTTGAAAATACTTTACATAATCAATTAAAACTTTGAAAAGGAAGAGAGTCTTTTCTGACTTCCAGAACACATCGAGGTTCCAGCTGACAGCAAAAAAATCCAAGGATTTTTTTGCTAAACTGTGGCTGTACATGTTAGTGCTGTGACTGATTGGTTTTATTTTCAATTCTTTTGCTTTCATTCCCATACATCTAAAGCTGCTTTTATCCCCTATGTGATATCATCAGATGTTCAAGATTTAAAGTCTATGTCAGCCAAAAAAATAACAAGGCTTCCCATCTTTCACAATCTGATGTGCACCACCTTTCATTCAACAAAAGACTTGTCAGTAGCTCCATTATCAAGTACAGTAATAAGCTTAACTTTCTGTGTGCAGTTTTAAGCCACTTTCCATAGGAACTACGCAAATGCTTCTTTGTTAAATCTTGATTCAAGATTTTGGACGTTTTATCTGCAAACTGCGAGGTGCTTCAAAATCTCTAGTACAGAAATCTTTCGTAATCAGATGAGTGACAATTCACCAAGTTGCAACTATGATGATTAGAGAATCATGAGCATCTTACATAAGGAACAGAGCACAGATGTGTGGATAGGAAATTTCACCCATCTGGAGAAAGAGCTATGTGCACCTCTACTTAAAAAAGTATTACAAGGTTTCTTTATGTTACCTGGAAGGAAAAAACAAATCTTTTTCTACAGCACCCATATTATTAATCAAATCTCTATGAACTGGGGAACTGGGTTTTTGTGTGATGGGTTGAGCTTTCAGAATTACTTTTTTAAAAAATTTATTTGTTTTAATACCACAGCACATACAGAAAACTCAATTAGATTCAAGCACTTTGTAAACTGGAAACAGGTTTTGTGACTGCACATTTCATATGTATTTCTCAAAATTGTTTACAATTGAAGTATTGTTATTTCTTTGTTTGGCACTACAGCAATATTTACTACTGCATGAACAGAGGTAAACATAAGAGGGCACACCTAATTTATACAGTTCATTTCCCTTCCATTAGAGACCTTCCTCTTCCCAAAATCAAATTAAATGGTATTATGCATTAGCAGAAAGTAATCAAATTGTCCTTTATTTTACCAGCAAAACTACATTGTTGACCTTTTTATTTTGATTTACAAAATAACAGGAACACATACGAAGAAATTCACCAATTGTGCACTTGACTAACAAAATGTTCAGCTGTATTATAAATAAGTCACATATGTAAAAAAGTTATATTAATTGCTGTTCAATCATCTTTCTTTTCCCTTGAAGATACCCTTGTAAGATGTGCACTACTTCTGTACTCTAAAGGCAACTTTTCAATTATGATTATATAAGAAACGAAAGATCATTCATTCAAGGTCTTTTTTTTTGGTGTACATGTTTGTACATGTACATGCAGGTATGGTTAAACACATACAAGTGCAAACACATGGCTGTTGGCAAACTCCTCTACATAAGATCACAGAAAGATTTTGTGCAGACAAAACCTGAGAAAAACGTCACTGGTCATAAACCATAGCTCATAAGAAACTATGGATTGCAGGGGGAATAGAGATCTCAATAAATTAGGCTTCTTTCAGCTTGCAGTCAGTATTAGTTTCAAGGTGTACTTGTACATTTATTGATTAAAGGACAAAATAGATTTTTTTTTTTTTTTTTTTGGTAATAATAACATTTGATCAGAATAATTTCTTAATCCTCCTCTTCTAATTATCTGAAAAGAACACAGCATGACAGAGGAAAAAATATTCTGTTTATAAAAAATTGTTGAACTACATCTATGCAAAATAAAGATCTGATTTGTTCCTAAAGAACCAAAGAGAAGCAATAGAGATCATTTAAGAAGTCAAAGTGAAATCTGTGGGTATTATAATTTCTTTCACTGATGGACACAAACATCTCTTCAAGTATTTACAGGTAACAGAAAGGATGCTTCAAGATTTGCATCAAATAAGTATACTGGTTAGTAGCTGCTGGAAGTATGACCCTAAATTAAGTACCTGTTTTTCACTGAAAATTCCCTACCAGCATTTTTTTTTTCCATTTTCTCAGCATATACATATATAAACAGCCCCATGGGGACCCTGAAAGAAAGAAAAAGCCCTACATGGAGTCATTCCAGTACAGGGGCTCAAAGAACTCCTCACATGTGCTGGTGCCATCAGATTCAGCACAAAACACACCAGCCACCGTGACTCTGATTGATGAATGTGATGCAACTAAAATGCACAAACAAAAGAGAAGGGAGTGAAATTTTAAATATGTTACTGTGCTCATTCTTCCTTAAAAATGTAACTCCAAAAGACTTTCCATTTAGTGGCATCTTTCTGCCTGGCCATCTGAAGTACTCAAAAACCTGAAGGGTATTACGTTCCCAATCAGCAGTTCTGGGTTCCTCTATGTGACCAAGCTCCTAAAATGTAGGTACAGCAATGCCACTTTAAGACATTAGTTATGACCTGAACTCCCCAAGTTTGGGTCTGGAAATAGCTTCCAAGCTGTTACACTGTTTTTGTTCCTCCTTAACATTAACCAAGAAAAACTGCTATACTGAGTCAGACAAAGTTCTATGGTGGTAGAGGAAAAGAGCCAATTGTAGGCTAACAGTAAAGGTTGCATTTGGCTGTTATTTTCCACTTTATTGGTCAAAAGAGATACAAACCTCTACTTCTAGGGAAGTAGCAGGGATTCAGATCAAAAGTGAGAGGACTATAGGAGATGTACAATACACATTATTCGGGATTTGTTGCACCAGATCAGCAACTCGTTTAAGTCAATTATAGTATGCATGCTTTTACTAGGCAGCACCCATTAAATATTAATGCTATGATCTCCTCTCGTTCACTTTTCATAGCAGAACACAGCTAGTAGGTTAGGATATTAGAGAACCTTAACCTGTATTGCTGCTCAAATATAAGGAGTTTTCTTCATTTTGTTTACTATTAAAACAAAATGAAACTTAACCAATCCCCATTGGTTTAAAATAAACCTATAGGCAACATTGTCACTGACTTTTAATGATAATTCAAGGTAACTGCAAAAGAAAGCAAATATAATTAATTCAGAAGGCATTATTTTTTTTTCCTCTAAATATTAAGTTAATAAGTTAAAAGGAAATACCAAAAAAAGTGCCTAAGGAAAAACTCAATGTGATGAACATGTAGCATAATAAGATCCTGACAGGAAAAGCAATCGGTTGGCTAACCAAGAAATAGAAGGTTCTTTTAATGAGTATTTGTTAACATTTGTCATTTCCAATTTTACTAAGGTCCAGGTTCATTTCAAGTGCAAAAATAACCCACATTTTTTCTTCCTACAAGTACACTACCATGGTAATAGTTGACTTGTATTTGTGGTTATGAAAGTGATGGAATCAACACTGACTCACAAGCTCACCAAAAGAGGTAAAAAGGTCAATGACCACACAGTGTGGCTTGTGAGGTTTAGGTTGGGAACATATATGCTTCTATACTTGAAGCAGAGAGAGATGCTGCTACTACATTTTCAAATTATAATGATTTGTGCAAAACATAAGCTACAATTTCAGTGCTTTCAAATTCTGGTAGCATGGAAAATTTCTTTCACATTTCATCTTCATTCTAATATCCATACATGGCAGAACTACCAAGTTCCTGAACTTCCCGAGTACAGTCATCATGTATAACATAAATTAGATTTTAAAAAATTAAAAAAAACCCAAAACAACAAAACACTGATCTGGACCAAAAAAAAAAAAGTGTTAATACCATCAGATTATGGAAAAGTTTTAGGATCATTATATCTAGCTAATAACATTCAAACATTCTCAATACTTTTTTTCCAAGTATCTAAACTGGTTGACATCATGGAAGTTATTTCATTTATCAGTTACAAAATAAAAATATGTATAAAATGAACAGAAGAATCCAAATTACATATTTTTTAAAAAATCATATATGTTAATTTTTTTTCCTACATTATTCAATAATTCCCTTTATCTAGTTGTATTGCTTTCTCTTTGTACTAACAACCTTGTACCTATGTATTTTTGGACATACTTTACTACACTTCTGTATTGGGCACCTTGTAATTAGAAGTAATATGGTTTGGTATTGTATAGCTAAAATCTAGGAGGATTGGCACCAAGCCAAAGAGAACTGCAAATAAAGCAGTCTTGTTGTCTGAATGTTTTGGAAAAATACTTGACATTTCAAAAGCTAAAATGATCCCACTTGACTTATGAGGAACTAAAATATATAACTTAAAAGCTACTTTAGGACTAATTTTTTCTAGAAAACTCTTCAAATCTTTGAAGTTGACCAAACTTAAATTTTGATGTCAATTTATTAATTTTGAAAGCACAATGATTACTTGCCTTTCAGATTATTTATGAAGCGTATCCTGTCCCGTACATCAGTAACAGAACAGTATTTGGTCTCTTCTGTACTGTGGTGTTCAAAGAACTCACAGTTTATAAAGGCAACATGAACTTCTTTGTATAATTCATTACAGAAGTAAAAATAAAATGCTTTTGTGACAGCAAAGCTATACCCAGAATCACCACCATTAAAGGAATGCATAACAGAAGCACCATGCATTCCACTTCATTACCTAACACAGAATATGTTTTGGATGCATTGTCTGTTCTTAGACAAGTTGATAAAAATCCATGTTATTAGAATTTGTATTACTGTTTTTGCTGTTGACTCATAATTTATGTTTCAAACTAATACAAATTAAATAATGACACAGACCCTACTTCTTGAAATTTAAATACTGGCCACAGATGCCATGCTTAAACATAACGTATACATACATAATGAGGCCTCAGTAATACACCACAATGCAGAGATGCCATAGCTTTAGAATATAATTCTCCTTTCCATTCTTAAAAAAAATATAACTATTGAACTGGTTTTGGGTTTTATTTTTATTAAAAAATAAGGCTCTAGCCGAAAATTTATCATACTGCTGTGCTATCAGCCATCTGATTTTATTTCTATTCTAGTGAACTACATCAATATCAGCATTTTTTCAAGCATTTAAAGAAAAAAAAATGTTTCTAAGTATTCAGTCTCTTAATACGAATGATTAAAAGAATAGATTTCCTTTTTTTTTTTTTGGTAAATTTAGGCATTAAAAATAACAGCATTATCTGTACCCGCAAGAAGTACTCCATATATTTTTTTAAGGCAGGCAGAAAGTCACATTAGAGTCAAAATGAGCCTTCCCTTCAGTAATCTGAGTATTACTGAAACTCAACAAGCAGCCAAGAATAGTCACAAAACAGAATATAGAAAGGCAATTCAACCACCAAAAAATAATATTTTTAAAGACTTAGTCTGCATAATTATCCTCAAACAACTATTTTACTTGCTAAGAAGTTTACAATATTTAAACATGAAAATCTCTCCTATGGATGCCACCTGAAGAAAAAGCAATCACTTTTAATTAGGCAACACAGAAGTAACATACTAATTTTAAAATATATTTTTTATTATATATTTTATAGTGTGTGAAAAAGGGGATCATAAAATAAGCTCCTAGAATTCAGAAGAAATAAAATTGCAACTATAATCTAGCACAGCCACTTTAAAATACGGTACGAGTCTCTACTTGCATGATTACATAGATCAGCCAGAGTTTTGTATCACAGCTGATTAAATGCAAAAAGATTCAGCAAATTTCTGTTTTTCCTTTTTGAGTTCTGTTTTCTCCCACTTAAGAAAAATACAAATGCTGCTTTTAAATTTAGAATTATAAGAGGGACCCTTAAATAATCCCCAGTGAGACTAGTAGTAGGTTTTATAAGAATAATTTTAAATATAGCGAGTGTATAGATTTTTTGAAGTATATTGGTAATTGCTATTCAATAAATAAAGTGGTTTAGGGGCAAACTTTAATTTAATTCAAAAGTTCAACGAATTAAAAAATAAAACTGGACTATAGTAACTGTGTGTTAATTATTATTACTGGTGTTTGTCAGAAATAGATGCATCTTAAATACAAGTTCCACAGTTGTTTTTATCAAATAATTCTACCTCTGACTGCAAATCAAATGTTCTGTTGGGAATAGTATTCTCCATTGCAGTGTGAAATTAACAGATACAAAAGACAAGGCAAAAATGTAAAATGACAATACATTTCTTTGGTAGTTTGAGAGTGTTTATCAAAACACAAAGCCAAAATGCAATGACCCTAATGCTCATAACATGATCATAATTACACAGTAAAATGTAATAATTTATTTGCACTTTAAACCAGCTGCAAACAACAACCTTTTAGAAATAATAATTTCAAAAATATTTTTGCTGTGTGGTAGCTCACTGAAGAGGCAGCTAGCACACTTTTCAATATGGGGTTAATACGTGCACTGAAGGAATAAATCCTTATGTTATTTTTTAAAGGTCATACAAAACAGGAAATACAAATATCACACGAGAACAGAAGCTGGGTCCTGGGTCAAATAAAAGTTCAGTGTTATAATATAGATTCTGAACACAGTAAATAGAGGAAATGAATAAACAAGAACCTGAAAATGTGTTTCTGGCAACATAGGAAGATGTTGTGGCCATTTCAATTTCTGTTGTATCAGAAATATATTTTGTGCTTTGGTACTTAGAAATGAGGTGGGTTTTTCCTAAGATTACCAGAAGCATCTCTCTCTAGAGAAAACACAGCACAAAATAAAACTTTATATTATGATTGATAAACTACAACCAAGTTTGTCACCAAAGAATTGAAATAACAACTGAAATCACTAAACTTCCCACAGAAGGCATTAAATTAAGGGAACAGTATCTGTGGATCTCTGTACAAGGGAATGCAAACACAAAGTACAACGTATCTCCATTTTCCACATTTAAAACAACCACCTGGGAACAAACTGTGTACAAATCATAGGCTCTGCTCTGTTCATCTTGATGATTCAAAAGTGCATCTATATCCAGTTTCTGCTACTATACTACATTATTTTTGAGGGTACAGGTTAAATGAGACAATTCACCTTCTAGTATGACAAAAAATAGTTTGGAAATTTGTCTTATCTCATTGCACAAAGAGAAAATCCTTTATTGTGCACTATAGGACAAAGGATTTGCAACTATCTGCTTATGGAGAAATATCCTATTGGAGTAATTTATCTCACTGTATGGGTCTTGAAGATGCACGGTGGTAGGTCAAATCAACTTTCAAAGAAAACTGCATGGAATTTTCACGACAATAGGAATACTGCTGAAACTTATGCCTTTTTTTTTTTTTTAATAGTTATGAATTGTATATAGCGTTTACAGATTGTTCAAGCGCTCTTTTCTGCTTCAGGGATTACTTCTAATAAAGTTTAAATTTGACTTTTTCTTATTAACAATTTCTACTGGAAACTCCAGATGGGTGACTAAAGTTAGCCCTAAAGTGCACTCCTTGAACACTCTTAGGAGAACTAAAGATGATATCCTCTGATAGGGTTCTAATTTCAAAACACATGAATATACAGCTATCTTTCCTCACATTATTATCCTCTTGGTTTCACTGTCATCAGGATCCCTTAAGGAAACAAAGTTAGGTGTCACTACATGCAAGGCAGTATGTGAACAACTCCTCCAAACTAAAACAACAATATCAAAGGAATATAAAAAAATCAGAACAAACAAGCTGAAAAACATCCTTACAAAAGCTCTGTATAATTTTTCTCCTAGCTAGAGGGAAAGGTACAGAGGTTTTGGAACACATGAAGAGACTCCATATCTTCACTGCACACTCCAACATAATACGTAACATCATTTAAATGGAGGAAGGGATAGTAAGTTATGCTGTGTACTGCTGCTTTGTTAAACTACATAAAACTCTGTAACTCATCCCTATTGCTAGAATTAGCTTCCACTGATCCTTATGATTACCAGAGTTTCTATAGAAACATTTGCTTCAGAATTCTGAAAGAAATAATGTTTTAATATAAAAACAAATAAAACCACTTTCACTAGTTGCTAGAGATTTTGTCAAAGTAAGTATCATCAATGCATGCAGCAGGGTACAGATCGCTTCCCACCTACTTATTCTTCAGGTAATTAATTTTCATAGACTACTGGAGTTAAAGTTGCAGCCTATCTACAAACAAGGAACCTTAAAAGTAAGCAAAGAACCTCAAAATTTGGCAGTACACATCAAAAATCCTGCTGATTTACTTCAGTGAGTTCAGATTTTTGAATAATTAAGTTACAAAATAAAAAGCAGAGAGAAAATGCTTTTGTGGAAAGGACAATAAGTTTATAAGAAAGCAATAAATATATTGTTTTTCTTTCACATGTATACAGCAATAAATATATAAAGTAATTAGATAATATAATACCACTATTTTATATATCTACAAACGTCCATATATATGTAACATACATAACCACAAAAGAAGGTAACAGAGGCCCTGGTCCTTAGAAGATTACCTGTACACTTCCCTACAACCATAAACATAGTTCTCAGTGTGATCACTGTTTGCATGCATTGGGTCATTAAAAGAGCACAAAACAGAAACAAATATGCACAGGATAAGAAAACAATAGGGGAAAGACTGATTCTGAGAATATGGGCAACCCGGAACTCAAGACAGCAGCAATTCAAAATAGTTTTGAAAAAGAAATTGAAAGCTATATTTAATTGAATGTAGTAAATTAAGAAAGAGATTGCAAACCAGTAATGTGTGAGGATGAAATCTTCTTAACTCAAAAATGTATTCACTACCTGCTCCATTCCGTCTATCCACAAGTGCTGGATTTATCCTACAAAAAAAGTATTATTTCCCTTCTGACTAATACTGTACAAAAGACATGGTGTTTTAAAAATAGATTTTAAAAGTCTAAAATTAGGAAAAAATCGCTTCAGTGAGGTCAAGCGTTAGAGAGATTTGCTAATCCAAGTGAGAAGCAGAAATGAAACATTCTTTTGTGAGGAAAAGTACATAGTATGCTTATTCTTTATGATTTGCATGTCAAGTGCCAAACATTGTAGAGAAAACTTGAGCAACTCTCATGGGACTTATCTGTATTATTCAGTAGGCAGACCTGATACCTTCATAATTAAAATATTCTATTTCAAAATAGAAAGCATATGTAGCCTGAATTTTAGAACATTATTGTTTAACAGAATCTTGGAAAACTATTTTAACATTGTTAACTGTAACTCGCTTCTCAGGAAAGAATCCGTAATCCAGTTATGAAGAAAAAAAATGCAACTTACAGTTATGTTCCGTCTTGTGACAGTTGGACTTGACTCAGTATAAACACTACCTTATTCCTCCAGAAACCTACTTGTAAAAGCTATGTCCAACTATAACATTTTAAAATAAAAAAATATATAATTCAATTACAGTTTGCTGAAACTCTTTTTTTTGCTTCAGCAAACATTCTCACAGAAGAAAAGCTTTTAAAAAATCATGTACCCTCAGAGGCAGTAAACATATCAGTAAATGATGAAAAGAATAATTATGAAAAAGGAATAGCCATAATTCTAGAAAACAGAAGGGCTACATATCTAGAGAACTCTTTTCCAATATTAATTCTGAAAGATATCAGCAAAATATCACAGTTCACCTCAGGTCTTTACGTCAACCATTTCATCTGAAACAATTTGTGCAATTACTTTACAACTAGAAATAGAGACTTTTTAAGTTAGGTAAAAAAGAGAACTACTAGGTAATGGAAATTCTACGAGACAACTATGGAGACAACTGTCATCTTCACAGGTTACCTGGCAAGAATCGTTATGAGATAAACATACTCCTCAAACTGTGCTAACCACACTCCTATTAATGACAGTTTGGGAACTTTGTCTTTTTGGAAATTTCTTAAGCGATTTCTCTTGGTGTAGCTGTACAAAGTGCTGACTTTGAACAGCTCCAAACTTTTTCTCCCCTCCCACCCCTGACTTAGTGGAGGCCTACAATTTAAAGCTTGTCTTGACATGACTTTATGCACATACAGACAAAAAACACAGGTCTAAAGTGGAAGTAAAGAATTGGAGACTTTTCTCTTTCATTACTGGTGAGAATGTGATTTTTAAGTAATTCTTAGTAAATTTACACTTAACATTGTTGCAAGATCAGGCGCTTAAAACATCCAGTCCTTTTTCTCAAGCTAGTTTCATCGAATCTTTTCATCTTTGAACACAAAATCTCACTTTTGTGTTCCAGAGTGCAAAGGACTCTGCACCACCATAAACTTTATAGGTAATAATTTACTTAAAACAAATTCCCAGAACTAGGGATATCAATAAAACCCAGAACTAGAGCATAAAATTGAGAAGACAGTTACACAATTCTCTGTGTGCTCGCTGCCCTAGCTCACTGCTATAGATCTTCACATCAACCTAATTCTTTTGACACATCTCCCCATATCTGAGAAAGCCTAGGTTTCTTACTAGTTCTTAGTAAAAGCTTAAATACAAAACTGCTTATGTTCAAGTAAAGTTAAGGTTGTGACACAAACCAACAAAAGGCAGGAAATTCAAAGACAACACTGACAATCCATGCTTAATTAACCATTGTTTAACAAATGGGCAAAATGATATGAAGAACTAATGTCAGCTTTAACTTCACTCTCTCTGTGTGAGATAAACAGTTGTTTATCTCAAAGATTATACTAACTCAGTCTCTCTTGTCAGTATAGGTAAATTCTAGTGATAATTTAGCATTTAACAATGTGCTGGATGGAAAGAAACTTTTAAACTCATTTTAAGCATCCTAATATATTACCATATAACAAACATCACTAATTAAAAATGGAATTTTAGAAAATCATGCTAGACAAACATAAATGAAGATATTATTCTAGAATTTTTTTTAAGTAAACAAAAAATACCTCATTGCATACAAAAAATATAAAATTAATCATTTTGTACTATAAATGAAACAGAACATTTTTTTTCCTCACAAGTTAACAACTCCTAGTATGTAAACATACTTGAATTCGTCTTCGAATCCTCTTCTGTCTGTGTTTTTATATAATATAACAAAACTGGGCAGCACAATGTCAGAGAAGGTAACGCTGCCTATGGCTACATTATCAGGGTGTAGGGGTTTTTAATTAATCTCTTAGGCTTCAAAATAAACTTTAGTATTTTAGTGTGATTAAAAAAAAGGTTATTGCAGACAGCATATATTTCTGGTAGTTTTGCATACTGTCTTATTGCAGACATCGGAAAACAAAAGAATTAAGTTAATAAAATGACGAAGTTCACACTTCATAGTCTTCGCTAGAGTACATTAAATTATCTCACACATGTATACCTATAGCATTAATTACAGGCCAACAATAACAGTTTTTGCTGTAATTATTTTATTTATTTACTGCAATTATTATTATTATTATTATTATTATTATTATTATTACTTAATTAACATCTCAAATGATTACAAATTTTGTTGGACGTTAACAACATTATTTTTTTACAGTGAATTTCTGAGCAATTATGACGTTGCCCCAGACATCAAAACTCCACTAACTGCTGTACCATCAAAAATCGTTGTTGAACAGTTTCAAAGAAGGCTTTTAAAATCTGCAGCTGCACTCCATCAAGCTGCAAGAAATCTGGCTGCCAGCTCTGTGTATGCTTAAAATACTCAATGAAATTCTGTACAGTTACCATTTAAAACTGGTGCAAAGATTTTAATTTCCAAACCAAGGACAATTATGTTTCACCCTCCGGATTATCAAACAAAAAAGCACAGTATGCTGTATGGTCTTACCCAGTCACACCCTCACAGAGATTCAGACACTACTTACCTGCTTTTTGGTGGAGCCAGAACAATCTGAATGATCCCACAATAAATCTGGCATACATTTCTCAGCTGATTTCCTCTACTTGCCACAGATACAAAAGTGCAGAGGACAGGAGGGCTTGAAAAGCCTCTAAGGGAGATAATGGCTGCTCATTTCCCTTTATAGAGGAGAGGCAGCTGTTTTGATAAAGTTCAACAACAAATTGAGCTTGCAGCACTGTAAGGAGCTCGCTTTTAGGTGTTAGGTTATAACAGCACCACAAACAAATGTGGGAAAGTCTTACACTGAAGTATGAGGAAATAAATTAAAAAGGAAGAAAGGAAAAGAAGGAAGCTTTGCTTCACTCTGCAACACTCTTGTTAACCTAATTAATATTCACTTGCTATCACATTTTTAATCTAAGGCATAATTTTTACTTCCTTACAAAGCATAATCTATGCTTATAAATTCTACTTTACTCCAGGTTATTTTGCATTTTCAGCTCAGATATCACAATCAGATGAATATATTTGCCAGCCTGGTATATTGAGATATGCTAAAGATTACGATGATAATCAATTAGTCTTAATAATGTATCAAAAATCAGTCAGTATCACAGCTGTTTTGCTGGATGTCTTACTGATCCTTATTAGCATAAATAGACACATTTTTAAGTGAACAGTAAAACCTAGTACCAACACTATCAACTGAAAATGTTCTCAAAGTCCCAGTAACTGACTGCAATCATGTTGAATGACTGTGGAATCCAGTACATTCATGACAGGTGAGTCTTAGTCCGCAGAAATCAACGGGAGCTCAGGTTCGACGGAATTAATTCATTCTATGGAACACACTTCCCACTTTTTATCTAGCCACAGACAATTCCTTTCCCCTTTCTCCATTCTCTCGTAAGCAAGACTTTCCCTGTCATCAGGTCTTTTTGCTTCAGTTTCTGTGCATGTTTTCCTACTTTTGGGAGAAATCCTGTTTTCCTCTCAAGTACCGCAGTCAATGAAAGGTAAAATCAGCTTGAGAAACTAGTGATCCTCAAGATGTGGATTCCATTACTGCCATGATAATTCTTTCTACGTGGGTTATTGAAATCAGAAGGGACAAAAGCACAGCTAGTAGATCTATAACACACAAATGGACAGTTTCACTTCCAACTGAGGTCCTGCACCTCTGACCCTATAGCAGTGACAAGAAGCATCTTCATTGTAATTTTGTGTTCCACAGACAATTCCCCTCCTTCAAGTTCCAGCAGACAGGTTGCATTTCCCAAATTCACAAATACATCTTGGCCAAGCAGTGTCAAGGCAAGAAAATCTATGTTTTCAGCTGCGGCAGGATCTGTTCTGCACACGGAAGTACAAACATGCGCAAACTAGAGAAAAGAGTGTTGAAGGTCCAAGGTGTCTCTCCTCTGCCATGGCCCAAAGCTCCTACAAGTGCTACAGCTGTATTGTGAGCTCATGTTAAAATACTGTGGACATGAGGCAAGCTGAACTCTGCAAATCAACATACCCTTGAATGTACCCATGCAAACCCCAGTGAAGTGCAAAATCTGCAGAGGAAAATAAAAGAATGAGTTTGTGACCACTGGAAAGGTAATTTATCACTTTGACATAGTAATCCTTCAAAAAGGCTACAGAGTAAAAAAGTTAAAATAAAAACCAGAGTGAATGAGAAACAAAATAATCAGAAAACCTCAGATGCACATCTTAAAGATATTTATAAATCATACTAAAATTTAGGCATGTAAGTTTGAGGTAGATGTTTGAGAATTTGGCCTCATTGCAGAAATAAATGCCTTTGCAAACATACTCAAGTGCTAAGAAGTTTTCCTATACGAAATACAAATTCCATCCCTTTATGTGGCCCATCAGACAGAAAGACTAACTCCTAATGTGCTTCTCTATCAGAACAGCATTTTTAAGGGATCATCAAATTCATTCAAATGTTATGGCCTATAATAGGCAATCAGTCCACACTTATAATTACTTAGTTATGCTTCTACAACATCTAAAAATGCATGTGTATTTTTGGCTTTTCTCCCAAATGCTCTCCTGGTCTCCAGGACATTTCAAAGGGAGCTCTACGCAGTCTGCCCAGTAACTGTCAGTTCTATAACGAACGCTTTGCAGCACATACATACACTGGCTTTCATACATCTAACAACCGATATTTTTAAGTATGTCAAACAGTTTTCGTACATTTCCAACTTTTTTGCATAAAGGTTCTGAAAATTTTTATCTATACATTTCTATACATATAAGAGTCCCTGTACAAAGCTGGTAGAGCTCAATCTTCGCAGAAAAATAGACACAGGTATACTACATACCATAGTCAGTGATCTTACAGGATACTAAATACAGCTCTTTCAGATTCCGGCCTTCTTTGGCAATCACCTCCACACATCTGGAAGACATGTACAGTAAAATCACAGTTAAAAGACAATAGATCATTTTTAAATAGCAAGCACACAATCCATAAGTGTAATGTACCCTTTCTCGAATTCTTCCTTTCATGAATTGTTCCACACAATTCACTGAAAATGCATATGGCTCCACATATACACTGGAGAAAAATATTATTTTACATTGAATGTTTTTAGATCAATATTCCCATAAGTCTTTGAATATGTGAGTTGCTTGAAATATACACAGACAAGTCCTTTGGAAAATAATACAAATGTGAAATTCCATTTCAGTATTACAAAGTTACTGTGTAACTTTGGAAAGTTTCTATTGCAAGACTTGAGCTTTGAGAATTTTCTTCTAGGGAAGAACTATAAATGCACTGTAATGAGGACAAAATATATGAAAATATAATTTTAAATTCATCTTTATATTTCTTCAATGGTTATTGCAGGAGTCAACATTTCATCAGGTCATGAAATGCTACATGCCATTGGTGTTCCGGTATGTTGCTGGAGAAGTTTGTATAGGAGAAGAGAGCTCATTTGTTTCCTTTGTCACAACTATGATGAATTTGCAATGAAACACAAGTTCTTTTCTGTTAATCTCCTTGTTTGATTTCTTGCAAGCAGGAAAAGTAATACGAAAACTGTCTTGTCAAATAGGACATTACTGTATATTGCAGCCAAGTCTATATTAATGTTATATTTACAACTGCATTGTTTATAGTGTATCACTCAAAAATATAGTTCATAAAATATATTTTCGGTCCCATTAATGTAAAATGCACCACTGTTCATTAGATCAGCTAACATGAATTTTGTGCTACTCTCTATATTGAGACATTTTTAAAAGAGGATAAATTCTAAGATTCATCTGATCCAACATATTCTTCTTTAATTTTCAGATCAGTTACCCAGTCATCTACTATGCCTCTTAAATCAACCCTCCTACAGTATACAAAATTACTTGTCAATTTTGGAAAAAATACGTATTGTTAAATTTGTCATAACTTTTGGAAAATTCAGCTACACCCTCAGGGACGTTTTTCATCCCCTTATCACAAACAATAGATTACCTCCCAATCTGATTTAACTGCTCATGCTGACAAATTTAGATTTTAAAAGCAATCACCTAATCCTTATAGCTTACAATAACTCAACTATAGCCCTTCATATCTGTTTCTCCCCTCTCTGCTGCCTTCTTCTAAAATCTAGAACAAGAATTCACTACTGCTAATGAACTAGCATGCCTCTGACATAGTACCTTAATCATAATTCCTTTACTGCTACTATAAATTTTAAACCCCTGAAAACTGAAGCCTAATATTTAGAATATTTTTTAAATGCTTGTCATTAAGAAAAGGTTGCCTTAATTTATGAATACACAAAGAAAGAAGAGAAATAACACGGTAACTGCTGACATGGAAGAAAAACAGGGTGAACCTCTAGATTAGATTATCTTTTTAACTTGTTACTTTTCTGCTAAGAAAATTAGCAAGCATGATCATTATATTTCTTTCAGAAGTTACACCACGACTATGCATTCTAATATAAACTAACCTCAGAATTATACATTTTCATCAGGTTATTTTATGAAAAGTTAGTTAAGATTTAGAGCATTAAACACACTGTGTGTATGCGGAAAACTACTTCTATTCCTGTAAGACATAATTTTGAACAAGAAACTCGTATTTGTTAACTGGCTTATCAAGATTAGCTAGGCCATGAGAAAGATTTTTTTATTTATTCCAGAAAAATACTTCCTAAAAATGAGATTACATTACTAATATTAGTAACATGAATAAATGAATAAATAGAAAATCATTATCCTATTAGACGGTATGTTCATTAGACACATCAGGAAAAAACATGGAATTGAAAGGTGAATGGACATTGCCATTAAAAGAAGTTATTATTAATTCTTATCGCATGTATAATTCAGCATAGTACTGAAATTATGAAGTACTTCCTACCTTGGATAAAAATTCAGAATCTAGAAAAAATATTTTGTAAACTTTATCTAATGACTCTACAAATTTTCAAATAATTTCTGATAATTTTTACTTATTAAGAGACAATTAATTGATCAAAGATATAACCCAGAAATCAATGTCTAACAACACCACAAGACAGTCAAAATTACATAAAAGGCTACCTTATTTCCCCTTACTTCAGTTACACAAATTCTTAAGACATCAGGGTTAAATCTGTATTATCTCCACATAGACATATCTGCATGTGTGTCCTTCAGCATCCTTATATAGTTAAATCTCAGGATGCTGGCCATTCTCTGGCTTCAAATAAAAACAGTTCAACTGTGAAGAAAGGAAGTTGTAGTTTCTGTCCCCGCTTCCATAAGGGTGCTTGTATATATTTACAAGCTTGTCTGAACAAAAAAAGACTGCAAGAAATGAAGTGTCTGAGAAGAAATTTTCAATGCAGTCAGTCGCTCAGTTCCAGGAAAAAAGGACAAAAGTATTTGCCTGTGTGGCCCTCTTTAATTATATCCTTTAATCCATCCATATAGTGACAGCTCTAAGGGTTAAAGTTTTTTCAAGTGACTTGAGTGACTTCAGTCTTGTTCTCAGTGACATCCTGGAGTCTAAATTAAATACTGTTCACTTTCTCCTAATGGGAAAAGAAAACCTTCCCAGTCTTTAGTTATTTCCATTAAACAGGAAAAAGAAAGGCAAAAAAAATGTTTGACAGTCTCATTTTTTTTTTAAATATTAAAATGCCCTAAGATCTGAAAGAATGAGGTAATGACACATCTCATTCAGAGGAAAAAAAAAATAAATATAGCTCAAATATGGAATTTATCTATTTTTTGTCTGCCTTCTGTAACTTGCATATGTGAATCTAATTAGTTTTAATATAGATCATCCCCATGTAAATCAACTTGCAGAGACAGAAGAAACACTTTATATGGCCCCACAAGCTTCTGCTCTGTAGATGGCCACAAAATAAATGATCGTTAGTAACAACTGATTTATTTACAACGGCAAGGAAATATAAGAGTAGTTGTGCCTTTATTATTTTACATTTTAATCTTTGTTAAACATGACAGCAAAGAAAAAGGTTAAAAGAACAAAATGAAATTAACCTTTCCTACAAAGCAAGGAAAAATCATGTTAATTCTGTTGTAATAATCCATCAAAATTATATCAGATTATTGCCACATCTATCTTTGGAAGTCTTTCTATTTACAGTGTTGCTGAATTTGACAGCAGACAAGCCTATTCTTGAACACATCAGCATAATATTGGTAAATAAGAAAAGCAAAGTTACTTAAAGAAGCAGCAAGTGACAGAAGTGAGCAAAACAGATAATTGAGCCCTGAAAAAACTGGGGACTAACCTCTATCTGCCAGAGAGCTAACATGATACCTCTTGGACATGGTAACAACAGCTGTGTGCCAAGGCAGACAGAAGATCTTTTTAAATCTCTTAACCCAAGGTTGCTGAACAGGCTTCCATCAGCTCATCCTACTAATTTTAATAACAAAAAGATATGCAAAATCTAACTGTGAAAGTTACAGGGACATAGAAATTTCTTTTAATTTTTTCCTCCAAATATATTAAAATATAAATATTCATCCAAAAAGAAG
Organism: Streptopelia decaocto; assembly: GCF_964273445.1. Taxonomy (NCBI): domain Eukaryota; kingdom Metazoa; phylum Chordata; class Aves; order Columbiformes; family Columbidae; genus Streptopelia; species Streptopelia decaocto. The sequence goes on from NC_138657.1 coordinate 44,492,495, forward strand.
AGCAGTTTTTACACTCTGAATAAGTTATTACTCAAAATGAGGCAATGGTTCAATAGCCAAGGAATAAAGAAATAAGACTATAATTAGAGCCTTGATATTATGCAAGTCTGGATCAGAGCTGTCCAAAGATAAAATCTCTTCACTTCTTACTTTGTAAATTAGTATTATTTAGATCCCTCTAAGACATGAAAATGTAAAACCAAAGAAATACTTATTTTAGGAAAAAGCTGCTTATTCATTAAACCTTAAAATATTATCTAACAAATTCTTATGCCAAGCAACTCCCCCGATCTACTCAATATTTTATGAATGTTGTTCTTTGATAGACTGATGTGTAATTCAGTTTTATTGCATTCGGTTCTAAAATTAAGAAATTAATATCACACACTATGAAATTTACAGTGCAATCAGGTGCAAGAAAAAGGCGAAGAGCAGAAATTGATTTCACATAAACCAGTCAATCAAACAGTATTTCAGAAACCAAGAATATAACTAAAAACATACCTACCTACTGACAATACAAAACAGACTTGCAAGGCCATGGATGTTTGTAAACAACTACAGCTTGCTCAGTGCTCTGATGTTGAGGACATCATCATTCCAACATCCCAAAGTTCATTATGTTCAGAGACTAATAAACCTAAGATTGCCTCTTACAGTTATAATTTCTAAAAATGCCTTCCTACTTGAGAAGCTAAACAAATCTCAAGAAGAAAAGGATGTAACCATAATGTTTCTAAAATTTTAGCAATTAATATCAGGAAACAAGTCTCAATCTGGGTTACAGAAACTGTGGAAATTTGCCTACTAACATGTACTTGCATATGCTGCTTTTCACATCTGGTCTACATATATGACCAGAAAAATGACTTAAGTGCACAATTTACTGGTAGAAAGCTTCTCTGCAAACAAGCCTCTTCTTCAAAAGTAACAAAACTGCATGACTGAGACATAGATATGTCTACTGAAAACTTTGAATTTAGGCCCATCATCTTGATGGCTTCTGCATCTGTGCAATGATTTCACAAAGCCAAGGGTTCTCTCTTTCCATGACGTAATGCAAAATCTAAATGCTTAAAATAATTAGGAAAAACACAACAAACAACCAAAACCAAACCATACCAAACAACCAACTGAAAACAAACTAGAAATTAAGCCATTCAAAACCCTGTAAATTTCTTCTCTTATCCAACTGATCCCTACATTCTTTGACTTAAATTCAAGCTTAAGATTAATGAATTAAACTGTGCAACCTTCTACCTGTAAGAAAATATACAAAAGATCCTTGAGTTATGGAAAATAATTGTCTTTTCTACATACATACACACACACATAGCTTTTGTGGTTTTGGTTTAATTCTAAAAACACTGGAAAATCATATCTGTGACAAACAAAAAAAAACTAATGAGAAAATATCACTACAATATTTGTGGTATAAGTAGTCCCAGGAGATATTGTTACAGTCTGAAATGCTCTTGAGCCCTGAGTGAAGCTGACTGGAGTTGTCATATACTGGTTAAGAGATCACAACTTGAGGAGTGAGTGTCACTCACCATAGAGGTGTAAAAAATCCAAAACATGAACACACTCACTTGGTAAGATCCAAAATGAATATCAGACTGTTTACAAGTCTTCTTTACGTTTGACTGGCATACATTTGTCTCTAAGCAGTAAAGTGAACACCTTTCTATCCTTCAAAACATAACCAAGACCACTACTGGGAACCAAAGAGAGCCTGGAAAGAACATTAAAACATACAATGGAACACCAAAAACCTTTCACAAATCAGTATATAGAGGTCCTCAAAATTAGTGTTTAAAATATTAAATTCAGGCAGAAAATAGGAGTTGTGTACAAAATAATACTCGTAGTCATCGATTTTGATGACTTAAACATTCCTATGGAAGGCAATAATAAAATATAATAACCATGTCTCCCTCATAATAAAATAAAACCTCTTACCACAGAACCACATTCAGATTCTTAAGAAATTTATGTAATCTGAGGCCTCCTATACTCAAAAGGAATAATTTGAAGGCTAAAATAGTGAAAAGACTAGCATTTTAATAAGAGATCTATAAACTCTTGCAAAACGTCATAACAATAAATGATGAACTTCACACACTGATGGATACATATTCTTGTTTCAGGATCCTCTTTCAGTGATCATTTTATTTACATTATGAACAACGGATTTATTTTAATATATTTGTTTCCTAACACTTCATACTAATAAGTGGTATAATTTTTACTTGTCCTTCAGTTATCCCGGTACACAGTTTTACCACCATTTTAACATTCCAGTCATATTCGAAATATGTATTTTAAAATTGTTTATAATTTGAACACCAAGAACTGCATCTATAAGAAATGATATTAATCACAGAGCCAGCAAAACAGAATAAGACTTTCAATCAAAAGCACACACTGAATTGAAAAGCACTTTTTGTCTGGAGCCAGTATGCAAAGTGTTAATAGTTGTACCAGTTAACAGCAATTATCTTGGGGCAGTCATTAAGTTCTGATTAGCAGGGAGGTATTCTTTAGAAAATCAATGTAATTTAAAATTAGGTTTGCCAAACAGTCTTGTCACTTACAGCACAGGAAAACAGATAAGTGTTTTTTCACATTGGAACTCACAAACTACAGAGGCAAGGGCAGACATGTCCCACAGTGTCTCCTTGTGCTCTGAGCTAGTCAGATGCAAGCAGGCTTCAATCAGAGAGCCACACAGATAAATTAATCAGGACTATGTTTAAGCTGTTATGCCCCATCTTTCAGCAATAAATATCTACTTTCAATATTTATTAGTAGTCTTTTATAAAATTAAATGTTTTTATAATTCCTGTTATCCCAACTGCATGTAAATCCAGGAAGCAATTAAGCCAGGAAAGGAGAGATTTATCAAATTGTTTAATTCCACTATCTGACACTTACATAAAGTAGTATTCCAGGTAGCCTTTGGTTCCTTTCTGACTTGGAGGAACTAGATACTGTAACTGATTTAACACAGGGGTGTCAGGACTTTAGATAATTTAGTAACTACTCCTGCATTTACACAGTCCTAAAATTACATTTGGCCCTTTGAAGGCAACCGGGAGGCTGATGTGGCCCACAGTGAAAATGAGTTTGACACCCCTGATTTAACAGAAGTAAGCCAACTATAAAAATAATTTTATTGTAAACCCCTCATGGATCTGATTTTCCATAGCTAATTATGCTCAAGTCTGGAAGACAATTGAATGGTATCTCTTATTTTTTAAGAACTTTGAAATATTTTGGAATTCAGATTTGAGATGAAAAAAAAAATACTTGATACAGCTCTTCAAATACAATTTCTTGAATCCACTGTGGTGACTTGTTTACTGTCTTAAGCAAAACCAAGGAACTGCTAGCTATCAGAAAGCCAATGCACATTTCTTAGCAAACATTAAGTTTTGTATTATAGAAGCAAATAATGCTTTCTTTTCTGAACTGTTTCAGTTATGCCTTTCCACTGGAAAACTGGTAAAATATTTGCTTTACTAGTATGATACAGCTGGATTACTCTGCTATACTGGGGTGCTGGTGTAGAAATAGGTGTCGGAATTGCTTACAAACATGTTGCTTCTTCACACACATAATGTCATGATGGCTTTCCTAAGACAAGTTTAAAGCTAACTATCCTAATGTTATGTACTTGCAAATGCAAAAATGTATAGATTTAGAAAATAATGACTGCACTGTTGCTATAGACAAGATCAGGAGTTGGCAAATTGTAGATTCTATTTTTATGCACATAAGCAAATCCTTGTGAATTCAATCAAGGTACGTGATGTCCCACTGCCTCATTCTAATTTACATCAAGTGTACTGCAGCGCACAGAGAAAGTGTGGTGACATTCGGATGCTGAATGTGTGTTCTAGCCAAATTTTTACCTGAAATGACTAGTAATTGATGCTGTATGTGGAAAGAAGTTCAGAGACAGACCACCATGCCAGCTGCAATTTCTGAGGAGTGCAAAGGAGAGAGACATTCAGGAGAAGGAAAGCCCAAAGAATTGGTATAACTCCCTCTCCTGGTACACAAGGGTTTACAACAGCACAGTTGCACCATTTCTTTCATGGAAAGACTGGGCTCTGAGCAGAAGTAGTTTTACTTCTTCCTGGTGTTTTAGAGATTACACTTACATGTTTTAGGCCTCAAGATTATTCCTGGAGTTACATTAGCCTCAGTTTTGATAGACCTTTTTGTGCCATCCCATTAATGTACAGTATATGGAGTAAGAGTACTCATAATTCATTTGGTTTTATTTTATGCAAAATAGCCTTCTTTCCTCAAATAAAGCTTCCAAGATAATGGTAAAAATAAGAAATGAGGACTGTACTACTGTGCTCTAACTTCTCAAAAATATTCTTTAGACTGTCCTTTCAGAATGCCTCGATAAAATTTAAAATAATTCTACAAAAATGCAAAAAAGTCACCTGAAATTTTGAAAATAAGATATTCAGTGTTTATAGAGCTCTGTACTTCTTGATCTCAACAAGGAGTGTGCACATATGAAAGAAGATTTCACCACATTCACTGCTTGATTTTCATACCACAGAGGCTGACATACACTTCACTGAGTTTTGCACATAGACTGCTAAACTAATCTACTGAGATTTGCCCTTTCCATCACAGTATCACAGTATCACAGTATGTTTGGGATTGGAAGGGACCTCAAAATATCATCTAGTCCAATCCCCTTGCTGGAGCAGGAACGCCCAGGTGAGGTCGCACAGGAACATGTCCAGGCGGGTTCCACAACATCCCTGGGCAGCCTGTTCCAGTGCTCTGTCACCCTCACTGAGAAGAAGCTTCTTCTCAAATTTAAGTGGAATCTCCTGTGTTCCAGCTTGATCCCATTACCCCTTGTCCTATCATTGTTTGCCACTGAGAAAAGCCTGGTTCCATCCTTGTGGCACTCACCCTTTACATATTTATAAACATTAATGAGGTCACCCCTCAGTCTCCTCTTCTCCAAGCTAAAGAGCCCCAGCTCCCTCAGCCTTTCTTCATAAGGGAGGTGCTCCACTCCCTTCATCATCTTTGTTGCCCTGTGCTGGACTCTCTCCAGCAGTTCCCTGTCCTTCTTGAACTGAGGGGCCCAGAACGGGACACAATATTCTAGATGGGGTCTCACCAGGGTGGAGTAGAGGGGGAGGAGGACCTCTCTCAATCTACTAACCACCCCCCTTGTAATACACCCGAGAATCCAGATAGAACCATAACCTCTACCAGCTATTCTTTTATGCATATCTTTAAGACTATCTATTCTTGAAATGACAGTGCAGATTATGGTCAATGGTGATGTGGACTGAGAAGGGACTTCATCAGGGTCTCTCCCACTATCTTTAAAAAACAGCAAAACCTCTGCCTCAGTTTCTTCTTTCCAAAATTGAAACACATTCTGTAAATATTTTTCTTTTTTTTAATTTTTTGATAAACAGTCTCAATCCTATTAGTTAGAGCAGTAGTATTGTTAAGGGTTATCATAGTCTAAGAGATGAACAAGATTTACAAGGAGAGTAGATAGTTAGTAGTAATTAGATAGTAAAAAAAATAAAGTCTTTTACAGGACATAAGGAAGCTTTCTGCAAAACAGTCCTATGGTCAGAGCTGATCTTTTTCCTCTACTGCTGAAAGACATTCAAGTTTGTAGAGAATTTCTGCTTATATAAAAGGATGATAGAGCAGAAAAAGAGCCAAGATAATCAGAGGAAAAAATACAGCATCATCATAATTCATATATCTTTGGAATTGGTTTGGTGTCTAATTATCTTCATACTTTAAGAATTAGAGCAAGATGGTAGACTCTGTTACATTAATTTAATGCTGCCGATGTTATTAAAACTGATGAAAGAAAAAATCAAGCTCAATGCATTTTTGGACAAATGCTATAAAGAAGAGTGATTAAAGAATGTGAGCAATAACTGAATTTTACAGTTCTCAGGGAAGGCCAGTACACAAAGGTCTCACCAAAGGATAAGATCACAGTAAAGTTTGTATGTGAAATTCAGTATATTTCGTCAATCACACATTACGATAATTTTTTTAGTATACAAACTTTATTTGAGAAAAAACCTCCATGTCTATTAAAATCTTAGAAGTCTTGATTTGACATGAAATGCTATATAAATCTTGATAAGAATGCCAAGGCTCTTAGAAACTTGACTTTAACCTATGGAAAATACATTGAGATAGCAATGACTTTAAAAAAAAAAAAAGCTTAAATGCAAGTTTCAGAACCTCTTAATGCAATGACTATGAATTCCTGTCCATAAGGCTGTCTGGCTAGCAATAAAAAAAACCCTTGATGGTACTGTTTGTGCTCTGTATGAAGTAAAATTGCCTTCTTTTACTCAGACAAGATACTAGCAAAAATATTTATTAGAAACTGAAAGAGCATTATTTCTTTCAATGTGTCTTAATTTCAGCAGATTGCCAATTAAATTCTGTAAATACAGATTTTAATACCATCTAATAATGTATGAACTTCACCTAATACTATAATATTAAATTCTTAAAAGTACTTAACAGAGTAACTTTATAATCTCACTGGAAAATAATCTGGCTAGACAAAATACTAGGATCTACTGTGTCCTTTCAAACCGTAGCTTGAAAATTCAGAACTAAGCAACTGCAAACACAATGAAACGAAGGAGACATTTGTTTCTATTTCTGATTTAAAGTATCACCAAAAAATCAATTAGAAAATTGCTGCTGTAGGTAAAAATGGAAAACTTTGAATGGGTTGGTTAGTTCATAGTTAAAATCTCTAAACTAAAACTAAACCTTAAGAGACGTTATACTTAAATCAAGGACTTACATTTTTATGTGGTATATATGTCATTAGCAAAAATTAGCTTTATTAACCAAGCCTAAAGCCTGACATCAGGTGACCACTTTGAATCTCACAGAAAATGCAGTTTCCCAGACAGTTTTCCATCAACGGAACAATTTTGGCACCTTGAACATCTTTGCAGCATTCAGAAGTCCAAAGGCACAACAAGATTATAAATTAGGTTTATGTAATGTGATGACAGATGCTTCACACAGTAAGATATAAGTGAAGAAACTTGTTTCAGCCTGTCCTGTTCTAGGGTCCCCTGAGTCTTGTTGAGATGGTTCTGATTTTGTTAGGACACTGAGCATGCTGGTAGCTATTAATATTTGGTGTATCATAGCATTATTTATACTTTTGTAAAAGAAACAACACTTGCATCTGCAGACAGTGTTGTCTCATTGGCAACCCCAAAAGTTATCTAGTTGCTAAAATATAACACTTAATGGCATCTCAGCTATGACAGTGATCATTATGTTCTGCTGCAAGACAACCAGAAACAGCTTCAAATGATTTCTTAAACTGACCCAACTGGACCCACAGGGGTGCAACTGTCTAAACCATTAGAAATTGTGTAGTCAATTAAAATCTACATATTCAAAAATCCATGTATTGTATTTTTGCCTCTCTGGAGTACTCAGGCAACAATTCTGTGATGTATTAATAAATCATTATACACAACTATCATTCAATAGAATTTTTAATAAACCACCATTAATAAAATATAAAAGATCTATGAAATCACTTAACTGCAGATCTCTCTTTCCCTGCTTTCCTGTAGTTATATGTTTAAATTAGGGTTAGAGTAAACCACATTTATTTAATTCACAACTTTTAAAGACATACCTCTTCATTCTAAATATATGGCATTAAAGTAACAAACGTTGCTGATGGTTGAAGCTTTCTGAGGAAAGGACAGTGTTATCACATTAGTCTTAGCTCTAAAACTTGGCAGTCACTTAAACCAGGTCAGAGTTGGAATTGCCAGTCTCTCTGTGTAAGAAATAATTTCTGTATAAAAGCAACACAGGCACATTTCTTCACTCACCAGGGAAAATGGGTGAAAAGGAAAGTAGTCAGTGTCTGTGCTTGACAGAAACAGTGTGGGGCAGGAAAATATTACATATTTTCCATATGTGCAACTTTAAGAAATCATAGAAGGAATAGCACTAAGAAGACAGAAGCTCAATTTGCACTTTTATTTCCAGACAGCTAAGCAACCCAGACAGCAGAAGCATGCTAATGGTCAGCTGGAGCAAACATGTCCACCATTTAACACATTTCAGGTTATTAAAAAATTAATTCAAAACAGATACAGTTTGCCAAAGTTGTTCTGACATCTATTGTGTTCAGAATTTCTGTGACTACCACCCCATTTCCTGTAGCTCATTAGAAAAACTATAAGAAGGAATTTCTAAAATAATACAAGCACATTCTGTACTTTAAGGACAAATACCATGTCAGAGGACATTTTGTTTTCAGTGGCATCTACTCTGTACTAAGACATGCACAGGCCATACTGACAATGACCACTGGAAAAGATTATGCTCTCACCCTCTTAGTTCTGATTAAACCAGTAGTTTTCAAGGTTCACTTGGAAGCTTTAAGGAATTCCCAGATTATTGGCAGAACACATAAAGGAGTTTGTTACTCATTGCTCACACAGTCTAGTAACACATTATAAATTCAAACTCTCATCTAGATAAAAGCCTTCTTTATATTCTTACTGAACTGTCTGTACCTAAGACAGAGACAGGCAATTTTGAGCTTCTGTTTGTCTTTAGATCCCAGAATTTACAGGAGGCCTGAAAACTTGTTTTCTAAGTGCAGGATTGGAATTCTTTTAGAAGGTGAATAAGCATCCAAGGCAATTCACAAAACACAGGTAATCTGTTCGCATTGGATTGAAAGATGAGTTTCTACCTGTTGCTCCAATTTCTTTTTTTTGTCTAATACTTGTTATTTTCAGCATGAAGTACATGGCTGATCCTGGTTTAGAGAGAATGATCTTCCTCATGGAAGAAAAATCACATTTCTCCGTAAGTCATACATGTAAAATTCTTTGCCACAGCAAGTAGTTTTGAATCTGTAACTCCAGGTACATATTTTCTGGGATGTGGCCAGAAACAGGCCTTCAAACTGGCTTGATGACATGTTAAATTAACTCCACTACTGGTTACTTCAAAGTGTTGACAAGATCTTAAAATATTTCCTTTACTAATTAGTATCACATGTGCTTACGCAGATACATTTTAGTCAATGCTGGTCTGTTGCTTGGGGCCATGAATGCAAAGAACTAGCATTATTTAACCACTCAATGATAAGATACCCATTTCTTCTAAAAGAAGTAAACGACTACCAGACTATGCCACAAAAAGCAGAGCCAGACTCTTCATGTTCACATGCTAGCCAGTTGTCACACAACCGCATTCATGAAGTTTTCAGTAAGGCAACTCCATTAGTAAGTGGAATCCTAATGTCTTTTTTTTTTATTTCAGTGACTTTGGGTTTAATTCTAGATTTAGAAAAGAGTTCACTTATTTCCTTCTGGCATCAGTATGAATTCTTCACATATATGGCTAAACTTCTTTTCAGTATCTGTACTGCTTATTTCTCTTGCAGCAAAACCAAGGGCAGTAAGCAGAGCTCATGCGCCCTGAGATTTTTTCTCCTCCATTGATTTTAATGTGATCACCCTCTCCTGTTTGACTTGTGTGGCTCTGGCAGAATTAACCACCGTATCCTAGGCACTTCAAGATATGATTTTGTTCATCATCATCATGAAACAAGGTCTGAGCATTCTGTGATTCTGTGATGTTCAAGCTAACACATCCCCTCTAGTCTCCTGAATAAAATTTACCTACTCTGTGATGGGATTTGAGACAGCAATGAGACTTTTAACCTAGATGACTGTAAAATAATGTTTATCTGCTAAGTGGAGCAACCAGCTGAAGTAGCATAACATGAAGAGTACAGGTTACATGTCACAGGAAAGCCAATATCATATCCTTTCCTGAGATTACATCAATCTATTATAGACCCAAACAGACAGACAGAATCTGTAACTCGGGCTGTGACCAGTCATGTATTTCAGTTCAGCAGGTTCTCAATCTAGTATGTGGTCAAATAAAATGGTGGCCATCATAGGTACAAATCATACTACATTTGTATCCATACCTTTAATCTGTAATTCAGTCTCCATTAAATTCATTACATACCTGTACCTCATAAAGAAGATTTTGAAATATTTGTTTCTTACGCATATGTTGCTTACATATTTGAATATTAGAAAATAAGATTTTCAGGATCTATCAAAGCTGCAAATAGTGCTGAAAGTGATTGTTTCCTAAAGGAATTTTCCTAAAAGACTTTTCTTGATTCCTGGTTACAGTTTGTATTCTCACTTTAAAAAGTATATTTGATGAATCTTGGTTGACAAAGGTTCCCTACTATTGTATGATACAGTTACAAGCAGAGGGACATGCTTACATTAAGAACACTGGCTCAGCAAGGTACAAGGAAAAGATCTTTGAATCAGTAATTATATAATTCATTTGAAAGACCTCCATATAAGGATTAACATGTTTTGCTAAAGATTTAGATATTTCTGATAACATTAAAGAGTCGGTTACTATCACTGCAGCATTAAGACCTCTAAACGGTAAATTTAAATGATTACAATCATAAATAGGAATCAATTTAGATAGAAATTGTAATTATTATGGCATAGTTCACTTTCTTTGTGATCTTCATTAATGCTAAGTTTTTAAGATAAAGAAATTTTTTGGACTGTAAATATTTCAAGGTTAGGCTTCCGAGATGTATTTTAACATATTTTAATGCATTAATATTTCTAATTAATAACATAGATGAAAAAACACCAGATACACAATATCTGCATATTTTTCTATACTTCTGTTAGTGTAGGATTTTCCTTTTTTTTTTGTCTAAGAATATGAAAATAATGCTAATTATATTACAGTAGCATACTGTATGCTGATATACTGGAGAGAGGAGAAGTTTTTACAGGATCTAATTCCACCCCTTACTATCAGCCCCAAACAAAGCACTGCCACCTTGTGTATATAAATTAGATATATATAATGTGAATATAAGCCAGTCCATAAAATGATGCTATTTTTCTCTTAAGGTGAAATGCCACAAATGTGAATAAAAAATTTTTCACATGAGGCATGGTATGGTTGCAGTCACACTCTGACTACAGCAAAAAGAGCTGCAACTAATACACAAGTTGACAAGAAATGCTTTTTGGAGCATTCCTCTTAGCACTCATCAGAAATAATTAATTTCAAAAGTGTATGTCTTTCAGTCACTTTGACTCATACATTCTATAGGATGTGTGAATCTTCTGTCTATAGATTTCCTTGATTTCAAATCCAGATAATTAGCTAATATCAATTAGTCAAGAGTCAGTGTTCAGAAACAAGTAGCCCCTCTTTTAAAATCAATTTTACTTAATCTTATATTGGATATAAAAAACAGTTACTAATGGATAATTCAGAAGAACAGTGTTTCAGTGAAATGAATGCAATATAAAAGGCATACTAAAATACTCCATAAGCCTTTCTTACTGTAATATGCTGTTAGAATAATAATCTACAATCTTTAGCATCATGATATAAGAAACTGAAATTGTGCTAAGCACATATATGTGAGAGATATCTAACTGAAATCCAGGTACCTCTGAAACTGAATCCAGATTTGCAGACTTTTCTGTCCTTTAATAACTTCCTTAGCATAGGAATAAAGAAACAGCCATAATTCTTGCCCACCAGCTGACTTCAGCTATCATAACTACCATCAACTCCTGATACATTATTCTGAACTATTTTCACTCTTCTTCAGTATGAGAGATTATTAAACCAAGGTCTGTCCCTTCACAAAATACCACAGTGATTACAGTAATTTCAGATCTTGGCTTCTTGTGTGTCTCTCTCATAGGCAGCTGGAGGCAGAAAGAAATTTCCCTTTTCTCCTCAGGCAGTTTCTTTCTACCAGTGGTAACCTGGTGATTTCTAAAATGTCTCTACTTCTCAGCATGGTTTGTCTTTGTGAGAAATGCTTGGACAAAACCGGATAACTTTGCCTTCACTGCCACCCTCTGGGCTACTTACTTCAAAAATAAGACTATGAGCTGTGGCACAGGGATTTCAGGATGCCTTGACACACACCATCTTGCACATACTTATTAACAGTAGTAGTATCTACTTACATAGCACTTCTCTCCTTGAAAAAGATGTTTGTCAAATGACTTTACAGATCTACTGCCTGGACTGCAGCACAAATTTAAAGCAAAGAGCAAGAACTAAGAATTATTTTAATCCCCAAAATTAAGACGATCCTACACGATCATAAAATCAAAATTTTCACAACTGATTCGTGAGTGCAGATGAGAACATGTTGCTAAGAGGTTACCATTTACACTCCTGTTTCAGTTAAAAGTATGAAAAACTCACTGATGAGCCAAAGTCCTCAGAGTCCATTTCTATTTTACCTAGTATTACAGTTCCACCAACATAGGTTCCCCTAGTAAATATGTGCCTATGATACTGTTTGTCAAACATCCTAGAAGCTTAAATGGTCTGTGTTTTTTTCACATAAAAACAAAGAGAAAATGGTCAAGAAGACAGAAAGGCTTGGGCTGCAACAGAGGAATAGTTCTTGATATGGAACTCAGTGTCTGTGTCCATTTCCTTCTCTTTTCTTAGATAATCACTGCCTGCTGTACCATATTCCTTGCCAATGAAGAAGGTAACTAAATCACTGCACACAGGTGGCTATTGTCTGAAATGGTTCGGATGAGTTGTCAGCTACTTGGAGGAGTCGGGATGGGAAACTACTTATTTTCCACACAGAGACCACACAGTCTCCCTCCAGTGTCCACGTAAACTTATGCTGACTTACACTCAAAATTATTTTCATTTGTACTTATCCAGACTAATTTTGCTTAACATAGGAGATATTAATATCAAGTTAACAGCTCAAGTCAGGTTTGAGGGCCGCTAAGGTTAAAACAGCGACGTTTGACAAACACAGTGACAGAGAATTTTCAGGTTATGTTTGTACAGTGGAAGCATTTGATTTCCCACACAGTTTGGAGAACTTCCTTAACCTAGTAGGTCTATTAGAAAAAGAGTCATAGAAGAAGAATTTATGCCTACAGACACTTAAAGGAAATGCTAGGAAGACAGGTATAGTTCACTGTACTTGCTGTTACTGCAATAAACTCAAATAATTAAAGATTTTTCTCCCAAATTCTCGAAGTATTGAAGTCCAAGAACTTTAAAATCCATTCTTCTTCTTGCTATAACAGAATACAGGACAAAAGGAACAAAGAGAAAGAAAAAACTCCCTGGGTTTATATATAACATGGTTCTAAATTTTGTTTATGCCTCACATAAAATGATTCAGCTATGATCTTGGTGATTTGTGTAAACCAGCAAAACCTCAGTCATTAAAATAATTCTCTGTAGACGTTTCAAACCAACAAGATCAAGGAAGACAGAAGTGGCCACTAATCTTTAAAAGCACTCAACTTAGGGTCAAAGGCATGTAAGCTGTTCTTAAGGATTCTCAAACACTTCAGCAGTGGTCTTTGAAGACAATCACAGTGATGTAATTAACAACTTATTATCATACTTTGTAATCCCCTACAAACAGTCAAATACGAGCATCTGAAAGAAAAAAAAAGGCAGAAAAAAAAGTTATTTGTTTTTCTCTTTCATACAAAAGGGAATGAAAATAGGAGGAGAGATATAATCCATAAAAAGCTTCCAAAACTGCAGACTGAAGTAAATAACACACTGTAATACATTAATCAAGTGACAAGAAAAATAAACAGAAAAGACTAAATTAAGACAACATGAAAAAACATATTTCCTAATATAAAAATTAATGAGCTAGAAAACATTTTACATAGGAAAAGGAATTCTCTAGGTTCAAAAGGCATTTAAGAAAACCCCATATTTTAAAAGAACACCTTTGGAAACAATATTAAAATCAATGATAAAATTAGGCTGTTTTAACTTATTTGTTGAACCTACCAGTTAACAATCCAAATGCTTATGTTGTATTTGCTGAATGTGGCTGAATGGCAGAGCTCAGAAGGTTGTGATCAGTCACGCATTCTAGTTGGAGGCCTATAGCTAGCAGTGCTCCCCAGGGGTTAGTACTGGGTGCAGTCTGGTTCAACCTATTCACCAATCACAGAATCATATAATCATTATGGTTAGAAGAGACCCTCAAGATCATCAAGTCCAACCATAATGTAACTCTAGCACTAAAACATGCCCCTAAGAACCTTGTCTAAATGCCTTTTAAACACCTTCGGGGATGGTAACTCTACCACCTCCCTGGGTAGCCTGTTCCAATGCCTGACAACCCTTTCCGTGGAGAACTTTTTCCTAATATCCAATCTAAACCTCCCCTGGTGCAACTTGAGGCCATTTCCTCTTGTCCTATAATTTGCTACTTAGGAGAAGGGACCAACACCCTCCATGCTACAACCTCCTTTCAGGTAGTTGTAGATGGCACTAAGGTCTCCCCTCGGTCTCCTTTTCTCCAGGCTCAACAGCCCCAGCTCCCTCAACCACTCCTCATTAGACTTGTGGTCCAGACCCCTCACCAGCTTCATTGCCCTTCTGTGCACTCTCTTGAGAACCTCAATGTCTTTCTTATGATAAGGGGCCCAAAACCGAACACAGTATTCAAGGTGCAACCTCACCAGTGCTGAGTACAGGGGGACGATCACTTCCCTAGTCCTGCTGGCCACACTGTTCCTTATACAAGCCAGGATACTGTTGGCCTTTTTGGCCACCTGGGCACACTGCTGGCTCATGTTCAGCCAGCTGTCGACCAACACCCCCAGATCCCTTTCTGCCAGGCAGCTTTCCAGCCACTCTTCCCTGAGCCTGTAGCGCTGCCTGGGGTTGTTGTGACCCAAGTGCAGGACCCAGGACTTGCCCTTGTTAAACCTCATACAACTGGCCTCAGCTCAATGATCCAGCCAGTCCAGATCCCTCTGTATGGCCTTCCTACCCTTCAGCAGATCAACACTCACACCCAGTTTGGTGTTGTCTGCAAACTTATAAAGGGTGCACTCAATATCCCCTCATCCAGATCATTGATAAAGAGATTAAACAGAATTGGACCCAATACTGAGCTCTGGGGAACACCACTTGTGACCAGCTGCCAAAAGGATTTGGCTCCATTCACCACAACTCTTTGGGCCTGGCCATCCAGACAGTTCTTTATCCATCGCAGAGTACACTCATCCAGGCCATGAG
The DNA here is from genome assembly GCF_964273445.1 of Streptopelia decaocto. Classification (NCBI taxonomy): domain Eukaryota; kingdom Metazoa; phylum Chordata; class Aves; order Columbiformes; family Columbidae; genus Streptopelia; species Streptopelia decaocto. The sequence goes on from NC_138657.1 coordinate 44,507,666, forward strand.
CTGCAGCTTCTCCAGGAGAATGCTGTGGGATATGGTGTCAAAGGCTTTACTGAAGTCTTAAGTACACAACATCCACAGCCTTTCCCTCATCTACTAGGTGGGTCACCTTGTTGTAGAAGGAGGTTGCAGGGCACTGAAACAAGCTGCCCAGAGGGGCTCCTTCTCTGGAGACATTCAAGACCCGCCTGGACAGATTCCTGTGTGATCTGCTCTGGGTGAACCTGCTTTAGCAGGTGCAGGTGGGTTGGACTAGATGATCTCGAGAGGTCCCTTCCAACCCCAACCATTCTGTGATTCTGTGAAAAGTATTGTCAATGCAGATTTTTTCCTGCAATTACTTAGTATATCCATATATTTCCAAAACATCCTGAGGCCTAATAAACTGTGGCAGGGTTCTTCTTAAGACCTTATAGAGGGCAAAAATAGCTGTTCACAGCTGTTCAAGCTCCTTGTATTAAGCACAAATGCAAATAACCCCTGAGCCCCCAAATAACAACATAAAGCACCTCCCAAAATACTATAAATATTTCCAAGAAGAAAATAAAAACTTACATTTTGGGGGAATAATAAAAAATGGATTTACAGATCTCACAAATAAATTGTTAGAAGTTAGATGCTTTGAAAACTAAAAACAACAAAGCCTTTTTTAATGTTGCATGAAGTTCAAAATAGTTGTTTTCGTTTTCTGTGTAAATACAGAAAACAAAGGGGAAAAATACTAGTAATTAACATAATCATCACTGAACAGTAAATACAAGTAGTTATAATAAGATATGCTATTAATATGTATTATAGAGGCCTTAATATACTAACAGTCTATGTTTTTGGACAGCAGTCTGATCTGACTACTAACTTTAAAATCTACTTTTGTACACATGTGACTGTAGTTGCAAATAGATACATAGCTTCCCAAACAACCCTATGAATAAAAGCCAGATAAATATGTATGACACTACAGGCAAATTTAATAATGAATTTTGTTTCAAAAAATGTAAGTTGCTACATAGTTACATGGATTAATTTGTCAAATGTGTCAAATTTGACGAGCCAAAAAAAAAAATAAAATGAACATGCAAAAGTGAGATGCAAAATTAAATTTATTTGAAGAATTTTACATGAACTTGCCTGCCTTTGGCATTTATCTAAAAGTAATGGGCAGGCAGACAGGAACGGACACTATATTCACGCTCAAAACCTAGATAATTGCAGAAAACTGCTGCATAAGAGCATCCTGAGTGGGTTTTTATTATTGTTTAGTTCAGAAGTGAGTAAGATTTCCCCTCAGTCCTACAGAAAGATGTCTCAACACTTCCTCAAGTGTTTCACGCTGGCACTGATGTTTCAGAAAACTGGCAGCAATCAGTAGTCGTGAAAGCAGCCAAGATTCTGAATCTTAAAACACCTAGTGGGAATGCATGAGACAGAAGAAAATCAGTACAGCTTTCCAAAATAAGTGGGAAATTCAATATAAATGATAGAGGCTGCTATTTGTAGCAGATCAAAGGGCTTCCAGACATGAATTAGAGGTTGCCTCATTCATACAGATAACCCTCGTCTGGGAGCATGAGCACCCTTATAACCCTTACGAAAAGTCAGTAAAAATCAAGATTCCAAATGAGCCTCTGCACATTGTGTATCATACATTTAGACGTGTGTCAGAGCCAATAATAATTTACTGCAGAAATAAATACCACAAATATGATTTCACTTCTACATATGTCTTTTTTAAAAATCACAGCTTTTTAACATCAGTTCATTTATTTCACATATGAAAAATACATGTTCTTTGTCCTTTCTGCAACAAAACCTCTTTTAAGTGGATTAAAAGCAGATGCTTCAGCTGTCTGGTTTTTATAACTGAGATAAAATACATTGCCTTATGTATAAAAATAGGAATATTTCTAACACCATGGTTATTTGCCAGCTGAACTGTATAGAAAGTTCTTGACAACAGCAGTTTATGGCAACAAAATTAAGAAGACAGTTCAACATACAATGCCAAACAGCAGAATTCTCTTGAGCCACTTCCACGAATTTTTGAAATCTTAAGAATATTCTCATTTTTAACAGCACAGTGGCTGTTGTAATAAGGCAGGAAGGATCTTTTGCACTGAAAAGAATAATTAATAAAATTCCATGTAAGTACGAACTGTATTTGAGAATAGGATTGACAACTGGTTTTCATTAGAGGAAGCCATATAAAAGAAATCAGTAACTTCTAGAGACATCTATGCTCCTAAGGAGATTTTGTCCTGCAGCTGGGTATTGAAAACACATTGTTTTCAGTGTTTTGTGGTAAACTATACAAACGTCAAATGCTTCAAACAGTTCAGGGTATGTGGGGAAGCATTAGCTACAGAAAGTGGGGTATTGAGCTACAAATGTACACTTCTATACAGCTTCATATCAGTACTGTTTAAGATCTACAATTATACTGAGCTTTGAGTTTCAAGTAAGGTAACCAGACATTCCTGTTTAGTCAGAACATTCCCAGAAAACTAAAAATGATTCCCGATACCTTGTCAAAAATATTTGCTGTAGTACTTTGTCACAGATTTTCAGCAAAAAAATAGATTTTTCCTTTCATCCTTCTGTTACGCAAGTGTCTTGGATTTAATAATCTTAACTTTTTTCAGCATTACAGAAAGGAATCGATAAGACTCGCACTTTGACTCCCACACTCGATTCCTGTATTGTGTTGCATACTCTGATGTACAGATCCTTTGGCATATGATCCAGGGCAAGGAACATGTCATATGCATACCTTCCCTATTTTATTCCTTTTAGTTTGATTCCCAACATTTCTTCCTGTTCATCACCAGAAAGAGCAACAATGCCTCCAGACAAACACAGTCAGCTCAGAACGTGCAAGGACAGCACTTAACTTAGCTATCCAGGCTACAAAAAAAAAAAAATCCATAGGGTACAAAGCAAGGTACAATATGTATCAAGGTATAGCATGTATCAAGGTGTGTGTCAGCACTGATTAACTTTGGTACCAGCAAAATGACAACACCTACACAGAAGCATGTGCCATACTGAGGGCCAGTAACTAACCAATACAATATAAAGTTGAGCACAATCAGGAACTACATTGCAAATAAAGGACCCTTGACCCTCACCTAGAGATTTCAAGTCTGTTTAAGAACCATAGTAGAGATTAACTTCTCCTTCCACCAGAGTTAAAGGTTCCCAAACCAAGTTGAATGCTACCCTTTTACCTTTTCAAATATTTAGTCACACCAACAAGTTAAAAATATTCAAAAAACCCAGTGTCTCTCCGCAACGTTTCATTAACACTTTACTGAGCCTGCTGTATTCTCTTCTTCTCACCTTACCATCTGGCTGTTTGCCCTTTCCTAAACAAACTCAGGAAGAAGCGACTCTGTTTTTTGATTCTATGATATAAAGTGGGATGGAGTAGAAAGATGGAGAAGATAATTGCTGACAAGTGTTCCTGCCAGACATATAAAAAGAATGCCACAATTTGACCTTCAGTGCCTCATGGATTTACCTTGTTGTTGGTTCAGACTCCTGGTGAATGATAAAGAAGTTTCCCCTGTCCCAGTAAAAACAAGTGTACAGTTAATCCAGCTTCATACTGGTATGAGCAACCTATTCATCTGTGCTCTAACAAGCTGGAACCTAAAAAACAATTATGTGGCTCTTTCCATAGAGGAGTATGGAGCCCACAATATCTCCCTAGGTTGTTAAACCCTTCACTAATAACTCAGACAAAAGTCATCAAATGCCCAGATCCTACCTGAGAAGGAAAACTTTTTTTATTTCTTGAGTCTAGGACTACTTAGAGAAAATCCTCAATAATGCAGTCAAAAAGCCCAGCTCAGTCAATCACCTTGTCCTGAAAGTTTGAAGAATAAAGCTTGTCAAGAGACTAATAAGGACATTTAGAAAAAAATTTTGACCTCCAAATTGTAGCTTCAATTATCCAAGCCAAAGTGCTCCTAAATATCAACCATCAAAAACTATGTTATCCTCTTTACAGACAACAGCAAGAATAAAAAATTATCAGAATAAAAGCTCACACTCCAGATGTAACTTTTTTTCCTGGCAAACATAGAATATAATGTTTCAATCAATCCATCAATCAATCTAGAGGTTCTTACCCTTTAGTAAGTCCTCTAAATGGACTTATGGAGCTATACAACTAAGTCTTTGGATGTGAAAGCTACCTCCACTATTCGCATCCAAATTCCTCGTGTTCCTGAAAGACCACAGGTGCCAACTGTAAGTCTGTTCTTTTGAAAAGAAGACAACATGCATAACATTAAAATGTTGAGGCCTAGGATGTGGAATATTTTGAAAAGGTGATTAAAACATAAGCAGAAAAAGCCAGCAAGAACATCACTTGGTTTAACACACTGAAATGTTGCTAACCTATATTCCCTCCTCAAAAGCATTTTTGCCCCCTTTAAAATCAGCAGTTCAGGTGAATTACCAAAACATAGAGGAATTACAAAATGATAAGTCACACCCTGCTACACATTTTCTACTTTTACACAATAAATCAGGCACTTTTTCTTTGTACATAATTACCACTTAAAATAAATCCCAAAGTGCTCAAAGCCAGATAGTGCTGATAAAATAGCATTTTTCTCTAGAGAGAAGTAATTCAGCATAGCATGGCAAACCTACCACAGAAATGCTTACAGAAAAAAAGCCCTCAACCTGCCAGTAATCCCTCATAAACAAAACCCATAATGCTTCTCTGACATTTCAAGAACTGCTGCAAATACTGTGCACAGAAGCCCTTACGAGGTGAAGCTGACATGCCAAACAATACTTTCAGATGTCTGAACATGACATCCTTGCTGTTTTGAAAGCTTCTCTAAAGGGTATCCTGAACAGTGTATTTAGCTGCCACCTGGTGTGCATGACAGCTCCATCCATGAGCAAGCTTTTCCACTGCCAAACACTGCCACCAAAACATCCTCTTGCTGTACTACTGTGGGCATACTCTGATGGCCACCAAAGTACTAAAAGAGTTGTTCCCTCACTTAGACAAGCCAATGTCTCCAGGAGATGACTATCTGCATCATGGCTCCAATATAAGTGGATATCTATTCCAAAAGTGTGTCTGTAATACAAGTCCCTCTTTGTCCCAATACACAGAGGCTATGAGCTGCTGAAACTCCTAGCTACAAAGCACTGGCTATTTGGCTAGATCTGGAGAGCTTTTTAGCTCTGAGCCTCGGCAATTCAATTCCTTTTATTGTCAAGGGAGCAGATAACCACAAATGCATTTGTTGAACTAATGCATCTGTGAAAGCTTCTGTAGTTCATTTAACAGTGTGCAAGTTTAACCCCTCAAAACACATAGACAGTTTGTAATATAATATCTGCTTCATAAACAAAAGCAAAAATAATTTCCACTAGGACATATTACGCACAGTCACATTTAAAATAAACCTCAAACATGGATGTGTTTTCACTAATTTCTGTGACCTAAGAAATGTTGCCCTTTCTCATTCATACCTCAATAAGCTTTATCACCAGCATCATCAAATAGCTGCATAAGAAACTGTGAAACAAAATTCTGAAATAAAATAGTAGCTCTGTTCAGCTTTCTTGGCTGTTAAAAACGTAATCATGAAAGTCAGGAAGAGGAAGGGCAAGTAGGTTTAAGTGTGACATTTCCTCCTTTCTGGTCAAGGGACAATGCAATTATTTCCTGCCCCAGACAGAAGACAGATTACAAAGGGCCAATCTTTCCATAAAGATTGTAGTGGTTAATACAAATTATACAGGTTAATACATCATAAGAAAAATAATTTAATTTACATTACAGCCCTTTTTTACTTGCTAGTCAATTACAAAGCAGCTATGAATGATTAAGTTATTACAGAACAAATGAAAATAAAATAATACTAAAGTGTAATCAAACTAGAGAAATCTAAGAAATAATGCCTGTATACATGAACTTGTAGGTTGACAGGAGTTTCTAAAAGCGAACTGCACCACTGGAAGTTCAAGCATGTACGGTAATATACAGTGAGATTCCATGCTCATACAACAGACATCAAAATGAAGATTTTTTTATATAGTTGAGTTCTCCATCCTCAGAAAACAAGAAGTTATTTAGACCCCAGCCTTGCAACACTTTCTGGCACAATAGTAGAAAACCTGCAATCCTACACTTCAGATATATCTTTCATACACTGCTGGGCTAGCAACAGCATTTAGAACCTGTCCCTTTGAATCTGGTGTGAGCTGCTGGGGGAAAGGCCACAAAAATAGCTACAGATTTTGTGGGGAATAAAATTAGACATACTAAAACAAAGCTGCTACCAGAGATCAGTGGCTGTCACTATGTATAAAGGTTTTATCCCATATCAGAATACAAAAGAAGTGTACTCAAATCTTACAATGTTCTTAATAATCTACAATTAATGCTATGTCAATAGAAGAAGAAGCAAGTATACAATTCAGTAAAAACAGGGCACATGACTCGTCTAGTCCAACTGATTACCTGAGAGATTCTCTGCTCATAAATACGAAAGTGTTAAAATAAAAACAAAAGAACAAACCAACAAACAACAAAACAAACACTGTATAATATAGAAGCTTAAATTTCTCTTTTTGGTGAATAAAGTAGCCACTGCTCTTAACCATTTTTACTTGGCAACAAAAGACAAAATCAGGTCATATGATGAACTTCCTGTATTGCGTGAAAAATAGAAAGCATAATTTCATATACCCGTCCTAATTTTATCCATTCAATATTCTGAGTAAACTGATAATAATGACTTGATTATCAAGCAATTAATAAACATAAAAATGAATTTTTTTAATCACTGAAAGTCCACTAAAACTAAACAGCAGAATCAAAGTGTTATGGTCACATTTAAAAATGCCGATAATTTGCTTATTGAGCTAATTAAATCTTTAAAGTGGGGACATAAAATAATGCATAAAGCATGACTAAACAACTACTTGCTGCATCCTCTCTTATATTATCATAATTGTAAGTGTACCTTGAAAGAAGGACAAGATATAAATGGTAGAAAAATATGATTATATGACAGAAAAAATATAAATTAGAATTAACCTAGAGAAACATGAGATTAGCACCTCCAGGTAACAGTAAAAATATTTTTTAAATGTAACTATTTTCATATATGTGATATACTGATATATACAAAAATATGATAACATCTTTGAGATTAGGCATTAAATTATAAAGATCTCTTCTAACAGACCTTCGTTCTAAAGTCATCTCATTGAGCATGGGCTGGAAGTTGTTCTTTTAGTTATTTAATGACAGATGATACAAGCAATTCATTCTATGCAGAATGGTTTAATTTTTTTTTCTTTTTTTTAATAAAGCTACTGGGTAAGACTTGGATACTACGGCTGTTTGAATCTTTAATGCTGACTGAACTGATTAATTACCATTACTATCTGAAAACCTTTTTCATTAATACAACTTTTACTCACATAATTTAATACCTGTGACAATAATATTTTTAAACACTTAATTTGAAGGGAAAAAAAAAAAAAAACTATGAAAGAACTACATAGAAGATGATGACTCAATAAAAATATTGGCTACCAAAACACTAAACATGAACAAAATATCAAGAATAAACACGCAAACAAAAGTTTGCAATTGTTTTTTAAAACATCAGTATTCATATCACTTAATTTTTGTTTCAAAAGAGCCAAAGAATTCTCTAAGATAAAGTAAGCATAGGAAGGACAGCAGCACTCAACACCACGAAGGTACTGCCCCTGGCATTCCAAACAAAACAATGCTCACAGCTTTAAAAATACTGTATAATTTTAAAAACCTCCTATTTTAAAATAAAATACTGTATCCTATTTGGTTAGTGTTATAGACTAGAGAATATTTGAAAGATTACAGTCCTTTCAGTCACCAGCTTGGCATTGACTGATTTCCTAAGTAAATCAGTTTAAACTGATCAATGACGGCAGACACATATCTGAAGAATATTATGTCTTGCTTTGCCTTGCGCTTGCTTCTTTATCCAAGCTCACTTTTGCCTTGACTAAATCTCTGTAGTTGTCACTTGTGCTTGCATTTAATTCAACCCACAGTAAAATCATTCATACTGAAACCACCACAGTCTATGTTTATTTATTCATGAAATGCTTAATATTGAAAACCAGGCACCACAAGACAGAAACATGCACGTGAACTTTTCTAGGGATCATGAACACTTTATCATTAATCTCCAAAACAAGATTTAAAGAGACAAAACCACATCCAAGTAATTCTCTGTCCTTCTAGATGTGTGACCTGCAGATGAATCAACAATCTCCAGTCAATAGAACAGAAAGAAAGCAGACACATCTGCTACTTTCAGCAGTTTGCCTGACCTGTAGCAATCCCAGATCACCTACAACATTAATAATGCAGTACCCCTTCCGCACCTGTTTCAGCATCTAAACTGATTATTATCACACACATTTATGGGCAGCAATACATAGCAAGAATTGTCTCACTACAGCCCTTCCAGTGGTGAAAATCAGAGAAACAGAAACAGGACACAAGGCAATAACCTGTCAGGGGGTCAATATCAAGTGATAGTACATGAAGCATCAATAATAGAGAAAAAATTTTAAGATAAGGAGTAAATCTGACATGCCTCAAGTATGTACTGAAAGAACTTTGTTTTTCTTAGTGTAATCTTCTCCAACAAGTAACTACATGTGTCCTCAAAACTTGTTAAGGATTGCAGATCAATTAAATAACTAACTTCGTAAATTCTGTCATTAAAGCATTAATCATAAACTATCTCGGGTTTCACATTCCTTCTTAACACAGTGCTTCCTCTAGCATGCATTTCTTTCACACATCGTGAGCACCCCACAGAATACAGTATGTCTAATAGTAACAAATAATGCAAGAGCCAATTGGCTCAAACATTTAAAAGGCAGTTTTGTACCCACACCGTATGCAGAGAACAGCTTTTCCAAGACATCTAAATAACTCTAAGTTCATACTTACTGATTCTGTACAGGGAAACCACTCTCAGTACATCATGCAACTTGATATTACATGATTTTCCTTAATTTGGGCTGAACACTTCTATGAATTGTATTTTTCAGCATGGAGAAGGAGATTTTATTTAAATTTCCAAATATATTTAGAGATATGTCTAGATAGAGATACAATCATATATAAACACATATCACAAATTATTTTGTCTGATTTATTTAAAATGCAATTATGTCCATCTTTGCATCAGAAATAAAGCTATTTAAAATTAACTATGAATATGTGATGTAAATCAAGAGCAAAAATTACTATAAACTACTAACTACACTACGAATTATCAGAAAATGTTGGTTTATGCATTCAGATAAATCCAATGCTCATCCAAATGTAGCTTCCCAAACACTACCAGCAAAGAAAAAACCCCTCATGCTTTAAACTGTTTTCTAATAAAATGTAAATTGTAGGAATCCAATTAAATGTATATTGAGTTCTGTGAATACTTTGGTATGTATAAATATAGCATATCTTCCTAATTCACAAATAAAAAAAAATAGGTGCCATCTACAATGCAGTGCTGTGCAGATGCAGATAACACTCCTTTGTAGGACAAATCAGCCACGGTGAGGGCTGCATTAACGTAGGATGTGACCTAGCTTACTGCACTGTGTCACATAAACACAGATTTCTCAAACTCTTAGTTACAAATTGCCATGCTTTGATGACTAGTACCCAAAGAGAGACATGAGGTGAAAAGGGGGGAGAGAGAGAAAGGGGAAAAAAGAGAAAAGGGAAAAGAGAGAGGAGGAAGGAGTCGGGGAGAAACAAGAGAAATGAGTGAGGGAGTTTGTATGGTATGAAAACGGAACAGGGAAGGTTGACAGCTGTAGTAGCAATATATATTTGATAGATTTAATATCCTACTAACAACTGCATGACTCAAGATTTCTGATTACAAACTACTTAGCCAATTTTCATGCTCCACTACATTAATTTTCCAAAAATTATTCTTACACACCCTCTCACAAGCAACTGACAACAAAACTTCTATTAATCACATCCTTGCCCTTTTTGGTTATGGAGTTAAACTCTATATTTTACATATGATAAAATGCTATAAATATTTTCCCACTTTTCCTGTAATTCAGATCATGCCCAGAAGCACTTGGGAGTTCATTGGGAAACTGTGATTAATTAAAAATAATTTATTACTCAAGATACTATAATGTAAAACCAATTTGTGATTTCAACATTGTTTTCTTTCTAAATACACACATTTTTTTACGCCCTCTGCAGACTAAAGCAGAGAGAAAGGACAGAGATTTTTTCTTCCTGTTTTGGTAAAGACAATAGCAAACAGGAGAAAGATAATTAGAATATCTCAACTTACTACAGGCTATTAAAGAGTCAACAGCATGATGCAAGTGAATCTCATTCAATATTGTATTAACTAGGACTGAGATGTGTGAGGCACAAAAGGTGACTTCTACTGTTGTTTCACACTGCCTTCCGGACAGTCATTTCCAAAATGGACAAAATCAGATCTAGAAAGATTCTTAGCAATTAAATGACAGGTTGAAGGTACTGGTTTTTGGGTGGTCTGATAAAAAGGCTAAGATGGAAACATATAACAACAGATTTCCAGTATGTCGAATGTAGCTCTTAAAAAATGTGATGATATATTGTTGTCTGTGATCTGTTAGAAATCACTAGTAGCAAAGACTAATTTGCTTGTGTTCCCCCATGTTACTGTCAGAATAGTTAAGTACTAAACCAGGTTTTCTAGGAAGTAGCATAGTATAGGAAGTTAGGCATAGTTTTGTGATGCATGTTCCTAGTACATTTGATAATTGCCTCAGAACACAGGATGAATTTAAAATAAATGATTAGTCTTCCAGATTTACATTTTATGATCCCATAATTTTCATAAAGACTTCTAATTTCATCTCTCAAAACTTGGTAACTGCTTTCTGCCTTCCTTTCCTTATAAAGCAAAATGACACTTGGGAGCAAAAGCTGTTTTGTAAAACACCAACGTGTAACATATTCATTTCCAGATAAACTTCATGAACAGAAGTTTCATGAACAACACCTCATCTTCCATTAGTTATCATGGAGATCATCAAACTAAAATTATCACAATTTCCTTTTTTTTCCCCATAGTTTTCCCCACTGTATTCCAAAGTCTACTACATGTACATAATGGTACAAAATTATATCAGGTAACTAGCATGACGTATAACATCATGCTAACTTTGAGGCAAAAGATTATACTTAAATTTTTTATGCTCCTGTTTTATTTGCAGTGGAAAACTGCAATAAACTAAGATTTTCAATATTTAATTTTAGAAGTGATGACTCTTTATATGTTGTGGTTTCAGGAGCTATATTGTTTAAATTCAGGAAAGACAGTTCAAATCTGTGGATATTGTTGTCCTTTAGGCACTAAAGGAAAATTAAAAACTAGTGTATCTGTTTTTAAAGAAGTAAATATTCTCCAACATTGAAGTATCTGGAAACATGTAATAAACTGAAATAGGAATCCATTTATGCTAAAAAGTTAAAGCTTTGTATATTTAAATATTATATATAAAATCAGATAATGGTCAAAACTAGAAGTAAATGCACCAAACTGTAAATGCTTTATTGAATGAGTTAGATTGAAGCCTTTCTTTTACCAGTTGACAGCTATTCATTAAACAACACACAGAGATCTGTTATACCATTGTAGCTGAGTCAGAATTTGGGACTGTGCTAGTAAACCATAATCAATTCCTAATTAACATAAAAGACCTGATATACACAATGGTTTGAGCTGATCATAACTTGTAATGATCCCAGACTGGAGGATATACATGCAAAAACTAAAACACACATACCCACCTCTTTACCAGGTACTGCTTCTCATTTGAACAGCTTGCAATCCACTTCAGCATGCTCTGTTTCCAGCTCAGTTAAAACGAAGTAATCTCACAGACTCTTGTTTCCCTGTCCTAGAAAATCCTCGAGGCCACTTTGTTCTCAATAATTTTTTTTCTCCAAAAGTTTTGAACACCCCTTGGCACTGGGATTTCAGTGACCATATCCTTTGATGCCTTCTCTTCTAATTTTATTTTACTGGTGGTTCCCATTTCTAATTCTTTGTCATTTTGTCCTTTGTTCTTGAGTAAATTCATTCACATGCTGATGATTCTCAAACTTCCTTCTGCACTCTGTTTCTTTCTTCTCTGCTAGCTTGTTTTGCAAAACTGAAGTCTGAATCTACAGAAATATTATTCAAGGGAGATAACAATACTTTATTCTGCACAATTTCCTCATTATTTAAGGTCAGAGGTTTTAAATCAGTGTCATCTCCTCCCTGTGTCTATCCATACAATCTGTAAAAACGTTTCAGTTGCTTGTTTGGCACCAATCCCACCTAATTATTTCGAAACACACATTCTACAACAAACAACTTTCTGCCAAAATGTATTGTCCTTCAAAACAAGCCTCCTCATAATTTTAGTCTGCTTTGTCTTTTAAAAATCTTATGAGGATCTATTTAGCCTAGATGTTGAATAGGTCTTAAAAATAACAGTCCATTTTTTACTAGCAGCATTGTGTACTATGCCTTTTTTGTATTTCTTTCCTTCAGCTATCACCATTCTCTCCTGTATGTATGCAACAACAACTCCATACCAGTATGCCAAGCAGCCAAACTCTTCTATTTCCGCCACCTCCCAATAACTGCCAGTGTATGCATAGCACACTAAATGTATTAACTCTATTCTGGCAGAAAAGGTACTCTAAAATTGCCCAGTCCACAAAGAACTCTACCCCCATTTTCTTTTGTCCTGACTCATCTAAGGTCCATCAACCTCTGGGTACACAGGCCTCCTCTTTCAGAAGACAGTAACAGTGCCTCCTCCCATCTTTCTCCAGCAAGATGCCACCAGGGAAACAAAAATAGCAGAAGAGCTGTTCCTGCAGTTAGTGTAAATGTGAAGTAGCAAACAGCATCTGTTGTTTACTCCTTCTCCAACATCATGCATCTGCCTCTTGCAGCAACTTCTGCTCTTGCAAGGCAGGTAAGTGAGGATGGCAGAAGCAAAGAAGAGGCAATATGAGGCAATGTAAAAAGGTGCTCTCCTCAGTAAGCAGGCTTGCTTTTCAGAAGTATCTGTTCCATAGTGAGTTAGTGTACTTCACACATTGGTTTGATTGAGACAAAGATTTTAAAGGCTGGAATAAAATCTTTTGTGCCTTGTACAGCTTTGAGCAAATTGCCAGCACTTAAATAATTAATAACAACAACAACAATAATAACAACAAACAATGATGAGTGCACTCTATGGATACTGAATATCTTCACAGGGCTCCCTAGAAGTCATTAGGTGTCCTCTCCCATAAATATTTAATAGAGATTTGATTTCCAGACACTTCCAGTGTCTAAAATGTTCTCCTGAAAAGCCTGTGAAAGCACATGATTGTTAAGTGAAGACCAAAGAGAGATATTACTTCTGTGCTTTACAAAGTTTGAGCACTTTATGTCAAATGATACATGCTGTTATTATAGCTCTGTCTTGAGTAATGGTTTTAATTTTGTATTTCATCAAAGGAGACAGACCATTGCACTGCGAGTATAGGGTTAGAAGTGACTTATCTGGTTAATATTTTAGACAGAGGTAACCATACTGCAGCTTCGACATTAAAAGTGTAAGTTGGTGCACCCAGATGTACAATTAAAAGAAGAGACCATGAGGTGGCCTTTAACCAATATTATTTTTAACAATAACTCTGGGGATGAAAAGTCAATCCCATGGAAGCCAGAGGCAAAATCAATATTTTACTGTTCTACAGAAACATGTTCAACACAAAATGCATCTGTAACTTCTGTGGCATATCTGAGAAGCGCGTACAACCTTTGGGGCAGATTCCCTTAATGGCAGAGAAAATGCTATTATTCTATTTTTCTTTTTTTATTGCTATACATAAGTGCCACATACCTATGAGACAGTTGTTTAAGAAGTTCCAAGGATACCTGAAGCATTATAAATTTAATAACTCCAGAAATAAATTATTTTTATTTTTAACCTCAACATATGTAAAAAATTAAAGGTTTGAAGGGTAGTGTCTCTGAAGGCATTACTGAATACAAAATTATGTTACAGTACAAATTAAATGAAACTACATAGTTAATATCACTACCATAATTATATTCTTTTTATTATTGTGCGCCTATGGCACACAATAATTGTAATAAACACAAGGACTCTGCCCTCTATCACCCCTTTTACTATAATTTAAATAATTTTTAAAAACTTTTTTTTCCTGTTTCTTTCTAGTCCTGTTGCATGAGCACCACAACCCACTAATAGCCTCAGTGTGGATCCCCTTCAAGGCACGGCTTTAGCTCTTGAAGCTTTAATGATGGATAAAAGGAAGACTGCTCCCTATAGTACTGTTCCATAGAAACTCTAAAGACTGACTTAGCACCAGACAGGCACGACATTAACCTGGGGAGGTTCTCTCACACAGGCAGGAGCTATTAGGAGAAGCTCATCACAAAGCGGAGGAAAGGAGGTGAGACTGGAATCACAGCTCTGAAGCCCTGGAAAGGGGGAGGCTGCAGTATCTGTGACTACCAGGACTGTGTTGTACCAGCCTCCCTGCCTATGCTGACAGCACCTTGGGACACTTCTGTTTCTTCACCAACAGCATCATTGAACTTCATGTTCTCCATTACAAGCTTAATACAAATTATTATAGCTTAATGAGGTAACATTTTGCTTAGTTCCCAGGGCCGTTTCATCTCCTCACATACACAAACATATAGTTACACTAGAATACATTTAAGTTAAACAGCAATTCCTCCTGTGCCCTAGTGTCCATCCGTACATTTTATCCTAACCTATCTATCAGATCCACCATTCAAATTTTATGCTCCCCAGACAAAACACCTGACCTCTTTAAGGCTAACAATAAACTTAGAAGCGGTACAAAATAACAACGTAAAAATACTGTACCTGTTTTGAAAGTAAGAAAAAATGGTTCTGGAAAGGAAAAGACAGTGATGATACATTTATACCTCTAGATAAACCTCACTGTCCTTGTTGACTGTAGTGGGGAAATTTGAACTGGCACAAGCGTCCCAGTGTACAAGTTCATTCCCATTAGTCTCTGTCTTTTATCCTCATCACAAGCATGGCAGCAGTGTCACTGTAACCCCAGCACCTCAGCTGCCACTGCAGGTCCAGGGAGCTGGGGACAACCAGCCTGTGGCATGGTGTCCCCTTGCTGTGCCAAAAGCACTTCTCCCTCCTGGTGGTCCTGTGTTGCTGCACCACAACCACTGCAGGAGGTGATGCAGGAGGGGTCCTGTTCTGCATCCTGCAGCAGGAGCTTTGCTCTCCTAGGCTGCAAAACTGCTGTGTAGCTTTTAACAACCCCTCCCGTCTTACTAGTGACCCTCCCAAGCTCTGTGCCTGGGAAGTAGTTTCTCTGAGAGGGATGCTGTCAGCAACAGACAAAAAGTTCCTTCAGAAAGTAGGTAGTAGAAATACGTTGAACCACTGGCAGTCTGCTGGACACTGTTTAAAATTTCTGCTTGTGTACATCCATACAAGAACATACAGTGTATATATACATAGACACATTTTTTTGTCCTTTTCAATATTTTTAAAAGGTAAACCAGTCTAAATTTTAACATTAAATGAATTTTTAAAATCCAGCCTTTGTAATCTCCAATTCCTAATTTCACAATGCTTAACAAGATGTAGCTTGCATTGTCTTAAATAGCACCACAGAAAAATACTATGCTGTAACTGAGTTACTGTTTGAAACATACATACATATAACTTCGTTAGTAAACACTTACTGGACCAGTGTTCAGCCATATTGACTGGTTTGTTGGACAGATCAGTTTTATTGTGTGACTAAGGCACATATAATGGTTTTATTTAATTTATAATTTAATTCTATGCTTTATAATACATAAAAGATCCTGAAGATACCCTTTTCGGTAACATAAAGAGCCTCTAAATTCAAGTAGAATGATACCCACTTATTTCAGTCCTGTATTATGCAATGGCAGAAACCCTTCAATAATTAACAATTTCCACTTAAGAACAACTGGTTTGTATCTGGATATAAATGACAAAAATATTCCTGCAGATAAGTACCTTAAAATAATATATTTAAAGATTAGGGAGGAATATTCTTTTACAGAGGTATTTTAAATTTAAAACCCAAATAGCATTTAACTCCAGGACATTATTTAATAAAGATGTGATGTTTAACCTCAAAGCAATTAAATATAGATTATGTATTATAAGAATTTAAGTTTTGCACTATAATAAAATCCTGGTAAAATAATCACTAAGTGCACTAAGTTAGGACAAGAAATGACAGTAGAAATTTTACTATGAAATCATCTGGGGAAAAAAATATTATCTACAATCTCTTAACTGAAAAAATACTTATTTTATTATTTAGGAAGTAATTATTATATTTACTCCCACATGAAAAACCAAATGCATTAACACACAAATTATGTTAAAGACGAATAATGCCTTTCTTATGGAAATGTAAATTTACCACACCTCACTAATGCTGGAATCAAAAGGAGCTTCCTAGCTGTATTTTCACCATATTAGGGCCATCTGACACAGCTATTTAATTAGTGTTTAAGATAGATTCCATTAGCAAGACCAACCTCATCAACAACTCTCTGCTAACTTAAGTAAGCTGCTTTATTTACTTAAGGTTAATCACATACTAATATAAATTATTAATTACTGATTTTTCACTGGTTATAAAGAACACGAGAGACCAATGATTACAAATATGTGTGTAGTAAGCTATGGTATTGTCTTATGCTGTATGTCAAACAGGTTTAAAAGCACACAGAAAATTATAAGAGTAACTGTGGACATAAATGCTTTTTTTTCTGAACTAAAATATTTTGATCTTATAAGATAATAATTAATTTCCACATTCTGAAAATATTTAATGTTACTGGGCGGGGGGGAGGGGGGAATAGAAACACTATCTATAATGAGGACTATTCAGTTGAAACCTTCTGAAACACAGAATAAGCCTGGACAAGGACTTTGCATTTTCATGGGAAGAATTTGCTAGAGAGCAACATCACAAATAAGTTTGTTGATGAGAAGGATCATCTGAATTAGGAAAGGAGACTTCAGTCAACTGCAGAAGAGAACAGACAATTCTCAAATGTTTTCTAATGTGCTTGTGGCTCTGTTTGACAAAGGAGGCAACTGGAACTGAGACTTTTTAGCACACATTTTAACTAGAGGCCTGAGAATGTAAAGTCAGAGACAACTTTATCAATGTGATTATCAAATAAGAGGCCAAATGAAAGTCACTATGAACCGGTTATATTCCAAGTATACCAAGTCTTGAACTAACTGTTCTGTTTTCTTTGTATGTTTCCTTCTTTCTTTCCAGTCATTAGGGAAACTAAACTATTGGTCAAACAAGCACAGAATGCAGAAAAATTGCAAAAATAAGCCAATGTGAATAAATGATAACTCTTCTGTGATGTTGAACTCAAAAGTGATTAAATAAAAGTGGATCTTGCATCGAACAATTAATCATAACAGATTGAATATTTAAGAATGAAACCAGAAAGGATATGGTATAAGCTAAAACAAAACCAGAAAGAGACAAAGAACAGAAACGATGCTGCAAGTGTGCTCAGTAGTTACAGGAAGAGCGGGGAAAGGATTGTTAGATGATTCAGTATCAAAGGAAATCTGTCAACACATGATGCTGAAAGACCAGTTAAATGTCCTGTTTACTTCAGGCTTCAGAAAAGGAATCACCTATGACCATATGGTTAACTCAATTACAATAACAAAGCCTCAGACTAATCTGGACAATGGACTAAAATGTGTGCTCTTTAAATCAAAAAGTGGTTTGGATGACTGAATTAGAATTCAGAATGATAACAAGCAGTTATAGAAGGTATTAAAAGACATAATGAAATTCAATGAAGACAAGTGAAAGGTCCTCTGTTTAGGAATAGTCAAATCTACATAGCTCCCATAATTACTCTTAAATCCACTACAGAATTATCAACAGAGCAAATACAGAGTAGGGAGTAACTTAAGAGAAAAAAAAAAACAAACAACCTGCAAATTGTAATTTGTCATAAAGATTAACGAATACTAGGACATTGTTGTAAAACAGGCAATCATCACGTAAGATTGTATAAACTTGTGTATAAGACTTGTCAACTAATTCTTCCTCTTTATGCACTACTGCTGATAAAAAGTATCATACCAAATTTGGAACCCTGCACTTCAAGAAAGTTGTGGCCACATTGCTCCAGAGATGAGACAAAAGCAGGAAGAGTGATCAAAAGTCTAGAAATCGTGATCTGCAAGGACTGAAACTGGAGTTTTTTGGGAAGAGGTGACTTAAAAACACTGATCTGCTCCAAGTCCTGCAAACAAGAACAGGATATACTCTTTGCTTTTGATCAATGGTGAGGTGGCCTTGAGTTGAAGTAAGAAATATTCAGTTTAAATGTTAACATAAGCTTTCCACTGGTGAGAAAACAAGACACTACAATAGATTATCTAGGAATAAGGTGAAATCTTCAAGGAGGCAACTTTTAAGAATGTGACAGATCCAGATACACCAGGATACTTCCAACCAGAGATGCTTTTCAAGCCTCATTTTTCTATGGGTCTGTGGCAGCTTATATGCGTGTGGCTCTGAAAATGTCTGAATAGCAACCACTGTAACAATCTGGATGATTTCACAGGGTATAGAACCTTATGCTACTTCTAAGAAGGTGTCAGTGCTTTGGCCTCCATCAGTTCACATTTGTAAAAGACTTCCAGGGTCACTGTATTATGCTGGAAAAATTATAAGATGTGTAGAAGCAGTCCAGTGTTTTTGTTATTGTTGTTGTTGTTCGTTTGTCATGTTGCTGTAGCACAAGGTTTAGGAAGTAGAGGAGGAAAGGAAGAAAGAATTCAACAGAAAAACGTGAGGCAGACAAGAGGTGAGTAATACAGTAAGCTATAAAATGGCAGAAAAACCACTGTAAACAGGCCTTTCTTTTCCTTACAACAGAAATTTGAAATGTACTAACGTTTCATTTTATGTACCATATGAGAAGGTATTGAATGAGCATCTAGATTATTTTATCACTATCTCACATCACAAATTAAAAATTATAGATATGCCAGGCTTTCATGCAGTGTCAACATAATGACAGAATGCGCAGCTACAGTTAAGGCAGAGACACAACTGTGTACATCTCAACTGACTCCGATTTCCCTACCACCTGGTCTCTAGCCTCACCAAAGGAAAACTGTCTAAGCATTAACATGAGCTCCCCAATCCTTCCAACCCATGGGTCTGAATTTGCCTTCAGAACAAGTCCCTAAATCAGATCAGAGCCCAACAGTCAGTCTCATCCCATAGTTACTACTCCCAAACCTCCTTTGTCCTGCCTTTCATTCCCTGATAACCAACCTAACCAGTGTAAAGCACCCAGTACTTGTGTTAATGTCACACTTATTTTTGCCTGCTCATACACTATAGCTGCAGATCCCAAGCTCCCACTGTCCACTGGCCTCAAATGTGGTCTTCTCATGGATTACTGAAGCTACTGAGTTTGTCCCTAAGCCTGTCCATAAGATTACTTCTCCATTCAGAGGAGACAAAGGCTAAACTTAAAAAATTATGTTCAGGCTGATTGATAGGGCTCAGATTATGCTCAAGCATAAAAACCAGTTCTTGTAAAAGACACAAAATATTTCCATTTTCTCTGAATTATTCATTATTCCATGCCTCTTGTTAAAGAATGAACTCAAACTTCCCTAGGTTCTTCTTTTTTTTCTACTTAATCAACAGAGAAGTATTTAATCTCTTGCCCTCAAATAGTTATAATTCATTTTGTACTTCAGCCTTTCTTCAACAACACATAAATCCAAGCTAAAAATAGCTGCAGGGAGAAAACACTGATGATTTGGCTGTTCTCAATAGGTTTTATTTGGGAAACCAACACAATGAGGTACATCAGTGGTGCAGTGGAGGGTGCATTAGAATATGCTGTACTTTTTATAATACAGAAGTACAACAGTAGTTGGCTGAAGAAGACCAGCATGGTGCTGTGATGCTAAAGTATGAAAAATGAGCTGAAACATTGTGGTAATGAGCTGTTTCATTATATAACATCTTGTAAGACCACCCTTTAAAAAGGACATGCAGAGTGTCCAGAAAATGTTAACATGAACGCTAGAGAATTTATCTGGAAAATAGGAGGTCAGAACAAGCTTTCAGAGTCACATACACTTTGTTTTAAAAGCAGCATCATAAATTGGACTTGATTAGTCAGGCCTTGCTCAGTTATCTTGTGAAAAATCTCTCAAAAAGATTATGTCAAAATGTGGGAGCACAGCAGGGATCTGAACTGTAATAAAAGCAGCTTCTCAACAAGAATCCTCAGAAAGCATTATGGATAGATGGCTTATAAAGCAGTAAGCTAGAACAGTAGAAATAAACCTTCAGATGAAGGGCTTCTGCATGTGACGATTATTTATATTGAGTCTTATAAAATGAAATAATGTCTTCATTAAGAAACTTTTGTTACAGTATAGTGCAGTAAATAAAAGTACTGAACAGGAAGACTGGTAAGTTATAAAAACACTATTTCTTAACAACTAATCATACATTAAGTTAGACTTGGTCTTTTTTGCTGCTTTCAGATACAGAAAAATGACTTTAAATTTGCAAAGAAAAGCTGTATTTGTATTATATGATTTAGCAACAAGAAATCATGTTTGAATAATGTGAAATTTAAAAAGAATACTTTTTATGACCTCTGTTTTTCAAAATTCATTAGTATTTTGGCTGCCCTGTAAACACAATGGAAAAAGATGTAATAATGACTTTTTCAACAGGAGGTATTCAATACTGTTTGAACTTGGGAGCATCTCAGCAAATTCCCTGAAGAACTACCATTCAAAGTTTAGAGTAGTGATTTTTCTTTGATGAATTTCTAACAATTAAAAGATGACAGAAAGTAAGATTGAACTTGTCATTCCTGACATAAAGGACTAAACCAACACACAAGCTCTACTTCTTGTCTGCAGTTTTAATCAGAGTCAAATGAAATACTGAAACAATCTGCTTCTTCTGGAATGCATTTTAGCTAATTGTTAAGAGCTTTATAATTTAGGACTTTTCTTTTTGCAGGGGAGGTGGATAGGGGAAGGGTGAGGAATGAGATAAAACTCACAGCCTTCTCTCTCCTTCCTCTATTTTTTTCAGTCTTCCATGGGGAAATGACTAAGAGAACCCTGAGAGCATTTAAACATTGGAGCAGGTTTCCCAAAGGTGGTGGAATCTTTCCCAATGGAAATAAACAAGACTTGGCTAGACATGGCACTTGATAACTCAGCTAAGAAACATTGAATGTCCTGAGTTGGAAGGGACCCACAAGGATCACCGAGTCCAACTCCTGTCCCTGCATATGACAACCCCACAGTTCACACAACGTGTCTGAGGGTGTTGTCCAGTCTCTTCTTGAACACTGTCAGGCTTGGGGCTGTGACACCTCCCTGGGGAGCCTGTTCCAGTGCTCCTCCACCCTCTGAGGGAAGAACCTTTCCCTCATGTCCAACCTAAACCTACCCTGGCACATCTTCCTGCCATTCCCTTGGGTTCTGTCATTGGTGAATAAAGAGAAGAGATCAGTCCCTGCCCCTCCTCCTCCCCTTGTGAGGAAGCTGTAAACTGCAATGACTTCTCACCTGACTCTCCTCTTTTCCAGGCTGAATAAACCAAGTGACTTTAGATGCACCATGTACGGCTTCCCGTCCAAATCCTTCACCAGCTTTGTAGCCGTCTTCGGGACACTCTGCAGTAGCTTAATATCCTTTTTATCTTCTGTTGCCCAGACCTGCACACAGTGCTCCAGGTGAGGCCACACCAGTGCAGAGCAGAGCGGGACAATCACCTCCCTCGCCTGGCTGGCAATGCTGTGCTGGATGCACACAGGACATGGGTGGCCCTCTTGGCTGCCAGGGCACTGCTGGCTCATGTTCGAATTGCCGTAGACCAGAACCCCCAGATCCCTCTCCACAGAGCTGCTCTCCAGCATCTCATCCCCCAGTCTGTATGTACAGTCATGGTTACTGTGTCTCAGGTACAAAATCTGGCACTTGCCCTTGTTGAACTTCATGTGGTTGGTGATTGCCCAGTTCTCCAATTTGTCCAGATCCCTGTGCAAGGCCTCTCTGCCCTCGAGAGTGTCAACAGCTCCTCACAGTTTTATGTCATCAATGAACTTAGTATTCCATCAAGTCCTGAGTCTAAGTCATTTATAAAGACATTGAAGAGAGCTGGCCCTAAGATGGATCCCTGTGGAACCTGCTAGTGACTGATCCCCAGCCTGACATAACCGCATTTACTAGAACCCTTTGAGCCCAGCCCATCAGCCAATTGCTCACCCACTGCATTGCGTGTTTACCCAGCTGTGTGCTGGACATCTTGTCCAGAAGGATACTGTGAGAGACAGTATCAAAGGCTTTACTGAAATCCAAAAAGATCACATCAACAGGCTTCCTTTGGTCAGCTAGGTGGGTAATCTTTTCAATAACTCCCAGAACAATATTCTCCATGATTCTGCCAGACACAGAAGTGAGACTGACTGGCCTGTAGTTTCTGGGGTCATCCCTGTTGCCCTTCTTGAGAACTGGAACAATATTCGCCAGCTTCCAGTAAACTGGGAACTCTTCAGGTTCCCAAGAGTGTTGAAAAATCGAAGAGATCTTGCTATGACATCAGCCAGCTCTTTAGGCACCCTTGGATGAATCCCATCAGGCCCCATAGACTTGTAGGGCTCTAGCTGGAGTAGCAAATCCCGTACAAATTCTGGATTCATTGGGAGTTTATCATTCTCACAGCCATAGTTCTCTAGCCTAGGGATATTGGGGACCCCAAGTTCATCTTTGGTGCTGAAGACCAAGGTGAAGAAAGCATTAAATGTCTTGCCTCTGTCTATGTCCCTGTTTATGAAGTCACCATGCTCAACAAGTAATGGGCCAATGTTATTTCTAGTTTGCCTTTTGCCATTAATATATTTTTAAAAGCCCTTTTTATAGTCCCTCACAGTACCGGACAGCTTCAATTCTAATTGAGCTTTGGGCACATGATTTTCCTATCTACAGTGGCCAGCAGCATCTCTGTAGTCCTCCCATGACATCTGACCTTGCTTCCACTGATCATATACTTTCTTTCTTAGCTGTAGTTCAATAAGATGATCCCTGCCCAGCCAAGCTGGCCTTTTGCCTTGCCTGCTAGATTTCTGACATTTTGGAATTGCCGGGTGCTGCGCTTTTAGTAGGTGTTACTTAAAAAGTGACCAGCACTGCTAGACCCCAGCACTTTCAGAAACTTCTTCCCAAGGGACCTTCCTACACAGTTCTCTGAGCACCCTGAAGTCTTGCTCTCCTCATATCCAGAGATGAGATCTTGCTGTCAGTTTTCCTCCTGTTAGCACAGATTTAAAACCTGACTGCTTCGTGGTCACTGTGCCCAAGGGAGCCACCAATCATCACTTCACTCACAAGAACCCCTCTGTTAGTGAGCAGCAAATCTAGGAAGGAATCTTTCCTGGTTGGTTCCCTTAGTACCTGTTCCAAGAAGTTATCTTCCAGATGCTTTAGGAATCTTCTGGACCTGTTTGTACCAGCTGTTTGATATTCCCAGTTGACAGCTGGCAAGTTGAAGTCCCTCATAAGCACAAGGGCAGATGACTTGGAGGCTTCACTTAGTTTCCTAGAGAATAACTCATCAGTGTCATTGTCCTGGCTGGGTGGCCTACAGTAGCCTTCCACAATGACATCGGCTTTACTTGTCTGTCCCTTTATCATTACCCAGAGGCTCTCAACTTTGCCATTACCAACTGCCAGCTCCATGCATTCCAGCTCTTCTGCTACAAACAGTGCCAGCCCCCGCTGCCTCTCCTACCCTGCCTATCCCTCCCTTCTGGATAGCCTATAGCTGTCCATCATGGCACACAGGACTCATCCCACCAGGTTTCACTAATGCCAATTATATCATATCCCTGGGATCAGGCCAAGGATTCTAGCTCATCTTGCTTTTTCCCCATGCTGCATGCATTAGTGTAGAAGCACTTCAAGTGTGGTTGACTGTGCCCTTCACCTCATGGTGCAGTCTGAAGAATCTCACTGTGACGCAGCTCCTCTGGTGTTGCTGTGCCATCTCGTTTCTCATCATTGACTGGACTGGTACTGCCTCCTTCCCCCTTCCAATCTAGTTTAAAGCCCTATTCGTCAGCCCTGCTGGGCCATGAGCAAAAATTCTTTTCCCATAAGGATGACTCTGCTTTCCAAAGCAGATGGGACCAGGTGATCCACACAGATCCTTGCAGACTTCTGTGATTCCAGTGGCCTTACGATTGAAAACTTCAGTTTATCCAGTTGCCATGGTTATCAAATGTACTATACTGAACAAGCTTGCAGAAAATGTTAAAATACATAAAAGAAGAAAGTGGTACAGGTGTTGCTTCTCTATTTTAAAGTGTGAAATGATCAGGGATATTTTCCTGTTGCTTGGGTTTTTCAGTTAGACTGCTACGCCTTATTCCGAGTCATACACTTGCTATGTTAGGGTAAATAAGGTCATTAGTTAACTAAGTGAACAGGTGAAAAGAGCATTAGCTCATGTACACATCTATACTATAATGTAATGAAACTGCAAAAGCTAAGAGTTTTGAATTTGTCTCAACAGCAGCAAGAAGGGATTGTAGAAAAAAAAATGAGCCACTGATTATCCAAGGACAGGCAACCAATCTTATATAACGAATTCCTCATCAGCTGAGCAATTACTTTAATTCCAGTGGCTGTGGTCCAAATCTCTCTCTGGTTCTGTGAAATAACTGAAGGATGAGCTTCTGTTTGAACCTAAGATGGTCATACCTCAACTTGCTAGTGGGGAAAAGACAGAGTCATGAAGATACGTGATTCCTGCACAGTAGAAAACTATCAAAATATGAAGTTTCCAAAGTATTTCATCAATCTGATATTTCTGTTAGGCTTGCACATAATTATTTTTGTTCTGAAGAGTTGATGAGGAACTATCTTTTAGATAGTTACTGGCATTCCAGATTGATAAAAACTTCTGTAGTGTACTTCGTATGAGAAAACTTACAGAAAACAGAAAACCATTACCATAAACATTTAGTGACAAAACCTAGCATCTAATACAATGACTGGAACTACATAATCAACTCCTCCTGCTACTTGTTTGTATATACTCAGGGATTTCATTGGTAATTGCATTAAGATTTGAGAATGATCAAGTGTTTGGTACATCCTGTTACACAATAATGGGTGGTACCTTGTTTATCCCCCAGCTATAGACACGGGTCCAATTTACACAACAATTACTCAGAAGTGATTTAAGAAAACTAAAGGAAGATTAATTAACCTCGCTCAGGAAACAGTCTTGTTCCCATAGTGTTGTTCACTTCAGCCTCATGCCCCAAGAGTAAAAATCCAATTAAAATGTGAAGCCCAGATACTAAGATCGAGATTCTACAGTACATTTTTTATACATGTAACAGAATATATACGCCTCATTGTAAGCAAGCACTTCATGTCTGCTGCCCCACTGATGATGAAACAAAGAAATGTAGCCATTTTGAAAATAAATACCAAATTCTATTGGAAAAAACCCTGAAAGGATGAACTAATTATCCTGCTAGTCAAGACCCAAGTCAATTTAATTTGAAAGATCATTACTAGCATGCAAAGGAAGCTTCAAAATTATTCTAGACATATTCAACTCTCTTTCTGGTATGTACATGTAAAGTTAATACAGAAGAGACAGTTTCAAACCAATGGCACATGGTTTAATGAAGTATTAAATAAAACAGTCAATCCGTGACCTTGTTATTAAAGAGTTCTATTTCATCAGAACAAGAGATGTTCGTTGTTTTGAAAGAACAAATGACAAGCCTGAACAAATTAAAACAACATTCTGCAGCTTCTTAATAAGTGTTGCATTCACTTTGCATCTAAAAACATGCTGTCTCTTTTAGCATGCCTTTTTGTCCCCTAACAACATCTCTTAAAGCATACTCCACCAGGACTACTGTTTAAAGATGATAACTCCTTGTTTTCAGCTAATTTCACTGTATGACTATACAAGCAAGTTGGGTATGTTGGAATGTTTACTCTTTCACCATGTTGGCAATTTAAAAGATGGCAAAATTTTAACTTGTCTGTCCATTGTGCTACTTCTGTGCAACAAGCCAAACAGTGTGAGTGAATCTGTATCTGATAGCAGAAATGACAATATCTACAATTACTTGAAGAAGTGCAGTATCAAAATTATATCTCATAGGAACTCCTCTGTTTACATATTCAGTATTGATGTTTAATTAAAAAGTGAAATATCAATTTAAAACAAAAAAAACCCCAAAGATTCCCTACAAAAATTTATTTCAGGAGTCAATTTCAAAGCACAATTAAGGCTAAGGTACATGACAGGGATGGTTTGATTACTTACAAAAATAAGTTTGCAATGAAAATGAAGTTATCTGGATTACTATTACAATCAAAATTGAAGTTCTATCAAGCTGAGGCATAGAAATGTACAGTTGGGATAAGCAAAGCAAAAAAAAATTGCCTGCCATATAACGATATGACAAAACCAAAAATGAAGTAAAGACTCCTGCAAACAGTTAAGTGTAATCTGAGACAAAACACCTAAGTCTTCCTTGAAATTAGTTAACAGTTTGGAGGAATATAGCTATAAAAGGGCAGTTCAGTTGCTGTTAATATGCCGCCAATTCTAATCACTGTGAGTGCTGTTACTAAGTTAACTAAGGCTCTCAACTTGAGAGTGCTCCATGTGAAAGGACTACTATGGTTTCTTAAGAATCTTAGTATACAAGAAGTTCACTAGGAACTTTCTGAGAGTTAAGTTCTTAACTATCAGGACATCCACAGAGCAGCTGCTAATTTGGTTACCTGAACTAACTTCCCTCATCTTGTTTTCATTTGCACATTTGTTGCTATAATATATATTTACTCTATATTTCTAAAGCTGTGAGACACTTCATATATAATCAAAATTTCACTTTAGAAATTCCTGGCTTCTTAATAAATTACAGCCTATCCATTTCAAATAAGTTTTACTGGAAGTTTTTATTTAAAAATCTGAGTTGGAGATGCCTGAGTATTCATTCTGTGTCACAGAAAAGATTCTTTTCTGCACACACTGGAAAAAAAAGAAATTTTAATAGCCAGGGTTTCTAAAATCAATTGTTACTAAGAGGAACATTACATCTTTTTTGCTACACATTTTTCTATTAAGTGGAAAAAAAAAAAAAAAATCCGTAAGTGAGCTCCTGAAGTTCTGACCTTTACATTTAGTCTATATGCTAATCTTTCCTAGTTAGGAAGCAGTTCCCCAAACCATCAATATGTGACACTAAGCATAAGCCTGCTCGGAGATTCAAAGAAGTAACTTTGTAAACATGGAAGTTTTCAAACTGATTTTTGTTTAAAAACATTTGAAAACTCATTGTTTTCAAGAATTTCAGCCTGCCATAGAATTTATCTTTCATATTCCTATATAGTTGCTTTCTTCTATGTTATCAATAAAAAACTAACAGTGACCTTCCTCCTAGAAGGTTAAACTTCTAGCTTCTATTTGAAACGCTGGAGTGCCTTTTCTCAGTAGAAATGCTACATATACGTGCTGCCAGCAACGAGAAAGAATACACTATTGCTCTGACCCTTCATTAGTCAGAGGATCTTGGCAACAGCAAGAGTGCTTGTATACGATCTCTGCATGAAAAACTGTTTTCAAAGGTAACCTTGCCAAGGGCTACATTCTGTCTTGGCAAAAGGAAGCAAACTTTACTTTTCCACCAATCAGTTCACTCTGCATGAGAAACAGGTGTTATGACAGGAAAAGGGGCTTGGAGCAGGAACAAAATAAAATTATCTAAAAATAACTTTGGTTTGGAAAAAAAACAGAGATAATAAGCCTGCAGGGCTTACATGTTTTTGCAAAATGCAAATCATGAAAACTGTTTAAGGGATTAAATGCTCTTTTTAAAAAATGACCGTGGAGATTATAATCATTAATTAAAATCATGTAAATAATACTCTGAAGGAACTCTTCCTTTTTATCTCATAGGTTTCAAATAGCCTAATGGTAAAAGGTTTAGTCTCAAAAGAGCTACTCTAATTAAAACTAAAAAAAAATAGTATAATTAATAAATCCGAGTAAGCTTGCAATCTCATCCACTTGCTATGACAATTTTTTAACAGAGAAATAAAATTATATTTTAAAGTATCATTATACGAGGTTACAATGGGCTATTTTCTCACATGTCCCATTATGTATTTTCAATCAATTTAATTAAGTGCTGTTAATAAAACCTTCTTGACTTGTGGTCAGTCATTACCTATATTCCTTAAAACTGTGCATTTGACAGCATTTCTTCTGCCCATATTGTAATACCTTCTGCCCTTCCCCTGTAGTGATACATACTTGAAATAAACAAAAGACAGACTTCGTAAAAATAATTACAAAACAAAATATACTCATACAGCATGTGTATTGCCTCTATATTCCACAATTTCTCCAATGGAATACAGAGGTGGGATATTGCCCTTTCTACTCACTTTTTTTCAGACCTTCAAATTATTCTGGCAAAGGAGAGAGAGATCTCTCTTGTGTATCACACACTGAGGCTCAGTTAAGATGTTGTCTTTTTCATGGAAGGAAAACAGGAACTCACTTGCTCCCTGTTGAACTCAAAGTATGCTTTTAGGAGTCCCTAACTGTGTTTACTGTACCTGTATAGACATATGATTGAATCTTTTTTCAAGAGGTACAGTAAACCAGAAGGTAAGAGAACATTTAATGATCTAACATCAATTGCATTGACACTAGAAGAAAAAATGTTTTCTAAAAATAAAGCATGAAAAGTTTGAATTATGTTAAAAACTATTTTCCTGTCTTGAAGTATATTGACAAACTGATTCTTTTAAAATCTGATTGATTTTGTTTTCCTGAATTTTACCAGAGTAATTGTTATCTTGAGGCATTTCACTATAATAAGAATGATAACAAAATATTACTGATGGACTGGAATATATTTAAAAATGTATTTTAGAAGAAAAAATAAATAAATGCAGGTAAAAACCACCTTTGACTTCAAATAAACCTATGAACATCTGAAACAAAACTAAGAAAAATTCAACCTATTTTTCCATTCATCCTGCTACTATATAGCAATTTGTTACTGTTACACTTCAAACAAATACAATCCAAATAATGCAAGTAAATAACAAAGTAAAAAAGCATGCTAGTTGTTCTTTTTCATTTTTTAAGTATCTGACATGGTAAGAAAAAATATGAAAGATGCGAATAGAACACATTGATAGAAGATGGTGAAAAATATTGCTTTGAATTTGAGTAGGAAACCCATTTGCAATTTATCTAAAAGCCACAAACACTGTTTGTACTGCTATGTGCTCTTAAATTATAAATCCTTGCTATATTCAGTGTTACTCTCTCTTCACATAACCCCCAATAATTAAAAGTCTAATAACTTTTAAATTCTAACAGGATTATTTTCATAACTTATTTTAAGTGCTGTACTGACAACTTAAAACATCTTCCAAAATAGCACTCTCGCTGCATTTTGATTTATTAGACTATGCAGAGACCTGTAACCCAAAAGGACATGTATATGTAACTGTAATAATGTTCAACAAGTTCTCAAATCCTAAACTTTGAGGATGTCTCTATTTTAAACATCTCAGGGCATACAGAATTCTCATTGTAGAAGAGCAGTTAGCATGGAAAAAGCAAAGGCACCCTCTTAGTTTTATTTTAGATTGAAATGCTCGATAAGCTAACCCAGTTGAATTGTTTGCTGTAATCTAAATAAACATGAAATCAGATTGACTAGACAACATAAGAGAAGACACACGGTGCTCTTAAACTGAACATTTAAAATTCCATTTGTGCTTAATAACAAACCACAGATTATTAGATAAAGTGGAATGTCCAAACTACTCAGTACATTAGTATAATCTACTAACCCCTAAGTTCTGTATTATAATCATGTAGGCAGCCCATATTATCAGAAATGGTGAGTAAATTAGAAGAAATATATAATGGTTTTGTAAGGAATTTAGTGTATTGTACTGCCAATCTGGAACTATTCAATAACAGACACTTATAAAAATTTCCTTGACTTATATCATTAAAGCACAAGGGTGATAAATTAACCTCTAATACTCAAATATGCTTTTCCCTCACCCACTATTCTGTACGAATTAAGTGCCATGAGACTACTGAGTTAAAAAAAAGACTCAAACCACATGGGAAATACACTCATGCATACACAAGTTAAAAGTATCTCTAGATTTTTCAAACACAAAATGAATTACATACTCATCGGTCATTGTTTGAATCTTCTACAAAGACTGAGAAATTATGAACTTGGTAAATAGTATGGGAAAATATGAGTAAAACCCAGTAATATCTGTACTACTTCTAAACAGTTTTATAAGAAAAAAAAAAATTCACAAAAATGACTGTTCTTAATTCCTAGGTGAACACGTCAGTCACACCTTTTTCCACCATGCATGCGGAAGGATGGCCAACACTGAGTCTATTTTTTTTTAAATTATAGTGCAACCAACACTTTTTTTTTAACTTCATGATATTTTAAACTATCAGTTTAATCTCTCCAAATGCCATTTATAAACTTATGATTATAAAACCCTGTAAAAAAAAATAATAGTTTTCCATTCACTTTTAGAAAAACAAACTTTGCTTTTGAAAGGGAAGAAATTCACAAAAGAACTTCACTCTAGAAACTGTTTTGCCCACAAATAAGTAAATAATGTAATATTCAAAGTCTGTAAAGAATGTTACTTTGTGTGATCAAGAACAACGCTGTCAATTAAAATTCCCCCCTTGATATGCACTGCACTGATTCAACATTGCTAATTTTACTTGATTCTAATTAAATAAATGTGTCAGAACAACTTTTGGTTGTACTTCATCTAATATAAAACACGGACATCATAACTGAGTCACAATCTTCTCATGCACGAACTATAGTGTAAAGGAAGATCACAGAGTCAGACACACAGAACACCCGTTTCTTCTTTCCATGGTATCTAGATTGTGAAAACAACCTTACACAGGGGCAGTTCAACTGAAAAACAAAATAAAACAAAAAAACCCACGAAAAAACAGAGGGGGTTAAGCCACAGAGATTCTCAGTGCTACAGTATCTTGAACTACTCGTAATACAAAGCTTGGCAATAATAAAATCACGTTGCTTTGGTGAACACTACTTTAAATGATATGAAGACATATTGGGTGAATGTTGAAGACAGGCCAAAGCGAGAAGTCTGCTGAAACATGCTGGGAATACAACACAGTGGAAAGGAAACTATCTAGGAGGCTCATGCAGTGTGTGGAAGACAACTTGCTGACACAGCTGGTTAGTGAGCCAACTAGGGAAGGTGCGCCCACAACCTATTCATAAACAGAGAATGACTTGTAGGGGATGCAAGTGTCAGAGGCCACCCTGGACATAGCAAACATGAAATGATCATGTTTTCTACTCTGGGAGAAGGAGGGCAGTCAGCAGAACTGCTACCTTGTACGTGTAGAGGGCAAACTTGGGCCTGTTCAGGCGCCTGGTTGACAGAGTGCCTTGGGACGCAGTCCTGAAGGGCAAAGGAGTCCAGGAAGGCTGGTGGCTCCTCAAGAGGGCTATCTTAGAGGTGCAGGAGCAGGCTGTCCCCGTGTGCTGGAAGATGAGTTGGTGGAGTTGGAGACAACCAGCCTGGCTAAACGGTGATCTTTGGCTGGAACTCAGGAATAAAAGCAAAGTTTATAATCTTTGGAAGAAGGGGCAGGCAACTCAGGAGGACTACAAGGATGCTGTGAAGTTCTGCAGGGAGAAAATTAGAAGGTCTAAAGCCCAACTAGAGCTGAGCCTGGATACTGCTGTAAAAGGCAACAAGAAATATTTCTATAAATACATTAGCAACAAAAGGAGAGCTAAGGAGAATCTTCACTCTCTAGTGGAGGTGGGGAGAAACACAGTGACAGAAGATGAGGAAAAGGCTGAGGTACTAACTGGCTTCTTTGTCTCAATCTTTAACAATAGGACCAGTTGTGCTCAAGGTACCCAGCGTCCTGAGCCAGAAGACATGGATGGGAAGCAGAATGAAGCCCAAATATTCCAAGGGGAAATGGTTAGTGACCTGCTACACCACTTGGACACCCATGAGTCTATGGGACCAGATGGAATCCATCCAAGGACACTGAGGGAGCTGGCGGAGGCAATCATTAAGTCACTTTCCATTATCTGTCAGGAGTTCTGGCAAATCAGGGAGGTCCAGGTTCAGTGGAAGTTACACCAAATGTGATGCCTATCTATAAGAAGTGCTGGAAGAAGGATCCAGGGAATTACAGGCCTGTCAGTCTGACCGCGGTGCCAGAGAAGATTATGGAGCAGATCATCTTGAGTGCCACAATGCAGCACATACATGACAACCAAGTGATCAGGCCCAGTCAGCATGGGTTTATGGAAGGCAGGTCTTGCTTGAGCAATGTGATCTCTTTCTATGACATGGTGACCCCTTTAGTGGACAAGGGAAAGGCTGTGGATATTGCAACCAAGACTTCAGTAAAGCCTTCAACACCATTTCCCACAGCATTCTCCTGGAGAAACGGGCTGCTCATGGCTTGGATGGCCATACTTTGCGCGATGGATAAAGAACTGGCTGGATGGATAGGCCCAAAGAGAATGGACTCAATCCAGCTGGCAGGCAGTCACAAGTGGTGTTCCCCAGCGCTCTGTACTGAGGCCAGTTCTGTTTAATCTCATTATCAATGATCTGGATGAGGGGACTGAATGCACCCTCAATAAGATGGCAGATGACACCAAGCTGGGTGGGAGTGTTGATCTGCTGGAGGGTAGGAAGGCCATGCAGAAGCATCTGGACCAGATGGATCATTAGGCTGAGGCAAACTGTATGAGGTTTAACAAGGCCAAGTGCTGGGTCCTGCAATTGGGTCACAACAACCCCAGGCAGTACTACAGTCTCAGGGAAGAGTGGCTGGAAACCTGCCTGGCAGAGAGGGATCAGGGGGTGTTGATCGACAGCCAGCTGGATATGAGCCAGCAGTGTGCTCAGGTGACCAAAAAGGCCAACAGCATCCTGGCTTGTATCAGGAACAGTGTGGCCAGCAGGACTACGGAAGTGATCGTCCCCCTGTACTCAGCACTGGTGAGGTCACACCTTGAATACTGTGTTCAGTTTTGGGCCCCTCATCACTACAAGAAAGACATTGACGTGTGGGAGCGGTGTGGCAGAATGCAACCCCCCTCTCTCCCCCAGTTTGGAAGGAGTAGGCACATCTCCCTCTTTCTCCGCTACTTGAGGCTAACAGCTTCTTTTGTGTGGCCCAGAGCACACTACCCAGGCCCATTAGGAGAAGGGAGTGCCGAGCCGCTGGGCACCCACAGGCAATGTGGGGGATGTTTGGAAGGCTTCAGGGGCACCCACAGTCAGTGTGGGGGGTGCAGAGAAGCTTCTACAGTGACTCCAGTCAGGTCTGATCAGATAAAAAACGGGATTCTCGTCGGTGACTCCGCCCATTGTCGCGGGTCCCTCGGAGCACGAGCTTGGCCACTGCCGCTGGGAGCCACGGGCCCCCACCGCTCCCCGGGACTGAGACTCCGCTTGCCTCGCCGCCACGTGTGTAAGTAAAACGTCTCGCAGGATTTCGAGTATATTCATACTTTTCATGCACATTTGCACATATATTTTCCGTGCACATTTGCACGTGTACTTCAAATTATTTCCTCGCACAATTGCGAGTGTATTATAAATTTACCCTCGCGGAATCTCGAGTGCACACTTCCCGTACTCACTACGAGTACGTGTATCTCTTTTAAAAAAATAATCCTGCACCGTGTTTGGCAAGTGTGTGCTTCTCCGGGACCCACGAGGCCGGCTCCGGCATTGTTTTGGTGCAGCCACGTGCATGCACACTCTGGACCGCCTGTTGTATTAGTTGCTGCCCCTTCAAATTATTTCCTCAACTGATATCCAAACCTGTATTTAAGTCACTTGTGGAGTGCTAAAACCCTGTTTCTCACTGGTTTAATAAAAGTTGTTGTGGACTCTGTTGTCCCTTAAATTAACCTCGGGGTGCCTCTGTGTAATATTTCGTGACAAGCGGGTTTAGAGAAGGGCAATGTAGCTGTTGAAGGATCTGAAGCACAAGTCTTATGAGGAGTGGCTGAGGGAACTAGGACTCTTTCGCTTACAGAAACAGAGTCTGAGGGGAGACATCATTGCTCTCTACAGTTATGTGAAAGGAGGTTGTAGCATGGAATGTGTTGGTCTCTTCTCCCAAGAAACAAGTGACAGGATGAGAGGAAACCACCTCTAGTTTCACCAGGGGAGTTTTAGATTGAATTTAGGAAAAACTTCATCATGGAAAGGATTATTTGGCATTGCAACAAGGCTGTCCAGTGAATTGGCTGAGTCACCATCCCTGGAGGTGTTTAAAAGATGCATAGATGAGGTTCCTAGGGACAAGGTTTAGGGGTGGACTTGACAGTGTTAACAGTTGGACTCGATGAACTTAAAGGTCTTTTCCAACCAAAATGTTTCTAAGGTATTTTAGAATGATCAAGGCAAGAGGAAAGCAGGACTTCAGTTCAATAGAATTTCAACTGCTTTTAATGTGATGTTGACCGTCTACAGTATATGTAAGTCCTTCTACATACATTTCTTTCAACATTACAAACTTATTCAGTGAAATTCAAATAAATTTATGGCAAGAAATGAACTTGAAATCTGCAAGGTGCACTTTAGAAAGCAGTTGTGAGATGTTAAATTCATTGACTATTGCTAAAAGTGACTAATTATTTTCAATATGTAAAAAGAGGAAAACCGCAACTTTTTATTTGTTTGGATAATTGTTCAACTATTAGAATTTATACAGGAAGCACTGCAAGGCAAATATATTTTTGCTCAAAGCAACAAAGTCCAGCAACATTTCCTATGCAACTGAAAAATACTCTTGAGGCATGTAACAATATAAATGTATCTGTATGACTTCCAAGCCTCACCCACTTAGTAAGTCTCTGGAGAAGACATATTTGGCACATTTTGTAAAAGTGTATTTATTTCATGAAGAAGTAGTACTCTTTCTTATAAAGAACAGTTGCTAAACATTCAAATTCCTTCCCACCATGAAGTTAGCTAGAGTTAAAATTTATGTATAGTAATGACTTAAGTTCCTTCAAATAACTTTAATATCTATTCTATGATCTGTGATCTAGGGAGTTCTGCATGATCTGGTAAAGACTGACACTTTCCACTAACAGTTATATGATTGCAGAACCAGTAAATACAGCAGTGAATCATATTTGACATGCACAGTAAAAGGTCTGTATCCATTAATTTGACTGTTTTTCTCAATTTTCTCTTACATTGCTCAGTTACTGAATTCAGGGGATAAGAGGAACGGTGCTGAAAATGTTCAAGAAGGAGAATTTTAGAAATGATAACCAGATCATTTTTCATCACTTTAGACAATAAATTCTCTCTCATATTCTTCTGTACTCATACAGCAAGACTTCAGTTAGAAGACAGTTCTTCGAATTTATTCTGAGGTGGGTTTTGAAGTGTGACTGCAAATGCAGGACTATTCAGGATATAAATATGCTGAACATTACACCCTTAATTGTAAATTTGATTTTTACTGTGGAATTTGTAAGCACAATACCCCCAACAGGCATAAATTTCTATGCTAGTTTGTAGTAGCAAATGTAGATAGTATAGTAAGTTTGTTCTTAAAGCTTTTGATGTGAATCGAATTCAATGGAACCAGATTGAGTTGAATTGAATTTAAAAATGCTAACAAATAAAGAGAGAGACTATGTCATCCTTACATCAACAACTTGTTTTGAGGCATAGCTGAAGGACAATGCATTTGAGAAGCTCTTTGGAACTTTGCTTTAAACATTTAATTATTAATTAAGTACCACAGTCTAAAGACAAATAAATTCTATATGTGTACACAGACACAGTGTTCATTGGCTGAGACTTAATTTCCAAAAGACACACAGAGACTTCTCAGTGAACAATATTGATATTTAGCTCATCATACTGAGCCACTGGTTGTACCAACACACTTGAGCCTTTCCATGTTCCACTATTAATTACAACACATACCAGCATTCTCTGGTTCCTGCCAAGCTTCAGACAGAGCTCATTCCGTGCAAGCTGAATGCTAGGTCCACTCAAAGGAGCTCAAGGAGTGCATGGGACAGTGTTTTGTATGCAGAGCTCAGCTGCTGGCATAATGTGCTAATGTAGTACTGCTCCTAGTTAATTCTTCTGATTTATGAAGTGGCTTTTGAACTACATCAAGTTACTTTTCTCTCAAACTTCAGTATTACTCAGCATAAGTGAGGAAATACTTAATTACTGAATGAGAAAATAGAAGTTTTACCCTAAAAAATTAACTTTTAACTTGCTCCACAGTACAGAACAGGCTGTGGAAAATGAAACCCCATATACTATCAGGACAAATTTAAAAGAAATGGAAGTTACATATACTATAGT
This sequence comes from Streptopelia decaocto, assembly GCF_964273445.1. Taxonomy (NCBI): domain Eukaryota; kingdom Metazoa; phylum Chordata; class Aves; order Columbiformes; family Columbidae; genus Streptopelia; species Streptopelia decaocto. Next base: position 44,544,341 of record NC_138657.1, read on the forward strand.
ATATAGAGAGTATGATATATAGTTTTTTTGTGATCTAGAGAAGACTGACAGTTTAATTCCTTTTTATTTCAAAAATATATTCCTGGTATTTGAAAGGGATATATGTAATATCCACACTAGACGTCTCAGCCCAGCCCCAAAGTTTGCACCAAATCATTTCTATATTATTGACTAGAGAAATGGGATAATAAAAATCCCATGCAGCAGTGTGCACAGCAATGTGACTAACTTATTAAGTTCTGAAACTACATTTATTGGATAGAAACTAGAAATGAAGCTAAGAAGTACCAACAGTAACCTATCAATGAATTGTGCCTGCTTATAGCTCAGCTCCAAATTACAGTCTGTCCTAAGCAATTATTTGGAATGTCCAGACATTCGGTTTTCCATGGAAATTCTCCATTTTAGTCTAAACCTAAAAAATACTTTTGCAATATCAAACAAATATAATTCAAAGGAGGCTTGAAGTTGTCCTTGGCAAATTCGGTTCATCAGTGGATTAGAACATTCAGTATAGATTGTGTTGATGCATGTCAGTAGACTTGAAAAATGAGAACAAAACTAAGGCAATGTGAGGAACTTGAGTAATTTTTAAAAGTCTGGAATATCTAAATATGTCAACTTGAAACCCTCATACTTTAGCTGAATTCAAAGCCACTGCTTGTTAGCATCCCATTTCTGGAAAAGGCCTCAGATTTGTACAGATGTGAAATGTAGCTACAAGTAATCTATCTTACAGATTGGGCCTTGAAAGTTCTCTAAGTCAGAAATGGTTGGGAAAGATGACCCCATGCCTAAATATCTACATCAGAGTATTTTATGTAGAAGATCTGCTGATGACAGCATCCTAACTGAATCCTTCATCTCCTTCGCTCTCTTAAAAAAAAATGATAACAAAAAAAAAAAAAAAAGAAAGAATTTTACAGTTAATCAAATGGTATGACTGAAATAAAAAAGATTGTCCATTTCACATTTCAGAAGGGCAAAGTTTCATTAAGTTCACGTCACCTTTTACTTTGTATGCTTAAATTTGCATTATATGCAGCTTTAGATGTTGTACTATGAAAAACAATATATATGGTTTACTCATGCACTTTTTAAAAGAAGCTGGCAAATGATTAATGTACACAGAACTTGGACAATACTCATTCCACAAACAAAATTCATTCATTAGAGGATAAGCACAAGCAAATTGATTAAGACAGAAATACATACATGATATGAAGGGCTTCTTGAATTTTAAGTATTTGGCTTCCAGATTCTTAATAATGCTTCCATTTTCATATTTAACAAATATATTTGATCCAATTACGGAAAAACAAATCAGTAATCACAGTGAAAAAAGACATTGAAAGTCTTCACTCACTTGCTCTTTGTTACGATTTTACTTAATTTTGGTGGGCTTTCACGATACTCTTTGGGAAAAAAACAATCAGACTATTCTTCCATATCATATTTGAACACGCCAAAAAAAAAAATATCTCCAAATCTATTATTTACAAGTAAGGAATATGTTAGTTTTCATTACCCAGAACTTCCAGGCGAATAAGCACAGCCCAAGTGAACCATGAAATTGGTATGACTTCTTCATTTTACATCTAACTGAAAACAGAGAAGTGCACAACACTGTGCACTTCCTTTAGTATCTGAATGTGTGTAATGTGGCTAATATGTTTATACAACTGGCATGGTTTGTACCTTATTGTTTGACAGATAGCCTATCACATACTTTCCTAAGATTAGCTTCTAAATCTGAAAACAAAGTTCATTTTAAATGTCTCAAAGTATTTCTCAAATCACAGTCCCAGATCTGCTTTCAGTATTCTCTGTTAGGTAGTGAGAGGCTACAGGCTTTTGCTTACAAGATAGCTTCTTGGTAGATAAACTGCGTATCACATAGTCTTTTGGGTTTCCAGCTTCATGAGAAACGCTGAGCTGAGGTGCTCATGCTGAGCACAGCATGAGTGAAATGAACAGGCCCACTCGTGTAATCTGCTATCCTCTCCTCCCACTCTCAAATTCATATGCACAAATAACATTGGCAGAAGAGGTACATAGAAGCTTATACCGATTCAGAAAAAGTGCACAAACTTAACTGTCATGCATTTCAAGATGAGGCACAAGGACTTCTAACACTAAGAATGACAGAATCAGGACTCAAGTAAGAGGTTTAATTACGCAGAAGACATGGTCACCATTCTTCAAAAGATGCTGCAAACTACGGGTTCAAAATTAGGAGAAAATACAGAAAATGGAAGTGTCGATGGCATGTATTTTTCTTCAAACATGAAAATTAAAACCTCACAATTTTGGATGACATTTTACTCCTTCAAAATGATTGTAGTGAAATATTTTGGTTTCAGCAGTGTATTTTATCATAGTGCATATACAGTCCGGTGACAATTCACACTAGCATTATGTTGCTAGCTTTGACAATGTAGCTACCTCAAACAAGTACTAATCTAAGCTCTTTATTTTCAACAGAGCCATCTGAGCAGCAAAACCTGCTTGAAATTCAGCAACATTTCTCACTGTTCCAGAATGACCTGTTTCGCACTAGAATGAACCAGTGAATTTATACATATAAACAACTATCTGCAGACAATGCTTTTCAGAACACAGACAGAAAGAAGCCAAAAAGGGTTAAGGTACTAAAGCCTAATTAAAGAATAGCTTAGTTTTCAACTGTCTGAAGTGAAAAATGAAAGTCGTGGTGCCCTTCTTCATTGATTTCATCTAATATGATTTTTAGAATAATTTTAATTACTTGTCTTAAGCAATTAACACACATAAATGAAAATACAAAATGAGATTTTGAGCTAATGTAACAGTATTGTGCCTTCCACAACAACTTATAGTACTAAGTTGGAACAAAATAAACTTATTATTCAATATGTCTTTCTGAGAATACTGTAATTATCTGAAGTATTAAAATACATGTATTTTCTGAACATGAAAAAAGCCAAAGTCTGCATATGTTCACAGATTTGACTAAAAAGTGTTTAAAAGATGGTTTAGAGCTATGCTAAAATGTTAGATTTACTCTTAAAATAAACATTGTTTCTATCTCTATTTTCGATTTATTTCTTAAGATAAAAACCTTTTCTAGAAAGGAAAAAAAAACCAAACAAAAATTACCTGTAGATATGTTAAAGCAGCACAAATATAAGCTTCAATTCAGCCTGGATTATATATTTTAAAAATGCATTATATAATTCCCAACAAACAGCTTTAGCCAAGATATACTCAGCTAATTTGAAAGAACTATGAAATCTCATCATATGAAAACTGAAAATTTCTTAAAAGTAACAACAACAACCACCAAAACCAACCAACCAAAAAAAACCACCAAACAAACAAGGGAAAAAAACAAACCAAACCAAAACCCACCAAACCACTCACACAGAAAAATACTTTATCCCAAGGATACAAAACCAGATGACCCTAAATTTGATCCAATGTATTACACAAATATCTGAGTTGTACTCTTATCATAGAAAATCACCCATGATTATCCGTTAATGTTGTTGCAATCAAAGTCTCTTAGTTACATTGTGCTTCTTCGCAAAGATTCTGTATTGAATAGTAAATACAACAATTCCCATTAACTAATGCCAAATGAGAAGGCCAGTTAATTGATTTTTTGTTTGTTCCTACTGTAGCAAATAGTCAACGATAAACCTAACGGAAGAGTTGGCACTTCATGATGCAATTACAAATTTGTTAATTTTTGACTACCTCACCTCTAAGAAACCGTACAATTGCTTATTGATTTATTGTGCCCTTTAAATATTTGGTGGCATCACAACCTTTACAATTTGCTTACTTTTAAGGTGCTTTCACTTGTTAGCGAGTCATCCCGTTGCATTAAGTTCGAAACTATTTAAGGTCTTTGATTTTAAAATTACTACAAAATCAGTATGAAAATTAATGGAAATTAAATATAAATCATCATTTGTCATAACTGAATTTCATTGTTATTGAAGTACAACCATACACACATCACTAAACATTTCACTGAAGCAAATTAGGCAAGAAAATAATTTTCTAGTCTGCAACAGGAAATAAAGCTGTTATAATCAAAACTCCTCAATTCTTAATATACGCTTAAGTAAGACAGAAACATATTAAGGCTAGTCATATATACACTTGTTTTGTAGAAGACAGAAATTCAGAAAGGTATCCAATATGTAGTACTAACAAGTAGCCAGTATATAACTGTAACAGAATTTTTGTGTCTGTTGAAACCTGGAGCTTGGATCTGCTGTGATTTTGACTGGATTTGCAGAGTCTGAAAGTGTGCTACTGGTAAGTTTCTGAACAGTGCTCATACAGGCACAGCTATTCAAGAGAAACACACAGGCCGTGGGAAGAGTACAAGAAGCCCTAATAGTTCCGTTTGTGCTTAGAACATAAAACTTCTTATCTCTAATGCCTGCTACAAGGAGCACAGCAGTATGGGATACTGTTTAACTTACTTTACCACATAACCTAACACGGTTTCCAGGAACACTGTACTTCAAAGAGTAGTAATATATTCTCAACTCCATTCAGGTACTTCCTTGTCCCTTCTTAAATTCCCAGTTGTACACAGGTTTCATGATGTCTTATTGAAATTAGAGTTTGAAGTCAATATCCCACATTTAACGCTGCTGAAAAATTACAGTACTGAGTTCATAAGTGACAGCAAAAGACAGTAATATTTGTTCACACATCTGGGTTTTTTGTCTTTTGTTTTTGTTTTTCCCTTTTGGTTGGGGATAATGTAAGGAGACTACACAAAGGAGGGAACACTAAAGCATAAAATCCTGTGTTATGAAATTTTCTCATAATCTAGAGAAGGATAATACTCTAACCTGATTACAAATAATGACCTAGTGGCTTTCACTTGTTATTTTTTCTTAGCAGATTTCACAAGTTTGGTCATTTTACAAATAAATAAAAATGATTCCAAGACTACAAATGTACCCTCTAGTAGAGGGGTGTAAGATGTAACTACTCCTACATTTATACAGTCCTAAAATTACATTCGGCCCTTTGAAGGCAACCACAAGGCTGATGTGGCCCCCAGCAAAAATGAATTTGACACCCCTGCTCTAGTATGAAAATCAAACTGTAATCATTCCATTTAATCTGTAGCATGTAAGATAAAGAAACTCAGCTTAAAATTTGCTCTGTAGCACCTACAGAAACTCCATGATTATAAGAAATTCTTCCTGCTCTGACAGAAGGTGGGAAAAATCAACAAATTTATGAGAACTTAAGACGTGGGCTTTTTGCAAGTTCAGCATTTGGAAGACACTCACAAAAAAGAAGGTCGTTCTTGACATACTTGTTTTCTATGACTTCCTGCAATCACTTGAGGGAGCTTTAAACTGAAAATGAAGTAAATTGGGAAAGACACCTTCATTTATTATATGTGAAGACAAGGGACAAAGTAAGCTTAAAAAAAGACTGGAAAATACAAGATAGGAAATGGGCCAACATTGCAAAGATGCAATATAGAACTACAGACATTACTGGAAGAAACATGGGCCAAATGCTTAAGAAAACAGAACTAGGAGTACCGGACACTCTGGAATTACAGAAACACGTTCATACATTGATCTTCTGGTTCAATTGGGCAAGAAATCAGGAAAGCACAATGTTTAATTTCATCCTTGTTCAGCAAAGCACTGAATTAAGCACTTGACTATAAGTTACTGCATTCACATTAAAGCTTGCTTGCTTTGCTAAACAGGAATATTTTCCTGCACTGTGAACTATCCAAACTGGTTTGAATTTCTTGAATATGACATAGCAGTGCATTACAGGAGACCAGAGAAGATCTTCAATGGAACTTTGGGAACTGGGCATAAAATACATGAATAAGGCTATTCTCTTGTACAACTCCTCTCCAGTATTGGGGGAAAAAACAGACTTGGCAACCTATGTTTAGTGCAGAAAAATAGAGGTAATTGTAACTCCCATAAAATAAAAATTCACACTTATCTTCATCAGCAAGCTTAGTGGAAAAGGTAAAAGAAAACAAATTTCTTTTTGTGACACTTTCTTTTCAATATTGAGGAACGTACTGCTGAAAATTCAGTGCTGGAAAACATAGTGCGATGCCTCCATCTGTAAGCTAAGCAGTTTCTGCTGCAGATTGTTTATAGTGTTTTTACTCTACCTAACTACTAGAATACTAAAGCTGTCATTGTAAACCTAAAACCTACCTATTAGTCCATTACAGTTCTTTATCTCAGAAAAAATCTCTCTATAAAGTATTAAATACATAATGTCTTAATTCAGTGCATTCTATCATTCAATCCATCTTATAGTTCTTTCGTCTATTCTTGTTAGCTCCATTTACCTTGGTTTTGAACCACCTAATTCATTAGCTGGCATATGACATATTGTCCTGGATAAAATTTTTCAACAAATGCATGTGAAACCTAGAACTCATTTAAAGTAGTCTGAAGTATAATGTTGTCTGCTACTCCACTTTGTGGGAACATTCAAAGGAGAAGGGGCGAAAGCCATGATGAATTATTGAGTGATGTGTCACAGTGTGGTCTGAGTTGACAGAAGATGCTTACTTATTCTCTCCCCCTCTATAAAGTGAGCCTCTGTTTCTGTTTCCGTATAATGACCAAGTTTATTATTTTATTTCCTCTCCATTAACATGAAAGTGCCTTCTCTATTTCATCTCAGGTCAACATGGCAAAAGTATTTAAAGGAATTAGGCAAGTGTACAGATGCAAGTCTTTCTGTTTGTGTGACAGGACTTAGGTTTACATTTAATATTGTGGGTTCTATATGTACCCGCTGAGTCCTTTCTACCTTATATTGTTTTCTATTGGTCCTCCTCAACTGTACAGAACACTTAGTATATCTACATTCTATTCTAGATTCTTTAATCCTGTCAGGGTGTCATATTGATTCTCTTTGAAATGAGACATACGTGTAGCAACAGGTAACTAAAGGAAGAACACATCAGCCCTAATACCAAAGACTCCAGTCTCCATACTCTACAGCACAAGACTCAGCTAAGCTTGCTTTTGAATTCCTGATGTTTGTATTGCCCTTGAAAGGAGCATTTTGAAAACAGTATATCACTCTGATGTACAGAAAAGGCACTGAACTTATTTGCAGGGAAATCCCTATGCAATTCAAATGCTATGATATTATTAAGAGAATTAAATACTTCGTATATACGCACACAAATCCACTCACACACTAGCACATATATATATGCAATGCATGCCTCTATCTGAGAATTTTTTTCTTGGCATGGGCAAAAGATTCTGTTAAGTAGTAATTGTTCCTTCTTTTTTTCTTTTCACACCCTGACAAAACTTAATGTGTTTCCTGACAATAGAGCAAAGGAATGGCTTTAGTAATGAAGCTTGAACGTGTTAAAAAGAGAAGGCATCATTTGCTCCCTACACACACATGTGATATATTTATTCGCTTAAGCAGATCATCTACTGAGAACAACTATTTGGCAATATAAGGATTTGTGGTTTGTTAGCAGAACTATGAGGTCTTTATGTGGTAAACATCAATGCCCTCAGTGGGCAAGGAATAATTGCATAGTGTCTCTTGTCCCAAAATACCTTTTATAATCTTTTGACCACAATAGCATACATAAATCTAGTTTGTGTTAAAACTCTATTAACAAAACAACTGTAAGGGTCTCTCCCATCCTAAAATATTACTGTACAATAATATTCTGGCTACATAACCAGCTTTGTATGAAAACATGTTGCAAAAAGCTTCAGGAGGTGTAAACATTCAGGCAGTAATCTATATAATTCTCAGAGGAAAATATATTTCCCAGTCTCATTCTTCTATTCCACATAAGAGTGGCAAACTAAAGAATATAAAATTCTAAATCTTTTGTGTGTGTCAATTATACTGTACGTAAGTCCCTGAGTCATGTTTACAAGACAAAGAACTGAAAATATTATTCCACTTGCTGACAACACAAAATCTAGCCAATATACATTTAGAAAGCTCATTGTTTTTAAGAACTGTAAATACTCTTTTCCCACAGATGTAGCTCATTCAGGAAACTGTCCCAGCTATAGTGGTCTATTATATTGGTTAATATCTTGAGGGAAAAACAAAACAAAACAAAAAAAAACCCTGCACATAATACTACTAGTCAGTGCTCATTTATAAGTCATTACACTCACTGCCATTTTATTTTTACAGTCTAATAAAGATGCTTTCAGTGCTCTGCCTATGAACAGTATTGTTTATATAGACTAGTAAAAAACATCTGACCTAAATGCCCACACACGTGGCACTAAAGAAAATGAACCCCTGTCAAGGGGTTCAACGAAAATGTAGAAAGAGTTGCCACTATATGAACAAGCGTACAGCTCTCAGAAATGAGGCATTATTACCCCTCATGCTCACCTTTTGTAAAATAGTCATGTACTCATAAAAGCTGGCTGGCCTTAGCACCGGAAGATTTTGTCTAGCTATGAAAAGAAACAGAAAAGTGTCCAAAAGAAGAAATACATAGTTTTCTGATGCCATTCTATATTTCAAATGAGCTCCCACACAACTTCCTGTGATTAATAAAAATAAGCTGAGATACTCAAGAATATAAAATTGAGTCCCAAACACCAAACAAAGAAATCTCACACACAGAGACATTTATATAAAAGTTTGATAAATCTGCCTCAGGAAATCCAGCACCTCATGTAGCACACAAGGTGCTAGCTCTCAATATTCCTCCTGCAGCAAGTGGAATATTCTTTCTTCTTGGAAAGAAATGGGATGAAGTATGTTTGCTTAAATCCTCTGATAATTGTTTAATGATCTGTATGAGCAAGAAGAATAACAGCAATTCCGTGTAGGTCTCTCCTACAAGTGAAATAGGAAAATGAGCTCCTGGTAAAACTCAAACACAAAAAGAAAACATGTAGAAGGTGAAAGCAGAGACAGGTAACATGTGAGGAATACAGAAACATCGTCTGAGCATCCAGGAACGATGTTAGGAAAGCCAAAGCCCAAATGAAATTGATAATGGTCAGCAATGTCAAAGACAGCCAGAAGGGCTTCTCTAAGTACACAGATGACAAGAATTCCGGGCGCTCTGCTGAATGAAGTCCAGAACACAGGACATGGAAAAGGCTGAGGTACTGAATGCCTTCTTCACCTCAGTTTTTATGAGCAGGCCCTCATGAATCCCAGGTCCCAGAGACCAGACAGAAAGTCTGGAGTTAGGAAGATGTACCCTTGGTGGAAGACACTTAATAATGCTTGAGGAAACTTGACATAAATAGGTACAAGGATGCTGATAGGATGCACTTATGAGACCTGAGAGAGCTGGCTGATGTCACAGCAAAGCCACTCTCAATAGCCTTTGAATGATCATGGCAACTGGGAGGTGTGCCTGAGGACTTGAGGAAAGCAAATGTCAGTCCTGCCTTCAAGAAGGACACAAAAGATGATCCAGGAAACTGCAGGCTGGTCAGCCTCAGATTTATCCCTGAGAAAGTGATGGAACAGCTAATCCTGGAAATTATTTCCAGGCACATGCAGTACAATAAGGTCATCAGGAACAGTTAGCATGGATTCAGCACAGGCAAGTCATGGCTGACCAACTTTATCCCCATCTATGATGAAACAACTGGCTTGGTAGAAGGCAGTGGATATTATCTATCTTAACTTCAGGCCTTCAACACTGCCTCCTGGTAAGATCCTCATAGATAAGCTGGTGAAGTATGGTCTGGATGCGCAGACAGTGGAACAGAGTGAAAACTGGCTGAATGACCACCTTTAGGGAGTGATGGTAAGTAGCATGAAGTCTAGCTGGAGGTGAACAACTAGCAGTGCACCCTAGCAGTCAATACTGGGTCCTCTTGAACATGTTCATTAATGATATTGACAATGGGGCAGAGTGCACACTCAGCAAGTTTGCTGACAACGCTGTACTGGGAGGAGGGGCTGACAAGCCAAAGGGTTGTGCCGCCATCCAGCAGGACCTGGACAGGCTGAAGAAATGGGCTGAGAGGAACCTCATGCAGTTCAACAAGGACAAGTGCAAAGTTCTGTACCTGGGGAGGAACAACCCCAGGCACTAGTACAGGTTTGAGAGAAAATCACCTGTGGATCCTAGTGGACACGAAGTTGAACAGGAGCCAACAACGTGCTCCTACAGCAAAGAATGCTGTGCTGCATTAGGAGGACTGTTGCCAGCAAGCTGAGGGAGGTGAACCTTTCCCTCTATTCAGCACTGGTGAGGGAACACCTGGAATACTGTGTCCAGTTCTGAGCTCCCCAGTAGAAGGTAGATATGAGCACACTCGTGAGAATCCTGCAAAGGGCCATGAAGATGATGAAGGAACAGAAGCACCGCTCCTATGAGGAAAAGCAGGGACAGTTGGGACTGTTCAGCCTGGAGAAGAGAAGGCTCAGGGGGATCTTGTCAATGTATATAAGCACCTGAAGGGAGGGTGCAAAGAAGGCAGAGCCAGGCTCTTTTCAGTGGTGAGAAGGGGAAGCGAAAAGACAGGCAGGGATGTACAATGATCATCTAGTTAAACTGCCTGACCACTTCAGGGCTGACCAAAAGCTGAAGTATGTAATTAAGGGCATTGGTCAAATGCCTCTTAAACACTGACAGGCTTGGGGTATTGACCACCTTTCTAAGAAGCCTTTTCCAGTGTTTGACCACCCTCTTGGTAAAAAAATGATTCCTAATGTCTGAGACAGCTTAGAACCATTCCTAGGTGTCCTGTCACTGGATTCCAGGCAGAAGAACTCAGCATCTCCCTCCCCTTCTCAGGAAGCTGTAGAGAGCAATGAGGCTACCTCTCAGCCTCCTTTTCTCCAAAGCAGACAAACCCAGAGTCCTCAGTTGCTCCACACAGGACATGCCTTCCTGCCCTTCCACCAGCTGTGCTGCCCTCCTCTGGGGGCATTCAAGGACCTTCACATCCTTCCTAAATTGTGGGGCCCAGAACTGCACACCATACTGAAGTTGAGGCTGCACCAACGCTAAGTACAGTGGGACAACCAGTTCTTTTGACTGGCTGAAGAAAATAGAGAGACAGAGATGCACATGCCTCTCGATTTTCTTCAGCCACCCTTCTGAATTTATCCAACATGGTTCACATTTCTCACTTGCTGCTTTCCAGAGCATCAGACACAAAGGAAGACACCATGAGAAATTATACATGGGAAACTGCGGTTGTAACCAAACGTGTCCTCTTTCTGCTTTGCAAGCATATATCACTGTGGTTGGCTTCAAATAATGCCCGAGTCAGACTCAGATTATGGAATGAAGAGCAGTAAGGCAATTATTTTGCCAGACATGGCATCTGGTTTAAAAACCTTCTGTGCTGAAAAAAATTGTTGAGAGTACGCATGGAGTTCCAGTTGATCATTTTAAAATGTTGAGATTAGAGATACTTCAAAAACTCTCTCCAATTCATGCAGGCTCTAGTGAAATCCAGCAGGACTCAGTGCAGTACATTGACAGAATAGAAACAGAAATAAATAGGCCTTGGCAGAAACTGCTGTTTCTCTCAATCTATTGTTTACGGAAAGATGCAACACAGAAAATTTCCAGGAAAGTTTGCTGATGTAAAGCTGAAAAGCACTACTCAAATTCTCATCTAAAGATCTGTTATGGTGACCAGGAAGAAACCTCTGTGTTTGCTCTTCAATAATTATGCCTGCCTGCTTCTGAGATGTAGCTAGACATATGTTACCACATAAATTCAGAGCACCTTGCATGCTAATATGAACCAAAGATCCTTGGTGTGGGATACCAGTTCTCAGGCCTCACAATGCAACTACTTAAATCTTATATTAATAAAGATAAGCCCTTGGCTATGGAGTCCAGATCTGCTTCTAATTTGATCATGTTTAAGGCTGATATGTGAGGGTTCACCAAGTACCCAATTTGAAAAATATTTCAAAAAATCTCTGCCATAGATTGGCAGAGGTACATCTCAATACTCAGGTAAGAAAAACTTCCATTCTTCATCTGAGGCTTGCTGCCAACACAGTGACTTTGCCAACAACTCTTGAGGTTCTTGAGTCTCTAAAAAGAAGTATCCTGGAGTGACAGTAGTCATGAGATACCATGAACCAGGAACGTAGCTATTACATATTATAGACCCAGAAAGGCCCATGCTCATCTGAAAAAGAAATCTGGACATAGCAGAAACAAAATAGGTGGCCACTAGACAAGAATATTGCTTGGAACAGTAACACACAAGCTCAATCTTAAATCAAAAGTAGTTAAGAACATATCTATAAAACCTTTTTGTCATGGCTTCACAGTACGCATGTATTTGTTTTGTTAGTAAAAGAGATAAAAGCCTGATACACTCAAAACTGAACTGTCATTATGTGAAAGATCTGGCATTCTTTTAGAAAGTTTTCTTCTTGTGCCATAAAGTAACTATGGAGAAGCTATGCAGAAGTTAGGGTAAGTGTTTTGGTTTGCTTGTGTGTTTTTTTGTATGTTTGGGGTTTTTTGTGTGTGCTTTTGTTTACGTTTTTTATTGCTTTTGTTTGTGTTGTTGATGTTTAGTTTTTTGTTTGTACCTTTGCCATTTTTTTGTTGGTTGGTTGGTTGATTTGGGTTTTTTTAAGGGGGTTGTGTTTGTTTCATTTTGTGTGTGTTGGGGTTTTTTTTTGTTTTTTTTTTTTTTTTGGTTTTGTTTTTTTTTTTTAAAGTCTTATTATGAAGATACACGACAGAAGTTCTTACATCCTAAAGCAGGAGCAAGACAATCCTGCTAAAGAAGCAAAAAAATTCCTTTAGGTGCTTCCCAAATACATACTTGTCAGCCACAGACTTAGTTATTACAGTATTACAAGAGCTCTGATGTACAAGCAATGAGAAAATAGTTTCACCCAGTTGGTACTGGATATACCTTCTATCTCATAACTGCAGATGTAAAGAGTTGGACATTTGCAGCTGAACTAGTTTGGTCACTGCTTTATTATAAAAGCAAAAGCACTGTAAAATAAATGGATAATTGAAAGGGTTAACATCACACTGACTTCAGTTTGCCACTTCTTCATTATTTGTCCTGAAGCAATTAGTATTCCAATATTAAAAAAAAAAAAATAAATCTTCTTGTGGCTGTCATCTCACTCATAAAATTTCAAATGCAGTAAAAGTCTACAAAGCAGAGCTGAAAATCATGCATAGTGTTATTCCAGTACATTTTTAAAATTTAATGAGATGTTGATCCCTGATATAACTTGTTAAAAGAAGAAACAGGGCGACACTTCAGTACACAGCTGATGATGATTCCAAAAAGAAGCTTCAGAATATGAAGTCATACATTCAGTAAAACATTTAAAATTATATATTATTTAAGAGACAAAACATAGAAATATTATTTTCACAAAATGCATAATTAAATAATGCCAGAGCAATGATCATTTCTGCATCCATGTTTAATTATGATAATTTAAGACACACTGATATTTAACAAGAAAGAACCAGTTCATCTGGAGAGTTTTCCTGGATGAATCACATCTCTACTGTAAAACTTAAAAGCTATTTTGAAAAAATCCACTTACCGACACAAAGAAATACAAATGTAGGATTTACTTTTCCATTACACAACATCTATGACGGGTGATATTTGCTGTGTGACAAATATCTTAACACTGAACTAGATTTGCAACCAGTAAGGATTCACTTATGCACTGATCCCCTAGAATCCATGCAAAGTTTTCAGTGGAGTCCCACAGACATGTTACTGCCTGTGCTGGAAAAACCACAAGCTGGAAGAACTTCAAGAGCTGGCAGTAAAACCTATCATGTACTGTAAGACTGTCAACCACAGACATGCAAGCCTTCAGCTTTCTAACACATGCAACCTAAGGCACAACCTGGCAACCATTTACAATCAATTGTAGCAGTTTCTCAACAAAAATAGACTGGGACATCATCACAGACACTGATATATTTTGGAATTACTTTGGCATTGCCAGATTAGAGAAAAAAAAATGGAGTCAGAGTATCTGATTTCCTTTGATATTAGAATTAGTTACTTCCAGTTACCTGTGCCAAAAGAAACATGGCTTTCATTGAGAAGCTGCTATCTATTTAATTTAGTGATTCTCCTCAATTTTGAACAAGGTTTGTTATGAATTGACCATTTTTTATTACTAGGCAAAACAGTGTCTTCAGTCTTGCATTGTAATTTAGCAGATACTCAAAAGGAAGACCACAACAAACTTTTATAACAATTTAGTCAGCCTGCAGTTGCATAGCTTTTGAATTACTCTTACTTTAGACTTTCAAACATAATCATTGTTTCTCTTGTATGTCAAGATTACACAAGCCTAGAGACTGATATTGGTTGAAAAAGCAAGAATTCTGTATTTTTTCAAAGCTAGCAATGATATCATCTGAGAGAGAGAGAAACTGGAATTCAGACCTGAAAAAGCACAACTTAAATGGGTTTCCACCTCATACACAGCCTTCATTCACTTTGGAAGCAAGATGCCAAAGATTGGGTCTAAAATGGTGGTATTGTCAATGCAAACAAGCATTACAAAAACCTGATGTCATGACTGTTATGGCAAGATATAACACACTCCTAAGTAAAATTTCGTATTGTAACATATTTGAATGAACACAAAGATGTCAAAATGGTCTCTTCCACACACAGCGTTTCCAAAGGATCCAAGCAACCATGTAGCCTTAATCAAATTTTTTTAGAAATTTTAAGACAGCAACTGTTAGATCTATGGTTCTCAAAATCAGTGCAATGTCTGTTATGCTTATTGAAGTAGTACAATTTGTGCAAAAGAGTGAAAGAAATCAGGCACTGATGCACATGGATGATTACTTTTTCATATAACTTAGCTGAAATCACAAACAAATATATCAACATGGACAAAAAAGTATATCCTAAAATACTGATTGTGACTACATAAAAAGACTAATATCAGTTTCCCTTGTACTAGCCACTAAAAATCAACGTTTCTAACTATATTTCACAAATCCTTTTCACCAGTGTCTCAGCCTAGGTTTGCTGGAAGAGTTTGGTCTAATCCATAAGCACACTAATACAACCTCAATAGACAATGTGACCCTGTCACATATTCATTATGCAACTGCCTGAGTTAGAATCACTAAGATAAGCTACCAATGGTTAGAAGATCCACAACATCAAGACACTCTAATGAGTTTATTTTCAAAACAGTGAGCAACACAAAATCTACACGGTTGCAGGTGATGGAGGGGAACAATAAAAATAAATTCAGTAGAGAGGAGAAAGCAGTATTATTTTTGAATTGTATAAGTTACAGGAGGTACTTCGAAGAATAGTGCTATTAAAAGGGATAAAAAGAACATCAGACAAGGGATGAATTCTGCATGTGAAAAATTGCATGTGTGAGGGAGAAGCTGGAAAAGTGTTGAAACACAAACTTGAATACAGGATGTGAATGTTAATCAATTGAGGGAAGTTTATTTAAATTACTACTCAAGAAAACCTCCTCAGCTCAAAACAGTAACTAGTCATGAAATATAGAAAGACCACAAAGTTCTGGAGGTTGATGCAACAGCAGAGAACTTTATAGGTCATCTTCATGCACAAATTTAGAGAAGGGAAAGCAAGAAGAAAACAATATTGCATTATGAGGCAGAGAAAGAAAAAGGTATGAACAGCAGCAGAACAAGCATAAGAAAAGAAATCACGACATCAGATACCTGAGGTCAATAAAAAGTGCAGGAAGGATAACAGGAAAGCTCATAGCCTGCACCTAATCCAATGGCAACATGAGTCAAAGTCAGCTTTGTGAAGGTATAGGCACCGCAATTTCCCAAGTGAGTCTGAAAATATTTGGTGCAACTGCAGTATGTACTGACATAGAAATCTCTTATTTTGAAAGAAACTCTGACTATAGAGAGGCACCTGAGGGCATTTTTTTTTTTAATTGTGGTTGTACATGTACACAGAAATAAATTATCTGGGACAAGCATTACACACGAACAGTGAAGGATATGCTAGCTCTATGAACCATTCAGAACCATGGTTAAGCCATTTAATAAGTTGCACTGAGTCTGATTATGACCTCTATCAGTCTTGATCTCCACTGTGGGAGCAATATGTGACCAGTAGAGGAAGAAGAATTTAACAAGACAGGTGAATTCCAGATATAAAACGTGAAGAAAAGACAAAGGAAACTACACACTGTACTTATTCTAGAATAAGCAGCTTGTTTGTTGGCAGAGCCTTTGAGTATGTGATAAAGGTGTTTACTTTGAATCTTCTGTCTCCTTTTTTGGAGGCTGCACAGTATTCCTGCACTTTGCAGCATGCTTGATATTTATTTACGTAATTCACAGCTCAACATGCTTTTTATATGAAAAAAAAAAAATAAAAAATCAGCAAGTTCCAAGACTACATATGAAAAAAAAAAAAAATCCTAGAGTAAAAAAATCTGTGAGAGGGACTTACAAAAAACAATTATTAGACCCTTTTAATGCTCTCTGGAGGCAGCTGGTTTATATGGTGATTCTAATAACATCAGTGAATAACCTGTTTTGTTCAGACGCTTTACCACCTTTCCACTCTGACTCAAATAACCTACAGCCTAATTAATGCAGTTGGGCTTACAGTCCTCCTCTGTCTCTTATCACCTCCTTTCCTTTCTATCATCTTCTGTTGATAATGTTCTGGTGACAGGGAAGAGAGGAGAAAATTCAATTTAGAGTTAGAATCATAGACTCAAAGGACCATTTTGGTTGGAAGAGACCCTTAAGATCTCCAAGTCCAACCTAACTCTAAACCATGTCCCTAAGAACCTCATCTAAATACCTTTTAAACACCTCCAGGGATGGTGATTCCAACACTTCCCCAGCAGCCTGTTCCAATGCCTGCCAAACCTTTCTGTGAACAAGTTTTTCCTAATACCCAACCTGAACTTTTCTTGGTGCAACTTCAGGACATTTCCTCTTGTCTTGATTTGCCTCACAACATCCTCATAGGCAAGCTCAGGAAGTGTGGGTCAGATGAATGCACGGTGAGATGGACCACGAACTGTTGGATAGCAGAACTCAGAGATTTGTGATCAATGGTGCTGAGTCTGTTTGGAGGCCTGTAGTTAGTGGTGTTCCCCAGGGGTCAGTATTAGGTCCAGTCCTGTTCAACCTGTTCATCAACGACCTGGATGAAGAGGCTGAGTGCACCCTCAGCAAGTTTGCTGACACACCAGAAGGCTGTGCTGCCATTCAGTGAGACATGGACAGGCTGCAGGACTGGGCAGAGAAGAACTTGATGAAGTTCAACAAGCGCAAGTGTAGGGAGGAATAACATAAGGCACCAAGTATGTCCATAAGCAGAAGGTGAGGATTTAAAATAAATACTTCATTCGATTTGATTTTTGTTTTGTTTTAATTTCCCTTTTTTTATTTAGGAAAGCATATACATCCAGAAACCCTACTAAAAGCATTCACACCTTGACAATTTGATGTCAACTATCTCCTCTTCAAATATGCTCTCACAAATTACTTAAGTTACTTGACTTCTTTCCCAAATTTCTTTCTTTTCCCATGAGAAAAACTCAAATCTGAATATGTTAAACACACAGCTCAAATCAAAAGATTACATAAGACATGGCTTGCATAAAACATGAAACAGAATCATTATTATAGACAGTAAAAAAGGTAGAATCTCACATTTTAGTTGTTGCAGCCATGGTATAGTACAAACCATTCAAGAAGGCTCTTCAATAAAACATGAAGGGCTTATGACATTTTGCCTGGCTCAACATGTAATCTTTTAAAAGCTCTTTAGGTTAATTATATCTAAATACCTTTTTCTTTTTTTTTCCTGAGACATTACAGAAGCATCACACAATATGTAAAGAAAAAACATGGTCTATTTAATGTCCTGCTAATATCCTAAGGCTTTAACAATAATTGCACAGATGTACTGTGAACCAGAATTTATGAGGCTAATCACTGCCTAAAGCATACATTTTATATGAGACTTTCTTCAAAGGTTACTATACGTTATGTAATACCCACTATAGTAATGCTTTCAGTTACATCAAAAAAGAAAAAAAAAATGACCGGATATGAGGAGAAATAAAATTATTTACATGTATTCTTGCCCAATTTTGGCAGCCACATGAGAGTCCAAGGGAAACTGAAGGCATCTGTTGTAGGGCACCATGCTACATTAAAAAAAAAGAGTCAGAAAATGGGTAGAAACCAATCTGGATTCACCAATGAAAAAGAGATAGGAGTTTGGTACAATATTTTTATTTATAAAATACTTCCAGAAATACTAAGAATTTGCATGCAGCAGATATGTAAAAATTGTGAATAGTTTTCAGGAATAGTAGTAAAATGAAATTTGCCATTCTATACCTCTAACCAATTCTGTATTCACCTACTCTTGAACCTTTGTGGCACAGTACTAACAGTTAATGAATTGGCATTCTTTTCCTCCCAAAATACACTATTATGGGCTTTCTGAACTAGCTGTTAGTATTTGGAGCAACATTCAACAAGCTTATCTTAAGACAAAGAAATAAGTCATGATAAATTTGTGTGGCTACCAAATTCCTGATATAAATGGCAAGCAGTCCTAAAGCATTTATGACACACAAAGATCCTACAAAACAATTCCTGTTTCTCAGGATTTTCAAGCATCAGCAGAGTTTATAATAATGAAATCATTACAGTAAATCAATTTGAAATTTATTAGCTATCTTCATCTGCACTTGTCTGCAAGGGGAACAACCCCTTTGCAACGGTACAGAGGACAGCAAAATGAGCATGAGCCAGCAGCGCAGCTGTGCAGCAAAGAAGGACAGTATCCCTACACACTCATCTGGGGCTGGAGCACAGGTCCTGTGAGGAGGGGCCGAGGGAGAGGGGCATTTTCAGCCTGGAGGAAAGGTCATTTGGGGGAACATCAAGTAGCTTTCCTGTACCTACAAGGTCATCAATCAGAGAAAGCAAGGCTCTCAACAGGGATTCATGCTGGGAGAATTAGAAAAAAAAGTGTAAGCTGAAACAAGAGTTTCAATGTGGGTGTCTTCTTTGGACTTTTTTTCCCCATGAGGACAGTCAAGCAGTGACACAGATTGCCCAGAAAGGTTGTGCAGACCGCATACTTGGAGACTTTGATAACTGACTGTCCTGGTTTGATCTCACACATGATCCTCCTGTGAGCAGGAGGTTCAACTAGAGACCTCCTGACGTTGAGGCTAAATGATCCTGTTACAATTGTATTGTATACTAGAGAGCCAGTGATTTATGGAAAACTGAAGATATTGTCAGTTCAACCTAAAAATGGGAAGAAAAAAAAAAGCAGCAGCAGACTCGCTTTCTTTTGTAATTCATTCTAAGATATCATAATTATGTAAAATTTAATTTCAGATTTAACTGTGTATTTCCAAATACAATTCTTTAATTCCTATTTATAGATTTTAAAATCTCATGGTTATTTTAAAAATCTTCTACATCTGCTTTGCAAGTCAAATGCCTTTGAATCTTACTGAAAGATTAGAGAAACATATTCTTTTATTTTAAAAAATATTAATATGGGAACTGTTTGTCACATTGTGATGTTATCATTTTTAAGGGTATATGCCAAGATGAATAAACGTCCTTCACATTAGTCCTTTTCAACAAACGCTGTTTTGTCACAATATTCAGATAGTAACTTGAGTTCACTTTACTCTTCATAATCCTTAAATCTGTTTCAGAATGACTGCTCTCAAAGGTGCAACTCCTTCCCCATTGTGTCCTTATATTCTGCATTCTTTATTCCTAAATATACAATTTTGTAAATGGCTACACTGAAATGCATTTTTCTCAGCATGGGCTTAGTTCACTAAAATAATCCACACAGCTTGGTATCAACAGTCTATCTTCACTATTACTTACTACTTTCTTCCTTCTGCATCATACACAGATTTTACCAGTAGTAATTTTATATACACCTAAAAAATACATATATAAATAATGACTGACTGTTGATCTCTCACCAGTCTCCTTCAGCATATGACACAAACCTAGGTTCTAAATCAGAAAGCAAAATGCATGGAAAAAATAAAAGTAAGATTATAAAGTAAAGATTATATTCACTTCACTGTGAAGGATATAAAAACTACATTTATAAATATGAGCTAGACTATTCTTCAAATTTATGAATAAATAACTATTTCAAACTCTCTATTCCATTGCTTGAGAGAGAGAAAAAATAAAAAGTGATTAGACAACCGAGGAAGCATAAAGAAGAAACTTACCAAGCAATCAAGTGTTATGTCCCTTGGAAGGGAATACTATAGCTACAAATCTCAACCTCTGTTAAGCATATAACAGATACTTATTCCTTTTTTTTGGGGAACCACAACACAAATGAAAAATGAATCTAGTAAATATTTAATCTATAAAATGTCGTCTTTACAAGTAAATGATACTACATTCTACTTCATTTAGACTTTTTTCAATATATGAAAAGAATCCTTCAGAACTACAAATGTTAGGATTTTGATGTATGGTATCAGACTCTGAAACTTTAAGATAGATAATCAAATTATTAGATATTGAAATATAGCCACTTCTGGTTTTCTTAAATTCAGTTCCCAATTTAAAGGATGAATGATCTCTCTCCATTTCAGCTGTGCTTTGTAGATTAAACAATAAATATTTGTGATCTTCTAATCATTAGCCTTTATACTATAAAAGAAGAAATGGACTCATTGAGAGTTTAAATGAGTTAAGCTAAAAGAGACAGTAACAGTAAATCCTATAATAGCGCTCAACCCTGTTACTATATTCACAGGACCATACAGTTTCCCAAAATCTCACCATCTCTTAATTTTATTTTTAAACCTATTATGCAAATAAATACATAATGTTTTCTTCTTTCTCTTAAGTATAAAGCTTATTCTGCTTGTAATACAGGATGATGTTAAAATATCTCTTAGTCAGGTGCTTGCTACTTAGTGTGAAATCAAATTAAAAGTCTACGATTCAACTACTCTTTCAGAACTTTTGAGCATACTTTATTTAATGAATAACATTTAGCAAAAAGCGTGGATCAAACTTGAAATACTGAATATCACACACAACACCGTTTCAGCTTGCTAATTTCAGTGTCTCAATCCATTGATACTCCGTAAAAGTCCAGTACTCTGGTCTGTGTACCAAGAGCACAAGACAAGCACTGAAGATGTCCAGGCTGTACGTTGTTGTGGATCCTCAGAAACACACTTATAAGTAAAGGAAAATTATTTTACAAGGTCTATCAAAGCCCCCCAGAAAACAAATACCCTACATACCCTGACCTTTCAAAGGTTATTAAATCAATTAAATGGCTTCCATCTTGTCCCTTGTTTTCCATAAAATAGAGAAGTGCAAAGATCATAGTGCCTCCAAACCCTGGCACGACTCTTCTCCCTGCAACTGTTTTTCTATAGCTTCCTGCTGAAAGCAATAAGCTTTATCTCCCAGTATGCTTAAGTCCGTAACCAGACGATAACACAGACATAGGGTGAATGGGACAAACAGTTGCAACTTCACTTACAACATAAATTAATACAAATATAAATATTTAGACATAGTACCTGGCACTATATATGATCAGTTTATACTTTCTTTTGGAAAATAACCAGGAGGCTCAAGTCTGACAAGACCTTCACTCCACTCCCACTTCACAACCACAATATCTGCAAGTCTGAGGCATAGCTCCTAGTAACACCAGCTCAATTAGAGCTCACCATTTCATCAAATGTGTTACCAACAAAATCAAAACAAAGCCATAAACACAACCAAAAGAAGATGCTATACAGAGGTACATAAAGAATGGAAAAAGAGATCATCATGGTCCAACTAACTGATTTGGCCTTTCAAGAGATTATCCCCATAAACCCTCAAAAGGAAGTGATCAATAATCACTGAATGGCAAAAATGTTGTTTGAAAACTCAACAAATGATGGGATGCTAACATAACTCCAAAGCTTGCTCTAACCAATTATAGCAAGGTAAGGCTGTCCACGAACCTATGGAGGGCCTGGTAAGATGCAGTCAGTCAGATGACATATGATCTGAAGCTCTACAAGAAATAGCAGCTGTACAGCCATTCTGTCATATGTATTCTTTTCAATTATGCCAGTCTACACACCTGGATTAAAAAAAAATATATCAGCTGACTTACATCTCCTGTTCTTCTGAGCCCAGCTGTAAGTAGCTGTCTATGCCTCTGCCTTTTCTTACTGTTCTATATCCTCTTTCTAAATATCATGCCTTGGTATTTGCTGTTTTGCCTCATAGGTATTTTGGATACCTCCAGTCCTATGGATACTTCCGCAAACATCTCCATCACATTGCCAGAGAGAACGTATGCCAAAAGCAATCTACCTTTCAAATGCATATTTCCTATGTTCATATTTCATATGTTCTTATCATATCTTAACAAAATAACTCTTGAAGGCCTAATTGAGAGATTAAGTCAATTTCTAGATTGCTTTTTTATTAACTTTGATTCAATGTTCCAATTTGACATACACAGCTCTGTTAGGTGTTGACAACCTAGCAAAACAACCTGTAGCCTGACACAGTGAGAATCCTTCTGAGGTATGATGAAAGAATCAGCTTTTCTCTTAGTGTATTTCCAGGCATGTGGATTAACAATTGGCTTATCTGGAGAAAAACTATTTCATCATTATGTTCCAACAATGCAGAAATTTGTTTTTCATATTTTTATACTTTGAGTAATCAATTTTGAAGACAAGAAATTAGGACTTCAAATGTACAAATATTTAATCATAGATTGCTATATCATTTTATGTTCCTCTACTGAACTCTTCACAAACAAAACCAATAACAACTTCAATACCAACCTTAACCTTGATTATAACAGTCAGACTTTAAAAGACATTTTTTCTGTTTCCACTGAACTGGTTCTCATTTCTGTATTCTTGCCACTCAACAACCTATCCACTTCGGTGCAACTACTTTTAAATTATTTGTAATATTATGAAACTTTTAGTGTTCTTCCCTTTCTGAACATTTTCTTAAAATTAATTTATTCCATGCTGATTATTTGAATAAGAACAGAATTCGCAGATAAGTTATTACCACACACTGACAATTTTTGAACCTTTTTTTGAATAAAAAATTCTCCCTCAACAATATCTTAGTGCAAAAAACATTTACAAGACAACCTACAGAAACATAACCTCACTTCATGTAACTGTTGGGAGTGTACTCACACTGAACTATGCTGGTAACTGATCTGTTTTGTGTGTGTATCCCGGAGGGGATCAAGGGTGAAAGAAAGAGAGTAGGGAAAGGAAAGAAAGAAGCAGTGTCATGGTTACGATAATGCTGTCTTTTTTGATATATACCACATAAAAATTAAGTATTTCAATATTTGACAGTACCATTCCTTATAAACACTTTTGTCTAGCCATATTATCAAGGTCTGAGATTTTGAGTATATGATAATCTAGATACTTGTTGTAACTCCGTAGCCATTTCAGATTACGCAAGTTCAATACAAAAGTTAGAGAGGTCTCAAAGTCTTCATAAGTATGAAAGGAACAGTCCTTCTAACAATGCAACATAAGCTTATATTTGCATTATATGAGTCTCCATATCAATGTCACCTTGCTGTGTAAAGTAGGAATCTGAATTAGAATTTGCACTGCATTACTAAATGCTGTTCTTTCATTCAGATGGATTTAATGAAACATTCAGTAACCTTTACTGTTTAATTTTGAATTAAATTTACTACTCACATATTTAGCATTTTATTATTAATCAAGAGCTGCTTGGTTGTTTTCATCCCATATACTCTCATTTAGGGAGTAGTGCATTACTGGACGTTTGTGTTCCTAACATCACCTGCATAATATTGCCTTAATGGTGTGTAAAAGATTGCATTAACACCAAAACACACACACAAATAACAGCAAATATCACAGAGGGGAGAAAAAATAGACTAGCTAATTTATTATATATTTCTTTACATTTCAAAATATTGCATACATCTAATACCCTTGTGTAATAACATAGTAAGTCTTTGCGAGGTTTATTATTTATCATTTTTATGTACTAAATCCGACAGAAGGTGAAGACGACTGTGTCTTCAGTTATACGAAGCTAAAATAATGACTTAAAGACAATAAGAGTGGCTCTATTAAACCATTCATCCCCTTTACCACGGAAAAAACAACTTTATCAAATCATATTGCATATTTTAATGTGTAAGTAAATTGTTTTTCCTAGTCTTTATTGCTCCTACTCCCTACTGCATCCTCTGTGCAACTGTGGAATAGACAAACAAAAGGTC
This sequence comes from Streptopelia decaocto, assembly GCF_964273445.1. Lineage (NCBI taxonomy): Eukaryota > Metazoa > Chordata > Aves > Columbiformes > Columbidae > Streptopelia > Streptopelia decaocto. The sequence continues at coordinate 44,568,643 of NC_138657.1, forward strand.
TATTATGCACCTACTAACAAGAAACCATGTTCTTCATTTTTATTGCCTTCACCTGAAAAAGTCTTCCTAAAAGCTGTGTAAGAGACAGACAACACTGGTAAACACTGTACTGCTGGAAAACATTCAACTTTTTATTCTCAAGCTCCCGTTTATTGATGACAAATTTTGCTCTAACAGAACTTGAACCCACAAGACCACTTCCCATTATTCCTATGTTTGTACCAAGCTCTTCCACATCAAAAAATGTCAGTCTGCACCACTATGATCAGAAGACTGACTGCAAGAGCTGATCTAAGCTTAATCTGGCAGAGCAACAAGAGATTAAAAAAACCCATGAAACTGCAGAGAACAGCAAACTCATTTTATATTGCCCACCCACACGCAGCGAAACTTGACCAAGTTAGAGGTGGCTGCAGTAGACAGTCACACCAATATGGAGACAGTATTGCCACTGCAGATAACAGCCAAAAATGCAGAAACAGGATTTGTAAAAGTGTCAGAATAGTGGACTACAACAAAGGCATTTGTTCATTATGCCCGAATGTGCTCCTGGGCAATAACTCTTCCCATGAACAAACTAGCGAAGTGAAAAAGAGAAAGAACACATCAAAAGCAGGCCACTTTGTTAATCCTACTAGAAGACAGGACAGAAAGACAGCATACCAGCCAGCCACAAGGGCTGCAGTTTCATTTAATATTTGTATCCACATGGTTCATTTATTTTGTCATGCTTGCTTATCACCTTGCCTCTTATCACTTAAGAGTAAATATAGTACACCGATTCCTTATAAAAGTTGTAAGTATTCCCTTTAACAGTATCCACACCAGATAATAATCTTAGGGAGAGTACCTAAAACAGAGCATTTGCAATTTTAACAAGTATCTCCTAATCACTTGTTGAAGTTGATGCCAACAAAACTATAGCAGCTACAAGCTACAGATTTTGTCCTGTCACCCACTGTGTGTTAACTATGTGAAAACAGAAGGGTCAAATCGCAATCTAGCACATCCATTTCTATTAATTAAAGCAGCAATGTTTTACTGTACACAAATCTTGAGAAACAGGCAACAATGAAAGAATATGCAATTAACAGACAATATTGAAGGTTATCTCTACTCAGCAGCAGCAGCAAGTGCCTGTAATAGAGCAAGTCTGCTGTAATTCCAAGAAAGATAAGATTTATATACCCTAGCAAACATGTTATACACTGATGAACAGCATAAAATTGACATAATGGTTCTTTAGGGCTATAAGTGTGTTTTCTTTCATAGTTCAATTGACAATGACTAGACTGACCTTTTCTTTATAATTGCAACTACAGTCAAGCAATTAGACAAATCATCACCTCTATCATTTCCCACACGTATTAAATAAAAAGCAAAAGTATGGGATTCTCAATCATCTCTTCATGCTGATGTTAAGCAGAACAGCATTTCACAGTTGCACTCATGAGTGAAAGCTGGAATGAAAAAAAGTCTTAAATCATACACTACAATGAAAAGTTACAAATACGTTAGAAATACTCTACATAATCCAATCTCCAAAAAACTCTGCTCTAAATGAACATTTGTGTCCTCCACTATTACCATAATAAACCATTTTTTTCCTGGCAATTCATACTTCCACTTATACTTTGGCTCACTTAAAGCCCATTTCGTAAGTAGTAAAATGAGTATCTAGTTTTATATGGATACAGTCTAAACCACCTGTGCATGTCAAGAAGACTTAGCAATTCCTAACAGTTGGATTTTATATCAGCTAATTCAATATCAGAACTGTTTCCAGATTTTTCATTACCCCTTCCTCTCCTTTGTACTTACTTTGTGATGCCAAAGGTAAGATGAGAAAAAAATAATATATTCTGATCTTTCTGCTATGCCATTAATCAAAATACCCATAATTGTTAACAGGAAATTACAGAGTATCCTGTTTTAGGAAGGGATGACTTAATGAGATAGACATGGACAGCTACTAGCAATGTATATGTGGAAAAACAGTGAAATTAATTTCTTGTCGAATGTCTACGTTTAATTAGGATTTTAATCCTGTTTTTTAAAAGTGATAGTATGATGAGCTTGGGGAAATCACATCAATTTTCTAAGACTAAGTTCATAAAACAGATTTCATTATAATATTATTAGCTTTAATGTAGTATTTCTAGAATACTATTTGATCTTGATGTTACAATTTAAGTCTTCACACTGTACATTTACCAGTAAAACTTCTCCTCCTATGTTCAGATATACAGTGTTTGTGGAAAATTCTGTACAAAAATTCACTTCAAAAATCCTAAACAAATTCTGCATGACATGCATGCATGTGTACATACATACATATGTAAGTATTTCACATTTTAGTACAAAAAAGTATATTGAAATTTCAGGAAGCGTCAAAATATTACATTAGATGATAAAACTTTAATGGTAAAAAATTGTAAAACATCATCTGTACTTACGCAGTGTGAGTAAAAATAATGGTTTAAATCGCATGGAAGTTTCACATTCTGAAAGTCTTTCGTTAGAATGATTAACCTTCTGTGTATTTGTTGAAAGAACTTCTATTTCCAAAAGTGGAGGGATTTTTGTACAACTCTTGTCTCTAGACATCTACAAGCACATTCGTGTTTTTTTAACACAGCTGGATTACTTATCGAAAATATACCACCAGTGCATTTTAAGATACTGAGAGCTGATGCTCATCGAAAGCACCTAAAAAATTAACTATTTGTTTTTCCTGTAGCCCTTTTAAGATGCAATTGAACAATATATATGAATCTTTCAATGACTATATGACTTACTATAACAAAAGTTACTTTGATGCAATTGTCTATTTAATACTGCCATTTGCTGAAAAAGACTAATTGTGACAGGCAATAGGCAGTATACAAACAAACGTGTGTGATTATAAGGCCTTTTCTCCTGATACAATGATTTAGCATACTTTGCAGTCTCAGAAGATTTACTTTGCTCTGCACTACTTCATATTACCCTTTTGAGTATTCAAAGTATCTATGTAAAGTGAAGCTTCAAAGAGAAGTGTGAGAAAATAACTTCCCAAAATTAAACTGAAGATCCAGTGACATATTTTAGCTGAAAGCTCATTTTTTGAGCCCTTGTCTTAGGACCTGCTGACTGCAAAAAATATGCTTTGGGAACATCTAGGGAAATGGTTAATTGAAAATCATCGCCTAAACCACCAGTGAACTATAGCACACCACCAGTTTTGTTCATTCACTGTCCAATGGTAGCACCCAAGGTCTGGAATCACAGCTTCTGACTGCAAGGACAAATTTATTAAATCACAGAGGTGCAGCAGCCTGCCTTCTTATCCCTCACAAGCTAGGATGTATCGGTGCAGCATTGTCTTGCCAACATGAAGGCTGGACTGAAGACTGTGTTAAATGCTGTACAAACAGGAGATAAATACTAACAAAATACTAACAATAAAGAAAATTAAAAAGACAAATAAAAGGTAATGTCCAAATAAATCGGAAAAGATGATCCCTGCTGAGTGAACATTTTTTCAAGAATAATTAAGTGAAGCTGCTGGGAGCACCTGGACAGTGCACGAAGACAGCTTGAAATAGCCAAGTACCAGAGCGCAAAAATTGCCCTGCAACAAAATTAACAGAATAGCATCAGATAATGTAACTGTAATATAAAAGATTCAGAGTGGCTAGAGGTAGCCAAGTACCCATAAGTCCATCCCAATTCTTTCCAACAGATAACAGCTCCTGCCAAGGTGCCAATCTAGCCCACAAGCTGTTCCCAGCTGTGGGAGCACTGTCACGGTATTCTGGTCCAGGCAAGTAGTCACAGTTGCTTAAGATCGCAAGATCACAGAGTGGAATTTCATTTTTAATAACATGAAACTATCTCCAACACAACATGGCTTAATTCCTGATATAACTCTTGTTTCAAGCATGATTACTTGTTTGAAAAGTCCTAATCTACCAGGAGAAAGTCAATTGTTCAGCTACATTTTGAATAATGCTTTATAATCTTACTAATCATCTCTGTTCCAAAAGACATCTATACACTAAAAATCAAACAAGCAAACAAACAAAAATGAAAAGCCTATACAGTATGTTATTTATACAAATGGAAAAATTTCACAGAAACTCAGGACAAACTCTGAGAACTTAAAGGCTAAATTCCATGGTTGTTGGAAGTGTGAACAATCAAATCTGAAGCCAGTAAAACAGAATAAACAACAATTAATGTTTTAATAAGCCTGTAAATGTGAGGATCAGAGTATACAAAAAGATCTGGAGAAGAAAAAAAAAAATTGGCACCTGATACTATTTCTACCCTGGCAGTTTCCAATTTGGCAACTAATAAAAAAAAAATACTTCAGGGAGTTTTTTTACAAAGTCTACAAAGTCTACCCTCTGCTTATAGCCATTTCTGAAAACTATTTTACAAATAAAGGAAAAACCAAAATCAAATCAAGGTGAAAAAAGCATATTCCTTTTATTTCAAAAAGGTACACATTTTATACTACTGTATGTTACAGTACAGTTTTGTACATTCATTTGGAACAATCATTGGAGAATTCAACCTGTCCATAATTAAAAAAAAAAATAACCCCCAATTCCTATGTTTTATGATTGATATATTAGAAAAAAAGTGGATATGACAGTGTAACTAACTTGGGTACTGCTTTTTGAAAATAATCATAGCTGCACACTACTTCACCTTATTTATTTCATAAAACTCATAGGTATTCAGATCCACAGATACATTAATATAACACCATTTAGATCAGGGCTAATCAGGACACATTTTTACAAACTTTATTCAGCAAATACTCAACCGTATTGACTACTGAGCTACAAATACTATATAGGAAATCAATGAATCAAAACTATGTTACAGGCAAAAATAGTGTGAGCCATGGAAAATTCTTCTGAAATGCTTATTTTAAAATTCGACCCCAAGATTTTAAATATTTAAGCAAATTCTTAATAGTTTTCAGTACTGTGATAAGATTTCTTTTTTCAAAACAAGACAATGTTTTACTTTGACAAAGAAATCTGACAAGCACAGCAACAAATTACATTTTATTATAGCAATTATGTAGTAACCAGAATAACCTTTTTTTTATTTTTTAAAGAATGACACAAGAATCTAGTCATTGTAATAACTTTTACATTTTTGCTTAGAGGACATGTAAGACAATTGTTTAGCTACACAGATAAGAAGAGGAGGGAGTACGGAACAGGTTATTATGATGAGTTGTCTAAAAAATTTCTATATTATACTCACTCTTTGAAATGTCATTCATACAGACTGCAATTCACTGAGCTGCAGAAAATATCTTAAAATACAATTTGTAAAAATTATTAATTGAAACTGCATATGGGATGACTTGAAGAAGTGCATTTATCTGAAGGCAAGAGCCTTAGTTTTCAAGTAATATTTGGAAAAGCAAGATATAAGTAAGAAATCTAGTTTTCAGTTTTATTGCAATTATCTTCCTTTGATTTCTGAATGCTAAATTTTTAAAAAACATTATTTTGCCCTGAAGTTTATAGAGTACTAAAACAAAACAGATTTTTGTGGTTTAGTGATGAATTGAGAGTTGAAGGTAACCTGAAATTTCTGAGCTACTATTGCTATTATGTAAAATCAGGAATGTTCGGCTCCAAGCTACAACAAATATTATCAATTCTGCTGCTACAAAGAGATGAGAAACAGGCAGGAAAACACTGCAAATGGAGACCACTGAGCACAACTATTTCGCACAGAATGTATTTTCCTTCTTGTTTGGTTGCCCCAGGGGTGTTTAATATAATTTTAAATTCCTGCCACAGACTCCCATGTCAGAAGATAACTAATGGATGAAAGCTTGTGCACACACTTTTTATTTTTCCCCTGCTGAAATGCTAAAGGATGGCACAGACTTCATAAGCCAAATTCAGCTGGCCCATATTTAATTGCTATGTCTGAAAGCAGAAATCATACTAGTTTGCAATACAGATTAGAGAAACACTTGCTTTAAAGTCTCAATGATCAGTTATATTTCTGTTCCATTAGTTAAAGTTTCAAACATTGTTAGACCCCAGAAATCATATTTATATGAGAAGACTCCAAATGACTACACATTCAAACAATCTATATAAACTATTTTTAGTGAAGTCGGTCATATACAACAGATAATAGTCATACCACATTATTAATCCAAATTTTGAACCAAACTATTTAACGTTCTTAGTTTTTCTCCACTTTTTAAAATGCAGGTATAACAAAACATCTAGCCCTTATCAAAAGCCTGAGGAAAAGCACTCTCTCAATATAGCCTACGTATGTCAAAATGTAAAGGGTCACTTAAAAAAAAAATAATCAGAGCCACTGCATACAGATTTGTAGAAAAAGAATCCACTCTAAACTATCAGCCAAAAGAAATTCATAGATTGTAAACAATAGAGCTACTAAATTGTGAAGGTAAGACCTTCTGCTATAAGTACTTTACTCACAGAAGGAAAGTAGTTTCAATATCTGAAAAGACTGCATGAATATTTGAATGCCATTCGACAGGCCTTGCTTAGTAATATTATATTCACTGTTCAGTCTAACAAGCATATTGTTATGCCTTGTTGATAGACAGCTGTGAAGATCAGCCTGGAAAAGTAACCTCTACAATAAAATTATTTCTAGCCTCCGTGTTTAAAATTTACCTGAAGAGATTCTAGTAAGGAAATCAATACTTTAAGACTGCTTTTTCCTCTGAATTACATAAACAGGTATCGTCTCAGTCACAGTAATAAAAAATATATAAAACTGAGTTTGTTAGATCATAGGTCAACTGACGTATGATTCACAAACATGCTGAAAATATGTCTGAATGCATGTGTTTTATATTATATACCAAGTGTACAATTAATTGAGAACTATAAAAGACTTTTTGTCTCCTGGTAGCATTGTGAAAATGAAATTTGTCTCAGAATTCTTCCAATCCAGTATGGTGGGGCAGTAGGAGGTGTATGTGCTTGGTTTTGTTTTGGTTTTGTTTTTTTGTGTATGTGTTTGTTTTACTGTGGTTGTTGGTGGTGGTTGATTGGGTTTTGTGTGTGTGTGTTGTTTGTTGTTTTTTTGTGAGTTTTCATTGTTTGTTTGTTTTGATTTTTGTTGTTTTGTTTTTTTTCTTTTTCAAATCAACTTATGCTTGATTTTCTAGATTGAAGTAAGCTGTGCAATTTCTGTAACACTGAAGAAGACTTCCAAGGGGCTTAGCATCATGCATTGGCAGTGCTGCATAACTCTTAATATTAGCTAACAAGAGTTTGTAGCAAGAAAGAATCAGAGAGGAACAGAACAATTAACAGATAATCTGTATACATCCATGAGTTTGAAATTCAGTTTAGTAAACAAATTCCTATTTGTTTAATAATATACGGATGACCAAAATGAGGCTTTGGGTTCTGCTCTGCTCTGCAGTGGGCAACGCCCACAAGCAGGAAATCATGCACCTTTCTTGCAACCAGGCTTTTTAGATCCTGTATCTAGCCTAGGGATTTGGCACAAAGGTTTTAGCATGCCTAAATCTTGGTAGATTCTGAAACTGGAACACAGTGTCACTTCAACTAAAGAAATACTACTGTTTGATATGTTACTCCTGAAGCAAACAAATTATAGTAGCTTCATTTAGGAGTTTACCTAGATATAACTCTTATCTAGGCTTAGGGAACATTTATTCATTCAACAAATATAGCATTCCTATGCAACTGTAAAAATCTGTTATGACTCACCCAGATAACATTGCATACTGTGTTCAAAGTTCTCTTTGTTACATACACACATACATACTACAGATGTATGTGTACATTCGCATACGATAAAAATATTAAATAGAACAATGAAAAAAAAAACATAAACTTTAAAATATATACATTTTGAAGGAAAAATTACCAAAGACAAATGAAATTGAAAAAATATCAAATTATATCAGAAACTGTTCCAAGACTTTAATTTCACTCATCGCAGACAACAAGTGCAAAGTCTATATTAATACACAACTTTCTGTATGTGATGCCAGACTACTGTATATGGCTTGTTGTTTTGATGACTTCTATAGAACATTAATTTTAAAGTACATTAGTTCATTTTGTAGGAATGGACTTAAAATATTAAACATTAATGACCTGTCACATCTATTTGTGAAGACTCTTGTCCTAAAGGTGAAGAAAAGAGAAATCTATCTATTTTACTAGCCACACAATTTAAACAGTTTTCCAAATAGGCTAATATTTCATTATAGCTTGTTTTCCCTCTAACTGCACTGCAGGAAACTTAAAAAAGATGCTAGGAAAACACTACTGGCAGTGCCGTTCCTCTCTATTAGGGAAAATTTTGCTTTATTAGAGATCCATATGCTTCAAAGAGCTAGAAAAAGCCTCTACAAGCTGGCAGGTCTTGGGAAATCCAGATTGCTGCAGCATCTCAAGAGGTAACATGATCTCATTTCACGATGAAAATGGAAGTATTATTGTAAAGAACTATATGGACCCAGAAAAGCAAAGATGGCGCTTTCCCTGTGTAAAAGTGAAGAGTTTATTTAAATATAGATGGGATATTAATCAGAAATACTGAGTGATCACGTGAATGGCAGTAACAACCTTTAAAACCGTTTTAAACTCATCAATAAAAAATGAAAATCTGAAATACAAAGTACCAAGTACTTGTAAACTAGTTTTATTTTACCTCTACCCCTTTAGAGAGAATTTATAAACAAACTGCTTTTCCTGCAATCTTTTAGGTCATATAAAGATTTTATTAGCTGTCCTCTTTTGTTAAAAACAACAGCTACTTAAGATTAGACACTAATGATAGTACTAAGATCCTAGTCCTGCTTTGTTTTTTGAGGAGGTGTTTGGTTTTTTGTTTGAAAGCAAGAAAAAGTAGAAAAGTTTTGCTATGGGTTGGGGAGGGGAAAGGAGGGATGACATCATGTACAGAAAACAGTCTCTGCCTTTGGAAATAATGCTTTCAATTGTGCTGCAACAGTAGTAGACTACCTAACAGTCTGTATTGACTGCAACCTGCAAACCTGCTCCATTACACAACTTTGGGCATTGTTCTTAACCCTCAAACTACCACAGATTCACAGTCACCTGCTAAATGCCATTGGCTAGATAAATTCGACTCTTCTAGACAAAATCACAAGGGGAAGAATAGGAAAAACAAGAAATAAGACAGAGTAGGAGGAGGTAATTGGTACTGGGGGAGACTGAAAGGATAAGAGCAGAATCCAAATTTTTCTCACTCTTCACTGGAAGTAATAACATCAATTATGATAATGTCACCATGTCTCACATTCCTTGGGGACCTTCTTTAGGTCCTGCTTGGCCAATGCATTTTCCAGAATCAGGAGATAATGGTCTGTCCAAACACATGCTGACAAACTGAAAAATCAGGAGCCAGCAAGGAAGATGGCTGCTGTGGTGAACCTCACTTATTTTACCTCCAGTTTTCTTAACTGAATAATCAAAATGCAAACTATCTCTAACAGCAAGTGTTAGTATGAGAATCACAGAAAGGATAAGGTCTGCAGAGACCTCTGGAGGTCATTTGGTCCAACTCCCCTGCTCAAGTAAGGCCACCTGGAGCCTTTGTCTCCAAGGATGAAGACTTCACAGCCTCTCTGGACATCCTGTGCCAGTGCTTGGTCACTCTTACAGGGCAAAAGTTCTTTCTTGATGTTCAGAAGGGAGCTCCTGTGTTCCAGTTCATGCCCATTGCCTCTAGTTCTGTCACTAGGCAACACTGAAAAGAACCTGGCTCTGTCTTTGCACCCTCGCTTCAGGTATTGATATATTAATAAATTGATGAGATTCCCCTAAGCCTTCTCTTCACCAGGATGAACAGTCCCAGCTCTCTTAGCTTTTCCTCACAGGAGAGATGCTGCAGACCCTTCATCATATTTGTGGCCCTCTGCAGGACTCTTTGCAGTATGTCCATGTCTGTCTTGTACTGAGAAGCCCAGAAATGGACACAATACTACAGATTGCTTACAATGCTAGAGAATGTTACACAGATTTTCAAAATGGCTACCAGTGAAAGATTCAGGCTACATATAATGAACAGATAGGGTGTTTCCTGTTTTCTCTGCGTCTATCAGAATTGCAAGGTGTGGAAATACTCTGTCCCTCAAAGGTAAGGTGTACAAGCTGGCTACGTCCCAGTTCCCTTCTGGCACACAGAAGTGGGTATATCCCAGTTTCTTCCTCACTCCATGGGTCTGAAAACTAGATATATGTACTGAGGGAAGTCTCAGACCACTTCACCACAATAAATCATGATCACAGGGTTTGCAGAGGAGTCAGTGAGACTCCAAGCCAGAGTCACCCGTTGTTCACGGCATATGCCCTGCAGACATCACCAAGATCATCACTTTCTATTTAAGTTGCTGCTTATTTTCCTCACTGCATTATTACTGCCAGTTCCAGAACTACCTACTCATTCATTCTGTCATCTCGACTTCAATTTCATCACCACCTTCCTCTTCAAGCTTACTAAAACTTCTCAAAGGTACATCAAATTTTCATCTACTTTGTACGTCAGTACTTACTGGTCAATCTTGAATTCTAAGCACACAAAAATAACTACATTTAGCATCACAGAAAATTCAACACATACCAGCTGCCTTTGGTTTTAACAAGAGAAAAAAGGGAGATCATTGATTTAACCTAATCAGGATTTAAGACAATTAGCATATAGCATTTGATACATTTCCTGTTCTATGATGGCATGGTCCCACCAATAACATGGGACTTATGCCCACCTACACACAAAAAACCCACCCAAAAGTTTCAAAAGTGTTTTAATTTTGAGTTTATAACCCATGCAGCAAGGAGCAACCTAAAGTATATTTAAAACATGGATATGCTCCTTTGAAATGGTATTTATAATGGGTATACTGACAGACTCTAAACAATATAGTAATGCAGTAAATCACTGAGACAGCCATCCCTTTTTCTTTTTTTCTTTTTTTTTTTTTTTCCCAGGTACCGTGTCTATTCTGACTCCATGGTGAATTATAAGTTGTAACCTTAGAATGCAAAGGTAATCACAATGAGGACTACATCTTCTTTCCTGAGCATTAGTAGGTTGGATTTTTTTTTATTTCTCTGTACTACTTCAAATTATAACACTGCAAATATTTTATCTGTACAGAAATGACATATATACAAAAACTTTCAGTTTTCATGATGCACTAAGGACTCAGATTTATAGCACACTGTCATTTCCCTGCCTTCAGGGAGCATCACACCATCTCAATTTCTGTAAGGGATGTCATACAGAAAATAGTCAAGCCACATTTGTGTCAAGTCTGCCATTTTTAATTATTACCAATCAAGTCTAAGCAATTTCTCCTTTGGTTTAAAAAGTGCATACCTATCTCACAATTTTTTTTTTATGCCACAATTCATAAAATTGTTTAGGCTGATACTAGTCCCTTGCACTAAATTAATAACTGATCACAGGAGATATTTATCATCTCAAGTTTTTTACATGAGAATTGTCAGACTTAATCACCCTCCTCATATTTTCACTATTTACAGAGCTTCATTTATCATTTACTATGATAACAGTGGACTATTTTTCCCGCTTTTCAAGCATGTAAAGAAATACAAGAGATTGGTAAATCACGACAATAGCTTGAAAGTTTTACTCTTTCTGATAACATCCATTTCCATCAGAAAAGGATTCTTAAAAAAAACTATTTTAATAAAAATCATAGAGGGAAGTAGAATTAGCAGGCTAAAACCTCAATAAATGGACAGTTTTGCTTAATTATGGAAAACACATTCTGATTTTTATCATTGGTTAAACTTTGCAGGCAGTATGAAAGTGACCTATTCCAATCAAATATAAAAAAATAATTTACTTGACAACAATGCCAAAGAAATTTTTCTCAGAAGCCTTTATAAAGTGAGTTCAGGGCTTACAACTAGAACCTGAAAGGACTACTAACTCTGATAAGGACAGAGATTTGGTGCATTACTGCTGTGAGATGTGTTGAACCATACCCCAATTTTTTTTTTCAAACAACTTGCAGACTGGACTGAAAAGTAACATCAAAGTTATTCAGAACAGCACAAATATGTGGCTGCTGCTAGATTCCACAGAAAGTTTGTTTTGCATTCCTGGGCATCTAAGATGTCATTCTTACACAATGGGAAGCAAGAAGTAAATTATGTAAGATATCACTTGACTGAAATAAGATATGTGTGGCAACTCCCAAGTCTACCGGTTGAAATATTGCAGCATTGATGCTACCTGTGTTCTGGCGAAATATCACAGAATACCTGTTTTGATCACCATTGTAGGAAGGATCATACAACTTCACATTTTAATTGGTTAGGGAAAAAACTTGACCCCCAGTAACTTTTCCTCGTTGGAAAATGAAAACCACTGTAGTGGGTGCAGATGCCCAGGTGCTGGCACTGAGGGCTGCAGGGTGCTCTTGGTGAGGAAAGGTCAGGGCTGCCCTGTGTTGGAGGCAGGTGGCTCCAGCACACCCAGGGCACAGCTGAGCCCCTCAGCCACAATGGTGGCACCTCTAGGAAAATATATTTTTAAAAGGGCAAAAACAAACCAAAAACCCGCCATACACAGAGAGGAGGAAAGAAAAGAAAGAGCACAAGAAAAAGCAGTATGAACACCAAGGTCAGGGAAGAAGGAAGTGGAGGTGCATTGCACTGGAGTAGATAATTAAACTACAGCCTGTGAAGGAGCCCAGACCAGAGCAGAGGAAATGTGTGAGAGGAAGGTACAGCACTGAGAAATCACTATGTACTGACTGTAACACCTCTTTCTCCATACCCCTGCACTGCTTAGGGCAGTAGAGGACTCTGGAGTGATGATATGAAGGGAAAGAGGGAAAGAGGTAGGAAAGGTGGTGTTTAAATATTTTCCTTTTTTTGTTTCTTACTACCTGGATCTATTTTAAATAGAAATAAATTAGAATTAATTTTCCCAAAGTCAAATCTGTTTTACCCTTGGCAGTAACTGGTAAGTGGTCTCCCTGTCTTTATCTCAACCCATGAGCTTTTTATTTTCATTTTTTCCTCCCCCACTCTAGTCCTGCTAAGAAGCAAATGAGTGGCTAGGTGCATGTTTAACTGTTAGAGAAGACTAGCCTAGGACACGAATTAAACTAGAGTTATTTATGGCAGAATATAAATACTAGAGATAGCTAACAGACACAACAGTATTTTTGTTTGTTTGTTTGTATGTTTAGGGTCAAAGAAATTACATAAAATATTTTAGTAGAGCTATGTCAGGCCAAGTTATGGTATCTCTGGGAAAGTATATTTAAGAAAAAAGAAAAAATGTTGCACAACTGAGTGTGAGAGACAGGACTGAGGACAATGTGAGAGACACAGCCCTGCAGATGCCCAGGTCAGTGAAGATGGAGGAGGAGAAGGTGCTCTGGGCACCAGAGCAGATTCCCGTGCAGCCCATGGAGGAGACTGTGGTGAAGCAGATTGTCCCCCAGCAGCCCATGGAGGACCACATTGGAGCAGATACCCACCTGCAGCCCATGGAGGGCCCCAGGCTGCAGCAGATGGAGATGCCCTGAGGGAAGCTGCAGTTCATGGAGAGAAGTCCATGGAGGAAATTGTGATCGGTGGGGGACCCATGCTAGAAGCAGTCTATTCCTTACAGATTGTACCTCATGGAAGAGACTCACATTAAAGCAGTTATTGAACTGCAGACCATGGGCAAGACTCACCAAGGAGCAGTTTGTGAAGGACAGTAGCTATGGAGAGCTGTGGTGTGTCAACCTTGGCTGGACACCAGGTGCACACCCAGCTGCTCTCTCACTCCCCCTCCTCAGGACAAGGGGAGAAAATAAAATGAAATAAGCTTGTGGGTTGAGATAAGGACAGGGAGATGGCTCATCAATTACAATCATGAGCAAAAGAGACTTGACTTGGAGAAACCAACTTAATTTATTGCCAATTAAGCAGAGCAGTATAATGAGAAACAAGAACAAATTTAAAAACACCTCATCCCCCCTTTTCACTGGGCTCAACTTCACTCCCATGTCTTTTATCCTCCCAAATGGCACAGTGCAATGGGGAGTGGGGGTTGCAGTCAGTTCATAATGCTTTGTCTCTGTTGTTCCTTCTGCCTATCGCTCTTCCCCTGCTTCAGTGTGGGCTGCCTCCCACAGGAGACGGTTATCATGACCTTCCCCAATGTGGGTCCTTCCCACAGGCTGCAGTTCTTGAAGAACTAATCTAGCATAGGACCTTTCCACTGGATGCAATCCTTCAGGAATGGACTACTCCAGCCTGGGTCCCCTTTATAGGGTTATAGTCCTGTCAGAAAACGCGCTCCAGTGTCCACACTCCTCACCACTGGCCACAGTTCCTGCCAGGAGCCTGCTCCAGCATGGTCCCTCTGTGGGGTCACAGTTCCATCAGAGCACATCCATCTGCTCTTTCATGGGGCCCTCCATGGGCTGCAGGTGGATACCTGCTCCACCATGGACCTCCACGGGCTGCAGGTGGATACCTGCTCCACCATGGACCTCCATGGGCTGCAGGGGGACAGCCTATGTAACTACAGGCTGTAGAGGAATCTCTGCTCCAATGCCTGGAGCACCTCTTCCTCTTTCACTGACCTTGCTGTCTGTTTCTCACACATTCTCATTCCTCATCTCCTCTTCATTTTCGAGCTGGCTGGCACTGGCTTTGTCCAACACAGGAGTCACTTCTGGTATTTTCTCACAAAAGCCACCCCTGGAGCCCCATTCCAAAACCTTGCAACATAAATCCTGTACAAGAGCCTATGCTGGAGCAGAAGAAGTGTGAGGATGGAGAGGCAGAGATGAACTGAGTGCAATTCCTGTTTCCCACCATCCGGCACTACTTCAGGAGGAAGAGGTAGATAAGCTGGTAATGAAAGGACTGAAGTTAAGACTGGAAAGAATGGGAGGGTGAGGGAAGGTGGTTTATTTTTGCCCTTTTTTTCCTCACTTCCCTGATATGTTTTTAATTGGCAATAAATTAATCTGCCCCTACCCAAGTCTGTTTTGCCTGTGACAGAAACTAATGAGTGATCTCCCTTCATCTTGACACTGAGCTTTTCCATCTTATTTTCTCCTTCTGTGCTGTTAGTGGTGAGGAGCAATGACAGAGCACATGGGTAAGCATCTGGCAGCTAGCCAACATTAACCCACCACTCTTGACTAACCACAACGGATTACTTTTTCATACATTTTCTCATAATTACTTCAAAAAAAAAAAAAAAAAAAAGAAGAGACAACCCAGAATTTAAGTAGATAATTCACCAAAGCATGGCAATTATCTTTCTTTGTCCAACATCTATGCTTTCTTTTGAAATTTAAAAAAATCTGACAGCCCCAAATCAGCTTAAAAAATGCATCTGCAGGGTGAAGCAAATTTTCTTACAAATTTAATTAAAAAGTATGACATTCAAAATAATAAGTAAATTTAATAGTAAAATTATTTTGTGTTACATTATATAACTTTTTATGGAGTTCAGGTTTTTAATGCAGCTGACTAAGCATCTGATAAATATGCAGAGAACTCAAAGGAGATAATCTTTCAGATAAGACTGAAAACATGAAATAAAATTAGAATTAAGAAATGCTAGTATTCACCCAGAATGATTCACGACAAATATAATATGAATGTACAGTTACTTTTCTGGAAGACTCTGCTATATCCCCAAGTCCAGATTATACAAAATGACAGGAATAAGTATCAGTGCTCCTGAATGACATTTCCACTTCAGTCAGATCAAAGGTGATGAATACTAAAATACTATATTAGCATTTGTAGTCGCTACAGATAAAATGAACACTTTTGCCTGTGCAAAAACATAGGCAAGGTGAAAGCTTTATAGATTTTATTTTAGAAATAACTTTAATAAATAATTTCCACATCAAATATGCAGAGACTTATACTTTCAGAAAGGCAAGATTAATTTTATTATTCTTCTTGAAAACAATCCTAGCATTCATTAATCCTGCATTTGATTAAAAATATACTGTGAGAACTGAGATATTATCTTGATGATCGCGTCTGCTAATGAAATGCTGAGGCATTCACATACACCAGCAGCCCTGGGACTAAACATAGTTAGCTAATAACCTGCTGAAACAATCTTCAGCACCCCAGCTGAAACTGTTCAATCCTCTACCCGCAACACACCTAGAGCACAGCAGATGCTCCCAAGGCTGATTACATGCGTTCACATTAACTCATGGTAGGCAGTCAACACAATTTTTTTATACACTTCTCTAGCATACGGCAGACCACATTAAACAATTTATTCTGCTAAATAACAATGTAGAAACCCCGTATGTTGTATGTCAAGAGGTAAGATACCCAAATTCTGAGAAAATGATGCTATATTAGTGACCCAGCAGAATCAAGCTGACCGAGCCTCTTCAGAAGACAAATTTTCGTTTCTCCTAACTATTCTGCTACACAAACATTTTTTTTTGCAGGCTTATGGTCTGGTTTCCAACCATTCACCATGTTTGCTCTGAATTTTTTCTGTATCTTGACTCCCTGAATACTACCCGTTGTCAAAGAACTGTATTTCCAATTTCCTCCATCTTGGACTCCAAACAGAAGTCTCAACAAGTCTTAATCATTACAGTACAGGAGGCTGTCCCATCACAGCATTTACTCTGGTTTATCCACAGTGATATTTCATGAAAGCACTACAGAAGGACAGCAGCTTTCTCAGAACTGGCATAATTAGACCCAAGCCAGGCTTCCAATCTGTTCTGGAAGCTCAAGTAGGTACAAATAATGCTTATCTTCCCTCACATCACTAATCAGAAGTCTGATAGCAGTAAGCAATACCACTACAAGGTCATCAACTAACATTATTCACTGTTTTACTGTACCATGAAGATGCTGCCTATCTGCCTCCAAGTCACAACCACAGCTTACTCCCAGCAACCTCCAGATGCTCTGCAAATCTCAGCACCTGCTAGCAAAGTCACCTATAATCAGTGTGTGATAAATTATGTGAAAAGATACAGCTCTCTTGAGGCATTGTTACAAGAACACTGCACTACCTACAGAGGCAAGACCAAAGTTCTTGAATAGTTGGGAAATTATTGTTCTGTGACCGCACAACCAATCATTAATCTTGTTATGCAGGTAGAACCTTAACCCAGATGACTGGCAGTGCTATGGCACCAAAAAAATCTCACTGTAGCTCTAGATCAAGTTCCTTATCTTATCTGCACTATTCCCTGCACAATGATGTGTATTAGAAGAACCTCAGATACAACAGGGGCTGGGAAATACCTTCTCCACAAATATTACTAGGGGAGTATTTCAATAAGAGGGATGACTTAAGCAAGCAGAAATACTCTGAAGACTTCAGTCAATGCATAGCTTTTAAATGTCTATCTCTAGGAGAATTATGTAATACAGAATGTGAAGTGAATTGCAACTTAAGGTACACAGTGATAAGGTTTACCAAAAAACATTAGATTAACTGCTGCTTGATCCTTGATCATTTACTGATATAATACATGGCAGATGTTCCTCAAACTATTAGAAAAATCACACACCTCTGAAAAGTTTGCCAGAATGCCATACTACATTTTCCGGAATCCCTCATTAGATTTATTTCTAGATGTCTCTACTTTTATTGCATCAATTGAAATTCAAAAGAAAACATATAGTGATCATTAAGACAACTTCAAGGTGATAAGATTACTTAAAACAAGTCTCGGAGTATATTATTCACCCCATCATGTACGGAGAATTCATATTTACTCCTTTACAATTGCAAAGACTTGAGATTATCTGCTCATGACACATACAAAAAGCATTTGCTGTTTTATTTTGTTCATATTTGAAAGAAGTAGTAGGACTGTTAGTATAACATATTTAACCAACTATGAAGCTTTTTAGAGAGCTGTAATAATTACAGAATAAATCATTATGCTAAATATCTTAAATAGGTCTTTTTAAATCTTGCTTAATTCTCAAGTTTCAGACTTTTTTACAAGTCACTAAGAGATCCATTTTCCTTTCAATTTAAAGCTTACATTAAGAGTACCTCAGCTGAACATACTGAACATATTTTTGCCTTAGGTAAAAATAAATTATTTTTTACTGCCTTACACAAACCTTTTAGATGCATACTTTCAAAACTAACAAAAATGGCTTTAATCAAATCAGAGAAATAATAATTCTTGTTTGCATGTGCAAAAGAATCACAGTACCCAACATCTTAGCAAGTGCTTGCCATACAGAGATCTTGCACTCTGTTTCAGTTCCTTCCAGTTATTTAGCAAGAAATGCAATGGTCACAGACCATGACAAGCAAGAGAGAGTTACAAATGTTCTGATGCCACAGCTTTGCTTATGGAAAGGTTTTTTTTCCTGCATTTCTGGAAACAAAGAAATCTAAAATAGTTTTAAAACCAGTAATTTACTTTTGCTGTAAAACCTACCAATAATCAACTACCTTTAGAAGATAATTTATAGGATACATCTTTAGGCTATACTAAACATTCTTGTTTCCTTTCACCCTCAACTCTGCAAGATGAATGGAGGAAAACAGCTTTCCAAGAAAAAAAAAATCCCACCCAATTTTCATCATTCTAGGAGGACAAAAAAGTATCTTGTTAAGTCTGAAAAAAATCTAGAATACAAGCCCTGTGTAGCTGGATCTCACAAGTAAGCAGGCTTGACAACAGGAGGTGGGGGCTTAGGGGGTCTCAGGGTTAGGTGGTGAAACTGATCTCTCTATCTTACAAACAGGAGTCAGGTGAAACATTAGACTGTTACTATCTGATATGTGTTGGAAACAATGATAAACAAAAGACTTACTCAAAGGCATCAAAATGCAGAATCTCTTCCAACATCCCCTCTGACTAGGAGCCATCAAATAAAAAGCATTAAAAAAAAAAAAAAAAAGGCGCTCATCTTGCTTTAAATCATTAATACACTGATTTATTTAGTTTAAATTAACTGGGGTTTTTATCCAAGGCAAGCACCTGAACAGTCCTGAAGGATCACTCATAACCTCAAAGTGAATATCCTCAAAGTGAATACTCGGCTGAACTGGTGCGTGCATTGATTAAAGCTCACTGGTTGTACCACATTCCTTTTACATGAGTTTCAGAAATTCTTAATTCAGCATTTAGGAGGAGTAGGGGAAATTACTTTATTCAGTTAAGACTAATATTGGGAGCTTCATCTTGCTTGTAAAATATGATAAATACTTGAATTGCCAAGTGACTACCCATGAATAAGATTTTTAAAAGGCAGTAACCATTTTCTAAATGTTTCTTTCTTTGCTTTTAGCTAGAAGCTAATTTAAATAGTTAAATTTGTGGTCAAGTTTTAGTTATCAGTCACAGGTTGAAAAAGTACTGAAAGGTATGATCAGACACAAACACAAAATGGGAAGAACTACAGAGACAAAAGTCAATGACCTAAAAGTTTACATATAACAGCAGGCTGTCATTGCTGGAAAAGGCTTCCTTTTCCTGTTAAGCCCCATAATTCTAACTATATTCAATATTAAGTTTTAGAGTCATATGCATATAATTAAAATATATATTTCTTATTCTCATAATTCTAGTAAAAGTAATTTGAAGAACAGTTTGACATAAGTTTGGATGATACTTAACTGATTGTCCTACTCAAACCATTCATGCAGAAAGTTGTACCATTTCTAAGTGCTTTAATTAAAACGTGAAAAGTGCCTGTCCTAAATTTATATTTTTCTTCTTAGTATTTTTTTCTTGACTTATTCTAACATTTTCTGTTACAGTAGCCTTATTCTGCATATGCAAATAAGGTCCTACAGACAGCAAGATCTGGAGCAACTCTATGCTTTCAAAACCAAGGAAATTATACTAAGGGTCTGACCTAAACCTACATAACCAAAAAACAGTCTTAAAGGTTAAAAGGAGTTCTAGTAAAACTTCAGTGGTACTTATGGTACTTCCTATTCAACACATTTAAATTTTCATATTTTTAGAACATCACACATTCACCGAAGTATAAACTCATTTACACTTTAGTACATTCTTAGACTTCAGAAAACTTTGAAAAAAAGTATGCTGGAAAAATAATCTGTAATCATGAGGAAGAAATACAATATGTTAAAAGCAATTCAAAATGTTCTTTCCTGTGCACCTTGAGATTGTGGCTGTGCTCAATTTTCTCATTTAAGAGGAAATTTCCACTTTAAAAATTATCAATATTTTAATTTTTCACCTGATCTGTAATATAACTATACATCATTGGTGTGCACTTAATGTTTAAATAAATTACTTGATCAAAAGGACAGAATACAGCAAGATAGGAGTTATTCTGGTCATAAAGAAAAGCCTAAGTTAATACCCCAGTTATTCTTTCTGTCTCATTCTGGAGAGTCTATTTGCCAAAAAATGATGGACTTGTTGCTTTCTAAAAAAACATTAATTCCACTACTTAACCCACAAGCAGTTAATATTTCCTTATGCAGTCAAAAATATGCTTAACTGTTTTTATGCCTATAAATCCTAGCTACTTACTGGAGTCATAATTGCAATTGTACATTTCAATTACACATGGTAAACAGCATGTTCTCATGAAATCTACATGAAATAGATTGGTGCCGCCATCCAGTTATAACTAAACTTCTCTCCACCACAGAAGTATAAAAACACTCTGCAAAATATGCATCTAGATGATTTACCCAAAACAGGCAAAACCAAACACTCAGAAAACAGTTTGCTTTTATAGACTTCCTCCAACCCCCAAGCCATAAGGATTTATCGTCAACTATATAACTAGTTAAATTGATTTATACTGGTTTTAGATGCCATATCATACCTGTCATTAATGATCCAGTTCAGACACAGATTGAGGGAATTAAGGTTTTTGCATCTCTTTACTATTTCCATCACCGTTTCATTGTCCAGTTCTGTGATATGACGGAGATCCAAGTTGGAAAGATTTCTTAGCTATTGAGACAAATATGATAGAAAGAAATAATCTGAAATTTCTTCACATGCATAACTGTTATAAAAACTGTTAAACTTTTTGGAATCATGCATAGTATGTCTGAGCTAGTCAAGAAAATTGAGATTATTCTATTTTTCACAAAAAGGAAACAGAGATATTCACTGGAATTCAGCCACTCAGTTACTCCATGAAATCAAGAAACTTTCACTCATGGTCCGATACATCTACAATTGGGGCCTACACCTTCCTCACTTTAAATGTAAGGAGTGTAAGACACCAAGGTATCATAGCAACTCACTTAATCATAAGAAAACAAGGCATGGAAGGAAGAGGAGATAGCACATTTGTGCTTAGATTCAAATGCATGTTATTAGAGACTCCACAGTCTAAGGCTTTCAGGCTAGATAAATATTACAAACTCTCTGGAAAATACAGTATTTATACTGTAGGGTCACCTGCACAGTCATCAGTAATAACCTGGATATTCTAAACAACAGAAGCTGGAGACACAGAACTACATGATTAAGATTTATGCACTGATTAATCTGACTTATTACTGTTGTTAATCATTATAATGTCCTTCAAAGGCAAACAAAACCTTTTTACTTTTATGAGCAACGGATTCAAAGAAGAAAAATTTTACAGGTTTCTGCAGTGTCCTTAAATAACAGATCATTTAGTCAACAATAACCTCCAAGTGCTGTTTGCTTTTTAAGCTGTCTGAAATAATCTCTGTTATACTCTGGAAAAATAATCGCATTAAGTATTACTGACACTTTAATTAAATTTACCTTCCCTGTAAGAGAGGAAAAAATAATCCTATTCAGTGATTTAAGTCACTAAGGATTTGATTAAGCAAAGGCATACAACCGAGATCATATAACTGGTCCACCTCAGTAGTTAATTATTAAATGAATGTATTTAAGAAAAATAAAATAAAATAAAATAAAATAAAATAAAATAAAATAAAATAAAATAAAATAAAATAAAATAAAATAAAATAAAATAAAATAAAATAAAATAAAATAAAATAAAATAAAATAAAATAAAATAAAATAAAATAAAATAAAATAAAATAAAAGTATGTAGGCTTCTACAGAAACTAATGTTCTGCTGTTTTGTTCCAGAAGTTTTTAACATTCTTCTAACTAAAGCTGAAGATAAACCACATATGCTTCCATAAATTCTGCAGAACAAGTATAAAATTATGGGACCTGACCTGAGAGAAACAACTGCCGGGTATGCGTCCTGGTTTCAGCTGGGTCAGAGTTAATTTTCTTTGTAGTAGCTGGTATAGTGCCATGTCTTTGTTGTTGTCAGGTAGTCAAAGACCTATCAGCTTCCATGCTGTGCCAGTTGCACAAGAAGCTGACAGGGAGCAAAGCCAGGAGAGCTGACCCAAGCTGGCCAAAGGGATGTTCTTTACCATATATCATGCTCACGACATAAACCGGAGCTGGCCAGGGGGCAAATACTGGCTGCTCGGGAATGGACAAGCTATTGGTGTCACAGGCAGTGAGCAATTGCATTGTGCATCACTTGGTTTGTATATTCTATTATTACAGTTATTATTATTATTTTCTCTTCCTTTGCTGCCTTATTAAATTGTTCTTATCCCAACCCATGAGCTTTGCTGCATTTTGGGGTTTCTTTCCCTTTTCAATCTCTCCTCCATTCCTCTCAAAGGGGGGCTGCAGTGGCCTTATGGCTGCATGGTCCTATTTGCTGGCTGGAGTTAAACTCCAATAGTATGTCTACAGGAAGTAGGACAATAACATTCCTATTATCAGGATACTACCACAGGTGTACTGTGGAGGTGCTTGTTGTAATCCCATTGTACTTCAGATAATCTTACTTGCCTACTATGGAGAAAAGTACATAATGATTCATATTGTGTTGGTAAAACGGACAGATTTTACAAGCTCTGTCTCGGTGCATTTTATACATACTGCTCCAGCAGGAAGTTTAAAAGACCTACTACAATGCATCAAAAAAAGCTCACAGTCAATCCTTTATTTTTTCTGCATTTCTTCTGTCAAGAAAGGGAAGCACAGAGCAACTTGAGTTTTCCTTACCTTTATACACCTATTCATATTAGATACTTCAGCCTATATACTATGTTGGCAACAGCATGGCCAATTACTATGCCACAGAAAATAAACTTACTGGACAATTCAACAACGCATATGCTCTATGACAGTAAACAAATATTCACCAGAAGACCTCAAAGACAAGCAGAATATCTTCCCATTTTAAAAACCAAAATTATTAACTAAAACATGCCTTCTTTCATGACAACGCTCTTCTTATGAGCAGGTGACAATACTGGTGACTTTTTGGTCATGATTATTACTTACAGAGTAAAAACTTACATCAAAGATAGAACAGTGTATGGAGGCAGGTGTTTCTTGAAAAGTGTCTAACTAACGCAGCTCCAAATTAGGTAAGAGGTAACAGTATCTACTTGTCATGGTTTAACCCCAGCCATAAACTAAGCATCATGCACCCACTGATTCATTCTCTCCAGCAGCAGGACAGGAAGAGAATTGGAAGAGTAAAAGTGAGAAAACTCGTGGGTTAAGAATAGCTTAATAATTAAAATGTACTAATAACAATCATGAAAAGGAAAACAATGAAAAGTGAGAAAAATAAGGACCCAAGAAAGACAAGTGATACAAATGAAAACACTTGCTCACCACCAACCAACTGACGATGAGTCAGTGTCCAAGCAGTGGCCACCCCACCAACCTTCCCCCTAATTTTATTGCTGAGCATTACATCATATGGTACGGAATATCCCTTTGGTCAGTTGGGGTCAGCTGTCCCGGCTGTGTATCCTTACAACTTTTTGTGCACCCCCAGCTTCCTCGCTGGAGGAGCTGTGGGAGGCACAGAAAAGGCCTTTTCTCTGTGCAAGCCCTGCTCAGCAAGAACTAAAACATCCCTGTGCTATCAACATTGTGTTCAGCACAAATCCAAAACAGCCTCATACAAGCTACTGTGAAGAAAACTAACTCTAGTCCAGTCAAAACCAGCACACTGCCTCACCGAGGCAAAGATGAATGCAGCAGAAAGAATTTGTGGCTTCCCTGGAAAAAAAGACTTTTACATTGCATGGGCAGACTCAAAATCTAAACTTAATTCCTAGTATTCCTACTGACCAAATTAATAGGGGTTCCAGGGTAGAATTTATCCTCTACTGCCACAGGAGAATATGAACCATCACTTGCCCCTTTTACTGTCACATTCATTCATTTTAAACAACAGATCTGGCACCTGACATACTTGGTAGGTTAATTCTTCTTTTTATCAGGGACTATGTACTCAATCCAGAAAACCTCACTGTCTTAGAAAAGTTTGAAGAGACTGCTTCAGATTGATAAAAAGTCCTCAAGTATAATTTGATCTATACAACCTCATTATTGCCATTTCAGATGAGCTTTCAAGAGTTGCAGTACTCTTGAATACTGGACCTTCTGACAAGATTTTGCATTGACCTGAACATGACAGATGAAATGAATACCCCTTTTTGCCTGTTTAAATCAGAGGTATGAACATCTTATTACCTGTCAGAGAATTGTTGTAAAAGTATATGTAACAATTTTCCATTAAAAAAATGGGATGGATACTTTACTGAAAGATGTCCTATTTTATATTTTACCTCCAAAAGTAATTGTAAAGGGTTAATGCTACAATGCTGAATTCTTTCTTAATCACTTGTATTAGTAAAAAAAAGACAAGACAAATTACATAGGTTTTATATTCTACCTCTAATCCTCCCTCACATCTAAAAGTAGTATGATATAAAAACAAAAATTAAACTTCTTTGAAGCAGACAATTGGAGAGTTGGGTCACTTGAATCTTCAGTGCATGCATAAAACTTCAGATTAAAATAGCATACCTTTAATTAGCATTTTTCCACAGGAAAAGGGTATTCTGTGACTTAGATACTCAGTCTCAGGGTACCAGGAAAAAAAAATGTTTTTCTCTTTGTTTTTGCTTAGACAATAAAATAGACAATGCAAATAGTAGAGAGCTTAAAAATCTGAAGTAGAAAATAAAATAGAATAATTAAGAGAAAGCAAGAACAGTCAAACCAATTTTGTGTGCTACGTATATACACAAGCTTGCTGAAATCACTCAATGTTGACTCAGTGTTAAAATTGTACAAGAAAATATAATAATAGTTTTCAAATTTCAGAGGGTGTCTAGTAAGATGAATGAGATGAGAAGGGAAAAGGATGTTGGTCCCTTCCTCTCAGTCCCACTAGCAGAGAGTTGATAAACCAATATGTAAAGGTTTTGTGAAGAGACTGCCTCTTAAAATGTACTGACAAGGAATTATTCCTCTGTTAATGTCAGATGCAAAAGAACCACTTAGATGACAAAATGTTTTTTGACAAAGGAAGTTTGAAACACAGAGCTTCCATTCTTTGAAAAAGATATTAAAATAAAAAAATTTAATCCTAACATTTTTAAGAAAGTACCCACTATTTTGGATCTCAAATATTTTAAATCATGATAAAATCATTTTCGTTTGATACTTTTGTTGGTTGGTTTAAATGAAATTTTGCGGAGGCTGATATACTTAAAGATTCAGAAATTATCATAGTATTTGTGTGCCTGAGTGTTACAGAGTTCATAAGATTTATATCTTGATTACTAGAACTTGTAATATTAAAATACATGTAATGCTAATCAAGAAGCTAGTGTACTTGAAAAAAAATTTAAAAAACGAAAAAAGAGAGAGAAAAAAAGTCTGATTTGAGACTGTTCAAGGTTAGGATAAATTTCATACGCTTTAGATTATTAAAAAATAACTATTACCATTGGGATCACAAGAAATTTTTCAGTGTGGGTGTATCAACTCCTGTGAATAATTAGCTGTTATTATAGAGGACTACAAATATACTGAGTATGCAGTTATTCCTTCCCCACCCTTTTTTTTTTTTCCCCTGCACACTTCCACAATTTCTGTAGAGATGCTTCCTTAAAAATCATAGAACTATAGAATCATTTAGATTGGAAAACACCTGTAAGATTATTGAGTCCAAACATAAAACCAAGTCCACCACTAAGCAATTCACGTAAGATCAAACCTCTCCAGAACAAAAGTCAAATTATTTCTGAAGGAAAGTACTTATATGGACTTAATGAGTTTTAAATTCACATATTTTGCTAATCAAGCTTAATTTTCTTGACGCTCTCTGTGTATATGTACCTTCAGGGAGTAAACTGCTCTCTGACTTAAGCCCCCCAAAGCAAATCTATGATCAAAAATAGCAACCTGGAAAAACTGAAAATCACATTATTTTTATTATTATGTCAATAGAATCTATAAACTATTTCTTTAAAGTTACAGACATTAACTTTTACTTAAGACCTGAAGTAATTGAACTATGAGATATACTGTGTTCCTGAAACACTAATCATACATGGTTTAAAGACTTGGAAAATGATTGAATAGTTGCAGTAGAGACTATTTTCCCATAGACTGATTTAATGTTCTGCACATTCACAACCTTAATTCAATTTCTTAAAGTTAGACATTTCAGAACATTAAGCTCCCATTGCTTAAATACAAAATACTCATTCAAAGCCAGTGTTATAAGCACAGAGATTTAATTTGCGTTGCTCATTAAAAAAACAAAAAACAAAAAACAACAACAACAAAAAAACCCAAACAAACAAACCAACCAAAAACCACCAAGACTGAGAAAGTTTGTTTTTGAGAGTGTAAATATTTGTAAAAAACCAACCAACCAACCAACCAACCAACCACACACACACACACACACACACACACACAAAACAACAATACCACCTCACCACAAAACATGCCTCAGAAAAAATAGGAGAAAGAAGGAGGAGAAGAAATTTATGTTCATTAAGGAAAAAAATTTATACAATAGATTCCTTTGTTTTGTAATGTACCACAGCAAGACACAATAGGAAAGTGAATGACATTTGTATTCAAACTTCTACTCCTTCCAAGATGACTGATAATAATAATTTGTATTTTGATTTATTGCATGCATGCTTTTACAAGCTATGCTACAAAAATAAATACGTTGCCTTCCTTTCTAACATTAAGACCTACTGAAGAGGAGCTACTTGCACACACACATAAACTGCACGTATAGTACCCACATTACAGGACTTATTTCCAGTTTATAAACTCTAAAAGTAACTGCTGAATTACATTATCACTGAGTTATAGTTTACTCTGTGTTAGTTACTCTTAAGTAGCTTTAATAAACCTTCTTTTTTCTTTTTTTGGAAAGTTTCATACACCCCCAAAACACTGAAACACTTTCAACCATGCAATCAATCTTCTCTGCAATGCCTTATTTACTTATTGCTCCTTGAAAGTAACTGCAGTTGGGTACTACTATAAAATTCTTAGAAGTGCCAAAAACAAACTCTAAGAGGGAAACAGGTAATTCGACGTCATTCTACAAAGCAGTCAGCTTTATTTTGACTAGATGTAACAAGGTTCTCTTATACAGTCTATACAATCACAACATTTCAAGTATTAAGCCAATTCTCAGCAATAGTCTCCCAGAATCACTATGTTTAGAAATCTTTATTTAATGATTTTTTTCCTATGATTGGAAGACTAACATTTAAAACATTTTATTAAATACAAACAGATTTAAATAAATCATATGCTATGAGATAGAGGTTCATTATACAAATTACTTAAAAAACTATTTTCCCTAGACCTAACCATAGAAGAAGAAACATTTTCTTAGTTAAAAAGCAAGATGATTTTAAGATCAGATGGTATGCTAAAATATTACCATAACAAGAACATAAAGCAGAGCACTTCATGTCAAAACAAATCAGTTACTAAAAAAAAGGGACCATACAGTACCTTAGTTTAGAAAAGGCTCCTGCAAAATCAATCTTGTAATGTGTGGATTATCATTATATATCTGTCAAGCTGATAATGTCTGCGGTGAATGATTCCCAAACATACTGGCTCTAAAAATCTGAATTTTGATTACCTTCATACTGGACACCAACTCAGACACCGGTATGACTCAATTAGATTGGACATGACTCTTAAGTAAAAAATGTAAGACAAAGAAAGATCACATTATTCCAGAAGTTTTTGGATATAAGCTGACGTCATGTATTTGTGATTAGAAGAATTAGTTAGAACTTTTTCCTATTAAGATGTCCTAGGATTCACAAGTTTAGATAAAAATACCTGTAATGAACTTTACCAAACATAGTCTGTCAGAAGTACGTGCTGTAGAAGCACAGAGTTATATGAAGAATAATTGCTTTGTAGCAGTATAAGTCAGAACTCTGAGAAAGAAGCCAAAGAAGTGGCTTGCAAATAAAGCTCTGACTAAATGTCAAGATTTGCTGATGCCAGCTGTTAAAATTATATTAGAAGTGAAACAATTAGAGAAGCAATTACCATAAGAGGAGAAGAAAATACCACCACTTTTGGGGCAAAAGATATAAAATTAAAAAAAAAAAAAAATCTCTACTAGTTAGCATATAGAGTTTCTTACTCACGCTTAATGAATAAAAATTATCCACCTAGTTGTTTAGTCGTTAATACAATTACCTAACATACACAGAAACCTTGCACCTTTGCATGGATTTTTGTGCTTACAGGAAAAGAAGAAAGTGAAAAGTAAAAAAATAACCTGCAATAAACTTTTGAGAGAGGATGGGAAAAAGAGAGAAAACAAGAAAAACAAATCATGCAGGGAAAGATAATAACAAGTGAGAAAAAAAGATCATCATTCAGATGTTTTGCGACAATGTTTCACACACTAGAGCTACAAAGCAAAATGAAATATTCTAGGTCATCAGAACAAACCACTGGTTCCAACTGGAAGTCTGTGAATTGTATAGACACACTCTCCCTCTTCCCCTTTCTCTCTCCACGTGTGTTAACATGCAGTGACTTAATCTTGTCCAATAAAAATTATTTACCTTATGAGCATTTTTTCTAATTTATAATAACTCAGGGAAAAAAGACACTAGTGTGATATCGTTTTGCTCAAGAAGCCATCTTTTAAATCTAACTATGTTCAATAGAAAAATATTGAAAATAAATCCTGAATGTTTCTTATTTTACTATAATACAAAACATTTTAACTGCCATACGTCAGGATTAGCTATTAAAATAGCTCTGCAGTTCAGCAGCACTGTAATTCGGAATTTTCAAGCACCACTATTTTTAAAGAGAGCTAACATTACTGGAGAGGAGCTATAATAATAATAAACCACTCAATTTTTACACACTCACTGGCCTCAAGGCAATTTTAGAACAGAGACCAGTGGTGTTATCTTCACTTTGCACACTGGAAGCAGAAGTACAGAAGGGTACTAGCTCTGCACAGCCTTGCAGGACACGCTCACGAGCCATGTACCGCACGGAACAGATTCCACATTCTCTAAGCACATGGGACTGGAATTATTAGCAAGCACTTATGAAGTACTACTGACAATAAGAAATACATGACGGATAAACCAAAAAGAGATGTCATCAACTGATGAACTGTGGAAAAGACAGATGCAGCAGTTAACATTACTATTCCCCAGAGAGTTGTTTTAACTCCCATTGGGAACTTACTTCCTCCAAAAAAACTGTAGAAATGGAACATCTGCCTATGCTGGATGCCTCAGTGCAATTCAAGAGTTTTAGTTAAAATTGCCTGCTGTACTACAAATCAGTAACCCCTGCCAGAGGAGGCAGGTGGAAACACTACTAAAGTCACTGCAGCAAGATTAACCGGATTTCACTTCTCAATAGCTTCACGGTAAAGAAGCCTCAATTCCAATACAATATCCCAGTCTCTGCATTACTGGGAAAATCTCTTACATGCTCTCTTCTCGTTCAATATATGGCATCATCCCACTTGCCTATAATACATGCACATATACTTCAATCTAAAGTAGTAACAAATCTAAAAAGTACCTTGCTATTGTGCACAGATAGTCACTCACGTGAAAGAATACTTAGCAAATCTTACAGAAGTTATACCAGAGAATACACTTGGTTGGAAGGGATCTTTCAAGGTCATCTAGTCCAACAACCCTGCCATGAGCCGGGACATCTTCAACTATATCAGAGCCCCATCCAGCATGGCCTTGAATGTCTCCAGGGATGGGGCATCTACCACCTCTCTGGGCAACCTGGGCCAGTGTTTCACCACCCTCATCGTAGGAAAATTCTTCCTTATATCTAGGCTGAATCACTTCACTTTCAGTTTAAAAGCATTTCCTCTCCTCCTATCATATCAGGCCCTGTGAAGAAGCCTGTTCTCATCTTTCTTAAAGGCCCCTTTGAAATACTGAAAGGCTGCAATAAGGTCTCCCTGGAGCCTTCTCTTCTCCCAGCTGAACAAACCCAACTCTTTCAGCCTGTCCTCAGACGAGAGGTGTTCCAGCCCACTGATCATCTTTCTGTCCCACTTCTGGACCTGTTCAATACAGGTTTATGTCTTTCCTGTACTGAGGGCTCCAGACCTGGACAGGTGAGGTCTCACCAGTGGGGAAGAGGCAAAATAATCTCCCTGGACCTGCTGGCCATGCTCTTTTTGATGCAGCCCGAGATAGGATCAGCCTTCTGGGCTGCAAGTGCACATTGTTGGCACATGTCCAGTTTCTCATCCACCAGTACCCTCAAGTCCTTCTCTGCAGGGCTGCTCTCAACCTCTTCATCCCCCAGCTTGTACTGATACTGGCGGTTGCCCTGACCCAGGTGTACAACCTTGCACTTGGCCTCAGGAGATTCATACACGCCCACTTCTTGAGCTTGTCCAGGTCCCTCTGGATGGCATCCCATCCCTCATACCTATCAATTGCAGCACTCCGTTTGGTGTCACCTGCAAACCTACTGAGAGTATACTCAATTCCACTGTTCATGTTATTGACGAAGATATTAGATAGCACTAGTCCTAATACGGACCCCTGAACCACGCCACTTGTCCCACCTGGACACTGAGGTGTTGACCACTACTCTCTGGATGCAAACATCTAACCAATTCCTCATCCACCAAACAGTCCACCCATCAAATCCGTATCTCTACAATGTAGAGAGAAGGATGTTGTGGGGGACCAGGTCAAAGGCTTTATAGAAGTCCAGACAGCTGACATCCATAGTTCTTCCCTTGTCCACTGATGTAGTCACTCCATTCTAGAAAGCCACTATGCTGGTCAGGTGGGACTTCCCTTGGTGAAGCTGTGCTGCCTGTCTCAAATCACCTCCTTATCCTCCATGTGTCTTAGCATTAGCTTCTAGAGGGATCTGTTCCATAATGTTCCCAGGCACAGAGGCGATGCTGACAGGTCAATAGTTCCCAGGGTCCTCCTTCCTACCTTTTTTGAGACTGCGTGCAGAGTTTGTTTTTCTATTCATGAGGTACTTGACCTGACTGCCATGACTTCTCAAATCTCATGGAGAGTGGCTTGGCAACTACCTCGGCCAATTCCCTCAGGACTCCATGATGCATCTCATCAAGTCCCATTGACTAATATATGTTCAGGTTCCTCAGGTGGTCTTGAACCTGATCTTCTCTTACAGTAGGGGGGAATTTGCTCCCTGAGTCCCCATCTTGTAGTTCATTCACTTGAGAGGTGTGGGAAGAGAAGTTGCAGTGAAGACTGAGGCAAAAATTTGTTAAGTACCTCGCTCACTGTTACCAGTTTGCCAGTCGTGTCCATCAGTGGGAGTACACTTTCTTTGACCTCACTTTTCTGGTTGACATACCTGTAGAAGACCTTTTTGTTATTCTTTGTGTCCCTTGCAAGTTCAGTTCCAGCTGAGCCTTGCCCTTCCTGACCCCCATCCCTACACAACCAGGCAGCATCCTTATACTCTTCCCAGGGTACCTGTCCCTAAAAATTTTCAATATACGTCAAAAAAGAAAACTTTGAGAAGGCACAAGACATAATAATGAAAAGTGGGACAAATAAAGTAAGAAGTAGTCAATACTACATATATGGTAAATACTTATCACCTTCACAGGAATGTTTTAAGTAATGAATTCCCTTATCAAGGACAAAAACACAAGTTCCTCAATTATTTCTGAGAATTTTAAAAAATGTAATTTTCAGTATTGTCACATCACTGTGTTCGCAATGATGCAAAGCTTACAGAAGGTTTCTATAGATACAGCCTGAGGGAAGGAAAGTGGACTAACTAAGTCTTCAGTCCCCACAAAAAGCACATGCACCAATTACTTATACCAGATGAAGTTTTCAAAGTTCAAAGTTTTCAAAGATATTTTCAAAGGACTATGTAAAACAGTGTCACTCCTATGTAAGTCGGGATTTCTAATCATTATTATTAAACCACATGAAAATCAGAATTAAATATTATAAGAAAAATCAAGATCTTGACTATTATCAAATACATGGGATTATAAAATCACTTCGTTGAAGGATAAGTCATCTATTACTAATAAATCTAGGCCAGAATAATGAAAAGTGATCTGTGTGGGAACTTCCCACAAAGCCTTGGGCTACATAACCTGTCTATCTCAGATTACTAAATTATGTACCTCCTATATTTATGTTGCATATCTAAATCTAACCTATAGTTATACATATATAGTTTTCACAGGACATGAAAGTTACTGTATTAGTTCTCTCATCCACAGATATATGCTCCTTTTACATGATTTCAATATACACAGACAGTCCTTTCCAAATTACATCCTTTGAGGTGTTGTATCTTTACCATGCAAGTTAATTTCTCTGTGTTATTTCTTTTTGAATATGTTCCAAAATGTTTTCAATTCTTCTGTATCTTCAGCTACTCAGTTTCCCTAAACTGATGAAAATGTTTTGCAGATATGCTGAATGGTTTTGCATGACAATAAGAGGGCTGCACAGCTGCAGAAAAAACCCTGTATTTTCTTTCAGCACACTCTGTTTTCATTAAATATGCTTTCCACTTGCTACTTCAAAATCCCTTTAACCATTTTTATGTTTACCAGAACTTATCATATTCAATACACATTTCTACAGTCATCTTTACCAGCTATAATAAGTTCAATTTTCCCATTTGAAATTTTTCAAGAATTCTTAGCTATATATACTATTTTATTATTTATGAGGGATGTGGACAGGCTGGATCGTTGCACAGAGGCCAATTCTATGAGGTTGAAAAAGGCCAAGTGCTGGGTCCTGCACTTGGGTCACAACAACCCCGGGCAGCGCTACAGGCTCAGGGAAGAGTGGCTGGAAAGCTGCCTGGCAGAGAGGGAGCTGGGGGTGTTGATTGACAGCCAGCTGAATATGAGCCAGCAGTGTGCCCAAGTGGCCAAAAAGGCCAACAGTATCCTGGCTTGTATCAGGAATAGTGCGGCCAGCAGGACTATGGAAGTGATCGTCCCCTGGTACTCGGCACTGGTGAGGCCGCACCTTGAATACTGTGTTCAGTTTTGGGCCCCTTACTGCAAGAAAGACATTGAGGTGCTGCAGAGAGTGCAAAGGAGGATGAAGAAGTGCTGAGGGGTCTGGAGTACAAGTCTGATGAGGAGCAGTTGACGGAGCTGGGGCTGTTTAGCCTGGAGAAAAGGAGGCTGAGAGGAGACCTTATCGCTGTCTACAACTATCTGAAAGCAGGTTGTAGCATGGAGGGTGTTGTTTTTTTCTCTCAGTAGTAAGTGACAGGACAAGAGGAAATGGCCTCAAGTCACACCAGAGAAGGTTTAGACTGGATATTAGGAACAATTTCTTGATGGAAGGAGGTGTCAGGCATTGGAACAGACTGCCCAGGGAAGTGGCTGAGTCACCATCCCTGGAAGTGTTTAAAAGGCATACAGACGAGGTTCTTAGGTACATGGTTAGAGGTGGACTTGGCAGTGTCAGGTTACTGGTTCGACTCCATGTTCTTAAAGGACTTTTCCAAGTAAAATGACAATAGTCTGTCTATTTCAGATGCATATTTCCTCTGTTCTCATTGATGTTATATGACCTCTGAATTTACTTTCAGTTAGAATTTTAATTAACATGCTGTTCATCCACGTCATCTAAGTCATTCAGTTTATTGAAAGCTTCCGTTATTTTCTACAGGGTCATTCAAGTTAGTTCTTCCACACATCACTCATCTTACATAAAAGACAAAGGAAAGGAAATAAAATGTATTTGTCACACTATCTGTATTAAAATATAAAGATGGATAGGTGGAAAATGTCTGTGCAAAGGAGACATACAGTTGCAGAAAGGGGTCCGTCTCAATCTCCTGCATTAAGAATTTTGTACTTTCAGTTACAGAATTCTGGTTTGTTTGCAAGGGAATCTGGTGCAACTAGGCATTTTAAAGACTTCTGAGCTGAGCAGCGTTGTTATTTCTGAGAAAAAGTATCATACCTTGAATACGTTTTTGCTGCAGTGTTTTTACACAGTGAAACCCGAATGTGTCTATTCAAGTAGTGCAAAGTTCATTCATCTTGTCACATTTCTATCCATGACAGTGTTATTCATCATATGTATAAACTTATCCTGGCTGGTATCTGTGGTGTGGTAATAGTCAAACACAGTAATGATGAGATAAAAAAGTAGTTACAACACTTACATTGGTGAGGTGAATGACTCCTTTCGATGTAACAGAGCAGCCCATAAAACCAACATACTGCAGCTCAGGACAATGTTCAGCAAAAGCTTTCACTGACTGATCTGTCACCTATAGAAAAGATATACAGGAAATAATTGAATAGGTGATATGAGCAAATACTTAATACAGTCTAACCAGTTTCTGTGTAACATTGGCAAGCTGCTCATTAATACTTTTATAAGTATTATCACTACTACAATTTATTTCAAGAGTTTGAGAGGAAACATTGCGTATGTACACACATCTGTGTATGTGCATGAAAAGGAAGAAAAAAAGATAATCTTTGGCAGAGGGGGATCATCTTCTTGGGGGAGGAGAGCAAATGGAAGAGAGAATGATGGTCACAAATACAAATATCATTGTCCTGTTCATCTGCAAATAACTCAATAGACCACTCTATCCGCTGTTTTCAGAAACTATACACAAACATGAAAATACTAATGAATTTATGCTATTGCCATCCTGCAGACTCAAGATACACCCATAATTGACCTTGCAGAGAATGTGAATTGTGCAGTATCTTAAGTTTAAATTCCTTTTTTAAGCATTTTTCCTAAAATAATGCAATTTATGATTTTATTACATTTGTTTCCCACATCAGACTTGTATCTCATGATAATATACCATTGTGTCAGTCATCAATTGAACGGAGACGTTACCTAGCTTATTATTCTGATTTATTTCCACAACTATGTTTTTTCTTTATTATTAAGTTTGTCTAATTAAATGTAATAACTATGAAAAAATAATCCATCACATAAATGTAATGATTTGTAGGTAGACTAAATATTCAAAAGAACAACGTTTTGTAGACTTTGTGAAGCATATTGACATGGGCACATATAAGACATTTACATATCTTCCTTTAAACAAGTTTGGTTTGTTATTTTTCTGGAGAAGTATATATTCCCAGTGCAAATGACAGTAAGGCAAAACTCTATATTGATTCTGGGACAAAACCTGTACTTTCCAACCAAACAGCTCAGGAATGTCTCACTGTGTCTGAAATCGTAAATCCTGAATCCCGAGGACATTCTGTGATTGTAAGGATGTCTTCTTGTTATCACAGAATTCAGAAGCAAAACAAATTTTGAAGGCTCTAGTTCACAACTGAGCCTCGGGTGAATACATACACAGGAACATTATTCCTGCTGTGGAATCACCTTTATCCACAGCTTCAACTTGCCTGACTTAACACGTCTCTTAACTGCACACTGGCAGCATATGACAACCTCGATGAAGACTCTGGCAAAATAATTTCTTAAAACATAAACCAGAGATAAGAGAGATAAGATTATAGGTACAGCGACACAGAAAAGCTGTATTGGTTTGAGGTTATGGAATATGGTTCTATTTTCAAAGCAACAGTTTCTCAGTGAGCAAAGACTTCTACTGTTGTATATCTGCCAAAGAAAAGTCAGGCCTTCTGGGATTATGGATTTAGAAGCTAATGAATCTGAAAACAGGACAAAA
The DNA here is from genome assembly GCF_964273445.1 of Streptopelia decaocto. Classification (NCBI taxonomy): domain Eukaryota; kingdom Metazoa; phylum Chordata; class Aves; order Columbiformes; family Columbidae; genus Streptopelia; species Streptopelia decaocto. Next base: position 44,604,689 of record NC_138657.1, read on the forward strand.
GGAAGGGGAAAAGGGCCAACTAAACAGATTCAATCACAAATTGAGTAGTGATCATGTTGTATCTGCATGGACCCATGTCTCGGGTCTGCCTACTCAAACAAAACAAAACAAAACAAAACAGCGTAGTAAGAAATTTCTTCTTTGATTTTTATCTGACACAGTCTTACATTTTTATTTTTGCACACTCCTCTCAGCTGAGGACAGCCACACCAACTTTTTGGGAACTTTATGATATGGACTACTAAAAATGTTTGATAAGTACCATCAGAAGTAAAACACTTACAAATTTGCACTATTTAGCCTTCTATCAGCACCACAGAAGGGGGACAAAAAAAAAATTATCTCCTCTGGAGAAGCTAAACTAAACCCTCTGTTGCAGCTAATGTAATGATCTAAGAGAAGGGCTCTCTTACAATCTTGCCTTCCTCTCTCTACAGAGGATTAGAGTATGATCCTCTACTGCAAACAGGTTTGCCCTAACTAGAAAAAAAATGCAGTAATAAAAAAATCAGTAATATAAATGCTGAACATCACAAATGCATTATAGAGTTTAAAAATTTAAAATAAAATAATTTCTTATGCATAGCTGACATTTGGGTGAAGACTTCAAAAAAAAGGAAGTTTTGAATGCAAATATTAAAATTACTATATCTTAAAATATCTTCTGTTCATATTATGACATTTTCTGCATTCTAAACTAAATTTGTGAAAAAATTGTTTTGTAGATTATATACAGAAAAACTGTAGATTATGATTATATATATTAAATAGTTTAGGGATCAGCGTTGAACCTCTTCCATGTTTGTTAGATGTGCAGCATCTGTCTAGTCAGAAAAAGATCCTTCATTACCTCTGTATGCCATGTAAGTCTCATGATTTTCCAGGTCTAGAAAAATTATTTACAATCTGTCAAAAGTTGGTTGACATTCCCTGAATATGCTTTATAACTACTGTGGTGGAAACCACCACTTTAGATAGGCATTTTGCTACTGCAAACAGATATTTCTGTTCTTAAATCTTGACCTAAACTCAAAACAGTAATGCATTGAACCTGTTGCTGTCTTTAATCTCAGTCCAATAACAGATCCCGTCCTTTGCTGTCAGCCAACAAAACTCCAGCACCTGCAGAAGCTGACTTCAAGTTTTACTGGGAAACATTGTAAAAACATTCTCCATCAACACTGTAATTTCAGAGACAGCATTCTTTATTAAACCAGTGTCTAAGAATATATAATTTATTTCTCAGACCCCATGTCATTTATAGGAATAGATATTTAAATAACATGATTCCCATGCAGACAGTCTGTAATGAAAGCCAATCCATATTCTGTTTGCTTAGCTACTCTAAACACATGATAACATTCCTGTGACTGTACATATACCTTTCTACACGTACACATACACACACACACAAATGGCATCTCATAAAATGAATATAGGACATTATGTACAGAAATATCAGATCAAACCACCTGTAAACAACATATCTACCAACATTTGTATTAGGTCTTCTCCTTTTTACAGGGCTGGGGGATAGTAAGAACATGTAGTAGTTTGGAATTTATTTATAAACATATGTGTAGCATTACAGTCAAGTACAACTACCTAGTCTTCAGTTAGAATAACTGGGTAACTGAATCCTATCTGTGCTTATTTATATGTAGCTCAAAAACATAATAAAAAAAAGTTTGTATGAAGAAGTATTATACTTATTTGTATGAGGGAGGAAAAAGAACGTAAGCTTCAGACAGATCTCAAACAGAAGCAACAAAGTTAAATTAAAGCCCAAGTAAGTTTCTAAGACTGAAAACAACTATTCTGCTTAATTAGGCTTCCTTCTATATTATCATCTGCAGTGCCTGGCACAGACGGTGTATATACATACCTGAACTTTTATATTTAAACTCAAAACATGCAAGCCAGCTCACTATTTCTACTGTAAGTAGGTGCCAGAAGCAGTAATCTATTTTACTGTATGGATGTGTTTTATGCTCCCAAGAGATGGCCTGTTTTGCAGAATGAATGAAAGACAAGTGACGGATTAAAAAATGCATGGAAAATTAGCAATGGCATATACGCAATGATTATGAAATCTTAACACTGTTCTCTTCATAATGCTATACCTAACTGCGTGTTACATTTTCCTCAAAGGCCTTCACCACTCAGGAGGTGGAACAGGTACCTGAAATGTGTGTTATAAATGTGGCTTTGAAAACTAACTGACATTCAGACACACTGCACAAACAGATTAGACGAGCATAATTTAAAAACAGATTACCACACAAAATATACCACATCTCTACAGAAATTACCCTTGTCAAAGATAGAGAAATTCACACCCAATTCCTTTATAGATCACAATACCATTCTTCCAAGAATCTATAATAATTGGATTGTCTAGTCGACCTTCATTGACTTTCATTCATCCTGTCTTACTTGATGTTACTCTTGCTTTGAAAAAGTAATATAGGATGATGAGGACAGATTTATAAGTCATGCACTAAAGCATAGTGAATGGGAAAGACGCTGGTCTGGAACTAATGGCACGGATTTCGCTCCTATTAAGAAGATCTATGATAAGTGAAATACGGTTTAATAGTTTTCTTTTTATGTATTGCAGACTATAATATATGAATTCCAGTTCTGCATTCTTTTACAGAAATTCAATATTTTGACTACTCTGAATTAGATTCTAAAAGTATTAGTTTATTTTACATTCTATTCAATAACAGAAGGACCAAAGAGGAAGAGTTCTGAAGCAAAGACAGTAGCTCAAAAGGAAAGTTTGAGGTACAACAATGCAAGCCAGTTAAATTCCAATTAAAAGGCCTTGCAATCAGTAAAGACTTACAGAAACTACAACAGAAATTACTAAAAAAGTGATAGGAATATAAATAGTAAGTGACATAGCATGAACACCATGTTCTCTTATTTAAACAGGTGCACTGCAATGTCAGTATATATTAATGCACAATTTTTTCCACATACGATACATAAATAAAAGTTTGAAAAATATGTAAAATATTCCTCAGGAGAAAGACACCTAGAAGGATCATAGAATAATAGGATAATTTGGGTTGGAAGGGACATTCACAGACTATCCAGTCCAACTCCCCTGCAGCGAGCAGGGACATCTTCAACAGATCAGGTTGCTCAGAGCCCCATCCAGCCTGGCCTGGAATGTCTCCATGGATGGGGCATCCACCGCCTCTCTGGGAAACCTGGGCCAGTGTTTCACCACCCTCACTGTAAAAAATGTACCCAGAATATCTCCTCTTTTAGTTTAAAACCATGACCCCTTGTCCTATCATATCAGGCCCTGCAAAAAGTCTGTCCTCATCTTTCTTTTACACCCCTCTGAAGTACTGAAAGGCCACAATAAGGTCTCCCTGAAGCCTTCTCTTCTCCAGGGTGAACAACCCCAACTCTCTCAGCCTGTCCTCACAGCAGAGCTGTTCAGTCCTCTGATTATTTTTGTGGCCCCCTCTGGCCCCTCTCCAACAGGCCCATGTCTTTCCTGTGCTGAGGGTTCCAGAGCTCCAGGTGGGGTCTCACCAGAGTGGAGCAGAGGGGCAGAATCACCTCCCTCGACCTGCTGGCCACACTCCTGATGCAGCCCAAGATACAACTGGCCTTCTTGGCTGCAAGCGCACATTGCCAGCTCATGTCCAATTTTATTCTGTCAAAGAAAAAATACGCTCTCATGTAAGCAGCAAGTGAGTCTGCCATAAATGTAACATGTAAGTATCCGCTGCAGGAGTCAGCACTAATTGTAGAAAATCCCCTTTTCTCCCACACTTCCTTACTCCACAAATCTTAACCATACTTATTTTTGGGCAGCATAGGAAGAAGTGAAGGGTCAGGGAGGACTTACTAAATTTCAGTTTTATGTTTGAAAAGAGATCAGTTTACAAAAAGGCCAATCTGCCAATTCAGTCCTAAAACTTTCTTGCCTTACCTGTGCATTGTTCTATACTACAGACTAAGGCACACATACAACCTACTCAGAGATCTGTGCTGCATGAAGTACTCCAGTACTGTGTTTTATATCAGACACTCAAACAATGTGCATTTTCCCTTCTCTATTTTCCCCAAAATCATTGCATGTCATAAACGACCATTATGTGCATTTGGGTTAAATTCAGGCATAGCTTTGTTTTCCTTCCGTTTACCAAAACTCCTAAAATGTATCCATTTCAGAAGATACAAGCACATCACACAGATCAAAGGCATAAAAAAAAAAAATTGCTTGTCTACAGAAATATCTCTATCTACTGTAAACAAAGGCAGCCAGGCTACCACTGTTCTATCAGCAGAAAAGATACTAAATATCACTAAATAATAAAAAAAAAAAACAAAAAAACAAAAAAACACACATGTTAAAAAAAAAAATCCCAGGAATTAAGTACTTTTGAGAGAAACTGACTGACGACAGGTGTGTGTTTTCACATAGATTCTTCCTGCTTAGCTTAAAATTTGCATTGCTACCCCTTCCACCAACAGCTTGCCAAGACACAAGGTAAAAGTTGTTGAATGTATTGCACTTTGTCAAAGAGTGAAGATGGAAATAAAGGCTAGTCATTGCAAAGAATTATGATCTGATGATCCGTATTTGCCACACAGGGAAAGATGACATTATCTCTCTTTAGACTAATACTTTCAAAATTACTTTTAACACAGGGTCAAACAGGGATCACCATATTACACTAGAAGTTAAATACTAGTAAATTTCACAGTACTAAACTAAAAGATAAACTTACAAGTATTTAAGATTACATATACTGTCCTAGTCCAATGCACAAGAAATAACAAGTAAATTGTTTCAGTTTAACCATCTCTGAATTAAAATATAAATTCAATTTATTTTTAAAACTTCTACAGGAGGCTGCAATACTCAAGGTATTTACTTACAGATTTAATGCTAAGGTTTCACCAAATAGGCCTGGGCATTCACCAGCATCAGTCCCTAACCTTATTTTAATAACATAATTTATTAGAAATAGATCACACTATGTTACTGACCATGAATATACAACCAAATTATTTTAAACTGAATGAGAATACAGCACAAACATATATTGCAAACACACACAAATCCTAATAAAGGGCTGCTTTTGTTTTTCCTCCGTTAGAAAACAAAATGCATAAAAGGTTAAAAATGAAGTTTGTTTAGAAGATTTATTTCCAACTTAAACTGGAAAAGACTTTCCCTGTTCAATAGTAGTGATACATTGCCTACTTTCCACAAGCATCAATGTAAATTATATTTTTTATAAAAGCCAAGACAAAGTAATTATTATTGGCAGAGATGCATCTAATTCATGACTCCTTATTGCAATTACAGAACATTGCCAAAAATAAGGCACAGATAATCTGTCATCGTGCTCAAGTTTTCAGGACACCCAAATTTCATTAGTGAACAGCAGCAAGGCAAGGCTCATTTTAACTAACTGCCACTGGACAAGCTATACATTTCTTCACATTCAGTAACACATATGGATAAATGTAACAATTTGCTTAATCACAAAAGAAATTCAATAACTGTCAGCTTTAACTTGTAGCAGTATGGGAAGATTTAAGAAGTACTGTCAATTTCTATGAGCACCCAAAATACAGAAATACAAATATTTCTATCCCTTCATCTTTGAAGGAAACAATCTAACTGAAAAGGAAATGATGCCCATTTCTTAACGTATATTAGTAAAGTTTAGGCTAGATCTTCAGTCTTTTCACAATCTGGGTTTGTAAGATTTGACTGGTTTCTTTCATTACAAAAAGATGTTTACATGAAACAAATGTGCAATCTTTCATAAAATAGAACACTGCTGATTACTAATGGCAGTAAAACTTGTTTCATTATTAACTGAGATGACTGTTAATCCATAGATCTAAGTGACTTTTTACAAACCAGGAAAACAAAACAAAAACTCTCCTACATTCTTTTAACATCAACTTAACTTCCAAATGTTAATTTATTTCAGAAACCTGCTTCTTGTAATGGGTCTCACCATTTAAACTGAGATACTAAAATGAAATATACTAATAGAAACCAAGACTGTATTTTTAGGTGAACTTACAACACGAACTATGCCATCAGAATCAACGACTCACAGCACACAAGTCATAGAACAATTAAAGCATGTACTCAGAGGAGGCCTTACCTGCCTGAAGCAGCATCTCAAAGTACAGAACTGGGTCTGGCAGTAGTCTTTATGCACTTGGCTGTCTCCTGTCTGTGAAGCACTGAGTCTGTATCTGTCTCACTTCGAGATGAGAATGTGACATCTGCCTGGAGTTTCTACCCTGTGCACCCCTGGCTACCTCAGACCTCATCAAAATGCATTCTGTGCAACAGTTTGCTACCCCATCCTCACACATAAGAGTCAAGAGGATGGCATTGCTCTCCTTCATCCTTACACATTAGCTCACAACTTACTATTACTGTCTGCCCACAACAGAATTGTAGAAGACAGACAAGAGTGTAAGGACTAATAAAAAGAGTTGAAAGTATTTTATTTTACGTTGGATTTACCAGCTGGCCTCATCAACTACATTCTAGTAACACTAACTACTTTAAAATACCATAAATATTAAAAAAAAAAAAAAAAAAATCCAAACGGTTTTGCAGCATACTCACTTGAATACTTAAGGGAATCGTAATTTTATCAGGTATTCTTTTAGAATGTATTTGGATTTAAAATTTCTTCCTCATTTTTAAGAAGACTGGACAACTGACTACAAAGAACAGTGTTCCTCCTTTAGCTTGATAACAGTGCAAGCCTATACAAATTCTTCCTACTTCATCTAACATAGCTTCTACACAGAACTCTTAAGTAGTTCAGTTAAGGACAGTACAAAGCACTTTCATTTCTGTGGCACAGAGTATATCTTATTCTCTTTACACAGCCATCAAAACAGATGAGTTCCTCTTCCTATTTTGACCTATTTTATCCTTTGAATTAATTAATAATAAACAAAGCAACACACTTGGAACATATTAAGTTTGAAATAATAAATAATTATAGACAACTGCTAGCTTCAAACTAGTTTAAATGTCTGGGTTAGGAAGCAAATATAAATTATCTCAATATAAATTACCTCTGATTCCCATTAACTCACAATTTAATGAAGTACCGTTTGAATGTACTTATATTGATCAAGGCTATCAGCACATGCTAACTTATTTGTTGCAAAATGCAAAAACCAATTCTTCAGCTGATACAATATTGTCTTCCTACCAAAAGACAAAGTTTATTATCAGAATGTGTTTACTCTGGAACGAGAAAATGCTCCCAAAACAAAACTCCACATCTTTCATTAAAGAGCATATATACATAACACGATAAACATTAAAATTTCAGAACACAAAAATATACTTATTTGCAGACAGAGAGTGCCCCTTTATTAGAAATCATGTAATGAGAACCACACATTAGGAATACTGTATATTCACAAAAGGTTATGGGAAAACTAAGTGCTGTTTAGCACGTTTTTTAAACAGAATAATGCATCATAATTTACAAAAAAATATCCTGACCATCTTTTTTTATTCATAATACGAATCAAAAAGACTGACATGTCCACGTGCTAAGAAACACATATCAAGGATTTTCATTTAGTATCATTCTGAATGTAAAAGAAGAAAAATATTTCCATATAACTGCAAGATAGGTCCATGGTTTACTGATCTAGCCACTTAATCTGTCCTCCTTGTGTAAGGAGTGTATGAATCAAATATTCATATTTTCTGTAACAGAAGATGACTTTGCATTATCTCCCCTTTTAATGCCCCATAGCTATACAAGCATATTTCCTATTCTCTATCATGAGTAGAAAAACAACTCAAAACCCCCGTTTACTCAACAGTTTTATTGTTCACCATCACAGAACAGATCTAATTCCCATTCAAAATCGTTTTGTAAAGAAATTAACTTTCATTTTCACTTCACCTATGCAACACATTCCCATTAACATTATGTACTCTGGCACATCTATCTGTTTTCCACAACTTCAAGGCTGGAGGTGCTGGAAGATTAGTTTACATGCAACTAATCTTTGCGTTTTTAAGTTAAATCTACTCATACTTGCCATACTCAAATCTATACAATGGAAATACGGTATGCCACCACAAAGCTGATATCATCAGCTGTAATACAGAGTCAAGGCTGCCACTGGCAAGTATCTAAAGATTGCTACTGCAGAAACTGAGAATGGGCACAAATATCAAAACCTTTCTTGTAACTCACTTTCAAGAATTTCTGCCCTATGGCATTTCATATACACTGTTTATAGATTCATGACCTTCTCTTCATTTTCAAGCACAGAAAGACAAGATTTCCCAAAATTTTCCAGTATAGGTCATGGGTATGAAAGTTTTGCCTGCCCAATCCACCAAAATAAGTTTCACCCAGGGAACTGTTAGATTCTGACTATGTGGATTCTATTTGAATAGTATAGTCACCATATGTTAGAAAGCGTTACGTGGCAAATTATGCCATGAAGCACAGGCTACTTAACTGGTGAAAGGCCACCCATGTCACACAGGAGACAAAAGAAGAAGTAAAAAGAGAGGATTTTCTATATGTTGTATAAATAAAAGTTAACATGAAGACAGCAGAATAACTATGGTTATAACTTCATAGGTCAAAGAAAGTAATTTCATTATTGTTTTTACTCTTCTAGACTTTAATATCTTTATTCCACAAGGAGAAAAGGGAGAAGATATTTTATTGAAAAATATTGAAGGACTCTGTATGTAATATCTAAAAACATTCTACAGCAAAGGTCACAAAACAATAAAAATCTTTTAATAGACACGACCATTCATTGAGATACCACAAGAGCTTCTTGAAATAGTTACACCTTGTTCAACCAAGCTGACTTATTGTCAAGCCTTCTTTGGTAACACACTTATTATACAATATATGTCATTATGTTTAAAACAAACAATAAAACAACACACACCATACCACTTAAATTTCAGATACAAAAAAGGTTACTAGCTGTATTTATTTTAATGCGTCTCTTAGGGAGGACAGAGAATTGAAAAAATGTAACCAGCCTTGCAGATTTTCTTCTGATTTTTTAAAGTGTTAAAATGAAATTACATTCTCACTACAAGAAGTCCTCTAGAAAGAAGAAAAGATTAATTGTATGTGCAGGGGAAAAAAGTTTATTCTAATACAGGTTAATGGACATGGTATTATGTCTTTATTACTAGCTAACAGACAGGGTATTAGGCATTCAGTAGTAACGTTTATTGATCCTGCTCAATCTGAGTACTACAAGACTTCAAGGTTCATTAATAAAAAAAAAATCTACAATATTGCGTACCATTCTAAGCCTATTAAAAAAAAACAAAACACAACACATAAGGCCAGAATCACAGTCCTAACTGAAGCAGACATTTTTTTCAAAACATCTGTACTCAGAACAGACAGCAATCACAAGTTCAGATGAAATCAGGAAATGTAGCATGAGCTTACTGTCTGTTATAGTGAGACACTACACAGCAACTAAAATGGTTTTGGTTTGATTTCTAAGTGATCTTCACACGACAGAACTACAATTAAAAGGAAACACTTCATAATTATAAGCAATAGAAAGAGATTATTCCTTTGTAATTTCTTCCTCAGTGAACTGCACAAGTAATTTAATTTGCATGGAAAGATTAACAGAAATTAGATGTGATTTAACATCTTGAAGTTTTCCACTTGTATGAAATATGTTTGTTTTCATGCTTTGTGATCTACTTAGCACCACAGCCAGCAGACATATGGTCCGCTCAGCAAAGATGCCAGCGTAACATGCTGGACATCATGATTCCCTTAACAGGAGCTTTAGAGTCTTATCCCTACATTTACAAATTGGTACAGAGTTCCTTCAGGAAATTTTATGGTAAGAAGTAAACATGCTACACCCTGTGAGAGTTATTACATGAATGGTACTGGCCTACAATGAAAAGCTGCAGGAAAATTATTCATTAAAATGGTAATCTTCAGCATTCACTACTGTGATTGACTACTTCATTACAATCACAGTTTGATATCAGCAGCAACTGTTAGGAGCGACCTCCAAACACAGCAACAATAAAAAAAATTAACACAGCAGAAATAGAGCTTTAATATGCACATACACAAGGATTTAGACCCAAACAACACAGTTTGCTTCAAAAGAGTGAAAATTAAAATTACTGTCACATAGGATACATACATACACTCTAGAATATACTTCAGTAGAAATCTAATTTATAGATTTTCAGCTAACAATCACCTCTAGCCTAGAAGAGAAAACTCTTAAGTGGAAGTTCTGCACATTACATGCTTTATTCCTTATACATCTTTATTTCTTCAGCCACAAATATACACTATTATACCTTGTGAGAAAAAATTGAAAATATTAAAATAGAAAATGAGCTGTATTTTTTTAATATTTGCAGTAAAAACTTCAAAAAAATCCCCAAACAAAAAAAAACCCTTTTTCTTTGTCATAATCACAATAGCAAGGAAAATTAATAACATCCAAAAAATATTAAAGGAAAGGTGCTTATAGCTGCTAACAGATAATCTACCCAAACTCTTCACAACAGACTTGTTTCTTTGAGGGTGGGCTTTTTTTTGTTTTGCTTTTGTTTGTTTGTGATTTTGTTTGTTTGGGTTGGTTTGGGATTTGTTTGTTTTTTATTTTAAACAGACCTTTGCACCAAGTAGTTTGTCAAAACACAAAAATAGGTGGATTTTTTTGTTTTGCTTTATTTGTTCTCATGATAGAGCAGTCTTGATTTTTTCCTTTCTGAAAAATGGGCAAAAAAGTGTTATTTGGTAAGAAAATCATATGTACAGTAGTCTACCCATTTCATGTAATTTACATCACTAATGTTCATCTATCAGAGTTAAGTCTGAAGAGGCTGTCTGCATGCAGACAGAGTAAGCACAAATAAAATACAGTCAGGGAGGGACTTGAACATATTAATGATAGTCATTTGCCTTTTTGTCTTCTGGATGAAACAATTTTACATTTCCAAGGCCAAAAGCTAAAATAGGAAGATGAATCATCTCATAAGGGCCCTTCCTGGCACAGCAGAAAGTGGAAGAGTAGGAATCTACAGCCTCAAGAGAAGCACACAGGTACAGAAACTAAAAATTAGGGATGTTTCTCTCTGTCACTTCTCTCTGTCAAGGCAGAACATGAAACAGGCCCAGAAAATTATGGTGGAGACATTACAAAACGTATTAGAAGCAAGTAGGTGATAAGATGTGAATGTGAACATGAGTTAGATTAGATTTTTTAACTTTACGTGTTGTCTAAAGCCATACGAAAGACATGTCCACATTACTCCAATCACTGCACGCATGCATTCAAGAACAGCATGTTGCTGATGAGAAATGCAAGTGGGACTGCTCTATTAGTTATGATTGGAAGCAGGCTACAATCCTGAATAAGCAGACCTCCATGCAGAGGCTGAAACGGGAGAACCTGTCATCACACGGATTCACAAGCTGACAGGCTCGTGTGAAGCCCCCTGTGTGCTGTGTGATAATGGCAGGTCCAGCACAAGGGGGTGCTGAAGTTCAGCAATTCAGTTTTAAAAAGAGAAGAAAAAAAAAAAAATCAAGCAAGCAGAAAAAAATTAAAATACCCCAAAACTGAAGGTCATTCAACTTTACTTAAATTACTAATTCAGTATGTCTTGGTTTAACCCTGGTACACAGCTAAGGACAGCTACTCACTCAATCCAGTGCGATGGGGGATGCAATCTGAATGGGAGAAGTGAGAAAATTTGTGGGTTGGTTAAAGACAGTTTAAGACAGTTTAATATTTAAAAAAGAAAAGGAAGAAGCAAACAAAAATCAATAAATACAGAAACAAACCCAAACCAATAAAACAAATTATGAAAAAAAACCCAAAACAATTGCTCGTGACCGACTGACCGACATGCCCAAGCAATGGCAACCTGGCCAACTTCCTTTCCCCCCAGTGTTATTGCCAAGCATGATACCATACGGCATGGAATATCCTTTTGGTCAGTTGGGGTCACCTGTCCCACCTGTGCCCTCTCCCAATTTGTTGTGCATTCCCAGTCTCCTTGCTGGTGGGGTCCTGTGAGAAGTAGAAAAGGCCTTGGCTCCATTCAAGCCCTGCTCAGCAAGAACTAAAACACCCCTGTGCTATCAACACTGTGTTCACCAAAAAAATCCAAAACATAGCTCCATACAAGATACTATGAAGAAATTTAACTCTATCCTAGCCAAAACAAGCACACAGTATTATCAGAAATTCTTATTTTTGTTCAAGAAAGTTAAAGGTTAAAAAAAAAAAAAAAAGAAAAAAAAGAAATAAGAACAAAATGCAAAACCACCACAAAACTGACACACCTTCAAACAAATAAACCCCATTCTCAATAGACACATACAGTAACAGATATATCAAGTATTTTTTTCTAGTCAAGCTAGTCAACAAGATTTTTTGAAAGAAATAATGCTTTTTTTTCATTTTTTTCCCAATCTTTGCCAATATAACACCCTACGCCTTAGCCCCACCCTTCCCTACTGGTAAATATGACAATTACAAGCAGAAAAGTAATTTTTTAGGCTAGCGCTATAAAACAAGCTATAAAAATTGATAAGAGGAGATGTTATGTTACTGAAAAACACAAAAACTATTGCCAGCCTCCTAAATCTTTTCCTTCACAAACCAGCTGCAATTCTGTGAAAACAGCAAACAGTACAATATCAAATGCTTTGCATAATCAATGCATCTTCAACATCTCCACATTCAAGAAAGACAATCAATTAGGTCATCTCTCAAATAATCATCAGTAGTGCCCAAGCACACTGTTTAATGACTTCCAGTTGTACTGCATCAGCAATTTTTTGGGCAGAGTGGGATGGAGGGGTGAAGCAAGAGAGATACAGACAGCAAGAAGGAAGGTCTCTCCACCCTTAAGTATAAACAATGTTAGGGAATAGACTGCCTTAGTTTATTGAATTATTGGGTATACCTCTTCTTGTAGAACTTGTTTAAAAACTGCTTATACAGAATGCACTCAGTGTAAGTAAGCGTCCTTAGCATAACTTCGACAAGCTGTGAACCTTTGAACTTTCTGCTTCATTAAGTAAAAAAGGTCAAAACATCTTCAATCTACAAGATAAGGGGAGCTGCATCCTTGGAGATAAGTAAAGAAACAGAATGACATCTGACAGAATAATGTTTTGGCTATTATAAAGAACTTATTTTCTCCAGCTGTGGTAGCAAAACAGTGACTGAAGATCAGAACTTGAATTGACAGCCTGCCTGATAAAAACGAAAAGATCAAATAAAGAACAGGGAGTTTTGCAGCTGGCCCAGAGAACACATGAGAGTTGGGGGCTTGGATTGTGGGGGTATAATTGCCCAAACTTATTTCTGCTGGTGGTCTCTCTTCAAGGAGGCATCCAGTGCAAGCTGCTTGACACTGTACTTACTAATAATTTATTTACTTTAGAGGAATTTCTGGAAACCATGCCTGAAGTGTGTGCTGCAGGAAACTTAGGGAAGTAGAATTCCTGTACACAGAAGAATTATTTTCTTTCAATTCTCAAATGCAATATCTGGAAAGGTGTTCGAAATTTATTTTTGTTTCTTGTCTTTCTCCATCCCCAACTTCACTCTCCAATCCTCATACATCTGCAGAACCAGCAGAATATAAATGAGGGCTCAGGCTTCTTCAGGTTGTCCTTGGCAAGCTCATTCTTCAGAAAAAAAGGAATGGCCAGCTGGACAATCATAAAAATAATTTCCTACATTGTTCCTTTATCCTTAGATGGTTGGACCATAAGCTTAGTCTCATTACCTTGAGATGAGACTTGAAGAGACTTGCAGATACAGTGTCTGGCTCGGCAAACTCATTAACTCAATTCCTCTTCCTTCTGACCTCCTTAGGATAAATTATTGAAGCAATTACCAGAACAAATTTTAAGGAAAGAAAACGGATGCAGAGGTAAATGAAAAATCTAAACCACACAATTACCTAAAGAAGGCTACTGACAACTTAGCATCTATGTTTTTTACAACTCTTTGGGGGAGTTTTCTTGGATGAAAATGAAGCAACAATTTATGTTGGCCTTTGTGATATTATGTTGGCCCTTCACATAATATCACAAAATAAGTTATTAAACAAAGGAAGGTGGAAATCAATATAAGAATTGTAAGACATGAAATGAAGTGGCTAAAATAGAGATAGCAATGAACTGGATTGAAAGGAGAAAAATTGATGTGGGTGGGTTGAACAGTTACAAGCAGAGCTTGTAAAATAACAGTCTTGAAATAGGTATTAAATAATGTTACTAAGAATAATATGCAATCCCCAAAAAACATAATGCAATGAACTTTACTTGTGAAGTTGGACATATAATCAACACAGATGAGATGAGCCTGTTCACGAAGGACTGGATGAGTTTGAAGACTGGAGTAAAGCACACAGGCTGAAACTGAAGAGGTGTTATGTAAAAAAGAAATAAAAATCACTAGAACTTGTGTTACAGAGTTAGATCTTATCAGCTAGAAACATACCAGAGGAGAAAACACTTCCTAGTCTGCTTGGTTACAAATTAATACAAGCACCAATTAGATTCAGCCATGAAAAAGACAAACTGCCCTAAAACGCATCAGGCAAGGTTTTCCTAGAAGAGAGAAGGAACAGAATTCTGCCATTTATTCAGTAAAAGTATATAGAAGTTCTTTACAGCTCTGTTCACTCATATTCAGACCAGACAAACATAGAAAAGAGGTACCAAAATCATGGAATGGCATGAGACACTTCAAAAGAGCACAGTTTATCAAAGATAAAGCTGGGATGTGACTTCTCAACTAAGATACACACTAGGAGGAGAGAACATAGGAAAAAATATCTTAGCTAAGAACAATAATAATGACAAATCTTTTGTGGAAAGAATGATAACAAAGACTAGTAATTCAAATAAAGTTACAAATTTCACAGCATTTCAACTTTCCAGTATTAATAGTGTACGCAATATAACTATGTTTTGCATTGAAACAGATTTACTTCCAAACAGCCCTAAATCATATAATTAGCTACGGCAGCAAGTAATGAGACCCTGGGATGCAACAGGTCTCTTCCATATGTTTCCTTATGCTCCTTACACTAGTTAAAATAATCAGCCAAGTCTCACAGACTTTTGGAACCTTGAAATTTAATGAGAAATTCCCCCCAAAAAACCCCAACCCAAAACAAACCAAAACCAACCAAACAACCCCCATCACAAAACAAAAAACACCAAACACAAAACACAAACCACACCCACCAGGTTAGGAGTCTTTTCCAGCAGAGTGACTATAGACATTACAAATTAGTAACTAAGCAGTGGAAAATAGTTGTTTCAAAAATAAAAGTGTATAGTTGGTTGAGTACTAAGTTTGATATCTCCCCAGAATGCATATGTTACAACATCAAAATCTTATTTGGTAAATGTTTTTAAGGGAGTGAAGTAAGAACAGACTTTGCTTTTTGAATGAAAAGGACAATATCCTTGCTATACATTGCAAAATATTACCAAAATGAGAATTGCATCTATATTAAGGAACCTTTTGTGTTTTCAGCTGGGTGTTTTATTTTTATGAGATCTTATCTCAGGGATGCACATTTTTTTTTTCCACATGCTACAAAGTCTGGTGGTCATCTTCTCATAAGGCATAGATCCAGTTAAGTGCCCTGTGCAAATATATTTAACCCAAGGGCCATGGAATGTGCTTTACTGGGACAATGCCATTTAACAGGGACAGGAAAGACAGGGAGATTTAATAGTGGCAGTCACTGTTACTAAAACAGCTCTTTTCCCTCCAAGTTAGCCTGTTAGCCTGAAAATGTGCCATACACAAACAGGAAAAAGTGACTGCTGTTTTTATTTCCTGTCTCATTGCTTCACTGCACTGCAGGAACACTGGGGAACTGGACATGCAGTTTATTGAAAGCACTCTTGTTGCTGTAAGAATACAAAAACAATATCTCAGCTTCACAATGAAATGACCTTGATGATCTGTATAACATCTGTCAGACACTAATAAAATTTGTAAAGATACTTGCTAATATGATTGATTGCATTCTTCACTGCTCCAGTTACCTCAAACTAAATTGCCTGTCATTATAAAGACGACTTTTGCAAATGCAGTTTCTTAATTTTTTCCTCAGTCTGCCAACAGCAATCTCACAATAGATTGAAAGTGTTTACAGATCAATAACTTACAAGACTAAAATACTGCATTCTAACAACAAGTATTTTTAATCTTTCTGCTTATGAGGTGCTGTGAGAGCTTTAGCAAAAAACATGATTTCTAAGTTACTGGAAAATAATATCCAAACCTAGTTTAAACATATCCAGCATCATGAACAGCCAGAGAATACCACAAATTCTGAATAGTACCATGTGCTGGTGATCCATGGTTGTCCCAATAGACAAAATGAAAGCGAAAATAATTAAGAAAGAAATTGTAATCAATACATATATTCTAGACACACCTGATCACAATCTGTCCTGCTGAGCTACTGAAGTATGCCTGACCTGTTTTTCGCTAACATTGAGTTCAGGTGCATCACATGATGCAATGATAACCAGGTCTTTGAAAGGAGCCAGAAAAGAGCATTTGGGTTTTAGGCATGACAAAAATGCTTGTGTTACTTTCAGTCTCTGAAACCAGCACGTCTTAATTCATATGGGAACCCAGTTAATCAGGTCATGCTGACAGTGCACTTCAGGATAGGGTACTCCGGAAGCAAATCAGTATATGATCAGAAAGCTTTCTCATTCATAGCCAGGTTCACCAATGTCACAGGTCCAAATACTCTAAAAGGAGCTCTCATCGATAATTCACAAAGGTGAGAGAATTGCCAGAAAAAGGGAAATTCCTCCGCAGACCAACTTCATTCACTGAAAGTTGAGCCAAAAGGAGGGCAGCCTCCAACAGGAACTTAGGTTCGACAGGTTCAGGCACCAAATGCAAACTACTGATTTGTACCGGCTACAGACAATGCAAAGGATAGCACACTGAATTGTTAAAAGCAAAACAGACTGCAGACACTGACCCAGGCTGGCTGCCAGACACCCATTCAGCTAGGTAGAAGCAAAATAATGATATTATATGATGTATCTGAAGGTGGCAACTAGATATAGACTTCTTAATAGTGACTACTTCTAAATTACTGCTTCTCAGACTCCAGGAAGTCAAGGTTCAAACTCATGCCTTGAGACATACTTCTGGATTCTAATACAAAAAACATTTTATAGCAAAGTTATATTTATAGGTTTATAATGCTAAAATCATACAACCTAGGTCTGATTTTCATTAGCTAATCTCCAGTTTTTACTGTAAGTGCAGTATTATTCCATTACACAGACTCAAATGCTTCACGTGACAGACCTGATCTGAATAAATGTCACGAAAGACTGCAAATCTCTTTAATACCTCTCTTTTGCTTTTACCACTGAAGTATTGCTTTGCTTTAACACTTCTTACTTCAAATCACAGCATCCTATTGATTACCATTTTCAACTATAAACTACAATTTCACATGCATCTATTAGGCTATTCTAATGGCTGAAGCCATACCTTCAGAAGCTAAAGTACAGAAGAAGAAAGTGGAGTTACATGCAAAACTATGAAAACTCCTCATATTAAAAACACCTGGTCTTTCAAGGTGGTAATAATTCTTCACATTTCAATAAAGCTTACCTGTGCCCCGTTAGCACTTCTGAATACCTGAGTATATGAAGTTATACAAAGCATTGCAAAGCTATATATAAAACTATACACGAAACCTCAGCCTAAGAAAATCTGTTGTGCTACTACATAACATCTTGAACTATAAAAATATAATATATACACTACATTATAAAATACATCATATATATGCATTAGCCAAGGAAGACACACATTTTCACACAGGCCAGCATACACTATGACTATGTTTTGCTTTGTATTAATTTTCCAAATCCAAGTTCCTCAAAGGATCCCACTCTTTCTAATGGGATTACAATTTCAAGGAACCTGTTGTCTCTGTGCATGCTATGTAAAACAGTGCTAAAAAGAAACTCCAGCAGGCACACAGACTTTAAAGCACAGGCTAGAACAAACCAAACAGTTCATCTAAAATCTCTATCTGTTTAAGTTATGCAAAAATAAGGGAGTGTCATAGTTTAACCTGAGCTAGCAATACAACCACGACAGCCGCTTGCTCACCACCCTCTCCTGTTCCTAACCCCTCCACACACCCCCCAATAAGGGAGCAAATTGAAAGGGGATAAACTTGGATTGAAATAAACAGTTTAACTAAATAACAAAATAGTAATACACCACTAGTAAATATATTTATAAAATAGAAATAGAATATAAAATATAAGATACTCAAGGTAATTGCTCACAAACTCCATTCACAGTGAGCAGCCAGTCCCAGGAAACTGTAACTGCCCCCAAACAGCTGATCCTGGAGAAAGAAAAAAGAAAAAAAAAAGGCAGAAAGGCCCAGAGGCCTCTGCAAAATGGCAAAAGGCCAAACTAAATGTCCCAAACAGAACTCCCCCCACTCCAACAAAAAGAGCAAAGAAGAACATGAGAGAGAGACTCTATCCTGGTGTGTTACCTTCTTGTTCTCAAACTAAGTCCTAATAATGGCCATGCTAGCTATGAAAAAGAAACATTTCTAACTGCATGAAGAAAATTAACTCATTTTCAGTCAAACCAGCACACAGAATAAAAACACATTTACTATCAATACAACATCGCTTGTTTGCTCAATGGCTTTGAAGATCAAGTCACTTACCTTTTGTGCATCTTGTCCTAGTTGTCTTTCTTTGTAGCAACTGCAACTATTCTTTCCCTCTACATTTACATCTCTCAAGTGCTGGCAGGTAACTAGTATGGCTAAAAATATGAAACTCAAAAGGCACAAATAGTTAAAGAACTAGTACTGCACTGACAATATCTACATAAGACCACATTGTACTGTGCCTGCTAGAACTGCAACCAGATCTCTCAGAAACCTGACACTAATTTTCTGATTACTGGGACTGATCAACATCAGTGATAATTTTGAAGTGACACTATTCCCCCCCGTAATTAGATTTGAATGGATACTGAAATAGATGCCTTTGACAAAAATATGAGAAACCTTCCACTTCAGAAAGACAGACTGTTGTAAACAAATCAATCCTATCGCCTTTCACTGCTGCAGATACAAGGCGGAAGGACACAGACCTCTCTTCTTACTTGCAAAAGACAGCATAAAGCCTCAGGGAAGGACTGAACTACCTTCCCCCACCATTAACCAACAGCAAAGAACTAGAAATACCATCCAAGCCTTTCTTTTGAAAAAGGCACAATTTCTTTCCCTTGTTCTTGAAATCACTGGAACAGTTTATGTAACAAGCCTACAGTGATTTTCTTCCAAAATGTCCACTGCTAGGTAATTTTCTTAGGCAACAGAAGAGTGCATCACAGTCTTCTGTAGAGCTTCTGAATGCAGAAAACTTGATTTAGAGCCTCTTCTCAAGAGCTAGATTGTTTCTGAGAAACAAAATGTTTTTCACCCAAAACATGCACTTGTATTTTGTACTATTTTCTGTACATATTCATATTTTGAACACAAACTTCTCATATGTGAAAAATACAATAATCACTAAGAATTTTTTTTTTTTTTTTTGTGCATTGCTTCCTGCTTCCCCAACTGTAGCCTTTTAATACTTAAATAGGACAAGAAATTTCAGAACAGACCTTTTCCTTTTTCACAGGGCCTGTTACGATAGGATACAGGGTAATAAGGGGCAGTGGTTTTAAACTAAAGGACAGGAGATTCAGGCCAGATATGAGGAAGAAATTTTTTACAATGAGGGTGGTGAAACACTGGCACAGGTTTTCCAGAGAGGTGGTAGATACCCCAATCCCTGGAAACATTTCAGGCCAGGCTGGACGGGGCTCTGAGCAACCTGATCTAGTTGAAGATGTCCCTGCTCACTGTTACAGGGGGTTGGACTAAACAACCTTTGAATGTCCCTTCCAACCCAAACCATTCTATGATCTTCCAATAACAAAGTGCCTGAGTAGCTGATGCTACAGTGTTGTTGCATATTTCCCTAAACTGAAAAAGTATTAAAGTTATTAGTAAAGATCCTAATACTGTGAGAAGCTTATTAACTAATGAGGAAAACACACAACTCTCAAATGTCCTTAATAATTTCAGTGTATTTTTGAAGTCAGCATATATTTGGGCAAATAAAACACCTGTCTTTTTAATTATTTCATAATAAATAATGTATTATTCAACACCTTGCTATAATTTAAATAAAATCTCTTCATGTGTATTACCATATGTCCACTTTGCTGCATTTTCTCTACAATAAAAAGATAAAATGGAAGAGAGACATCAGAAAAATTCAAGCAAAAAATCTGACATGCAGAAGTTGAAGTTATTAAAGACTTAAAGAAATATTTTTTATTCACAACTTCTAAGTAATTGCCCCCATTAAACTTTCTTCATTAGGTAACATCTATTCTCTATAAATATATGCTAAGTTATTTTATTGAATAAAATAAAATTGACTAAATTATTTGCCAGTATGCCTTAACGTGATATCTTCACACAAAAGGAAATAAACTTAAAAAAGCATTTAATGAAACTAACATTAAATATACAACAGCATACTAAAGAGCAATATCACCAATAAACAACTTATTCTTCCACACATAATTAGCCTTGTAAAACAAAGGCATAAAAATTACTTCCTTGTTTACATAACAGTAGTGTAATGCTATTCCTCTTTAGATAAATATGACAATAAATCAACATATTTAATTTCATACAAAACAGACAGATGATTTTCTGGTCTCTTTAATAAAATAAATTCCAACTATTAGGGCCTCTACATTCTACTTAACGAGGATGACAGCAAAAAAGTTAAATAATTATTGCTTAAAAATCAACATTTTAAAAGTTATACAAAGCTCAATAATTTGTGTAACTTCAGTTTTTAAACTTCACTGACAATTCATTACCCCTACCTTTCTATTTCCTATGTTTTAAAGTGTTCTTTAGTCAGTCAACAACATTCCTTCTTATTCTACTAAGCAGTGCCACCATCCTGGTCAAGTTGTCAGAAACCAGAAACTATACTCTATTATTCCTGCCTAGGCCTAGCACTTCTACGTATAAAAATTGTGCATGCTGAGGTGATCACTTTGTTAAATTGATCCAACCTGAAACCCTCTTAGCAAGTACCACTACCTTCATGACCCAATTGCCCTCCTTCCCACTGAAGTTACAGGATGTCCATTATGCCTATGTCTTCATTTACGGAACTTTATTAAAAGCAAAAAATACACTGAATTATTTTTTCCTTGTGCATTCTCTCATGGCTGTATAGTACCAAATGAAGAGAGAGCATTTTTATAAGAAAGCTGGAGTTCAAAGAAAGCATCAAGAAGTTCAATGTACTACACCTCAGTCTTTCTGAAAAAAAAAATCCTAGCCAGGTTCTAACATACTGGAAAACTCACAGAATTTTTCTGTCAGTCTTTCAGAGTGAAAATTTTTAAAACTTGCATGCAGGTTACACATTCTTTGCAGTAGAAAAAAAAAAAAAATCAACTGAACAATTTTTCTATAATGTGAAAACTACTTTTCATCTGGTTCCCATTTTTTAATATGCTTCCCTAAGTGAAAAGAATCAAATTAATCTTTATGTTAAAATCATTTAAAAACTTAGCACCAGGTATCACCTATTCAGAATTTAAAATAAAATTAAAAAAAATAAAGACAATAAGGGATGCTGGAATTTTGGTTAGAAATTGTCCTAAATAAATCAAACCCCCAGCTTACTGACTTTTGGAAGGGACATGGTTGGACATTAAACCCTTGATGCTGTGCAAGCACTTGTTCAGTCACAGCCACACACTTCCGTGTTATGCATACTGTTCATCCACAAATGCAAAGCTCAGCACCATATGGGATCCAAGGAAGAAACTTAACTCCATCCCAGCTAGACCCCAAGAGCAGAGTGCAGCAGCAATGCACTGGCAGTCAGTCAAACTCACCCTTTCCATTAAGTGTATTCAAACATTAGATCTGGTTACTGCACACAATATTTGTAAGACTGAGAGATTAAAATGGCCTACTAATCTTTTAGTTTCCATGCTTTCCTCTGGACCCTAAAATTGAACTCATGTTTCTATTACAATCTTTGAAAATATTCAAATTAACATCCCTAAAATATGAATTATTTAGCATTCATGGTTTCCATAAAAGTATTACTACAACATCCTTTCTAGTTCTGAAATACCTTAAGATCCTCAATATCTACCATTCTTAAATCACCTACATTTCTGCAGTATTCATAATGATTAATTTCAGGGGTTTTCCTGATATTTATCTGTTTAGCAGAGTTTAAGGCAATAAACTATACAATTGATCTGGAACCTTTAACAGCTTGTAACTCAACTGTCATGGTTTTCTGATTTGGGTCAAAGTTGTTTGCTCAAACCCTAGCAGATGACAAGAGGGTTTGAAGAGTTATGTCTATGCCAGAATAAAGCTCTAATAGAGGAAATACATACTTTTGAATAATTACGGTAAAGATTTGTGGGCATGCTAATATTGAACATTATACCTCTTGTCATAGGTAATTCTAAGCATGTAGTTCAGTAACACCTGTCACACACTTTTACTATATTATCAAACATTATCATCAGCTTATCAACACCATATCTTCAACTATACCTTTTGTCAAATATCTTGTATTTCTGGAAGCTCCTATTAACATTTGAGTGTTTGTTCCGAACCATGTCATCCTGTCTTTCTTATGCATATGAAGTTAAGAGCCATTTTCTATCTCATGCATTGTTTTGGAACCATAAACATAAAATCCATTTAGGCTGATGTGGAACCTCACTGCCAAAAACAGTTGGGGGGAAGAACTCAAGAACTGTAATACACGCTCTCTGAAGTCCACTCAACTCTGCAGTGCTTCTAAAGAGAAAACGGCTCTTTCCTATCATATCTGTGCTTATAAAACTGAATGTTTAAAGCTATTTTAAGCTATCCAAAATGGTGGCAACCCATTTCTGGGACATACTTCTCTCTCCCTATAAAATTACAGGGGTTTTTGTCAAGAATGAAAACAGGAAGAGAAGAGAAATCATTTGGTTCTTAGGACTGTGAGAAAAACAAGTATTTAGAATCTTTTGAGTTATGTATCAAATACAATTTACCTGAATTACTGATATTCTGTTGTTTGTTTGCAAAAAACCCAAACAAACCAACCAACCAACTAAAACAAAAACAACAACAAAAAAACAAAACAACAACAACAACAAAACTTAGGTGAACACAATAAGGCAAGGACAATCAATCCATTGTCCTAGACTACCTATTATTTCCCTAAAAAAAAAAAAAGTTTTCTTATAGAAAAACATAATTTGTCATTCTGGCAATAAGTTAGATTATAGTTAGATTTTGTTACTATTTTAAAACACCTTGTAATATTCAGCCAAAACACTCTACAACAATAAATCAACATTTAAACTATTTCCCCTAAACTGACACAGTAGTAAAACAGTTCTTCTCTCTTATAACAGCAACTGCCTCCTCTTCATGAAGCATTCAATCTCACAAAATGCTCTTGGCATGAACATGAAGAAAAAAAAAAAGGAATTTAAGTCTTGGTCCCATCCTGGACCTATTTATGAACCCCAGAATCCCAGCCTACAGCAGATTAACAATATGCAACTGTTGGTTCTTGAAGCATTTACAATGATAAAGTTTCCTAATTCTGTTGAAGATCATCTGAAAGTTAGGCTATCCTGAAATAATCATAAATTGGAACACATCTAGCTTTTGTTTGCTTTACACTGTCCTCCCCCTTTAAAATATTAAATCATTAATATCACAAAAAAAACAGTTCTCTGCTTAAAAAACTTCATCCTCATCTTTCAGCAGCAGATTTTTCACACTCTCTTCTCCAAACTGCTACAGAAGCTGAAACTTCATTATCATGGTTGTTCCCAACCTGGTTACCCAAACTGCTGGATCCTTTACACTTAACCCTCTTCCCCACTTGCTCCTAAACTCAACAGGATTTTTTTTTAATTAGTTGGTTAATATTTGTGAGGCACTGACATCTGTGAGTGAACAGAAGAAGAAGTTCTGTCTTCAGAACAGCGTATGAATTGGGGAGCAAACACTAAAATATGACCAGTGGTCACAATTCAAAAAAATAATTGAAAAGAAAATATTATCTAAATTCCCACTAATATAAGCAACATCCATTTTGTGTTTAAATAAAATTAAGTTCTGCAGTAAGAAATGGAAAATATGACTGATTAAATTAAACAATGTGTCATAGCAGACATGTCAAGAAGGCTAAGATTACACAAACAACCTTAAACCACATTTTCCTAATTTTTGACCTGTCAACTTTGCCACTAATGATAGGACGGAATTACAAACACATCACACATCCTAAGTGTACAGTCGTTTTAAGCATTGCTGTAACTCTGTAAAGAATATTACATTGTTATTTCTCAACTTTACATAAAAGTATGTTGCAGAACATTAATATAAGTAGTATCACTCTTCATAGAAATATAACAGCTTGGCTTAACAGCTGCATAATTTTTCCCAACATTATTTTAAATGTTTTCCTGGCTATGCCTGTCTGATCTTCCTGAGAATACTGTAAAGTGAAATGTAAAAGAATTCTTCAGAGATGCTCATTTGTGTTGCCAAATAATCGCTGACAGTTGAAGTGTTCACCTTCAATGTTATAAATTAATAAGTGTCATTTTTGAAGAACTGATTAAAAAGCTAAATGATACTTTGAAAAGCACAGTTTGTTGAAGAAATTGTCTTCTACGAGTTTATACTAGTAATTTTTCCACTTCTAGTACTTTCCATATCTTTCTCATGTTTATACCGTGGTAGCTTGGCAAGTTATTTTACTTTCTTTAATCTCTGCTTTACATACTGCCTTATTATATGTGATATGTTTAATTAAAGACATGTGCAGAGCTTAATGCAAACTTTACCATAACAACTTTTGCTGCAGAGCAGAAGCAAAACATGAGACAGTCAGTTATTTTCAACATAGAAAGAACTGATGTAAGTTTTATTTTAAGCAAAACAACAAAAAAGATATATTCAGAAAATGTTTAGAAACCTCAGTAACAATGCTTTTTGAAACATACCTTTGTTCTAAGATCTTCCACTGTGCATATATTATTTAATATAGTACTTTCATCTCTCCTTCACCCTTTAAATCTTCCTGAGCATGACAATACAATTAGTATTAAAGACACATATGTTGACAGAACACTGTTGAAAGCTTTGGACTAAGCAAGCTGCTTTCAAGGAGAGAAAAACCCTAGGTTACAGTTTTCCAAAACTAAAATGATTAGTATTAGCTTCACAAAATCAATTCTAAGCAGATAAAACTTTGAATTAATCGAAGTTGTACTATTTATTCATTACATCACACTTCATCTTGTTTATTTTCTGTTGCTTCTGTCCTTTAAATGTGTTTCCTAATTCTGGAGTTCTTTAATATGTTTTTAAAGGCCTTGGGAAAGTTGGGAGCTGTACATCTACACTTCTTCCCTCCTGTGACAGAAAATTTTTCTCCCTGGTTTGTTCACCACACTGCACTTGAGGTTGAGAAGGTGGTAGAAGTAGGGGAGAAAGGGCAGCAGCAAGCACCCAGACAGAGTAACACTTTAGAACTAAAAAAAGGAATTCAATGTGGACACAATGTGGACAAAGAAACTTGTGGCACAGATATGTCGAATTTTCAGATGAGCTAAGGTAATTTGGAAACAAAGTTATACAATGGCAAATGATTCAGATGTGACATGATCAAAATAAACAACTGCATCTTTTATTGACAGGAAAAAACCTTTTGAATGATATTTCTAGTCCAATATTCCTAACTAGGCAGAAGATACACTGACTGCACATTGCTTTTTTTAAGCAGTTAATACCAATATTATTGAGAGTGGTTCTTCAGCTCTGAATGTCCATCTGAAACCCCAGGGTTAGCTCCTGAAGTGTACTGCAGACTACAAAGACAATCTCCAGACAGGACAAAGAGGTAATCACTGTGTTCGACCCCCTGATCCTGAATCACCATTATATTATGCTACACCGTCTCTCCAAAGTTACAGGGAGCACACTTGCATTCAATTCTAGCTACACTATTTGGTAGTTTCCATAAAAAACACAGAGCATTCAGTGATGACCACATGAACCATAAATAGGCACCTTTCACTCTTGCTTAGTAACCATGACTTTTAAGCCACCAGCACTAGAGCACAAACAGATCTCCATGTATTAGTGGTCTTCTCATACAGGACTTAAAAGAACAAACTCTGTTACATTATTTTAATTTGAACCAATGTTCTAGTAGGCACTATTCAAGTCCCTGCTATTATTCTGTTACAGTTAGTTCTATAGTTACAAGTACATATGCAATCCCTCGTTGTAAAAGTAAATGAATTCTTAGTATATAAATGTGATTATGATATTCTGAAAGAGATCACATTACAGACATTTGCCATCAAAATACAATTAGAAAAACATCCTGTGAAAAGGCAAAAGAAGCTTTCATTCTTGTGGGCCTGAGAATCTGAGGTATCTCAAAAAAATGGCTGAGTTTCATGACACTTCCATTGTTTAATATTGATACAGTTCAAGGGGATTAACTACTCCATATTTATAGAGTACTTTAGAAATGCAGAGAATTATATAAGAGCTAGGTATTATAATTCAAAGCATTCTGGCCAATAAGCTAGAGACAAGATACTGTCCTTTTCCAACAACTCAAATGCATTAAAAAGAGGATTTTCAAAATTACTGGACTGCAGTTCCTGGAAGGGAGACCTTAAATTCTTTTAATTCCTGGAGAGGTTTTTTTAATTATGTTTTTATTACATTACAGAATGGCAGTATATCTAAAGAGACACACTTTATACACTGCAGCCTAATTGGAATAAGCTAGAAGTTATAAAAAAAAAAATAAATTTAGAACCACCAGCTAAAGCGGTATGAATGAACAACATTAAATAAATCTCACTGAACCAAAGCTACTGAGGGTTACTCACAAAATGACAGTTTTATCTATACAGAAAATAAAAGAGTAATGATCAGTGTAACAGTTTTCCTTTAAAATCAGAATATCAGTCGTTAGAGAAGGGGAGATTTAAAATTCCTAGATCTATTCCACAAGCATAAAAAAAATTGTCTACCATTGCAATTTTATAATTACAAACATGCTCCATCCAGAGAACTGAGCTTAACAGCTTACTCTAACCATAGCAGAAACACCTACGCACATAATTTTCCCTTTATTTTTCCTTTGTCAGATACATAGAAATACAATAAAATAATTAAACACATCCTAATTCTCAATTCCAGCAAGCTGGAATTGAGTGTCTTATTTTACATTAAAAATTGTTATATATTTAAGAGCATCTGAGTTCCCTACCATTTCTTTTCAGGTCAATGTCCTTACAAAGCTGCTTGTCAACTGCAAATACAATGACATATTCTCCAGTACACATCCTTTCTAACGTTCAGCTGGTTTAAGTTCACTCTTTCCTGTATTTCATATTAAAACTGTCAAAAAACAGAATGGTTTATTTAGTGAAAAAATATAATGGCGAGCAGAAGAAAATTTTTGCAATAATATCATTACATTCATTAAAATTATAATCTGCACATAGATTAACTCCCACTGCCAAAAGGCTATACTTCCTTTTGTGGCACCTGCACATATATAGAGACACAAAGATAGCATCAACCTTCTTCAGAAATGCCATTCCTCCCACTGTAAATTCATACAGCAAAATAGCGATATTATCCAATAAATTTATGGACAGAAAACAAGCTACTGCCTATACAAAAAGCTTCATTTACTAAAAAGACCTATGATCAATACCTGACCTAAATGGAGAACTTTCAGAGTTTCTTACCTTCTTAGTTGTTTCCTGCTCGTTACAACACTATTTCTCCAGCAAACAAGGTCTTCCAAACAGGGCAGTATCGCTGAACTTTCTCTAAATTGTTTACATTACTGTATCATAGTGATCCATTGAAAAGGCCAGTATCTTTTGCTTACTAGCCTTAAAAAAGCACAAGAAATTTCTCACCCACTTGCCTTTATTGTAACCAACATTCCCAAAAATGCCAGATGAACTATTCAGACATGATTCCATGACTACAACACGCCATAGTACGTGAACGGGCAATCACATTCTTACAAGTTCCAACTACTTTTTTCCATTCCATTTATCACTGCATCATCTTTCATGCTACTTTCCTAAAATATTTCTCAATATACTGATTATATACATAAATACAGGTTAATATTTTAAAATAGATAAAAAACTCAGTCCAGTTTATCATTCTTGTTAATAATTATTTAATCACTGATACGCAGAGCTCTTGCCCACTTACATGCAAAGTCTGGAAGAAATAAAACCCATGCTTTTGATTTCAAAATTATTTCCTGTTTTGGGAAAAATTAGTCAGTTTATCAAGTACTACAGTCTGACTGTAATTTCTCCAACAAAATATCACTACTGACCAGATGAACGGATATTCCAAGTATTTGCCTCACTGGAATGAGCAGCAGCCTATGCCAGCAGGACTAAAATGTCAGGAGGGTAGTCAGACACTGGAACAGGTTGCCTGGAGGGCCTGTGAAATCTCCATCCTTGCAGATGTTCAAAACTCACCTGGACAAGACCTGAGCAACCCGCTCTAGCTTTGACCAGGAGGGTGGACTAGATAACTTCTAGAAGTCCATTCCAACCTACGTGACTTTGACAGACAACGCTAGGACTTGTATGAGTAGGTTCTTTATCCTTAGTGTAAATTATTGCCACACATTTTTTAGCATACAGTTTAACAGCTAATCTGACTCCCAGCAAAATGAATATCTTTTCAAGAGTCAAACTTGAACAATTTGCATAATACATTCCCTGAGGTTTAAGTCTCAATTTTAAAGCAGATCGAAAATACTAACAGTTCTTCAAACAATTAATGAGGTAGCTGTTATTAGCAATGTTGTGTCAATGAGGAAATCGATGCACATAGGAGTTAGGTGACTTACCCAAGATGACAAGGAAAGCTCATCCTACCTGGAAAACTCTACTGTTACAGTACCTAGAAAAGCTTTTCCGAGAAAAAGAACAAACATTTCCTCTGCCTCAACATTCTGCAAGATTTTAGCCAGCTCATGCCGGCAGTGAAAAAAATCACTTTGACTTCCAAGTCAAATATATATGTTGTCTATATATTGCCTATGTCCCTCCAGTCCTAAGCTTGTCTTCAGAACAAGACTGACCAATACAATTGTAAAATAATATTTTGATATGTTAGGTAATATCTGAAAGTATGAATGTTACTTTAAAATATTTTTTCTTTCAAGTGATACATACAGAAAAAATTAATTTTAAGGAAATTTCAAAAAACTGTTAACACACGAGTTGGTGTGCAACAACATGCACTCTTAATGAGTGCCAAATGCTAAAATGAGCTACATTTTTCCAGCAAAGTGCTGTTTTTATCAAGAGCCACATTTTCACAAATCAAAGGAACAGAATAAGCTCAAGGACAAAATGATGCATGTTTAAATTCTGTTGTTGTAAATATAACATTACTATCAAAAGACTAGAAAGTCATACATCATTATATACATTCTGACAAGGTTTCCCGATATCAATTCAGAATGCCAGATAGATTAATCACACTCTAGTTTGACAAACCGCATTGAAAAATGTGGCTCATAAGTACAAAATTTGGGAGCTCAGCCATCTACATCAGATAATAAAGATTCAAAGACCTCTTTTTATCAGTGTCATTTGATTAGTCCCTCTGCAAAAAGAAGCCCTTTTCTTGTGATGAGGTGCTTTCTTTTATGTACCTTTTTTCTTTTTCTCTAATTTATTATTATGCATATATTTAGATAAAATGGTGAACAGTAAGGTGGCAATCTGTTTTGCTTTATTTGAGCTACAAATAGAGCAAATGGAAGTCCTCTCAGTACTACATCCATCATAAAGTGTAACACTAACCAAGAACAGGGAAAAAAAGGGACTTGTACAATCAAAACACTTATCTACTGCGAAAAAACGTACTATGAGATAATCATGTAAAGATATATTTTATCTTGTACAGCCTGACCTTTAGTATTAATTAGTTCTTTTCAGCTAGACTGAGTCACTTTTACCTAAACAAAAGTAAACATATATTGTAAATAACCTTCACAGAAGTGTGAACGTAAAGTGAGATGCTACACTAGAGCACAAATAAAAAGGAATACCTAAAACCAGCTACACAAAATAACACTGCTTTAATATTCACAGCAGCAAGAATATAATCGATCTTATCACAGGAACAAAACAATTTTCTATTACACATACAGGAAAAAGAAATGGTCTTTCTTTGCTAATGTTCTCAAGATTCAGGAAACCACTAAAGGTATCATGCTATTGTTTCTCTCATTAAAACACCTTAACTGTTCTTCACAACAATTACATTACTAACTAATGACCACACAAAATGTTTTACAGCTATAACAATTTTACATTAGACACTTTAGCACAAACAGCTGACATTTATACAAAGCAACAGAGCATCAGACCTAAAACTGTTTGCATACCATCCTTCAAGATTATTTATGCAACTTAAGAGATAGAAAATATTCTGATATTCTTTCTATTGGTACCTGCCATAGCATATACTAATTTCTAATACTTCATAAACACTACAATTTAAATTAATATCACAGAATATGCACTATTAACAAGCAAACTGTGTGACAACAGTGTATACAAATGGTCAGTATGAAAGTACTTCCGCAATTTCAAAGTACAGCAATGACTCTATTCTACAAAGCAACCGTATTGTTGATAATAATTAAAATTATTACTATTTTTCATAGATTGCATTTATTATATATTGAATTATCATTCTGAAGAAAAACCACATAATGGTTAGTCACAGTCAAATGTCAGGGACAAAATCAAATATACTAAGCTTATATTATTACGTTTGTGTTCTATTACTGTTCAAAATAGTTGAAGAAATTTTGAAAGAAAAATACTGTTTAATATTAACTGAATAGTACTACATACTGACTAATTAGCTACATTTTTTTTATTATTTAGAATGTACTACTTCCATTAATTTAAAAATATTTTCTGCTACACAGGGAATCTACAGTGATTAAAAGATATCTCACTGAGAAAGGGTATACCATGCCTACAACTTGTTTTCATTTATTAAATTGCATGCACATATGGACACGACTTGTACTTATCCAAAAACAATTTCTTTATAATAATTCATCAGAAACTAAATGTCAACTCCTTGCATTCATTTAGAAGTACTTTTTCTCAGAATTTGCCAAATGCACAAAGCTTAAAATTAAAGTATACACACATCCCTCTCCCCCATCTCATGTACATACCTAGAGTTGTCAGGGATTCAATAATGCATTCACAATACTACATACAGAGGTTTTTTTCCTGTCTTTAATAAAACCTGCATAACACTTAGAAATAACCTTAACTGTGTCTGCAAATGCCAAATAGTTTCTGTATAAACAAATTTACATTAATTTATGCATTTAATAGTATAAACTGTATATCTTCTGTTATGCAAAATCACAGGCACATGCATGTCACCTTTTATAAATGAGAAGATTCTTAAGTACTTAAATGCAAACATATATAAAATATTTTGAATTAAGAGAGGTTTTTTTTTTTTAGATTTTACTGCAAATATTATACACAGATTGTAAACCGCAGTGTTTCTTATCAAATATTTAATTTGTTTTAAGACAGTTATTCTAATAGCATATAGCTATGATTTTGGTCATTTTTCATACAAGCCAAAAAAGCAGCACACTCTACTGAACAGATGCTGTTACATATACCAATATTTAGAATACCAGTCAATGCTCACTGGTATTAGAAGTACATAGATTATGACATCATAATTTTCATCACTTCACAAAACGTATGAATAAGCATACTGAGCAAAACGTAGCCTTTCAATAACTTTGGCCTCCAATATTCCAATTAAAAACAAAAAGAAAACCCAGAGTTGTTGCCACATAACCATATTGCCATATAAGATTGGCTTAACCCGCAAATTTTTTTTTCTCATGGGCAAAGTCAGTAAACACAATAGCATTAATGTATGCATTAAGATAATTAAAAAAAAAAATAAAATAAAATGAAAAACTGAACACTAACTAGAACCTTTTTTATTGGTATGTAGAAGTACACTCGAATAAAAATATTAAATGTAAAACAACATTTAAATTTTAAAAACAAGCATCTCCGTAAACTTAGCACAGCCTTTAGAGTCTCTGGAAAAAAAAAAAAAAAGCAATCAAG
The DNA here is from genome assembly GCF_964273445.1 of Streptopelia decaocto. Lineage (NCBI taxonomy): Eukaryota > Metazoa > Chordata > Aves > Columbiformes > Columbidae > Streptopelia > Streptopelia decaocto. The sequence goes on from NC_138657.1 coordinate 44,637,128, forward strand.
CTGTGTTTAGAATAGTATTTTCTTGAATGATAAATAAAAAGCATTTTCTACTTAAAACTGAACACTATTTCCTTAATAAAAGCTTGGACCCAAAAGGCTACACTTAAAGAGGTTTAAAGAATATTTTAATTTTTCAAATAGTTAAACACCTTCTCAAAAAGAAGTAAAAAATACAGAAAGTGCGCTGAAAAGTGAGCACAGGACATTCCTATCCATTATTGCTTTGCTACGCAGTTAATGTACTTTTGCATTCAGCTTCAAATTAATGTTCCTGAACTGGCAATTATAATAAAGAGAGTAACATACATCCACTTTGAAGGATTTAATGTACTTGTTTTTTCCTTTGTAGATATTTGTGGTGTGATTAAAGAAGCCAAATATTTATTCCTTCAAGTTAGTTATTTACGTTCATTAGGCTTATCAGAATTAAATAAGCTGTGTCTTTGTTATATACAGCCACAATTGTTTAAGTGTAGAATACAGTTACAGGAGAAAACAAAAGGTATGAAATGCATACACAGGACCAGTGTGAGTTCCAGGGAAACAGACAATAAAAAAATCCTAATAGGTAACGTAGGTGATTATATATATTGCTATCAAATTCACACTTAATATCAAAACTATAGAACAATAATGAAAGTAAAAGTCTGGGGATAAAGATCAAATCATTATGAATGAACAATATGCCAAGTGTGACCTTACTAACATGTTCAAGAAAAAGCTTTGTTTGTCACAAAAAATGATAGCAGGAGAGGAGGCATGACTACTACATCAAATATTTTCTTAGACTTTCTCCATTTCGTATAAACACTTCATTCATATGTCCTGAAAATAAGAAATACAATGATAATCCAGGAATATGAAAATGAATGTACAGTAAATGAAACGAAATTGTAATGGAAGACCTTGTTCCAATCCTCTCCTGCTAAATCATAGATGAGAAACAAACATGCTTTGGTAATACTTTTAACTTCTACAAAAGCTTTTCCAACAGTATGAAAATGACTTATACTAACTTGTAATAGTAATTAGACATATGAATGAGATAACAAGCTAGTGTTACACAAGGCAGCAGAAATCAGGCACCCCAGAAATAACTTGAGTGCTTTATGACCAATGTTCTATCATAATACTTTGCTATAAGGTTTATTAAATTTTTTTCAAGAGTAAAAACAGAAAAATGGATGAAGAAAAAGAAGTATTAGATTTGATAGAATCTGAAGAGCAAGTCAACTTTTAAATTCATCTGCCAGATCATACACACCTCCCACAACTACTTTCTTTTTAACTACTTTTTTTTTTGAGTGCTACTAGTTGCAACACAATTGTTCCATCCTTCATGTTACTTAACTCATGCTCAAAGTAAATTTAAAATTATTAATTTGCATATTCCCAACTGCCTTCACATTTCAGCTTCGTGTTTTGCTGTTTTCAATCAATCCTTAAAAATGTCTTTATTTGTGTTTCAGCAGTGCTAGACTAACCAGTGTAAGATTGGTCATCAAGCCTGATGTAGAAAAAAGGACAGTGGATGAGAATAATCTACATTAGTTATCTTCTGAGTTTTTTAAACCATCAAAGATTTGTATATGGGCTTACAAATGGAGACGCTAATGGAAGGTCATATCACTGCCAAAGCACGTGCAGACTGTATTCATCAGGCATTAAAGAAAAAAACATAACTAAGTCAGGTTATGCATTACATTTTTGTTTATTTAATACCTACTGACTTTTACATTTTAGAAGTTTATGTAAATACTTCTACATTATTTAAAACTCTTCCACATTTATCAGTTTCGTGTAATAAACCCAGTTCATGTTGAAATCAATATTACAAGATACTCTTAAATATAAGGGACAAAAAATACCAGGTTTAAATTAGCCACTGCAGACTGCACCCACACCACTTTGTATATCCCATGCTCAGATGCCATCTGAGACTCAAAATACTTTTTGCCTTATAAAAAAAAAATAATCCTATGAGATATTTATGATATTGAATATTTAAGCTATATCAAAGCAGGTTATTCATCTTAAGAATCAAATTTAATTAGGTGAGATCAGTTGTCAAACTTGAAATATGTGGCAACTTTCTGATTTGATTTATTACTAATAGAACATTATATATTATACAGTTTAGGCACACCAGAAGAATTAGCAGCCTCTTTAACGACAATGAAGTTTTGCCATGTGAAAAACTATCTGATCTAAAAAACAGAGGAATCCTTTCCGTTCAGAACAGTAGACAGAGACTTAAACGTAATGTAAAACCAAGTAATTTAAAATATGTCCTAAATGCAGAATTTCTTTCAGTTCATTTTTGGATCTATTGCTCTCTTTTTTAATTTCAATTGAATTCCTTTTTTATATAAATTATTTTTCATTATGCTCACTAATATGTTTTGCAAATTAAGGGGATGTCTACAGAGAATTTTGCCACCTCAAAAGATACAGTGTACAGAAGCAAGAAAGAAGGCTAAAACAAATATTTGAAGAAACTTATTTCAAAAACGAACATAACAAGGCTATCCTGCAAAATTATTACAAGAGGGTCAAGAACCACATGGCCCTGACAAGAAATACCATTAAATACCCCTCAAATTTCACCATCTAGATAACTGTTTGATCATCACAAAGCACACTAGCACTGTACAAAGACCATCAAAATATTAAATGCAAACTCTAGGGCATTTCTTGTTGGGGAAAAAAAAAAAAAAAAAAGAGTGCCTAGCATACAGATACAATGTCCCAGAGCGCATTATTTACCACCATTTCATTTCCTCGCCATCCCTTCAGCCGCTATGATTTCCCTTTTCTTTCTTATTCCTACCTTTTGTTTTTGCTTTTCTTCTTTCTCTCTCTTACTATGCACTTCTGTTTTGTCATCTGTTCTCATTTGTTACTTTCAGCTGGCAGCATGTGAACCCTGGGGCGGAGGTCCCATTTAGCCATGTCTGAGAATGTCAAGCAGTTCTGGCTATGAAAGCCAGCTACCACCTGGGAAAGGGTGGAGGGGGGCTCTGAGCCCACCAGAAAAGCCTGCCCAATAAAAGTCAGCCTCGCAGCCTGTAATTGTAGCTTCTCATGCCACATACACTAGGGCCTTGGAAACTGTCCAAGCTTTCCTTTTCCCACCCCACCCCTCCTGTTCATTCTCTGCACTCTAGCAAACAGATAAGAAACTGAAGTGGTAGTCAATACTTTGGTGCACCTCAAGGGTCTTATCTTACTGCCTAAGTGACATCTTCTTGCAAACCGATACAGCACCATCTGTGAAAGAGTATTCAAAAATGTGCAAAACACGCTAATAATCTTTTTCAGGATTTCAAAGTTGTTTTATGCACAGAACTACAGAAGGCTCAAGAGGGATTTTTAAGATATACTGCAGTTGCAGTGGAGTTCATAAGGGCAGTTCGCAGCCTTTTTTTGTAACTGCAAATTTCATGGATTTTTTTAATAGGTTAGAACATTTAGCATCAAGCTCTGTCCTACTTTACAAGACCATACCTTGTGTAAATGCCTTACAGCAACAATGAATAAAGCACACTAAGCCAGTATTGCAGCTTTAAGGAAAAAAAATAAAACAAAAAACCACACACCAAGTGAAAAAAAAAACCCAAAACACTTCCAACCCACAAAACACTGAAATCAGTAGAATATGACGCTGGTTTTCTGTTGAAGCCTTTGTTGATTATCCTCCTCAAATACTTCAAAACCTAAGATGAGCCATTACCATTAATTCTGGACTCGAGCTTTAACAAACAGAGTGTCACAGTGTCCTGTGACATAAATTTACCTTGTCTCACGAAATGAATTGTAGCACTAACATAGAATGCTTATTGAAGTAGGTACCTAAAGCATCCAACACACATACACAGAGTGGTACTTTCAGCATTAACTCAGCAATGCTTGGCACAAGATATGCTCTAGTTCTTGCTAAAAGGAAAAACAAACTGGAAGTATGATTATGATCTTACACATACTGAGAAGCCTTATGAAAAACAATTCTTAAAGGCAAATCCAATGGGCACAGCAAAATATTTCTCAGGACATCTAAAGTAATCAATCAGACCAAATTAATAACTTAATTTATGTTCTCAAACTCTGATACATTTATCAGATAGCTCAAAAGGGTTAAACAGAATATGCACCATGAACCTACTGGGAAATCACTTCATACCAGTTTCAAAAGAATGCAAAACTAAACATACACCAGTATGCACAACCTCTGAATTCATTTACTAAGTAAAACAATTTATGCTCGTATTACTGATGGATGATTCCATACATACCAACGTGAGATTAAGATCACACATAACATTCCAATGCCATTATGACAAGTTTTGTGCTACGTAGCCAGCTGGTGTAGAACAGATTTACTATTTTGACTCCTATTGCTATTGTTCCTGTACCACAGCAACACTCTTCAACAGTAAGCAGTATAAACAAGATTTATACCAGATTAAAAGCCAACTTATGCCTTCAAAAAATATGGAATGTATAGGTGAGATATTACCATTAGATGACTCTTCAAGATTCAGAACTGCAAACTTAAGAATACAGTTGATTTCTACCTTTTAGTACATATTTCAATAGTTATTGTCTTTTAAGTGACTTCTCTCATACAATGGTATCTAGAAGTATTTTTATTCTGTGTTCTAAACCTATCTTCCCCTTCAATTCCTTTCCTCCAAGCTTCAAAGACCTTTACCTCTATTAGCTGAAACTTTGATGTGGTATTCTCCTCTCTACTTAAAGCACACTAAAATAAGAAACCATTGTTTCAGGACTTGGACAGTCATGGAGGGCTCTTTATTCATTTGATCATTTGGCTAATTGACTGACTTATTCTTTCTGAGGTCTAATGTTCTGATTAGCTTGCATTTATATAATAAAAGTATCCATCTACCCTTTATTTAGTCATATTTTGCTGAGCTTTACATCTACACAAATTTCTCTTACAGTAACTTCCCACAGAAGCTCAGATGATTTCAGTATTCCTTCTAAGATTCAGAAAGATTTATTTAGCTTTGTAGGGGGAAAAATGTGATCCAACAGTAAAGTAAATCTATATAAAGCAAATTCTTTACACATTAGAGAAAAGAGGTTTCAAAAGCAAACATGGAAAGAAGCTTCAATTCTACCTTCCTAAACAAGGTAGAAATGTTACAAAAAAATCAGGACATCTAAATTTGAAACAAATGAAGAGGGAGTCACTACACAAAAGAAGAACATAAAGCCGGGAGAGCTCCATATTCCCTGCAACTAATCATGCATTTATTGTCACAAGTCATTATGCTTTTAGACGTAAGCTGGATGAGCGTGTGAAACAAAATGTATATTACTGTGGATTAAAAAGTAGATGCACAGGCTCACATTACTTTTCAAAAGAAGACTTTTCACGTGGAAAAACTTTTTTAAAAAAAGAAAACCAAACCCCACCAGTGGAGAGAAGTGGAACAACAATTCAGAATAAATACTCAATATGAAAAAGACCTGAACTCCTAGATGCATGAAAGATATCTCTAAAATTTTGAAATGCATTATGAGATGTAACTTACATGTAGACAAAGCCTAAAACATAAGGCTGCATTACTTATAAAATTTGGGCAATTTATGGTGTCTGTATTTTTGGGCATGGGGGGCGGGGGGGAGGAGGGGCAGGGGGTTTTGGTTGTAGCTTTTTTGTTGTTTGTTTTGGGCATTTGTTTGGGGGGTGGGGGGTGGAGTGTTTTTTGGTTTGTTTTGGATTCTGGTTTGATGTTGATTTTCCTTTGTGATTTTTGTTTTGGTTTGTTTGTTTTGGTTTTTTATTAGAGTCTAAAGCTAGAGCTACAAAACTTAAAAATGGGTATATCATTTAGTAACTCTAGTAGAGTATTTAGAGATGCTAAGGAACAAATAAAAATAAAAGACAAGCAGCCGATTTCCTTCAGAAGGGTATCAAGGTTTGTTTTGTTTTGTTTTTTTCCTCCATTGCTTGCAAATCCAGACAGAAGCTAGATGTTGAATGATAAATCTGTTAAAGGAACAAAATTTACAGGCAAAATGTAAGAGAGGTTTTGTAAATTTTTAAGCCAAAATGATTACTATGAAGACTCAGCACCACAGCTGAAGTTGTATTGTACTTTACTGCTCACAGGAACTTTAAGATTATGAGTGCCATTTTATTTAATAATAACAATGGCATAAATAAGTCACCCATGCATAGCAAATTCATTCCTATTTACCTAGATTACAACAGGATGAAAACCATATGCAACTTCCACTTTGAATACAAAAATGCATTTTGAATTTTATTTTTTGTTGGATTTGCAGTTATTTCTCTGTAGCTTGGATATGAAAATAAAAAACTGACCTAATATGCTCTTCTCCCAAAGGGATTTGAACACTAGTCACTGATTGCAATTATTTTATCTGTCAAAATTATTTTAATTTTAAACCACACAGTAACTTGAAATGGAATTTATGTAAAACGTGAGAAATTGCATGAAACCTGAAGTATTATGCAATCTAAAGGCCTGTCACAAATGAAGAGAACTATCTCAGAACACCAGTATTTTTTAATGCATTGCAACAGTGCAAATATTACTGTTTCTGTTAATTCTGCACTATCTTTCAAATGTTTACAGACTTGCACAGACATTTCAATTTTGCTTAGTCAATACTGAACTACGTGAAGCTTTTCCAGCTGATAAAACTTCTAGAGTCTTTTAAGCAGTTTCATTTTGTTTTTATACTATGTTATCAAGGGAGATAATAATGGAGCAGTTTAGCCTCTGAAATACCTGACAACATATAAATAGTCATACTTCCAAATTTAACAAAAAACACCAGAACACAAACTCATTGGGAAAAGAGAAAAAAAAAAAAAAAGTTGGGAATCTCTTGGGAATGTCTTTTAGAAAACACTGGAAATTTAGAGTTAGCAGCAAAAAGGATTACATAATTGTTAAATAAACTGCAGAATAATTTTGAATAGTTGATTTGATTAAAATTTATTGTCAATAATACACACTCTACAAGTTGTATATGGATACTTCTTTAGAGTTGAAAAACAAATTTATAATTGAAATGTGACAATTATGCCCCCTAATAAAGTAAACTTTTTTTGTTTACTTTTGCTGTGTAAAGATACCCCACATAGCAAAAGGTATTGTCAAGTAAATTTAATAGAATAAAAAGGATGCAGACACGAGTAAGTTAGGTTAAGCTCCAGTACATTTTTGCTTAATAAAACACAGTCATTTACAAAATTATGTCATGACACACCATGAAAAACCATTAAAGCTATAAAATCACTTACGTTTTGCAGGTGTGTATATATATAAATATTTCACAAGTGGAACACCAAGTATGGCATATTATCATCACATTTGAAATATTAATAGGTAACCACTTATTTTATAGCTAGCTAGACCTTATATTCTGAACGGCAGTAAAAGTCTCCATACATAAAAATAATGATGTGTATACTTGCAGCACATGCGTCTACATTTCCATTGCTGTTTAAAGGAATTTTGATAGATTTCTGAAATTCTGAACAGAATGCAAAAACTGAGCCGAAGACATGCCTTAATACGCATACTAACAAAGAAAAAAAAAATCTAAATCCTGCAGTTCTGCACAAATCCACAAGGTATTAATCTCTTGTATGCAGTAATTCATTAAACAGCTTAGAAAAAATAATAGCATTATAACAATTTATCATTTTCTTCAAGAAACTAAAACAAAATATTAATGTCAGTTTTCTCCTCAGTCATCGAAATGCAACACCATTGAAAAATTCATCAGTAAGACACAGAGCTGGAAACAGAATACCCAAGTCCTGAACATTTAGCTTCAAACAGGGGTCTTTCAGAGCTTTTCTTGGCTGTAAAGTCTATGTCAGCATTACATAGCAAAGCACCTTTAATTGTCCTGAGGAAACGGGAAATAAAACTCTTCCCTCTCCACTTCAGTTTCCATCTTCGCTCATTCACTGTACATCAAAGGGCATCAATGCGCCTTGACACACAAGAACTATTCCCTCAGCGGTTGGGCAGGTGCTCGGGCCAGACAGAAAGCCTCTTCCGCAGGCCTCCACCTTGTTTGATCGCTGCTTACTTTTGATCTGACACTGCCCTCACGCTAGTAATGACTTCCCCCTCGCGGAACCCACCTCGCATCTGTCACCCAGAATAAAGGGTATCACACTGCGCCCTGACAAGGCCTATGGCCATGAGAAGTGCTGCCAGCGAAAGGCTCCCCAGCTCCCACCATTTACAATTCAGCTGCCTTTGTTCTGCTGGGTACCGGGGCCAGGGCACCAGTAACAACAGAAAGGATTATACACCAGCTGTGAAGCTGAGCCTTCATGAATGTATATCTTTTCATCTCAGTTTCATCGTCTCCTTAAATGTACTGAACTTCACGGTGGTTACTATAAAATACACGTCCAACAAATGTTATGGAAAGTTTGTTTAAATCCTCTTTCCCTGGAACAGAAAAGCCAGTCCTCTAGTTTAACGCAGAAGCACTTTTTTTTTCCAACTATTATTAGTAAAGTTTTCCGAGTGATGTTGTAGGAGGTCACTAAAGGCCAGCTTGCTGGTAGCACTGAAACAGCAGAGAAAGCGAGAGGGGAAGGATATGATATTTGTTATATCAACAGAAAGTGTTTGAGGGTTCATTTTTTATATATATATATATATATACACACATACACACACACACACTTTTTTTCTTTGGAACTATTGTGCACTTTAACAGCAGATAAAGAGAAGTAGAGGAGGATTTAAAATCAGATCATGTTACTTGGAGAATATGTTAAAAAAAGTATAAAAAATACACAGGTAGTACTACACAAAGTAAGATAAAATTTATTTTGTTTTAGCTTTTAATTACAAGAATTTTGATGGTATTTTTTGAATTTCAGTGTGGTAACGCATGTTTTAAAGATATAAAAACTTATTTCAGTCTGGAAGGCCAGCTGAAGGACTAAAACACACATCACAAATGATATGTTATTTTTCGACTACTATGTAAATACAGATTTGTATGACATGGATCAGAATCTGTTCTTAAAGATTATGTAATTTGACACTCTAAATATAAGACTATTGATTTCCACATAGTGTTTCAAACTTGTATTTTAAAATGAACACAAACTGAGCATACTAAAAGTCTTTGGAAATAGATTTTGAGGACCTAACCATAAGTTTGTGAACCCAATGATGCAAACTGCTCAATTTCCAAAACTGAAATCAGATATTCTAAAGAGCTGTAGGTCTAATTAACACTTACATGATTCAGAAGCAGTACCTCCAGTCACTTCTTAAATTTTAACTATGTTCTGTTAAAAAAACCCTAATTTTTCCAATTATTTCCTCTTAAAAATAATAATCAAACTCTAAAATTTAACTTGTTGTTTGAGAAGGTGAAACAGTGTATCTGTCAATGCCTGCTGAACGTTACGTGGCAAGATAATCATGCACAGCAATAGTGTGTCGTAACCTGCTGGCATCCCAACATGCATCCTAGAATAATCCTGAAATTAAGTGAAAGACTGCCTAGAAAATGAGGTGCCTGCTCAGCCCTTTTCCATCAAAAAGCTCTCAGTGACTGTATTAACATAATCATGATTTACTGAAGTCTGTCCTTGAAAGATCAGACAGAACACATAACAGGTAAAGCAAGACACAGGAGCAGATGGATTTGTCAGACTTAGTGCAAGTTACTAATTGGGAATGCTAAAGCACTGCAATCATATGACAGTATTTAAGGAAGGTGGTTACTTTAAGAGTAAGACAGACAATGATTCTCAGTGGGTTTCATATAACCATGTTTTTTGACAAAATTCAGCATTTTCAAATAAAACAATCACATTTTGCCTGACAATTTAAGCCTATATGTCATGGTCTATCCCTACAACATCTTTGTTGCAAATGGGTTTTTTTAACCAAAAACGTGGTTTACTGGATGAATATAATGGATCCAAGGTAGATATTCATAACAAAATAAAAGAGGGAGGGCAACTATATAATTTACGAGAATTAAAGTGGAACTGATCTCTGATTTGAATTAATATGCAAAGCCACAGCCTTTAAACGAAAATCATGAGGCAGAGAAAAAGATTTTAAAGACCCAAGGGGAAAAAAAAAAAAAGTATCTGCAATACTTTGTGGCTTATCTGAAAGGAATATAACCAAATGTACATGAAGCAAGCTGAAGCGACATCTTTGCTTATGGCAACCTATGTAAACCTTTAAACATAGCCTAGAAGGCAAATACTTCAACTACTCTGGAATTAAAGAAAAAAAAAAAAAACAAAACCTCAGACAATGGGAGAAGGAAAAAAAACCCTAAGTTTAGCAATCTTTAGCAATCTTGAAAGATAATCAAAGCAATAATTAGAAAGATAGCAGGCATTTAGAGAGTGCTAGATACTTTTCCACAAACAGTTAAGAAGTTCACTGAAATTATAACTTGCAGAGGAAGAGATGACTAACTGCAATGTGAGACATGTTTTCCCTGTCAAGGTAACGAACAGTGTACAGATTCTGCAGCCTAGACATCAAAGTACATTTACAGTGACTGAGCATAAAGATGTATCAATATGCGATTTATTTCAGGCTAATCTGTACTTTAGACTAAATGGAGGGCATCTGAACAAGGTCAGCAAAATGCCAGGTCTAAACCTGTCTGACATGTAAGCTAGGCCTACATGCACAGTGCTGTACAAACGGCATGCACTCAATAACAGTAGTGCAGACAATGTGTTTGCACCTGCTTTATTTATGTTCTGCTTTTTACCAGGGGCAAGGGCAGGAAGGGGGGAACGAAGAAAACACCCAACGCAAAACCCACACACACACCAGCTTGTCCTCTACAGATCAAATCCTAGTGAACAACTGCTTTCTGCAAAGCTGGACAGATCCTACTGTCAGCTGGGTGCCCTTAACTCAGGGACCCTTGCTGGTAACTTCTTCTCCCTCTTCATATTAGTCTTAACACTCTTGTTCTGATGAGAAACAGTGATCTTTTTGAATTTTTGGTTTCGTTTTTTTTTTGTTTGTTTTGTCCTGGGTGGAGGGGGTATACCATTCTTAATGACATCAGACAGGATTAAAGCTAACCAAACTGACCTTGAACAAACTTAGTGCCAGTAAGTGAAAACTGAAAATAAACTGTGAAAGCGTATCAGGCAAAGAGAAAAGAGCTCAACAGAAGGAATGCTTGAGGGAAAAAAAATACCACATCAGTCAACTTAAAAGGATCTCAATAACACTGAATAATAACAAGGTGAAAATTATGGGGGCTGTTCTCTTCTCTTTGGTGACCAATGACAGAACTAGAGGGAAGATGTGCCAGGAGAGGTTTAGGTTGGACATTAGGTTCTTCCCTCAGAGGGTGGTGGAGCACTGGAACAGGCTCCCCAGGGAGGTGTCACAGCCCCAAGCCTGCCAGTGTTCAAGAAGAGACTGGACAACACCCTCAGACACACGGTGTGAACTGTGGGGTTGTCATATGCAGGGGCAGGAGTTGGACTCGATGATCCTTGTGGGACTCCTCCAACCCAGGACATTCTATGATTCTAAGGGAGCAGCCTCCAACCAGCCAGCCTGCCCAGCCTCTGCCTGCACAGAGCTGCACATCCTGCTGCCTGACACTTGCTTACTGTCTCCCTCCCTGATATCAGACCCCCTCAGGTGGAGCAAGCCGGCCCTCTGCTTCTTCATTTTTCCAGAACATGCAAACCAAGCATTTGTTGGGTATAAAAAGTCTCTTTTCTATACATAAGCAAAAAAATAAACAAAAAAAAGCACCTGTGTAATATCACTCCAAATTAGTTTCTAACTCCACCAGTTTCTTTACTCCATCACCAGCCACTTTTTAACTATCATTAGCTAATCAGTACTTCTGACATTTGCAAATGTTGCTTTTCTTACGCAAAGAACTTTCTCCCAAAGCAAAACATACTGAAATTCTTAGCTGCACTGGAGCATATCTATATATTATGTGCCAGAAGAAAAAAGAACATTCAGACATGTATAATTTAAAGGGACCTGGAGCTAATTGTGTAACACAGCTGTTGATGTTGGTTGAAAGCAATAAATCAACAATCTGAGGAAGAAAAGAGCACAACAAGCCTGAGATACAAATCAGTATTGTCAAATATCCCTCTGCTCATTTCTGGATTGTCAGCTACTTCTGCACTCGGTTTTAAAATGAGTAAAATGTATCAACTCAAACTTTTTTACTTCCCCAAAAAGCCAAGATGATAATATAAAATAAATAAAATAACTTAACTACAAAAAAATTACTTGATTACCAAAATCCTTCCTTTTAAACTAGGCAATTTTGTGTTTCTGGAATAGATCACATTCTCATTCCACAACCAACTAACATGAAGCTGCTGTTTCTATTTATACACAGGCCCATAGGATTTGCCTTAAGCGTACCTGAGGTACAACGGATGGCAGAAGCAAGGTTCATGTGCGAGGCAGACTCTACTGCTTCCCTGTCCCCCACACTGTATTTATCTATTACTTAAATTCGAAGAGGAATTAAGGCTGCAGGCAGAAGCCCGCTATCTTCTTCAAAGTTTGCAAGACAAAACAATAATTAAAAACAAAAATGAAACTTTCAATAAACATTTTTGATACAGACCACTTGCACTATATAGTAAAAAGTTAGTTACTAAAAAATAGGCATGCTGGTTTTTTAACAATTAGATTAGATTCAATAACAAAGAGAACAGCTCTGCAAAAATCATTTAGCTTTCAGAGGAGAAATGGTAAAAAAAATGTGGCCCTACAAAAATATATAAATAATTTTTTTAAAATACCACACTTCATAGAAGAGTTTACTTTTATTTTTTAAATTAAGGTCAGTATTTAATGCTGCTACTGTCAAAACAAAATTATCAACAAGAGTCCAATTTTTCCCTTCATCAGAAGCCTGGGAATTCTGTTTGTTTGCTTGGATAGGGAGCAAAGACAGTTCTGAAAAAAATAAGACACTCTAAAGCCACTCCACAGTCCAATTTTGCCTACAATAGTAAACCATTCCCCTGAAATATACAATAATTAGGTAAATTCCTTGTTTTCACCCTCATCTTGAGCAGTCCATAGTGGCCAGAAAAAACTCATTTGTAAAAACAGGAACAGAATATTGAGGCTAAATTGTCAGCCTCAATCCATCATAAGAATTCACACATTATCAATGACTATTGAGATTCATCAAAGAATTTTGTGTGTTGGGCCTTTTAAAAATACAAAAACAAATGCAACAAAAAATCCAACAACAACAACAACACAGAATTGTGACAATTTTGACATAGGAGAGTTCTTCAACCTAAGCAGATGCAAACAATTTACTTCAACTAAGTAAATTTTGAAATAGCAAATCTAAGCACTTTGTAAGTCTACACTGAACTTATTTACATAATATTAAGTTTGTATTTAGGAGGAGGAAAACAAGCAACAACATGAATACAGCATGACAAAATGCCTTCAATTCCAAGAGTAATTCAAGGACTGTAAAAATAGAAGTTACTGGGTAGTGAGCAATTTAAAGCTTCGCTATCTCTGTAATTCACATACGAAAAGTCTAAGAACTGATTCTGGCACTTGCTTGCTCACAGATTCATACAGAAATAGTTTTAAAACTGACTGATAAAAAGTTTTGGTTTAGTTGATTAAAATCACAGTATTGATATAATAGACTGGACTTCAAAAAGACATCAGAGCACATGTAAATTAACTTAAAAGTTCCAAAAGTTGTAAATGAGGCACCATCACTAAGCAGGTACCTCTCTGCTACCCAGTTCTTAGCCTTTACTTAACACATTTGTCTTTTTTAAAGACAGTTTTGAATAACTGAAATTGGAAATTTCTCATAAAAGAGACACGCTAGTATAGAATAAAACAGGAAAATATCTTTGTCAATTTAAACTTGCAATCTATCTGGTAGAAGTCTACCTATGGCAAAATACTCCAGCTCAGCAGTGATTTTTCACATCGTACTCCATAGCTGTCTGAGACTTCACTTATCAAGATGAATCCAAAACCATTTTTCATAATTCCTATCAGCAGACTCAGTGTTTTCAGATGTGATTCACCCCTACGTATTCATTTGGAGGAAACTATACACCATGGAACACTCAGAATTCTCCCAAGGTAGTCTGATGCTCATAATCTACACCTTTTATTCCACAACCATATATTACTTCAGTAATACATTTATTAAGACAACATCATGAGCAGTAGGAGTTAGTAATCCTCTGTGATAAAAGTAGCTTACATGTACTATCAGAAATAATACTAATTACAGTATGACTTAAACATGTCTCCCCTCCTTGCCACTTGCTTTTGGAGCACTTCAACCATCACTTCCCATTCTTTTCTGGCAGGGAAAAGCTGTAAGAGTGGATACATTTGGAGAGCAGTGGCACTAATGAATGACCTCTCCTCTGCTTAGGTCTAGCCTCAAGTTTAGGAGGATTCATTGGAAACAAACAAACAAACAAACAAGAAACCTAGTAAGAAGTTTAGAGAACCCCTTCTTAAGTCTCTTCTTAATGTCACAGAAAATACGACCTCTGGGAAAGTAAGTGTAGTTTATTCATCTCAAGGACTTGACCAGCAAGGCTCTTCCAGACCTTTTCTCATTCTTTTTAAAGCCCTAGCTATATTCTGCAACTTATCATTAATTAAAAAAACAAAACAAACAAACAAACAAAACAAACACAAAAACCCAACAAAAACAAAAAAACCCACCACAAAAAAAACACCACACAACCACAAAACAAACACACAACCTAACCCCTTGAAACAAACAAACCCCACCACCAAGCAACTTTATTCTTAATTTTTACAAACACAAAAGCTAGTCATCTTAGTTAAAGCTGCCAAAAAAAAAAAAAAAAAAAAAAAAAAGACTTTGTGACTTGTTCAGCATATTCTCTCCACTAATTTTTGCTACATGGATGGAAAGCCTCTCAGAGAAGCGTGAGACCTCTTTTTAAACTGTTACATCCATTTTCTACATGAGAGCGCAAACAGTCTCCCCGTTTCCTTATTTTTCCATGTTCCTCACATAAAACTACCAAGGAACAAAAAGAAGATGAGCAAAAGCAAACAAACAAAAAAGCCAACACAAAACCAAAACTACATGCTTGATCCTACACTTGCAGCAGACCCTAACATCTAAGGAAAGAAATTTCAGGTAGCCTTACCATATCTTTTCAGACCCCAAACAAAATGTTCATCGTATGCCATGTCATGCCACATTTCTCTATATCCATTTAGCTAAGTAATCTATCTCAAAATGGACTATCTTTAACACAGACACTATGTTTAAGCAGAAAATAATAATTTTAGTTTATTTTTGATCCTTGGCTTGAACACAGACAAGTTATATTTTTCAGAGGACAATAAAAGAACAAAACCACATCCTTCATTATTGTGGTGTTTTCCACTGCTAATCAGTACATAAAAACTGAATTTTGAGAATTCATGAACAGACATTCATACAGATTTCTTACTTTTTTTGTGAAATATTTGAACTTTTTAAGCAAAATATTTGCTCGCATTCATAGTCTCTAGCTAGAAGGGAAACTTCTGTCTGAAGTAATCAAGGAGGGAATGTTATATGCAACTGAAAACAAAGTCATAAAACAGAAATTATTGTGCTATGTTTATGTAGGTAATACAAACTGTACAGACAGCGATATTAAGTTAGTTGGTAGCTTTTCAACAATGTTTGTGTTCAAAAATCAACAGCTGCTTTTACAAAAATCCTGATTTTGTGGTGTATAAGAGACTAGCAGTTACTCCTTAGACTCATGAGCCTAACTTTTCTGCATGACAAGCTTAAATCAAGAAAACCACAGTCATATGTCTTCTGAATACAACTACAAACAGGTTAACCAGTAGTAAAAGTAATAATTATGTCCCCTTTCCATGTAGTTCAGCAAAGAATTTGCAGTGCTCACTAAAAAAAAAAAAAAAAAAAAAAAAAAAAATCTAATTTCAACTTCCAGAAATTAGAGAAATTGAATGTTACCTTAAGATAGTCAAATTTGTCATAAAGAAATATTCCTGGAGAATTAGACAGATGGAAGAGGATTGTACCCTACTGTGATGAACACTAACTATTGCAGAAGTCAGTTGTCCTAGTAAACACAGACATAGCATACCAATGATTCCAGGACGGCAGATTCGATACATAAAGAATGACATCATTAACAGAGTTACCAGATAAAAGGAACAATTTATTTCAGGCACAAAGTCTTAAGCCAAGATATCTAAATCTTCGATCTGCCTGTTGCCTTTTATTATGCATTGAAATTTATCTTCCTTCATAGCAGCATTTCCCACAAATACCAGCTACAGAAAGATATACAGCATGCTTAATTCAAGAAGAATCTATTAAAATTTCTTTTCAACTACTGGACAAAACAATTACATTTTTGTTTGCAAATTTGCTTTAAAAATATACAACTAATAATATTATAGAATGAAATGTTTGAATACTTGTTCTTCAAATAACATGCTGAAAAGGCGGAGTATTTATGTATATACAGTGTACTACAAAAATTTCTGTGCAGCTAGTAAAATCTGAATGTAAACTGACTGAAATACACTCTTCAGATCAAAAATACTTATACTATAATAAACACCAATTTTCCAGTTGTTTTTAGTGTACCTTTAATATGCTTAATATGCTTTAGTACTTCTACAACCTTGTTCATCTTCGAACTGAAAAGCCAGTACTAAATGACAAGTAGAAACTGTTCTGCACACGTAAAAATATCTACACCTTACAAATAATGAAACTAGTATCACAACATACCTCTTCTTTATGCATTACTAAGTAAATAGCTTAAAATTGATCAAAATAATCTAAATACGTATCCAGATTTAGTTATTTCTTGTCATAAGACTTATTTAAAAATGTACTTGGAATTTTCCTTAAAAATAGTTTGAGAGTAGAAGGTGGAATTATTTGTTTCTATCTTCTACTTCTGTCTAGTTTGATGTACAAACTATACTATCATCATCTTCATAGAATAAGAGCAAATTACGAGCAAATTTCAAGTAACTGGGAGGAAAAAAAAAAAAAAAAAGAGGAAAAAAACAACACAGCAACTTTTTGTATCACCTTACCCAGGTTTTATTTTAGGGAAGGTGTAGATTCACAGATCTATTAGACTTGTTCCTACAGTCCAAGAAGCCATTGACGCCCATGTAAAAGCAGCAACAAATGAAAATAAAAACCAGCAGTATCTCACCATGTCAATATAGGATATCCCTTGTTTATATATTCTTTTCAGTCCAAGGAGAGAGTGCTTTATGGGAAAGGAAAACAATTACCTACATGAGTATATGTTACCCAGTCCTTTACAGTAATGCAGCTTAATTGTCATCTGCCTGAAACCAACAAGTAAGCTACTGCCATGTTATCTGAAATGTCATTCCTGCAATGAAAACACGGGAATTACCCTCATTTTGGATTTCCAGGTAACTCTATCCACCACAGAAACGAGGAATGTGGAGGACGGCAGTGAAGACATCACAGCCCTACCAGATACAATCACAAGAACTTTGCTACCTTGTCCCAAAAAAAAAAAAAAAAAAAATTACTTACTCCAAAGCATGGTTATGTTCTTTGTTTTCAGTTTGTATAATGGCACAAGTATCAAAGTAGCCTCTTTCACTGTCCAAATTTCTTTTATTCCCAACAAGATAAAAAACAACCACAACCTCTACAACTACCAGAGTTCCATGCATTTCACATTATTCCACTGAGGACTAGTTTCACAAATGAAAAAAACAAAATCAGCTGTAGCAAGCCTTCCAGAAGTTTATTTGAAACACTCTTCCCAAGTGAGACAAAAGGAAAAAGAAATTTTCTAATATATTCTGAGGGCAATACTATAAATGGAAGGAAATGCTACTATATACAGCTGTTCTGATATCTCTAAAATACAAATATCTAAGCATCCACCATTAAGGTATTTTCAGAAATGCCTAAAACCACAGAAATTCACACTATTTGAATCTAGAAATTCACATTTTCATGAAACAAATATATTTCAGTAGACTTATGTAGTATGTGTTGAAATAATCCAATTTCAAGAATACTATCACAAACTTTATTCATGTTATACAGTGCAGGTATTCTCTATATACTTACAGTCCTTAGTATTTTCAAGAGGGTGCACAAGATTAAGAGCTATCACTAGTCCCCAAGAAAAAAAAAAGAGAACTACAATGCAACCCAGAACTTTAATTTTCACATATTTTAAATAGGAAATCCAAGTATTAAAAAGTATTAAAATGATTTTAAAGACAACTATAAAATTGCTTTTCTAATAGTCTCTTTCCAAAACTATAAAATGTCTCCAAAGAAGAACAGATTTAGAAACACAATTAAAGAGCACTGCACAAATTCAAAGAGTTACGAGGAAAGCTGACATTCTGTGCAAAGTAAATACCTCCTTTGTAACAACTACATTCCTTGTTGCAAGACCTGACTGCAGTAAACTGGCCAACCCTACTTCTACTGTAAAATGACAGAACATCAGAAGCATAACACCTCTAAATACACAAGGCCTAGAAACAAATCCTTTGGGCATGTGACATTTGTGCTAATAAGGGAGGCAACAGTGGAAGCATAGCTATGCCTTTAACAGCAGCACTGTTTGAACATACGTTCATTGCTGTAAAAAATGTAAAAAAATCCTTGGAAGCATTCAGAGGGAAGTCTTCTGGAAAACTGCAGCTGCAATTGCACATTGACTCACATAAAAGCAGGTCCATTGCCTTACATTTAACAACAACACTATTTTTTTCTTTCGGGAGGAAAGATAAGGAAGTTTCCAGAATTCATGCTATTGGTTGGTGAAGCAGTAAAGATAACTCAACAGTTCACTGCTGCCCACTCCTGCTCACCCTCCAGCAGCTCCTGCCCTTACATCAGCCATGCTGCCTGACAGACCTATTACCTTCTCAAGCTCATTGCACAGCAAGCTCAGCTTACCAACCCAGCAGAAAAATACTCATTTTTAACACTCTGCAGGCTGAGATCACCCAGGTCAGAACAGTGGAGACAGCACATGGAAAGAAAGTGGCAGCACACAGTGGAACTGATTCCTTGCAACAAATCCCATTTTGCAGAACTTAGCTATAGCTTGCTATTGCTTTTCACAAATGGCACAGAAGAAGCTAATGAGCTAAGAGTTACTCTTCTACCCTATACAGCATTCACCTCCTAAGAGCTAGAATATAAAGTTATACAAGCTTGCTAGCCTTTTTTTTTTTAGCCCTTATCAGTAAGGCAAGTTCATTTCAGAGCATTTAATTGCAAGTGTTTGTTTCATTCTCAACTAACCACTCTGAAGCCTAAAAGAAACAAACTTATTTCTTAATTAGCCTACTAAATACTGAGCTGTCCTATAACATTTAAGTACTAGTTGAATAACAGTAGCAACCATTTTCTGCTCACCTTTCAAAATGATACTACTGTTTTCCATTTTTTCAGCTTACACAGAGCTCAGATGTTTTCTCTGTATTTAAGCAGGAAAAAAAAAATTATTTCCCATTCATACTTGGTCTTTTTCACCATCATTTTGTAACCTAGATTTTTTTCTAATTTACGTTTTCATAATTTAGACAGGAAACATTCTTAAAGCATTCTTATAATTTTACCAAACTGGTAGGAGACAGCACACCAAACCAGTGTTTTCCACTGTTGTCGTTTAGCTGTAGCAAGCAGCTCAGCCTCAGACAGCCACTTGTGCACTCCCCACAGGGGGATGAGGAAGAGTATCATAAGGGTAACACTTTAGAACCCTCACGGGCCACAATAAATACCATTTAACAGGTAAAGCTAAAGCTGCATGTACAAGTGAAGCAAAACAAGGAATTCATTCACTCCTCCCCATCAGCACACACGTGTTCAGCTATCTCAAGGACAGCCAGGCTCCGTCACACCTAATAGTTACTTAGGAAGACAAGCACCGTCACTCCAAACCCCTTTCTTCTTATTCCCTCAGCTTCATATACTGAGCATAACATCATATGAAATGGAATATCCCCTTGGCCAGCTGGGCTCAGGTGTCCCGCCTGTGCCCCTTCCCAAATTTTTGTGCACTCCCAGCCTCCTCACAGGTGGGGTGGTGTGAGGAGGAGAAAAGGCCTTGGCACTGCTCAGTTCTCAACACCATTTTCAGCACAAAACCAAAACCTAGCACCGTATGCGCTGCTACAAAGAAATTTAGCTCTAACCCAGCCAAAACCAGTATGCTCAAAAAATCATTATGACGGTCAGTCTAGTTACACTCATGCATTCAAGTCCCAGACAGACATGAATATATAACCCTCAACCCTTGAAAAACTTAAAAGGTTTAAAAATAATTTTGTATTTTTTAAAAAACAACTTCTGCATAGTGTCAGAGGAAGGTACAAACTCCACACAGATAAAAAAACATTAGGATGCAGTGCAGCAAGAAGATGGTCACAAGTTGGTGTTCGAAGACCACACCAGCAAGACAAGCTTTAGGAAAGCCTCAGACAACAGAACTTTCAAGTGGTTAATATGGGGAAAATAAATAAATAAATATGCAAAACAGAAGGAAAAAAAGAACACCAAGCTAGCACCTATGTCCAAAACACAGACACACACAGTTTCTTAAGCACTAGCATTCTAGATAAAAAGAACAATGACAGCAGAAAGACCATAGCAAATTCTACGTAAATAAGGCTGGAGTTTCTAGGATGATGAAAGAGTACAAAATGTGGAAGATCAAAATCAGGTTTAGATATGGATAATGAAATTACAATTAAAGACCTTCAGCTAAGTGTAAATCCAAAAATTTATGCGATCTAGTGCACTGATGTTGCAGTTCAGAAGCTACAACAATTCAACCTTGACTCAAGAAAGACACTAGTTAGGATAGTTAAAGTAGTTCATTTTCCATGCTCAATCAATTCACTCTGTAACATATGTGCCAACAATGTAATATTTTGCTGAACACTGGAAGAGCACCTCACAATATCCATGAAAGAACACAAATACGTTTGTTCTCAGATACTGGTCACTATACCAGCATGACGAGAGGGAACACAGACATTTCAAGAACTTAATTCCATTACACCTAACAGCATACAAGATTTGATCTCTGACGCTTAAAAGTAGAAGCTATGTGAAGTTACAGTCATGTTCTTTAAGAAACAAAGTGCTTTCATCCAGCTTCAGAAATCTGACAAGTTCATTTTTCTAGCTTCATAAAAAGTTCTACTGCAATTTGCTGGAACAGATGATATAAACAAAGATGCATGACTGTCATTCATTATTTTTACATAATCTTGTCTTTGTCCTATACAAATAAAAAAGTATTTGTATTATCTTTGATGGATGCATATAACCAGCATTTTAAAATAATGATACTGACAGTTTTAAGGATTCGCTTCACAGCATCACGCTTGTGATCTCTTTCAGTAAGAAGTATCACAGCTCACTAGGAGCAATAATATCGGTTGTGATTTATTGCTATCCCTAAGTGAAGGGCTGAAGATTTTTACAAAGTACAACATGGGTCAAGATACCAACCTAACAAATGAAGAACTACAATTGATTCATCTAGAGTTTATCACTGGTCTCATTGCCACAAGATATCACCAGATTAAAAAGAAAAAAATAACGCCCCTCCCCAACCCCCCCTAAACCCTACAGAAATTGAAGATTTTTGTTACAACTCAATTTAGGTGACTTTAATATCTAGCAGCACACATTCTGTTAAAACATATATTTTAGTTGAAAGTTTTTTCATTTTTGTTTGTGACTAACGTAGTGCAATAATACTTGGACCATTGACCCAAATGGCAATTAAAGATGGATATTTCAAACAATCAAAAAAGACTCCATATCCAGCTACCAATCCCTGGTCACCAAGCTTTTAAATTAGATTAGAAGTTCAAATAACATGTTCAACAACAACAAGAGCAAAAAAACCCTACCACAATACACACACAGAAGTGCCTGCACTGGTTTAATCCAAAATTATTATGTCCATTGAAATTTATATAAATCTACCCTACACAATCAAACTAACATTTTGCTTAGTTCAATAACAACTTAATATTTCAGCAAGCAGATTCAAGCATAGTGTTTCTTGTAAAGTTTATTAATTACGCGAATTCCGAGGAAAAAAATAATTTCACTGCATACAGCTTTTTCAGTATAGCAGTTACATATTATTACAGAGGTTTTATAGCTTCAGTAAAAGCCTCTTTTGAAGATAATGTGCTATTGCAACTTTCTATTAGTTTGCTTTTACTTATATTTGTTCTTTTTACATAAAATGCTAACAGGTCAAATTAGACAAAATACCACAAACAGTAAAGAAATTGCACAGGCATCTTCTGAGCTGACTACTAATTACATTTTAACTTTCTATTTGCAGTTTAACAGAGCACTTAATAAAAACAAAGCATTGCATGCTACAGAAATACAGAAATACCCTACGCATGCTATTTATTTCTGTACTGCCATTGCCTTTGTTATCTATTTCAATTACAATATACAATGGCTCTTTCAGTAAGGATACAGAAAGCATAAAAATTGACTTATATTTAAAGCGCCCATCTTGCTGCACTTTGTTTGTAGGTTTTTCAAATTACCACCATCCATTTAAATTTTTACTAACCAAATCTTCAATATCGAGAATATGATTCGATTTTAGTACCTTGTAAATTTGATGTACAAGTTCACGAACATGCCAGTTGTTAATGCGCAGGCATTAGCAGACATGAATTGAATGTACACATAAACGTATTTAACCTTTTATAAAATAGTATGCAAAACATAACATCTGCAAGTATCAAATGAATTATCATGTTGTAATGTTGACCAAAAAGTAGAAAAAAGTTCTGTATCAGCAACTTTTCCACTCCTATTTTATTCCATTTCTCAGTTCTTCATCATTATGCTAATTTACAGTGCATATACTACAAATTTTTATACACAAAATATTCATAAAAAGAGGTAACAAATTACTGCCTAAAGAATTATTGTATGTGGTATAATACCTAATTTTATATCAATACAGAAACTGAAAGTTTTCTAAACTGTAGAGTAGGTAGAGCCATTAATCTAACACATGTAACCTAACAAGAGACCAAAAACATAACTAATGCAAAAATACATGTTACAGCTCCAGTTCTTAGTTGCTTTTAAAATATATATATACACACATACACTCACACTATACATGACAAGTCAACCCACAACATTAAATAGTTGGTTAAAAAGCTCAATAAATGTAGTACTTGTTTAAAAAGAAAAAAAGCACAGACTAGAGAAACCACATAGCTGAACTTAATAAGTATTTACATGCACAGCCAAGCATTTGAAAGGGGTATACCACACTAGCTTTACAAGAACATTACAGTCCATACACACATTTTGTTTCTGCACAGTATATAGTATAAAGAAGCTACCCTAGTATTTATAAAGAGACTGAACTAGGTGAATTGGCAATGGGACATGGAGCCATTCAGTCCTACCAGTGGCCCAGGTCTGTGGTAACTTAAGTTAAATCATTTGAGAGATGGTCAGTAGTTTTTACAAAACAGGCTGGTGCTTTCAGTCCAGTTCTTGGTGCTTTTGTGATGTGGATATCTATCCACTATCACAAATGGGTACTCCAGTTGGCAGCCACAGTAACAACTGAGTGAGCATGGAGACTGAACAAGCCTCTTAACCCTTGCTAGAGGTGTCTCTCTAGGTCAGGGTTTGCAGCACTTTGGTGGGGCAGTGGGGTGAAGCTTGCACTGCTGCTGCTGCTCACGCTGTACCTGTTTAGTGGACAAAAAGAGGACTTCAGTTTCCAATGCTGTCAGTCTAAAGAGTTTTACAAACACTGAATGGATGTAAAAATGAAATGTTCTTTCACCTCTTTAAATACACAAAGTTTCCCCACTGAAGACAAGTATTTGGAGAGAGGAGGATGGGGAACAGAAAAACTACAAAAAGACAAAAGCATTACTGAAGATTAAAAAAAAAAAAAACACAAAAACAAAAACAAACAAACAACCAAAACAAAACAAACCACAAAAACCAAAACACAGCATACCACCATAACCTTTAACTCTCGAGTAAAATCTCCTCCTGCAGAGATGCCTTTGAACAATACAAAATCCAAAAATACTTTTAGTATAACTTAAGAAACTGCACTTAAAGCTCGAAATATGGTGTTAAGCATTAAGCTGAAAATTATTACTTTAAGGGGCTCCTACTTCATCTGACATCAGTGGCTTAACAGAAATTAGTTTGCCTCTGATGCATAGCCTTGAAATATAACTGAAGAGACACGTGAAGTACTTTTGTTTTACAGAATTAAAAATGAAATTAACATCATAAATAAGAAAATCCACACTATTACAGAAGCATGCACATAAAATAATTAGCTTCAAAAAGCAAAGTTTGCCAGGTTGTACACTTAAAAACGCATCCCCAGAAGACATATTCTAGTACCACAGGATATTTCAGGTTGTTAGAAGCCAGAAGTCCAACACTGAATTATCACTGCAGAAGGTGGTCTTATCTATGAATGAGTGAAAAGCAAATCAAGGGACAATAGCTGGTTTTCTGCAGTGTTTCACTCAGGGCCTCCAGTAGCAGTTAATTTAAACTCACTTTATACTCAGTATACCTAGCAGAGATCACAGAATCATAGAACGGTTTGGCTTGGAAGGGACCATCAAAGGTCATCTAGCCCAACCCCCCTGCAGTGAGCCGGGACATCTTCAACCAGCTCAGGTTGCTCAGAGCCCCATCCAGCCTGGCCTGGAATGTCTCCAGGGATGGGGCATCCACCGCCTCTCTGGGAAACCCATTCCAAGATACACATATTTCCATTGTATGTTCTTTGAAATCATTCTATTTTAAAAGAACATAAAATATCCCATGATGTCCCAAAATTCTAACAGTTTTCTCCTTCCTTTTTCCTGTAATGAACTACACAAAGCAAACCTCTTCAAATGCTTCATTAAGAATGCACATAAAACACAGTTTAATGGGATGGGCTTTGTTATACTAACAGTCTGAAGACATTCAAGAACTACTCAGACAGCGACCGTGGCAGGTGAGTCGAAGAGAGAGCACGATGCGTGCGACCAGCACCAGTGCGGGTGTCACCTGCTGCGCGCTGGGGACTCCCCAGCCAGGACGTGGAGGTGCTGCCGCCACTGCACGGTCAATAGCGCCACCTGCTGGTAACGGCAGAGCACTGTGCTTAGTGACACATCATTTACATAAACACTGACACGGAAAAGGCTGACACCTGCATAGTGGTCCAAATGCGTCCACAGCAAACACACATTTATGCACAAGCACGCAACCTCAATTTTTTTCCTCCTATTAACATTAAACTCAGCTTGAATGTTTTACCTTAAGTACTGCATGACAGAAAATGCCAAGTCAAAAATGCAAAAGTTCTAAACGAACTAAAAAAAAAATCAAACTGAAAAATAAGGCTGTATCAGTTAGACTACTGAAGAAATTATTCAACTGTTTTATTTTGTTATGAAAATGAAAAAAGTGAACATTTCAGGAAGGAAGCTTATTGAAAGGCTAATTTTCCGACACAGCTTCTAATACTGAACAGATGTCTTAAACAGTTCTTACAAAAGCGTGTTTTCCCATATCTCAGTTTAGTTAGGTACTCAATGCATTTTTAAAGCACTGAACCTTATTTTTATTGTACATTAGTAGTTTTTGATCTATATGTAATATGTTTCACACAATAAAATACAAGAAGGACTTTATCATTCCTAGTGAACACTACCAACAACCTCACCTGTAATTCTTGCCTTAAAAAGCTCTAATTTAATACTTGACAGAAGATGAACTGTCATTGTCTAAATCTATGATATACAGTAGAGATATCAATCTCAGCATAGGCATCATCCTAATATGTATACATACATTTAGCAAGTAAATAGTCCTATATCTGCACTCTGTGTCTACAAAGAAAACCAGCACCACTCTCCCTGGAGAACATGAGGTTTTAATTTAAAAAAAAAAAAAGGGGGGGGGGGGGAGGGGAAATCTTATTAAATAAGCTAGTTAGAAGTATTTGGGGGAAGTATTCACAAAGAAGTGTGGGAAAATGATCCTTTTCCTTTGTCTTCAAGCCATCTACTTCACAAGATCATTTTACTGCAACAGGAGAAATCCTATCAGCGTTCCAACTGTAATAGTTTAGTTGCAGTGTTACTTCCCATCCACCCCTCTACAACCTTGAAAAGGAGAAAAGAGAGGAAGGGAAGAAAGCATAGAGGTAGGAATGCTGTCATCCTGTTATAGGACCTAAAACTCCATCTACCTTCACCTTTAAAAGCTACTTCTCATCCATATCTAATTCACCATGAAAAAACATTTACACTCTCAGTGGAACAGGGAGGTACAAATCTGTAACTCCCTAATGCTAAGTTTCAGCAACCTTTACAATATAATTTTAGCCACTAAGTCACTAACTTAAAGAAAGACAATTAAAAAAAATAGTGTGTAAAATCAACACGGTGAAGTGAAGGTGTTTCCCAGCTCTAAAAGGGAGCTCCCATATCTAGATCTATTCACAATGACAAAACCGAGACTTTACACACTGCTTGCAGAAAGTTGCTCCTGGGTGCACTTCTCTTTGGGTGCACTGTAGTCACAAACTTACTCTGTATCTCTCTACGAAGACATCACAATACCTTTAAAACCTTTTAGGGCTCAATTCTTCTAGGAAAGGCTCCAATGAAGAAGGTTAATTTTCCTTGACAATTCAGGTTAAGTACAGCCCCGCTCCATTGCTCACTTAGAATCCTGCATGTTAGTGTGGAGTTCTCCCATTTTTCAGCTGAAACTATGTAACTGACTGTCTGGGGTGGAAGGACAAAAAAGGGGTTAGCAAGAAGTTAAACAGTTCATCTCCCGCCAGCTTCATTCACATTAATCAATCATATGATGCAAAAATGAGAGTTATATAGCATCCAATTCCAGCCATGACCATAAAAAAAAAAGTCCAATAAAATTCAACCAAGAAGCTAGGAAATTTCCTAGTTTTGTCTGGACAGAGCTATGATCTGCCTTTCCATTTACACTGAATTTCTGCGAGATTATTTGATTGTGTCAGACTGCCTGAGGACAGATAAGGAAACACAACCCAACATACTTGCACTCTTCCTAAATCCTGAAATTCTATAAATGTTTTTTTCTCTACGTTTCCAATGCTTCAAAAAAGAGGCTTTGTACATAATTACTATTCCATTCAAATGCCAGAGGAAAAATAAACATATTTTGAAGAGATACAAATCATAAACAGTTACACAAAGAACCACCTTGTGTTGTGAAGTTAGCATTGCGATGTTAACTTTTTCCTCACACATCCTTTGCACCCGTTTATTACTTCCAGCTTTCACTTATTAACATAACATAATCAGCATTTCAAAGAAAGGAAAAGGTCTATTTTTCTGTGCGATGCCTAATGTATTAAACAATCAGAACATAAATTCTTCTTTCTCTATTTCTGCTCAGCAGTCTGACAATGGCGTTACTTAGCAACAGATGAAGCAACAGAACTGCATGGCCTGATACACATTTCACTGTAAAGTAATACTCACAAAGGCATTATTTAGCTGCTGGTTGCCTCTGTAGAGATATATTTTTGAAGTATGAAATCCATTAGTCTGAGACAAGCCTACATGAAAACCCAAGGCATTATGCACCATCTATAATGGACTACACATTGTGAAACTAATAGAAATCCCTGTAAGAGTCATGTGATTTTGAGCACCCCTGAAAAAGAAAGAAACCAGAAAACAAACACAACACACAAATTCAATTTACAGTATTTAAACAGAACTTACAGAAGCTTTTTAAAAAGGGGGGAAGGCAGAAGAAGTCTTGTTCCTATAGCAAACTGACAATCTATGAACTTCAAAGACACAAACTAAGCCCTCATATGTCAAGTACAGTTTTCTTGCCACAGAGTATTTTCATTTCAGAGAATGAATACTTACTTATTTTGAAAACGAACACACACACACACACCTTTCCCCAAAACACGTTTTTCACCAAAACAGCAGTAACTTAAGATGTGCCACAGCAACTATTAACAGTGGTTTCATTTTAGAGGCAGTCTTAAAAGTAACCCACAAAATATGACAAATCAAACAGTGCATTATCATTTGCCACGAAGCATTAAACCACTACTCTCTTTTAAGTTAACTCTACAGCATTAAACATTTCCTATGTTTTGTTGGTTTCTTTTTTGGGGGAGGGGGGGTGGGGGAGTGAGGGGGTGGGTAGTGGTTGATTTTTGTTGTTTGGTTGGGTTTTCATGGTTTTGGGGGGTTTAAGGTAAAAATATTTATTTTACAGCTGCATGAGAACTTCTTACAAGTTGCCTTGACTCATCACAAAAAATTACACTTCCAGCAGGATTTGAAAGTCTATTGCCCGTAGCAAGGGGAAAAGAACATCAATTTCTGTAACATTGTCATCTAGTGGAATAATTCAAGTCTTATTTTATTCTAAAGGTGGAACACCCTGGAGTTCATAACAGCTTTACAATTCATTGATGTTTGCAATTCTAGATCCAGATTTAAGGAGCTGAATGTGGACTTCAGCAAGCTAAATTAACTTTGCCACAAGTTTATTTTTTCCTGAAAAAATAAGGTTGGGGAGCAGCTCTAAACAAAATTAAGATGTTGAAAAAAATATAGGCATGAAGAACTGTGCAAAGCGTTAGTTTTGATAAGCCACTTGACAATTTTTAAGTGACAAAAGAATTAAAAGAAGTTTCCTATTTGAGAGTACATATTTTTGTCTTATTTCAAATGACAAATTAATGTTACGTTTCCAATAATGAAGGCAACGAAACAAAATAAAAGTGAAATCTGTCCCGATTGTCTTAAAAACAACAAGATACTTCCCATGCCCAATTTCAACTAAGAACTTAGGTGACATTTCAGATAATAAAAACAGAGAACTTTTAAGGGCTAACAATTGGAATGTCAACCTCTTAGGAAGCATTTCAGACTATAATGAGAATAAAAACTTCAATGGCAAGAAGATGTAACTAAAAGGCCAAATTAACACCTTGCCTACATATTTTCCAATTATCATACACTTATGCAGGTATTTATACACACAATAATCTTCATGTACAATTAAGTAATCATTTATGTACAATTATGCAAGCCTTGAATATGTATAATGAGTTTTTATTCCTTCATTCAAGGGTAAGTAATAGTTTGAATTTTGCTGCCTTTCTCCAGTTAATTTTTGCAGGAGTCTGCTTTCCTTTCAGGCTTCTCAGAACTTTCTTTTTTTTTAAATTAAATATTTTTTCACGTATTAAGGTAAGTATCACAAGGACTAATTTTCACAGTACTAAAGATTTTGTTTCGATACAAGAGGAGGGGACACACCCTTTTTTCTGC
The DNA here is from genome assembly GCF_964273445.1 of Streptopelia decaocto. Lineage (NCBI taxonomy): Eukaryota > Metazoa > Chordata > Aves > Columbiformes > Columbidae > Streptopelia > Streptopelia decaocto. The sequence goes on from NC_138657.1 coordinate 44,666,611, forward strand.
ATTTAAACTATTCTGTGGTGTCAGTTTTGGCCATTATCTCCTATTACTCAGCTTCCTACAATTGTGATCAAAGCAAATAATCGGTGCCTTTTTTTTTTTTTAATAGAAACCATTCTCAAATGAACCATCTTAGGCATTAGTATCCATTTGTCTATTTTAAGCCAAACATCAAATGACTCTGAATACAAGGTATGCTGTTTTCTTACAAACACAATTTATTTGTTCCAGTTCAGCAATTTTCAAACTAAAGGTTATAACCCTGATATTAGCTGACAGTTAAGAATTCAGCTGCAAGCAAATTTTTCTACTTACCTGCAAGAAAAAATAAATTAAAAAAGCCAGTGCTCTACCATTTAGTAGACACTAGCTTTCGACATTAGAAACCATCATTTCATAGAGTGCTTATAATGAGGACATAAGATAGTTTTATTACTCCTCAACAACTTCCACAGGCAAACTACTACATCCTGATGAGAAAGTGACAGATTTCAATAAAAGATTATGTGAGCGTATTATTTGTAGTCAAGAACCCAACCTCCATACAGCTTTTAGTTCAGGTAAGTTTGCATGTTTTACTGTAGAAAAACATACTGGTATAAACAAAAGATACATTCTGTATGGACTAAGTATTTTTGTACACAAATCAGGCCTCTCCCGAACAATTAATCCTGGTACGTCATGTCAAAAACAAAAGTTAATGTATACGTGTAATAGCCTTAGCTTAACTTGTACTTTGAGTCATGTTCTGAACTATCTCTGTAGAATCTAAATTTTCACAGCTAGAGAACATTTTTAAGCAAGTCACTGCCAAAAAGCAGCTATTCAGAAGAAAGTTTTAAGCAGACACAAAGCAAGGGAAAACTGTGACAATGGAAACACTGCGGAGAAATAAAAAATCGTGACAGGTACTTACTAATTTGTTTTCTTGCATATAAATTCTTTGCAACTTCAGACAGCCTTTAGCTATAATGATCATCCCTTCATCTGAGATCTTGTAACATTGCCCAAAATGAATGTCTTTCAATTCTCTGCATTTTGAGCCCAGCTGCAATTAATTAAATCAAAGCAAGTATTTAAGAATAAAGGGAAAACAACAACAACAACACACCACACACAGGGTTTGACTGAACTGGAGAGTTGGGAATTTTCTTTCTGCTTCTCTGCTCCCCCTTAAAAATCATCTTTCTTTACAGGTTTTGTAAGTACTATATACAGAAAAGATAGATTATAATTATATACATGACAAAACGAAGTTGCTAAGTACAGTCAACAAAACAGAGCTAAGAGCACCACATAAGAACTAAATTATTTTATGGGCATACATGTAAGTAGCTAACAATGTCTGTATGATGGACCACTGAGAGCATATTTGATTTAACCTAAATACTTCACAGCTTACCCTAAATGCTCATTTAACAGAAGAAAGAGAGTTGATAAAACCTTCCTGCATGCCAAACAAATTAAGATGTTGCTCACCTTCAGCTTTCATGATGCAAAAAAGAGTTACTTAAACACTGGTTCCAAATAGCAACTATGTTTATGAAAACTCAGTCAGCAGAGGTGAAGGATGTCAAATCAGAGATTTCATTATAAAAGGGATAATTTAATCCCTGGATATTTTTAAAAAATATAAAAAATAAGATTTATGTATAGTCATTAGAGACTAGAATTTACTGCACTAAGAAAATACCTCCATAAAACAGCTTTTAAAGTAGAAGAAGCCACCTGATTTTAATTAAATCCAATGAGAGGTTAACTTCTTCCATGTCCCTTTTAGTACTTGCTAAGAAGTTGAAAGATACTACATTTCCAAAAGAAATTTGTGGAATGGATTGTTACCTGCTTTAGGCCTTCATCAGTGAGTCTGTCTTGATTGCCTACATGCACTTTCTGAAGAAGAGGACACTGAGAGGCAACTGCAATAATAGAGGTGTCAGAAAGCTGTTTACATCTGTAGGCAGTATACCTTAGGAGTCCAGGACATTTAATTGCTAATATGCGTACTCCTTTATCAGACACATTGCGACAATCAGAAATATTGATTTCAGTAATATTCTGGCTTCTCGATGCTATCTTTTCCAACAGCTCATCAGTGACCTGTAAAAGAAAAAAATCCAAATATTCAAATTGAATTATTTTCATAAATATCTTTAATTTAGCACAAAAACTACTATTTGTAAGATGCATTTCTATATGCTATTGGGAGAATGAAAATACTTGTTTTCCAAGATAAGAACATACTGGTATAATCAGTTTTAAAGTTATCTTTGAAGAATTCTTCTCCAACACTTCGTAATAGTTAGTGGTCCTCTTCATATTTTAGACAAAGAATTTGCCATCCTTTAGAAGAAAAGGATTTGCTTGCCCTTCTATAGCAGCACGCTACTTACATATGTAAGGTAGCACTGGCAGAGAAGTAGGTGGTTTTTAAGTCTTTGAAATGCAACAGGTTTCTACTAAGGCTTTGGAAATCATCCAAAAAAAGGTGCCAGCAAAGAAACACCACAATGATGCAGGTAACAATGGGCTTCTTAATAATGCAAAACAGTCACCTAAGGTGAATGAAACGGATGAGAAGGAAAGAATACTGTAACAGAAAAAAAAGCTAATTAAACCCCAGAAGTTTCCTCCTGTTATTTGCTCAGTTTTAAAACAGAATACTTGCATATTTTAAGTGTTAGTTTATGAGAGACCACTGAATAAGGTACACATACTATTTTTGCAGAGCTTCTTTGAATTAAAAAAGGTCCTATTTACTTTGTACCTGTACACACTGCAGTCACCCCATTCCCTGAAAATAAGACCTAGCCCAAAAATAAGCCCTAGCATGATTTTTGAAGAATGCTGAAAATGTAAGTCCAGCTTCAAAAATAAGCCCTAGTTACAGTTCATTAAAAAGTCAATTTAAATAGTGTCCAGGCAGCTATACATGTAAAAAAGTAAAAAAGTTTTGGAGCAAAAATTAATATACGACACTGTCTTATTTTCAGGGAAACAGAGTAGCTAACATGCCAATAATTTTAAGAGAAGCCAGTCCTACAAAGAGCATAAGAAATGTAAGATATTCTTCATGCTCAACCTTTTAAGTTAAAACAAACAAAGCCAAAGCAGGTAAGAAAACACAATGCATAGAACTCCCTCACTTTAAAAGCTCAGTTTCAAGAAACCTGAAGTGACATATGATGAAAGCCTTTCTAACAAGAGCATTCAGAAATACTTATGCACCACTTAGCATAGATGAGATTTAGCTTTAAACCTGGAGAGGGCAAGAGAGCAACATGAATCTCTTGCTTCTCTCTTTCACAGTTGTGAAACAAACACTTTCTTTGCTGCATTCAATCTGTTTTCCATTAGTAGCAAGTCTAATCTTTTTTCTTGCTATTTCATCAGGCCGCTGCTAGCTAGAAAACATGACAAAATAAAAAAAAACAAAATGCAAAAAAACCCCACAAACAATGCCTAAACAAACAACACCTCTCAAAACACAAACAGCACAAAAACCCCACACCTCAACAATAACCACATATATCAAAACCATCAAACTCTCCCTACACACAGAGAAGGATAACATGTGTGTTTAATATCAGCTTAGGAACTTAACAAAAAATTGGCAAGATAGGTTGAGATCTCACTAAAGTTTAGCAGTTGTGGCACTGCCTTAAGAAACCTATCTCATAGGTAACACCACTAAAAAACCTTTGTACTAGAAATAAGCCTACACCTCAAGACAAAGAAGAAGGCTGATTTGACACCTGGTACCTATAGAGCAAAAAGATGGACCTTTTGTCTGAGCATGCTTTGGTGCCACTTGAGAAAAATTAGACAATCTGTTACATAATTTTTCCATAATGGTTCAGAAATACATTAAACTAGTAACTCTAGAAGGAAGAGAACTTGAATGCTTTCTTATGAATTGGTGATCTGAATATAACATCCCATGTACATATTTTATATCCAATGTAGATAAGTTCATGTTGCTGCTGCTTCAAATGGGACCCTCCAATGGTTATTCCCCTTCACCCTATACGTTCACGAAACTCCCAAGAAATTGTTTTATAAACCTCCACAAGTAACTAAGTAACAAGAAACCTAAAGAGGGTGCCAAACAACAAGGACATCCTCAAAAAAGTTTTCCAAGGAGTAAAGTTACCCTGAATAATCTACAGCTGGGCTCTGTAAGGATCTCACTAAATGAAGTCCATGAATCTCATGCATATTTAATTCTAGGATCAGCCAAAGGCCTAAAAAACACAACCAGTAAGAGCCACATCAGTTAAAGAAAAATTAAAGACAATTTGTTACCAGTTAGGTAACCATTCTTCAAACTACAGCATCCTCAGAAAAGCTCATGTACATCTTTCAATTAATGAGATCTGATAGTTCTTATGAATGGAACTATCACTACCTGATGCAGACCTGAGGCAGGTAACCCACAATCCATTTCAAACAGCACTTGTCCTCATACTGTTTAACAAATGACCTCAGTCACAAGAAGCTACATTCAAAGGAGTCAACCTAAGGGTCCAGCCTCTAGTAGAAAAATCCTTGAAAGCACAGGTATCACCATTTTATGGGTTTCCTTTGTTTACCTTTGTCAAGAGTATAACTTCTGAGAACAAATTCTGAGTCATCAAAACACAATTTCTCCACAATGACACCTTCATACCTGTTGACGACTACTGAGATCCAGTTGCTTCCAAAACTGAAAATCTAAACAGAGGTCACGCCAGTATTTACAGACTAATGATGCTGAAAGGCAACGTTCATTCAGAGATAAATTGGAAAATATCTGTAAAGAAATAAAAAAAATATTATTTGTCAGAAGCAATCCTGTTCTACAGACAGAAATATTTTATTATTAATTCGTCTTGTAAAAGACAAAAAAGTATTAGCATCCATTGCAACACACAGTTGTAAAACTTGTCCCCAACTTTATTAGTCAAGGACAATACCAAAAATCCTGCACCCCACAACACCTGACAATATTAGTAAGACACATCAGCACAACCAAAACTAGAATGCATCCTACTTAAACATTCATTTCTCAGACCAAATTTCAAATGTGCTTCTGAGATGGCATACATATGAATTTCTAATACAAATATTAGCTCAATGTTATTTGCAAGCCATTTAAAAGGTGTTCTCATTCCCATTCTGATTCAGATAGAAAACCTTTCCTCTTATTTCTTAACTGAATTAAAAATAAGAGTCATAAAGGTACTACAACATCAGTCTTGTGGGAAGAGGGCATGAGATGGTGGACCAGATCAGCAGAGTGGATCAGTGTCATACAAAGAAGCTAAGCAGAGAATTAGCTTTTTATACCCCAAGGTTTTGAGCACAATAGCAGCCTGCAAAAAAAAGAAAAAAAGAAAAAAAAAAAAGAAGAATAAACTGTAACTTTATGGCAGGCCCTTAAATTGCTGTTATATTTGTTACATTCAGCACTTCCTCAGAAGCACTGTTGTTAAGAAATATAAAAATGTGGTCTGTCAAGAGTTACATATGAACGTACCCTGTAACCACAAGTTAACTTTAATCTACACGTCATCCTATAATGAAAAAAGGCAATTGTGGCGTTAGGCTATCTACACAAGAATAAACTGCAAAAGGTGGAACAGTTCTCCCACTCAACAGATGAGGACATAAAGTACTAAGTAGAAGCACTACAGGCAATGTGCTCAAAAAAATCTGAAAATATTGGGAGAGTGTCCACATGAAAGCACTGAGGTCTAGAACATATGAAACATTCAAAGAAAGTACCAGCGCTGTTTAATCATGGAAAAGGGAGGGAAAAGAGGTAAACAAACTAGAGAGAACACCACTTTCGTCTTCTTCCTAGTGGGTAGGGCAGTTAGTCTCAAATTAAGGATAATGAAATGTAATGTAATGTAATACCTGTTAACTTACAGAATTTCCACCACTGGTAGCCTTTAGAAGGCACTAGACAATCAACTGTCAACAATAACAAACATTACCGCCCTCTTGTCTAGGAGATTGCTTAGCTTAGCACTTTTAAGTATGTATATGCCTATAATACCCACCAGCAAAAGAGAGTTGGCTGACTCTTCTAAAAGAAATATATAATAAGCAAAATATAATAACGGAAGGGAAAAAAAGAAAATAATCAAATTCACCACCTTCTGTAAATGCTTGCAAGAGTTATCACTCTCATCTTCTTCTTCTAGCCATGAAAAACTCACAATATCTTATGTAAAACTCACAGGGGCGGAAGGATTCTGCTTGCACCCTGTTTACTCAACCAATACCAGAGTCAATGGATGTTTTTTAGGGAATCAGTTGAACACAGGCAGGTAAGTGTGTAGGAAACAATCAATGCCTGCTTCCTCCCTGCAGTTCTTTGTCTGTACTAGTGAATCCATGCACGGATGTGGCTGTGATCAGCACCCAAAAAAAATAGTATCACCCCAAGTCAAGCAGGGGAAAAGCACTAAATAGTAAGAGGTAACTTGGCCTTTGATGGTCTTACTGCAAAATTGTAATTCTAGGCATTAGAAAAATATGGCAGTGTGATGATTCTCAGCAGTTCGAAGTTACTAAACATAGCAGGAAACTTGAGATCCTACTACCAGCATGAACAGACAACCTAATCTTTTAACAGTTACAAAAACCTCAGAAGATAACAAAGCAATATGATCCACGTTGTGTTTAGATGGACACCAGACTGACTCCAGTTAATATTAAGAAGGGATGCCAAGGTCAGCATCATAAAATATTTTAACTAATCTTTTGGTGCAGTGGGAAATATACATGTGTATTTGTGGAAATACCAACTTCACTTCAAGAAACAAGAGTGTGCAGTTCTTAAAACAAGAACATAGCAAACACAGAATAACAAAGACTGTTGCTAATCCAGCTGCCACTAGGAATACGAAAGCCCTTAAATAGTTTCTGTTCCAACTACCATCCTACCAAAAGCTGAAAGCCCTCACAAATCACAGAAAACCTACTACTACTGCTTTGCTACTGCATGAGACACAGCAGTACCAACACTGAAACAAAACAAGAAGCAAGTTTGATTCAGTTGTTGACACAAACAGTATTTCTGCACAGACATATTATTCTGGAAGACTGTCTGAAAGCATTTGTGGTTATGTTTTAGTCCATGCTGTAATTGCAGAGACAAGTAAGGAGTGTACAGGTGTTGCAAATCAGCTTCTTGAGAAACAGAGCTAAGCTACTGAGAGAAAAGCAGTTGCTGAGAAAGTCATTGCAGTTTCAGCATAGACAGGCATAGCCACAGAAGTTACACAAGTGGTACATGTTCAAAGACAAGGCCTCACTGTTTTTGTTGTCTGCAGTGACTGTAAAATTCCAAATATAAACGGAGTCTGAAGAATGTGATGTAAAACATCAGTTTCTCTTCAGAGCTTGCAGTTGTTAAAAGATGTATTGAAGTACACTAAACAGAATTTAGTAGCAAAGCCTATACATTTTCAGTTTTGGTGGCACATCACCCTTACATTAACAGATTATCTCAACTGCATTAATGCATAAAATGCTACAACTTTTATGACCTTCACCACCCTTTAATTCAGTTTCATTCTCTAGATACATAGTGATACTATGGTAAGTTACTTGTCCTGAATTTTATTTTTTTTTCTAATTCCCAAGGTTGTATAAATACAGCTGAAGCTAAAACCACTCCTACCCCAAGTCTGTCCATTTAACTCCTGCTTATGACAGATGACTTTCTGCAGGTGTTGGGTCCACTAGTTAGCACATTTAATTCTTGAAAATTGTACTCAAGCATGTACACCTCCATGTCCAATACTCACTTTTTCCTCCTCAAATCCCTGTCTAATCCTCCTTCCAGGCACCAGAGACACAGAAATATGCTTCTGCACTCTGAACAGAAAAAAGAACACAAGTTTAATAGTATTTTCTAGATGCATTTCACACTTTGCCCCTGTTGGCAAGAGGTAGGGGTAGAGGAAGCGGAGTTCTACAAAACAAGGAAACAAAAACCCCTGCTTGTGCTCCTTGCTCTCTCATCTCACTCTCTTTCAGCTCAATTTCCTAAGACAGATGTCAGTGTCTCCTGCTTCAACCTTTCAAGTGATAGTTAAGATTAGTGGGTTTTTCTTCGCCTTCAATGAATGCAAAAGACCTTCCGGGCCTTCAGGCTACATCCTATTTAAGGACCAACACTCATAATGTTCAATACTGATGGCCTTATCATGCCTGCCAGACACAGTCAGCTCTTCAATGTCAAGCTCTTGCTTAAGAGTAAGGGCTCACAAACCCATTAAAGTCTATAGTGAAAAGAAAAACTAAAAATGCAATGCAGCAAAAGTCAACTAACAGATATAGCTAGCTTTCAGTCAGACCACATTCAATCTGCTGAACTCAATTCAAACAGTCCAATTTTATGTCCTTGATAGATACAACCACACAAATCCCTTACAGGAGACTATCCATGCAAACATGTTGTTTTACCTTTAAGCAACAAAACACAACTAATTCCACAGTACTATCTTCAGTGTGTTTGTACACACTTATGGCAATCCACAATTCTGGATCAGGTGATGGTCTGATTGATTTTAATACAGCCAAATTAAGTCCTCGCACAGCACAATTCAGACTGTCAAAAAACAGTGCCTGACCAAGTTTGGGGGTTTTCTTCAACCTCCTGGAACAAGGATTTTGTAAGACAATTGATGGGAAAGGGAAGAAGCAGCTGCTGGTTAATATTATTCAAGGGTCCAATGAAAGAAGCTAGAAATAAAAGGGTTTTTTCTGTGTAATTGACTCCTTTACCATCAAGTTCCACGCAACGGGCTTCAGACATCGCACCCTTAAAACCTCCCCACTGTTTCCCCTCCCCACGAACAACCATACACAGACCCCTATAAGTATCTTTTCTTATAAGATTAAACATAAGATTTAAATATCATAAATCCATGTCATAAACTTAATTTTTCTGTAAACACTTGATAACTTTTGTCTTAAGCCAAGCTCCTCAAAGTTCAGTCAAGAAAAGCAGATACCTAACTGTTCTTCTAATCAAACAAAATCATGAAAAGTCAGTCACACCCATGAATGTTACTACAAAAAACGTACAACACTAGAAAACTGTGCGTGTATTTGCTGACACAACATCCTCAGCACCAAGTTTTCCAAAATCAAAAACTCACATCACACAAATCAAATATGAAGTAAACATAAGCATAATACAAGAAATAATTTTAACTTATGAGAACTCTCCTAAATAAATAATAAAAGGTTTTTAAAAACCACAATCAAGAAGTCAGAATTATTGATTGCACAGACTTAAGAAACATTTGCCTGAGGAAGAGAGGAAGGAAAATTCAGTTGATTGGTGATATCATTCTTTAAAGATACTAACTTTAAGAAAAAGAGCCTTATGAACATGAAGTCTATATAAGCAGCTTCTAAGCTTCTAAGTTCTTTAAGAAGCAGGATACCAAATAACTCAATAATCTGAGGCAGTCTGTTCCCTAACAATAGACCATAGGCCCCAGGGCAGATGATAAAAGGTGAACCATGTATCCCTTATTTATGTCTATTGTTTGCGTTTGAAAGATCTTTCAATCTAACTAGTAGAGTAAAGATTTCTGTGAATGAAGTCTTTTTTTCTCCTTATAGAGCTTATTTTGTATCCAAGAAGAACAGATATTTATGAAATCGTTTTCATTACATCAGCTAGATTTGTTTTCACACCAAAGCACTAACGACAGTACATATAAAGAACATTTTAATGTTCCTTACATGTAATGTAAACTTACACATCTCCTGGTGTCTAATGAACTTGACACATTCACTCTTGGAAAACTGCTAATTTGTTTCATCAACTGGGTGCACATTTTTTCAGCAACTAATTGAAGTTTCAGTATCAAAAACAATTCTAAAGTACCATCCAATAAAAGAAATATGCTTAGTACATACACTTTACTCTGAACTGTAAAACACAGTAGTTGTTAATTTCAAACATACAGAAGCTAAGCTTCGAGTGATTTTATGTTTATGAAAGGATGTTTTGTTCTATTTCAGAAAATTAAAGAATTAGCTACCAACAGAAGAAAGGAAGACAGAAGGACAGAGAAATATTTGCTTAGTTTTTAAGAGGTTTCATCACTTCATCAACACATAACCTCAACTGAATAAGGGAAACATGAATGATTAATGAGCACCTGAGTACAGGAAAAAGATGGAAGCACTCAAGGCACATATCTCTGAAAGGAGCCTCAGTACACCCACAAAGGGAATCAAGTTAAAAAAGCTCTTGTGATTAACAAAAATGTGTCAGCCACGAAAAGTGATGGTGTGATTTCATATCACAGCCAGGATTCATATGGCAAGCTGCCATTCATAGGAACATTTTACTCATCCCCATTCCTGGTTACCTTAATTATTGCACTGGATATAGTGACTGTACCCGAGAAAGTCTCTTCAGGCAGCAGATCCTGAGGAGAAGTTTTGCAAGTTAGAGTGGTGTCAGATTAGCCACCCAAATCAACTCACTCTGTTATCACGTGATCACTCCACAGAGCTCAAAACCAGATGCAGGAATATACAGCCAGAGCTTACAAAAGGGAGACAGACAGTGCCCTAAATAGCCACTTGCTAACAGATTGCCTTAGCTGTAATGCAAAACACAATTTTAGTTTCTGTCTATAAGAAGCGACAGGAGACTCTGATACCATACCTTTCCTACTAATGGAAAGAAAGGGTTCTGATGAATAAGCAGACTATCTTTACTTGAAGAGGCTGATAAAGTTTTACTCCCAGACACCCAACTGTCCTCACTACAAGACACCTGTGTTGCTTCTGAATCACCACAATAGTTTAAAAACAGAAACACTAAAAGATACCAAATTTGTGAAATATCAAACACAGGTCAGGTAGCCTGAACAAAAGAAACAAATGAAAGAAATGAAAGGAAAGGAAATGAAAGAGTTACATTTAATTTACTTCTCATCTAAACACTGCACAACTTGTAATCTGTTTTCTCCAAGCAATAATACATTGTTTCAGGGATGCAGACCAAGACAAGCAACATCTAAACAACACACCAGAAATCAGCCATGGGTGGGGTGAGTGTCAAGGCATCCATCTCCCTTCAGGAAAAGCCGAAATTTCATTCCAAGACATTTGCCCCCTCCATCACTCAACTCATTCTGTAATGTGAAAATCTACATGCTTACACGAAAGCCACCATTTCACACACACCTGTGGAAAGCAAAATGCCTATTTATTTTTATAATTCTGTAACAAATCACAAGAAGTAACAGGACATCTTTTAGAACTGTATCATTGGAATAACGTCCATATACTATCTTTGCTTTTGTTACTAGTCTGCTAGCACACCTTTTCTTCACAACTGTGGCTCTCAGCTGCACTTCCAGAAGCTCATCAACAGCACAGTGAAATTAAAGCTAGTTCATTTCCCTACTGCAATCACAGGGTGACAGCAAGCTTCATATAAACAAGGAAAAAAAGTGTGTATATATATATATATATACATTAGTTATGTTATCCATTGCTACAGAAAAAGGAGTTGAGCAGAATAATAAAGATTGAAAGAGTAGAACATTCACTTCCCTGCATCAACCACAAAGTTTCAAAACCCTTTCTATTTTTCTCAGTGTTTTAGCTAAAAGTAAGGCTCAACAAAAACTCTAGACAGGATAAATGGATGGGAACAGCAGCATAAGAAGGAAAGAAATATAGTATTACAGCAATGACTCCATGAACTTGTGGATGAAGTCTCATCCAAATGATGCATTTTGATTGCCCCTGTCCCCTGGCTAGAACAGGAAAAAAAAAAAAAAGCGCAATTATAACACATGTATTTCAGTTATAAGTCTATTTAAAATGAATGCTAGCATTCAAAAGTCAGAAAGCAAAACTAAAGGTCTAAATCTGGCCTATCAAACCCACTTCAGATCACTCTGATAATCTTTAATGCAGTGCTAATGGCACACTGCTAGCAGCACTGCATTTAGGATCAACATTATCACATGCAAACATGGAATTTATGACAGCAAAGAAAGAATGAGAAAAATATGAGTAAAGATGCAAGAAAAGGAACTAGTAAAGCCTCCAATAACACATTTATGAAAAATTAAGTTAAATAAAATATATACACACATTATATCCACACACAAAAACACTTCCCTTCATACTGCGCTAAGCTAAAACTGGCAGTCTCTGCTGCAGACAGAGCAGCATATGTTCATGCTTTATAAAGTCATCTATTCTAGACCCTTCTCTGTTTTAAAGCAAGTTCAAGCATAGCTAAAACATCCCTGATAAGCACATCCCCATTATTGTCTAAAAAAGAATAAATAAAACTCCCAGCTACTCACACAAGCCCAGAGACAGGAAATCACCTTTGCCAAATCTTAATGTTCACACACTGTACCATTTTCCAAGTATCTCACCTAAATTTCCCTCAAAAAAATAATAAGCTTAATTTGATGTAACTTTTTATTTGGCAAAGGTCAGAATACAGACGAACTTTATCTCAATTTTCTCATAACAAAAGACTGCATCTCAGTCTTCTTTCTGAATAGAAGTGTCATTCAATTTGAAGAGAATCTTGCAACTACCAACATAGGCCATGTTTCCACGACCTCTAGCTCTCCTGTGACGCCTATCCAATCTGTCTGTGGGTTTTTTAAGGACACCAGTGCCCACAACCTAGTTTGGAACTCTAACAGAGACTTTAAAAGCACCAAGCATAGCAGAGAGCTTCTCTTCCATGTTGTACATGCACAGTTTCTGTTAACACAACTCAAAAGAAGATGTGTAGTGTTTGAATCAGCATTACTAAGTACACTCAGTCTGCAGACTATTTTACACCAGTTAACTTTTTTTAAACAGCAGCACTGCTAAGACGTAACAGGTACAACAGGAAGATTTCTGCTTTCCAGAACAAATAGCAGTGAAATGGCAATAGGCACATGTTTGTGATTTATGGTACAAAGTTTTGAAAACTTAGTGATACATAGCACAGATTTTGCATGCTTACAAACAGCTCCCTTATTTTATTCCATTCACACATCTGTCTAGGTTACAGTCGAGTTGACTGAACTATAATTCCTTAGTTCCCTCCAATTTTACATAGAACGGAATTAAATTACCCTTTAATAAAAGCTAATCGCCCTCATCTACGAAGCTTTAAGATGAAATTTTGCGCACTGTATAACACTTTTTTCTGATACATGTTTCAGTGACCAAATGAAAAGCAAAACAACCTGTAAGCTTGTTTGATCTGTGGAATCACAGGTCTTTTATCCCCCCATACTGATGAAGAGACCTCTTCCCCAGCCAAGGGAACAGGATCGACGGGCAATTAATTGCACTGTGAACTTCCTCATTCAGTAGGACCGAAGCCATGATCTGCAGGTCAAGTTCAGTCTGAAAAGCCCTCGCATCCAGCCTGGTATTCTTCACTTAAGGGACACCTATCAACAGAACGGCACCTGAGCAGCCCATGGCAGCCACCTCTAGCTCGGTAGCTATTACTCACGAGTTCCTACAATACTTCTTTGGGTTTGTCTCCAGCGCAGGTACAGAGAGGATGAGAGCCACTTGTGCGCTAGCACCACTGCTTTGAGAGGTTGCAAAGGCGGGAATCAAGGGAAGGGGAACAAAACAAAAAAAAAAAAAAAAAAAAAAAAAAAAAACAAAAAAAAAACCCACCACGAAAAACAAACACCAAACAAACAAAAAACCCACAGGACGGGATCTGACTTCTGAGATTTCTGAGGATGGAATCTCTTGTCATTGTATTAAGGTTTCTGTCTCCATTACTTACTGTGAAAAGTTTCGTAAAGACCTCAGGTATATTTGGCTCGCACTCTCTCATAATAAATTGACTCCTTTGGAGAAAAGATTCTATTTGGGATATTCTACCTGTATCAAAACCCAGCATACAAAGGTCTTTGAACACCTGTATAATCCAATTAGCAAGAAGCCTGGTCAGAGACCTTAAGTTAAAAATCCCGTAACAGAAAAGGAAGCCATGCAAGCAGCCAAAGAAAACCAAACCAAAAAAACCCACAAACAAACCCACCTAACCCATAAGCCTAGCTAAGGACTGAAGGGCAATTTTAGGGTGGTGAGAGCTGGGGAACACCACATAATAAAAAAAAAAAACAAAAAACAAAAAACAACACACACAAAAAACAACACAACAACCCCACACCAAACAGGTGAGTACGCTGGTTCCAGTTGCTGGAATTAAGGGCAGGCTTTTTCAAAAACATTGCAGAAGGAGCTGGACTATAGGCAGACCAAAGAGATAAAATAATTGGGGGAATCGAGGAACACAACAAAAAGCCCTTTAAAATACAGATAAGCTACTGTGTCAAGGTAAAATAGAAAACCATACAAAAAAAACATTTAAACTAGTCCAGAGGTGAGATGGGCATAACTAATAAAAGAACCAGTTTATAGCAGGGTTACAGACTGGTATTTTTCTGAAAAGTGAAACTGAGGGAGTACTGAAGTAACCACAGAAGAGTGCTCATATCACTGCTCAGAAAAAGCACTGAAGTCATACTAATCAAGTCAGTCTGATTCCATATCCAAAGACAACAGAATATGAAAAAAAAAATTGTCATCCAATAATAGCAGTAAATGGATTATTTTTAGAAGAAACAAAAAAACAAAGCTTCAATGCTGCAATCACAGAAGAGATTAATTCAGATGATAGTTCATGAGTTTTAAATATTTATCAAAAAGGAATTTGAATAGTGCATCTATGGAATATGAGGTACCCTTACTAACATATTCATGTGTACCCCCCCAAAAACAACCCACACACAACAACAAAAAAAACAACAGAACTAATCTTATGTGCAAGACACAGGTTAGTAGATTGTTATTGTTTAATAACAAAAGAGTAACAGAAGTACTTTCTACATTGGGGTGTACAACTAGCACTGCATGAAGAACAGGAAGAGTCATCTGTCTCAAGCTCCTTCATTACCATGCCTTGCTTTAAGTTTAGCCATCTGTGCCCAGAGTAAACTGCTGTAATACTGAAACCCTATTCCCCAGAATTTAAAGACACACTTGCATCAGACTATGGAAAACATCACATGCTTCAGTTCAAGCCAGACTCATCTTCTTAGCTACGGTTTAGCTAAAGAAATTCAGAGCTAGATGAACAGAGTAGCTTAAAAATGGAAAGTCATTCTCAAAGAGAACATTACTAAAGGAACCAAAAGACGATCAAGGGAACAAAAAAAAGAAAACAGGACTGTTCTTTGAAAATACAGAGTAAGAGCTTATGAGAGCATGTAATTCAAGAAGGCTACAAATATTCAGGCTGACTGTGGAACTGGTAAAGCTGAAATTGACTCAAAACACACAGTAATACAATTTTTCCCCAATCAATATTGAAAACTTGTCGATGTAGTTCTGACCTATACAGAAGCACTAAATATAGTGATTGTCCTCCTTGCTGAATATTCCATCAGCGATGGAAGAAGCTACCTTTGAAGGATACATTAGGAAGTTTACCGGTACTAATCAAAATTACAGGCAGCTTCTGGAGTTTGTCTTCAGTTAATGACTCACAATGCCGTTTACAACGACAAACCAAAACAAAGATGAAAGACAATACTCAAACAAAAAGAAAAAACACACACACGACCCTATGTATTTTCGCGGTGTGCTCATACACCCGCGGTGGCCGGGGCACCGCGCTCCCCGGCGGCCACCCCGCGGCCCCGCAGGCGACGGTGCGGGAGGAGATGCGGCCACCTGCCGGGCTGGAGGTGGCCAGACCTCGCCGGAGCGGGGCGGGGCGGAGCAGAACAGGCCGCCACGGCCGAAGCCGCAGCGCCCCCGCGCCCTCCCCGGGGGCAGGCCCAGCCCCGGGCCACCGCGCCCCGCCTCCCCGCGGGGAGGGAGTACGCCCGCCCGCCTTGACCCACCTTGAGCAGGATGGAGGGCGGCAACTGGTTAATGTCCGGGGCCGGCGGCGGCAGCGGCTCTCGGCAGCAGTCTCCAGGGTGCTCCAGCGGCTCCTCGCAGCCCCTCTCCTCCTTCTCCCCCTCCTCCTCCGGCGCGGGGGGCGGCGGCTGCGAGTCGGGCTGCCCCCCGCCTCCGCTGTCCCCGTCTGCACCCCGGGCCGGCGCGCCCCCACCGCCCGCCGCGCAGCCGTCGGCGGCGGGCAGAGAGCAGGGCTGCGCATCCCCCGGACACTGGCAAGCGGCGGCCTCGGGCTCCGCCGCGGCGGCGGCGGCCGCGCAGCGGGGCTGCTTGCAGGGCGGGCTGGCAGGCAAGCCGGCCCCCTTGCGCTTGCACACCATCTCGGAGGCGACCTCGCCGGGCGGCCTGGCCGGCCCCAGGAGGCCCCGCACCGGCGAGGGCAGCAGGCCCGAGAGGAGGAAGCGCTGGCAGCGGCCCCGCGGCTCCCAGGCGGCGGGTGGCAGGCGGAGGAGCCGGCGGGCGGCGCGCTGCTCCGCTGTGGCGAGAGACGCGTAAGGCGACGGTGGCAGCAGGGGGTCCCTGGCGGGTAGGGGCTGCTCCGGGACGGGAGGGCTGGCGCTGTGCACGATGAAGCAGAGCATGCAGGGCCCGCGCAGGAAGCAGCTCCGGCTGCGCGGCGGCACCGTCCTCCCCCGGCGGCAGCGGCGGTCCCGGCTCAGGCTGCTCGACTCCTTCGAGAGCAGGTGGCCCATATAGGAGATGGCGAGGCGGAAGGGCCCGCGGGGTGTCACCTGCGGGAGGCGGCGGCGCGCGCTGTCATGCTGCCGGCGCGGGCGGCAGGTGGCGGGGCCGAGCCAGGACGGGACGCGGCGGCGGGGCTGGTTCCGGGACGCGGCGGCGGGAGGGAGAAGCTTCCGCTACCGCCGGCCTGACCTCCCCCGGGGGAGGTGCGGGGGCGGTGCTCCGCCGCCAGGCCGCCGCCGGGCGGGGTTGCTGCTGGCGGCCGCGCCGGGAGCCGGCGGCGCCAGGAGCGGCCTTGCGGGACGTTGCGGCGGCCGGGGCAACGGCTGCGGCCTCCCGGCAACGGCCGAGCGGGCAGTTGCGGGGCGCCGGTAACAGCTCCCCGGCAGGCGCAGCCCCTGTGCGGACACACACTGCGCGTGTGGGCGTACGTGTGTGCCTCTGTATGTCCAGGTGTGCAGTGTACGTGCTTTATTTACATACACTGCACGTAAAAATCCAGGTGTATGAAGTGGAGCCAGTGTATGTGTATATATTCTTTATGTATAATATATATACAATGTATCTTTTAATACATGAAATAAACTTTTTTGGGTCACAATTTATAAGGAAAGGTGGGAGGGCACTTGTCCACTGATTTGTGACTGTACCCAGCTGCGCAGGGCTGTGGCTGGTTTTTTGCAGTGGCAGAGTAACACAAACTTTGAGACCACCGAAAATTCCCACAAGTATTCACCACGAACACCTCCTTCCCACCAATGTGCTCCCGAAAATAGCTGCTTTCTGCTGTTTTTAAATCATTGTCTGGCCAGAAACAGGGCCCATATGGGGCCATGTCCCCATATGTCCAGTTCATGAAGAGCCTCACTTCTAACTGCAGTGTGTTGTGCCTCGCTGCAGATGCCCGATGTGTATAAATCTTTGCAAATATCAGCTGTAATCCTTTGATTAACACTCTCCTCAGTGCCTAGCAAAACCCATTTCAATGTTTCAGCATTCAATTCGAAATTATTATGGAAAAATGACATATAGGTTTAAATACATGTGGAATTTTGTCTCCAGCAAAAGGTGTTTGTGGTGGGAAAAGGCAAGTTAAAGCCAGAGTGTATGTGGTGCAGTACTACAACAATTAGCAAAGGGCAACAGAGGAAATGCACAGTATTATATGCATTGAACCAGATCTTTTGGCCTTTTGCCCAGGAATAAGTTATGTTAGGATTAAAATACCCATTATGCTATTTTGTTTGTTTGTTTGTTACCTGTAATATTAGTATTCAATAGCTCAGTAAAAATATGTTTGCTGTGAGAAAAATGCTAAATATACCAATCAACAAAAGTAGAGTAATAGAATATTTTATCTGAATTTATTACTCACTGAGATCCATCAGTACAAACTACAGCAAATCTTTGCAAAATTTTGGCAAGGCCTTTTTCTCACTCAGATTTCATAAATATATTTCAATAATAAGAAACAAAGACAACATGAAAAGAAGATGAAAGTCCAAGTCAAACCTTCAAACCAAACTATATTCAGAATAAACAGTTGCAATGTCAAATGTTAGAAATAAATCGCCTCTTTAAATCTGGCTGTGCAGCTTCCAAATAGTCATTGTGACATCATCGTTGCTTATATGATCACATACTAGCATTTCTTGCTGAAAGGATGTCTGACTTCTTTACATCAGGTTTGTGTCCGATAGTCTGATGTACATTGCCCCGTTATTTCGAGGTATAAATACACCATGGACACACATACATCTCATACAAGGAATTCTTCCCATTCCTCTAATATATACCTTTACATGATCCATCTCTGCTACCTCCCTTTGAAATAAGCTGACTTGTATGGAACGTAGACAAGGACACATCTTTCCTAGTTTGGTCTTTGGGCCTCCGTTCCTGAGGGTTTTTTTGTTGCTATAAGGATTGCAGAATGAAAGAAGGAAAACTAAGACCATAAATGGTCGGTTTTCGTACGCCACTCATTCCTGTAGTGCTCTGTCACTTCGCTGGTACCAAGATTTTGGCATTAAAGATGACAGCAGAGCTGTTCCACTGGCAGTTTTATTTGCAGATGTTAGAACCATAAATATCTGCAGAACAGCTTCTGCTGATTCAGTGTACCACATGTGATTTGTTTGCTCTATACAATAAATGAGTTTTAACTGTCCATTGAGCAAGCCTGAGAAACAGATACAATAATGTTTAGAGAAAAATAATCCTAGGTCAAGCTTTATATCTTTGCAAATAGAGAAGGACTTGGCCCTGATGTGGTGGTTGGAAGCTGTCTTGGGCATAGCAATCTTGAAATGATAGTGTTTTCAATTATTAGAGTGTAAGGGAGGGATCAGCAGAACTGCTGCCTTGGACTTCCAGAGGGCAGACTTTGGCCTGTTTAGGAGGCTGTTTGGCAGAGTCCCTTGGGAGGCAGTCCTGAGGGACAAAGGAGTCCAGAAAGGCTGGTCTTTCTTCAAGAAATAAATCTTAAAAGCACAGGAGCACGCTGTCCCCATGTGCCAAAAGTTGAGCTAGCTTGGAAGAAGACCTGCCTGGCTGAACAGAAAGCTGTGGCTGGAACTCAAGAACAAAAGGAGAGTTCGCGCACTTTGGAAGTAGGGGCATGCAACTCAGGAGGTTATGTCATGAGGTTATACAGAGAGAAAAGTAGAGCAGCCAAATCCCAACTAGAACTTAATCTGGCTGCTGCTGTAGAAGACAATAAAAGATGTTTCTATTAATACATGAGCAACAGAAGAAGCACTAAGGAGAATCTTCATCCTTTAATGCATGTGGGGGGAAACATAGTGACAAAGGGTGAGGAAAAGCGTGAGGTACTAAATGTCTTTTTTGCCTCAGTCTTTAGTGTTAAGATCAATTATTATTAGAGTACCCAGACCCCTGTGCAGGGGTGGGGAGCAGGATGAAGACTCCATAATCCAAGGGAAAATGGTTAGCAACCTGCTACACCACTTAGACACACACAAGTCTATGGGGCCAGGTGGGATCCACCCAAGGGTTCTGAGGGCAGAGGTGCTCCCCAAACCACTTTACATCATTTATCAGCAGTCCTGGCTAACTGAGGAGGTCCTAGCTGACTGAAAGTTAGCAAATGTGATCCTCATCTACAAGACCTGGAAGGAGGATCCAGGGAACTACAGGCCTGTCAGTCTGACCTCAGTGCTAAGGAAGATTATGGAGGAGATCATCTTGTGTGCCATTCTGCAGCATGTACAGGGCAACCAAGCGATCAGGCCCAGTTAGCATGGGTTTATGAAAAGCAGGTCCTGCTTGACTAACCTGATCTCCTTCTGTGACAAGGTGACCCATTTAGTGGATGAAGGAAAGGCTGTGGATGTTGCACATTAGCAAAGCCGTTTCCCACAGCATTCTCCTGGAGAAACTGGCAGCTCATGGCATGGATGGGTGTACTCTTCACTGGGTAAAGAACTGGCTGGATGGCCAGGCCCAAAGAGTTGTGGTGAATGGAGCCAAATCCAGTTGGCAGCCAGTCACAAGTGGTGTTCCCCAGGACTCAGTATTGGGGCCAGTTCTGTTTATTATCTTTATCAATTATCTCAATGAGTGAATTGAGTGCACCCTTAGTAAGTTTGCAGATGACATCAAATTGGGTGGGAGTGTTGATCTGCTGGAGGGTAGGAAGGCTTTACAGAGGGATCTGGACTGGCTGGATCAATGCGCTGAGGCCAATTGTATGAGGATCAACAAGGCTGGATCCCACACTTGGGTCACAACAACCCCGTGCAACACTACTGGCTTGGAGAAGAGTGGCTAGAAAGCTGCCTGGTGGAAAAGGACATAGGGGTGCTGATTATGAGCCAGCAGTGTGCCCAGGTGGCCAAAAGGGCCAACAGCATTCTGGCTTGTATCAGAAATGGTGTGGCCAGCAGGACTAGGGCAGTGATCGTACCCCTGTACTTGGCAATGGTGAGGCTGCACCTCAAATACTGTGTTCAGTTCAGAGAAGGGCAACAAAGCTGGTGAAGGGTCTGAAGCTCGGGTCTTATGAGGAGTGGGTGAGGAAACTGGGGTTGTTTATCCTGGAGAAAAGAAGGCTGAAGGGAGACCTTATCACTCTCTACAACTACCTGAAAGGAGGTTGTAGTGGTGTGGGTGTTGGTCTCTTTTCCTAAGTAAGAAACAATAGGATGAAACAACCTCAAGATGTGCCAGGGGAGGTTTAGAAAAATTAGGAAAAATGTCTGGATGGAAGGGGTTTTCAGGGCTTGGAGCAGGCTGCCCAGGGAAGTGTTTGAGTCACCATCCCTGGAGTTATTTAGAAGATATGGAGATATAGAACTTAGGTTCATGGTTTCGCAGTGGACTTTGTAGTATGAGGTGTACCATTAGACTTGCTGTTCTTAAGGATCTTTTCCAAACAAAATGGTTCTATGATTTTGTGTTATCTCAATTGTGAATGATGTGTAGGAAACTGAGGCAGTGTTCATAGCTTGTTCTTAGATATTGCAAATTTGAACTTATCTGTAAAAGCTGTTGAATGCTTATACTCAATTGTAGTAGAGCTATGCCAGCACATCATTTCTGCTGTCCTAGTTAAATATTTTCTGGTTATAAGTAAGGAAAGAGTATTCCTCACCTTCTGACCTCACCTCCTTTCTTGCAGCTGATGTGGCTGTGGTGCCAAATTTAAGTGTAGATCAAGCTTACAAAATACAAAATTTCATTATGGGTGCATAAAAGAAAGCGTGCATGATGATTTGTTTGCATTCTCTTAAAAATGCTGAACAGTATAAATATGTCAGGTAAAATGCATGAAAAGTACATGATTAACTAGACATTGTATTTGAATAGGCAATGTAAGAATTCCCAGGTGCTTGCTTGAATATGTGTGCTAGTTACCCAGTGTATGGATAATATATGTGAAAACTTAAATAAAATACAGTATGTTCATCTCAGCTGCACAGGATGAACTATTTCTGAGCCTATTAAGCACCAAGGATGGCTTTCTTACTCAGCAGCCTTCTCAGGACTTTGAATAGGAGTAGCTGGGAGAGGGACATTTTTTGGTTTTCCTAGAAGCTTTTCCACCTATGAAGCCCTTTGCCTAAAACCAGACAGAGCAAGTGGAACTTGTAGAAGATTGAAAGAACATGGAGGGTATGGCAATGTTCAAAAAAGGGACAGGTTATCCCATCAGAGATTATGGTCGTTCAATTAATGTGATATAAATTCTGCCAATAGTAGATGCATTGGACTTGAACTTTTTGAAGTTACTTCAGCTAGTAAAAGAAACTCTGGTTTTGAAATTACTGCCCAACATTTTTATTACAGTAGTTAAAATGATTGCTGGCTGCGATCAATCCACAACGGGAGTAAAATGTAAATTCACTGACAGTAAAATTACAGATAGGACAACTATTTCTGATGTGATGACAAATGATGGCAGAATAGTCACAAAAAATCATAAGAAATATCAATTGCTTCTGTTCCCCAGTAGAAAATTAAATACAGTTTTGTAGTTAGTATTTCTTTTCTATAGACAAATTTATTCTCTTCATCTGTGAAAAGGCCGATTCTTGGTTTTAATGTCCTTCAATTTTCTGGCTCCCTCAGATTCTTCTTGAGAGAAATCTCTTTGGAAATTAACTCCTATAAATTGTATATGCTAATAATTTTTTGCTCTTGAAGATGTCAGATTGAAAACCACCAGCAATTCAATTGGTTGAGTGGCTTTTGATTATGACAGTAGCACATTATCATAGTCTTCCTTTTGTAAGGCTTAAAAGCAAGGATTTTCTCCTAAAGATTTTGACCTTCCTTACCAAATTTTTAAAGTAATAAGTAGATTCTAATTTCTACTTGCTGCTGCTCATTTTTCTGCCTTCTCTTCAGATTATACTGATATTTTAATATAGAGTGATAACACTCTATTGATACCACTCTATCAGGGTCAGGATTTAGCCAATTCTATTGTTAATATGTAGAACCGTGGTTTTGGTCATCTGATAAATGCTTTGAAAAGGTCTCCTGGATGCAACATCAGAGGGTGGGATTCAACTGCCCAGAAGTAGCTGTAGCACTTTCTTAGGTGTACCCAGTGGCTGAGCTGTCCTCAGAGGGCTGGGGAATGCGATGGAGGGCATAGCTTCAGCCTTCAGGAGCACTAGCTGCTCCACAGCATCCTGTGTTTACACAGCTGAATGACCCTCTGTAATGTATGGAGTGTCAGCAGTTATTTTTCTTTTACCTATCAATATGTAGCCATGTGTAAAATCCTATTTATTTCACTATCATGTTGATTTTGGCTGGGATAGAGTCATGTTTCTTTATAGTAACTTGTATGAGGCTTGGTGTTGGGTTTTTTTGCTGGAAACAGCGAAGGTCTTTTCTGCTTCTCGTACCACAAGCAGGCTGGGGGTGCCCAAGAGGTTGGGAGGGGACACAGCCAGGACAGCTGACCCCAACTGACCAAAGGGGTATTCCATACCACGTGGCACCATGCTCAGTAATAAAACCAGGGATGACTTTGATGGGTGGCTGCTCCTAAAGCATGGGCTGTGCATCAGTTGGTGCTGAGCAAGTGTTTTCATTTGCATCACTTGTCTTTCTTGGGTTTTATTTTCCTCTTTTTTTCTTTTCTTTTTTTCTTTTCTTTTTTTTCTTTTTGGGTGGGGGGTGTTTGGGGGTTTTGTTTGTTTTGGCTGGGGTTTTTTTTTGTTTGCTTTTTCCTATTGTTATTGGTTTTATTGTTGTTGTTATTTATTTTTAATGATTAAACTGACGTTATCTACAACCCATGAGTTTGCTTCTCAGTTATACCTTTGCAGTTCTTCCCCGATCCCACCAAGGGGGCTGTGAGAAATGACTGAGTGACTGTGTGGTGATTATTTGCTGGCCAGGATTAAAACACAACAACTATGTTTGCCATAAACATGTTCAGTATGTTATTTCACCTCCCAGTTTTTCTTAGTGGATTTATGCCACTGTTATCTCAGAATGAAGCATTTTGTACAGCTGGGCCACTGTCACACAAGAGTTAGCAGACATAATCCATCCAAGAAATAATAATAGTTCTGAAGTTGCCTTATGTAATAAAATTTTCGAACACTGTAAGTGGGCAAGTTACAAGCCAATGATGCTATCAGGGTGCCACGGAGGCCAAAAGGGTTCCCAGTGGGGGTGGCAGGGGAGGACAGGGACTTACCTGCTGTGGCCAGATGTCACCTTTATCCACACCCTAATTATCAGCATTATTTTCAATTATCTTTGTTACTTAAACTCACGTATTTGTGTCTAGTCATCCACCTCTCTATCAAGTAGGTCTTCAGGGTTCCCCAAGGATTTGGAGTATTTGTAGGCAGCTGGAGAATGCCAAATTGCTTTCACTCTTCCATCTGAACTTGAAAGACATTTCTCTCAAAATACTATCTGCTACAATTTCTGAACTGTGAAAGAAATTCAGTCTAACCAACATGTAATTTCAAAAGGCAAATGGTTCTAAGTACCAAACATAAGCTTTAGCTTGTTTTTAGTAATCTAGGCAAGACTTTTTAAATACAAATATACAGATATCCAGGGAGGCATTAGGCTATTTTCGAGGTGGTATGCTTTTTTCTGATAGCCTGCAAGAGCTCAACAAATTTTAAACAGCAACGCTGAATGGTAAGTGAGAAACGTAGGAAATACAGGGTGCTTCTTGTCAGTGCAAGAAAGGTTTTAACACTGGATGTCACTATTGCTCCATGCAAGGGAAGCACGGTACCCACTTGCCATAGAGGCAGGATGAACGACTACATGACCAAATATCTCGATGGGCTGTGAAATCTTCACTGCATTAGCATCAGAAGGAATATATTACTAACAGTTCATTTCTTCATTATCACTGCTTATATTTCATGAAATTAGGAGTCATAAAGCCAGTAATGTTGGAAGCCTTGAAACTAGTACGTCTAATGCAATCTGGGACAGTGGCAACTGCCAGGCTGATGTGGCCCCCGGTGAGAATGAGTTTGACACACCTGAAGGAATTAAGCAGTAAAATCCTCTCAATTGATGATATTAAAAGTTTATTATGCCTATATAGCAATAGACTGTGAACATTTTTCAATGTTATCTCTGTGCATATTTAAATAGGCCACACAGAGTGATGACCCAAGAGTAGGATGATGTTTAATCTTTTAGCCACAAAAGAACACTAGAAAACAGCTATGGTATTGTATCTCACCCTGATACCTACAAGTACATGTTCATCTGGATTTCAGGACTGGCCTTTAGGAAGCTGGATCTATAAGAAATTTTTGGCCATATTGTCATAGCTTTTTGCTGGTTGATCCCACCAACAGTTTGTAAAATTACCAGTTCATGAGAACAGGTTCTTAAAGAACAGATTAGCTGTTAAATGGTGTGTTAGGAATGCAATTAAGAAATAAGTGGAAGGAAGTAGCAGAATTCCCACCTTGGGCTTAGAAACAGCATAAAAGTAAATACAAAACAGAGACCTGAACTTTATTGGTATATTCTCTTTTTATTCATATTTTTACAATAATATGTTGTAACTTTTTCATCCAAATAAGTATGTATATATGATAATTACAATGTGGATAACTTACAACATTTTTATCAGGACAGTAAGCTATGTATCTGCTTAGAATTGTGCTCATAGAAAACTGAAGAGAAATATAAGCCTCATTTTCCCAGGCACTTTATGTGTACCTCAAGCTCTGAAGAACTTGAAATCTGTGGTGTGATACAGTGGAATGTTTGTAATTGAAAGTAGTAACTCATCCTACAAATGAACATTTGTACATCTGAAAACAGCAAGAGATAATGCCTGATGAACCAGTGATCTCTGTGTGAAAGGCATAATGATGATATCTAAGATGTCCAGTGTTAACATGAGAGACTGAAGACTATATCCTGTTTTCTGGTTATATGCATATATTTAAACAAGTTTCATCTTTTCAGAATGTATATAAAAATATAGGGCTGAGACATACATCCAGAGTCAATTCATATTCTGCCACCATGAGCAGCTACATTGCACAATCCTATTAATGTCATTTAGCAAACTCTATTTTAAAGATAATTATCTTTCTTGGTCTGACCACACCCATGGAAAAGCTATGCTACAGTCTCACAACTTTCATGATTTGATATCATGTACTTGTTTTCAGATTAAATTTATTCATGATTAATTAAGCTCCCAGTTTCCTCCTTTTATGGTTAGTCCATACCAGACCTGCAACTTAGTTTGCAAAGTTCTGGGAGCCTTGTTCTCTTCCTTTTAGGGTGTCAAATGCTTTGCAATTTCCTTTTTCTCAGTGCAAGCCAAAACAACACTGAAAAAAACTGAAAACCAAGAAGTCTAATTATCATTGCTGTGCAAGTGATGTGTTTGCGTGTGGGAATGGCAGGGCGTACAGCTCCAGCCACCTGTATGGTAAAGGAAGATCAATACTAACATGACCATCTGGACAAATGATACTAACTTGATTAAATTACAGCAATTAGTCAAAACATAAAGAGCCTTGAACAGGTTATACAGAAGTATGGTTTTTATGAGTGTAAGGATTGATAGCCCAGGCCAGTGAGAATGATATCTTGGGTCAGAAAACCACCCCTGTATGTATGATGGGCCTGGGCTTGTGTGTTTGGAATAACATTTTTTGAAAAAAGAATCCTGTTTAACCTCTTGGTCCAGGCCCAAATCTGTAAAGCTATAAACTGAGAAAGGCTAATCAAAGAAGGCTCAGTTCCACTCGGCTTAGCTCTGCCTGGCTTTGCTCTGGTTGCTAACAAGAACTCTGTGTCTGTGTGTCTCTGTCTGCATCTCCATATGAGTCGCTCTCAATTGCCGCATTTGGGTGCTTGCACATATGACTAATAAGCAGTTGGGAACAGACTAAATAAGCAAGATGTGCAATTTTAAAGCATTAATGACGTGTACACACTACATATATGATGTTGATACAACAAGGATATGCAGACCAGCTATGAAAATGAAGAATATACAGCACGAGTTGGTCATGTGGGACAGTAAAGGCCTGAAGTCTGAGTGCCTGCTTCACATATAAAGACCATAATATTCAGGTAAACAGAAGATAGAAAACTGTCTTCAGAGAGATACAAAAGTACTGACAAATTTTATATAAATGGAAGCTGCAGATTTGGGTTGGACTGCTGGATGCCTTTGGGTGTTATTTGGTCACCAACACTCAGTCCTGTTATTACTTGTCATACTATCAGAAAAAACAAACAAACAAACAAACAAAACAAAAAAACCCAAAAACATAAACAAACAAACAAACAAACAAACCTGTGTTTTGGACAGATTCTTTGGTTGAATGTGTCATAAAATCTCTCTTGGATGAGAGGAAGATACTCTGGAGCAGCAAATAACTCCCTGGACTGCAGCCACACCAAGAGATAGATGTAAAGGATGTGGAGGGGACAAGGAAAGTCTTCTTTTTAAAAGTCCTGCCTATGTTGTGCCTTTTAAAGATTCCTGTGTAGCTCCTCCAGCCAACTTGCACCCCATGTAAATCCCATCCTGTGGTGGGTTGACCCTGTCTGGATGCCAGGTGCCCACCAAATCTGCTCTATCACTTCCTTCCTCAGCTGGATGGGGAGACAAAATACAACAGAAGGCCCATGGGTTGAGATCAGGACAGGGAAAGATTACTCAGCAATTACTGTCATGGGCCAAACAGACTCAATTCAGGGAAATTAATTTAATTTGTTACCAATCAAATCAGAGTCGGGTAGTGAGAAAGCAACCCAAATCTTAAAACACCTTTCCCCCACCCCTCCCTTCTTCTGGGCTCAGCTTTACTCACGAATTCTCTACCTCCTCCCCCAGTATGGCACAGGGGGATGGGGAATGGGGGTTGTGGTTAATTCACGTTTTTTTCTGCTGCTCTTTCCTCCTGAGGGGGAGGACTCCTCACACTCTTTCCCTGCTCCACTGTGGGGTCCCTCCTATGGCAGACAGTTTTCCATTAACTTCTCCAACATGAGTCCTTCCCATAGGCTGTAGTTCTTCATTAACTGCTTCAGCATGGGTCCCTTCCATGGGGTGCAGTCCTTCAGGAACAGACTGTTCCAGAGTGAGTCCCTCACAGGGTCATGAGTCCTGCCAGCAAATCTGCTCCAGCATGGCCTTCTCTTCACGGGGCCACAGGTCTTGCCAGAAGGCCATTCCAGCATGAGCTTTCCACAGGGTCACAGCCTCCTTTGGGCATCCACCTGCTCTGGGGTGGGGTCCTCCAGGGGCTGCAGGTGGGTATCTGCTCCACCATGGACCTCCATGGGCTGCAGGGAACAGCCGGCCTCACCATGGTCTGCACCACAGGCTGCAGGGGAATCTCTGCTCTGGCACCTGGAGCACCTCCTGCCCTTCTTCACTGACCTGGGTGTCTGCATCTCATATCTCACATCTCACTCCTCTTTCCACTCCTGTTTCCAGGTTTTTCCCTTTCTTAACTACATTATCCAAGAGGTGCTACCACCATCACTGATGGGCTCAGCCTTGGCCAGCGGTGGGTCCATCTCAGAACTGTGTGGCCTTGGCTCTATCAGACATGGGAGAAGCTTATAGCAGCAGTAGGTCATCTCAATTTCAGGGCACTATAAGAGCAAAAGAAAAGTTAATGTTGTGGCTCTGCTGAATACTTGGGTAGTCTATACTGTACAATTCATTTGTTTGCTGGGGTAAATACTACACATAAGTTCAACCCACTTACTTATAGTAGCTTACATTCTGCTTCTACAATGACCTGTGTGTTTGACAATATGCAATATGTATGCTCAGAACTGTTTAGCAGTTAAGAATTCTCAAATATGGCTATAATCTTAACTGCTTATCTCTCATTAAAACAAGGGGAATAGTTTGATGTTTTCATTAATGTTTAGCCCAACAGAACAGCTAGATGTGTTTACGTAGGAGTAACCATATACCTCAAGGTAGAAGGCAACCTCTCAAGATCTCATTGCATCTTATGCAAGGTATCAATCCTTTATCTGGCAGAGCATAAAAGTAACAAGTTTTATGTTTGTTTGAGGTGGTGATCTACTCAGTAATCAAACAACTCTCGAACTGGTAGACAGGAAACATGGTCTGTCTGAAGATGGCAGTATTTGATTTGGAAGAATAAATCCTAGTGAGACCTGCAGCTTGGATCTTGTTTTATTATTCATTGTACCATGGCACCTAAGTGACAGGTTGTCAATAATTAAAGGGAGGGTAGGAAAAGAGAGGGCACATGTTTCACAGTCTTCTGACCTGCTACAATTTTTCCTTCTCTCTCAGCATGAAGATTCTCTAGTGAATGTGTAGTCATAATCTAGTCACAGGCATTACAGCACCTGCATTCCAGTCTCCAGCAACCCTTTACTAAGAAATTCTTCGTTTCAGGGTGTTTTGTTTTTCAATCATTTGACAATTAAGATTTATCCTATAATGAAGTGGTGATGCTAAAAATGTCAGTGCCGTATTGCTTACATTTAATATTTTTTTTCCAGTTTTTGAGAAGACGTTGAATTGACAGTACTAAAAATAATTTTGTATCCAGGTATTTAAAGACTAGCTATGAGGTACCATGTTTAAGTCAAAATTACATGCAACTTTGAAGAGGCTACCACCTTAGGAGAAAATAAAATTGGTAACTTACTAAGTACTCCCTCTGGATTTCTTTCCGTAGTTCACAGAACCATTATAGTTGCCTCATAGCAAATCTCTTCTTTACAAGAGTATAATATGAAAACCTTATGTAAATAACCAAACAAACCAAGTCAAATCAAAATAAAAGCTATCTTAAATGGAATACTTGAGCGATTCTTATTTTCATGGAAATCCTGTCTGTATTATATGTAGATGCTTTTTTCACCATCCCAGTTCATCTGTTTTACTGAGTTATATGGGTGTATGAAGATCTGTTTATTGCTTTGATTAAAGACTCCACAGTGCTCCCAAGGTTCAGTGAAAGTCATAAGTGGACATCACAACTACAATACTCCTGGCTCGTTACCAACTTGAGAAGTTAGTTTCTGATAAAATGGTCACTTTTTATTATTTATGATAGCTGTTTCCAAAGCAGAGTTGTGATTCTGAAACTGGGTTATGAGGCATGCAAGTTCAGAAGAAAAGTGAAATTGGGGAATCCAGTCACTACTGGATTCATAAATGCTCTCCTCATCATAACCAGAGATAAACCCTTGTGCTCATGAATGCAGTTCTATAGTTGTATATCTTTTATGGCAGAATTTGGTAACCTGACAGAGGTACTTTAATCCCTTAAAGGGGGAAAGGCTAAGCATGTGACCTTTTACATCCTCTAAAAGATGCGGCATCTTCTGTTCCTCCCTTATTATCTATGTCAGAAGTTTGCTTTCTGTCCTGTGTCTGTTTATGCTACTTTTAAGATAACTGACTGTTTGCATGCATTTGATGTAGTAGCATGTGCTGAACATGTCCCTGTTGTCACACTCCAATACTGCATGTCAGGAAAGGGGCAATAGAATAGCTTTTTAGGACTCTGGCAGCTGAAAGAGAATATGAAGTGTGACCAAATCTGTATCAGTCAAGTTTATGTCACATCAGCAGAGTTCACCTTCAGACAGGCTTTGGAGCTTTTGCAGCCAGCAGCTGACTACCCCTCGGCCATGGCAGGGAGCAGCAGAGATTTGCATGTCTGCCCCGCCTGTCACCAAGGGGCTGCTTGCTGCAGGACTGGAGCTGTGCCTCTTCCCTTTCCCCAGCACATGCCAGGGTGGGCAGAGTGATATTCTGCACTAAGTCATGCAGACATACCATTTATCAGTAACTGTTTTCCAGACTTAGAGGCTTACTTACTTTATCTGAGTATATATAGTCCCTAAACCTAATCGTTAAAGCAGTGCTGTGCAAAGGAGTGATGCGATAGCATCATATCTGCAACTTTTGATGTTCCAGTCCAAGTGACTGGTACAACTGAGCAGTGGAAGCCTTTGGCAGGTGTGGAGCAATGCTCCAATTTTTCACCTGAATATGTGGCAAGACACCAGAACTGTTACAGAAACTGGTTACAGAAACTGGGCATTTTTTTTTTTTTTTTTCAGGATTTTTAATCTGTGTTTTTTTGGCCAAATGGGTCACAGTAATTTCAAGGACACAAATTAAAAGAAAGTAGAAGCTGTATGTGAAGTTCCTTAATGCGCATAAACAAGACATTTTAAGCAGTTCCTGATTTTAACTGGGATCATTATTTCTAATCAAGGCTTGTCAGCAGATTTTACTTCATTTAGTCTGTGTTGAGAGAGTGATGTTGGAAGGGATTTATAATAAAATGAATCACAGTAATTTAAAAGTGTTAAAAGAGAGAAATTAAAAAACAAAACAACAACAACAAAAAAAACCAACAAACCCAAAACAAACAAACAAACAAAATATACACAGTTGTTTTGAGAGATGGTTCCCAAACAGGACTCATACATGTACCTCCAAGTAAAAACAAACAACATCCCACCCATGCCACTCCCCATTCTGCCACATACCTGTAAGGAAGAGGAGCAGGAAAATTAAACTGTAGGAAAATTAGACTGCAGGCACACACAGACAGAGAATACAATCTGTCTAGGTATAGAATATCTAGGTATACAAGCAAATGCTAAAGCCTTCTGAGAACAACCTCTCCTAAAATAAGATTCTCTGTTGTTTTTTTTTTTTAATAGAAATGTGGGGCAAGTGAAAGAGGATTTTGTCTTGCCAAGCCCCAAGATAGCAAGTAAGAAAGCCCTTGAGATGTTTGAAGAATCACCTTCAACCGAAATTTGTAAGAAATCTTTATGATAAATTTATAAATTAGTAATGTCATTCATGTCAAATTCTCTTCCTTCCCTGTCTGGACACTTCTTCATCCTTCTGTACTGCCCATAAATGTTTCTATTTCAAGCAGCTAAATAGCAGAATGGCTGAAAATAGATGACTCCCACTGCCATATTGTTCTGCCTAGTTAGTGCCTATATATTAGACTGATGGTATAGACTTATAACCTTGGCAGATGTATACATATAAAAAAAAATACAATAAAGCATGGCTAAAAGGTTTTTTGAAAAGGTAGTATTTGGTTTTGTAGTAACATTTTTAGGCAGTGCCAACTCCCCGCAGTCTCTGTCTTTGAAAAGAAATTGAGGCCTTTGCCAGAATTTATATTAACTACTGTGAGCAAAAACCTACAGGCAAACTGGTCCTTTATCTGGGAACAGCAGCTGCAGCACCACATTTCAGAGAAACTGCATCTCTTAGTAACCTCTCAAAATTTCATCATCTTGCTCCCATAAGAGCAGCTGTGTTAAACATTTGTAGTCTTGCAAAATGCATATCCCTAAAACTAAACAAATATCTGACAGGCGAATATAAAATGTCTAGAAAGAAGAGGGACCCCTTGACAGGTTATATGAATGCTGCTGTTAGGATAATTTACATTTCTACATTTTTCACATTTTAGTAAGATAGGGCATGTTCGTAAAGAGTTAACCCATATTGAATGAAATACACGTCTTCCATCTGTCACGACAGCAGGGAAATACATATGATATGTATTATGAGATCAGCTAGCCTAGCTAGAAAAAGAAACACATTTCTGGGTGCAAAAGCCTGTTCAGGCTCCATGCCATCCCATTGCTGAGGTATGGGAGGGAACAAAATTGATTGAATTAAAACATGCATAAAATAAGCTTTGCACATTTTATGTGAATATTTTAACTTTTCCTATGGGTGTGTTTCCAAAGAGAGAGAGAGAATGTTTCAAACCATGAGTGTTCTCCCTTAGCATGAAACTGTTCTTTCATTGTATGAATGTATCCGGTATTTTCACCCATATAAAGGAACCTGAACCCTGATGGGTGGTGTTTACTTTTTCCTTAGTGAAGCCTACATCTCCTAATACTATTGTTGCAATCCATAAAGTACAGTATATTCCTCTTCTACCTGTGTGTGCAGTGCATGACACTGTCTAGCCTGCCGTCTAATACACTGAGAGGATTCAGAGACAGGTGATTGCATTTTGCAGTACAAACAAAGGACAGTGTGGCATGGTCACAGTAATTGCAGTAAGCATCACACCACTATAGGAAATCAGTAATACAACAACTGCATGTCAGTGGCTGCAAGAACTAGGGCATATGCTACCTAACTTTGCACAATGACATAGCCACACTTCTGAAATTTAATATTTACTCAGTTTTTCTTCAAAAACCTGCAAACTGTCTTGCTACAAAGTGGTATCACTTAGAAGTAGTTGCACAAATTGCTTGTCACATACAATACTCCTTTACTGATTGAGAAGTACTCAGCAGCAGTTCATTTGGGCAGTGGTGCCTAATATTCATCAATTAAAGATCTCAGTTCCCTGTGGATTATTCTGTGTCTTATTTTTCACTTTGTACACTGAAGTAAATCTGAATTGGTTATGATTATGTTTGCTGTTAAATATTCAGAATGAAGTTCTTTACTCAAATAAATGCTTTGGTCATAATTTGGCTGTTTAAAATAAGCTAGTCACTTTTCAATAATATTAACTGTCCCGTTCCAACAGATGGAATGAGGGATGAGTTAACTCTGAACACGACAGGTGCCCTGACTCAACAGATGAGATCAGGTGTGAGTTAACTCTGGGTAATTTTGTGCAACAATACGAAGTGAATGACAGACAATCACTCCGGGGGTCCAGTTTTGAATTTACTAAGAACATATCGTGGAATACAAATTACAGCGATTAGTGACTTGGCAAAAGTATGTTATAATAACACAAAACTTATCAATACATTGACAGCAAAAGCCCTTCTAAAACAGTGGATTGGCAACAATTAGTAACTATAATGCAAAACTTACCAAGACTTTAGCAGCAGAACTTACAATTATATTACTTTTATATGTTCAAGAAAAAGGAAGAGAGAGAGAAGGAAAACTAAGATATCAGAAAGAGAGAGAGAGAGAGAAAGATATCACCACTCCACAGGTCCCATGACAACCTCTGAAGTGGGGGACACGTTGAAGATTCACACGCCACCAACTCATATAATGCATGAGGTTGTTTTATAACCCAGTTCATTTACATGTGCAATAGGAGGGGGTGGTTCATCTCCTCCCTCTGTTCGCTCTTCATGCTAATTAGGAAGACTCTTCTGGAAATGAGACTGGGGTCTTCAGACTAGGGGAAAGTCCACAGTACTGACCAGAAGTGAGTTGTTTTGCCCATCAGGGGTAGTTGTTGGTTCGTGGTTTCTTCTGGTAGTTGGTTGTCCAAGAGATGGTTCATCTTTATCATCCCAATTAGGCCATGAGGCCTTTCACAGCAACACTGTTAATTGCCTTTATCTTAGAAGGTGTCTGCTCCATGGCCATAAAGCCTTGGGAAAGATGAGGTGTCATCTATCTTTTCCTCCCAAAGTAACAAAACCCAGACTTTTAAGGCATAACATAGCCCTTTGTTCTGCTAAGGATGGGGGGAGTGCTTCAAGGTTGTCACATTAACATAGAGTTAAAGTTGCCCTGTGGTGCCTTACACTCTCCCAGAATGTTTTGTGCAGTGACAGCAAAAAATTTTAACATGTGTCACAGGAGTATCATGACACTTTCTGTGCTGGGGCTTGCAGTTGGTGCTAGCAGTTATCTGTGTAAAATGAAGGTCTATTAATTGCATGAAGCGTAGTAACGTTGAAGGACATAGGAATCATGGATGGACTAGTAGGAACAGATTGGTGAAGCTATGGTTTTGATAGGAAGAACAATGGATCATAGACTTAAGATCAAAGGAAAGATGCACTTGGTCTACCTCATTTTATTGTTTTCTGCGTTGTTTTAAAAGTGTTTAGATACTTGTTCATACAGGATTGTCAGTACTATGGTGGGATACATAGTACAGTACAAGTTGGGGGGTGATTGCTAGGTAAGCCCTTCCCTGTGGGAATCTGTGCTGGTGAAAAGTCAATTACTCCTACCTACAATTCTTTAAGTCTTCAGATGCAGTAGTAGGGCATGCACAAAGTAATCTCATCTTTCCTCTGTAATTCACATTCAAAGCATTTTTTTCTAAGAGGAATAGTATTTCAAGATTAAAAAAAAAATTCTCTAGTTATTTTAATATAATTAAAATCAGAGGCTGCAGATGAAGGCTTTGACCTGAATGTGAGAGAACAGTGAAATACAACTATTTGAGTTTGCTCATGTTCATTTCAGCTGGCATACCACTTAGAGGCACACCACTCCAGGAAGCCATCAAGCATTAAAACCTGGATCTCTTGCCAGCCAAAGCATTTAAATGTTTCTACCTGAATCAGCTGTTGCAATCAGTTGTTTGCTGATCATTTGATATGCTTGTTCCTAATATAACACACTTTCCATATTTATTTGTTAAGAATTTTCATACACATCAATGGGGCACGTTTAGGAACAGCACAGGTGAACTGGAAAATGAGTTCCTCAGTACCACAGTAACCAGCAGTTACCTAACACTTATCTTTTTGGAAGTTAATGGAAAAGATAAGCCTCCCCTTCTCTTTCTTGCAGTTCACAGTTCTCAAATGCTATTCTTAAGGAACAGCCTTGATGTTGACACTGACGGTCACAGCTACAGGTGAGAGCAGGACAGGGGCTTTGCTACTGTCTTGGAAAGGAAGTCTTAGCCAACATTGAAATAGCAATGGCTTAAAAACTGCAGCAAAGAAGGAAATATAACAATGTAAGTCTTTTCCCTGTTTACTGAGGGAGCGGTACACAGCAAGAGTATCTTCTAGGAGAAAGCAACTTCTAAAGACCAATGAATTCAGATTCACGTTACCATGAAGAGTAAAAAAACCTGTTTTCTATATGCACAGAAGGGGAATATGAGGCCCAGGTAGGATAAGACAGTCTATTGTCACATAGGAAAGCTGTTGCAGAAAAATAAATAGGATATAAAACTTACCAGTCATTTCCTATGATCTCCTTACTTACCTCATTTCTCCCATAATGGGGGCTGTGAATTAATTAAGTTCCATGCCTTAATACTAGAACCTCATGTAGGGGAAGCGGGGGAGAAGTGCTCGGGACCATTGTGCTTCCCTGAATAACACTGTCTCTGAGACAAATCCTAAAATGCTGGAGTGTCTTAAAATGTCTGAAATTATTCAACTTCAATAGGATTAAATGTTCTGAAGGCTTCATAATGCAAAATGTGTGAAATAATTTGGAGATGAAAAGGAAACAGCTTCCAGTTTGAAGAGATTTATTTTGGTTCTTCAGACAATTATATATTATTTCTTGACATACAACTTGTGATCTATCACCATGCAAGGCTCCAGAATATAAAAGATCAAGTCTTAATTAGTATGTAGATCGAAAATTATAAACCCATCCTCTTTTCTCATCTGCACTGCATTCAATGTGACAGTGTTTTAAAGTCATTACTATAATTTGCCATCCCTCCCCCCCCCCTTTTTTTTTTTTGTACTTCTACAGTGTTGTATAAGTATTTCCCAGCTTTTGTTTCACAAGTATTATATTGCTCACAAGATCTGAAAATAGTACTTGTGGCCACACAAATCATCTGTCCTTGCAGCCCACATCAACAGGAAGTGCAATTAGGATGTTGCCTTTATCATGTTACTTGCTCCTCAGCTTTCCAAGGGTCAAGTAAAAAGCAAAGGCAACTTATTCATAGGAGTAAAACTCTGGAAAAAAAGGTTCTAGTCTGGACTTGTGGAGAGTAATTGTGGTGGTTTGACCTTAGCTGACTGCCAGATGCCCACCTGGCTGCTCTCTCACTCCCTCTTCTCAGTTTGATGGGGGAGAAAATTAGATGGCAAAGCTTGTGGGTTAAGATTAAAGACAGGGAAATCACCAGTCACCATCATGGGCAAAACTGACTGGACTTGGGAAAATTAGTTTATTGCCGATTTAACAAATAGAATAAGATGGTGAGAAACAAAGAGAAAACTAAAACCACCTCCCTCCAACCCTTCTTCCCAGGCTCAGCTTCACTCTTTCATTCCCAACTCTTCCACCTCCTCCGCACCAAGCAGAACAGGGGTACACGGAACAGGGGCTGTGGTCAGTCCATAACTGTTCCTCTCTGCCACTCCTTCCTCCTCAAACTCCAGGATGGAGTTCCTCCCACAGGATACAGTCCTTCAGGAACTTCTTCAAAGTGGGTCCTTGCCATGGGTTGCAGTTCTTCAAGAACTTCTCCACAGGGTGCAGTCCTTCAGCAATGGACTACTCCAGGATGGGTCCCTCACAAACAACAGACCCTGCCAGGAGCGTGGGCTGCAGCTTCCTTCAGGGCATCTCCATTTGCTGCAGTGTGGATATGTGTTCCACTGTGGACCTCTATGGGCTGCAGGCAGACAACCTGAATCAGCATGGTTTTCTACAGAGACTGCAGGGGAACCTCTGGTGTCTGTGGGCTTTTTCTCCCACATTTTTCTCACTCCTCTCTCTCACAGCTGCTGTGCAGTGTTTTTTCCCTTTTTTAAGTATGTTATCACAGAGCCACCACCACCTTGGCTAAGGGACTCAGCTGAGCCCTACAATGGGTACACTGGAGCTGGATGGAATCTGCTGTGTCAGGCACAGGGTAGCACCAGCTTCCTCTCAAAGAGGCCACACCAGCAGCCCCCTCCACCAGTACTTGAGCATCACCCAGTCCAATACTTGATGGAGAACCTTTTGCTTTCTCTGTTAGAAATTAGAGGCTGCTTTATACATTTTGTGGAAATAATGTGTGAAACTAGCATAAATACCCATATAGGATAGCATGGGATGGGATGGGATGGGATGGGATGGGATGGGATGGGATGGGATGGGATGGGATGGGATGGGATGGGATGGGATGGGAATAGCCTAGAACAGAAAGAACAGAACAGAATAGAATAGAATACTTCAGTTGCAAGGGACCTACAGCAATAATCTAGCCCAAGTTCCTGACCACTTCAGGGTTGACCAAAAGCCACAGCATATTATTTAGGCTTTGTCCAAATGCCTCTTAAATACTGTCAGGCTTGGGGCCTCGACCACCTATCTAGGAAGCCAGGTCCAGTATTTGACTAACCTCTCAGTAACTAAATGCTTCTTAATGTCTAGTTTAAACCTCCCTGGGCATAGCTTACAACCATTCCCAGGTGTGCTGTCACTGGATCTCAGGGAGAAGAGACCAGCATCTCCCTGCAGCCCAAATCTGGAGGCATTCAAGGACCTTCACATCTTCCTTGAACCAGAACCACACACAGTGCTCAAGGTGAGGCTGCACCAAGGCTGAATCCAGGGGACAGTCCCCTCTTCTGAGCACTGGCTGTGCTGTGTTTGATGCCCCCAGGATGGGGTTTGCCTCTGGGCTGCCAGGGCACACACTGCTGACTCACACTGAGCTGCTGTCAGCCAGCACCCCAGGGCCCGTTCTGCAGGGCTGCTCCCCAGACTCTGCTCTCCTCGTTCATACTTGTACCCAGCATTAATCCATCCATGGGCAAAATCTGGCATTTCTTGTTAAATTCCATGCCAATAATGATTGCCCAGTTCTTCAGTCCATCTAGGTTGCCCTGAAAGGTGACAGTCAGTGAGACAGTCAACAGCACCTTGCAGTTTGGTGTCATCAGCAAACTTGCTAATGGTGCATTCAACTCCTTCATCCAGTTCATTAATAAATATATTCAACAGAACTGGCCCTAGAATTGAGCTCAGAGGAACACTGTTGGTGACTGCTCACCAGCCAGAGGTAGCCCCATTCGCTACAACCCTTTGAGCTCTGCCTTTCAGCCAGTTCTTCACCCAGTGTGCTGTGAACCCACTTATCTCACAGCTGGACAACTTGTCCAGAAGGATGCTGTGAGGAACAGTATCAGAAGCCTTTATATACAAAAAGGTATCATCTTACAATATATACTCTTTCATGAATATTTCTTCAGTGGCTTTAGTACTCATACCTTTTAGTCTCTCATACCCAGAGAAGACAATCTGCAAATCGAACAAGTTGTAGTTGAGTACCTTACTGTTTTGCAGTCCTCACAACTATAATATTTGCTCTGGTGGCAGGCAAGCTTGTTTGTTTGTTTGTTTTTAAGGCTTTGCATAGCTGTAGAGCTGCTTTTTCACACAGAGTCTGCTATATAAATTCTTGACAGCTGGGTGTGTTCAATGAGGTGGCTGGGCAGCAAAGAAGAAGGTAATCTCTTTGCTCTGCCCAAGGCTGCTCTGTGCCTGGAGGGAGAAGATTATACTCTCCCTCAGGGTCTCTGCAGCATGGGCTGGGACAGGAGAAGACGATGATAGCCTACAGGGCAAGGCCAGGCAGAGAGCAGTGACAAAGGACAGACAGAAACACCAACCTTCCACAGAGTTCTGAAAGTCCATGCCAACTCAGGAGGACAGTAAGAGTTTTTCGCCTCAAGATGAGCCTGAATGAGAGGACTGCCTTGCCACAACAGCAAAAAAGGCAAGGAAGGATTTGTGTATAAATCCTTTAGTTTCAGTCTGTCTCCATTTTCTTCAGGTTTTCCAAAAACTTTGCTCTATCCTAGTTTGTGTTTAAATGAAAGACAACCTTAGACATTCAAAGCCACTTTGTTTTACACATGGAACTACTCCAAAATTCTCATTAAACCAGGATCCCATTATAATTTGCATTATTCTTTGGTAGGTTATATACTTGCTGCTTCTGTCATCTTGCTGAGTCACAGTGCTTTCAAAAAAATCAAGGTTATTTGCTTAACATGCATTTATTATTTGTAGTCCATCTCCTGATTATTCTATATGGCATTTTGAAGGGACTAATTACCGGGGATAGGAGAGTCATTAGTGAACATAGCAGCTGAAAATAACTGAATAGGATGATCTCATTTCATTTATAGCTTCAGAGATTATAGGAGTTAACACCATAGGCCAGGGCCTGCTGTCATATTTTCTGCTATACTCAGTAACTTACAGTGAATTACAGTAGGGACCTACACACAAGAAAAACAAACAACCCCCTTCCCAACTACTGAATTAAGTCTGCTCCTCTATTACAGCTTTTTAAAAAAGCGTAGTCTGCCCCTAGATAACAAGAGAAAGGTGGATGAAGGCTGAGAACCCAAAACTTGAGTATCACTCTAAATCCAGACCCCAGTGACCATAGGTGCTTGTTAACTTGGTTGCAGACCTGTGCATACAGCTTTTTTTTTTTTTTTTCCTGAGATGTCATTACAGTTAGCTGTATAGTTTGAAGTACTTTCTTCTTTGCAATGTGAACCAGCTTTGATGGTTGGTTCAGTTGCACTCTTTTCCTCCTGCAATGCAAACTATTTTTTGATGGCAGGCCACAGAGGCTTCAGGAGTATATCACACATGCGAAAAGCTGAATGGTCAAAAAGCAATGCTAAGTGTGCCCCAAACTTTGCAATTGCAGAGGGTTGCTAGCAAGATGTCATTGCATGGGCCTTTCCAGCAAGGTTTGCCTCTGGCTATGAAAGGAAGGTGCAAAACATTGTTTTTTCTTAAACTGCAGATCTG
Organism: Streptopelia decaocto; assembly: GCF_964273445.1. NCBI lineage: Eukaryota > Metazoa > Chordata > Aves > Columbiformes > Columbidae > Streptopelia > Streptopelia decaocto. Next base: position 44,706,764 of record NC_138657.1, read on the forward strand.
TGAATTGGTTTCCGCTCAGTATGTGAGCTTGATGCACCAACCAGAAATCTAAGTACTTCACATTGAATGCAAACATTTGGCCAGGAAAGTGATTTCAACTCAAGTTTAGCATCTCCTGCTGTGTTATCATCAAAGGTTGTCAGCAGAGATTTGACTTCCACTGAGTTACTGAGAAAAATTTTAAAATCCTGGGCCAATGGTAAGCTTAGAAGATTGAAACCTGTTTTTTGTATGCTGGCACTGCATTCTGTACATATGGGATACATAAAATTCATCAATGGTCATTAGCACTATAGGCAGCTACTTATTTTTAGCTTTCTCTCTGCACTTTTGCATACATCTAATAGGATGTTACTACATGCAAGAAAAGAGACTTTTGGTGTTTAAAAGGAAAAAGCCTTTATATTTAGAAACTCTCAAACAGCTTTGTTACTGGCTACATAAGAATATGTAGGGAGAACCCTCGAAGTTGAAAAGGTTGGCTTTGAACTATATGAAAGATCATATATATGCGTCTGGGACTGAATTTTGATCTCACTGAAATGAATCAGAGATTTGTGAGTAATTAACTTAAAATGTATTTTTCTGTGAGTTTGTTGCATGAAAGCTGTCAGGTTCATATTGAAAAAATGCTGCTTAGCATTTTAGAGAGATGACAATTTGCACCATAAGCTTATCCATAAATACAAATTCTGTGTTTACCTAAAATTCAATGACAGCAACTGCTTCAGATACAGTCAGCTCAAGGTTAAAGCCATATTCTGTGTATGAGACATTTAGATGAGGCATTGGCAATTTAAAAAATGTAAGAGAACATAAAATATATAGGTACCAGCTTATAATAATATTGAGCCTTATTCCCAGGCGGTAACCATACTGAAGGTTATAATACCCTACAAATTTGAGGGGGTTTGCACATTGAGTAGCAACATCTTTAATTGATGACGGGTTAAAAAAAGTATCAGTAGAAAAGTTTAGGCAATTTGAATTATTTTAGATTAAAATAAAATGCTTTGGGGTGGCTCCGGGAAACCCTGGATTGGTTATCTACCTGTGTTTTCTTAAAGTACTCAAATCAGCACCAATTTTTTTTCAGAAGTTTGCAGAGTAACTAATTACAACAGCACCTATGCTAAATTCCTGAAAAATAATTAACCAGAAATTTGAAAATTAAAAATATAAAACAAAACAAAAAACCCAAACAAGAAAAAAACAATTTCTTCTCTCTCCCTGCTGCCTCCTCTTGCCCCCCCGCCCCAACCTACATGTTGCAGTACTGAGATACATTTCTTATCTGAGATGATTCCTTGTATGGTAATTTATTGTAATGACCTTTTCCTTAGAAGATGTTAGAGAACAGAAAACTTTATCAGAAGAGTACTACCTATAGCAATCTGTAACCCACCAACAGCAAGTTTTTAAAAACCAAGCTGCAGAAGTATTGATCTACGGAGGCAAGGAATTTCCTCCTTTTTCCTCCTCCCAGAAAGAGAAGGATAGCATTTCAGAGGCATGCAAAAGTGACCTCTTCTGTTCATGCAGTTGTTATTCTTCTGAAAGAACCCAAGCCCAATACCTGTATCCAAGCAATTGTAATATTATTTTCCGCTTCACTTAATATGGGAAATTTTAATAGGAAAATGTGCAGTAATACTGCTGTCATAACTGGCATTGCACAGTTGCAAAATATCTGTTCTCAAAGAGTGGAGAACTTACTGGTATCAAACGACTGAACCTACACAACAGTGACTTACTAAGATTAAACATGGAAGGTATAACATAAGTGTTGTGCCTTTGCAGTTCTCTCAGATATCACCTGCATACTGGTGAAAGTGCAGGTACACAACAGCAGAAGGTGGAGGAGCTCAGTAAGAGGTGCCAGCAGCAACAGGTGCTGCTGCTACACCAGCAGTGAAACTCTCTCACAAAATACACAACGGCCAAGGAATCATAACACCCCCGACGTGTGCTGTGTATGTAGGTGGTATGCACATTTTACTACAATTGCAAAATGTTTGTTACAAATTCATCCTTAATGGCTATCATACAATACAGTTAATATAACAGATACACTCCAGCTAACATTACTAACTTGAGCAAAGCAATTCACATAGTAACTGTGCTTGACTCAGTGTAACAGCTATGAATAATTTCCTCTGTTCTAACTAGTTAGTACCCTAAGAAATATTTTTAAAACATCCATGTTATGCTACAATTAAAAAAAAAAATTACACAGTCCTTCCCACTTTGATAAGCATTCCGTCTCTCTGTCAGTCATTTGCAGTAGATACCGCTCACTTGTCCTTTAGATCTCAGGTCTTTGGTTTCAGGAAGAGATTGAGCCTAAATACTAACCTAAGAATTAACCGTTCTCATATGAGGAATTACACTCTTGAAGAACAAACACATCATCATGTGGAAGGACACAAGATAGTACATGATAGTGTGGGAAGACATGAAAAGGGCATGAAAAGGTTAAAGAGGAGTATTAAGTTTGAAAGTTGTGATAGTTTTACAGAGATGAAGAGAAGAATCAGTGGGCAGGACTGGCCAGCCACTGCATTCATCTGCCTGTAGCATTGTGTAAAGCAAGTAAAGACACAGCAAAATGTGAAGAAGATAGGATCCTATTGATGAAAGATGACAAACTGATTCTGTGGGTCACGAAACTAGCAATGTAGTTTGCTTGCTATATGGAGTTGCCCAGGACAGTGGACTTATATGCTGGATGAGAGCTGGTAAGCTATGGACCATCTATAACATATATTAGTATAATGAATTATTACCTTTTCTGTGGGCTCCCTTTAAGAAAAAATAGATGTTAAAAACAGAGATAAAAATTGAAGTATTCCTAATTCCAAGATTGGTACCTGAAAAAAACAAAACTTAGCAGACGATAAGTATTCAAAAGCTACAGCTAGTTTGAAGTTATGATACAGGAAATTAGTATAAACCTTTTGATATATCACATTTCCAAAGAATATTAAAATGTTGTTTGCAAAAATGTCAAAAGCTATTTCTTGAACTAATAGCCTAAAAGTGCTAAAGCAAAATTTATGAAATTATCTAAAGATTCTAGCATTTTTTCCAATGGAATTGATAATTAGAATTAAGTGCCTTAGTTATCCTGTTCATTGCATGTAGAGGATTAGGAACCTGTAGAATGGAATTTACAGAAATCAGCATGCCGTGAGTAGTACACTTATGTCATTGGGTCTCAAATGAGAGAAAGCAGAGGAGCATCTGGTATTTAAATCCTACTAGTATATGTGTGATGCAGTACAAAGAAGCTTAGCATTGTTAATATTTAGGTTCCGCTCATGCCCAAAAGTCAGAAGTTATGCTTTGAGGGACTGAAAACTCAATATGATGGGATTAGGTGCCAACTGAGTAGCTGTCTGCCAAACACTGGGTTGGAGTCTAGCTCTAGAAGCACCAGTGCATTTTAGCTCAGGGTAGAAATGACAGTTGATACAAAGGAGGAAAGATTCTAAGTAAATAATTTTGAAGTGAAGAGGAAAGAGAATTTAAACGTACCAATCTAAATATTGAGGCTTTTACTTAAATTTCCAACTTAAAAAAATTTCAAAATTTCCATTTTTTTTTCATTTATTGCAAATTCAGTAATTAATGCTGGTTTTTTTCTTTTCCAGAAATGAAAAATCCTGAAGACAGTATCTTGTCCTATTCAGTCTACCCTGCATTTTGCAAACCGCAGATTATATACTGACCTCTGTTCCTCTTCATCAGTACTTCTAAAGGCTAATGTCTCCAAATGGAGAAACTGATTGGCCTACAGTAAACTATTTGGCACTGTTGGCTGACTGCTGACTTGTGAGCATCAGTGCTCCTTTGCATTACACAGCAGCATCAAGTAATAAACTATTTACAGTATGCTCTTTTCTATCTCCTTGTGCTGTTTTAGCTGGGATAGAGTTAATTTTTTTCATGGTAGCTACTATGGGGCTATGTTTTGGATTTGTGCTAAAAACAGTGTTGATAGCATAGGGATGTTTTAGTTGTTGCTGAGCAGGGCTTACACAGAGTCAAGGCCTTTTCTGCTCCTCACACCACCCCACCAGTGAGCAGGCTGGGGGTGCACAAGGATTTGAGAGAGGGTACAGGTGGGACATCTGAGCCCAACTGGCCAAAGGGATATTCCACACCATATGACATCATGCTCAGCATATGAAGCTGGGGGAAGAAGGAAGGGGTGGATGTGGAGCAATGGTGTTTGTCTTCCCAAGTAACCGCTATGTGTGATGGAACCTGGCTTTCTGGGAGACAGCTGAACACCTGCCTGCTGATGGGAAATGGTGAACAAATCCCTTGTTTTGCTTTGATTGTGTGTGTGGCTTTTGCTTTATTTATTAAACTGTCTTTATCTTGACCCGTGAGTTATCTCACTTTCACCTTTCTTATTCTCTCCCCGGTCCCATGACAGGGAAATAAGTGAGTGGCTCCATGGTGCTTAGTTATGGTGCTGGAATTAAGTCATGACACCCCTAAAGGCTGTTTCCTTTAAAAGGTGAAAAAAATTATCTTTCTCTTTCCAGCATTTTTCATCTTATATGTGTGTTGTTGCTTAAGTACTGTTCTGTACCTAAGTTGCCACTTCACCAAGAATCATTGGTAATGGATGAGCTTTTTTAACTTTTTCTGATAATGTTCAGACTTGAAGTTTATTCTGTTTTCACAGCATACTCCAGCAACAGGTCTTATAAGCAAGACAGTATCAAATTCAATTAAAGAACAATTTGAGAAACTTCTTTGAGTTCAGCTAGATGAACAAGGCCCAGAATTTGTCATTAACCTATGATGTCCTATAGAAAATATTACTTTGGATATACTACATGTTTATTATATGAATGACTTTTCAAAGTTGATTTGGGTTAGGCTAGACATGTATGTAGAGCTATATGGAGAAGAAAAGCTGATTAACTGCTACATTCATTATCTAGCAAGGACTATTTTCTGCTTTTGGACATGACAAGAGAGTTGTAAGTATCTTCACCAAATAAGGAGGTTCTAGCCTACATTTCTGTAGAATGAAATCATTTCAGGGGATTTAGTTTTCAGTCAGAACTGACTCTGTTCTTTCACAGAATTTATTTTCATTCTTGTTGGTCCAAACACAAGGTCACATGAAGGTTGTCCATGTAGATTTCAGAAACACTCTTCAAATATATTTATTGGTTCAGTTTTCCCTTCTAAAGATAAAACAGCAGGCAGCAAAAGCTATCAAATGTATGTATATATATATATATGTATACACATATATTTATATAGCTAAACCAGAAAATTTTATTTCTCAGTGCTTTGCTTTAATTTTTAATTAATTCTCGATTCTAAGCTTTGTTCTGAAGCTATTCCTGCATGGAACTGTCCCAAGCAGAAACATGGAAACTCCATAAATCTTTTCTTCCTCATTTTTTTTAAACTGAAAATATAAAAAAATGTTCAGCAAAAAGAGCTAAGGAAAAACTAGTTGCCCTTTCTTACTAGTAGGAGTCTTTGTCTAGCACAGCTTTGATAAGTACTCATACTTTTTATAAATCTAACTTTACAAAGAAAAATAATAATTATAGCAAGATGGTTTATATTTAACCTTTGTCTAGTGCATAGAACAGAACCAGATGAGAAAAATAAAACTATGTGTACATTAAACATGTTGTATTTGCTGTACTGTTGTCTTTTTCTCATTACCAAAGTTAATTATTGTTCAATTAACATAATCTTGTAGGTCATTACTAAATACATGAATTACACTTGTTTTCATATTGAGTCCTTGTATCAACACAATCATTGCTGTGAGTTTGTCTGATACGAAAAAAATGTACTCCTTTATTCTATACTGCTAGCAAGATGGTATCTTCTTGCTGTTTGCATGAATTGTCTGTGCTATATAGTTACATAAGTTTTGTTCAAATATGCTGCATTGCCTTTACCCACTGAGACTGTGTGTCAGTAGAGACATATCAACTTAGGTTGGTCTTCTCTGCTTGACAAACCTCTGCTAGGTTTTGTTCCTCACATACTTGCTTCCTGCCAGTAGGAAATAAAATTCTTTTAAAATACCAGCAACAGACAAGTTTTTCGGTGTTCTCTTTACTCTGTTAGCAGTTCTGACAGATTTGAACTTTAGATACCTGTTGTTTAAATAATTTCATCATATACAGTCCTCATCTATTTCAGACAAGCATGCTATACCAACACTTTCATACAGAAGCCCAAACCCTTGCTATTCCTTCCAAAAACCTCTTGCAAATGCTTTTAATAGGCAGAAACAGTCCTTTAGTTGACAGTCTAAATGTACTTATGAGCATTTTGTCACTATTTGGTCTTCTGTCCGCAAAAATTATGCTCTTCCAGAAACCTCTTCTAATAGGGATCCTTCATTTCCTTGATCATTTTAGTAGGCCTCTCCTGCACCTTTTCCAGTTTCTGTCTTAAAGCTACTGTCTAGACTGTTATGAATATATTAAGTTAATCTTAATTCTATGCATTTCAGGCTTGATGCTAACATTGATGTAAGTGTACTATTTTGAAAATAAAAGATGCATAATACATTAGCATCTAAGTGCAAGTAAGAAGGAAATGTCAGAATCAAATATGAAAAGAAAATTCAATGAGAGTTTATTAGAGACAATTGTTATTTTTAACTGAGTCTGGGATTCTTACAGGAAGAACTGTGGTAAGCAAGAATACCCTGCAGGGAACCCCTGTACTCACTCATAAAAACAGAATTCAGTAGGAAGTGAACTGGACAAAAAGAAGGGATAAAGGGTGTATTAAAAGGAGTTGCTTCCAATCTTAGTCACTCTCTCTCAGTTTTCACATCAATAATTTTTTCAACTTTTCAACTTTCTCCTTATTTTCATGCAAACATTTGTTACCCTTAACTTTCTGGAAAGTTGTAACAGGGAATGTATGACTATACAAACAAACAAAAAGCTTTCAAATTGTGCCTCAGAGCCAGTCGGAGTTGTGAGATCGTAGTGATCAGTTTAGAGGTGCATGTTTTCCTTCTAGCTAGGGAAATAATAACATCCCCATTATGCAAATCAATGACCTAGAACCACTCAGAACACACAACAATGGATGGCTGAGAGGAATCCCATCATTATGGATCAGCAACTGCACAGGCTACCTGAAGTCTGATTGGGTGAGCTAATTCTAAGTTAATTCCTAAAAAACTCCATTAATATTCAATATAAACATGAAATTTAGTATTATTGAATCCACTCTACAATAAATCTGTCTTGGATTTTCAGCCTTCTATGTAAAGTTTGAAAAGAGTAATTCCCTTGTAAGAGAGCTCTTTCCAACTTAATATCAATACTAGTATCTGTTTTGAGTTTTCAGAGAGTGCATGAATGGTCTATCAACTTGAACAGCAAAATGAAGACCTGGAGTAAAATTTTACCTATTTCATCATGTGCAGAAGTAAAAGATCAACACACTATTGCCTCAGCACTGTTTGGCTGTGACTGCAAATATGTCTTTAAACTTGGCTGTAATTTGTTTGGCATTCCCAACACTGGCCAGCAACACCACTTTCAGACTGATTTGGGCACTGGGCTGTTTAAAAAATACATGTGAGCCTTACTGCTCAAATACTTGTTAAGTTATCAAAAAGAAGTACTTGCACTGATACTGAGAAGGAATCAAATAATTCACCATTTTAAAGTAAGGACAAGTGATGGTGGAATGATTTTCAGAAACTTTGAACTGTGAATGTCACTTCAGAAGAAAATATGGTGGACTAGTATTCAAAAAATGAATATGCCATACAGTATTTAAAATGCAGATGTGTTCCAAGAAGGTCATATAGGCAGAAATCACAAGCAAAAAAAGAAAACCCACACAAACCCCAACCCAGCCAAACAAAGAAGCACATCCAACAAAAACCCAACTCAAGCAATAAACCTCACAAAGTCTCCCCAGACCAAACAAAAAACAACCAACAAAACCAACCAACCAAAACCAAACTAACCACCAAACAAAACACAGAAAACCAAGACACCCCTCCTCCCCCCCCCCCCCCACCCAATCAAAAATTAATGTGTTAGGGCCTTTACATAAAACTCAGGGGATACTCTGGTCCACACAAAAAGTCATGCAACGTGACTCCACCCACAGCTATGTTAGCTTTCCTTCATTATATTACAAATAAAATATAAAACCTGTATTGAATAAAATTATGGTTATTTATGGTTATTTTGGTGGAGGTGTTTGGGTTTTGTTTGTTTGGTTTTGTATGGTTGGTTGGTTTGGGTTTTGTTGTTTTTTAAGTCAGCCAGATCCACTGTTTTTTGACTTGACTTTCTTTAAGTTGAAAAGAGAAAATCAAACACAAAAAATGTTAAAAGTCTGGCAGACCCTGTGCTTAGCAGACTGGCTCACATAACAGTTATAGAATATGTTGGCTGGGTTCCCTTGTCTGATGAAGCACTCTAGTACAGAGACAATAAAAAATGAAATTAGCCTACATTGTGATTTCAAAAGGCGGACTTTCATCATATAAGGAGAATGTATGTTTTCACTGTCTAGCTCAGGGACGTCAAACTAATTTTCACTGGGGGCCATCAGCCTGGCAGTTGCCTTCAAAGGCCCGAAGGTAAACTTAGGACTGTATAAATGTAACTACTGTATAAATGTAACTACTCCTTCATTTATTTCCTCTCAATAGCAAAGTAAGAGGAAAAGTAGATATATGGGGGATGGCTGCAGGGGCAGGGCAGGGGATCCTGTGCACACACAAGCTCCACCACAACCATGAAGCAGATCTGTTTGCACTCTTATTTCACCAGAAGCCTGTCAGTGTTCTGCGCATCCTCAGTGAGTTCCTATCTTTCCAAGCATACCTTCATCGTACTGGAGAACGTCTTACTTACTCAGACTTTCTGGTTTATGTGCTTAATAAAAGTTCCCAGAATTTAAAGCAGATGTTCTAGTTTTGTTTGCTCGGTTTTTACTTTTTCTTCCTGTTTTTCAAAGCCTCTTTAGCCAGACTGCTCTTCAGAGAAATTTTATCTTTCTACACAAGTTATTTCTGAATACATTCTCAATGGGAAGGAGTGAAAGGTAGCAAGGCAGTGTAACTGCACACTGTTTATCCTTTGCCTCTACAATGGAAGGAAGGGCATTTCCTTGCTCTTAGGTCAGACTTAACCACTAGTTCACTCTCATTCTTCTAGTTATGACCCAGGGGGAGCTGTTTTAAATTTTATTTTAATGTGAAACAGGATAGAGTCAAATGCCTCTGTAAATGTAAGACTGGAGTTAAAACTTCAAAGACAGAATATAAACACCTGGCAAAATGAAAGTAAGCCCCACAAATCTGCCAAATTTAAGAAATATATTGTCAAGCAGTTGGTAATTAAGATATTTAAATACAGGACCCATTTACCTCACTAGGAACTGTAATTCTAACTCAGTCAGCCAGGGCAATGTGTCCCACAAGATTTGTTTGGAATCTCTTTTTCCCTACTCTTTTGCATGGTCTTCGGGGAGGCAGAACAGATACCCACCTATCAGTAAAATGTAAAATATAGAACTGCATTCTTAAAATCTCACTCTTACTATATAAATTTTCCTGCAATGGAACTCAATGTCTCAGGAAGTAATTGTCTCTGAGACTGGGGAAAAAAAAAAAAAAAAAAAATCAAGTATCTGTAATTTTGGGGGTTTTGAAAAAAAAGTCACAAAAGAGCTAGTATTAGTATTCTCAAAACATCATGTTGCTATGTCTCTATGAAATTTGATAGTCTACACAGGGTGAGAAGAAATACTAAAAATAAAAATTAAAAGCAAAATGCAGTTCAACTCTATGTAATCAACAAGATAATTTTGACCCAAGCAGTCACCAGACTTTTTATGGTATACTTCAACCTACAAAGATCAAGGGCTCATTCCATTTATAATATCCATGAAGTGAAGGTAGTGTTTTAGGTGTGTCATGGTTTAACTTGAGCTAGCAATGTAACCATGATAGCTGCTCACTCAGCTCCCTCCTCATCCCCCAAATAGGGCAGAGAAACAAAAGGGAAAGGAGAAACTTCCACTGAGATAAACACAGTCTAATAAAATAAAAACTACTAATACACTACTAGTAAATATATATATAATAGAAATTGAATATAAAATAAAAGATATTCAAGGTAATTGCTCACAAACTCCATCCACAGCAGTCAGTCCCAGGAAGCACCATGTGGTCTCAAACAGCTGATCCCAAAGAGAGAAAAAAGGGGAAAAGGCAGAAAGGCTCAGACTAAATGTCCTGAACAGAACTTCTCCAGCTCCAACCAAAAGAGCAAATAAGGCCAAGAAGCAAGAGAGTGACCAGAAGATCCTGATTCTCCTTAAATATGAAGCATGATGCTAATGGGATGGAATACTCTTATTGATCAGCCTGAATGTTAGTCAAACTCTGCCCCATCCATGCCCCTCTTCCTCAATGCCTTACACCTGTGGGCAGAGCACTCAAGTGTCCTTGGCTCTCAGATCAGAGCAATTGAAAACATTAGTTCTGTGCTGGGGTGTTATCTTTTTGTTCTCAAACTAAGTCCAAATAACAACCATAATAGCTATGAAGAAGAAAGGTTTCTAACTGCATGAAGAAAATTGGCTCAACAAGCCCAAGTGCCGGGTCCTGCACCTGGATAAAACCAACTTCATGAAACACCACAGCCTTGGGGAAGAGTGGCTGGAAAGCTGACTGGAGGAAAAGGATCTGGGGGTGTTGGTCAACAGCCAGCTGAACATGAGCCAGCAGTGTGTCCAGGTGGCCAAAAACACCAACAGCATCCTGGCTTGTATCAGGAATAGTGTGACCACCTGGACTAGCAAAATGATTGTGCCACTGTACTCAGCACTTGTGAGGTCCCACCTTGAATACTGTGTTCAGTTTTGGGCTCCTCACTACAAGAAAGGCGTTGAGGTGCTGGAGAGAGTTCAGAGAAGGGCAGTGAATCTGGTGGGGGGTCTGGAGCACAAGTCTGATGAGGAGCGCCTGAGGGAACTGGAGCTGTCTAGCCTGGAGAAAAGGAGGCTGAGGGGAGACCTCACTGTCTACAACTACCTGGAAGACGTTGTAGTGATGTGGGTATTGGTCTCTTCTCCTAGGTAAGAAGCAATAGGATGAGAGGAAACAACCACAAGTTGCACCATGGGAGGTTTAGATTGGATAGCAGGAAAAATTTCCTGACAGAAGGGGTTGTCAAGCATTGCAACAGACTGCTGATGGAAGTGGTTGAGTCACCATACCTGGAGGTGTTTAAAAGAAGTGTAGATGAGTTTCTTAGGGTGATGTTTTAGTGGTGGATTGACAGTATTAAATTACTGGTTGGACCTGATGATCTTAAGGATCTTTCCCAAACATAATGATTCTATGATTCTACTTAATTATCTTTGAAAAATTTAAATTTTAAAATCTTATAATGCATGAATTATGTTACTAAAACTTACCATATTGGCATAAGAGTATGAGGTTGCTTTTCATGCATTGATTTTTTTTTAATATCTCTTCCTGCTTTACTTTTATTTTGCTTGATTTACTTAAAATCTCATTTTCTGTTATGTTTTCACTATCTTTCCTAAGCTCTAGAGTTTCAACAGTTTCACTGTAAAGAGAAAGACAATAAAGGAATAACTATGTTTATTATTTGGAATAAGAAGCATGACTTAATTACCTACACCATTCCCTTAAATCTGTATATTATCAGTATTTTGTGTGTAAATTAATTAGTAATATTTTTTTCATCTGCATTATGTTCAGCAAAAATAAATAGTGGCCATAACTGTTTGCAAATGAAATCCACCTGCTTTAGTCTTGGTTACTCCATGGTTTTGTACCAGTAGCAAGCCCATAAGTGTATTCTTCTGAGTACATATACAAAATTGCTGGATTACTTTTTAAAAAAAAACCAGAATATGCAAAGACTTTATTTTTCTTTGGAGTAGGTTGCCAGAGACTGAATGCATGTGCAAGCTGCCTTAGGCTGAGAAAAAATGTGATGCATACATTTTCCATGTTAAAAAATACAGAAGGGAAGGTTATCTCCATAGAAACTCAATTACAGTTATTCCCAGTCTTCTTCTGTACAATTTAAGGACTGATTCTCACCAATTAGCAGATATCTTGTTTTCTTGTGCAGATATTGTGAAAGTGTTTGAGCTTTTGTTGTTGTTGTTGGTTGGTTGGTTTTGGGTGGGTTTTATTTTTTGGTGTTTGTTTTTTTTTTTTTTTTTTTTTACTTATGTCCCATATCGTTTTTTTCTCCGCAAACTGACTTTTCTTCTCTGTGTAATAAGTAGACAGGACACAAAACATAACTCATGCAAGGTGATATAATGGATCATATTTCCCTAAATATTCCTTAATGGCATCCCAGTACCATAAAAATATAATTTTCTCTCGTTCATATATGGTGGCGTGACAACTGTGGTAGGAGCTGATGCTTAGCAATTTATTTTTTGAGGCATCTGAACACGTTGTCCAGTTTGACTTTGGTTGACTCAATACTCAAGGCAAACCTTGAAGTAGTGTTTGGAAAATGACAGGTACTGCAATTTTGAATAGTTCCAATTTGTCCCTTTTTTTTAGAATAAATTCTAATTAGTTTATTTTAAATTAAGCCCTATGACACAGTTTAGATTCAATATGTTTAAAAACAATTCTTATGAAGATTTGGCAGCTTTTGGAAATTGCTTCCTCTTGCACACAAAGTAAGTACACTTTGTTATTTCCACAGATAAGGATCCTATGTATAAAAATTGAATTATTTGTAATTTTCATCTGTTTCACTATTTGCTCCTCTGTGACCCAGACTGAAAAAACATGCATTATCAAGCTTGGATAAAGATATTTGAAAACCTATCTTCTCTCAGGATCCTATCTTCTTCATAGGGTGTTGAAGCCCTTTTATCTTCTGGTTCCAATTTTATCTCTAACACTTATTTGGTTTTCATAAAAAAGCTTTGCTTGTTTTGGTAACTACATAATATTTGCATTTTTTTCTTCTCAAGTTCTGATTCTTTGTTGCCTATTCTCTCAGAATTCACTGAATACTCTTGAATCAAAGCTGAGAGTTTTCTAGGAACTGATTTACTCATCCCTACTTCTGAACAGGCTTTTTGGATTATATTATTTTTCTAGGACAGATGTTCCAAATGTACCTCTTTTGTAGAGCTGCCTTCACTGGAGTATTTGAGATATACCAGGATGGTATAGAAAGTCTAGGTACCCCTGATTTTTCCTGATATCTCTGCATTCTTTTACTGAAATGGCACAGCAGACAAGTTACTCAACTGGAAAACGTTTGTTTTGTCTTTGTTTTGTTGATATTCTTAATAAATTCTTAATCAATAATGTTTTCTCACCTCTGCCACTAAACTTTTCCATCATATCCACATCATGTTAGGGAAAAAAAAATAGCAAACAGAAACCCTAGCTGGACCGGACTATAAAGGCAAGTGTAGTCTGTAACTCAGCACTTGAAAACTCCACTATAATTTGTCATTATCAACACATCATGCATATGTTGTCAGCATGTCAAGTATCAAGCATACGATAATCTGCTTATATTTCTGATTCTTTAGTGCAAGTCCTTGTTACTTTCCATGTGGGCTATGCAGGACCCATTGCTGCCAGTAAATAACAGGTCAAATGCTCTTTATTTTCCAACCTCAACAGGATCACAGCAATGAGAAGATGCCCATGGGTACAAATCTTCAAACTCAGTACTGAGTGTGCTGGAGTGCCGGAGACCTGATAGTCCACACAGCCAGAAGCAATTACTCAAATACGAGAATAAAGAAAACAGAGTTGTAATTACCATTCATTGGTTTAGAAATGTCATGCCAGCCGCATTTCAGACGTTGTATGATATCAATACTAATCAGCATATATTAGCAGCCAGACATGTTCACAACTGTTCTAACAGCTGAGTGCCTCCAAGCTAAATTGATTTCATCCCTTAGACACCCATTAACACCTTTTCTTCCCATTTAGATAATAGAACAGAGTTGTTCAGGAGTGTTTATGAAATGACATTCATTTGATTGATAAGTGACCTTGACTGAATGAGAATATATGCTTGCTGGAATTTAAAGGATCAGCTTCCTTTCTAATAACCTTGTCAGAGTTACAGGCCTCCAAATCCTTACAGAATTTATAGGTGCACAATCAGTAAATATTGATACATATATATATATATTTTTTTTTTTTCCCGTGAGAAGTGTGTTTGGGACAATTAATTTTCAAATAAAATCTTACATATGCATACTAATATTCTAATCATAGAAAGTGCTGAGGAAATCTTAGAATTATGGTCTGGTTTAAAAAATAAATCAGTCTTTAATTTTTTTTTTTTTTTTTGGTAGCTTAACCTGTTTTGAAAACCTCACTGGCTCTGGTGGACTATTCTTACTAAGTCAAACAAAATATTGAAGCTTCATATATTGATAATTCTATAGAGCATATAACCTAGTTATGATTAATTAAGAATATTGGAAAACTCTGATATGATGCCAGAAAAAAAACCCCTCGGTTTAATATAGGAAGGTTTTCCAGAACTTCATTATGAGAGTTTTTCAATAATAGATTAAAGACTAAATAATTAAAATGTCATTTGACTGAAATCAGACCATTCTCTTTGTATTTCAGCATTACATCCTGTAACAAGCAAGACTGTCTTTTCAGCTCCAAATATAGAGGCAATCGTTCCTTTTTTGTATATTACTTCAAGGAAAATGTCAGACAGAATTTAAAAGTAAATGACAAATATTGACTTGAATATTTATCTTAGAGTTTAAATAAAAAGCTTGGGTTTGCATTTTCAGGGATGACTGAATACACTTACAATAAGGTTATTTGGGGGAAGTTACTGTTACTGTTCTGTTTCTGTGGCTGGGCCAGCAGGCACTCAGGTGTCCTTGAGATGAGTCTAGATACAAGCAGCCTGTGGGCCAGCTCTGGTTCACCAGTCACTACTTGGACTGTGTCAATTAGTTGCTCTGTTGCAATTAACCATTTTACAGCCCTTCCTGATAAAGCTGTTGAACCTTTTTGTTTGTTTGTTTGGGTTTTTTTTGTTTTGCTTTGTTTTGTTTTTTGTTTTTTTGGTTTTTTGTTTGTTTGTTTGTTTTTTAATATCTATATATATTAAAAAAAAATGCTAACTGAAATGGAAATTTTCCAGTTGCAAGAGCTCCCAAATGCAAGTACATCATATATAGCTGGAAAGCCTCAGCAGACAAGACAATGGGAAGCCCACACTGGCATATTCCGCAAAACTGGCAGATGTTGATCTTCGCTGGAGGCTACAGAGATCAAATTCATTAATTGCCTGATTTTGAACAGGCACTTGAATGGATGACTTCACAAGACAGCACGCCCAACAGAGAAACAGTTTTTTCTCCTTTAAAATTTTTAAATTTAAGGGGCTGATTTATAAATGTTTTTGCCCTAAATATGCCAGTAACTGTTACAAGCTATTTCCATTGTACAGAACAGCTGCTTACACTCAATCTTGTCTAAGTGAGAAACAAATGGAAGCAAGGCCATTCCAGACTCAGTTCACAGTTATTTGCATAGGTTAATTTCAGGGTTTTTTCTGAGCATATTTTGTCTGTTCCACTACTATAACTCTTTCTGTGTTATTCCTTTTTCTCTCTGCTGCTGGAAGTAAAAAGATCAGTCAAGTGTGATCCTCGTGATGTGGGGATCAGACAACTGTGCCCTTTCTCAGGATATTCTTTACACTCATCAAGGATCTCATATAGCTCACAGCTCAGCAACCACAGTATGTAGCATACTTTTCCTCTCTTCACGGCAAACAATGCTCTGTAACCTACATTTCAATAGCAAGCTAAATTATTAAAAGTGAACAGCTGCCTTTGGGGCCATGGTAGCAGGACATCCTGAGCCTGGGGTCTGCTGGAATGCTCAGCACTATCTGCATCACAGTGCCACAGGTTTTCCTGCATCAGGGTTTTCACACACCAGGTGCGGGGAGAGATTCCATAGCAACACACTGCAGAAACAGGAGATGCCAACACTATTGTTATGGGCTGTGAGTAAGATGCCAGATACACCTTATGGTCATGGAATAAAACTTTTGAATAAAATACACAGAGTTGTTAGAAGGGCACCAGCATTCTTTTTCATAATCAGAACAACTGGCAATACTCCAGGCTTTTATCTAGGTGCTTGGGTCAAAAGTGTAGAAATTATTTGAATATAATGCAAAATAAACATAACAGTGGATATTACACTGACTGTAATAATATTTTTACATATTATACATTGTTTTTTTTCGTATTAATTTTGAACTGGCATGGTATAAAATAGACATGGGGTGTTGTCATTGAGTTTAAATCTGGCCTTTTGTTGGGGTTTGCAGAAGTTTCATTAAACTCTTAACAATTGATTCTTACATTTATGCTTTCACTTTTATTAGTACAGGAATGGACTTCTTTAGAGCACTAGCAGGAAAGAGAGATGGAAAACTAAACTATAATGTGATAAATTGGAACAGAATACATGTAGAATAGTTTGTTCACATGCATTATTGGTAGATAAAATTATTTCTGTTCATTAAGCCTTCAGGCTGATTTTCAGTTGCCAGAAGAATACACCCATTTAATTTAGGGTGTTGGGAAGTTAAAAAAGGTGAAGGTTAGATGTCTGATTTGTTTTTATCAGATGTTTAAAGTTACTGAATGATAATTGGGTAACAATTGGATCACCATGATAGCCAATGTAGGATGTAAACATTCAGAATGCCCTGCTTACTCCCACCGTGAACAATGCAGATTGGTTGCCCAGTTAAAAGAATTGACATCTGTATCAAATCCAACAACAGCAGGCATCATTTTTATATTTTTGCCCGCACTGATGTTGTAGCATGTCACAGCAGATCTATGAGCAAAGCTTTCAAATTGAAGGTATTGTGAGAGAAGACTGCTGTTGTCTTGAAAAATTAATCACTGTATTATCCTGAATGAGGTTTGATATGAGGAAAAGCCAATAGATCCTATAAACTCAATTTCAGCATCAGAGCCCCTGCTATGATTGAAATTCCATAGGCTGCACATATTTCGCTATAAGGTCTCCTTCCTGAAAATAAAGGTCTACAGTCAGCAGTGATATGATTCTGCTTTTGACTTAGCTGCTCCTCATTTCTTAACTCTAACCCAGCCAAAACCAGTACACTGACTCAGCCCCACTTCTGCCCCGCAGAATCCCTCTCCATCGACATCCGTATTTTTGCCAGCACAACTACTTGTGCGAACATTCTGTGGATAAAAACAGGGAACTAATCTGACCAAAACCTTGGGAAAATAGAGATTTTGGGATTCAGATTAGTGCCTGTACATGGTGTCCTACTTCCCCAGCTAGCTGTGTTTACACAATTGATGGATTCACACAGGGTGGAGACAAAGGAATAAGCACCATGAAAACACACAGCTTACAGGAGGACACACGCTTTTAATCTACCACTGATTAATAAATGAAGATTTGAACTTGCACTTAATTTTCTGTAGTCCTGACAACTTCTCAGAATATTTGGGGGTGGAGGGAAATGAAAAAATTGCCCTGAGTTCATTTGCACTTGAAATTATTCTTATCCCAGCTTCACCTGCACCAAATTTTCAAATGAAAAGTAATAAAAGGAAGACTCATCACAGTTTTTTGGGGGGTTGCTCTGTTATTTTTTTTTCCTGAATAATTTGGGTTTGCATTTTCTATGTAAATATAAATGTCACAGCAGACGTCTCTTCAGTCAGACTGAAGGTCCACTAGATCAATATCCTACCTGAAATAGTTGCAAAAAACAGATTGCTAGTGAAGAGCATAAATACATAGTAACAGATTTAAAAGTTAACACTCATTGAAGAACAGTCTTAACTTTCTTTTGCCAGCCTTATTAGACTCCGTTGGATTTTCCAAAGTGTTTCATCCTCAGCATCAGAGAGAAAAAGAAAAGAGATATTTGCCAAGAACCCAGTTATTCTAGACCTGTACTGCAATACGTTGCTGCACCACAGTAGTAAGAACCTTCCTTCATACTGCATGCTGATTCGCCTGTGACAGAGATTAAAAAAAAAAAGAAGTAGGAGGAGTGAATTGGTACCTGACAGAAACTTCACGTGGCTTTGGGGGAGGCTCATTTGCCTGTGCTTGTTGAGACTGAAGAGCTGGACCTGGCAAAGGCCAAAGACAAGAGGGTACAGTTGCTAATTTGACCAAACACCACAACCAAAACTAAGGCACACAGCTCAGAAAGCAATTGAAAAGTGTGCTCCTAACTTGCCCAGGAAGAAGAACAAGCAACGCAGAGAGTATGGTTAATCCTTACCTAGTAAAGAAAGAACTTAGGGAGTTTTTGCAAGGCAGGACACAGATATGCTGATGTGGCAGTTTGGCAAGGAGGATGACATGACTTATGTAAGATAAATTTACTACACATTGTAACCTCACAGTTTTTATAAGCTGTCTTAGAAAGGAATAAATTCTAGACTTTAGAAAAACTCTTTTGCAATAATGAAAGGTGGAAGAAAAGGAGTAATTTTAAAGTACTGTAGCTGCCCTGAAGGGCAGAAGTGACTAAGAAGTCATACTATAATTAAAATACCCTGTTCTCCCTGTTTCTAGTAAAATAACAATAGTGTCAGTTCTTTATATTATCTTATTGTCAGCTCTGGAAAGGCTATGTCTGTGTTCCTGTGTCAAACATACTGAAGGATCATGCTCTGGAGGAAGCTGGGTCATCTCACTAGTCGAAAAATGATATTTGGAAATTAACATGGCCCAAACAAACAGTTATTTAGAAATATTGCCCATCTCAAAGCCTTTCCAGGCCTATAGAGGATCACAATACTGAGCAGATAGAAAGGAGTGGCTGGAAGTGAAAGACACTATGCAGAGCAGTGATGATAGTAAAGAATACAGGGACCATTGCATTAATGACTGATTTTCTTTTTAGACAGTTTCTGTGATCTGCAAGGACTCACTGGCTACACAAAGTGACAGACAATCAACAAAACTCTCCAGTAAGATGGATTTCTAATTTTTTTCTTAAAGTTCTCATGGACTGCAAGTGTAACCTTTTTGGGGTTGGGGATATATTGTGCATGGGAAGACCATGTTAAAGAATTTTGTATGGAATGTTCACAGAATCACAGAATGTTAGGGATTGGAAGGGACCTCAGAAGATCATCTAGTTCAATCTCACCGCTGGAGCAGGAACACCTAGATGAGGTTACACAGCAATGTGTGCAGGCACGTTTTGAATGTCTCCAGAGAAGAAGTTCAACTTCTAATTAACGGAGAAGAAAATGTTCCCTGAAAAATCTTTACATTTCTAGGCATATCACTGCAACAGTAATTAACAGAAGCCCCCAAAATGTATTCAGGCCCTTCCCTCCATTTCTTTCTTCAAATGAAAACTGCACAGCAAATGTAAGCAAAGTAATCTACAGTCAAGTAAGTCTCAGGTAGCCACGGTCCTTCGCCTTTAGTTCTCTCTCTTCTGGGACAAAATGAAGAGGTAGCCAGAAAATACTATTAATCCCTTCCAGCTCAAATTTCTCAGGTCTTTTTAGGAATCGCCTGATCCCTCTTTCTTGGGTCCAATAACTGAATACATTTAGAAAATGGGCAAATCCATGTTGCTCATGATGCCTGTGTTCCCACCTTTGTGGCCTGGTGTTAGACAGGGTCTATTCATAAGCCTCATACAAAAACAGTTCAGCGTCTTCATCAGCTCTTCATCAGTTCAAAAGGAGCCTTCATATTTACAGCTCTTTGAGTACCTGCTCCAACTTTTCTTTAATGCACTAAAGGGAGTGAATGTCTTTGCTTAGAATAGACAGTTAAAGACTCTCCTGATAGATTGGCATATATCTCAAGAACTACAAACCAGATACTTTTCTGATAAGCATATTTTCCTAGAATAAAAACTGTTGAAAAGTAATTTAATTCTTCCTGTTATACCTAAGCAAATTGGGATAGCTGTATTTTGTCTCTATTTTAGACAAAAGAGGAGCTCAGTCTCTAAATGTACTCATCCTTCCTTTGAAATTGTCAACCAGTGTATCAGTTGTGTTTAATTTTAACATTAAAGAGTTCTGTTGATAGTGGGAAATGCACTTAAGATAAATTAAGCATCCCTGAGATGGAAAACACTCAGAACTCTGAAATGTGATTAAACAGCTGTGGTCATCTATGATTTTACCAGGTTGCAGTTAACTGTCACCAAATCTCTGGTAAAAGTCACTTTTGTGTGACTTCACAGTCAGCTGTTCACAAGTCAGGACCACAATACAGCCCACCTTCATCAGACAGACTTTCCATCTGGCTTATAGAATAACTGAAGCTCAAAAACTTGTTTTCTGACTGCTACTGGACGTAATCTTTAGCACAAGACCAGTTAGACAGGTGGGGAAATAGCATTTTAAAACATTGCAATAAGGCTTGCCAGAACTCAATTTGCAGAAAATAAAACACCTATCTTTAACAGTTAATGAATTTGTGTTTCAGGGACAATGTTTTCCTCTTCATAGACCTTTACTGAAACAATCCTTGAAGAAGCAAGAGACCTCCATTTTCCTAGCCCACTGGCAATTTGCTTTTAGATGTCTTCAGAGTAATCCATGGAAACTTCCATAAAATTAGTAAGAACATTTCTCAGTTATGACCAGCTTGATGATCTTGGCAGTTTTCAATACCACTGACCAAAAAGTGATACTGAGATATTGAAACTGATCCTGTCTTTCATTTCTGTTCATAACTAGAAATACAGCTACACCTGTGTACAAATGCTTTTAGAAAGCAAGAGAACATGCATCTGCTTGGAAACATGTAAGACTGGAAAGATGTAAGATTCTGGACAGACTTGTTGGCTGTTCTGTCCTTAAACTTGTGGATAGATTACTTATGCCTTCATTTGAATGTGTTATGTTAATTGGCCTAAATTGAAGCCATTCCTGGTTTTTAGTAACTTAAATGATAGAGCAGCTGATGAAATATCCTTCCAAGTGGGTACAAAGGATGCAGCAACCCTTTTGTAGTCAACTCGTCTCACTAAGCAAATCTTGGCAAAGAGGTAATCCAAGTAATCTAATAGGTGTGAAAAAACCTGTAGGCTTGCAAAGGACACCTATTTTAAATGGCTTTTGAAAAATCCAACTATTTTCTTTTGCATTTGTTACATGTTGATGACAGACCCATATAGCCAGTAAGAGAATTATTTGCTAAAGGCTGATGTTGTACTGTAGGTCTTATGTCACCGTTTAAAGCAGGGCAACAACAAACAGAGTGACAGACACTCTCTATGACACCCACAGTCCCCACAGAAGAGAAAGGGAGAGAGACTTATGGGTCGGAAAATTAAAACAGCTTTACTAATAATACTAAGAGAAATAATGCAATATATACAAAGGTAACGTTGAGTCTCCTGGATGGTCACACAATTGTGTGCTGGTGTCACCCCAGCGGCTGTAGGACAGACACCAGGAAGTCCTGGACTGGACTCCACATTAGACAGGAACTGGATCTAGGAATGCATGGACTGGAATCAGAATCAGGATCACAAGGAGGTCAATAGGCGGGGTCCTCTTCAGATGACAATCATGAACAAAGGGAATGAGACCTGCACGATTCCCCAGCTTTAAACCGTGTATGGTGTGTATGGCATGGAATAGCTCATTGATCAATTTGGGTGACCTGTTCTGTCTGTCCCCTCCCTGCAAGTACATCTCTTTTAAAACCCCTCACTTGTGGGACATGAGGTCTATCAGCGACCTTGGCTGCTATAGCAATAGGTATAAGCAAGGACCTTTTCACACTGCATTCCTACCGTTAGCTCAGTAAAACTCTAAACATCAGCTGTTATCAGCTCTGGAGTGGACACTGTCTGAAAACCATGCAGTCAGCTTCAGAAAGGTGCAGTTCCTTTGAATAAACTTAACTGAAAGGAAGCTTCACTAAAAGAGAACTGGTCCTGTTTTAACTAAAACCATGGCAAACTAAGACAAGCTTAACATTTCAGCTGGTTAATGATGGCGAAGACTTGACATAGAGGTTACAATTTCTTAAACTTTTTTTTAGAAATTATGTTCACCATTTCTTTTCCTAACAGGTAGCTGTTTGACAGTATGGTAAAATTTTTGACAGAACCAGAGTGAAATCCCAATGTATCCAGCCTGCTTTTATACTGCTTTAGTAAAGAAGGGATATTTTCCCTTAGAATTGAATTGAATAAAAAGATGTTTTAAATTTTCAAGTATCATAGATCTTATTACTTGTTAAACCAGTATAAAAGCTGCCTGAAGACTAATTTGCAGGCTCTGGGTGAGCAAGATGCCTGTGTCAGTAACATTTTAGAAAGATCGACAGCATAAACTATGGGCCCCAAATGCCAGTTATGTTTGAGATCTTTAATTTTAAATACATACAATAGCCAGTTCCCACTGGACAGTGCTTCTCAGCTTTACTAACTTTCAGATTAAGAAAGACTAATTCAAGTTGCTCCTTAAGTTGGATTGCAAAGCAATTAGTGTAATTACAATTGAATAGTGTGCTTTTAATTAATTATTTCGATAAACTTATTATCATGGATCTACGTGAATAAAAGGTGGACAGAAAACCTGGAGATATAATATATACTACTCTTTCTTCATTAGGAGTGTTCTTTTTGAAAGCCTACTGGAAATGCCCTAGTCTTTGAGAGCATCGGCTGTCTCTTCTGTCTGAGGGAGATCCAGACACGCATCTCCCTCATAAGCGTACATATCTTCACCAGCAAAGTATAACACAAACTTGCAGTAATTTTAGTAGCTTTTGCTGCCCCTTTTGCTGTGCTTAAAGCTTGCATCTCTTTTAGGCTGTGACTGTGTTTGTTGTAGGAATAACTTGATCGATCACCACCCCTGAGAGGTTTGGGCCATGGATCTGGAAGGAGCTCTGGCAGTTGGTAGGCAGAGAGCTGGTCAGCACTGAGAAAGCTGAACTATATGAGGAGAATACCCAGAAATCAATGTTAGGTACCCAGTGCATGCTGGCATCAGCAACTGCAACCTTTATTGACATTAAATTTAAATCGTGATAGACTGTAGCTCACCTGGAATTTGGAAGGCTACAGTTTTGGGCTGAAGTGCCTTAGCATGGCAGCCACTAACACCTAGAAAACTATTTGTGAAGTCTGAAGTATATGTTGTGGGACAGACTTCTGGTTTTATGCAAGGGTAATCAAAGATAATATGCAACTATTCAGTTCCAAACTCATATTTCATCACAAATAAACATATCACATTACAAAATAAGGTCTGATACAGAATACTCTGCCCTCATCTCAGATTAAGTTCAAGACTTTATTCGTTAGGATTTTTAAAGTTTTCAAACATAATCTACCAGTAGGAAAGTCCCATAACATATATCACTCAGACTAGTAGCTGAGTTTGTTTTGTGGGTTGTTTTTTTTTGTTGTTGTTGTTGTTGTTTTGTTTGGTTTGGTTTTGTTGGTTGGTTGGTTGGTTGGTTGTGCACGAGGTTGTGCACGAGGTTCTTTTTGTTTGTTTGTGTGGGTTTTTTTGATTGGTTGGCTGATTGGTTTTTTGGATTTTTTTTTTTTCAGTCCTACACACTACATGTTGTTCTGCAATGAGCTGCTTGCCCAGAACTTTAGTGACATTTAGTGAGATATAGCATTTATATGATCTATAAAAGACACTGGTTTGTGCTTTACCAATTAGAAAATAATCCATATGCATCCAAGATAACTTGCTTCCAGGTGCAAATGACTTGAAACAAGTGATGTCAATTTTGTCATATAGTACCTATTCCTTTCTGAACAATCAATATTTTCCAAATAGATTACGACAACAGATTTTCATCTCTTACATGAATCATTCCAACATGTTTCACTAACAGGTGAGCAGTTATAGATTTAGGTACATACTTTACATAGATTCTTCTCAAAGTAGGACTTACTGCCTATTTCTGTCATTAGATAACTAGTCACAGAACCAACAGAATATTTAGGATCCTACTACCTGGCTAAGGAAGTTGATAGAAATTGAGGCTTTATACAGGGATTAGAAGATTCTTTTGGATCTGGGATATCCAGAACTTTGGCAATCTAGTTTTAATATGAGATCATTTTTGGAAAAGAGACTCAGGCTCGCACATGGTGAAATTTTGAAAACTCCGCTCACAGTAAATAAACACGGATAAATTCACATGCAATAACTTCCACCATTTTTTCTTTCCAACAAAGCTTATCAGAAAAGTGAGAAAATAGAGAATGAATGTCTTCAGCATTCAATAATGTACTAAATAGTATTGGTCTTTTCAACAGTCTACCTTGTTTGCTTCAATAACAGAGCCAAAAGAAGTGAGAGGCAGCCAGATGGCCAGAACACAGCATCTTAAAGCAAAAAACACTCCGTGTGAGAAGATTATATATAATAGAACCAACTATTTCTTTTTCATTCAGAAGATCTTTGTTTCTGAAGAATGGAAAACTGCCAGACTGGCCATCTTGTGTCACCATTTGCAATAAATGTGAAATGTAGCAAGTTTCAACCAGTCGATCTTAATCCGTCACTCCAGACTCATCCTCTGAACTTAAAGAGTAATACATTGACCTGTAACATTTTTTTCCTATACTGAACTCTCTTGGCATTCTCCTTCTGACTTCCAACAAGAGTAGTCCTTTCTTGAGCTTTATAACCATACCACAGCAATCTTCCCTCACATCTAGCTGAACATTTTCATATTGTCACTAGATAACCAGTCCCATTCACCTAGCATAAGCCCAGACACCAGTCACAGGGAAATGTTCAAGAACTAAAAGATGGCACTGCTGAATTACTTTTTTTTTTTTTCCTAAGTTGCCTGCCTGTTATGCTCATTTTTAGAACTGCAAAGTACTTTAAAACATCTAGTGCCGTGCACTAGTTTCTGCTGCAAGAAACAGACAAGAAAAATGTGGCTTGTCAGGGTGAGGAAAAACTATAGAAGTTCTGTGTATACCTGATGTATAATAATGCATTGTAAAATAAATATAAGCTATGAAAAGTAATCAGAAAATACAGTGCAATTTATTCCTTGTCGTACCATAGAATGGCTGAGGTTGACACGGACTTCTGGAGGTCACCTGTTCCAACCCTTCCCGCTCAAGCAGGGCTACCTAGAGCTGGTTGCCCAGGACCATGTCCAGATGGCTTTGGAATACCTCCAAGGAGGGACACTCTACCACCTGGCAACCTGTGCCAGTGCTTGGTCACCTTCACAGTTGGTGCTTGTTGCCTTTTGTCTTGTCACTGGGCACTAGTGAAAAGAGCCTGGCTCTGTCCTCTTTGCACCCTCTCTTCAGGTATTGTTATATAATATATTGATGAAGTCCTCCTGAGCCTTCTCTTCTCCAGGCTGAACAGTCCCAGCTCTCTCAGCTGTTCCTAAAACCAGAGATGCTCCTGTGCATAATTTTCATGACCATTTGCAGGACTCTCTCCAGCGTGTCCATGTCTATCTAGTAGTGGGGAGCTCAGCACTGGGCACAGTACTCCAGATGTGGCCTCACCAGTGCTGAGAAGAAGGATCATGTCCCTCAATCTGCTGGTAACACTTCTAATGTAGCCCAGGATGCCATTCTTCTTCTTTGCAGCAAGGACACATAGCTGGTCCATGTTCAACTCTTGGTGTCCACCAGGATCCTTCAAGTCCTTCTCTGAAAAGCTGATTTCCACCCAGGCACCTCCCAGCATCTACTGGTGCCTGGGGTTGTTTCTTCTTAGGTGCAGGACTTTGCACTTGTCGTTGTTGATCTGCATGAGGTTCTTGTCAGCCCATTTCTCCAGCTTGTCCAGGTTCCTCTGAATGGTAGCACAACCTTCTGGCATATCAGAGCCTCCTCTCAATTTGGTGACATCAGCAAACTTGTTCAGGGTACACTCTGCCCTACCATACAGCTCATTAATAAAGATGTTCAACAAGACTGGACCCAGTATTGACCCATGGGGTACAAAATTAGTGAGGCCTCCAACTAGACTTTGTGCCACTTACCACCACCCTCTGGGCCTGGCCATTCAGCCTGTTTTCAGTCCATCTCACTGTCTGCTCATCCAGCCTGTACCTCAACAGCTTCTTTGTGAGGATCTTACAGGAGGCAGCATCAAAGCCTTGCTGAAGACAAAACAGACAATGCCCACTGCTCTCTCATAATCTACCAAGCCATTCATTTCATTATAGAAAGTAATCGGGTTGGTAAAGTATGACTTGCCCTTAGTGAATCCATTCTGACTACTCTTGATGAAATTTCTTGTCCATCCTGTGCCTGGAAATGGTTTCCAGGATTAACTGCTCTGTCACCTTCCCAGGGATCAAGGTAAAGCTGACCATTCTGCAGTTCCCTGGGTTATACTTCTTGTCCTTCTTGAAGAGAGGAGTGATGTTTGCTTTCCTCGAGTCCTCAGGCACTTCTCCCGGTCACCAGGACTGATGAAAGATCATTGAGAGTGACCTCACAGTGACATCAGCCACTCGTGGTATATCCCATCAGAGTCCATGCACTTATGTAAGTCCAATTTGCTTAAATATTCCCTGACCTGATTCTCTTCCACCAAGGAAGAGGATCTTCCACAACTTTCTTGTTCCAGACTTTTTCTCTGGTCTCTGGGACCTGTGATTCATGAAGGCCAGTCTTGCTAGTAAATACTGAGGCAAAAAAGGCATCCAGTACCTCAGCCTTTTCCTTTTCCTATGTCACCAGCTCACCTACCTCCCTCAGCAGTGTGCTCTAGCCTTTCCTTTGTTGCCTGTATACTTACAGAAGCCCTTCTGCTCCCTTTCACATCCCTAGCCAGATTCAATTCCATTTGGACCTTAGGTTTTCTAAGCTCATCCCTGGATGCTCAGACAATGATTCTGTATTCATCTTACATTACCTTTCTCTGTTTCCACCCTATGCATGCTTCCTTTTAGTATTTGAGTTTTACCAGGAGTTCCTTGTTCATCCGTGTAGGCCTCCTGATTTCCTACTTGTTGGGATGGACTGCTCTTGAGCTTGGAGGTGATCTTTGAATATTAACCTGCTTTCTCGGATGTCTTTTCTCTCCAGGGTCTCAAAGTCTGTTCTCTTGAAGTCCAGTGATGTGATCTTGTTTTTTGCCCTCATCTCTCCTCTCAGGATTCTGAGTTCTACTATCTCATGGTCACTGTGGCCAAAGCTGCCTTTGGCCTTCACAGCCCCCATGAGCTCCTCATCACTGTATGAGGCGCGGCAGAGTGCTTCTCCTAACTGGCTCCTCTGTCACTTGGGTCATGATGTTGTCGTTGATATACTCCAGGAAACTCCTGAATTGTTTATGCCCTGATGTGTTGTCCCTCCAGCAGATATCAGGGTGATTGAAATTCCCCATGAGGACAAAGTCCTGCCAGTGTGAGTCTGTTCCTGTTTGTAAAGGGCCTCATACACTTGTTGTTTGCCCTGTAAGTGTCACTGGTGTCCATATGGAAGAAGAAGAGCAAGCAGTAGTCATTTGGTCAGACAAGCTTCGACAGTTCCTCCACAACATCCTGGATCCAGGCCCTTAGCAGGCTGCAAAACTCTCAGTGACAGGTCAGGTCAGCAGATGGGTGACTCTGTCTCCCACAGCATGGAGTTGCCCATTACAATCACTCACCACTTCTTCTTGGTGGTCTTGCTTAATTTAGGGCTCAGATCCTTTCCTTGAAGGTACATCAGGCTCCTTTTCCACTTTGAGGATGGTGACTGTGTTTTGTTGCTATAAGCCCTTAGGTAAGGCGGGAATATGCCTGTGGGAGGCAGAAATCACAAGCTTCATCTTCTCCAGAGGCTGCTGTGTTAATGTTAGTCACTGTCTACCTCTCTGCTGCAGGTGGAGTCTGAGGATCTTCAAACTGTTGCATCTCTGAAAAAATCCTATCTATCTCCCTTTTGTCTTCTCTGACACTGTGTAGCCTGCTCACTTCATCTTGTAACTCCTTCACTTGGCAGCACAGTTCCTCCAAGAGAGCACTGAAGGACAGAGGGCCATTGCTCCTGGCATCAGAGCGCAGCACCAGATGCTCCCTGCAGCCTGGGGCTTGGAGGGTGAGTCCACCACCAGAGTTCTGGCTGTGTGGAAGCCTCTATCCTGGCTGGGATAGCAGTTCCAACACCTGCTGGGGAGACTACCCTGTGGCTTGTCACCACCATACCAGAAACGGTTTATGCAGATACAAATTCAGGTAAGGCCCTTCTTTGCATGCTTTTGTGCAAACTGCTGCCACTGTTGTCTGTGCTCTGGGCCTGGCCTCTCTTGAACACTGGCTCAAGGGCACTTGGCCCTCTCTAATGGAGAGCAGATGCAACAAAGGCTCCAGGCACCCTGGGTCAAGGGCAGCTATCATGCCTGTTAGAAGCTGCTACAGCTTCCATAGGAGCACAGCCTTGTGGTTCTCCTCACCTCACCCCTACCTTGCAGCAGCAGGCACCCTCAAGTTTCTCAGAGGTTCCTGGATGTTCCCCAGTGATCCTGAACCTCATCCCTGAAAGGTCCAGAAGCTACCAAAGCAGAACCCAGAGATTGCTGTGCAAACTGCCACCTCTGTTTGCTGTGCTCTCAGGACAGTCACATAAAGACTGAGATACCAGCTTTCAGATATGGGAAAGAAAATACATCAAGTCAGCAATCAGCATTTTTCTATGTTATTGATACAGTGAAATTTCCTTCTTCCTTTTTAACGTTAATAAGTTTGAAAAGGAACTGTATATTTTCTAATGGGATGTTTGATGTTTCTAATATTTTCATGGACATGATATCCCTGTATTTTTCTTTTGACTAGTTATTTGAAAAAATTATCATTAACACATAGAAATGAGGTATTTTAAAAAAATCTAACAATGCAGATAAAAATGTTTGCCTCTGGTTCAAATACTGGAATATGGAAGAAGTTAGTAATGAATGTTGCTGAGATGACAGCTGTACAGTTATTTTAGACCCATATTTGTTTACAAAATTTTCATACACATGCTGGCATTCCTGCAGCTAAGTGGGGAGGCAGGCTAAGGAACTCATGAAACTGAAAACTCACCATGGAAAAACAGATACATATTCAGCCAGATTTATTCCTTAATACTGTTCGCTGTGATGCATATCATTAGTATTTGGGCAAGGAAGGATTTGGATATAACAGCTCCGAACTAAAAGCAGCAAATTACTAAATGTACCACAGCTTTTGTTAAACATATCTCAATACATTTACACATTGTTTTCCCTATCCTAGCCTCACCATCAGAGACCTGATACCCTGGCCTGACCTTTTATCAGTATGCTGCCAAAAGTGCCAAAGTGTCTGCCTGTAAGTCTGTTGTTGCCCGCTCTCCACCCAAAACAGACCTTGTTCAGATGAGGGACATACAGGACAGCTCACTGAATGACATAATCATGTAGCTCCATAGAAAATATTGTTATGATCAGCCCTTTATTGATAAGAAAATGAAACCTAGAAAATTCATAAGGCCTTCCATTTAAAGACTGTAAAGTTGTTTAAATGCCACAATAAGTAACTAGTCTTATTTTAGAGGTGATTTGTCCACAGGTCCTGTGCCTGAACTGCCTCCCAATCTCTTTACTTCTTGTCTTACAGATGTCAGATCCCATGCTATTAAAGCTTCAGTGTTCCGTATTGTCAGCTCAAATCAGCACACTTGCAGAAGACAAGCATAAAAACCTTGTGGGAAATGTTCATAGAAAGATGCTGTGCTCTACAAATGAGCAGCTCAGTTCTCTATCAGTTCCAAAACTGAAGAGTCTGCTGTAATATTGTAACCTCATCCAGGTAAAAATAAATAAAATGCAGCTGCATGATGATGTAAAAGCTATAGAAAATCTAGTAAGACGCCCTCTAGTTTAGAATTCAGCCAAGCAACAACTGATGGACGCACATCCTCAGTCAAAAGGCTGATATGTTTTCCATATCCTCTGGTTGCTTTCCTCAGTCTCAGCATCTTAGTATGAATATCCAGACTGAACTTAAATCAATTTACTCTCAACCATGCCACAATCTCTACCAAGCTCTTAATGAGATGCTTGATCACACTGTCTGTGCAGAAAAAGCTGCAGATACAAGACGAGTGCATGCTGTTGTCCTGAAAATGTTTCTACCTGAATTTCCTCACAGACTCCCCTAACTGTCATTACCTGATACTTGTATTGATCCAAACCATGACACAGAATTCCATCAAATATCCTTCAGGGAAGAATAACTGCAAATCATTTAATGATTATTCACTTGCTTCTTTAATAACAAAAATCTATGCAGAAATTGTAACACTGCATAAAGCAGATTTTAAAAGATATTTTGGTATCTCAAAATATATTTAATTTAGTTTTGCCTTTTTTTCTGCTGTGGAGGATTCTTGCATCCTACTTTGCTACAGTAATTGGATTATTGAGTTTAACTGCTTATGTTGAAAGATAAAATACATCCACACAGCCAATGATGATAAGATAGAATTGCTGCAGCCTGAGGGGAAGCATCTCCCATAGATTGTTTCTTAGTATGTGTGAGTTGGTGTAATCAGCTCCCATCCTCCAGCAAAATAAAATAAAAAATATATCACTGAAAAAATAGTGAAAAAGAAACTTTCCTGGGTGCCTGTTTTCACTGCATGCATTAATTCCCTGACACGTCTTCTTGTCCGGCTCTTCTTCTAAATGATTTATAGTGTTTTATCATTGTGCAGCTGTTGTTATGCCCACTGGCATGCAAAACCATTGACTTCTTGAAACTGGAATGAACTGGTGCTACAATGGTGACTGTGGAATTTATCAGTGAATTTTACTAAAGAACTCAGTAATTATAATATCTGTAATGAATATCTGCAAGACACAGTAACAACATATACATGTACACACATATCCTAATTATTATGCACTTCTTTTATTCTACATATAACTTAAAGTTTTATTTACACTATTCCAGGAGAATAATTTTCCTCTGTACCTTCTGCTCTTTTTTCTTTTCCCTAAAACTTTTTCTTCCTTTGAGCAAGCTTTTAATTTTCTTGTTCTTCAGCAGTCCTATTTTTTCATATGTCTGCTGATGTAGATATTATTACGACTGTCAAAGCCAGCATCAGGTATTTTCTCTTTCTAAAATAAAGACAACATTATCCATCTAAAATAAATGCAATAAATTATTAAATCCACTTATATCATGACTGACTTAGCAAACAGGCTTTTAGCTGAATCATTGCATGTTGTCCTGTGCAGGATAAAAAGGCAATTTTGCTATAGCTAATCTTTCATACAGTGCCATGTATGCTTTATGTGATATATAATAACTACTGCCACTCTGCTGGTATTTGCTGGGACAATAATAGATTTCCAGGGCCCTAACTGAGATCAGGATCCTGTTACAAAAGCACTGTCAAGGAGCTAAAAAACTTCAGCCTCTGGCCCTGTGGAAGTATTGGAATTAACCATAGTAATAATATTAAACCTATCCATGTTACACATGGCTGAAGAAAATAGTGGATTAAAAAATGAAAATATTGCTACCTGTCTTCTATCCATGAGCTAGAAAGTGACACTGAACTTACACTATTTATCCAGGACACACAAGAAATTTGTGTCACAGCCAGAGACAATTTCTTCAGTTAGTAATCTTACAGATCTTTCATCTTTCTTTCCTTTCTTTTTTTTAAAAAAATTTTCTTTTTTTCCAGCTTATTTATCAATAGAAGGAATAAGGTTTAAGCTAAAATAACATGGGAACAATAGTATTTTTAATTGTAATAAATTAAACAGGAGTATAACAAATGGATTTGTGAGCATACAGGTATCATTTAAAAGCAACACTATGGCAATACTGCACTAAAGTATATTTCAAAAGCTATTCTTTCTGAGGTCTTTCTGTGAAGCCTAAGGCTTGATTAGGGACCCTAGAGGAGAGAGCAGATTGAATAAAATTGTAAGAACTGTGATGAACAGGGAGAAAGTGGAACCTAGAGGAAGTGAGAACTCAAAATGGAAATAAAGCAACAGAACTGGATCTGTCTTAGACTGGAGGGAAAGCACCAGAAAGAGTCAAATTTGCAAAAGGAGTATGAGCTCACAGTAGCACAATCTCCTTTAGAAATTAGATTAAACTTATAATTCCCAAATCTTACTGTTCCTGGGCTATCAGCAAATCCTTCACAAATCCTCTTTACTGTTTAAAGAGACTATTGCCCCAGCTCAGTTCTGAGCTGTCTAAAGGCTCAGCATGAGCCAGGTGAGTATCTGCGTGATGACATATAGTTCACAGTTTTCCTTTCTTTTTAAAGCAAACCAAACCAAAACCAACACCAACCAATCAACCAACCCAACAAAAAACAAACAACAACAACAACAAACACAAACCAGGAGGTCACATGCAAAAACATAGCATAAAGCTTTACTGAAGTTTCCTACACAAACTTAATAAATCTATCTTGTGTCTTTGCATTATAATTTGGAAATTTACTTCACACAAGATTTGTTCCTCATTTAGTGTCCCCTGGCGAGTCTTGTGCTGGGGGCAAAATCAGAATTATAGAGTGGGATGCTATATAATCCCTACACTACTTTTACAGAAGTTGGAAGACATGCAGTGGTGGATGCAGTAAAAACTAGATGAAAAGAAAGGATTATATGAAAATTCAGTGGAATGGAGTGGTGCCCTGAATAACTGCATTGCTCCCAGTCTCATGGATCTCTCACAGCCAAGTCACTTAAACAGAACTTTTTCCAAGTGGTCACTAACTATATTCCTTTCTTGCAACTCTAGGCCCTTGCTGTGGTTTGAAAATATTTGTTACCTACACCTGCAAAATAGGCAACAGACATTGAATGTATCCTGCATCATGTAGTACTAAACCATCTGAAAAATCACCTCATAAGTACCTCAAATTGACGGCCAAAAATAGTGGATATTTTCTAATTTATTTTTTCTCAGATCTCTCTGTCAAATTAGAATAATAATTCTTCTTCAGTGCACAGAACTGCAGTGAAGATAAATTCATTAAGATTCATAAAGCATGCAGACACTGTAGTGATGAGCACCACAGAAAAGCCCAGGAGGAAATTAAAAATTCTGTGTTCAGAGCAAAACTTAGAATTCTGGCATGGGACCATACACTGAACAATAACAGAAACAAAATCATGAATAGTTACTCGTTCAGTGAGCATTAACTATATATTGTGCACAGCAGGAGACAAGCATCCTGTAGGGAGAGGAAGAGTGGAGAGCAGACTGTCTATGATCAGTTAATTAAACCCAGGTTTATAATACATGACAGAAGATGGAGAAATAAAGGTAAGTGGGCAATCCGAATTCTGGCAATTCCAGCAGTTGAGTACTTGACTACAAATCAATGGCAATTTTTTTCAATATATTTTTTATGATTAATACAGGAAAAGCTTTAAAGAGCTCTACCTATCTTAATTCCTTCCACTGAGACATGACAGTGGCCATAGTTTTGTCTCATGTTACAGCTGATCTTATAATTCAATAGATTTGCTGTAGTCTTCTTTCTGCCCCTCTCAAGTCAGTTTGATACTTTCTTTGAAATGTGTAGGATCCTATCAGAATCAACTGATTTTTTGGTAATAATAGTATGTAAAATGAATGTTATTAAAAGAATCTCAAGAAAAAGTTAATTGCATCAATCGAATATGAGTTATATGAATGAAACCTAAAATTTGCCAGCTGAATTATCTGAAGAGTATTAATCCCACCTAAGACTAAATAATGCCTAACTACAGTAGTACCTTTTTCAATTTAAACAGTCTTAGTTAAACAAATAAAAGACTGCTTACAGTATTTATTAAGTATAGAAACTAGATAAAAAATTCACATTTGCAGTTTGGTTTTGCCTTTAGAAAGCTGCCTTTCTAATTCTGTTGACATTGCTCCTATTGTCTGATTTTTTTCTCTGCTCTGATTGCTGCATCATCGGCAAATTCTGCAGGTTTCATAGTGCCCCAATAGACTGTATCCTCTTGCTTCACAGAAAGCTTTTAATAAAATAGGGACTAATGATTCTTAGAGATATAGGATTATGGTTCTTTACCAATAAATTTCCTTTTTCTTACTGTGAAAAAAATTCTTTAGCAGACAGAAGAGCTATTCTGAAGATTTCTGTAGAACAAATACAGGGAAGCATTTTTAGCGTTGTTTACATACATTTAAAATATCTATCCTTAATTTTACACAATTCTGTGGGGTTTTTTACAAATATATAAACCTGGGATATCACTTTTCCCAGAAAGTACTTGACAACCATAATTTTCTATAGTTTCTCATACCTATGAAACAAAAAGCGAAGGCAAAGGAGGTTAAATTACTAGTTTATTAAATAAAAGTACCTCTTTAGTAGTCTTGTAGTTTTTACATAACTTCATTTCACAATGAAGGCAAATTGACAAGGCATTAAGTGGATCAGGCACAAAGTAGATAAGGCTTAATAATGGGAAGCTATATTTTAATTTATATATTTGAGTCTTTTGTGTTTCCTTTTCATTTATATATGGGATTAAAGTTTAAAGTTAGAAATATTTTAAATATTATTGTAGAGAAAGAGAATTTAATTGATCCACCTTAAAAGCTACCTGGAGTTCACGACTATGAATAGTTACTCGGTAAATGTAATGAGCACTTCTGTAGCTGGCATCTGGTAGTTGCTGAGTTTAGTGGCCTTCCATTTTTATGTTTTTTTTCCCACATTGACAGGACTCACGTGGACAACAAGTACAACTGTAACCTAGGAAGAACATAATTACAGATGTCAAAGCAGATTTTATAAGCAGATAATGGTAAAGTAAGTCTGTCTCACTTCACTGGAGAAATGTTCAATTTTTGAAAGATATCAAGCAGTATTCCTAATTTAGGACAGTATATTAACTTCACCTGAATCACTGGGCATCTTTCCAGAAGCGAGGCTAGAATGAGACATAAGATCAGCTGTAATAGTAAAGACTGAGAGAAGAGTGTGTGTGGAACCAAACGATGAATTATCTGAACTCATCATCCATGCCAAGTACAAACAGATGGGTCCCAGAAGATACCATGTGACAGTACGCAGCACATCATTTAGTCTTCAAGGCACAATTACCATAATAGAGTTGTAAGTTCTCATAATTTCTCTTTGTTGCCCTGACAATAGGCTTTAGATTTCAAAAGAATTTTAGAAATCCTCTGCTCTAGATAAATTTAAATGCTTTAAAGATGTAGACATGAATTTCAGCTGCTGACTGATGTTTGCTAAGAAGTTGACACACATACTGGATGAGCATCAGCATGCCTGCATATTTCAGAAATCTCTCTTAGTCAGTTAAGTGTAACAAAAGGCTTAATTCTTTTAAATATAATTCTGTAGCAAGTATTCAGATCTGATTTTTCACCTTGGGCAGAGGGGACGAGGAGGTTCGAGAGACCTCAGCAGAAACCCTAATCTCCACTATAATGCAAACTGTTGTGGGTTTTAGGCCACAAGCTTCACTAGTGACACCTGCTGTACTTATTGTAATTGTTCTATGTATTCTGATATATGGAAAACAATGAACAGAATATCTGAAAAGATATTCCGTCAGTATCTCCTTTGCACCTACATCTCACACTCCTACTGGTAGAAATTACCTGCTTTTCCAAAAAAGATGACCAAGCCCATTTGCCAAACAAAAATGCCATCATGATGAGGTGTAGAACAGGTTTCAAGACAAAATAATGGAATATTAGAAACTGAATTGTTTATCTAAATCACAATGATGCAGCATTCTTGACTTTCTTTCACATCATCCTTAATGTATGTATAAATATCAAGAAATCACATTTTGCTGAAACCATGTGTTCCTTTGAAATTGAATTCACATATTTGAGACACAGAAATAGGCAGCTCACCATGTATGGATCCAGTTTTGACTCCTGCTTTGTTAGGTTTTTAATTGAAAGCTACTCTTACATTTAGAGTTCATATTTAAAAAGTTTAAATGGACCCTGAATTCATAAACCTTCATAAACTCTTTGGGATCCTAGCCTTGTTTAGCGATCAGTAAATAACTACCATGAAAGAAAAAGTCTAAGTTGTTGGGTTTAAGCTTGTAGAGTCTCCATTACTTAGCCAAACTAACAAAGTAGCCTGGCTGGCCTTAACAGAGGAAACACGCACTGAACAGGCAAAATAATGAACACTTACTCTCACCCCAGAAAATCTGAAAGGCAGGCCAAATGAAATAGACGAGGGGAAGTTCAGAATGCCAGTGCCCTTGTTTTCCTAGCTGGAAGATAAATAAAAACTACTCCACATAACTTGATCTTCTTGTCTACTAGTAAGTTTGAGGAATCATTCAATAATAGTTTAAAATAAATAGCATACAAACAAAAGTTCATGTTCTTTCATTCCTGTCTTTCAGCTCCATCTTTAAATGCTATCTGAAAGTGAACAGAAAAGATTAATCTTTTTAGGCTCCTGTTACTAATGCCCTGAAATCCCTACTCTACATAGCAGTAAGATATTTTAAATATTTTATGTTTAAACATTTTATATTTTAAATAAAGTAGTATAAAGTTTTTTCACAAACCTTCTGTAACAGACCACACCATTAAGGTGTGGCACACAACTGTGTTATTAAGGCTCAGTCTACATTTTGTACTTAAAATTAAGATGTGGTGCCTGTTACCTAGAGCACATAATTTCCAACCTCACGGCACTTGCTCTTTGAAACCATTTGAATGGAGACAGTACAAACAAATCAAGTAAATTAAAGGGATACTCATAGTATATCTGTATCAAAGCTTCATTTGTCCTATTATTCCATAAAACTGGAACAACACAAACTTTCAAAAAATTATTTATAATCAAAGTGCTGTAAGATTTTATGCACAGCTGATATACAAAGAAATGCCGTTCTAAGTCTGCTAATGCGTAATTTAATTTTTATGAACAATTAAGTCATAAATCACGCAATTCTTAGCAGAAGTCATTGTGATAAAGAAAATGCAGCCAACTGCATCCTCTTTCTCTCCAGTGCTTCTACAGAATATTTACATGTTTGTGCAGTGTAATTTTGCACAATATTCCTTCAGTGAGTCAATGGACTAAAAAAGACCAGATATACTGAGCTTTTTTCAGTTATATTTTTTGCCATCTAGTTGTCCTTGCTTTTTAAAGATTCTGTGGCCATGGATACTTTTGGTTATCCTCGGCATGTCTGAAAGGGGATCTCCATAGTATTACTGAGGGTGTTCATGAATTTGGATTCAAGGACTGGATTCTCTCTTCATAAAGCAATAAACTTACTAAAAGCCACAGAAACAAAGGCCAGATTTTCTAGCATCTCCTGAACACTAATCTCGAATATATTCTATAGCTTCAAAAAAATCCAGTAACATACAGATTTCCAAAAGGTCTTGTCTTGCAAGTTTGTTCAAAGACCTTGTAAGCTGCAGTTTGATTGTGTGAGATTTAGAGCAGTTATGCTCACTTTTTTTTTTAAATACACCATTTTAAGATAGATAGAAAATTGCTTGGTCAGAATTCCTGTATGGGAGGTTCTTGTACATCAGGTTACAAGACTAAGCACTGGATGCTGGTGAAGCACATGATGCATAATATGTTCTATAGCAAAATTTCTTCCTGATATTTCTAATGCTTATAAAACTGTTATAATATACAGCATCTTGTTCGTATGATGGTTCTGTGGAACAGCACAAAGATTATATATTTATTTCAGTAGAATGCATCCTTCCTCAGAGATCAACAACAGCAGCAATATAAATCTGTCAGATAACAGGTGGTATCCAAGGAAAAAAATTATAGTTTGACTTCTAAAGTGTACCATGAGGTATACTGTCCTGAATCTATCAATCAGAGATACATAAATTTTGCACTATAAAACCAGCACCAATTCTGATAACAACAGATGAAAAGTACTTTCTTAAAAAAAAAAAAAAATCAGGAATGACAGTAAATCTAAAAATCCTCTAGCTACCATAAAATATTGTTAGTTACAGTAAGACAGTGAACCAACAGTATAATCAGAGTGCAAGCAAAAAAACCCCAAAAAAACAAAAAAACACACACACACACACAAATAGTGGGTATTTAGTACAAATATCAAGTTTGGAAGAAGTGAAGCAAAAAGTAAAAAAAAAATACAATAAAGCAGAAAATTAAGCAGAAAAAAAAATATTTCCTTAGAATGATACTTTTGTCACGTGTTGGTGGCTGGAGAAGTTATGTCAGCAAAATAACAACAGCATAGCTCTGGGTACGTTATGCCATCAACCCACATAGTCAAAAAGCAAATAAAATACAGCAGAAAAATACTCTTATATCATTGACTGCTACTAATTCTTTGCTCTTCCTTACCTTTCCAATTTCCCTTAAAATATTCAGAATTCATATCAGACTATGATATTCCTTGTTGGAATTGGCTGCATGAGAAACAAGAAAGGTTCTTATCTTCAGAGATAAGAAGAATAAAATAATTAAATAAAATGGTATCAGAGATTTTGGAAGTGACATTTTGTCTCTAATATATTTCTGGTCATGTACTGTAATGCAAAATTCAAAGAGATATATAGTTCAAGGGTATGGTTTTTAAAATGACAAACAACAATTTGGCATGACAGCTTATTGCCATTACAGGATTCTCTTTTCCAAGAGATCCAGTATTAAAAGCCATACTAACCAGTTTCCAATTTGGAATGCTTGTTAAAAGCAGATACACTCTTCACAATTTCAAACAAATTTATGCAAATTCTTCACTTATTTTCTTGAAGCATTACTGCTTCATGTCACTCAACTGTTTGTTTAAAAGCAGCCATATGCAAGAATGGACTAAATAACTAATTAATACAGAGTTCATTCCCTCAGGTGTAACACAAGAAAGACTTCTGGAATTGGATCCCTCTCTGTTAAGATGGCCTTGGCTGATCTGGTAGCATAAAGAAATCTTAGATTTCCCCTGACCAGATACTTCTAGTGCTGTCATGCCTTTATTAAAAGTCCCAGGATGTGGCCATGGGAAAAGACCATTTATGTAGTTCAGCCACTGGCTGCTGGAGCAGTGCATCGGGACTGTGACTCAAAAGCCTCATTAACAAATGAGGGATAGAATCTAAACACTGTTGACTCAGCTTCGTCCAAGCAAAACAGCTTATGATCAACTCTGTCATTGCTATTAGTATTATCTGCCCTAAGTAGAAAGCCTATAATACATCAGGGATCCTGAGCATCATACAGTTTGTGCATGACTAATGTTTCATGTAGTATTTAATATATGAGTATGCAGTCAAAGATGATTTCTGCTGTCTGAGTGATCTGACATGGTGATGTGCTTCAGCAGCTGCAGTACCAACAAATAATGAGAGAGGTCAACATAGGTAAGTCTTAAGGGCCTCACAACCCAGGATATTTAGGGAATTAATAGTTCAGATGTGCTTTTATACTACTCTGCAGAGATCATTTTGACAAGGGTTAAGTTTTAGGTCCTTCAGCATGTACAAATCAGTGTCCCTTTTTGTAGAAACCGGTGAATGAGAAACTGTCTTCCCTTTCTCCTGCCCTACAGATTTAAATGTACCCTGAAACACCACTGAGGGCTACTACAGTCAATACCAAGTATACTCAGAGGCTTCATCCACACCAGTAGATTGGATGTTCCAGGGAAGAGTTCCTTAAAGTCATGGCCAACTGGTACAAAATGACTGCAGCTATTCTAGTAAAGTGTCTAGGTGGGTCTTCAAAAGACAGACTACAAGCAAACTGCCTGTCAGAGGAGGGAGGACACCCATAAATTCTGGTTCCCAAATCATGCTCAAAGATAATTTTGGGCCATGTTAGGAAATATGCCAGGGAGCATACTGGCACAGGCATATCCAAAGAGTTTTGTAGCCTTAGGATTTAAAAGCTGCGAAAGTAACCTTCAGTAATTATCATAAGTGACTTCACCCACAGGTCTGGACTGTCTTGCTATTACTGTGAGTCAAGAACAGCAGACTAAGTGTGCAGTTTTTATAGCATTTTTCATTTCTGGGAGATGATCAGTGCTACATAAATGCCGGAGATTTTATTGGTAGGCATTACAATCTTAAAAGTATTCTAAAAAGCATTGCTTGATTTAGGCAGTCTTAATCAGAGATTTATGTCCAAATTCATAGCTATTACCTAGGAGCTTGAGAAGAAAGTTTAAAAATTTAAATACAGAGCTGGAATGTGGGGCATTTATCCTAGTAAAATAAGAGGTGGATTCTAAGCTAAATTTCATTTAAGCTAAATTTCATCTTCCCTTTTCTCAATAAAAGTGCAGATAACTTTATATGAAAATTGAAAGAACGGCTACCAATTAAATGAAAAGAAGCAATTTAGTAGGTGAACAGTTGGACTTTTGATAGTCACCTAAGCTGGTGACCATTTTACAGTTTAATGATCTTATTGCCCATAAAATCCATACTCACTCTCAATTTGTTAAGTTACAGTTAGTTAGGTAAAATACAAATGAGTCTGATCATTTTTAATCCAGTTCACCAGATAATAATTTTCAATTGTAGCTGTCTAACAGTTTCTTCCATGGATAGAAAAAGAAAGACAAAACAAAACCCAGGTGAATACACCACAAACCTTTACAGGTCTTCTGGAGAAATGTCACAGACTTTCACAACAGATAATGAAATTTTCAACTTGCTCGCTGGTGGGACTCAACATCCATTATCTACAGAAGCCAATTTGTGCCAAGTAAGTTATGAGATTCAAGATGAAAGCAACAAAGAATTTATTCCTGAATTTGACCAAAGCTACATCTCTAAGCTATCAAGTGAATTTAGATTTAGGGATGGATATGACTCTGTAGCCAAAATTACACTGGATTCTCCGTAGTGCCATCTTGTAACAGCTCACCATATGCAGATTTGAAACTGCATGCTGAAATATTAATATGTCATTTCAAGATGAATGTGAGAAACATTTTTAGATAGTGCTATTGTTTTAAAAAGCTGAAAAGTGGGTAAAATCCAGAAAAGACAGTTTTTACTGTTTATATTTGAAGTTTCAAAATTATTTCTGTACTGCAAGAAAAACAGCATTGCAGGGAAGAAAAGAACTTAGTGAGCTTAGTAAATTTTAATTGAATTGCATATAAAAACCTTTCTTAAAATAAACTCATTCAAGTTGCCACATCAAGTACACTAAGGAAGCAGTATTGGGACCAGTACTGTTTAATATCTTCATCAAGGACATAGACAGTGGGATCAAGTGCACCCTCAGCAAGCTTGCAGATGACACCAAGCTCAGTGGTACGGTTGACATGCCTGAGGGATGGGA
The DNA here is from genome assembly GCF_964273445.1 of Streptopelia decaocto. Taxonomy (NCBI): domain Eukaryota; kingdom Metazoa; phylum Chordata; class Aves; order Columbiformes; family Columbidae; genus Streptopelia; species Streptopelia decaocto. Next base: position 44,748,124 of record NC_138657.1, read on the forward strand.
TGCCATCCAGAGGGACCTGGACAAGCTTGAGAAAGTGGGTCCATGTGAATGTCATGAGGTTCAACAAGACCAAATGCAAGGTCCGGCACCAGGGTTGGGGCAACCCCCAGTATCAATACAGGCTGGGGGATGAAGGGGTTGAGAGCAGCCCTGCGGAGAAGGACTTGGCGGTACTGGTGGATGAAAAACTGGACATGAAATGACAATGTGCAGTCACAGCTGGGAAAGCCAACTGTATCTTGGGCTACATCAAAAGAAGTGATGCCAATAGAAATCTTGGATTGTATACTCATTTGAAGATCCAGTTAGTCTTCCACAAAAAGTAAACTCATCATAATGCAGCAAGACCAGTGTTGCTAAACTCACTCTTTTCCAAGTTAGGCATGTTGTTGCATTTATAAATTACATAAAAAGAGCCAGATGAAACAAACTGAATGTGTCTTTAAAGGTGATAGCCTAATTATCTAAAAGGATCATAATAAATCAGATCAAAAGAGTATTTCTTATAAAGGAAAAATATTATGTTTTAGCTATGCACAAACACTGTTCCAGCTATTTAATATAAACTAGCCAAGCCATTTCTATGATTTAGTATTTAACAGTAAGTGAGGAATGCTGATAAGTTATCAAAATTTCATTCTCTGAACTTACATCAACAATTTTAGTTCAGTTTCTACTAAAATTGTATCATCATAATTCTAGAGTATCTATTAGAGCATGGAAAATCTTCTGTTTTACAAAAACCACTATTTATAATTCCATACAATATGAATAAAATAGAGATGAGGTTAACATTTATGGAACAAAGCAAACTATTTTGATAAACTTTTCCCTTAAAATATTTTTTGCTGACTTTTGTATTTAAGTAACGAAGTTGGATCAAGTCAGAAGCTTGTCATATCTTGCTCTGAATTCTAGAGGGCACAGTTGATTTACTGTAGCTGATTAGAAAAGGACAAAAAAGTAAAAACCATGAATCAATTTATTACAGCTTCATCTGCAGATGTTCAAAGCTGGAAGACAGTTATCAGCCTGTTTTTCAGTTGGTGTATGGCTGCAAGCTGTGGAATTCATTGTGTTGGCTGTTGGATATGCACCCACTCCATCGATGTCAATATACATCGGCTTCAATATGCAGGGTATCAGTACCTCACAGGAAAAGCTTCCCACTATGTAGAATAATGATTGCTGTTGCACAAAAGTTGTTTGCAAACCCTACAGCTAGTTTCAGTGTGATTCACTGACCAAAGGTCTCATGAAAATGAGTGCATGTACTCACTCATCCTTAAAAGATTGTGAAGGCCTGCCAGGGGCTATCTAAACTGTATAAACATGGTATAATATGCTAAATACTCATTGAACAACCAGTGGCACAACAAGTTAGATATGCCAGGAAGCACCAAGTTAGGTTCCAGGGACATGAGCTAATCAACTCAATTTTGTATTGTATTGTGCTAAAATCTGAGAAAGCTATTTATCCCTTTTCACTCTTTTTTTCCTTCCTCAACTAACTTTCTGAGAGAACTTGCTTGTTAATGTATGTGTGCTTATTCACAGACCTGACTAGCTAGTCTTTCCAGGCAAGGATCTGTGAGCTCTTATTTAGTTGGAAAGTGGCGCAGGGTAAACTCTGAGAGAAACTGCGTGAGAGGTAGCTCTTTGTACCCAGTTATTGTTGGTGTGCTGTGTAACATTTAAAATAAAATTTTAGTTGTGAAATACACATAGTTTCAAGAAGAGTAATGATATGCAAAGTACTCCAGGGGACTGAGCTCCAGACTTCTAAAGCAGCTTCTGATAAGAAGAAATTCTATTTTAGAGACCTTCTAAAGAAAGTTCCTGTGTCTCTCCGTAAGAGCTTCAAAATAAATAATGACAAAATTGACATTTTTTGCCTTGGGAACTCCAGTGTTGTCCCTTCTTAAATTCTCCTGCTCTGTAGTTTGCAATGACATGGTGTCCCTCCAGGCACACTTACTAATAGGTACCACAAGATATTGCCAGACAGGAGAGTTCCATTATGAAAAGACACAGGATTTTAGTAAGATGTTTCTGACATCAGGGCAACAATAATACTTCGGATCTTTCCTTGAGCTCTACCCAGGCAGCAAAACAAACACTTTAAAACGTGGGGCAACTTATACCCAACTCAGAAAAAAACCTTGAAAGTATAGAAAATAGAAAGTCAGGAAAAGATTTATAGAGGTTTTAATACTGAAATTACCCTTGGCACCAGACAAATGTTAAAATAAAATCAATTTAATTCCACAAACCAGGTGTATGCAACTTCTTTCTTAGGTCTATAGGGAGGGAATATGGTAGTGGAAGGGTGGCAGAAGGTGCAGTACTGATTTAAAGTATTGTATCCAAAGATTTTGCATCACAAATCTACAGTCTGAGGAAAAATAACAACACAAAGCTCAGTGTGCATTTACTTAGGCAGATCACCATATGGCTGTCATGCTTTCTTACAGTTGCAAAATTAATTTGCCTTAACATTACTGTACTCTTTTGAGGTGGCTTCTGTATTGTGTGAATCATTAACATTCACACTTTTCCCCAGTCCAGGAAGTAAGCTGCAAGATATAAATCCTGCCACTTTGAAGGAGAGACATTTAGATGAGACATTATTATTCCTCAGGCTTAAGAGTAATAATGAGCTCTTCAGACAGCAACTGAAGGAGAATTTGAAACAAATTTTCACAGCAGATTGCACCTTTTTTTTTTTCTTTCTTTCCAAATGAGTCAGGAGCATAACATTATGGATTAGCAATGCTTGCTCCATACAGCTAGAGGTCGGAAAACGAAAACAGTATGTCAGTCTGTGATGCCATCTGATGTGCAACAGAAATACAAAGCTTGTCATATTAGGAATGGGGGCCCAGTGTTTCTAATGTCTTTGCATAAGCTCCCCAGTTACTTTTTAAATTGGTCTAAGTATTCAGGAACTTATTTATGGGACTTCTGTCCTTTCCCTTATCACTAGTTGATTCAGGGCATCATTTAGATCCCACATATAGATTACTGTGTGTTCATTCCAGTACTTGAGCAGTATATCTGTGACCACCTACTAGGTTGCAGGCTATGACTTCAACTAATCATAACAGCAATAAATTTATCAGGAATTTAAATAGTCTTAGGAAATCAGAGATTTGAATGCTTGCCCTTAGCTTTAGATTATGAGTCGCTCCTCCATTATGTGCTTGGTTTTTGTATGCTGGCACTAGTAAGGATCATCAGCTCCTTTTAAGAATAAAACTATGACTTGAATTCACTCACATAATTGGTAATCTTTCCTATGTCTGCAGTGTTTTGCTATTTTAAAATCAAACAGAACTTGCAGGCTTCTTTTACTTGTCTGAGAATTTCTGTGGCAGATTCTAGCTTACAAACAAATGAAAACCAAATTGTGTATGTGTACATATACCTGTACCTGCCTATTTGTATATGTATATACATACAAATATGTATATATATATGGATAGACAGACAAATATATCTCCTTCTGTTAATCCCACCATTTTCTCTTTAGCCACCCTGCCCTAGAAAGGCAATTATTCAAAGTACAGGGATAGAAATGCAATGGCAGGTACTAAAGCTTATGACTGGGAAAACCCTGTCAGGTTATTCTAAGGAAATCTCCAGGCACCTTAAAGGCAAAATGTTTAATTTTAAATAGTGCAGCATGGATTTGAAAAGGGTCTGAAGGCAGCACGAGTCAGATCGTGGTGTTGTCATAGCAACAGACATTGAAATTCAAAATATGAAGTACAAAATCATGGTGGGAGAAAAAAGAATAGTAGAGAAGAGGAAATAGCAAGTAATAATGAAAATCTGTAGAAATAATATGAAAATTAGATTTCTATGGCCAATTTTAGAATAACTAAAATATTCTATTCTGCATAGTATTAGTTGCATTTTTTAGCTTTTCCATACAACAATTTGAAAATGTTTTATAAATATTAACAATCTATGCCTTCTAATACCCCTCAAGGAAAGTATTGATGTTGCCATTTTTAGTTAGAAATATTGAGGCAAAGAGAGCTTTGCATGAGTAGAATGTGTATGACAGAGGTCAAAAGACAGTTCCACTGTTTGCTCAGCTCTGTACTTGCATGCTCTTTGTTTTATTCCTGTAACGTGCCTAGGTTTTATGATACAATTAGCTAGATATGTAATAAAAGAACCAGAGTAATTTTCTTAATAGTGGTAGTAACAGTATTGTTTCTGATACAAAAGCTGCAGTGCTTTAATACACAGTTTGTATAGTTATTTCAACTTTTTATAGTATTTCTTTACAATAATAGTGATAGTAAGTAGGCAAAGGATGAGTAAAATGGTAAACAGCACTTCTTTCTCCCAATATTTACAACAGTTCAGAAAAAGATACTAATTTGTGTCTAACTCATTAAGGACCTGTAACAAATTCTAGGTTAACAGGAAGGGATTAATAACGCCTTGCTGGGGATCATGGAACCATATTGTTGGTCAAAAGCCTGAGATTACTGGGGATTTTTTTCTCAGTTTATTACTTTTATCCTTCACAGACATCTCTTTTCACCCTTTTATTCCGAGTATATCTCTACAATAACTTATCTGTATTACTGACTTGTGTATAATAGAATTCTTTAATAAATCCAGGAGATTTTTTTTTTATGTTGGATTTTGCAATGACTCCCATTTTACTTCAGCATTTTGAAGGAGTGATAATGAGGAACTTTCCTTCTCTCTTCTTCCTACATTTTATTTCCCCTCCATGCATGTGATTGAATTTAAAGTTTTTAGCATTCTTGAAGTAACATAATGCTACAGTATCTGTCCCCTAAGAATAACTTTGAGGTTTTTCAACATGAGTATCAGCAGTATAAAGCAGATAAGTTGCATGTCACATCCAGGAATTTTAGGCAATGAGCCGTAAACAAAGAAATTAGATAAGGATAGACAGAAAAGAAGCATTCAAAATAATGAAAATGTGCTGACTACGTTATAGACTAGCAATACAACAGAAAAGTTGGAGCAAAAACAAGAAGAAAAAGAAAAGGACTCTTGAGACTTAGAGCTTAACTAAATAGGACAAGAGTTTAACTATTTAAGGAGCAAACCCTCTGGTATTTCTAGGGTCACGTTGGTGGGCAAGCAGATTATGATAACATGACTGAAAATTCTCTGGTAATTGGGAAGCCAGCAAAAATTGAAGCATGATCATACAGAAGAAGATGCATGTGAGAGGAAGAGACAGACCCAGGATTCTAAACTGATTTTTTCAGGTATTTTTACTAGACAGCTGCTATTGTTTCACCTAGTTGAGCCATGAAGTGCTCTGCCTGGTGGGTGCTGAGGTGCTGCACCACAGAACTCCACATGTGTTCAGGAGCTTGCTGAGTTTCTCAGGAGACAATTTTGCAGTAAGGTCTGAAACAATGCTTCAGTGCCACCATCATTCAAACCATTCAGGTTTGAAGTACTGATGCTGATCAGCTTTGGTTTAGCATGAGCTACAGATTTAATGTGTAGGATTTGACATTACAGGAGCAAAGGGGAGAGGCTGGAGGAAAGTATGTCTAGGGACTGATGGAATGTGCTAAAGCAAAAGCACATTCATTTTCCTCATCCTTTTTCTCTCCTTTGGATACTTTTAGGACTCAGCCTCTCTGCTTCTGGAATTAGAGAGTGAGCCCTGGCTCAGGTCAGGTAAGGATGAGGTAGAGGAAATCACATATGTGGCTGAGCAGAGGAATGTATGCAGATCAGGAAGACTGGGATAGGGAAGAGAGAAAAGGATTAGCATCTGCAGCCTGATAGAAATAAAGTTGTTAATTTGGCTTTTAACTGCATCTGCTAATATACTTCTAAAGTTCTTCATATGGAATTAGTAATTGCATTTTCTAAACTAAATTAGCAATTTGATTTCCAAAATAGTTTGCCTGTGTCTACGCTAAACTGCAGTGACTACAGTACAGGCTATCTTTTTTTCATCTTTAACAAATACCTAAAAGCTTTGGAAAAACAAAAACAATAACAAAAGCAAACACACTACAAAAAAATAACAAGGGATACTTTCTTCTCAAAAGTCAAGCTGCTTCTTCAGTAAAGCTTAAAAACTTCTCATCAGAAAACTAACAAGGAGAGATTTTTTTTTCCCCTCATACTGTTGCCTACCAGTTTTTCTCAGGTTCAATGGTCTCAAGGCCAGTTAAATTACCAAACTGTAGACCTAATCATAAAATACCCTGTTTAGGTAGGAGAGCAGCTTGACTGACAACATATCTGCCCAATAAAAGAGGTTATGTTTGAATATGGCAGAACCAAGACTGAATCAGGCTGTTTGCATGTGCATTTGCCATAAACCCATGTCATTGATGATTTCTTATATGGAATTCAATATTTCTATCTAAATTAAGATTTTATCCCAAATATAAGTTTGTTGAAAAGTATCCAAACGTCAATTACATCATAAAACCCCACCTTCTTCTCCAATCGAATAGCTTTTGGCATTTTTCTCTGCTGTGTGTGTAGTATTATGCAAATTAGCTTCTAACTGTATATAGTTCTCAACTTGTCTCAAGATGCATATGGATGAAGTTCAAAAGAAAGTAATTCTTTCTTATCTGATAAACAGATAATAAAGAAAATTATTTCTATAAGATATTTTGAAAAAAAAAGCCACAAATGGCTTAAACAGAGGTAGAAAACTGCACACTGCACTAGAGTTTTTTAAACACTGTCATCTAAAAGAAAATTGTAGCTTAAGAAGCTGTGCATTGGAATATGATTGCTCTGCTTACATCCTGTTGTTTACTCTTCCTCCTAAATACCAGCAACTGGCAACCCCTTGAGAAAGGATATTTGTCTGTAACTCTAATCTAATATGTTATGGGTTTCTTGTGTTTTTCTGCATGTATGAAATGCATCGTGGTATCAGACTTTTTTATTACTATAGTATTTAATTAAATTGAAATCTTTATTTGCTTTAAACACAATCTGTTACAAAAGACAACAAACAATAGTTCAATATTCATGAAGATTCCGTAAAACTGTTTAGCTGTTTGGTGTCAGAATAACAGCAATTTCTAATTTTTCTCTTTTATTTTATTTTTTTTTTTTTTAATTCCTGATGCTGAGTTGGCAAGTGGGCAAAACATCAGACTCCTTGTCCATCTGCCCATAACCTGTGATGTCGAGCAGCTATTTTCTCAGGATTGCCATCTTTTAGTCTCAAACATTTCTTTATGTTCACACCTACATTTCCGTGATAAAGCAATAAACAGCACAAAAATTATACAAATACTTTAAACCCAGTGTGCGTTGTATCGTAGTGTAGTTATGTAAATATTCCTTACCATTTATTAAACCTCGAATCTAATCTTAAGTGCCCATTCGCCATTAACGCTAAGGTGTTTCTAGGCGGGTCTTTTAAAACAGGAAGTTTTAAGGAAAATCGTTGCCGGGAAACGGACGCACCTCGCGCCGGAGGCGGAGCGAGGCGGGGAAACCCCGCCCCCCAGGAGCGCCACGGCTCCCCTTCCAATCCCGCCGTCTCTCCCAGCCGGGGGGCGGCAGCGGTGGTGCATCTTCTCTCGCTGATTGGTCGCCAGCCGCGGCGCGTCACCAGGAGGCGGGGAGCTCTCGGATTGGCGGAGAGGGAGCAGGGAGTCTGGCGCTGGTTGGCTGGTCTCGGTCACGTGGCACTGGCGGGGCCGTGACGCCCGCGGTGGCGGAGGGGCTCGGCTTGTCAGGTAGGAAGGTGCCGTGCGCGGGGCGGTGGCGCCGCCGCTGGTGCCCGCGCTCCGGGAGCGGCGTCAGGGCCAAGGGGCGGCCGCCTTCACCCCTTGCCGTGTTCTGCCCGCCCGCCCCGCCGGCAGCCGGTGCAGGGGGCGGGTAGGCCCCGCGCGGGGATTTACCTGCGGGCGAGCGGGGCGGGGCGGGCACCGGCGCCGTTCTCGCTTTCTTTTGAGGGGGCGGCGGCGGCATCCGGTCGCTTCACGCGTCGGTGGCGCGGAGAGACGTCAGGGGCGCCTCTCGCCCGGCGGCGGCTCCGCCCCGGCGGGGCAGGCAGCGCGGCGGCTGCGGATCCCCGCCCCCGGGGCTGCCGTCGGGCCGGGGGCGCGGGGGCCTGCGAGGGGTCGGGGCGGGCCCGGCCTCGCGGTGTCCGGGCTCGGAGGCGGAGCGGGGGAAGGGCTGACTCGGTGAGAGTGCTGTGACGCCTCCTCACCGGAGCCCGGCATGTCTGTTCCCCGCCTGCGCCACGGGTGGCCGGGCTGTGGCTGCTGCGAGTAACGGGAGGTCGCGCCAGCCACGACTTGAAACTGTGATGTGCGCCCCCCCTCCAATAAATGCAACGCACCTTTTGTTTTGGGTTTTGTTTTTGTTGTTTTTTTTTTTTTCCTTCCTCCTACTCTCCCGTGACAATCCTGTATAACAGCTATTTTTTTAACTTACACATTATATTTAGAGCTTGCATAGAAAGGTCCTTTGATGCTGCTGGCTTTTTTCATGTGCTTTTTAATGCCTTATGGGTTTGTTGTCTGCAGTGGTCTTAAATGGTCACATATTTCGTACCTGAGAACGACATACATAAAAGTGCATCAAAAGCCCTTTTCACATTGGAGTATGTTTTTATTTTGTTTGAACTTACATGAGCATACACCCTGGTGTCATGTCATGTGTGAACACCTAGGGTTATACTGTTAAACAAGCCAGCTTGTCTTTTGTTTTTGAGAAAGATGCAGTGCTTTCCACTTAGCTCATGTAACTTTTCCCCACTTTGTAACAAACGTGCACAAAGTTACTTTGATGCTCTGCCGTATTTTAGCACAGCTGCTTCTAAGAAGTTGCCATGTAAGAAAACCCTGGGCAGTGTCTGAAACTTTAAGACCAAAAGAATTTACTGGGTATTATTTTCATGTAATTGTCCCTACTAAATAATATCTAATAAAAAGATCACTGATACAGTTTACTACACGTATGTGCCAGTCTTTGGAAGACTCCAGAAGGTGGGACATTTGTACTTCTAATCGGCTCACAGCCAAAGCGAATTGCAAATTATGGATGTATTGTATGTTGAGTTACAGTAATGATTATTGTTGGTGAGACAAATGTGTGTTCTTTCCTTTTATAAATTCCTTTTTAATGTGTTGAAGCAAATTGTCAGTACTGTTACAAGTTTAAAATACACATGCGTGGAACTGTGCTTTGGGGATATTTCTTTGAAGGAGAAGATCAAACCTTGTCTGTACAAGGTTACTTGTTAACTGAGCAAATGCAGTGTTAACCATCAGCAAGATCCTTTCCTGCGTTCCTACAACTGTAACTTCATGTCACAACCAAATCTTTCAAAGGAAGGTTCTTCTTCAGTTGATACTTGGCTTGTGAGCCTAGAAAGTGATCATGTAGAAATCACACTGAGGAGACACTTGAAAATAAAGACAGGCCAAAGAAGTGATGGGTGGATTTTGAAGTAGAGTGATACAGAGGAATATAAGACATGTCTTCTTTAAGAGAGGAGGAGAGGTAACATTTGCTTCACTGGAATGAAGCGATTTAATGTGGGTAAGCAAGATGCAGCTCCATGGGGTTGCACTGCATTAGGTAAGGTAGGATCCCTTTCCCTACCAAAAATATTCAGTTTGATTCTTCATGCAATGGAGAGGAGAGGTGCTTTACTGACGCCGAGTGAGTTTGTGGTAGACGCTATTCTGGGGCAGTCGTCTGTCCGACTGCGCTTTGTCCGTGAGGACACCCCCTCTTCCTGCCCCCCTGCTGCCGCTTCTCGGTGCTTTCGGCGGGGAAGCCGCGGGGCGAAGAAGGGTTTGCTGCCGTGTCAGCCTGAAGGCGGAGAAAGCTGGCAGCAAGCCCGGAGCTGCTCCGTACGAGGAGATGGGATAAGCAGCATGAGGTCATCATTTCTCAGGGAGGAGTTTTTTGCAGTGTGTGGGAAGTGGGTCTAGGAAGAGGAAAGGGGATTCTTTTGCTGGGGGGCGGGGAGGGGAGAGGAGAGAAGAGAGGAGGAGCAGCAGCAGCAGCAGCAGCATCAGAGAGGAAAACCCGAGTTCATTCCAGCAGGAAGTAAACTGCATATATGCTCCTATCTTAAGATAAAACTATCCACTTAGTACTGTCTTAATTATGGTGTTGATGTATTTGCCTTATAAAAATGTATTTTGAAAACTTAGTGGAGAGGTTTATTATGCAGTAGAGGCAGTCTTGGAATTGTTGAGTATTCCCCATTTTAATAGGGAATTAAAGGGTTTAATACTGTGCATGTAAATATGCAGAGTGGTTCTGCTGTATAACATTTGCTTTCTGATGTAGTTACTCTTCTGCTGAGGGGAGAGTTACTACTTGGGCCAAATCTTGCGTTTACGTTCTTGGTGGGGTGACATGGAGTAACAGCAGTACTTGTGTACTGTGAGACATTTCTGTGATGTAGCTCTCAACTGAGGTGATCACATTAACCTTTCAACTGTTAAGGGAGAAATAAAAGCATTTTAAGTATACTCTTAATCTATCCTTTACGTATACTTTACAATATTGCTTGCACAATACTGTAGTATATTTGGAACCCTGTCTTGTTAAGTGCTAGTAATGAAAATACTTAATGAATAACTACTTAATTGCTTATCATGTATTAGGAAGTTTACTATATGGTATTCAGATCTGGATCTCAAGTCAGTGCTTTTGCAAGCTCTCTTGTAATTGTCATCATTTGATCTCACCGCCTTATTTTTCATATTATGGTTTTGGAAGCTATTATTTTAACATAAGGAGCTGGGACATTAAGAAATTAAGCTTAAGCATCAAAATAAATTGCCATAATTAAGACCTAATGAAAAATCAATTACGTTTTAAGTAGGGGCAACCCGTGAAAAGTTTATGAGTTGTTGCATATTATGTAAGCACTCTTTGCCAGGAGCAGAAATAGAATCCAGAATAGTGTTAAAGTGCATTAATCATGAGCCCTTTCTTCCCTGAAATTGCCTGTTTAGAAACTGTGAGACATACAATTACAGCAATGAGTGTGATAGAGTCGTGGAGATGAGCCCCTCCGACAGAATGCTGAATCATCCCTAGAGCACTCTGTCCTCTGTAATAAATGAGTCAGGCATTTATGGAGAAAAGCACCGTGGAAGTATTTACATGATAACATAATGCATATTCCAAAGAGGGTGGCATTTAGGTTTTCATCCTCAATTTGTGAATCTCTTAACTTTAGTACTTGATTTATCAGGTTTGCTGCTTTCTCCAGCTCTGTGCCTAACTTTTTTGCTTTAGAAAAATTGGAAAAATTTTATTCCATACATTGACAGTGTATTGTAACTTGTATGGTTCATCATCGCATTTATGATGTTTGCTGTGTGAACTGAGAATGGCAGTAATAAGTTGTTTTTCTCAGTACAAAGCAGACTGGAGTGAGAAAGGGCATTGGTTTAATGGTTATTTAATAAAGGCAGGAATAATTTTATTGAATATTTAGTGCTGTAATGTTCAAACAAATAACATATTAATAATGGCTCAGCTGTTGGAGGATGTTAGCCAGCGGGCTGGTAAATCACAAAATTCACCCTCGGTGGACTTATAAACAAATAAGAGTAGGGTCTTTTTAACCTTTTAATACCTAACGCTTGTCCTATCTGATATTAGATTGAAGAAGTTTGTTAGAATCTGTTTAGTATATTATACTGCCACCGTGTCTGTTAAAATACAGATTTTGTGAATTGTGCTTTCTTTAACGTTTTTGTTTTCTTTCAGATAGCATGTAACTTCATAGTTATGGCTTCTGATTTAAAATGTTCATGAATGTAAAATAGTACCCCACAGCATTTGTATCCCAAGTAAGCGTTGAGATAACCCGCAGATAAAGGGTGCAATTAAGTGAAGTGGCTAAATTTAAAAAATGTGACAGCTTTAACACTATAAATAAGGATATTTTAAAACAATTATACTATCCCTTCAGCAAAATTTTGGAGCACCTTTTTAGTGATTAAAACATACAAAGCATGGAATCAGAAAACCACACCTTTTTTATTGTTGGTGTGAGTATATTTGTTGGATGTTGATACTGTGAATGGTATGTTTTCTCCCAAGGAGAATATATTTTCTGTAATTTTCATAATATAGTTGTTTACCAGTTCAGAAGATGTGATAAAGGAAGTTCACCAGATAAAAGGAAATGCTTGATTCATCAAATATAGAAAAGTGTTACCAGTTGAAGTGCACAGCCAAAAAGCAAAGTATTATAGAGGGTTAAAAGGTCTGTAACAATATGCAGTTCTGCCTTTTGGATTAGGTGAATGTTGAAATTGGAGTGGGAAATCTCTCATCAGCAAATGTGTTAAGTAATCTTAAGCTACCAGATTTTAACAAATTTAACTGGCATCTAGATCATGTAATTTATCTAAATGATTCTATTTTATATGGGGAGGTAATTGCACACATCCCTATTGAGGTCAAAATCTCAGTTTGATTTACTTCTTGTCTTCTTCCATGGCCTCTTAGTTTCACATGCTGCGTGCTTTCTAACTCTGCTTTTCTGAAGCCAGCTGGTACTTCTGAAAGGGAACCTGCCCACAGCTGACAGGGTTGTTTTCTTCAAGCTCTGCTCCAGCCACAGTACCAATGCACACCACAGCAGATTTGTGTCTTATGCAGAACAGTCTTCCAGAGGTATCCTAGCCCTGTATGCCTTGTGTCCTTAAACCTGAGGCTTCATGATTCCACAAAGCATGTGTTGCATACCCAGCGTATCATGCTGCGGAAACATAATTCTGGTGGGCTGTGACATGGTGATGTCTTGTGCTTTAGTGTTTCACCACCGAAGTAAAACCAGCCAGGCTTGAGGAGCCTAGTGGAGATGCAGGGATTTGCAGTGTGGATGTGGTAAGTCTGATTTCAGTGGGTGGGAGCTGCATTTTCAAAGCAGTGATTAAGCAGATGGTTGTTAACATTTGACTGTTAAAACAGGATGGTTTGTGCCCCTCTACAGAATTTTGCAGATTAAGTTGGGATTTCAGGTTTAAAGATGCGGTCGAATTCTCTTCAACTGTCTCAGAGTGCAGTAAGGCAAGAATTCTGAGGGACCTGTGTAACCCTTGGCTGCAATACAAATGTTATTATCATACTTTTTTTTTTTTTTTCTTCTGAGTAATATCCATGAATCATGCTATGTCTTGAAGAACATTTGCCTTGTAAATAAGAAGTGAACTGTTTGGTATCATTCCTGGAGAGAATACTTTTGATATACAGAATGAAAGACAGGGGTAAAAGAAATCTGTTGCAATAAAGATCAGTTAGGCTGAATCTTATGTATGCAAATAGATTTCCATGGGAAGAGTTCAAGCATACATTTTTTTTTGCTCATGTGCACTTCAGAACCATTTTTCCAGAGACCTGGGAGGCTAAACATGCACAACTTTTAATGTTATAACATTGATTAATTAAAGCCTGATTAATTTATACATTTTCAAATGATACTAATACCTGTAAGGAGGAGTGTTGTTTATGACTGGGAAGGCTGATGTTACCCAAACAAAAGTGACTGGATATAAAAAGATAGGATAGGTTTCTTCATGTATCTTGAAAAGTTAGGCCTGCTGTATATTTGTAAAAGGTATGTATTAAAATTTGTTATGCACGTCAAGCATTTAAGAAGGCGCAAATGCATGGTTCAGTTGTCTTTCTGGTGACTCTACCTTCATAGTAAGAGTAACTGTATCCCATTTAACAGAGAGAGTTACCCACTGAGTATCTTTTAGGATACAGAGCATGCAAAGGAAAAGTAATTCAGCTCAGGAACAGCAACTTGACGCAACACCTTTCACTGAACCACACAGTATGTTATATTTCCTGCAGTGCAATAGTCTGGAATATCAGCTGTTGGGAACAGGCAGGACTCTCTATGGGCTTGTGTTCCTCGTGGTCTGGTGTTCTTTATGGAATACTGTGCAATTAAACTGCATTAAATGTGATAGAGTGGTGCCAAGGAGATAAGTGACCTCAAGAAGACTGAATGAACAATGAGTTAACTAAGTAGAGGGTTTAATAAACCATATGGATATAATTAGTTTAATGAAGGAGGAAAGAAGAAGCAACACCCTGATTGCTCTTTGAATTTCTTTTCAAAGAGCAATAAATACTTAGGACTAGCTTATATTTCTCCTGAGGAGACCAGTATTGTCATGTATTATATACTAATGGCAGGTTTTATATCTGATTGTTTTGGCTGCAGCAAGAAATTCTGGCTGATGTTGGGCCATGGGATAAAATTAAACTGCCTCTAGACTTTTAAGAGTATTTCACATCCTGTGTGTTTCTGGTTTTCTATGGCTGTCCTTAAATCTCAAGAGGTAATACAGTGCTTCTGGAAACATATGAAGAGCACTTAGTGCATGGTTCAGTAGCAAATGGCAGCTCTTCCTGTTGCACATTTTTCACAGGAGGCCCAAGATGATAAAATAAAAGGCATGCGAAGGAAGTTTTCAGGCCAAGGGGAGCTGGGAACAACTGCAGGTGTGGTAGAAAATGAGATGACTATTTAGAATAATCTTGGCAGCTGGGAGATGTCATCTGGAACAAAGCAGAGTGTCAGTGAGCATGAAAGCAATGTACTGACTGTACGCTGGACTGTGCGATTGCACAATGGGCAAAGAAACAGAGTAAGGTGCGGTTCCATGGAAAAGCAACTGGCGTTTTTGGATCACAAACTAACAAAAGACACAGCATCATACTGTTGAGAAGAGGTTAAAGCACTTGGGCAGGAGCAAAAGTAATTTGAAGCAGTATCTTTGTTCTTCTCAGAGTTGGTGAGTCCTACAGCACCCCACTGTTTTGTGCTCTGAACTCTTTGAGATGGGTACCAATTGGAGGGTGTTCAGAGGAAAGAAGTGGTCTAGAAAAATATTTAAAATGGAAGATTGAAAGAATTAGGATTTCTTAGTAAAAAAATAGGATATTCAGGTTGCAAAGAACTGCCTAGTCTCTCTGTTACTCAGTGATGGGGTGAGGAAGGTAAGATTTGGTCATGGAGAAACTTTTTCCTTGTACTGAGGGCAGGGGAATACTGGATCAGAGAGCCTGAGAAAAACAAGTCTTGACAAAAATCTTTTTGCTATAGGTGAGTATAATGTGGTTCTTTGGTGGAGGGGGAAAGAATTAGACCATGTCTTTATATTACAAGCCTTACACCTACAAGATTGTTAGTGGCTTACGTCCATCATGTCTATTGCTACCATTTGCACGTGTGAAAAGAATTCCAACAGGTAAATGAAATCTCTATACATCCAAAGCAGGAAGTGTGTCTTGTAATTCCAGGCAAAGGGTTTAAGAGTTGTTTTCTGTTTTTTTTTGTTGTTTGGGGTTTTTTTTTGGTTTTTTTTTGTGTGTGTGTGTGTGTTGTTTTTTTTTTTTTTGTTTTTGTTTTGTTTTGTTTTTTTTTTGTTTTGTTTTGTTTTTTTTAATACTACTGACCAGGGTAAATCCTAGTCTTTGATGGAGCACACTGCTTCTTTTTTGCTTATGTTTTTAATAAGATCACAGCTGCAAGAGCTGTTAGGTGAAACTGTGGTCTTCATACAGCTGCAGGGGTTAGAGACTGAGAGTGCACTGTGTGAGGATGTTTGTATGCGATCAGGTTCCTCTAACTCAGTACTTGCTACTGGCAGATAAGAAGGAGCTGTTGGCACAAACATAGAATAATAGTTCCTGTTCTGTTTTTGCAGTTTAGAGACATCTTGAGATGAAAGTTCTGCTGTTCAACTGATATGGTTTTTTCATGAGTTTTTATAATAATTTTTGAACCTGTTTTTTTCTTGGTCTCAAAAGTGTCTTTAGGCATTGAATTCTGTCATTTAATTATTTATTAGGTGAAGAAGTCCTTAAGAGCAACTTTTAAAAATTGCATTTGGTATTTCCATGTTCTTCTGGGAAACACTTCAGCTGTCTGACATGCCATGTCACTTTGTGCTATCGTGATTTTTTTTTTTTGTACTTTGATCTGGCACCCCATCATACTTATCTGTTTTGTGAGCTAAAAAATCTTTTCACTTTCTTTGTGCAGAAACTGCTCCATATTCTGATCGATATTACCTATATCTTTTTGGTCCTTTATGTTCTTCACGAGATAGAATAATTTGAAGGTATAGGAACACCATGGATATATCAGCAGAGAAAGAATATGTTATATTCTCTCTTCCCTTCATTAAAAAGTCTGATATTCTGTATGTTTCCTAACCTGAGCACTTCAAAGCACTGAAAAAATATTTTTGGAGATGTATGTTCAGTGACTACTGGACATTTTTCTGGTAGTGGTGTTATATAATGTAGAGTTCTCTCTCCCAGTGTGTTATATTGCATTTACTGACATGTGACTTCATCTACTGCTTTATATTCTTCTTGCTCAATATTCTGGGGTTCTACTGCAAATTTTTAATGACATGTTAGTTTTAATTGCTCATAATAGTTTTGTATAATTTGCAAACAAGCACAGATGATACATGAAATGACAGATATGCAAGTGAGGCTTCTGACTCTCTCCTCTGTGGATCTTTGCTTCTTAAATCTTACCCTGCCAGGTCTTCACTGCTGTAACAGCTTCCTATGAGAGACATCAGCAGGAACTTTTTAGAAGTCTTTTTTTCATTGTCACTTCCAACACCTTTACACACAGGATCCTTAATACCTTCAAAGAACTCTTCAAATTGAGAAGCATGACTTTCCTCTACAAAAGCAGTGTTGTTTTTTTTTTTTTTTTTCTCCTTATTATTCCAGTCTACAAATTCTTCAGCATGGTTTTATCCACCTTACACGATATGGAAGTCAGACTGTCTTGTGCTTCTCTTGATTGCCTTGTCAAGCTCTGGAAAAAGATTATGTATTTTCCACTCTATATTCCTCTTTACTTAGGTCACCTTAAGCCTAGGTTTTTGCAGAATTAATAGTTTGACAATTTCATATTAGATGCTTTAACACTTCAGCTGAATAGTGCCTGGCTCTGGTGAATTCTTACTGTTAATGTGATATTTTTTAATGCTCACCTGATGCTTAATTTTAAGAGAATGCGTTATATATCACCAGTCTAAAGAGGATCTGGTGTGGGGTTGGATTTGACTGTCTTGGCAATAATTTCAGGAAACAACAGATCATCTAGGTTTTCTGCTTTGCCCTTATCTTCTTTTAGTACTGTCTTTTATTTCTTCATTATCTAGTGACTTATTGCATTGAGGTAGCAAGCTGTCTGTAACTATCAGATTCTACTACGTTTGAACTCAGAAATAGTAACAGGAATTTTGTCAGATTTTATTGCTCTCTTACAGATGGCTGTGTAGTTGACTGGCAAGTTTTCATTATACTTCCGTGTACTACCTAGGTATAGGCCTACCCATTAGACCAGTACTTGTTTTACCAGTTTTAGATTCTACTGATGACCTGTATGCAGATGAAAATATTAACATAGATAAAAAGTCAATGGTATTTGGAATTCTGAAGAAAATTTAGGTTTGCATTTTATTTTTATATTGACAAAATTCTCCATTCTAACATATGTGATAGAGTAGTTCTTTAAAAAAGGTGTGCTTTTTCCGTGTGCAGAGAGCAGAAGATGCTGCTTGCTTGTGTTTAAGTGGCTCCTATCTGTTTTTTAAAGTAATAAATGGAATTTTAGGAAAGGGTTTGTTTTACCATGTGCAGTTCTTTAACATCTGCTTGAAATCTGAATTTGCCCAGGTGCTGATGGTGGCATATGTTTTACTTTCACAAGTCCCATTTGAACCAGGAAAGGAATTAAAAATAATGTTCCTGTCCAGTGATATTGTGGTGTTTCCAGCTGGTTTGTATTTGTGATGGGAAGACTGGAGCCAAATTTACTGTAATGTTTTGCTCTTACTTGTAATTTTTTTTGCTGGTGAAGACTTTCCAATTTTGCAACAAGTATTTTTTTTAATCTATTATTAATGATGCATTTTTTCTCCTTTCCTGTCTGCTTGCATAGCTGCTCTTTCTTTGCAGTGACTGAATGTAAGCATCACGTACAGTCTTTTCTATTTTTGGTAATGGAGAATTGAAGCTTTGTATTTATATTAGGCAACACTTTGTTTCTAGAATGTCACTAAGTAACCAGAAAGAAATACTTAATAATGTCTGCTTGAATATGAACTGAAACTCTGCCTTCATAAGATTTTACAAATTTGTCCATGATTAGTGGTTTGTTTTAAATAATGGAGATCTGCAAAATAGCTCTTTTTTCTTTACCCTTACACAGTGTCTTTCAGTTTTGCTTAATGTGTCTTTTCTTACAAGAGCATTGCTAAACCAATATTGAGTGTCCCATGTAAAGTTTTAAATGTAGATGACACATTCTGGCATGAGATTGAGAGTGAGCACTTAGTATTGGTCCAGATGTAGTTTATACGTTTCACTTGTAAGCCTGTTTCTTACTATTTTTTTTATGTTTTATATGTTTTTTTCTTAATATAAAACCTCAAAGATACAGCCTTCTGTTGCAGCTTGCTTCACTTCGATGGCAGTCATGAGTTGCCAACTTGGAATTTTAGTGCTGCAGTTATTTTAACTTTCTGACCTCTTACTATTCTAGTTATTGGAGTAATTAGAGCCATATAGGACATTTCTGTGCCTTGATTGGTCTCTTTCTTATGTTGCCACTTGTTTTCTTACAGTCTAGTGAAAATACCACTACTGAATTTGTCTTTCTTATACTGGCTTTTGGTCTCCCATGCTTTAATTTTTCTTATTGTTTTTTTCAAGGGGAAAGTTCAGAAATACATGAAATGATCTAGTTTTCTGACTACAATACACTGTGTCATGAGAAATTCCAATAACTTAAAAGTAATCTTTGGTTACATTTGTTGTATGTGTTGAGACAAAATTATTTCTTCCCTCAAAATTGTGTGTATGAAGTGACAGTATACTACTACTTACAGTCATTTGAAAAGTCTTGTTTTGGTTTTCTTGAACTTTTGTCTCTTTCTAATAATAAAAAAAAAATCTGTCTTCTGGTAATAAGCTGAAAAAGCAAAGCAATTTACCTAAGTTGAACTTTTGTGATGTATTTGAAAATGGTGAAATAATTTAAAAAATTGTTCAATCTGTTTTTCTTTCACAGAGTTCCCAGAAAATAAGTGTGAGTTTCAGAAAGTGAAAATCAGAAGTAGCTGCTGACATAAAGAGTACTGAAGATCATTTCTTGAGGAAAATTATTTAAGGTATGGGAGCTGGTTCATATTTGACACATTTCACATCAGATATATGTATAGATAATATTCTGAGTATATGGTTAGTGTAAACAAATGGTAGGTAAAGCAGAAAGAGAGTCCTGGGAGTCAGGCTGCCCTGGAGATCACTCTGGGTTCCAGTTTGCACAATCTTCTGAAATTTTATGTGGTAACTGAAGCCAATAACTCTTTTTTTTCTTGAGAACTTAATATGCTAAAAGTGCTAGGCACTCTGAAAAGTCTGTCTTTGAGCGTTGTACATACCAGTATTAGCTGGTACAATGTTGACATTAGTTTATGTGTCCCAGTTCTTTGTTTAAAATAAGATTATTAGTCCTGCTTCGCCTCGTGGACTGTTAACACTGCTAATTTAAGCGGCAGTTTAAAGCCTATGAAGAAATTGGTACTTCTGTGTTTGAAAGAGCTAAGACTTTCCTGGTGTGCAGGAATTAACGAATAAGGAGTACACAGACTGTGTCTGCACTGCAGTACAGGGCTATAATTGCAGTTTACGTAAGTTTATCTTACCTAGTTTGAAGCTGATTACTATAGGAACACATTTTCGGTGTATACACAGAAAAGAGGGTACAGCCCACATTACAGAATCTATGCAAGTGTTTGGAAATTACTTGTATGTGTGGGATCAGATTTTCCATCATGTGCTGCATGTTTATCAGATGCAGGTGTTCTAGAGCTAGCTCAGACAGGTGTCTTTGACCTGCAGTTGTGTTACAGGACTTCATGAGGCAGCATTTCTTATCTGTTTATCAAATGGTGTCCATTTGGTACAGTAAGACTGGACTGTCATGTGAATTTAATGGCCTAATGTGTGTTGCAGGGGAGCAATGGATGGTTGCATGGGTACCTGGTTTGAGATATTTTCTGATTTTTGGGAGTCTGAATCTGCAAGTTTAATGGCCTGCTAACACAGTGTTTAGGAGCAAACTAGATTCTAACTAGTTAACCATTTTCCACAGCTGCAGTGCCTGAGAGCTGATGTTTTATTTGGATTTTTCTGTGCTCTTAGTACAGTAAACAGCAGAAACAAGTGTTTTCAGGTCGCAAGGAGTGGAACAGTGTAGTTGTCATTTATAACCTGAAGATACTGTCAGCTATACTTACTTGAATAAATATGTGGATTGGTTTTTAGTATCTGTCTTACATGCTTGTATATGTTCCTTCATAACTCTACTGTAAGTTAGGTACATTTTGCAGATCGAAACTGGAGGGTAGTTCTGAGCCTGAGATCTCTTCCAGTCATAGACAGGTGTTTGAAACAGTGCTCTCACCCTCCTTTCTGTCGCTTTTGAGGAGGTATATGTATGTGTTTTGTCTTATGGTTAGTTCAGGATTTAGGCATGAACTATGATCATGAGCCAGCACTGTGCCCTTGTGGCCAGGAAGGCCAATGGCATCCTGGGATGTATTAGAAGGGGGGTGGTTAGTAGGCCGAGAGAGGTCCTCCTTCCCCTCTACTCTGCCCTGGTGAGACCACATCTGGAATATTGTGTCCAGTTCTGGGCCCCTCAGTTCAAGAAGGACACGGAACTGCTGGAGAGAGTCCAGTGTGGGGCAACAAAGATGATTAAGGGAGTGGAGCATCTCCCTTATGAGCAAAGGCTGAGGGAGCTGTGTCTCTTTAGTTTGGAGGAGACTGAGGGGTGACCTTATTGATGTTTACAAATATATAAAGGGTGAGTGTCATGAGGAGGGAGCCACGCTCTTCTCAGTCACAACCAACAGTAGGACAAGGGGTAATGGGTTCGAACTGGAATACAAGAGGTTCCACTTAAATTTGAGAAGAAACTTCTTCTCAGTGAGGGTCTGGAGGCATTCAAGACCTGCCTAGACACATTCCTGTGTAGCCTCATCTAGGTGTTCCTGCTCTGGCAGGGGGATTGGACTAGATGATTTTTTGAGGTCTCTTCCAATCCCTAACATTCTGTGATTCTGTGAATAGTTGCTTTTTGTCACACAGTAAGTTTTACTTTCAATATGTCTCTCAATAATCTTTTTCTGCTTTCAGATGTGGTGAAGAGCCTGCATTTTCCCCTGTGTGGTATATAGTGCCTTAAAAAATGGGGTTTGGAGGTGACCTGAAGTATTCTCATGATGCTTTATTAAAACTGCAAGACTGGGAACTACGACTGCTGGAAACCGTGAAGAAATTTATGGCAATGCGAGTAAAAAGTGATAAGGAGTATGCCTCCACTTTACAGAATCTTTGTAATCAAGTAGATAAAGAGAGCACTTGTCAATTGGATTATATCAGCAATGTGTCGAAGGTAAGACTGAAGTATTTTGAATTTGGAATATCTTTGGAAATAACAGTGCTGGATTTATTTTTGTTTGTTTTAGTTTGAGTTGGATTCCTCTTCATTCAGCTATTGAGAGTTAATGTTGCCAGGGTATTTAGAATGGACTCCTTTTAGTTCCTCAGTGGAATATGCAGAAGTTGAGCTCCAGTGTTGCTATGGAAAAAATAGCTGAACTAGAATCAGTCCTAAATTCTGATATTCAGTGTTTTAGGTTCTTGGGTTGAACCTGCTACTTTGTTTAGTGTTTTGAAAGTAGAGTATGCTGTAGTAAGCTTTTCTTTTAAGACAGTAAAATAGGAACTATTGTTTATGTTGTATAGAATTTGTGACAGAAATAGAAAAATGCCAGGAAACTGAGGCAAAGCCTGGCATTCCAGCTGTTATTCACACTGCAGCATGCGTTGTAAAAACAAAACATTAATTCAGGATGTTTCTCATAATTGTGAAGTCATTTTGTATCCATTTAAAATAACTGTGTTGGCTTTTCTTGAAGGCAAAGCTGTCCTTCCCCCACATCATTGGTTTTCAGATTTAGAGCAAGTCCAGTAAAGGTACAGATGAAGCAAACTTCCCTATTTCACCTGTTTGTAAGCTTCACTCCTGACTTGGATTCCTTCCTGACTAGAAAAAACTATTCTGTTTTAACGGTTTATTCAATTTTTTGCACTTCTGCTGTTGCAATAGTTACACAGTCCTTTCAGTCTGGCATGGATCCTGTTCCCCTCCCTGCATGAAAACACCCTTTTTGGGTCAAGTTAAATTTTGGACAAGTTTGTTTTTATGTAGTGGGCTTATGGGGTGGCTGCTTGAATACTAGCTATGGCATAGCTTTAAGGAATATGACTGTTCCTTTTGCAGCAGTCTAGATTTATGCTGGATTAAAGTATGTGGAGGGTGTGTGTGGCTTGAAAGCTGCACTGCTATAGCTGCCTGCTTCAGGTGTCCCAAAAGTAGCACCACACAGTGTTTATCTGTAACAAATTTGGTTGTTGCTTCTGTCCCCCAAAATAATTCTTCTCCTGTAAATTGACATACAATCTTTTTTTTTTTCCCTCCATCTATGTGTTTTGGTGGTGTATTTGAAATGCTTTTCACCCGCTTACGTTTCTTGTACACAGTTTGTTATAGAGCTTGCTATTTCAGTTGTGATGGTTTTGCTAAATAAATGTTAAAGCATTGTCATTAAACTAAGATTGGCAGAAGTCAGGTATTCTTCTTCAAGCTTTCTATTGTTGGATCCTAAAGTTTTGTATAGAATTATTGGTGCTATGGCTAGTAATTCTTGCTATTGCTGCGCCTCTGGAACAGCTCTTATATGCTAGCTAAATTGTATTACAATTATTTTAGGCAATGGAACAGAGTGGATTAGGGCTAGAACAGCAAAGGAGCATAGGCATTAGAATATTTAGTATTTTAAAGTATAAGCAATCTTTTGCCTTCATGTAGCTAATTCACTCTAGGATGGTTCATGTCACTGACATGGACACTTCCTGTGCGCAAACAAATTTTAAAAAGCTGATGATCTGACTTAAGCCATGTCCTTTTCAGGTTGTAGAAGGGCATGTATCTCACAGTTTGAAATCTCATTTTGGATATAGGCACTCAAGATGTTCTTTCTTTCGTGATTATTTTTGTTCTTTTTTTTTTTTTTTTTCCCCTCTTAAGGATGTGCCATTTTTCTCTCAAGCCCCATCCCTGATCTCTGCATCTTTGTATAACAGCAAAAATATCCGTATGCTACTGACAGATCTTTTGTATGGGCTTGCCTTGAAATTTCACTGTCACCTTGGATTTTACAGTTGTGTAGTGGCATGTTTCTTATTGGTTTTAGCAGTTAAAATGTCTGAATTATTGGTTAATTTACTCATCTCATTCTAGTTTACTCTTTCATGGTACTTTTTCACCCTGACATTGTACACAATCAAACTATGACACAAATATTATGGGACATAAATCTAGTATCTCACACCTCTCAAGACTTAAAATACCTGTATATTAAATTTTTGGTATTGCGTATCATCAAAACCATATACCAAGCTGTCTAATCTTTTATTTTAAGTGTACAGCAAGAGTGAGCCCTTTGAGAGAAATAGTATTTGGGAAAGTCTGTCCTATTTTTTTGTATGCAGAGGAAGCAAACTTGCTGGGAGGTGTAGTGGCAACAGCTGCTAATGCTAGAAAAGCAGTATTTTTAAGTGCTTCCCAACAGCTCTTTTGTGTGCATATACTTCTAAAAAATACTATTAAACCAAACAATATTATATTTTATTGCTTTTGATGGATTGTGATCATTTTCTGTGAAAAGAAATGTTTTGCCTTCTCTGCAATCCCCACCCAGCTGCTTTTGTGTCCCATATAAATCTCAATATTTGAAGCCTTTCCTCAAGTATAGCTTTTCACTGTAGCTTTTCAAATTTTAAAATAATTAAATATAATCATACAAAACACAGAAATCCTCTTTAACCAATGTTTTCTCAGTATGGAAAGAGGGATGTAAAGAACACGAAAATATGCAAATGATTTTTTTAAATGGAAAGGGAATTTTTCACTGTGTTTCTGACTTATTCAGGTTCATTTGGTGAATTGTAAGCTAAGTATTTCTTTAGAATACCTGTTGAAAAATACTTCTGTTGTGAATTTCAGGGTTTATTCAAACAGTACTTGTCTCATCAGTCATAAATCAGCTGTAAAGAAAATGAAGAACTCTGACTACATTTTCACCTCTGAGTGTGCTCTTAATGAATTCTTCTATAACCACAAGACCCACTCTTCTCAGATGGATGTTTAATGATGTTTTTATCCTATGCAGCTTTGTAATATTTGTAATGGAGAGATTAAATAGTTTTCAGCTATAGCTGCAAAACTTTAGGCCATGACCTCTTACAACACCACACTTCAAGCAGTCTGAGATCCTCTATGCCAGTCTGTGGGATGTTTACAAGCTAAAGGAAATATTAAACATGGTTTAATATATAGAGGAATTAACTGTCATTTGTTTCCTTCTCTAGAATCCAGTTTGCATTGTAGCATTGTCATGTGGAGATATATTAATATGTATCTATGTTTATATATGAGATGTAAGGAAACCCCAAAGGACCAAACAAATTAATTTTCTAAGTTTCTATGATCTAAGGTGGATTTCTGTATTCAGTAAGAGTAAGATAAATGCTAGTAAAACTAGCATAATAGCTGCCTTCAAAACCTGATAATTATATGGCATGTAGTCATTCTGAAATTTTACATACAGCATAGCATTTGAGATCAAGGAGTTATCAATACTGTTATCAATACTGTTTCCATCAACAAAGTGTGACAGGGGTCTTTAGGGTAACAAATGCTTTTATTTGAACTGAACTTTAATTTCATGTTTGTATCTGTGTTGCATTGCAATCTCTCTGCTCACCTTATAGTTCTTAATCAAAATTCTAAGCCACATGCAGCACATCAAGCCATCCTGGAAACTGACTGGCAGAATGGCCAAGGAAGTTATTGAAGTAAGGTACACAAGGACATTGGGTTACTATGACGGATGATAAACTGCTTGTGTCTCTTAACCTGTTAGCACCTTATGCTTTGACACTGATGGCCTGACTCTGAGGCTGTCAGTTGTGTGTAGCAGCTAACAAATAGTATCCTCTTAAACAGCAAGCACTCAAATGCATATAACTGGGAGTTATTTCAACAAGGACAGAGAAGTCAGCTTGAGCAGAGTGGCTGTGGCTG
Organism: Streptopelia decaocto; assembly: GCF_964273445.1. Lineage (NCBI taxonomy): Eukaryota > Metazoa > Chordata > Aves > Columbiformes > Columbidae > Streptopelia > Streptopelia decaocto. The sequence goes on from NC_138657.1 coordinate 44,773,385, forward strand.
GGAAACAGAAGAAAAAAGGGCAGAGAAATATACTTGTTGGGGTGTTGGGGATGTATGATTCCAAAAAACGCTGTAAAGCTTTAATCAGTGTTCAGAAGTGCTAGGACAGTGATGAAGGGTGACCATACAAAACTGTATTTTATGATTGAATGAGTAAGTTCGGGGCACGATTTTGCTGTAGCAGGAAGAACTTTACTTGACAAGATCTCAGGCGAATTTGGGTAAGTTTAAAATTCCTTTTTAAATTAATTGTTTTAAACAGGGATGCATCTTTTCCCACAGACCATATTCATGATTTGACTATTTGTAAATTTGTAAGCTGGAATAAGTAAGTGCTTTTCTTTCTTTCTTTTTTTTTTTTTTTATAGTCTTGGTTACTTGTGGTACAGCAAACAGAACAGCTGAGCAAAATAATGAAGACACATGCAGAGGATCTTAATTCTGGGCCTTTGCATAGGCTTACAATGATGATCAAAGATAAGCAGCAAGTTAAGAAGAGTTATGTAGGTGTTCATCAACAAATTGAAGCTGAGATGTATAAGGTATTTTATTTAACGGTGCTTTATAAATTTATTATGATGTTGTATGTTTAAAAAGTGATATATTGAGGGTGGATTTTTTTAGTTCCTCTGTTTTTGTTAGTGCTATGGTGAAAGTAGGGATTTGTGATACATAGAATATCTAGTTTAAATTCTAGTTATTTCCTCCACATGTTCTTTTCTCTGCTAGCTGACAAGGGAGAGATGGAAAACTTTCTTTTATATGAATTTCTATGGACAGATAGCGCTGAAAATGCTCTTGTTCCAGTAGAGGATGATTCTGTATGACACTTCTCTATTCTATCTCTCCTCCTGTTCTCATTCTACTCCAGACATCCCTGGGACCAGGGCACTGAAGACTTATGTTGATGAATGCACTTGACAGTCCATACTGTTTTGGGTGGTGAAAGGATTCTAGTCCCTATTCTAAAATATAAATCAAGTGTAAACCAAACATTAAGGCTGCAAGTGGAGCTCTTCAGGGCTTTTTCTATTATATGTCAGTTGTCCTGTTTATGTTGAAAGCACTGTTTCTAGTCAGTAAAGCTGACAGAAATTACAGTTTCATTCAGGTGCTCTGGGGGAAGTTTAACTGCAACTGTCAAAAATCATCTTGATAATCTGAAAGGTCCACTGAGAGAAGGAAAAGCACTGTTTCTTCTTTCTTCCAGCAGAGAATTTGAGAATTGGAGTAGTGTAATAAAAATATAACATCTGAGTAGAACAGTACAAATGTCATGTACTGATGAGTAAGCTTCTTTGGCTGGTTATGAGAAGAACTTTAAACTAGTACTAAACATATATCAAGTTTGGCTGTAATAGGAATACTTCGATAGTATGCTAGGATCTGGGCGTCTTCCCCAGGTATTGACTATGGAGAGTACATGCTATTTGATGTGTACTCAGTAGGCTGTCTTATCTGATAAAATTTCCAAGCCAAGTAATCATTCATAGCCACTTATGGATTGGTACATCTCAAAATAGTCAGGATGGAAGAAGAGGGAAAACTGCATACATTATAAATAATAGAAGTTAAATATATAGACAATTAGAGAGATGCAAAAAGAAAGACATGTAAGAAAGGTGGGATGACACAAGACTGCTGGAAGTTCAGGTATACTTTTAAAAGAGACTGCAAAACATGTTTTTTCTGTTAATAAGTTCATTGTAATAAAATCTCTAATAAAACTGTCTTTTAAAAATAGGCTTTTTTAAAAAAAAGTCACGCGTAATGAGCACTCGCTAAATGATTAATTACAGACCATATTCATTTTAATGGCTATGCAACTATGCTAGTTTTTTGGTCTTATAAATGTGTTTGGGGAAACACTTGACCGACTTATTTCCTTATATGTTATTTGGCAGCAGAGGTGCTCTTGGTGTTGTTTTTGTCTGTTGGTAGAACACCATCGAAGAGTCACTAAAATATATTTTATATTTATTGCAAATATTTTGTAATGCTAGTGGCCTATTCTTAATTTTCCAGTGTTCTGTAAGAGAAGTAGTTCCTTATTACTTATGTCTCAATTGTGTTCACTTCTTCCTAATTTCATCTTTTTCTCCATTTCTTATCTTGTATTTATAATACAAGTTTGTCATAAAGTTATTTTTTCCTGGATCACCCCTATTAGTGTATAATAACAACAGGTGTTAGTATAACTTACAGCGTGTAGAAATAAGAGATGAGAATTTGAGATTGATGTGGGAAAAGTTCCTGCCTTTAAATTAAATCTTTGCACAGTTGGCCCAGGAATAGAAACTGTAGATAGGACCTTGTTGGTTCTTTCAGGAATTTCGTTAAGTTTTGAGATGTTCTTGATGGTGAAAATAGTGGTATCTGGTCCTTGCCTCATGAAAAAGGGGGGGCTGTGAACTCCAGCCTTCTTCATGCCAGCTGCAAGTGGAGCAGTTATTCTTTATAATAGACTTTTTTTTTCTGCGCATTCAGTGAGGGGAGCACTTTGATTATATTAAGTTCCTCTTCCACGATTCCCCATTGTGAGTGTATTTTTCTTTTTTTGTCAGAGCTCTAACTTTTCTTGACATGCCACCTTTTTAATATTGTAGTGGCCCATTTGTTATTAACTTTTTTTTGCAAGTTCATGATTTGTGTCTATTTCTGAACAGTGCACTGATTTTGTCACAATGAATAGATGTTGGAGATAGAACAGACAACTTTATTTTCCTTTTTAGGGATTTAAGTCATACAGCAGGTTGATTCGTGCGCAGTTACTTTTTCTAGTTGCTTTTCAAGCCTCTTATTTCATTCCACACATTTATTGATTTTGATTTTGTTACACCATGTAATATCTTATTAAGATTGTCTGAAGCCAATGGAAAGTGGTAACATCCTTACTTTGGAAAATAAATCCTATTAATTTTCTTTCACTATTGGTATGATGTTTTTCTATATGTTGAGAAGTATTTTAAATACTTTTAATATTTCTGTTTTCTTAAAGGTCACAAAGACAGAACTAGAAAAACTAAAATCTAGCTATAGACAACTAATAAAGGAAGTAAATTCTGCCAAAGAAAAGTATAAAGAAGCTGTGGCTAAAGGTATGACTGACTTGTGTTAATTTTGTCTATTTATTAGTGCCTTTTTCAAACCTGCTAGAACTCTTACAGTGAAACAGGGTGATGTTTTTGTTTTGAACAAGTTGATTACAATATAAAAGCTCATTTAGTATTTGAAGTAAGACAAGCTAATTGTCATTATGTGTACTTGGTGATACTCTTAAAAATCATAAGATAAAGGATAGCCCTTCTTTTAATATAAATGGTAAACTTTTTAAGGTCTTCTTTTACTCCTTTGGTGGACATATTTGAAATGTATAATTGTGCAAATGAACTGTTAATAGTGGTAGTGGGTTGCAATTCTGTCTCATCTACATTGTAGTTGCAGACTATTTACATCCTGGGACCTGTCATGGTTGCTGCAGTGGCATCAGCATCAGTTCTTGCAAGTTAGTATAAGGGATGTGACCTTTGTCAAGCTTAAGCAAAAGAGGAAAATAATTCATTTGTACACTGAGATATTGTGAAGATTTTTCGTTAATGCTGTGTCCAAACAACATGGATTTTTAGATAAGAGCCTTTGTTCTATGATGTATTGAAATCTGTTGTTAGTAATTGTTCTTATGTGCCTTTCTAAGATTTTTAAATTTTCTTTAGAGAAAATTAACTGGATGACAGTATATAATTCTAAGATCTATCTTGAGGCAGTGACACAAAAACTTAAAATGACAGTTATTGTCCTTGGTTCTGTTGTGCCATAATTTGCAGTGCAATATAGTAGCTTTTAGTGCTGAAAGACTGTTTCTTTCTAAATTTGTCTAAAATTTGGGGCAGTAGATGATATGTGAGTATAACAACAAAATAATGTTGGATAATAGAAGTTATACATAGAACATTTTAGCTTCAATTTTTGTTTCTTTTACTGATGTTCATATTTGCTTAGAAATGTAAATACATACTCTGTTCACTTTGTCTAGTTCCTTAGCTGCTTTTCTACACATAACTTTGATTTGGTTACTTGCTTTATCCCCAGGTAACTACTTTACATGGGAATACGTAATATTTGATGTAGAAAATATGTAACATGGAAAATATAAGAGTGTCATGATCTTAGTGTGTTTTTTTTATCCCATCTTACTGTTATAGCTCAGATCATTCTCCATTCCTGAAAAACCAAGCTTTCTCATTGAAATCAGAATGTTTTGGCTGTCAGCAGCTGCAATGTTTTGATGTGGTTCTGATTAACTGAATTATTATTTCTTTAGATAGATAGCAAACACAAGCTGTTTTTAAGACACTTCTTTCTCTTGTGGTTTTCCTTGACCTTCTCTTTCAGGCTTCCATTTAGTATTTGTCTTCTTGTAATTCATACTTAATTTTTACGAGGTGCTGGCTTAGGAGCTGTTCTGGGCAACCCTCTGTTAGCACTGCTTCTGCTTGGGCATCAGGGAAGCAGTTGGGAGAGTTGTGTTGCAGAGGGTCCATCACTGAGCTTTGGCTGCCACTTAGTCCCTAGGCTGGATTGTGCTGCCCTGTTGTGGCCACCAGTGTCTGAATCCTGTCTCAGTCGGAAATGAATGATTTATCTTGTTTGTTCTATCTCTTACCCGTCTAGTCATGTGTTGCTGCTCCTTTCTGGAACAACGATTTCCACAAATGCAGCCTGATTGATTGTGCTTGGGCATGGAGACCTCAGGTGTCAGGCAGTCTAGTTGATGTTATTCAGCTGGATGATAGTTTTTTGCCTTTTTTTTTTTTTTCCACTTCTTAATTCTTCTGTTTCTTTAATGTATGGTGAGAGAAAGCAAGCTGAGAGACAATAAATCAGCAAACTGAACTAGTCCAGTGCCTCTCTGATAAGGCATCCTTCAGCAACAGGGACTATGGACAGATTGATTTCAGTAGTTTCTTCTGGATTGGCGAGTGTGTGGGGTTTTGTTTGTTTGTTTGTTTTTGGTTTTGTTTTGTGTGGGGTTTTTGTGTGTGTGTGTGTGGTTTTTTGTTCTGTTTTGTTTTTTTAAAGAAATGTGTGCTGGGAATGCAGAGCATGGTCCTTTTCAGAATTGGGGCATTAGGGCTTGCTGGGGTCATAGGGTGTGTTGGGGTCATTGGGGAAAAATATAGGATAAAAACTTACTAGATAGCTTTTCCATAATTAAATGGACAGCCCTCTGAGATCTTTTGGATGTGTGATAGTGAGAAAAAATGGTGTAATCTTGCAACAGCATTCCAATATAACACTCACAGATCATGTACAACCCTGAGCCTACAATGCCGTGCTAATTTCAAGTGTGATATCTCATTACACTTTGAATCTCATTTGATTGGATCAGTAGCTGCTTCCCCTTCAGTTTCCACAATTATTTTTGTTTCTGCAGACTTGTGCATCTTTATTAAGTGTAGTTCAGAGTGTGTCTTTCGGGGTTTCTCGTGTTTTTGTCCTTGATATCTTTGATTAAACATTACTTATTGCTATATATATAAAAAAAACTTAAATATGGAAATGATGAATACACAAAATGATAAACAATAATATGCTCATTTCCTTACATAAAAAAACCCCTAACCAACAACAACAACAAAAAACAACTGACAAGCATTAGTTCTTAACAATTTAGCAACTTTTTTTTTGTAGCTGATTTTTGTGTCAGACGTTTAAATGTGAAATAGTTGCTCTTATGTCAGTTAATATTGCAAGCTGGAACAGAGCCAGTATAGCTTTGGGAGGTTCATACTGGATTTTAATACAATATAATCTTTAGCAAAATTTACAGTTTTAATGTAAACAGATCTGTTACAGGTGTTCAGTGAGTTCTTGTTGCTGGTCAGTTACTGATTGAGTGTAGAAACTATGTTGCAACATTCTTATGTGACAGAATGGATCTGAAGTAAATACTAAAGGAAAAAAAAATGTATTGATTCAAAGTATTTAATTTCATAATTTCATGTTATACTGCTACAGCAGCATAAAAAAATTGTAGTAGATTTTCCTAGATTGGCTTGTATTCCCTGACCACATGATTTAGAGGAGATTAGGAATATTAATAGTACACCTAGCACATTGTACAACATTGCATCTACTGGAAGAATGTTTCCTGATCCCTGCAACTCTTTTGATTTAATCCTTAAGAACTGATGTGACTCCTGTGGTATGTACTGAAGTTGCACAACAGCACAAGCTGTATCTATGATAAATAAGGAAGCTGTTGAAAAAGCTTTCTTTAAATTAAGTTATTGTCTTACTATTCTTTGTAATAGCTGAGTGGCCAGAAAGTACTTCTATTAGACAGCTGGTGCGTTCATTCTGGGATTCCTGTGAAATTGTGATTATACTATTAATACTACATTTCCTGATGGCACGTATTGTCTTTAGTTGTTGCTGAGATCAGGGAAACTCCTAGTTGGGTAATTTTGTGTTTATTTTTGACTGAAACTCTCACATTGTTAAGACAAAACAAGAAACACTGGCTGAACTGGTCTTATTCACAGATGTCAGTAAGCTCTGTAGATTTCAAATTAATTCTCTATTGTAAGCATTTCAACTAATAGACACTACTGGTGCTTGCAAGGGCTAGGGTTGTTTCTTGTGTGTAGAATAAAGCTTCTAGAGCAGGAAACCCTGGGGAATGCAGAGCAGAGAGATCTCAGTGACTTCTGTGGAGTGTGGGACGAGCTTGGGCGTGTTCTTTCCACTCAACATGGGCATGCAGCACCAGGATATGCTCTCCTCAGTCCTCACAGACCAGCAGTCATAGGTCTGACTGAATTTGCTTGACATATCACTGTAAGAGTAGTCTTTTCTTCTGTTATATCTAGGTTTTAAAATTGTTTACTTTAATTCAAGAAGTGCATAGTCCTTACCAAAATTCACTTAAGAGAAAGATCATGCTGGGGTTCTACTAGTATTCCCTCCACTTAGAGTCTGTGGAAGCAGATTTAAATCAACTTTAGAATTCTTTACTGTAAAAATATTCTATTGCTTAAAAAAAGAAAGTTTTTAAAATGAAACCTTTTGAAAGTGTCGGTCATCTCACTTATGAGTATAAAGAATGAATTTAGTAGAATAATACAAACAAATAGTACAAAAGAGTCTTCTTTTCTAGGCACAGGGAAATACTGCTCTTTGAAAATATGTGTCTCCAGAGCTGAAATAAATAAAGATATTGCTTTATGGGAGGTTTATTATTGATAAACAAATGTGGAGACAGCAAAATATGCAGAAATCACCTCTGTTATTGAAATTGCTGAAAAATATGTAGATGAAAAGCTAAATGCAGTTGTGGGAAATTATTTGAAAGACTGCTATCATAAACATTGGGAAATGTCTAACAGATTACTATATGCATTGACAGTTTTATACCTCAGAGCTGATATTTACAAAAACAAAAGATTCTAAAGCAAACCAAGGAAGAAGTGTTGTTTCTGTTTGAAATATTATTATATGTTTAAGATTTGCATATTTTCTCAGAGAATGATTGTTTCTTCATTTAAAAAAAAAAAAAAGCCCTGATACTCCTATCTTTTTTTCCATTTTAAATTCTGAAATCTAATGCTGTGATACTCTTGTAAGGTTATAATACAGAAAATTACAACACTGGAGCCAAGCTTCTTGGCTTTTCCTGAGGCCTTGCCTCTTTAATCCTAACTGATAAACTCTCCGTTGGCTCCTCATCTATCCACAGAGAGAGCTCCATGCACTCCAGCTACTCTCTCACATAAAGGTCAACTCCCTCTCCCCGTCTTCCTAGCCTTTCTTTCCCCAAGGGCCTGTGTCTCTCCATTGCAATGCTTCAGTCTTGGCAGCCATCCCACCACACTTCCATGATCCCAACAAGATCATAGCCCTGCAACTGCACAGAGATCTGTAACTCATCGTGTTTATTCTCCATGCTGCATGCAGTTGTATACAGGCACTTAAGCCTGTCACCTCAGTGTTTTGAGTTCCTGGAGAGGATTTGGGGAGATTTTTCCACAGTGGTGCCTTGTATGAACCTCTTTGCCCACATGCAGGTGACCCTAAGCAAGGCCCATTTTGTTGACTTTATGATCACTTCCCATCACACCAACCCATGCCCTTTGCTCAGCAATCTTGGCCATTACTGCCTCAGGACTGCAGGTCACCATCTCCCTCCTGGGTCACACCTAGTTTAAAGCTTTCCTAATGAGGTCAGCCATCTCATTGGCAAACATATTTTTACCCTGCTTGGTGAGGTGTGACCTATCTTCCAAGGATGGTGGTCTGCAAACCAGGTCCTGTGTTTATTGAACCCAAAACCCTGTTGTCAACCCTAGCTCCATGGCTCCTTATTGAACTGTATTGTCAGTGCCCTCCTCACACACTTTTCCCTCACTGGCAGGGTTGAGTAGGATACTACCTGGGTCCCCATGCCCTTGATGGCTGCCCCCAGAGCTCTGTAGTCAGTTTTCTTACTGTCCATGTTTCCTCTGGCAGTATCATTGCTGCCTGCATTTACTATAACATTGTCTTTGCTGTTTTAACCTATAGGTAGCCATACTCACGAATTTGAATGGATTTGCATTTCAGGCTTCCTGAACTACCAAGGCAGTTATGTGAATTCTTGACATATGTTCTGTTCTCCAAGTTCCTCTGGGATCATTGGTCATAGTTTTATTTCTGTATAGAGATTTTCTTCCCCCAAATTACTCACGCAAAGGTCTTCAGCTGCTCCTTCTCATTTTCATTTTGTTTGTCCTGTTATTCTGCCACTTTTCAGCTTTCACAGTTCTAGCATATTTAAGGCTTAAGACTCCTCACTGTGTTTCTATTGGGAATATATAACCCTCTGTTTTTATGTCAGTTGTGTCTCTGCCTGCTTTTGAAATTAAATCAATTTAATTTTCAAAAACTGGACTTGCATAATAAAATTACATTCTTCTTTGTCAGATGGACCTTATCTTCATTAGTGTTTCTTCATGGGACAGCATTCACTGCTCACTGAAGCCAAAGGTCGTATTTCAATGCCAGGAGCTATGAAGCCATAAAGTTAATTTGTCCATTGTGAGCTAAGTCTTTACAATAATCTCTTTTGCCTCTTTCATGAACACTTTGGCATTACTTCTGAAGGTCATATGTATCAGTATCACTAAAATTCCCAAGAGTGAGAGGCAGGAGGCAGTCTTTCTTGAAATACTGTACACTGGGCTCCAGACAGACTTTTTCTGAGATTTATGAAGACCAGACAAGAAATTCTTTCTAATTGTAGACCTTCCAAAAAATGCCCGGCTCTGACAGATTTATGTTGTTTTCAAAAATTATTTAGTTTTTCAGTTAGGCCTCCTCAAAAAGCAATTGATAGTTATTGTCTCTTAAGAGCAAACACTTAAAGATACAAATATTTGAGAGAGAATCTCAAGCATGCTTAGACATTGACAAGCTTTGAGCCTTCTGTGTTTTCTAAGATTTTTATACTTTAAATATTTTTTTTCTGCCCTCAAAGGTCCCAAAGAAACAAATCAAATAAAAACAAAGCAAACTTAAAAAGCAAGTAGCTTAATAATGGATACTTCCAGGAGGTCTTCTAGACAGTTTTTGTTACCATTGTTGACATCCAGTCAACTGGGACCTCCCTGTTTAGCTAAGACTGCTGATAAATGATGGAAGGTGGCTCAGTGAGCACCTCTGCCAACTCCCTTAGAACCTTTGTGTGGACCCCATCTGGCCCTATGGACTTGTGTGTGGCTAAGTGGTGTAGCAGGTCACTAGCCATTTCCCCTTGGATTATTTGGGCTTCATTCTTCTCCCCATTCTTGTCTTCTGGATCAGGGGCCTGGGTACCTAGACCACAACTGGTCTTATTCTTAAAGACTGAGGCAGAGAAGGTGAACACCTTTTATTGCTTTTTGCGGCAGTAGCCAGATTCATCTCTAGTTGGGCTTTGGCCCTTCTAATTTTCTCCCCGCATAACTTCAGCGCATCTTTGTAGTCCTCCTGAGTCACCTGCCCCTTCTTCCAAAGGTCATAAATTTTCCTTTTATTCCTGAATTCCATCTGAAGCTCTCTCTTGAGCCAGGCATGTCTTCTTCACTGCGGGCTTGTCTTTCAGCACATAGGGACAGGCTGCTCCCGCGCCTCTACAGTTTCCTTCTTTAAAAGCGACCAGCCTTCCTGGACTCCTTTGCCCCTCAGAACTGCCTCCCAAGGGACTCTGCCAACCAGGCTCCTAAGCAGGCTGAAGTCTGCCCTTCAAAAGTCCAAAGCAGTCAGTTCTGCTGACCCTCCCCTTACTTCTCCAAGAATAGAAACCTTGATCATTTCATGATTGCTGAGCCCAAGGTGGCCTTCAACCATCACATCACCCACAAGTCTTTCTCTGCAACCAGCAGGTCCAGTAGGGCTTCTTCCCTGATTGTCTCATTGACCAGCTGTGTCAGGAAGTTCTTCCACACACACCAGGAGCCTCCTAGACTGCTTCCTGTCTGCTGTATTTCCAGCAGACATCTAGTGGGTCAAAGTCCCCCATAAGAACAAGGGCTAGCAATTGTGAGACTTCTCCCAGCTGCCTGCAGAATAATTCAATTGCTTCTGCATCCTGACTGGGTGGTCTGTAACAAACTCCCACCAGGATATCTGTATTGTTGGCCTTTCCTCTGATTCTTACGCATAAACACTCAACCCTATTGTCACCTTGATCAACTTCCAGACAATCAAAACAGTCCCTGACATACATGGCTACCCCACCTCCCCCCCTTCTTCACCTATCCCTTCTGAAGTGTTTATGGCCATCTAATGCAGCACTCCAGTTATGAGAGTCATCCCACCGTGTTTCTGTGATGGCCACAACATCATAGTTTTTCTGCCTCACAGTGACTTCCAGCTCCTTCTGTTTGTTGCTTGTGGTGCGTGCATTCTCATGGATGCACTTCATCTGGACTATTGATCCTGCCACCTTTTTTGGGCAACAAGTGGCTGTTCTCAGGAATTTCTGTGTTTTATAACACATCAATAGCCTTTGTTTCTTTGCTGTCACATGGGTCTCCATTCCCTGCTGCCACTGAGACAGCAGGCTAGCACCTTGTCCTCCAGATGCTGGCATGCCATCCCCTGGTTTCTCTCTAGTGAACCTGATTTTCTCCCTTTCCCCCTTCAAAACTAGTTTAAAGCTCTTCAATGAGCCGTGCTAACTCCTGTCAGAACACCTTTTTTCCTCTTTGAGACAGGTGTACCCCATTTGTTGTCAGCAGGCCAGATGTCATGTAAACTGACCTGTGATCAAAACCCCAAAATTCTGCTGCTGGCACTGGTCCTGCAGCCAGGTATTGATCTGGTCAGTCTCCCTGTATCTTTTCACTCATCATACCCTGCAACTGGGTGGGGGGCAGAGGAGAACACTACTTGTGTTCCTGTTCCCCTAACCAGTTGTCCCAAGGCCCTGAAGTCCCTCTTGATTGCCCTTGGTTGTATTGAACATATAAGGGAATATGAACCTTGACAGTCAGAAAAAGTTGTAAGGAGGTAAAAACCTGAGATCTTCAGTGTAATTATTTATTTTTATCCCAGAATATGTCTGAAAATATACTGTATTTGCATTATTTGTTTCCTGAAAGTTACTTTCTTTGAGGAATTTGCACTGAACATTGATGCTTATTTAAAAAAAGAATAAGTGAACATTATGAGCTGAATTTTTTCTGAGTTTGTCTCAGTTGGTTGTCCTATCCAGTTTCTGTTCTTCCATTCTAGGTGAATATTAGGCTAGAAGAAACTAATACATACGATGGTAAGAACTTGGGAATAGTAAATCTACCTTTTTAATAGAAAATACCCTAAAACATTTTTCTCTAGATGACTCTGTTGTACTGCATGGTTTAAAACCTTAAGAGAGTGTTTATTAGAAGCTGAAATACTTGACTCTCTAGAATTTTTTAAAAAGAATGCTATCCTTTTCTTTGCAAATGTCAAACTTTGATAGTTGAATTTTGCAAGCTTTATAACATTGTTTATGGCATGACATCTTGTATACACAGTCAGTTTCTATAAACATTAAAGAGTTTTGTCAACAACTGATAGCAGTAGAACTATAATTAGATCTATTTATGAAATTTGTTCTACAGATAAAGAAAATTGGATGTTTTTCTCTGTGCTTAATTGACATTTAGAACAACTGTGTACTCTGCCTCACTGCCTTTTTCTTCTTTAAAAAATGAATTACAATATGGAAATAATACTGTAGCTGTGTTTCTTGTATTAATTATAGGTCCAAAGGCTGTATTTAGAAGTTGAGTGTATATGATAATTTGATTTATTTTGCAATTAGCTGAGGTCTTCTGCTGAGGAATAATGTATAGCAAAAGAATTTAGTCCTCAGGGCAGACTGAAAAATTGAATAGTATAGCCAATAATAAGGTTCCTGAAAGAGAGACAGTATTGATAAGTCTCTAGTTCTCTGGTTGTGATAATTTTTACTGTAAATTTTCAGTTTAGTTTAACTGCTAAAGGCTGTTTGTTCATAGGTCAGAAGCCTGTACTGATGGTACATGGTATAATTTGACACATGCTGATTTTTGGTAGCTGAAAGCTGGTAGGGGGTGTATTTTAAGGACATGCATGTGCAAGTTACATGTTTTAAGATCTTAAACTATGACATATGGAGATAATATTGCATTATGTAATCACAGAATCACAGAATGGTTGGGATTGGAAGGGACCTCTGGAGATCATCTAGTCCAACCCACCTGCCAAAGCAGGTTTACCCAGAGCAGATCGCACAGAAATGTGTCCAGGTGTGTTTTGAATGTCTCCAGAGAAGGAGACTCCACAGCCTCTCTGGGCAGCCTGTTCCAGTGCTCTGGCACCCGCAAAGTAAAGAAGTTTCTCCTCATATTCAGATGGAACCTCCTGTGCTTCAGTCTGTGCTCGTTGCCCCTCAACCTGTCATTGGGCACCACTGAAAAGAGTCTGGTCCCATCCTCTTGTCACCCATCCTTGAGATAGTTATAGGCTTAAATAACATCCCATCTCAACGTTATTTGGGCTGAACAGACCCAGCCTTCTCAGTCTTTCCTCCTAAGAAAGATGCTCCAGACCCCCAATCACCTTTGTAGCTCCAGTAATTCCATGTCCTTCTTAAACTGGGGAGCCCAGAACTGGACACAGTTCTCGAGATGTGGCCTCACCAGGGCAGAGTAGAGGGGGAGGAGCACCTCCCTCAGCCTGCTTGTCACACTCTTCCTAGTGCACTGCAGGATACCATTAGCCTTCTTGGCCACAGGGGCACATTGCTGGCAAATGATCAACTTAGGGCATGCTTGAGTAGGAGTGGCCAAAGGTACAATAAAGCCAATAAATAATCCAGCATTTCTCTCTGTGCTGCTACTTCGTCTACCTTGTCCTGTTTCCCTGGCCAGTGTATCTCCCAAAGGAATGCACCAGGGCAAGCAAAATTTGGTGCTTCTAGCACTGACTTCCAGCTGCATCATCCTCTTTCATCCAGTCCTTATGCTGTAACTACTACTTGACCTCTTCCTCTCTAAACCCTCTTTAGTCACCTTCCATCGTTTCCCCATGTCCATGTGCCCTTTGCTCTTCAGGAAGACTTTATGGTCTGTATGTCTTTATTCACAGATGACCAAGTTAACATCGTAGCCTACTATATTTAGAAATTGAGTGTATAGGATACTTCAATTTATTCTGAAACTAGTGGAGGTATTCTGATGAGGAATTATGTATATAAAAAAGGGATTTAATCCTTGAGACAGATGCGAAAATGGGATTGTATATGATCCCATTATATTGGTATACTGGTGTTAGACATGTATGTTTGGTGATATCTAAATTCTGGGATGTTATTCTGGGTATGACATGGGTTGCTTTGTTTGTTTGTTTTGTTTTGTTTTCCTCCAAATTGATCTGCATTTAATTTAGAAATAAGTAGTGCAATGTGATTCTTTTTGTTTTGGGGAAATAAAAAAATTACAGTCTTCCTATGAAACATGTATTTTGATTTTTTGCCAAAGACAAAATCTGTTAAATTTGGCAAAAGCTTTAGAAAGAGTTGAGATTGTTGTGCCTCCAAAACATTTTTACAGAATTTTTTAAAATGGGTTGTTTCATTCATTCCTAAATGAAAAATACTTCTCAGGTGACAACTCGGAGATGTGTCTTTTCTTTGTTGTGCAGAGTAACTTTGTTTGTTTTGCTGAACTATAGTGTAAGAAATCTGTTCTTTCCACATATAAAATCAGATCAGCAGTTAGATTGTTTTCAACTAAATGTCAGACATAGTATCCTATTAAAGTAATTTTTATTACTCTCTGTTTAAAATGTAGCTGAAAGTGGCAAGGCAGCAAACGTCTAGAGAGCCATATGAGGGAACAAAGAGATAGACATCTGTCTTAACTTCATGGTGATTTGTTACCTAAGGAGTTCCTGAGTCAGGAGTACTATCTTAGTAGGTCTTCAGGATTTTTTTTTTTTTGTGTATACATGTCCATTCACTATTAAACCCCATGAGTTTTTCATGCTTATAATAACTTTGACCAAAAGATTGCATGGGTTAGCAACATGCTAGCTGAAGAATGTCCTTTGTTTTTAATGAAGTACATACTATTTCCATATAATGCCATACAATTATTACATTGAAAGAGGTTGGGGAGATCTCTTCACTGTGTGTTCTCTCTCACATGTTGCTCCTCTGTCTCCTGGTGCTTCAGGAATCCTAATTGTAATCATTCCTTCTGAATTCCTTGTGTTTCCTACCTTTCTGGTGCTTGATGCCCTTCTCTAAACCTTTTTCATTTCAAATATGTCCTCCCAAAGGTGAAAGAGCTGCATACTGTTTTATGTGGATTTAATCAGTGGCATGATAACACTGTCTGGTCTTTTGCTAAATAACGTCTTGCCTGATGGCTGCTGAACACCAACTTAACATTTCCATCGATCTTTCTCTGCTAAGCCCAAGATCTCATTCCTGAATGCATACAGTAATCTTACAACAGGTCACTGAGCTTGAATAGGTTTTTCCTATATGCATCTCTGTAAATATTCACACTCTAATTTACTATTTTGTAACTTAATCAGTACATGTCAAAGTTTTTTTTTTCCTAGTTCTTCACACTTAGTTCCCCTATTTGCTTCCTTCAGACATCACCTTCATCATCATCCTTATCACCTCATGTATCAGGAGCCAACTGATATTTCTAGGGAACTCCATTCAGTGCCTACTTCCTCTTGTCAAAAATAATGGTAATATTTCAGCTAAAACATTCTCCAGTTCCTTTAAAGTTCCAAGGCTAAACACCATCCATTCTTCATAATTTCTTCTTATTTCATTTATTTTCTAACCTCTTCTTCTGGCACCTCAGAAGAGAGATTCATTGACTCTTTCATAAAGAGACATTTCAGCCTGTAAATCTCTGATGGTGTTGCATAGTGAACACACATCCAAAAAAAATTAATGTCTTTTTCCCTGCCAGCTCTTTTATATAGTGACTTTCCTTTAAATTTTCTGACAAACTAGCTGACTCAAGTGTATGTGAAAGAGAATTTGTTACTGTTCTACAGGCTTTTCTGTTTTCGTTTGTTTGTTTTGTGTGTTGTTTTTTACTTGTCTTAACGTGTTGTAATTTATTGGTGTTTACAAACCTTTGTGTGTTCATTTGACACAATCTCAGCTTTTTAAGGTCTGCTCTAAAGCCTCTGTTCTGCGATTTAGCTGTGAATGCTTCCTTTTTCTTTATTCTCAGACACTTTGTAGTGGGTCGTAGAAATGCTAAATACAATCTTTTTTATTACTTGAATTATTTTAAGTTTATAAGAAATGTAGTAGTCTGAATGAGATTGGTTTAGTTAGTGTATTTTTATCTATGTAGGTAATCATGAATCTGCACTTGATAATTGCAGATAGAGGATCCATTTAAATTCCTTTAGTTCCTGAAAAAGTAATGGGACAATTCATATCAAGAAGATAACAAGGATATGAGTAAGAGCTTATGTGTCCCAGTAAGGAATCATGTCAAAATAATCTCATAACATCTAATGACAAGGGCAATGCAAGAACAAGTTGCAAATATTCTAGTACAGGTGCAAAACTGTTTGCATAAAGCTGCTTGGAGAATGGTTGTTAATGATGTCCTGTCAGAATAATATGTCCTATGGGAGATTGCAGGATGTATGTTGGGATTGAGTAGTCTTTCATTGTTTCATTACTTTGTTTCAGAGTTTGTCTGTTAAATTCCCAGGCATCAGTATGCCTTGAAGGGATTGAAAATACACTCCAGGGCAGCTACGGAGTTAAAAATAATTTTATAAGTTGAGAGTTGAGTTTCAAAAAATAGTGTTATTTGGCAGGGTCAGATGCCAAAGCAAAGGTAATCAGTGATGCCATGTTTGTATGGGATTAACAACAATATGTCTTTTTTCTTTTTTTTTTTTTAAATGAACTAGAAGTATCTGGAATGTAAAGTTATTCTTTGGCTTTGAGTTTTGACTGAAGTTGCACTTGTGTAAGATTATGAACCAGTCAACTGCAAGAAGACAAAAGAACTTATAAGGGAAGACCTGTAGGTCCATAGTGTGGAGTTTAGAATATTGGCCAGAAGAGGAGAGTGTGTAATCTAATTCACAAAAGATGGATTGCAGAAGATAGTAGAATCTATTTTTGATACCTATGCCACATATGAAGTAAGTAATAGTTTAAAGCAAGAAAAGTTTACTTTGGAGAGTGAAGAAGCAGAGAGGTGGAGGCAATACTTTCAGCTAATGTAGCACTAGACCTGGATGGTACTAGGAAGTTGCTGTAGATCATAAAAACATATGCCACATAGTTGCACAATTACTGTGTCAAAGAATAGAATAGGTGACCTCTTGAAGTAGCTCTTTGGTTCAGTGCTGAGCTGTTCTTGTGAACATGAAGACTTCTAGTATCTAAATGTAGAGCTGAGATTGTAGAGACAACCTGCTGATCAGGATACTGACAGTGGTAAGGAAATACTAGGTTGTAGTGGAAAAACGGCCCATTTTGATCAGGAGTATATTGTGACAGTTCAGCTACTCATATGTAGACTGCACTGTTGCTGTATTGGGATGGTACGTAGCAGTAGAATTGTTGCTCACAATAAATGACAGATTTTTAGTGAATCATGGATCTGACCTAGTAGAACATCTCTTCATTAAACAATGTTTGCTTGCTCTGAGGTAAATAAAAGATTAGCTTTGTGACAGTCAAATGTATGAGTTTTGTTCTTTATTCATCATAGTTATATTAGTTTTGTATTTGTGTGGATAGAGGTTTTCATAAACTTTTAGATAAAGAATTCTCACATTCCTCCTCCAAAAAAAATGCAGCAGTTTTTTCTTATCTAGTCTTTTAATGAGAAAACCAAGACATTTGGTCTTACTCATGACCTGAAAATGGTCAGATTTTACCTTTTTCAGAGAAGTACCTTGAACTGACTACTGTAGAAAAAGGTGCAAACTTGTCTTAAACCTACTAGATTTATGTAATCTACAAGTTTGTATACTTTTAAATCACCACGTGCATTTTTCTTTTTGTGTTTTCTCTTAGGAAAGGAGACTGAGAAAGCCAAAGATCGATGTGATAAAGCCACTATGAAGCTTCATATATTGCATAATCAGTATGTGTTGGCCCTGAAAGGAGCACAGTTACATCAGCACCAGTATTATGATACTACACTTCCTCTATTACTTGATTCACTACAGAAGATGCAAGAAGAAATGATTAAAGCCCTGTAAGATGTGTTCTTATGTATTTTTAATTTATGGAATTTTATGTGTAATAGTCTAATTAAAATACAGGATTATTTGAAAATAATAAACTATGGTTAATTAATTGTATATCAAAGGATAGCAAAAAAAGCTGTTTTCATCTTTCAGTTGACAATAATTGTACATAGAAAAGTCTGTCCAAATAATGCAGACAGTAGTTTTGAGTGGTTATTTAAATATTCCAGCAAGACACCATCTTCTCATAAAACTTCCAGATCTTATGGATGAACTGCAATGTTTGTATATTAGCTCATGCTTTGCCCTTCAGGTGGTATACTACAGCAAATTTGTTACCTCTCTGGTAGTCTTACTTTTGTGAGATTCCACTAGCAACAAACTTGGCTTAAACTAGCCAACTGTCTTGAAAGTAATTGTGGAGGAGTGCCAGGCAGATGTGTGGTTAATCATATGTGTGGGAGAGGTAAGAGGATCATATAAACCTGATCTCACTGTAAGGAATCCAGCTTTAAAAATACAATTACCTTTGTCCTGAAAGATTATTTTTTACGTCATTACAGAAGATATGCAAACTGATAACCTTGGGGAAGAGACAATGAGGACTTTAAGCCCTCTTTTCTGGTGTGTAACCACCATGCTGCCTCTCTGTCTTTCCTGAAGAATGGGAATTGGTTAAGGAGTCTGTTCTGTAGGTCTTTTTGTGGGGTGTTATTTAAATCATTTAGCCTAAAAGAAAGTACAATGACTTTTTTTTTGTAGATATTTTTCATTTAGATGTGAAGCATTCTTCTTGAACTAATTTTCTTCTCTTCCCTGAATCCATGTTCATCTTGACTTCAACACATGGAAAGTGAGAGAGAGTTGAGAATTTCATGCCTTTACATGCTTACACGGTGCAGACACCGTTAACCGCCCTTTGCAGTATCGTATTAATTCCTGTGATTCTTGTGAAGGTGTTGAAATGAAATAGACCTTTGTAGTAGTGTCTGTACAGCCATTTAAATCTTAATTTTGTATGTAAAACCAAATGACTACAGTTAAATTCTTGTGCTGTAGTTAAGGTGATTTTTCAGAATTGTGAGACATAATAATTCACTGAAGGGTTTTATGATGGAGCAAGAACCTGTTGAACCCACTCACCACTGCTCTGTCTGGAGTAAAAACCTGTTAGAAATATTTTAATAACTGCATAGACATTTTTTGTGAGATCTAAATGTAATGGAAAATTACTCCTTTTCAGTATCTTTGTGGTAAAAAAAGAGTTGGTGATTTCAGATTTTGAGCTTGGTGTGGCCATCTGTGTGAAGCATAATTCCTGAATAATCCTGTTTTTGCAGATAAATTAGTTTGGTAAACTTGAAGAAATGTAGATCAACGTTGCTAATGATTTTTTTTTTTTGATAATTGACATAGATTGCCTTACTCTTTGATACGGCATTGCTGTAGTTGTCATTTGCCTATCTTTTCATCACACTCATTGAACCATTTTCTTTAATGTTTTTACATGTGTTGCTTACAGGCAAGGCAAGGCTTAATGCCTTTTCTTGTCTGTTTTCTCCTCAGAAAAAAGTACAGAAAAAATCCAATAATTTTATTTTTTTTTTTTTTTTTTACAGAGTAAATGTAACTTGAGATCTTATGCTGGAAAAATCTACTGATACTTTTTTCTCTATGTGTTCCTCTGGGCGAGCCAAAATTAATCAGTATTTTAAGAAATCTCACTATGCTTCAAAGCCTGGTGAGCTAGCAAGTTTGTCAAAGATAAAAATGAAACAGGAAATTATTATGAGGGGTCATTTATGGAAAGCTAAAAATTAAAGAGAGTAGGAGGGTGTTCTGGGGATGTGTCACTGGATGCTCTTAAGAGTAATAACACTATCCTCCCTTTTCTTTTACCAGGCCCTATTCACTTGTTTTTTTCCCCACTCTTGGAAGCAGGTAGACACAAGGCTTGGTGGCTTGTACTTTCTTACAGGAACTTCTCTCTTGATTTTGTTTTTTCTTATAAATCTGTGCTAACTTGTGATTTATGCTTATTTTTGTTTGACTGACCAAATCATAAAATAAATATACCAGAATAGAAGTGGAGATAGAAATGTACACTATTTTGTGACTTGTTTTGCCTTATGCCAGAGAATATTTATTTTGTCAGCCAGAACATGAAAAGCTTTAGTGAGTTATAACAAGCATGGTAAGTCCTTTGTGAAGAAGAGCATCATCGATGAGCTGTATGCATTCATTTTTCTTGTAATCTCTACAGGTTTTAGTTTAGCCGCCCTGTATGTAGATGTGCTGAAGTCAATACAAGGAACATTGTTTTAGAGACTTCTCACTCAGCCAGTCAGTAAAGAAAAGGCCACAGTTGGTCTGTTATTTCTTTGAGTAATATATTATCTTATTTTTTTTCCCTTTTTAGCCAGTTGCAACAAGAGTTTGTAGAAACAGCAGATTGAAAGTTTGAAGCATCTTCAATGCCATCTATGCCTTGAGTGCCATGTTATACACTAGATTTTTTTTCCTCTCTAGAAAAGGAATCTTGGATGAGTATAGCCAGATCACCAGTCTTGTAACAGAAGAGATTGTGAATGTCCATAAAGAGATCCAGACCTCAGTTGAACAGATAGACCCTAACTCTGAGTATAATGACTTCATAGATACTCACAGGTATACATTTTTGTCGTGGTGTGCATGTTCATGTTTCTTCGTGGGAACACCCTGCATTAAAATGCAACACTGCTTACTGATCAGACTTGAATTTGTTTCTATTTGGTTCCTTTTATTATCCGTTGTTACTGGTGAAGCTTTATCCTAGTTTGAAAATTGTTCTACTTGCATATACAGAAAGCTGTTTGAAAGTTAGGTTTTTAACCTGACAGTTCTTTATACTTCCATCCCTAAAACCCAGTTACTGTTATTATATGATAAGAGCCATAACTTTGGTGCTGACAGCAGACTATACATGACAGTCTAGATTCTGTGTGAGCTAAATTACTGTGTATTTGGGTGCCATTTGCATCCTGTGCTAAACTAAGTTTCTCAGCTTTTTCTTATTGTTATTCTCAGCTTATTTCTTATTTCTTATTTCTTATTTCTTATTTCTTATTTCTTATTTCTTATTTCTTATTTCTTATTTCTTATTTCTTATTTCTTATTTCTTATTTCTTATTTCTTATTTCTTATTTCTTATTTCTTATTTCTTATTTCTTATTTCTTATTTCTTATTTCTTATTTCTTATTTCTTATTTCTTATTTCTTATTTCTTATTTCTTATTTCATTTCTTATTTCATTTCTTATTTTTCTTATTTCAATTTCTCTTATTGTCCAAATAAAAGTTCAAAGTGAACTCTAGGTACCTCTGTGTATTCTGCAGCTATTGTAGGTTGAACGCTGCCTGAAACACAGATAATGCAAGAAGGTTTTTTACTTTAGAAAACCCCCATATTTGGCATTTATTGAACTTTGCATTAGTATATGCAGAGATACTCCTAAGACTTCTTGCATAATATTTTTGTTATGTGCAAACTGATAATTGTCACCTGCAGGTTTATAGCAGGATCAGCTGCAAGTGGACTCATTCACATTGATAACCCTTGAAAACCTTGGTTAAGGTGTGATCTTGATTCAAAGAATTGTATGTAATCTTATTATCTGGTATAATTTTAAGACTTTGTTCTTTATTCAAAGGAAAAAGAATATGTCTCCAGTTGCTACCTTTTCTTTATTTTAATATATAATTAAAACTAAATTCTAGTTATTAAAATAATTCAAACATAATGATTTTCTTTACTATGTACTCAAAGTTACATGTTAATTTGAAAATATAACATTTATTTACTGAATTAGGTCATCAGAAGTTGTTGAACAGGAAATAGAGTTTGATACATCTTTACTAGAAGAAAATGAAAACCTTCAAGCTAATGAGATCATGTGGAATAATCTAACAGCAGAAAGTTTACAAGCCACGTAAGTCTTTTTTTACAAACCTTTCATCCTTTGGAAATGCTCTTCAATGTTTTTTTTCTAGGCTCATTCAGATAATTTCATAGCTATGTCCTTATTTTCAAGGTCTGGTTTCTAAAAATAATGTTTTATGCTATAGACTCTACCTCATGCTGGTTTTATTGTTCCTTTGCATGAAATACTCCTCCTCAGTCCTCTCCAAAACCTGCCAGCACTTTCAGTATGTGTTCCTCTCCTTGCCAGTTAAGTCATATGATGCCCCATCATGCATTCATCATGAATCCTCCGTGGGAACATCTTCCCAAAAGTGTTTCCACATTCAGTACTCCAGGAAAAATACTGAAATCTTTTGATTAAACTAACGTGTACAGTGAGGTTGTCAGTGATTTAAATTGCCATGAAGAAAACTTTCAGGAATACGTTTATTTCACTTGTTTTGTGAGTGTTTGCTTTCATTTTCAAAAGAAATTATTTTTCACTATTATAACCTTTAAAATCCATTAACTTACTAACAGAGATGTAGCTTTGTGTGGCATTTTGTGGAGCTTTTAGTTATTCAGGGTAATAAACTACCTCTTTTTGTATTCTGTTAATACATTGCCTAATTAAATATTTTCATTATTTTTACCAACTTCACCTTTAATCATTTGTTACTGGGGAACAAATCTCCTGTTGAGGCTTTTATGTTCTTATTATATTATCAGTCTCAACTTTTGACATAAATGGTCTAATGCAGCCACTTGTGAGATTGCAACTATTAATTGTGTATTTTTTTCATATTGATCATAACAGTTTAAAATGGAGAATTCAGAATAATTGGTTTCTGGTTTTGTTGTCTCTACTGTATTTTAGTCCATTTGACTTATTTGAAGTTTTTTTCCTTTAGACAACCTAACATCCAAATAAAACATCAATTATGTGGGGTTTGTTTTGTTTTGGTTTTTTTAAATTTTTGTCTGCTTAATCAATCCCTGATCTTTAGTTTTTGTAAGTTTTCTGAATACCAAAATCATAGTGAGTCCTAATAGCAGTGAGGTATTTAAAATATAAACATATTGCAATGTCTTCTGCAGGTTATTTTAATCACTGTGTTTCCTCAATATGACAGAATCTCTGGGTTTTATTAATTACTTTTCAAGGTCATTAATCTTCCTACCTTTTTTTCCTGTGCAATCTGGTTACTTTCAATAAGTATATTCCTTAATAGATATTGGAAAAACCTTTATAATATAAAGTTTCAGCCTCCTTTGTCAGACTCCTCCTTAGTCCTGAAGAAGCTTTATCTTTCTTATGAAAGGTTTCCTTGACAGATAAAGCCTCTCCCTTTTAAACATGTTTCTGTTTATAATATATTCTGCATCATTAATAAATTGAGATTATTCCTGCTCAACTATGTAAATGTTGTATGTTTAGATGTACTTCAGCATAATAACAATAAAAACATATATATTTCATCTCCCTTTTAATAAGATATTACAGTTTTTCAAAGATTCTGCCTTCCATAGCTCAAAAAGATAAATAACTTCTTGTTTGGCTTATCTTCAGTATCCCATTGTTTAGAAATAAGACATCAGCGTATCTGAGTGAAAGAGATGAAATGCTGGTTTTCTACTAAATGCTTCTGATGAAATGCATATTTGTGTTTATAAATGTGTCTGGATATTTGCCCACATATATACTTGTTCATTACAATTTCCAGTGTGTCCTGTTATAAATCTTATGATCATCCACTTTAAATTATTTTGTGAATTTCAGAGAGAAATCTTATTGTGTGATATTATTTTTGGAATAGGAATCAACTAGCTCTTTTAAGTGTTGATATCTTTAAGGTGTTCAGTTGCTGCTATAGGTTTAGGAATTTGAGGAAAAACGTTTAACTGTATTAGGTCACACCAAAGACTGACCTACCCAACTTTCTTCTCTCTTGCATTAGCCAAGATGGAAAAGTCTAGGGAAGAGAACAAGAATAGGATGATTGTGCAATGCTGTTTCCTCAGAAGATCTCTCAGCCTCCTATAATTTTCAGCTCAGAAATGTTTTGAGACAGAAGTAGTATTCGTTTATAATAGCCATGAGGCTAGTTTATAGTAGCCTTAGAAGTATTTTTCATTTCTGAGTTTGTCCAGTCAGTTTCAGTATGTACAAGTATCTGATGTCCATGGAATTTTTGGTCAAGGAATTGCAGAGATGAACTTCATATTATGTCAACATGCTACTTCTTAGTTTCATTTTATGGCTCTTAAGCTCTTGTTTTGGAAGAGAACAAGAACAATCTACTCCTTTCTGCTCATGATGTTGTAAGCTTTTGTCATACTCCTGCTTTGTGATCTCTTTTTCAGAGACATCTTTAGCTTTAGTCTGTCCTTTCACAAAAATTGCTCATATGTTTTATCAAGCTTGTCATCTTTATTTGAATGTTTTCAGGGTTACAGTACTGTTTTTGTGTTGAATTTCCAGAATTACTCAGTTAACCAAATGCATAGTTTAGAGAGAGGCATAATGAGATTTCCTGTATTCTTGTTCTGCTTTGTTTTTAACAAATGCTAGAGAATAATTGTTTTTGATTTTCTGAGCACTGCAGTCTATCAAGCCCGTGTTTTCATGGAAGCATCCACTCTAATTACAAGGTCTCATTTCTGAGTGATAATGGTCACTTTGCAGCCATTCACTACCCAAGTAAAGCTTTGTGTTTTTTTTTTTTCCCTTGTATATTTGCCTCTTCCATGCTGCATTGAAATTAATCTTCCAAATGACAGTCCAGTTATTGAGTATCACAAGATCCGGAATAAACCTTTGGTATTTTTCATGTTCATCCCCTTCCCCCTGCCTCAAATATCATTGTGCGTTCAGTTCAGCATTCTTTGTCACTTTTTAAACTGTCCTTTTATTTGGATTATTACAAACATATTAAGCAGTACAGATTTTTGTGAAGCTCCACTAGCTCCTGACACTATAAAAACTGTTTGTTCTTATCCTATTTGTCTTTTTGTTTATTGCTTTTTAGTGCAGGTGAGAACACTTTCTTTTAGAACTTAGTTCTCTGTAACTGCCTTTGCTCGGATTCCTTGTTAACTGTGTTTTAGATATATTTTATTATAGTCTTGCTTTAAAAGCACTACAGCCAAAAAAAACACCACAGGTCTTTGCATCAATTTACTGTGTATGACTAGAAATTTGCAAGTGAGAGAAGTATGTTCCGTCCTTTATCCATAGGTGATGAGTTTTTAAAAATCCATTCTGTATGTGCTACACCTATACAAATTTGACCATCTTTAGTATTGTAGTCATGACCTTAGATCTTAAGGATTCTACATCATTTTGTTTCTGCAGAGAACTACCTTCAGTATCTACCAGATATTATAAATCCAGTACACATAGTTGATTTATTTCAAAGACTTTTGATAGATTTGAAGATGTGTATTCATTCAAAATCAATAAGATTTGATTGAATCCATAGTTCTGTTGAGTATGTGAGGAAAAAATGACAGCTTTACGTACATCACTGTTTAAAAGTTTTCATAAAATATATTTTAAGGAAATGATGAAAAAATGTCTCACTTTTAGATTTTTATGTACGTTTATATTTATTAATAGAATTTTGACAGAGTGACAATTAATAGTCAGTGTTAACTAGCTAACCTTTTAAATAAATATTGATCATTTTCACTGACTAATATTGAGCTATTCTAAAAAGTATAACAGAGTAAAAGGTTATGCTTCAAAGATGCATGCATTAGAAATTAAGAGGAGGCAACCAGAATGAAGTAAGTGTTGGTCAGTGGGCATATGTATTATATGTATTAATAATATCCATATTTAAAATTTAAAAGTTCTTCTGAAATATAAGTTCTGTAAGCACAAGAATTTATTAATATCTGAGGCAGGATAGTGCTAATGACTAAAGAAGTATAAAAGGCAGATTTCCAGGTAGCCAGAACTTAGTTTGAAGATGTCTGCTTTTTTGATCTCATTTTATCTGTTCTCATGCAATTGAAACCTGGCAGTTTGGGATTGTGTGGTTGTTAAAACTGATAACGATTATTGTGACTAACTGGTTAGTAATAAAAAGTCCTTTGTAATCTGATTTTATCCAGGAGGCAAATATGAGGCCACAAGAAACTTCCTTTCACAATCCACAACCAAGATTATATAAGGCAGATGCAGAGATGTCAGTTCTAGCTAGTTCAAATAAAAATTACTTTTTAAAACAAACGAACAACAAAAAGAGTTAGTTTAGTGTGTATATGGTTGCTTTGCTTTGTTTTCTCTAAAATAAATACAAATATCCTAAAATATCTCAGATGTTATATACATATATATCTCAGACGATATATACATCAACTTTATCTTTCAATCTGATGCTACAATATGAAATCTTGATGTTTTTGAAATGGTAAAATATTTTAGTATGTTGTTTTTGCATGTATAAACTCATATTTTGCAGTGATGAACAATCTTATTTATTTGTTTTTAATTCCTTGAATATTGGTGCTTGATCATTAAAAATAACATCTGCTTTCTGTACATCAATTATTAAGCCAATACAATGTTGATTACAATTTTTATTAGAAAGCTGATCAAAAAGCAGCATCTACAGTTCCAAAATGGGTTATCACTTTTTTAGCAAAGTATTTAAAAAGTTAGTTGATATTAAATTGGAGACTCAGTGTAAGAAAATTTTCATTTTTGAGAAGTTCAGTGTACAGATTGTGATAGCCTAAAAACAATAAATATGTTTATTAAAGAAGGAGTTGTGGGGATATTATTGTGAGAAAAACGTTTTAAGTATTTCTGTTACCTCAAAATGAACACATGCGGATGCTTGTTCATCTGGGAAATAAACTTTAATCGTTCACTAGATGGTTTTTTTTATAGTAGTTTAAGTCTTCTAAGATAAGATCCAGGAATGTCTGAATAAAGAATATATTTAATCAACACTGTAAAAAATATATGAGGAGGAGAGAGAACTAATGATATATTTAGAATCAGTTCAGTTTGGTATGTATGGACATGGAATGTGGCTCCTAGAAATAGAATCATAGAATGTTTTGGGTTTGGAGGGACTTTAAAGATAATATAGTTCCAACCCCCCTGCCATGGGCCAGGGACACCTTCCACTAGACAAGGTTGCTCAAAGCCCCATCCAGCATGACCTTGAACACTTGCAGGAATGGGGCATCCACAGCTTCCGTGGACAGCCTGTTCCAGTGTCTCACCACCCTCATGGTAAAGAATTTCTTCCTTATATTTAGTTGAAATCTCCCCTCTTTCAGTTTAAAGCCACCACCCTGTCCTGTCACTACAGGCCCTTGTAAAAAGTCCCTCTCCAGCTTTCTTGTAGGCCCTCTTTAGGTACTGGAAGGCTGCTATAAGGTCTTCCCAGAGCCTTCTCTTTCCCAGCTGAACAACCCCAAACTCATGTTCTTAGGAAAGGTGCTCCAACCCTCTGATCATCTTTGTGGCCCTCCTCTGGACTTGCTCCAACACATCCATGTCCTTCTTATCATGGGGGTCCCAGAGCTGAACGCAGTACTCCAGATGGAGTCTCAAGAGAGCAGAGTAGCGGGAGAGAATTGACTCCCTTGACCTGCTTGTCACACTTCTAGAATCCATGTAAATTACTCTCAGTTGACTTCTTGTGTCACTTCCCAGTCTGGAATGGTTTTGGGCAATGGATCTGTGTAGTGGTAAGTACTATATGTATTTCATCTTTGTTCTGTTCTTTACCTCGGTAGCTTTTTTTATTGAAATTGAGCATAATGCTTCTTTTCATCTTCAGGAAAAAGAAATACAATGTTCCCAAATATATACAGTTTGTGTATTCATAATATGCATTTCTGAAATCTATGTCTTACAGGTTGAAAATAGTAATAGATGAACTGATGCAAACACAGCAAACCCTTCTGAGCAAAGAGGAACTTGTGTTGGAACTGGAGAAAAAAATAGAAGAGTCCTCTAAGACTTGTGAAAAGAAGTCTGAGTAAGTTGACATGAAATTTCAATATATTATAATTTCAGGGAAAAGCATCTATCTTGCAGTTCCTAAGATTTCAATAAGAAATAACTTCCACTAATCCTGTTATTTTTCTGTGAGAAGTGATTATTGTGAAAAACAACCCACAGCAGATCTTAATTCATTGGAGAACTCATCTTAGTGTTGAGATGGCTCAAGAACTGGGCCTTTGTTGTAACTTCAGCTGAATGGAAGAAGAGGAATCAGTTCAGATTGCCTCTCTGGTTGATGGAGTTCATTGTGTAGATGTAATTTTGTGAAAGACTTTTTCAGTCATGTGCAAAACATACTCTTCTACAATAATATATGTTTGGAACTCATCAGGTTAAGTTCATTCTTTGTTGCATTTCCTTTACAAAACTGAACATAGATCTGATACCATGTAGTACTGCATAGTAAATGATAAAGTTGAGGGATTAATGAGTCTTTTACAGTGCCATAAATAAAGCATTACTATAAAGAATCATTCTTGGGTGAAATCTTCAGGTTTTTTTCTACATCTGTTTAGAAAAAGTATTCACATTGCAGCCTAAACTGAAGTTATACAACTGATAAAGAAACCTTCTGTTTATAGTGATGTTTCTGTGATCCTTGTTGCAATCAATCATATCCTTAATAACATGGTCATAAGTATTAGTTTACAATACTGATGAATTGGAGTGCAAGTCCTCAGGTAATCTTGTCTTCATTGAGTGAAGAAGTCTTTGTTGTAGGCATCTTGTCACTTGATACATTGGATGTTATTGGATGTTATGTACGTATACGATATCAATGTTTTGATTAGATGCTTTCCTGTTCTTTCTTTGGTGAAGTTCACATGTACTCACATTGTGGTTTCCAATTTTTTGTACTTGACCTACTTTCATTGCTGTCTGTTACTTAAAAGAGAAACTGTATTTTAACTAGATTTTTTTTTTCCCTCCCTCAGTATTGTTTTTTTGTCAGTTACCTGTCTCTGAAAATAGTGTAGGACTTCCCTGTGTTTACTGCTGTGAGCAGGCTTCTTTGACTGATTCTGTGGCAGATGTTTGTGGTGTTGAGATTATTTCGTTTCAAACTCCACCAGTACCTGTAGGTCTTAATAAAAGACAGGAAATCTGTCTTAAGTTTCTAGTTGTAAGATAAGAGTTTCCCCGAAATCACCCCATTTTTGATTTGTCATTGATCATGCTTACCTCCAGCAGGCTTACCTCCACCCTTTTTGTCTTTTAACTGCAGTGCAGTAATCAGGATGTTTTTGCATGTGCTGCAAGGCAGAATTAAAGGTAGTCGACCAATAAATGAAAGTTTGCCTCGAGTCAGAGATCATTCAGTTGGTGCGCTGTAAGTGTATTGTCAGGAAAGAAAGTGAAGATGTCCACTCCAAATGCAAGAACTCTGGACTCTGTATTATTGTTAAGCCTCACCCAAGGTGCTGAGATTTGCCCTTCAGTGCTGAGGAAATATCGTTTTCTGCTTTATATGGGTAAAATTATTATTAAAGTCTGCAAAATCATGTTTCTGCTCTTCACTTGAACCAGTTTGGACTTCGGCTGTCTCCTCACTTCTTTCTGACACAGCTTCAGTACCACTATTTCTGATGTCACCTGGTCTTGCAAGGATTCTTCACACAAGATGTCACTCTGTGAGGTTGCTAGGAGCTATTTGTAGCCACATGGACTATAAAGTTTGCACTTACACAAGCCATAGGCAAATAATTGTATGGGTTCTAATTCCTCCTGCATAGATGGAATGGGGACCATTCTCTGTTGCTTTTGTATGAACCAGTTAGAGGATAATCCATTTTGCCACAGTTCATGAAAGAGAGTAACTTGTGACTTTTAACTTTCAGGGTATTCTTGTTACCTCCATATCATGTTGAGTTGAAACCGTTTAGTGTTTCGCATGTTGTCATTCTAGCCAATGTGTATTCACCAAAGCCCTGAGGATGGTGGAAGGCCACCATTTTCACAGGGTGATCTCTTTCTTCTCTCATAATAAGGACCAGATGAATGAACATTTCCTCCAGATACTTGAGGATAATTCCAGGGTAATTGTGTTTGTGTGATGCTTTTAAATGTGTGCGGTCTCATGCCAAACCTCAGTTTCATGTCCTCTTGTTTTGTCTTGATACATCATACTTATTCTTTTATATGAACGACCATTCTGCTGATTCTATGGAGTTCTGTTCTTTGGTTACTTACTACAGTGCTCGTCTATAGGGATATGATTTTTATCTTTTCCTGATGATGGGGATTTTATGACAAGATGGGTCCCTTATCACTCTGGAACCTATTTGAATAGTAGTTTTGCTCAGCATCAGTTTGTGAAGGAACAATCTCAATGTCAACAAATTTTAATTTTTATATTTTTTTCTCCAAGGGTAGGGCTTGCAGGAGGCTCTGTCATATGGGATTATCCTGAATATGTAGGGTGGAGGAACAGTGTGATTTTTCTTTATACTGTCCTCATTCTCCATACTTCTGATCCCTCCACCTCCTTAATCTGTTCTTGGAGTCTGTGAGAATTCTGCATCTCTTTATAAACCATATGTTGCTGGGCTCCAGTTGAGTGCTTTTAAGGGTGTCTGTGTTGCACTGTGGATGGTTCTGTCTTTTAGGCAGATTCTGTCCATCTTTGGTTTTGCAGTTCTTGGGGACAGTAGAATCATCTGGGCATCTGTACATGTTTTAAGTAATCTGCTTGTCCCTTAATGACTGAATTATATCTATCTTGGAGTATTCAGGAGTGTGAGAGGTATGAGGGGTATTCAGAGAAGAGCCATAAAAATGTGCAGAAGATGAGAAAAAAAATTTTAGCTCCTCATAGAGTTCAATTTATTTAGTTTCATAAGAATAATTTTAGACTGCAGTCCGGAAATACTTATGCAATAGAGGGCCTTTCAGTCCAGAAGAGACAACAGATATCTGTAACTTGATGCCAGACAAATTTATACTGGATATAAGGTGAGTTTAAAAGTACAAGTTATTATTACACCTATGTGGATAGCAGCAGACTTCTCATAACTGGAAATCATAATCTAAAAATATATTTCTTTTCTAAAGGATGGTGAATCTTAGTGTTTATAAATTCTGTCAAAAGTGGAAGAAAATAATATTTTCATCTTTATTTGTTACATGATTTTTGTCATATATTGAGAAAAGAAAATGGCAAAGTAGGTGTTTGCTTGCATTGTCTTGTAGCCTTGAAAATTTTCTAGAATTGCTTTATGTCTTTGTGCCTTTGAACAAATAATTCTGTTGAGGAATTTTCATGCTTTTTTTACCCTTATTTTTAGCTTTTATGAATCAAAGTATGTATTTTAAATCATGTAGATTTTTAAATTGCTTGTTATTTTTCTCTGCAGTATTGTACTCTTGCTGAGCCAAAAGCAAGCACTTGAAGAACTTAAGCAAACAGTTCAGCAATTAAGATGCTCTGAGGCAAAATATGCAGCCCAGAAAGAACTACTGGAACAAAAGGTTCAAGAGAATGATGGGAAAGAGCCACCGCCTGTAGTGAATTATGAAGAAGATGCCAGATCAGTGACCTCTATGGTGAGTTTGACATCTGTTTTGCTTGAATTGTGCAGCCTTGCTATTATACTTTAGTCCTGGGATCAGAGTCTCAAGGTATTTACAGGGATGACTGAAGTGAATAAATTCCACTTTAGATTTCTGGAGGCTTGTGTAGAAAGAGTTCAGTTGTGTGATTTTTTTTAAGTTTCAATAACTTGTAGCATCCACTGCATGTCTGTAGACTTGGTTTGATCTTCTGTATACTTGATACTTAGATCCTCATTAGACTGTTTTATAAGCAAAATGTAAATCCTTAAACATATTTCGTAAACGTGACTGAGTAACTATTGGTACTTTCATTTGTTGTGTTGAAGAAATTACATTCACAATTATAGATAGGACACTAACAGTAAAAGCTATTAGAATCACTGCACACATGGTATAATTGGCAAATGAATTTTATATACTGTATTTAGTCTTTTCTTAGAACAGAAACAAACACTGGTTTGTTTGCAACTTATTTTAAAATGTTTATTTGCTCTTACTAATCAAAAGGAACTTCTTACGCTATTGATGAGATCCCATGTAATTTATGTAAGAACTTTGCTGATATTTTGTGTGACTTCCCTCTCTCAATTGTTTGCAGCTGTGTGTAGCGATAGGCCACATAAAAAAGCAAACAAACAGTACCTGTTTACTAAAGGGACAAACACTGGTCTTTGCTTTTATGGATTAGGTTTGACATATACGAGATGCTTGTTACTTGTTTTCTTTAGAGGTTCAGCCTGCCGTTTCTTTTGGCCCACAGAGCAGTAGCTCAGTTAAATGGTAATGAAATGGTTGTATCTGGGAGGAATGCTTTTGTTTCCTCTATTTGTGGAACCAAGTTTGTTATTTAATTTCATTCCCATTCTACAGTTATACTTCATTGTCAATATTCTCTCACTTCCATTACCACAGTTTAATATTTACAAGGCACTAGCAGGTGGTTGCCTTTTTCTCTCGTACAAAACATTATTTAACCAAGCTTGTATGCTTGCCATCTAGGAGGAGATGATAAGGCACAAAAAGATGGAGAAGGAGAAACAAAGGATCAGGATAATGATTGTGAAAGATTAGGAGGCTTGGAATCTTTTGGGTAGGCTATCTTGCTAGTTATTTCATGTAATATCCTGTAGTTGGGCTAGTGAATATTGTCTGTAACGGTTAGTTGAGACGATGAGTCTGATCAAGAGAATGGCATTCTTCCACCTCAGTTCAAGATAACTAATCTGTCTTCTGGTGTCCAAATCTCTGTTTCAATGGGTGGTAGAAAATAATCATTGCATACATTTACAATACACAGTGAAGAATTCTGACCTCTCAAAAAAATGTTGCTATTTTGGCTTCAGAGGATTTAGTCTTATAATTTGTATGCAACAGGAAAAATAATGGAATATGACTTAAAAGCTGGATGATTTCCCTTGAGCAAGTTATTTAAGACAGGCAAATGCCACCTACGTTTTGTTTAATTTTGAAGCTGATGTTCTGACTGAAAGTGGTACATACAACTGCAGTCTGTATTAAACTTTTTTCAAATTGCCGTACCTTGATATGGCAGTCTTGACTGTATCTCAAGATGAAAAAATAATATGCTGATGGGCTGTTTGTACAAGTAAGCATCCTGGTGATTTTTATAATGCCCTTTTTTTTTATTTTTTTTAGTAAAACTCCCTAAAATTATACAAATAGTGAATGATTAGAAATGAAATGTTCTTGCTGCTGATTGCTCATCCTGGTGTCATTCAGCTGTTCCATCATTTCTTCAGCTATAAATCTGTTTAGGTTTCTCTTCTTTATCTAAAAGCATTTCATCTAAATGTTGATGCTACACTCGAATATGGTTATTTATCCCTTTTCATAAATTCATTGTAACCACTTGTTTTACAAATTATTATCCCAAGAATAACAAAATCATAATTGGCTTGTGTTGTGAGCATGCATATGAAGTAAATTTTCATGTATTCAGTCACAAGCGGATTTTTTTTCATGATTTAAAATTAAAAATACGATATACAATACAACTTTGGCAAGTTTCATGTCTCTTTAATTATTTATATGGTATCATGTAAATACAGGTGATTCCACAGCAGAATAGTTTGCAAATGGGGTTTTTTTTGCATCTCTTACATTAGGTAACAATACAATAGAATACTAACAAGGAATCAAATTCTAAAGTGCTGTTTGGTGTGTTTTTATAGACAGTGTTATATTACGTGTGTTATGACTTCCTTTGTTTTCTTGTTCTCTTTTGCCTCTGTTAACTGTAGGAAGTTCCATATTTTGTTAGTGTTTTCCATATGGTTTGGTTTGGTCAATATATTTCATTGTTTCTAAATTGTTAGCTGTGTGTTGGTATTCATGCACAGTTTAAGAAAAAAGGAAATTGCTGCATTATTCTGATTTGTTCATTCATGATAGCATAGCAAGAAGATTAAGAAGTTCTGGTTTTGACTATTCCTGAGCATTGGATTTAACAATTTTGGCATCGTATGTGGAAAAATAAAACACATTTTCTTGTTTCTAGCATTTATACCTTTCTACAGAGATAACCATGCAAGACTGATAATTTTAATGCTGAAGGTACTACAAGTTTAAAATAATGTATTTAAGCCTCTTAGAGTTTTGCAGTTGTGATACCATTCACTATGTAGTCAGGAGAATCGTAGGTAGTCATAGTTAACTGATTATTCCTTGTAAACAGCTGTGGGTTTTTTCCAAAATGTTGTAGTATCCAAATTGTTACATATTATGTCACTTTATGAAAACTAACCAGTAGCCAGAAGCTTGAGCTCACTTTTCAGTGTTTAGATGTTCCATTAACAGATGTATGGCCTGTCATTTGTTTTAAGATATATATGCTATTCTGTTAATATGATCAACAGACCATGGCAGTAGTCCCCCATAATTAAAAAAAAGAAAATGACAACACAACTTTTATATGTCTAATGATCTGATTAGAAACAAAAACATCAGGAATATTTGTAATATTGCAGTGCCAGTTAACCATTTACTTAGCTAATGAAGTACAATTATGGTGGTTAGCATTTCATAATAAGACTTTGACTTGGAAATTTTTAAAGGAAATCTTTAATAGGAAATCTTCGGGGAATACATTTGTTTAATATAAAATAGTAATTCACTTTGTTTAGCAATAATACAGTGAAATCTGTATGCCACTTTAAAATATCTTCTCCTTTTTCCCTGCATGTTAAAAACAAATGGGTGAAACCCCATTATTTTTAAGAATATGTATTTAAAACCATATGGTATTCTCACAATAGAAATGTTTCATATAGATTTATTTTGTGTATACTGCAGCATTATATTGGAATCACTGATAAAGCTGAGACTTGGTATGCAGGCTCTGCAATACTTGAAATACTTGTCAGCAGGTGGAGCTCAGTGCCAAAAAGACTAATTTTGACTGCATAATCAAAATATTTCATTGTTACATACATTTTAAAAGGCATATGAAACACGGAAATGTGGAGGTAAAAATGTGGGTGCCCATCTATCTAATAGCTAAATAATGTGTAATTTTTGATTGGTTTGGTTTTCTGATATTTTCAGGTTTTTTTACAAACAATAAAATACAACTGTAGTGTAGAAAGACCTTAATGCATGGCTTTCAACAGCATGTGAGCCAGCTAAAAGAGCTGTGCGGCTACGCTGCTCATGGAGCAGCCGTACAAAGGCACGGTGCTTTCTCCGTACACTCACAAAATCACAGAATTTTAGGGATTGGAAGGGACCTTGAAAGATCATCTAATCCAATCCCCCCGCTGGAGCACAACACCTAGATGAGGTTACACAGGAATGTGTCCAGGAGGTTTTGAATGTCTCCAGAGAAGGAGACTCCACAACCTCCCTGGGCAGCCTGTTCCAGTGTTCTGTTAACCTCACTGTGAAGAAGTTTCTTCTCATATTTAAGTGGAACCTCCTGTGTTCCAGTTTGTACTCAT
The DNA here is from genome assembly GCF_964273445.1 of Streptopelia decaocto. Lineage (NCBI taxonomy): Eukaryota > Metazoa > Chordata > Aves > Columbiformes > Columbidae > Streptopelia > Streptopelia decaocto. The sequence goes on from NC_138657.1 coordinate 44,808,614, forward strand.
TGGTCCCTGTCTTACCATTGGTTGTTACCGAGAAGACCCTGTCTCCATCCTTGTGACACTCAGCCTTTACATATTTATAAACAGTGTTCTCCTTAAAGGACATCCCATCCAGCTTGGTTGTCAGTATAAAAGGCTCTGGAGCATGGATGAGTCAGGAAGAAGACTGTAATGTCTCTGGTGACATGAACTTGTGAAAGGTACACAGGGCAGAACAAAGCTGAAGCATCATGATATCATGATACAGCCAGTGAGATGCATCTAACTATTGAAACACCTTTCCAGAAGAGTACTATTGCTTAAAACTGTGTACAGTGGAGTAACAGAAAATGTGTATTAGTGAGAGATTTTGCATCTCTGAATTCTGTTTTTATCTGTTGTAGCAGAATTATCCAAAAGGAAAAAAAAAAATAAAAGTTCACTGCATATCTGATTGGTTTTACTATTTGTCATTCCTTTTTAAGAGGCTTCAGAGAGATGCTATTCTCAGCAATTGCTTTGAAAATAGGATAAGCCAGCTTTTAGTGAAGATTGTGGTAAATTATTCTGAGTCATCCTCTGCTGGTTTGGGTTTGAGGCAAATGTTTTCAGAATTCTCACTAAAATCGTAATTGACAAATTTAATTGATTTGTACATTTTGAATTTTAAAGTCAGTTACATAGATACGAAAGGGCATTTACAAGAGTTGGATATATGACTAAAGATGCTTCATTAAATGCGTTTTAGATGATGCATCATAAGGCCCTGGAACATAATCCATTGAGAGATGTACCTACACTCTAGGGGGACTCCTTTTCCCATACTGTCTCAGGCTGTATGGGATCTTTATTTTCAAACAGATACGGGGAAATGGTTAGCTTCTGTGACAGCCCATTGCAGCAGTAGCAAAAAGCTTGATGGTAGGGATAAAATAATTATTTTTTTCTTACTGACTTAGAAAAATTGAGGAATTCCTATGCTTTGTAATGCATCAGCAAAAAAGCTCCCTTATCTGTCCATGTAAGTAATTTTCTACTAATTTCTGGCTCATGACATTTATATAAAATTAAGATTACGTAAGAGCATCTATTAGGAAGGGGTAGGGGAGCCTTTCACAGTTATTTGATTTATATATTTATAAACCCTGTGGGCTTACACTGTGCTTTTCCAAGATTTTAAGTACCTCGTCAATAGAAAGAGGGCCAAAGTAAGTCTGTGCAGTTTTGGCATCCTTACCCTTTCTCTAATCTGTCTCGGCAGAGGAAACACTGACAGTGTAGTCATGTTGAAATCATATCTATTAATTCATAAAAGACTTGGAAATAAACAGTTACATTTATTGGATGCCTGGACAGCTGAAGTTCAAATAAGTGATCTTTGCTTTGGGCCACTTTACAAGCTTGCTGGCTGGGACCTGTGTTTCTGGCTTACAACCAGTATTTAACATGGAGCAAAAATGCTCCAAATGTCAGATGCTTCAGGGAAGTGTGGAGGATGAACTCTGTTCCTCTTGCTTTCAGAGTGAGTATGTCGTAGCTTCTGATTCTTCGCTTCTTAAGTCCTACTTGTCTGACAGACATACATCAGAGGAAGAACAATTGAAAAGGAGATGCTAAGATAATATACAGATAAACTCAGTCATACTTTGTCCCACATGTGTATTACTGACTGGTCCAGAATATACAAGATGGGAGGACAATGGAGCTGTCAGGCTCACTGTCTTTCCAGTGAACATGCCTAGAAACCTCTGAGGTAAAAGATTAACCTAACAGTAGAATCATAGCATCGTAGAATGTCCTGAGTTGCAAGGTACCCACAAGGATCATAAATTTCAACTCCTGTCCCTGCACAACACCACAGTTCACACCGTGTGTCTGAGGGCATTGTTCAGTCCCTTCTTGAACACTGTCAGGCTCGGAGCTGTGACACCTCCCTGAGGAGCCTGTTCCAGTGCTCCACCACCCTCTGGGGGAAGAACCTTTTCCTAATGTCCAACGTAAATCTCTCCTGACACATCTTCCTGCCATTCCCTCAGGTTCTGTCAGAGAAAAAAGACCAGCGCCTGCCCTTCCTCCTCATCTTGTGAGGAAGCTGTAGACCATGATGAGGTCTCCTCTTAGTCTCCTTTTCTCTGGGCTGAATGAACCAGGTGACATTAGCTGCTCCTCACACGGCTTCCTCTCCAAACCCTTCACCAACTTTGTAGCCCCCTTCCTGACACTCTCCAGTAGCTTATCTCCTTTTTATCCTGTGTTGCCCAGAACTGCACACAGTGCTCCAGATGAGGCTGCACCAGTGCAGAGCACTTCCCTCGCCTGGCTGGCAATCACTGGACAGTCACTTCCCTCGCCTGGCTGGCAATGCTGTGCTGGATGCACCCGGGACACGGTTGCCCTCTTGGCTGCCAGGGCACACTGTTGGCTCATGTTCAACTTGCCATTGAACCAGAACCCCCAGATCCCTCTCCAGCACCTTGTTTCCCAGTCTGTATGTACAGTGAGGGTTGCTGTGTCCCAGGTGCAAAATCTGGCACTTGCCCTTGTAGAACTTCATGTGGCTGGTGATTGCCCAGTTCTCTGGCAGTTCTCTTGAGGGCAGAGAGGCCCTCGAGAGTGTCAACAACTCTTCCCAATTTTGTGTCATCAGCGAACTTACTATGCAATCCCTCAAGTCCTGCATCCAAGTAATTTTCAAAGACATTGAAGAGAGCTGGCCCTAAGCTGGATCCCTGTGGAACCCGCTAGTGACTGATCCCCAGCCTGACATAACCCCCTTTACTAGAACCCTTTGAGCCCAGCCCGTCAGCCAATGGCTCACCCACTGCATTGTGTGTTTACCCAGCTGTGTGCTGGACATCTTGTCCAGCAAGATAATATTTTTGTAGACTAAGGCTTAGAAGTTATATATTTCTTAAAGTTTGCATATTATCTATCAAAAAGCATTGAGCAATAACCTGACCTTGAGCAAAGGCAAAATTAGAAGTGTGAGTGAACTTTGGGAAGAACTCAGAGAGGTAGCTTGTTCAGAGTAAACAAAAAATCTCAGAATATTTTAAGTGCAGAATTTGTTTATCCACTCCATGTGAAGGAGAGTATATCTACTTTAGATAAGTACATACGTGTCTCTTGAACTGCCAAAAATATTTGAAGAGCTTTCAATTTTCCTTGAGGGAGAAGCCTTCATCATAGTAGTCTTGCAGCATTGCATACCCACTGGGGATTTGTTATTTCAGTAAAAATCTTCTCTGTGAATTAGGAAAGTGTCACTCAGAGGTTTGCCTTTGAACAGAAATCACATGCTGGTATCCTTTGTATGTTTCAGTGTGTGTTGGAATGTTTCTCTGTGTGCTGGGAGGAAAGAAATAATTCTTCTCCAGAATTATCACTATTGGCCTCTTCCCTTTATTTTCATAGTGATGGGACTGAATTAGTGTGATTATAAACTTCTCATAGCCTCTAGGCAACACACAGCAAATAATGTGATGGAATTTGTCTGCTTTAAATCATCTGTCTCCTTTTTTTCTTTTCTTTAAGTGGCTGTTCAAAAAATACCCTTGTTCTTAAAGGCAATTATTGTGCTTCTAAAAGTCTTTAAAATCAACTATTAAATATTTATTGAAATTAGAATTTAGTGTTTTAATCTAGTGATACTGGTAGTTTATTGCTAGATTTGAAGCATATGATTTTACAGTTTGCTTTGTGGCCTATACTCTTTTTAGCTGTGTAGGGAACATCTTGCTTGCTACAGACTGAGAAAGCAGAATGGTGATCTGACCCATTTTTCAGAGCGTTACTCTTAAGATACAGGCCAGATAATTTTTTTTCCTCCTTTTTATTTTTCACTGTTGTTGATCTTCAACCATGGGGCAAATGAAATAGCATGTTTCACATATCACTGTATTTTTTTCTTTGGGTCATCCTACGGTAAGATAGATGCAGAACATTTCTGGTAAATTTGGGATCCAGGTGCCTGAACATCGACATTAATGCAATTTTTATATTGCTTAAGCTATCCTGCCTACACATCAAGCTGTGACTCATGTCTGCCAGTCCCATGTGGATGTCATGGATAACTAAACCAAAAAGAAAACCAGATACTAACACTTTCCAACAGACACTTTGAAGTTCGTGGGTCAAAAAAATCATTACCGTTGGGGAAAGTGAAAGTCCCATGTGAGACGTGATAGTCACTGTAATCTAGTAAAAAAATTCCAGGATTACTTATCTTGGCTTCCTTTTGGGGAAGTACAGGAACAGGCCACAAGAAACTTATATTTATTTGGTTATTGTGTTAAGGTAGTGTGAGAAAGGCAATGTCATTTGCATGAAGATACTAGTAGTTTTCCAGGAGTTTCTGAAACTAATGTCCTCATCCTAAGAAGAGGGGAAGCGTCAAGTATCACAGCCAAGATGCATGAAAATTTTCATTCTTGAAAAATGAATGAAGGCCTTTACTTTTGGGGCATGTTGGAGCTCTGATTAATTACTTCTATTTTTAATCAATTCCTGACCTGTACGATTGTGTGGGTCAAAAGCAGGTTTGTTTTCTGGAAGTTACTGCAGAATTTTTCTGTAAGCAAAGTAAGGTTATATATATCCGTACAACTCAAAAAAAAAAAAAAAAAAAAAAAGAAGAAGAAACAAACCCAAATTAAGCATAGAGTATCTAAGAATTACTTGCCTGCCTCAAAGTTTGATTCTCCTGCCTGGACAGAAAGCAGAGGAGGTTGTTGTGGGGAAAAAGGCTCAGATCTGACGTTTGAGAGATGCCGAATTTAGATCATTTCTTTACTAGATGCTCCTAATGGGTCCTTTTGTTCCTAGTCCGCAAGTACTTTAGCAAGTAAATTTCTTAGTCAATTAATTTATTTTCTATAAATCCCTTTAGGGACTTATTAAAACCAGTTTCAACATGCATTTGACTTCTTATTAGCCTTTAGCAGCTTTATTAAGTTTCATAAACATCACATTTCAATGAAATGAGGTTACAGATATTTCCTGTCTTAGTGAATCACAGGAATCAAAATTGCAGGGAAAAAGTCTCTTCAAATTATTTCTTTGAGGTTTGATCACACTTTAAAATCTCCTTGCATAGGCTGCATCAGAGATACGATAGCAAATGAGTCCTGAACAGTTATTAGGATGCAGCAAGAACCAGCTGCTTGAAGAGGAGGTGTGATCCAGGATGATCCCAGGCTGGGCAGTGCCCTTACTGATGGGGTGCCATTTCATCCAGGAGGCAGGGCCAAAGACAAAGCTGGAGATGGGTACCTATGATACAGGTCAGGCCAGGACTTCGTGCCCAGGGCTGAGCTGAAATGGAGATGGTGGGCACGTGGTCAGGGGTGGTGCGAATCTCCCAGTGAGGCTGGTCAGGGCCTCTGAGGCCTACCTCAGGACCCAGACATTAATATTCTGATAGATGCTAACTTGCTTGCCACATGAAATAACTGCTTTAATTTGTTGCTTTGTAGATGAGTTGAATGTGAGGATGAGGAAATGGAGCCAACCTGACAATCTAAAGATGCATGTGCTGTTTTACAGGTTGTCAATATTCCATGAGAGAGAATATTTCCAGGGGGCTTTGCCTTTTTCAACACATGGTGCCTCAGTGATGTGTTGGGTGCTAAATCCAAGCATAAATAGTATAATAAAGAAAAATACACGATACAAGTGATATAGCCTGAGAATTTAAAGTATTAGGAGCTATATCTGCAAACGTTTGGTTCTGATGTGCCCCAGAATTGTTTTATTTCCAGATCTTGGCTTCAAAAGGAACTAAAATCACTCAGTGTTTGGGTTTATATGTAGTACAAACTTCTGTTATTCTCCCTTTAAATTTATCTGGTTTTGCCAAAACGTAGTAACAGTGTGGACTTTCACAATGGCTAATAGAACTGAAATTATCTCATTCTGAAAACCTGTATTTAGCATTTACTTAGTGACTGTGATGAAAATGAACACAAGTAACTGTAGGTATGAGAGAGAGAAATGGAAGTCTCGACAATTTCTATATCGTGGTAACCTGAAGATTTCATCTTCTGTGCTAGCAGCTCTCTAGAGTGGTTGAACTTGTTAATTGTTATACTGAATTTATTCTGGGTGAGCAGAGAATGTCACAATACAGGAGAAAGTGATGTGACTGAGCGGGTATTACACTGAGGTGGCTTTTATACCATTGTGCTAAAACAGGATGTGATTTTTGTTACTATTTTTAAGTGAGGGAAGGTATATTCAGAGAGCGTACTAAAAAGGTAAAAAGAAACTTATGAGCTAAAAAAAAAAAAGAAAAGAAACATAGATATACAAGTCTTTCATTATTCTGAAAGGGAAGCTCCAATCCTCAAGGAAAATGGAGGTTCATAGCTGATATAAATTCGATTTTCTTATGTTAACTAGTTTGCTGTAAGAGTTAGCTGCTGTTTATAACAGAAAGGGGAGACATTGTTGTCTCTGGAGGGGGCAGGCAAAAAGACAAACCTGTAGGTGGGAACTGTGAGCGTTTTCTACCCAACAGGATCTCATTACAGTGTAATTGTGCTTGTTTAGTGATAGTTGATGTTCCAGGCTACAGTAATCTGTGACAAGTACATAAGGGATGATTTGTCTTCAAGAAATCTTTTTACAGGGCAATGAGTTAGCTTTTTGAAATATGTGACAGTTTTTCTCTAAGACTATTCTTGTTGAGGAAACATCCTCTTTAAAGTCACTAATGTGGTTATTAGTAGAGCTCGACTGAGAGCCAGTGTGGTAGTATCCAAAGCTGTGGCACTGTGTTAGAGGGTTTTGGTCCACTTCAGGTGCTTGCTACTTCTGTATGGTGGTTGCTTTAATCTGTGGGATTTATATGTATCCTTTGTAAATTAATATTGTTTATGTGGTTCATTGTATCTACAATTTGATCTTGGCATTGAAGTCTCTCAGGAACAGTGTGATAATGAAATGTAGCTTTATAATATGTGATGAAAATTAGTAAGGAGATAAGGATTTTCAACAAAGATGACTAAAGTATCATCCCAGTTACTTTCTTCAAAATACTTATTAAGAAGGTGACTCATTGAGTCATATATAATTATATGCATAATCTGTAGAAATTAGTGATTCTTTTTTGTGGGAGACCAAAAAATATTTCTTCTGTAACAGAAAATGCTGGTCTCTCACTTGACAAGCAGGTTGAGGATGCTCAATAGGTACTACTGATGAACTCTTAGGAGAGACCACTCTGTTGGACAGACCCTTTTTAATGAGTAATGACTGAAAGATACAAAAGACTCCTGTTGACCACTGAGCATAACAACTCAAAGTCTTTTTGTAATTCTGCAGGAGAAATGCTACCTAATTTATTTTGGTTCATTGTGCTAGTTACAATTTATGAACTTCACCTTGGGTGGGATTGAAATCTGTTACTTTCTAGTACCATTTACTGAGACTTGCACAATGAATCTTTGCTCCTTGATGTCTATATTTTCAGAATAGTCTTCTTCATATTTATTATTTATACAAATGTGATCTGAGGTAGGATATGAGTTCAGTGGACCACTGATTTTACTCAGAGTAGAATTTGAACACTGCCTGTTCACTGAGTTGTTATTTTTGTTCTTCTGTTTGAATGTTTACTTAATGTGTTAAAATCTCTAACACTATGTTGGTTTGCTGTTCCCTTTATTTGAAAAGTAGTGAGCATTTGTGTATTATGCATGTCTGTTCTGAACAAAAATACTAGTATATTTCTAGGAGTTAAGCCAGTACTGTATTATTTATAGAAAATAAAAGCTTAATTTTAAATTTGCACCTTGCAAAGATCAGTGATTAAGCCTACCTCAGATATGCTGCTGAAGCTGTCTGTTGCAGCTGTCACAAAGTTGCTCTATCATTTTATTTATTAATAAGCAAGCTGATTTTGTTAATAAACTAATGCAGGGATCTGTGAAAAACAAAAGCAAACATCATATTCTGACTATGCTATCTGTCAAGCAGAAATACCTGATAAAATTTTAATTAGTCATACTACAAAATCTTTCCAGTTATGAAAGAATCAGTTTTATTCTTTAGTACAGCTAGCGTAAATGTGAATCTGGCAAAGAACCTGTTGTATCTCATGTGACTGAAGCTGTTCAGGGTTAAGTCCATGAAGCTTGGTTTTACTGTGATAAAACATATGCATCCTCTCACAATAGGCTCACAAAAAGGCTTTAGATCCTGTGAGGTTACATAACGTGTAATGCTATCTCACATCACTTGATGTAGCATTTGCCAGGGTGGCTTCATTAGAGCCAGGCAATGAATCACAAGAGGGATCTTCATTGGTAGTTGCCAGTTTTTTGGATGGCAGTGTGGAGAAGGCACATGCCAGTAAACGTTACTTTAAACCGGGTAGAACAGTATGATAATAATCTTATAGACAACACATCTCAGGTGAGTTTACCTAGTGGGTGACTGCGGAGACTGGATTCTTCACAGAGCTCGAGGAACTTCCTTTGGGGCTAGGGGAAAACTTAGGTATTCCTTCCCTTCACCCCCCTCCAGATGGAGTACTGTCTTCTCTACACTGGCATGGACCTCTGCTAAAGTTGGGTTGCAAGTCCCTGCTCACAGCCTGGGGGTCTGCAGCTGTCGAATATTGAGTTTGTTGGTGTCTTGTGAACCCTGGAAGGACTTGCAGTCTCTTGTGGCCTTCAAGGCCTTGCAATATAGAATGGATGTTCTTGCTCTCTGTTCCTTCCTTACGTATTGACTTCTGGCCACTGTTTCCCTTGCAGCTGTTGGCACTTCAGGGTATAGCTGCTTCAATGCCTCTAACCCTTTTCTAGGGACTAGGCTTTCTTGGGTGTAAATGCCTGAAATCTGGACTCCACCACTAGAGTTATCAGACAGATTTCTTTAGCATGCATTACTGTGTGTATCTGTGACTAAAAAGCAACCCAATCTAAATTACAGCTTTTTGAATATATATTTAATGAGATCTGGAAAGACAATGTCATTTCTTCTGTTACTGAGTAATGCATTCTAATTAAAGTAATTGACCTGTACACTAAGCACAGTTACGGACAGCATGCTGCATTCAATTCATGCTATGTTTATAAATACTGTCTTTGGTTATCTTTTGGGCTGCATAAACCCCAGCTGGCACAGTGCTCTGCATTGTTGGCTGATAACACAGACTACTTGCTCCTGTAGCTTCAGTTTTCACTTTATGCAGCTGGTACATCATCTAGTTAGTTGCTTAAGTTGTCTACTCATATCTTCTGTCTTGGATACAAAATGCTGAATTCTGAAGAAATGCAGTCCTCATTAGAAGATCTCCCTTTGGGAGGAACCTTTCCTTGAGTTGAGAAGAGGTGAAACTTTGTTTTCAGTATCACTAGGACAAACTGTCCTTCTCTTTAATCCCTTACTTTTGCTTTGTATTCTCTGTATTTTTGTGGAACATCTTTTGACTAGCCTCAATGACAGCAATAATTCGCCTGCTTGTAGCTCACAGCTGTGATTTTCTCTTTTCTGCCTTCTAATCCCCTCCCTACAAACTGCAAGTCAAATTTGCTGTCAGGTTGTTTATGCCACTGTAGTTGCTGGGACGAGAGGAGCTTTGCCTGTGCAGCTCAGGAATAAAGGATTGAAAACAGTTAATGCTTTGTGCCTTGCTGAGATGTGGCTTGGCTTCGTATCTGGAATTTTGGAGGTTTAAAATACCCAGGTTTTTGCTAGTATTGAGGAAAGGGGAATGGTTTGTGTTTCTCAGTCTGCAGGGTAGGTAAGTATACATAAGTTACTGGGAAACATTACTATGATTTTAAGTTTGTGATTAGTAAAGATAATTTCCAGTTCTTGGTGGCATACTTTGGCATGTGCAACACTCTTCAGGGATTCACCAGCATGCTGGTGGTAGCTGTGGGTGAACTTCATAGTTTCCTTAGTTCAGCTACTGATGGTTGCAGAGACCATTAGGAATTGAGGCTTTTTGGCCATTTCATGAAACATTTTTCATGTTCAGTGGTCTGGAACCTCACATAAAACTACCTGGAAGTTGTATTTATATCTACTTAATCTGCTGAGTTAATTGTTTGGTGTTGTCATGGTTTAGCCTCCACTGGCAATTGGAACTATGTGGTCACTCACCTCTCCCCCATCTACAGTGGGATCGGGAAGAGAAATCGGGAAACAAAAGGCAAAATTCATGGATTGAAATTAAAACTGTTTAACAGAACAGCAAAAAAGAGAAGATAAACGATAGCGATAGCAACAACGTAAGAATATACAAAGCGAGGGGTACACAATGCAATTGCTCACCATGCAGCAACACCAATGCCCAGCCTGCTCCCGTGTAGTGATCCCCCCAGGAGCTCTGATCCTCTACTGCAAAGACCCAGACCCCACTTTGTGCTCAAAACATGGTTGCACTATGTTGTCGATCTCAGAGAAATCAAAGAGCACCCCAGACCCCAGCGATTCCCCCCACACAACGAGCTCCCCCAAACAGCGAGTTCCTCCCCCAGCCAGCCCCTCATTTTGCACTGACCATGATGTCACGTGGTGGCTAATATCCTTTTCACTAGTTTGGGTCAACTGTCCTGCCCGTGTCCCCTCCCGTGTCCTGTGAAAATTAATGCTATCCAAGCTGAACCAGCACATTTGCATTGTATGCATAGTTTGGTATTAATACTTCAGCCACTTGCACTGTAAAATTGTTCATGCCTCATGCAAAATGTAGGCCAGAGTTTCCTTACCTTTGACGTCAAATTATTAGTCCACATAGCTGTCTTTCACAAAATCTTTGCTCTGTAGAAGCTGCCCTGTGTGAAGAGTTAGATGTTAACTTTTTTAAAACTTTGCTATTCAGTTGAGGGAATGCTATTATGGAATATGGTCATTTGCTAACTAGTGCCAAAACCACTGTCTGTCTTTATACTTTTTGTGGAAAAATTAGTGCATTAAAACTTCAGAACATAGAATTCATTTTCTACACGAATGTCTATCTTTGGTGGAGGAAAACTGATCCACTGATGTTTTATCACACTTTAGTCAAATAGAGACAAAGTTTTCCAAATACTAGTTGTGCAGTATAACACATGTATTTAAAAGACATCAATTTCTTCCCTTGCCTTATCAAGAATTTTCTTTCTGGCTCCAGTTTTACTTTTTGATTTTTAAGTTGAAGGGGGATTGCAGTATCAGCCTCTGTGTATATGTGTGTGTGTGTATGCATGTATATAACTAGTTTGAAAACATATTTCACATGAAGGCTTCATTGCTTCAGATTACAGCTATAGTGTTGATCTTGATTACAACTCTGGAGCAACAGTTCTACCATTACTGTTATTTCTCTGTTCTTCTGTAGAATTGCATCATACACACCTGAAACTATTTCAGCTGGATGCATACAGTAATAAAGTACAGAATAAAACTAGCCTCTTTGCATCAAAAATGCTCCTAGGAGTTGTTAACTTTAAATGATTTGTGGATGCATGTCTACTTCTAGCCTAATAAAGCATGTGCTTTTCATAGCTATCTGGCAAACTGTAATATTTGAATGATGGAAATACAAAATTTCCTCACAGTTGGTTTGCTTTGCATGTTTTGTGGTCTTTTAACATTTATTTCCTAACATATTTTGAGCTTTATGTTGTTTTTAAATTTATGGCTATGTTCCTGAAATTTCAAGTCACATTCATGAATTCTCATTGATTCACTGATTGTTTATTCCAGTATTGTTAGTGTATGTAACTGCGAAACCATAAACTCCGTATGTTCGTCTGGCAGGTGGTGATTTTGACCAGCAGCTAGTTCATCATGTCTTTTTTTTTTTTTTTTTGGATGGTGAGTTGCCAGAGGATGTGAGAAGATGTAGATTTACTTGCTTTTGTGAACATTAAGTACTGCAGTCAACTAGAAGCTCAGTGCAGGCTGTTTTATGTTCTCCTGTTGCAACTTCATGAGCTTACACAGAATTATAGCAAGAGGAGCCTTGTGTGTCTATTAGGGGATCCCTTCCTGTGATGTAGCAATGACAGTAAAGGAGGAGAAATGTCATGTTATGACCAGGTACTTCCATTTCACCTACAGAATGTGCTGTACAGACTGAAATTTAATTATTTTTGATTGCTTGAAACTAGTAAAGTGATGGGGTAAGGATTCATAAGATATTTGTACTTTTGGTTAATAATAGCATTATTGATTAATAACAGTGCTCTTGAAATCAGTGAAACAATTAATAGCCGTACATTTACATAACAGCCTGAGGTTTTTGCAGGGTGGAAGCCTTTTCCCTGTTATAAGGTAATGGCATTTAAACTTAATTTTTCAAACATATGTATTAATTCTATATTTGGCTTTAAGCTTTCAGAAGTTTGAATTTTTTAAATTTTCTTTAGTGAAATCAATTCTCCTTTGTTTGACATCATCATGATGTATGTATAGAGGTGTATTAGTATTTAGTGGTGTACAGATACATTCATTAAGCAAAGCAGGAATTCCTTACTGAATTTCAGGGACCTCTCTGTCTGCCTTTGTCTGGCTACTTTTTCCTTCCACAAAAATAGCTATTGGACAGGATCTCAGTGCCTCAACTTAGGTGCAGTACATTTAGTAATCTTCTCTAGAGTACAGTTGACATTCTTGATGATAATTAAGTGAAGTAAAAATCCTATCTTCTTCTTTTTTTTTTTTTTTTTCCAAATAAAAATGCTGTTTAGTATGTAGCAATTAAAATGTACCATGTCTCTGGAAACATTATTGCTGTCCCCCATTAAGAGGTACTCTACTTCCTTAAAGACCTTTAATACATATTTGTATGTTTGGAAGATTTACTAATAATTTCAAAGATGAAGGTGACATTTCCCTGACATTTCCTACATAGCTTGAAAAATTGGTCTTCTGAAAGTCTAATTAAAACAGAAAACATACTGCAGAGAACTTAACTGTATGTTCTGTTCTAATAGATAATCGCTCAAAAAGAAAGCATAGGGTCAATCATAGTGTTCGTGCTCCATTAAAAAAAAAAAAAAAATTATACAGTTTACTGAAATCTGAGGCTCTCCTAAGTAAAATCTGCCAGAAGCTTTCAGATTTTTATCTCCAAGTGGTTCACCCATCTCTTATTTAATGGTCTTTCTTATTGCAGTTTCTGTGAACAAAAAAATTTACTTTCTAGTCTATCGTGGATCCTCAAGATTCTGGTATATAAGTAATCATATAAGTAATCACAAGAGCAGAAAAACTGTATTTGGAAATAAAGGAAATTTTTTTTTATAGCAAGTTAAGTGAATTATTTGACTTGTTATAAATTCCACATATCATTTCTAATAGTCTTGTTTTTTAATATTAGTATCATATTGTGTAATTACATTCCAGCAGACCAGATTGTAGTAACAGTGCTTGATTTCACATATACCCATAACGAACTGTGAGTTACCACTCAAAATGCAGTCTAAATGTTCTGGAAGATATCAGGTCACTATTTACTTAGTTGTCAAAACTAGAAAATATGCTAGAAATTTTCAGGAAAGGAGCCGAGAATAAAGAAGAAAACATTCTGTCCCCATATATATTGATGTGCACCTCCTTCCCAAATGCTGTGGAACTGCAGAATAATTTAAGCTGGGAGCGATTTCAGGGAGACCTGAAGTCCTGCTTCTTGCTCGGGGCAGGGTCAACTTGATGTTACATCAGGCTGCACAATGCCTTGTTGTCTAACAACTCCAGTGATGGACATTTCTCTGGGGAACCTGTTTCAGTATTTGGTCACTGTCCTCATTGTGATCTTTTTTTTTTTAGTATCTAAACCGAATTTTTCTCAGTGCAAATTGTCTGTTGCTGCTGGCTCTTTTGCTATATATGACATAGATGAGTCTGTCTGCATGCAACCCCTTTGATTTTCATCTCCCTAAATTAAAAAAATGAGGTAGGAAAATTCATGAAGGCAAAATAGTGCTCAGATATGTTGAGGGGCTTCTGTAGAATTACGGAATAAATGATAGCACTTTTCAGACGTCAAAAAGTAGACTGAAGGGGAATGTGACAAAGATGTATACGATGTGTGGGGTGACATGGAGAAGGTGAATACGGAATAATGGTTGTTCACTGTCTCTTCAGAAGCAAGAAGTAGGGGCCATCAAATAGCCACAGTTGGCAGATGATTGAAAGCAAACAAACATATTCTTCAAAAACGTGCAATTAGGTTGTGCAACTGGTTGCTACAGCAGTGGGCTGTAATAGTTTATATAGATTCATAAAGCAGCTGAAAGAATTTGTGGAAGGAAAATCCCTCAATGACTTTTGCATGTGGAAACATCACATCTCACACTACTAAGACAAATCTTACACCACAGATTTTCAGAGGACAAATATGTGCTCTGAAGAATTGCCATTCTCCTTTTTTTTACAGGCCCATAGGCCACTGGCATGGCCTGGGATGTGTCTCTGGCCTGAGAAAATATAGATGTTCTTAAATTTCATACCAGTAAGTCTTGTTTTTGAGGCTGCCTACTCCAGGTCGGAAGGTGGAACATTTCATTTACATCCAGTGCAGTGTTTTACAATATGTGTGAGTCAATTACACATAGTTTCTGCTGCTTTGGAAGCTGTTACTTGTGTTTAAAACAGAAAATGTTACAGTATCAAAAAGTGATTTTTGAATAGCTGTGTTGTTTACTTGGTTTTACTGTGTACTTGATAGATCTTTAATTAGCTTTGAATGTTTTAATTTTTAATAAGTCTGTTACATCTTCATGGCTTTGCACAGTTGTGTCTCCCAATTCTAGATATCTACAATAGTAAGCTAATAAAATATATATTATTCTTTCTGGAAAGGTGCTTCAAAGATAAATTATCTGCTCAGCTCATATTCAGACAGCAACTCATTCCATGTGTGAGTGCCATGCTGGTAGTTTAAAATACCCTGTTTTCTTTGGTAAAGAGAGTGTGATTCTTTATGTGGTTTTCTACATGTGGTCTTTCTGAGGTACCCAGTAGTGTCATGGATGAGGAAAAAAAAAAAAAATAAAAGCCTTTTGAGGTATGAGATTAGTGTTATTTCTGAAATCAAATATAGACTTTAGAGACATCAGGCATGTTTAACTGTATGTTCAGGTTTTAGTAAGGGTCAGCATTTACATCTCCTTTAGTATGTGCTAATAGCTATAAAACAGGCACACAATGATTTTGTGGTTAGTATACCTACTAATCAATAGGCAGGCCAGAGTTACTGTCTTGGTCTAAGTTTATTACATGGTTTTGGGGCCTCTCCTAGATAACTTTTAATCTCCACTGCTGAAGTGACTAATGCTGAGGATCATTTCCAGAAAATTATTTTCTCTAAGGCTTCTTTGTAGAACTCCTGACTGTAAATCGCAAAACTGCATTCCCATGCCAGACTTCTGTAGCCTTCTAAAAGAAAAAAAAATTCCTTGCTCTCCCAGTTGTCTAAATATGAACCCTTAAGATGAACGTTGTTCTGATACCTTTTTCATCAGGGAAATTGTATCTTCAAACCAGAAATGGATCTAGCATTCACTTTACAAACAGGGAGCATCTTAATTGCTCTGGCAGATACTGTCTGGTTTGTCTTTTTTATCTGTAAGTTCATTGAACCTATCATTTGCAATAATTACCAGGAATTCTTCCCTTCTGGTCTCATCTAAGAGCTCTTGTACTGTACTGAAACGGTTTTAATTAGAATCTCTGAGGACCAGTTCCCCAGCCAAATCTCAGAAACAGTACTATCATGCTCATCTTTTACTTACCACTGTTTATATTATTCTAATTGAAATATCTTTTTTTTTTTTTTCTGAGATTGTTTTCTCTTTCAGTTGGAGAGTCCTCTTCATAATTTCCTGTGAAGTTTCTCTAATTTGATTTGCAGTCCCATATTCAACTTCTGTATCCATGCTGGTGGTTCGTATCTGACTCATTAGGCAGTCTTTCTTTAAATGGAGTATTACTGGAGTTTTGGTTTATTTATGTCATCTCTATGTACATGTTTGGCTAGTGTTTACAGCAATATTCAATATATGCTGCATTGTGCTTTGTCTCTCTTACTGCTAATCTTCTACCTTTTGATCAGTAGAGAAAGTGTTATAATTTGCCCATCCCTCAGAAGCATTAATTCTGTTTTATCTTAGATCTCTCTCCAGCTTCTTACTTCCTTGCTTTACTAAAAAGAGTTCAGATTATTTTTCTTTTTTAATACCATCTAAGATCCAGCCATTTTTCTGTATTTACACAGTTAAAAAGCTCATTTGGGCTTTTACATTATGCAGTTCAGTTTAAACGAAATATTTTGCCTTGCTACTTTGTCTTGCTCACATTCATTCAAAAAAACATTGTGAATATGATTCTTATGGCCTATCATTTTGATTGTGTCACTTTTCTAGGTGTATGTTATTACTTTTCATGGGCTCTAAGATCTGTGGTGTGTTTGCCCAGTGACTGAGCTGTATGTCTGGCAAAAGGTAGATTATTGTCCACAAGACCCTAACAGTTGTTGTGCATGACCATAGAAGATGAATTCTCGTGGAAGATCCATTAAAATGAACAGGACCTCATGTTGCACAAGATCCTCCAAAGTGAACAAGAAAACACAGCAGCTTGGCTTTCTGTATGTCATGTATAAACATGCACCTGAGGAAATCCTCAAGCAAAATAGAGAGTGCTTCACTTGTGTTTCTCAGCTTGCCTGAACCTTACACTTCTTTTTGGTTTCTTATGCTTTAGTTTTTCCTTTCCTCATCTTTCAGAACAGAAAACCGGAAGTAAAATTAAGAGTACCGGAGTGGTTGTCTTCTGCTATGACATGTCTTTAAAAGAGCTGAGCTAATTATTTCCGCTATTAAGAAGGAAAAAGAGAACTGGGACTGAAAAGGCTGTCTGAGGTGTACACTGTAACACTGCTGGGTGTAAAACAAGTTGGTTGTGGAAAAGGACAGAGCATTCTAATCAGATGGTTTTAAGTAGTTTGTATCAATCAGTTTCTCAATAAAAGAGTTATTTGTCTTAGTAAATCCTTTTTATAATATATGGAAATAAAAGCAGTAGTGCTTTGCATTATTTACCAAAAAGGATAATGACAAGAAGTCCCACCATAAAACAGTTTGTGTTCATCAATCTTGCACCATTCCAGGGTAAGCAGTTGGATATTCAGCAGTTTTGCTGTGTTCCTGTCCAATGAATAGAAAATTCATGACCTATTCTAAGCACCAGTCCCAACTCTATTGGAGCTTTATTTCTATTAATTCTGGAGAGTGATTAGAAATGTAGCTGGTCCTAAAAGAGAAATATCAGTCAATGCATTTTTCATTTTGCACATTGTATGATGTGCTCTTGTGCCACAGGTGCATTTGAAAACAGTAAAAGAAATAGATTAAAAAATATTCTGTAATAAGTGTATATTTTCATACATATTTAGCTTCTTAATGGTTAACTACAGTTTATTCTGCAGTAATTCATAATTGCATAAAATATTATAGTCCACAGATTCGTTTTCTTTGTAATGAAATTGGTCTAATATAAAATAAAGGAAGTGACAAATCTTGCTACCATTTTGCTAATATCTCTGAAAGTAATTCATTTAAACCAAAATGAAACTGAATCAGCTAATATGTTTTAGTAGCTGCACCATATATGCTACCAATATGCTACTCCATAATGCCCTCTACAACAACCCTGATGCAGAGCTAATTGTTTTCCAGTGTCCTTCCCGAGTTTGTTAGTCAAATAGTAACATGTCTTACAAATTTGTCTGAAGCGTATATGGTGACTACGTAGCCAGCATGGTTATGCTGGTTGATCAGACGTCTGATGTTTGTTGGAATTAGTATTTTGTGGAAATATAGTGTCCTGAGGACACACAGCTCTCTGTTAGCTTCCTTCAGAAATTATAAATAAGCTAATATCCTGACATAATCCTTTCACATACTAAATATTCTTCTGAGTTGTGAGGGCCTTGGCTGAGAGATTAAAAATTTCATGTGGTGAGGGTGGACGTCACTGATGTGTATTTCCTTTTATTTTGGAAAGCAGACTTAAGGTAACACCCTGACTTAACTAATCAGACTGTACACATACATTTGTAAAAGAAAAAAAAGTATATGGGCTGTTCTGGTTTGTATTCTTATACTAGTTGCGAAAAAAAAATATACCTAGTGTTCATTAAAATATATATTCACACTGGTGAATACAGTGATCTCAGTGTAAACTGGTTTCCTGCAGGATGTAATGGCTTCATTTAAGGTGGTCTTCAGGAGCGCAATGGCAAAAAAAACACAAAACACTGAAAGACCGCTGTTGCTGCTCTTCAGTTTTATTCGGGTTGCCCTATAAATTCTCAAGTGGAATAAATAAATTCAGCATGGGCTACAGTTGTATTTGTCCTGTATTTGATAATGCCTGCTGTGCAGATAATGAGTCTTCATTGCTGTAAGATACAGAGTAGTTTCAGTATGTCAGAGGGAAAGTGCTATGAAAACACTGAACAGTGTTTATAAATATATTGCAGTTTGAACAGAGCATGTGCATTCTGAACAAAGCCAAAGTTTATCCCTTATATCTGCATTTTAATTCTCACTCTATTTAATGAAACTATTAGCCTCTATATATCACTTGGTTGTGCTTATCAAAGTACACTGGTAGGTCCCAGTCCATGAGTCTTTCTGGTACTTTCAGTCAAAAAACCCCTCTTGTTAAAAATATTATTCACTACGGAGAAACTGGTAAATGCAGAACCTTACTTGTAGTTTGGTGTTGTCATTAGATAAGCATGCTATTAGTGTGAAATAGAAAGACAAAACGCAAATTTGTTTAGGGGCAGTTTTTCCTGTCCATATAAGAAATATTCAGTTTATTGCAGTTACGTCTCATGGCTTCTGAAGAGATGTGTGAAATGAATGGATCATTCCACACTCAGCATGCAAGCAGAATTAGACTCTGTGTCCCTCTATTATTAATGAGATTTGTGTGTGTATGTGTGTGTATCCTGTTTAATTAATCAATATTATAAAAATAAAAGTCTGGACTCAGCACAGAGTTTTTTATTTTAAAAAAAGTAGTTGGCTTGCAGTATCACTTGAGTCAAATAAGACGGATAAAAATGTTTTTGATGGGTAAGTGGACACATAGTTAATGAGTATTTCGGTGACTAATAAACTCCTTATTAGTGTTTTGACGAGTTGACTGGTTTTTGCACTCTTTTTTCACAGCACACGAATTAAGGCATATTGCAGAGTTTTGCTACCAAAATAAAGAAATTTATTTTACTAAGACAAAGTTTAACTTACATCCTGCAAACTAAATACTATTTGGGAGTAATTTTCAAACACTGGTATATTCAGTATACAGAATGAATAGATTTTGTTGCTTATTTGGAAGTCTGGGAATAAACTGAAGTGGTATTTTTTGAAATATTCTGTGATGTTAATTTTGAGAGTTGATGGCAAGTCAGAGATTGAGAAATATACAGTCTTTGCACTAAATCAGGTTATGACCACCTTGGAATTTACATTGTCTTATGCTGAGCTAGAGATGCTTAAAGGCTGTTTCAGTGTTCCAGTTAGAGCCCTCTTCTTACTGAACTTAAAATCCAGACAATGACTGCACCTAAGGTTTATGGTAATTCCAGAAAATAAATGGATCATAAAATTTACACTGATTGGTACTAATATTTACAAGTAGTGTGTTACTAGGGAAAAATATGTTTAATAAAAGGAAAACAAAAAAAAAAAACCAAAACAAACAAAGCAAGCATATATTAAATAATGGTAATGTGTATATATATTTTTGAGTTTTACCATATAAGCTTTTTTATTATATGGTTTCAAATTTCAGGAGAACTGAGAATTATGTCCTTTGTTTTTAGGGTACAAAAGAATTTCATTTCTCTTTATAGTTAGCAATAGTACTACTTAAAGTAGCAAAATATAAAGAATGACAGAATTTGTCAGTGGTTAAATTGATAGGAGTTATCTTAATCCTACTGATATAGACACTCTCTGGTTTGTATCACTGCAGGCTCAAGCCCTGTCTTTTATTTAAATAAAACCCAGGAGACTATATGTCATGTTCTCCAATAATTCAATTGTCATACTGATTTGTTTGTGTTCATTAAAGATACTGCTTTTTCTCCTAGGACAAGAAGGACAAAGTCTCAAGATTTGACACCATACGTCATTCCATAGCTGGAATTATAAGGTCTCCAAAATCCGTGTTGGGCTCATCGTCAGTAAGTAGTATCAATAATGTGGTGTTATACTACATTCTATTACTTTTACAGTATAGGTAGGATTTTTTTTTTCTGAAGCATCATACTTTTCCATCCACATGGACAAAAATTACCTTAAAATAATTTTATAAAAACACTGTTCTGATTGATCAGCAGACCTGATAATATCATGGCATAATAGTATGTCAGAACAACTTGTTGCACTTAGGCCAAAAAAGATAATTTGTATGTTCTTTGCATCTCCCAAACAGGTGCTATACTTTGAGAGTATTCTCCCCAGTGAGTCTGATTTACTGGAAATGAACTGCATTATCATATTCTGTAGTAGGAGATGGTCATTCATATCTTAATCTGTTGTTGCAATAATCATATTCCACATACTTTTTATAAAGGCATCAGTATATATGCATATTATTACTGCTACTACTACTGCTTCCTCAATTACTGGTACTATTTAAGTAATTAGACATTATACCTCTTGCTTTGATCCCCATTAAAAATGGTTGTTAGGTATCTCTTCTATTTGGCTTTTGTTCCGGTTCCCTAATAGATGAAGAAACATTCTTGTTTCTTTTGCCTTTGTATTATCTCTGTTTGTTTTCAAAAGCTTGGAATACTAGTTAGAAAACTACTGCCTTCTTAGGTGCCAGATTTTACTTGGAAACCTTCCTCCTGTGTTTTCCTGAAGTGGAAGTTGTGATCACCCCAACCCTCCCAGCAACAATAACAACAAAAACATAAAAAACAACCAACCAAAAACAAAGACAAAAACAAACCACAACAAGAAAACCCCAACCAAAAACCAAACAAGAAAAACAGCCCCCAAAAAGTTGGACAGAATTAAAAAAGAACATTTTAGAACTGTGTTTTAATTGTGATCTTGTCACGTGAAACATTAGGTCAAAATAGCATTCTTGTGGAAACTTCAGAATTAATGGGCCTTCTATTTTATGCTACAGGTTTGCTTCCAAGGACCCAGTAAAAGACCTGGTAAACTTTATTAAGCTATACAATATTCAGAATGTGTGAAAGAGATTACAATTGCACATATACACATACATATATGTGTATATACATAGGAAAATTGTATAGTGAAGAAGAAATTGAATAATATATATGATAATGAGATAAAATTAGAATAGGAAGCCTGTTCTTATGAAAAATGTGAAAGTTGCATGGCATATTTGAAATGTAATAGGAAAAATCCCGCTAAAATATTGAAGTATCTCAGGAGGTAAACAGTTTTTACATTATCGTGGCTTTTCGTTTATAAAACTTCTAATTGATGTAAAAATACAACTTTTCATGATAAAAGCATATTAAAAAATATATTGATCTGACTGCTGTTCTTTGTGCAGGTGAGGCATAGCCTTCAACTTTCTCTATTTGTGTGTGTTATACAACTTGTTATAAATTTTTAAAAAAATGAAAATATACTACCTAAAACTGCCTCAGAGAAAAAATTTCAAAAGAAGATCAAGACGGAACATTTAAGATTAAATCAGGGGAAGCCAATGTTAAAATTTGCATTGGCTCTGATTAAAGTGTCATTTAAAATAGCCTGTGTGCCTTATTTTGATTTTCATTCCAATCTATATCCATGGATGACGGTGTAAACCTGTATGCAGATATATGGTAGGTAGGATTGCTGAAGCCCTGGAATATGTTTGGGAGAAGTAATATTGGAATTGGGTCAATTGAGGCAGAAAGTAAAATCTGAATAACAGGTGTAGTCTTATTACCTATTACTTAAATGAGCTTCAAAGTCAGAATATATAAACCGATCAATTTTCATATTTGCTTTGTGTTATGATTTACCAACTTTTTGTATGTTGGAAAACTTAACCATGCCTATACAGCTAAAATTTGCTTTAAAAATTAATACCTAGGTCTTAATGTAGTCAACTGCTTGGCTTTTTCCTGATAACCATGCTTATTGCTATATGTATAAACTGGTACTTAAAATTTGTTACCACCAAAGTATTTGAAGTTATTGTAAGTGTATTATAAATTAATAATAACATACATTAAAGAATTTGTTATTGTTTTAAATACAAAAAAGGATCTCGAAGCAGAGTAGTAAAAGTGCAAATACTGATTCTCTGAGACAGTAGACTAAAAATATTATGTTAATCACCTGTTTCCATGTTATATGTTTTAAGTATATTGAAACTTTAAAAGTGGAGCCATATCTTGCTTTAAATGTAATACTATTCTGAAAACACCATCCCGTATTTAATTGGTGGGAGAAGCTGAATTTTGTGTCTAATTAGATAAAACAAATTTTCATCTGAAGAAAGTCGTGGAGAAAGCATACACTTCCAAAAGCAGCCAGAAGTTTAACTGTTACTTTTGTGTCGGTACTTTAATTATTTACATGTTCTCAGAGTAAGAAGGTAGAGGGTAAGACCAGGAAAAAGTATAATTTGAAGAGAAAACAGCAAGGTTGAAGATTCAAGTGGCTTCTCTCGGACAACATACAAGCCAGTTTTCTATTATAGCAAGATACATAAGTTTAATCGAATGAGGAGAGGAAACACAAGTAAAGGGGTAACTTTCATGTACCTGTAATGCAGTGTTAGTAATGAATGGAATGAATTGGCTCATGAACGCCACCTTCTGCAGTTCTGCTTATTCTTTTGGCACTGTGGCATTTGAGCTTGGCACAGACATCTGTTTTTGTTTATAGGATGATTTTTATTGTTTGTAGGATAATAGGTGGTATTATTGTTGGTTTCAGATAGTTTATTAGCATATGGGAATGAGTCATGTACTCTGAGGCTAAAGACAGGATGTTTCACAGGGAATTGTCTCAAATTATCAATCTAAGCATGTTGCTTTACTTCCTTATCTGTGTCTGTGCCCCTTTTTTACACTGCTAGAGAAAAAATATCTTGACAAAATATTTAGTTTGCTTAAAGATGGAAATTAAGGAAGTGCACAAAGTTTGAGCTCAGAATATATGTGTGGAAATACAATACTGAGTAAGCTGTTAGTTTAATAAAATATCATTCTCATTGTTATGATCTTTTAATTGACTGTAAACAGAAAAAATATATCATTATTTGGAGTTAGAAATTATACTCTGCTTTTTGCTCAACTTTTCTCTAGAAGAAGGGCAGCAGCTGGGGACTGCTTCATTTTACTGTTGGAAAAAAACTGCTGTTTCAGTGGGTTGTTAAATAGGAAGAGAGAAGGGGCCTCAGAATAAGTAAAGAGGACAGTACTAGGTTGACGAGGAATGTGGCGAAGTATATGAGGGCATTTCCCTCCTCTCAGAAGGAAAAATGTGATGAAGTATATAAGGGCACACACCCCTTAGCTTAATTGTTTATTTTTAGCTTCCAGTCAAATTAAGAACAAAAATCTTAGAAAAATATTTCTTTGTTTAAGCTGTCGAATCACTAAGTCCTTCTGTGTGTACATACAAATGAGCAAGAAACTGTAAAACATCAAGGCCTAGAAGGCAAACTTGTTCTTTCAGGTATCTAATTAGTTGTATTTAGTTGCTTAGTGATATTTGAACTCAGTAAAGTTTAAAATAAAGAGATGGGAGATTAATTTTGTGTGGGTAGCTTTACTTTCTGTCTTCCTTAAAGACTAACCTTTCTTGTATTTAAACCATATAATTCTAACTATGAAATCCAATAGAAACATTAGCACTAAGTGGTGTAAACTGAGTTGAAATCAATATTAAAATTATTATGTATCTCACATTTGTAGTGTTATTTCAGGGCTTTCAGCTATGTTTTCTTCCATAGCCAGTCAGCGTGAATATTGTATCATATAGAAAATATGTTGGAGGCAGAAGTCTTGTTCATAAAAATAGTGCAATTTTAATAACACCACAAACGTGAATAATTATCGATTGTTTCATCAGAGGAACCACCTAGATTATGATTACTCCATAGTCTATGACAAAAAGTAAAGGTGATGTAAGATAAAAGACAATCAGCAGAGGATACCTTGTGGAATTTTCATTGTTTCATTCTGAAGTAATAAATATTTGTTTAAACAAATTTAAAGGAAGAGGGATTATTGACGTTATTGTCATAAACAATGCTGTAGTTAGCAATGTCTAAAATGTTCTGGTTCTATTCCATAAGCTCTTTCTCTGATAAAAAGGCTTTTAGGATGTTTTAATCTGGGTGTGATCATGATGGTCTGAACAGTGACTCAGACTTGACCAAGTTCAGACATAAACAGCTGTTATTTTCTGGTGGCTTCCTCTTTAGTATGCTATAAAATGGGTTACATGTCGGATATTTTGTTTTTTAAACCTTCATTTGTGAAGACTATGAACTAATTTATTGACCCTGAACTGTCCTTTTTCCTTAGCAACATTTCCTCTGGAGTAGAAATGTGTTTCTGCAGCAAAGGCTTTCCCACTCTGAACCCGTTAACATTTCTTGATAGCATAGCAGTGGCCTGGTTTTTCTTGCGAGTCAAACTTGGCATCTTTGAACAATAAATGTTCAAGTACATAACATTGTCTAATGTTTTGAAAGCTTATTTTTTTCTTTTAGGAATTCCTGAAATAGAATGGCTTATTTTCATTTAACATTGGTAGACAGCTCTTATCTGAGATGTATTTAAATTGATGAAAATGAAATATATGACTGCCTTCTTGACCAAACAGTGTCTTGGGCTTTTTGTATGTTACTGTGCTGATAAACATAGTACCGTGGAGTACAACTTTTACTCCTAAAAACTCTTGGGTGTGTACTTTCTGTTTAGGCTGTTCTTATTTATTACATAGCCCTTCCTAGATCACAGTCTCTAATAGAGCAGAATCTGTAACAGAGCATACTCACTCTTTGTAGTGATGAGTCTGTTGGTTAGAGTGCTGGCATCAAACCTCATGTCTGAAATTATCCCTGATAGGGTCTCAGGGCTCTATACCCCAGTATTGATATTTGAGAATATGGGATTCTGTTAGGCTCTTAAATATGTTCTCCCGTTCTCCATCAGGATCTGGGACTAAGCTAGACCTTCTTTTGATGTATAACTTAGCAAGGCAGGCAGGAACTGATGGACAAAGGCATTTTTATACCAGAAACTTTCCTATGAAAGTGCTAAAGAATTACAGACAGTTTGAAACAAGAAAATCTGAATAGATTCCCTTTCTTGCATCTGCTCATTCCCACACTGAGAGTCTGAGATTATTCCTAGTGTTTTATGGCTAGGTAAGTCACCTTAACCTAAATATCTCCCCAGGAAAACTTTAAATGTGCAGATAGCCTCCACTGTGCTCTTAGCTGCACCATGTCAAATTTTTCCCTTACATGCACTGATGGAGTGTTTCCCTTTCTCCATCCCCATAGGGGAAATATCATATCATCCTTCACGATACGAAGCAAACCTTTTTTTCATCACAGCAGAGCAGTAGGGGAGGTTAATGCAGAGTTGTATGCTTTGTATCTGTTCAGCCATACTTAACTGTGGTGTGGGTCTTTGTGCTGTTATCTGAAATGCATTTCAGCAGGCTTGCCTGGGACACATTCAGGTATCTCTTCAACTCATGAGATGGTATGCACTGTGTTATTTTGTTCAGAGCTTTACCACTGTGGCAGTGAGGATTACTATAAGCTCTGGCACTAATGATTTAAAATGACATACAGTTTAAGTAAGGTCTTGTCTGTCTAGCCGTAACAAATAAATATGAAGTGGTCATTGAACAAAAGATAAAGTTTTCCTCCTTTTTTTCTTAATGTAAGCTTGTTAAAATTAATATGTGAAATTGTAATTTGAATCTCGTTACCTTCTATTTATAGCCAGTAAAAATAATTTCTTGCAATATCTTTGCCTTTGAAAACTCTATACTCAAGTTCATAAGCACAATATACCCAGTTGTATATTCTGTGCTACAGTGTAAACCCTAGGAAAAATATCTCATAGAGCTATTAATTGTTTTGGGATGGAATTGGTAAATTCTGTGGAAACAGTTTATCCAATTCAAATGCTTTTTATAAATCAATTTCCTATATTTTTGTGTCTGAGAAGTTTCTA
Source organism: Streptopelia decaocto (assembly GCF_964273445.1). Lineage (NCBI taxonomy): Eukaryota > Metazoa > Chordata > Aves > Columbiformes > Columbidae > Streptopelia > Streptopelia decaocto. The sequence continues at coordinate 44,834,805 of NC_138657.1, forward strand.
GATAAATAAATGTTTCATTTTGAATTGTTATTAATAACATGTCAGAATGTGTGAGAAAGAGTTGGTCAGTATGGATTAGGAAAAATAGCAGGCCAAGTGAAAAATATTAGATGGTTTTATGGATGTTTACATAAACTTCTGTTTTTTATATATTAGTTATTTAGGTAATAGGAAAGAACATGATCATGATGCCTTTTGTGTAAATTTTATTTGTTAATAAAAATAAATAATTTAGCTACAGAAATTATTGTTGTTTTATCATGCTTTTCTTGTACAAGTAAACTCTAAAAATGATCTGTTATAGTAACTTTTTTTTTCAATATTTTTCCAAAGTTCTTTGATGTAATATCAACCACTGAGAAACCATTGGCTGAGCAAGACTGGTATCATGGTGCAATTCCAAGAATAGAAGCCCAGGAGCTGTTAAAACAGCAAGGAGACTTCTTGGTGCGAGAGAGCCACGGGAAACCTGGTGAATATGTCCTTTCTGTGTTTTCAGATGGACAACGGAGACACTTTATCATACAATATGCTGATGTACGTCTCTGATATAGTACTGAATATTCAATGTTAGGAAGTTTATAATTTTAGCTAGACAATGTAGGATCTACATAATTTATTATGGCAAATGGCTTTAGCCTTTATATGAAAATGTGAAAGCTATTGGAAATATTTCCATCAGTGCAGAAATCAGGGGAAAAGGTCATTTTGGGAAACAAAAGAAAAATGTGAATAATGAGGTTATTTAACATCTTTTATCTTATATTGAAAAGCCAAGATATTTCTGTAAATGTTTTGAAATCCAGAACTTGTTACTAATAGTTTAGGCATATACATTGATTTATTTTGAAATCCATTTTCATACTTGGTGCTCATTAGGCAACTTTGAATTCAGACTTTAAAGGTTGCATTGAATCCTCCTGAAAAATGGAAACATTTGTGGAGAAGAAAAGAATTTGTGTTAGTTTCTATGCGGTTGGTTTAAGTCCCTGCTGCAGTAGAGATACTTATGTTCTTTTTATGCCTATGGCTATTGTTTTGTTCAGTATAATAGGAATGCTTGTGAGTGTTGCACAACTTATTTGCTTCTAAGGACCAGAATTGCTCCCGTTGCAGCTCTTACTTAGGAATAATTGGTCATTTTTAACACTATGCGTTTTTTTAATATGCCTTTATCCAATTTATGTCTTTTTATTCCTCTTAGTGGATTACTTTTTTTTTTTTTTTTTTTATAATCTTCTCATAAGATTACTAGAAGTTCTTCTTGAAATATGACATAGCAGGAAATAATTTTCAGTTTTGATTAAGTAATGCTGCCGAAACATAGCTCAGTCTGTTTTAATAAAATCTCCCTTTTACAGAAAAATACTCGAATTTAGATGCATAATGATATTTACACTGAGGGAATTCCTCATCTAAATCTTCAGCTAACGTACCATGCCTGGGGAGGTCAATATTGTGTACTGGATTTATTTCTTTTTTAGTGAGAGGTTATGATATTTTTCAAAATTCAAAGAAACTGGAAGGCTTCTGTAGAATCAGTGATTATGGACACTTGTCCAGCTGGAGTTTTCATTAATTTTCCCTTAAACTTTTCCTTAAACTTTTCCTTGTAGAAGTGAACCTTTACACAACGTCAGTGTTTATTTTATTTTGATTTTATGACCTTAAAGTACTTTGATATGTCAGAGTGCTGAATAAGAAAATAGGAGCAATAAAATTACCTGTAACTAGACACAGTCTTATGAGATGCTTGGATCTCCCTGATCCCAACACAGCAGAAATAAATGAACATTGGTGTGACTGAAATAATTTTCTGTAAATCTTTGTATGTGGCAAGTAAATCTTCCAAAAATGCAAGCTGGACTTTCAGATCAGTTTGTTTGTTTACATTAGATTGAACAATGTCGAGTCAGGTCTCTGTGACTGGTCAAATCACACTCTTGGATCCCTCACAGCTCCCCATATGGAGACAAAATATGTGTCCATATAAAATTTTTCTTCTGAATCAAATACTGAGTGGCAGAGTGGGACATACACCGGTTTTAACAGTGGTGCTTTAATTGCTTAAGTGTTCTCTCTCTGGTTTTACCATTATTTTAAAGGCTAATCTTGGTAAAACTATGTATGTGATAAAACAGTTCATTGTTCAGCTTTAAGCATCAAAATTCATTGCAGTCATTCAAGGCTACTGTTGTTTTTCACCGCTGCTTTTTTGACACTGCGCTATTTTCAAATTGGTTTTTGTTAGTGATTTTGATAATGGTCGGGATCCCAAGTAAATACACAGAATCAAAACTGTGTGCCCTGAAGGTCTTATATAGATGGTAGCATATGGGCACGCAGCTGATTCTGGGATGAGGAAATTATAGACAATATTGGTCATTGTGCTAGAGAGACTCTTAGGACATCAGGTTTTTTGGGTCATCAGTACAGAAATATGAGGGACCTTATTTGAAAGGAATGGGAGCTAGTGTTACTGGTCAGTGAAAGCTGAGTCACTATTTAATAAGTGAATGAAGTTAATCAACAAAATAAACAACAAAAAGTATTCAGATTATGAAAACATTTTTATGATGGAGAACCAGGAATGTTAAAAATGGTTGACATGACTAAGCTGTCCCTACTAACAGCAATAACATATTTCAGGAAGTTAGTGCTTTAACCTCTAAGGAAGATAAACTTATAATGTATTGTGCAAGGAATTTAACCCTGAGGGCTAGAAAGAAAAAAGTCTTCCTGCCAGTGGTAGAGGTTTTCATTGCCTGGTTGTGTAAATGAAGTTGAATCATGGTCAGTGCTTTGAGTTTTTCAGTTGTAGTATATATTTATTGTTGTCTTTGTCAGGCTGGCTTATGGCAGTTCCTCTCTTTTGGGCAGAGGTAGGTGTTGAGTCTTGAATAGGATCAAGACTTTATCCTGTTTCCCAGTCAGCTGCACTGTATAATTTAAGACATTCCGGAGGATGAAATAAACACTTCCTTACTATTTTTTTCCCCATCACATGTATGGGCAAAGATAAGCAATGGAAATACATTTTTTCCCCCTTAACTCCTGAAAGAATGATATGTCATATCAGTCTTTACTAAGAAAATGCTTTGTGCTTCTAAGAAAATCTTAACAGATTCAATTATCTACATTGTGCTCAATTGTGTATATGAAAAAAATAATTTCATGAAGAAGGAGGGGAGGAATTTTGTTTTGGCCAACTCCTCTATGAATTATATGCATGACCTATCTTCGGTTTAGCTGCTGTAAACTCTTCTAGTATGTACTCCTTATTAAAGACTAATCATACTCTGTGCCAGGGATTTATTATCAAATGTCATAAGTGGGCTAATATCTGAGTAAGATAGTGTTACTTATCTCCTGTTTATTGTATTGTCAGATGTTTATTTTTTGGTTTATTTTCTGTAATTCTTAGAACTTTAAGGAATTAGGAAGTTAGTGTTGTTTTTTTCTGGTTTAGAAAATATTTGTTTCACTCTGTCCTATGTCTTTAAATTAAGAGTTTAAATAAATAAATTATTTTATCATGTTGCCATAAATGAATGATACAATAATTATGCATTTATTAATTTATCATATTGCTAACTATCATTCCATTTAATTCAGTAGCAATGCTATTAAATAGATCAGGAAAGAAATCTAATTCGGTCAGGTGAATATCTTTGTTGTGTTTCTAGTGAGGGAAGCTTGGTGATGCATTTTTGCAGTTTCTTGTTCGAGATATTGCTTGTAGAGAAAAAAAATATTTCTTTTTACCTCCATACAGAATCAGTATCGTTTTGAAGGAACTGGGTTTCCAACTATTCCTCAGCTTATAGAACATCATTACACAACAAAGCAAGTTATTACAAAGAAATCAGGTGTTGTTCTGCTGAATCCCGTTGTTAAGGTAAAGTGTACATTCCAAGAACTCTGTTTAACTGAAAAGAATTTGGGGGATTGTATTGTTATTTATTAAATGTTCCTAGCCAACTTCTCAGATTTTTCATTCTTGCTCGTTTTGTGACTCTGTTTTTCTGACCTTTTTCAACCTCTAATCTATGCAACACAATCTTTTAAAATAACCTTCCATCCTTAAAATAAATCTTTAGTATCTTGAAAGAATGACATTCAGCATCTCACAAAATATCCTCCTACTTTTCTTCTTGGTTTTCCATTTGATTTTCACTACTAAGTAATTGAAAGTAGTAGTTCATTGCCTATAAAGTTGTGATGAAGAAATTTTGTTAATAAATGGTGTTCTTGAAGTGGTAAAATTCTTATGAAATTTGGAAGAGTTATGACAACTCTGTTTTCTTGCCATTTTATATCTCAGAAATAAGTTGTACAGACATGGAAAAAATATAGTCATTCCAGCATCATTGCAAGTTTGAAATAAAAAATCCGTACTGCAAAAAGTCTTTCAGGAAGGAAATAAAAAGGGATGGAAATATTATACATTATCACTGTTTAGTAAGCTTAAGAGTTGCCTTGGCTTCTTCCAGTAGTTTTCCAGTTAATGTCTAGTTAGTTGATATTTCATTCTGTCAAGGCTTAAAGCAAAGCGACAATAAACCATGGCAGATGCTCTCTGTTACTCCTTCACCCTCTCTCCACCCTCTCCTTTACATTGGAAAGATTATAAGGAAGATAAGGAGGAAGGAGGAGAGACTTCAAGTTGGAAGGGTTTTTGAAGGCTTTACTAATGTTACTAATAAATAGAGAAAATAGACAAAATATACAAAACCAATCTTGAATGCTTGATATGCAGTTGGTGTCACTCCAGTGGCAGCGGAGCTGGGAGCTGGCGGCTGCAGCAGCTGCAGGGCCGGCACCCAGAAGTCCTGGGCAGGATTTCACAGCAAACAGGGAACTGGATTTCAGGGATGCAGGGCCTGAGGCCTATACATCACAGGCACGCAGAGAGGGTCCTCTTTAGATGCCGGCTATGGTCGAAGAGAGCTAGACCCTCGTGATCAGCGTCTTATATAGGGGGTATGATGATTATGGGATGGAATACTCAGTTGATCAGTTTTAGTCACCTGTTCCGTCTGCCCCTCCTGGCAAACATTCCCCTCTTAATTTTGGGATGTTATCAGAATTCTTAGCTGTCATAGCAGTAAATCTAAACATGAACTTCATTGGTCGCTCTTACCAGTTTCAAGCACACTGTCTGAAAAACATGCAGGTAAAATTCGGAAAAGTACAGTTACCTAGAAGAACTTAGCTGAAAGGAAAAATTCACTAAAAGAGAACTGATTGTTTTTTTAACAAAACCAGGACACATTCATAACTCACCTCTTTTCCACTTAAATATTTGCATTTTAACTGTAAGGCATTTATTGTTAATTCTTTTTTTTTTAAATAGACTAGTTTCAGTCATGTGAATAGCACCTTGTTCTACAAAATTTTAGGAAGCACAACAATTTTTTATTTCAGAGTTAGTTTCTGACAACAAGGTCCTAGTTCTTTTCTTCTAATAACCCTGAAAATTTAAAGCATATTCCCTTCCTCATAATTGACATGATTTTTTTACATTTAGCTATGCTTACCTGTTTAATATAATTTTAAAATTTTTAAAATGAGGTTTTTTAAATACACATTTTATGTTAATTTCTTGCTGACTACTAAATTGATACTTACTAGAAGGTAAAATATTGGTTAAATGCACTGTAGAACATACGAAAAAGCATAGGACCTTAATTTTGGTGTATGAATAACTGTATTTTGATATGAACTGTTTAAGCTAAAAATAAAGGCTGTCAAACTCAAAATGAAATATTTTTAGATCTCTTTGCAAATTTTTGTCTTTTATAATGCTCTATTTGTTTTAAATGTTTAATGCTGCTTCCTCGATATTTTTTTCCTGCCTTCGTGTAGTATACATACTGTGAGAGGAGCCCTGTTTTAGCAAATGTAAAACTATAGTGTAGTATGTCATCTCTTCATTCTCTGCTGTTTACTTTGAAGACTTGGAGTTTCCATATTCCTGACATTTTTGTTTCATATTGCTATCATTTTTTTAATAAAGTTAGGTTTTAATTTAGGCATAGTTTTGTGTAACTGTGTATAGTCAAAGAATTTTTGTAGTACCTATACTATGGAAGAAATATGGTCCCAAATGACTTTCCTGATAATTTCTCCATTACTGTACTTGATCTCATGGCCTTTGAAGTGTAGATGCACATGGGAATAGTTTAAATACCTTCATGATAACCGTGAAACATGCACGATTGTGTGGTGGGCCCTTCCAGGACTTGGATCCATACCACTGGCACTACCTTCAGATGTATCATAACCTCCTTACAAAGAGATTGAAGACAATTTTTAAGACATACTTTTTAGCTTTTCTACTGTCACTGGGTACAAAGTCAGTTTTTTGTCTTTCGTATTTTCAGAGGGAAAATTGTGCAAGACCACTCCTTTTGGACTTGTTGACCTTAGTTAGTCTTAATATTAACCAAAATTCATTGAAATATAAGTATTCCCTTTAGGTTCACACTAGTTTTATGACTAGAAAAGTAGTTTGACTGTTCAGGTTTCCCAGAGTGTTGCAAGTAATTGGCATCTATCTACAAAGTCTAATCAGGCTTCATTTATTTTGTCATATGAGATACTTTGAGCTGGTGTGCATCAGTCTTAATATTCAAGAGCATTTCCTTTAGGGTTGATGAACTTTTCAACTTTCATTCTGATGGGTGATGTGAAGTAATGGAAAGGATGTCCATGGTAATACTGGCTGTTAGTGCTAAGAAGAGTATTAGGTGACAGGAAACTTTATAGCTTTCCAGAACATATATATTACATATATTGTATGTGGGCTTTCAAGAATTTGTGAAATATGACTGTCTGATAGATGCTTACACATTGTGTAAACTAAAACCAATGTATAGTGTACTTAGTACTTCATAACCAGCAGTTTGAACAAGACACTATTGAAATTGGTGTTATCTGGGTGATTTAAATTGCTTTAAAGCAGCTATGTTCAAAACTACTTAAATTGTTTTGGTTTGTAATACCTTTCAGTCTGAGCTACAGTTTTGTGGTGATTTTAGTTCTCCCACCTGATAAAAACTAGCTTTTGGAAAAAAAAGTATTTAAGAACTAAGGAAAAGAGTGCTGTGTTATTTCCATTTTAATTTGCATGGAGCTCTGGTTTCTGTCTGAGAAAGTGGAGACATTTTAAGTTATTTTCAGAAATAACATATACACTGTGACACCTAGTGTTGAGGGTATTTTATGCATCATGTGCTATTATAAGAATATCTTTGATCATTACCTTAAATTCATTTGACATCTGCAAAGACTGTTTTTCCTTTGTATATATTACATCTGCAGAGCAGCCTTTGATGTTTCGTGCAATCTTTAATCTATTTATGCAAATTGCTGTCCCTGTAATAACCTATTTAGAAAGTGAAAGTTAAATATGGCAGAGAACTTTGCTGAAAAAAAAATATGCTACAGAGTTTGTTTTTGCTTTCCTTCCTTCCCACAGTGATTCATCCTCCTTTACCATATTAGTAAAATTAGTATTCACCTTCTGTGACGCTGCCCTTGAAAGGAACACTCTTAATAGTGTCACAAAAGGCCTGTCCTGTGTCCCATTTCATGTAGACCAAATCTGCCTGCTTGAAATTTTAATGATGCTGTAATAATAGAATTCAAATTCGAAAAACTGAAGTCATTAAAAAGTGCAAGTGATTTCTTTAATGGAAAACTCTCATATGTATTTATAACCTTTTTTAAAAAATGCACGTTATGTTCTTCAATTTATTATTGATGGAATGACTGGTATGTAAAGCTCCTGCAGAACCTCAATGCATACCCAAGGACTTCTTTAGTAGAAATGCTATTTTAGCCATATAAAATATATTCTAACCTTCTAACATCTTTGACCTCATGTTGTGGAGTTTATTAAATTTTCTGAAATACATTTTTTACGTTGTGGGTATGCTTCAGTTTGACTTCAAGAACAGAGAATCATCAAGGAAATAATATTATTTTTATTTTGATATGTATGCATTAATGTTTTCGCTTCGATCGGAAGCTAATCTGCACTTAGGATGCTATGCTTCCATCATTGAGCAGTCTTCAAGAATTCAAACTGTACTTCTTTCAGCTGAAACAACACAGGAAGATACACAGTTGTTGATGGGAGGGAATTCAGTCTTCAGAACTAGGAGAGATCTAGTCTTAAATAACACTTTTCCCCCAAAATGTATGTTTTGGGTCCTCATCACCAACTGTTTCACTCTGGAGATCTGCAGCTATTTCACTAGTGCTAATGCAGTCCTAGTCTTTGGCTGCTCTGTAGTAAATTCAAAATTTGACCTCATGAAAAAAAAATAACTGCTACTTTGTCAGGCGAGTTAGGCTATGTACTCGTTGCCAGTAACTTGCATTTAGAAATTCTGGCGCTATTTCGATGAGATAAAGAAGACTGTAAAACAGTCTGAAACATTTTCTGTACATGAGAAAATGATGAACTGTAAATAATGTTGAGTGAGATGAATGAAATGTGTTAAAAAATAATATATGTATATTTATTTCATAGTAGTGGTTCTAATGCTGATGAATGAGTTTGCAAATGACATGAGGATTCCGTGCACATCTGGTGCTGTCTTGCAAGACAGCAATGAGTTAATGTTGGGATGATGTTAATGTTGAGATGATGTTAGTGATGTTAATGAGTTAAACATGGAAAGAAATTATGAAGAAATATAAATTTAAATGAGAACATAAAGCTAGAGAGAATCTTTTCATAAAAATGCACTGAAAAATATGACATGACCCTCATTTTTCAGTCACTGAACCAATTTGAGCTGTAGTTCATATTTAGTAGTCTTTGAGCTCAGCTTTCAAAGACAGAAAGAAAGAACAATCTATTTGTTTCATGTTTTGTCCTCTTAGTAGTATTGCAGAACTAATACTCTCTCCTTTAGCAATTAGTTAACCTACACTTAACTGTGCAAAGCTGACCAAAAGTTGTTTTCTTGCTGTTTGACTCCCCTTAGTGTTGGATGTTTTTTCAGGTGTTTTGTTTGGTTTTGCTCTGTTTCACAAAAACAAGCTGAAGTTCACTGTTGTAGACAACATGTGCTTGTGGTGCAGGTGGCATGTGTTTCTAAGCAGAGCTGACATGGAGGAATTGAAGAAGGTTGCTGAATAGCCTCACTTCAAGGCAAGCCTTCTTAGGCCTGCTGAGAGAAGTTGAAGCAAAGCAAAGAGACTTAGCAAGGAGACTTTCAAGTTTATCACAAAGTAGTCCTGTCACTCTATTAGAGATTCTCATCATAGGAAGGAATTAAGGTGCTGAAACGGGAAACAACTTCAGTAATGATACTGCCTTTTGGGAAGACCATCCTGTGTTTGTTTGACCTTAGGACAGCTCTTCAGGAGCAGAAATCTCAGCTGAAAGGAAGAAGCAGGCTATAGCAGTGAGTTACGCAGTTATTACAATCTTATGGAGGCTAGATTTGTACCTCCCAACAGGATCCCACTGTGAATTACCTGTGTGGTAGCCCCACATCTGATTAGGCTTTTAGGAATGCCAGAAGCATCTGGTGGTCATGGTCTCTGTGTGTCAATTTTTGACCCAAAGCTATAATTCTTGTGAGCATGATTAAAGTCTAATATATGCATTTTAAAATGTTAAAATATGTTTTTTATTTTCTTTAAAGAAATTAAATCCACAATGAAAAGGGAGCATTTATAACACATAGAAGGTGCAGTTATAGAAAAGGACTGTATTGCATAAGCATGAAATTAATCTTTTGCTGCTTATTTACCATTGAGTGGTATTATGATCACGCAGAAGGCCTGTGATTCGTATGTCAGGGAAACTGGCAGTATTTTTTCAGTATAACAGAATTTAAGCAGATTTTCAGTAGGTACTTTAGCTTAATTATGTAATCTGAATAAAAGACTGCAGCTATTGATATTTGATAACAGAGTTTCATCTCTTAATGTTAGAGATGCATTTCAGTTATGTTCAAATTTCTTCAGAACTTAGAGGTGTTACAGGATTTGCTTTCAAGGTGTTTTAGCAGATAGTGTTGCAATATTTCAGTCAGTTAACAAAAGAAATATATCTTCCATAATGGTGGCCTATACTTGTCGAGGCATCACATACTAATCAGGTATCAGTATAAGAATTCAGTTTTGGCGAAGTGCTATTTTTGGCCAGTCTCTTAAAGAAAGATCTGTGTCCTAGAAATACGAAATGCATGCCTTGGCTGCATGTGCTTTCCTGGTTTCTGTGCATTCATATAAAAACGTGCAAATGAGCAAAAGGAATTATTTCAAATGTGACTGGAACAGTAGGAATTAGGAAAAAGAACCAAAATTTATGAAGGAGGAGATGGAAGTAAGCTATTCTTACGAAAAATTTTGTAAAAGTATGTCTTAGGAGGGAAAAAAACATATTAAATGGAAAAAAAATATTGGAAGAAGGTTTTTTGACAAAAACTGATGAATAGGAGAATAAACTACTTCAATTAAAGAATTCTTCAGCAAAGATTATTTGAATTTACCAAATTTTATTGCTAATATTTTGTATATACATGTGAAAATCAAAGTATTAACTGTGTTCTGTAGTATTTTGGGTATAAGTCACACCTTTATTCAACACTTGTAAAAACTGAGGCTTTGTACTGTGGCTTTTCCACATCTTTATCAGAAGCTTTATAATCAGATGTTAATATATCACAATAATAAAATTTTATTGCAATTGGGGAGGATTGCAGTAGTAAATTGTTTTTCTGCTGAAGTAACATCCTGATTTTTTTACAGATTCTGACTGCCTCACAGATTTGGAATTCCAATATTCTATAATAATTATTTTTTTATGTGAGTTACAAATTTTGTATATGCTTATACATATTTTTCTTCTTGCTTTTACTAGTGCAGTCAATGTGACTTTACCACAAGTAATGTTTTGAGTTTACAGTATTTTCATAGGATGTGGCTGGCAAGTATGAAACCTTAGTTGACCATAGGCTCTCAAAGGTTAAAAAACACAGCATAGAATAAGGTCAGACTCTGTTCTCTTAAATACCTTTCCAGAATTATAGTTATGCACAATGAGGTGCTGTGAAGTAGATGGTAGCTTCTTCCAACTATTTTAACTTCTACCAGTTTGGGTGGAACAAAATGTTAAAAAGGAGTGAAATGTTGTAAAGAGGAGCCATGGAGAGTGAAGCTCTCTATTGGTTGTCAGTAACTTACAAGTCAAAACTGCTCTAAATTTTAAAATAGTCATGAGATTGACTGTCACTTTTTATACAAGGATACTGCAGCAGAAATTTGTAGAGCATTTTTCTTTCGCAAAGGAAAATAAGATAATAGGTGTGTTATCTTTATATGTGTTTACCATAGGTGAATAATACTGTATGGTCTATGCATACATTGTCTACATTGTGCAAATTATTCTGGGAGAAAGAAAATACATTATTGCTTAGAATTTTGAAACAACTTTTTCCTTAGAGGTGCAAAATAATGGCCAATAAATGTTTTGCATTCTGATGACGAAGATATGATTAACATGTATAGATTCTTTCTACAAATCTGCTTAAGACATACATAAGTATGTAAGCTAGACTTTTTGCTTTTGTTTTCCCTTTATAACATGACCAGAAAATACCAGGAAAACACAGGATTGTTGGCAAAGGTGGTAGCAGGGAATATAATATGGGTTTTGATTCCATTTTATTTTTTGAGGCTGCTTTGTCAGCAAGTGTTTGCCTTTCTATTCTTTTTATCTTTGTCTATGACATTGTGCAGGTCCTTAAACTTACTGAAAGAAAAATATTCTTAATTCAGCTACAATTTTTAAATGTAGATTTATAGTTTGGGTTTTTTGACATTGTTAATAAGAAACCAAATTTTATATAGGTTTAATCAATAATTAAATATTAATGTTGAAGTAGCTTACTATGTGTGTAACATCAAAATCTGCCACCACATGTGTTCATATGGAATGATAGGTTGGTGCATGTGGTTCATGGATTCCCATGAAGGTGTGTATGTGTGGGAGAGGTAGTGTTCTCACTCTCTTTTCCTTTCTATGTGGTTTTGCCTTTTTCCTACGCTTGTCCATTCAAAAATTAAGCTAATAGAACAGCTTTGAAATTTTGCCAGGTTAATTCTATTGAATTTCAGTCGTTTTAACATGTTATCTGAAGATTATGAAAGCCCATGCAAAATGAGTAGATGTAGCTAGGTAGAATAGGATGAAGTATTGTAGCTTTTGTTTTGAATAAAATAATAATATGGGGGAGGCTGTGGTGTGGAACTGCAGCTCTTTGAAAATTATTGCATACTAACCACTGCAATTTAGAAATTATTTTGGAAGTACTGTAGGATATATAAAGAAACAGTCTTGCAGAGAGTTTACCTTAGTGTGTGGATGTTGCTGAAAGAATGAGTTAAATGTTTTATCTCCTTGGCAAGAAGAAAACATCTAACTGGAAACAACTGGATGTTTTGAATGTAAGTCAGGGTGGAATAAAATATGTGGCTAAGTATGTTACATAGTTCAAGGAGACTCTTTTGGACATCTTTATATACGACTCTAGACCCTCAGCTCCAGCTATACATACCTCTTCATGCACATGAGTGGGAGTAAAACTGTGTTTATACATATGTGAAAATATTTCAGCCTCTTTTAACCTTTTGAGTGTGTTTTTGCATGCATAATAAGTGCTTCTGCGCTTCTGTGCTTCTGCATTCCACTCTCTTTAAATCAGGCAAAATGTTTAAAAGAAAAACTACTTTATCACACCATTTTTTTTTTAATTTAGAGCATACAGAAGACTGTCACTCTTGGAGGGCATATCTGATAAAGGGCAGATAATTTATCAGTTTGCATGTGTTTGGTTAACAGGGTGATTCAGAGTACTTGGGTTTGGGAGCTGAATATACCATATAAATATAGAGAGGAATGCTATATGTTTCCTCAATGTGTTTGAAATAGAATGGGTCTGACATAAACTTGATTTCCTTTTTCCTTTGCTTAAGGATTACACATTTAATGTCTTGTCCTTTCTCAGTTATGTTTCTTTCTCCTTTTTCTTTATTTTCTATGCTTTTCCTGAAAGATCCTCAGCATCTTTCTAGTCCTTTGATGAATAAGAGATATAAACTTAGGGAAATACTGCATGTCCTTCAAAAACAAGTGAAGAAAAACTGGTTATGTATATTGACTTCTACGGTCATTTGTCTACTGATCTTCAAGAAAGAATGCTCAAAGAAAAGCTGTGTGATTAATCTGAGGTCACTTCTGCAATTTATGCACTGCATAGCAGCTTTTGCAAATTTCAATTCTACCCTCTTGCTTTATGGCCATTTAGAATTTGGTTTAGCAGAAAGGTTGAACTTCACAGAGCTTTTTATGGAACAATAACAGGTCAGATGAAATAGTACTTTTTCCAAGGAGGTGAACCTATCTGCAGTATTATTCTGTTTTACAGCTTACATTGAGTTTCATCACTGTGGCTTAATACACTGCTGATAGTAATGCAAAACAGGTTCTGTAACAATTTTTACAGCTCATGGATCTCTAAAACAGTTTTAAGGAAGTTGTTAGTGAGGTTTTACAAAACCCCTCTTGTAAAACTCACTTGTTCTTATGAAAAATCTTTTCCACTAGCTACCTTTATTTCTATGCTTTATCTGAAGGACTTGAAAGACACAGTTTATGATTCATGACATTAATATGCACATTATATATACTGGCATAAGTGGTGTCAAAAATAGTACTTCTTCAGGAAGATAATGTCTCATTTCCACATTCATGGGCCGTAGCTACATGTACACGGTTGTTACTCATGGGGTTTTTTTTTATTCTGGTTCATCAAATTCTGATAACTGATATTGGAATATCCATGTGATGAAAATTTATCGCTGATTATAATTTTCTTAGCCATTAACAAGAATCTTACTCTAATTATCCTTAATACTGAAAATGAAAGATTGACTTTCCGTTTTTGTGGAAAAATTGCTCTTAGCTGCAGTAATTCGTATTGATATTTTATGTTTCATTTGGAAGGAGAGCAAATATTACTTTCCAAAATATTTTTCTGAATGTATTTTTTCTGCTTACAACATGAAAAGACAGGCATAATGCATGCTTATGCACTGTACTCGTGAGATGCTGGCAATATCTGTCTGTTTTATGGGGTTTTTTTTTAGGGGAATGTTAATGAAGAATTTACTGGAGTCAGAAGAGGAGAGGGATATTTAGGCTTTTGTTAAATTTCCCATGCTGTGTTCAAACAGATTCTTATGTTGGGAAGCATTTTGTTTTCAGTTATCTGAAGGCATCTAGCTTTATTATTTTAATGTTTTCTGAACTAGCTAGAGTAAATAATGTGGCAGAGAACATGAGATAAGTAGATAACAGTGAAGATAACATAGAAGTCTTATTTATTCATACTGTGATGGAACCTGATCAGAATTTGCTGGCTCTTCCTCTTTTACTAATCTTGCATAAGAGTTTGCAAGAACTTAAGAATCTCAATTTTGATTGGTAGTACTCTGAAACTGAGTAAAAGTACAGGTGGCATTTTCTTTCTATCCCTTTTTCCTCTCTCCTATTAGAAACATTAAGATTTTTAAAACAAAGCATTTAAGCTGAGGCTCATAAATTCGTATCTAAGTCCCAAAATGTCTGATTCTAGAATGTTTACTATCAACTTTCTTTACTGTTGCTTGTTAATTTGAAAAATTACCCTTTTAGAGTTCTTAATGATTGAAATTGTTACTGAAAATTATAGAAAAATAACGCTAGGGGAATTTGAACACTAAGTATTTGTTCTGGGTTATGTTTTACATTTTATTGAAAGCTGTTATAATTCACTGCAACTAATTGATAAGCTGCCTTTCTGGCATAATCATTTGTGATTTCTTTGATGTAGTTTCTGCTAATGAAGAGAGATATGCAGGAGGAAAACTGCACTTCAGACTTGAGCTTACATGTTTGGAAGAAATTTAGGGTAATAGTGACAGTATTTTGGTCTCATATCTCAGAAAAAGAAAAATGAGATTGCATCTTGTACAGCGACCATGTGCTATTCATACTGTGGCCTCTGTGACATTCCACACAACTCCGGTACCTGCATCTCCAGTGAAGAAAGGACCCATGCACAGTCCTGCTCATAGCTCAAGGCTTGAAACTTACCATGGTCCAGGGAATGATGAAACTTACTAACATCTCCTCATATCCAGAATACTTTATTTTACAAATATAAAGAGACATTTCTGATTATTTTTTAATGCTCTTTTTCGCAGGTGAAAGTTTTATTTCTTTAATTACTGGTTTGTTTGGATGTTTTTTTTCGTGAGTTACAGATAACTCTTGAAATAACGCTTCTCTTTGAAAACATTTGTCTTTATTGAAAGCAAACAAGTATCTTGTATAGCGTCAGAAAGTCTGAAAAGGTACTCCCTACCAAACTGTTGTTTGTATAAACTTTCAGTGTGATGACAGCTAACATCTGTCCTTTGGGGAAGGGTAGCAGTGTTGAGGATGACCAAGTTCTTCACTGAGAGAATTTCCTATTTGACAACTTGTTTCTCAGTGTTTGGCCAACAGATTAGCAGTATCTCTAAAGGTTAGATGCAGTGACAGGACTCTTAGTATTAGTAAACAGCTATAGCTCAGTAAGGGCCCTCAGAGCATCTCCACTCTTAGCCAGGGCTCAGGACCAACATATGATAATGCAGCTGAGTGTTACTCCTTCCAGCCCTCAGCTGGAGGCTTCACCCCCTTGGGGTGAAGTTCCCAGGCAGAGCCAAACCCTGTGCTGTGGGAGCCACTTTTGTCAAAGACTCTACTGCCCAGCCCCTCAAGCTCCAGCTCCTGCTGCCTCACAGCCCTGCCTGTGCCTGATCATGCTCCCCCTTCATCTGGTCCTGGACCCTGACCCTGGTCGGCTTCTCAGCTGGCCCTGCCTCATCACCATCAACCTTCCCACCGGTCATGCAGCTGTGTCTGATGCTGGTTCCCCTTCCCTGGCCTTCACCTTGCCCACCACCCACATGCTGACTTCCCAGGTTGACCCTGGGCCTCCTTTATCACTTCAGACTTGGTTTATCTGAACCTGAGGCTGTCCCCCTGGCCTGCTCTGCTCCCTCTCTGAGGGTCATGGCTGGTGAGCCTCAGTCCTGCTAGCCACAGGTCCCCTCTCTGCTCAGCCTCAGGGTGACTACACACTGTCACTCTGGCTGCTCAGTAACTGACAAGGAAAAATAAGTGAGGAACGGTAACACCATTGAACAAATACGTTAGAGGATGTGGCTTCAGAAGACACTAAAGTGTTTCCCAGGTGTGGAAACAATTGTTTACTAACCACAGCAGTCTCAGTAGGGTTGTTGCTTGTCTTTCAGTTTCCTCCCAAATGTCCACCTTGAGGTGGTTTCTTCTTATCCTTTAGTTATCATGACATTTCCTTGGTATTCTTTCATAGAGAACCTCGAAAGCATGTTTTGCCAAGTAGTTCCTCATTTCTGGTAAAGGGTTATCTCCCATGAGGCACTGCAGCTCTGCCTGAGCTGAGCCAAGTCAGTTGCTGTGCTTGGCTAAGAAATATAACATTCATATAATTCGTATAATACAGTGTCTGTTTATCTATACTTACACTAAAGATTATTTTTTATTTCCCATTTTGCTGTCACATTTCTTTTGTAACTTTCAGTATCTTTCACCCACCTAATTGATCTGTAGAGTAATAGCATTTGACAACTGGAGAAATACATTCTGTTCACAATCAGAATTAAGCATTCACAGAAGATCATCAAGTTTATGATCAGATAGAAAAAATATTACTTTCATTCTGACTTTTGTTTATTATATGCTAATATGCATCCATTCCTTTGTCCGCCTAATTGATTTAGTTAGTGGAAGCTATCAAAAATGTTGAGTGATGACATATCAATTCAGTGCAATTTGAACAGGATCAGTGAGACAATATACTTGCAGTAGAAACAGTCTTGTCCTTGTCACTGTCCACTGTCCACTTCTTGGTTTCGAGTAAATGTATGATGAGAAGTGTGATCGAAAGGAGTGCAATATGCCAAGGGTTTAAATCATTTTCCATAGGTGTCTGCTTTTGAGGTCTGTGCAGGTGGTGCATGATGATCAGTAAAAGAACAGTTCTGAAGAGATTCCAGCTAGAGGCAGAAAGAATCATTGAAGCATCAACTCCCTCTTTTTCAGACTGCTGGCTCAGCCACATAGCCACAGGAGTGACACATATGATAAGTCTCCGAAATTTGAGATGTAGTTTGTATACCAACAAAAGCAATTAAAGATATCTTTCCTCAAGAGCTTTCATAAGCAGCAAACTCTCCATTTATGTACCATTGAGAAGAATATTCATGTATTGATACTCTGTGAAACAGATACTATGAGGGTAGCAGAATTGCGTATGCTCATCAATGAAGATTTGTTTTCTAAACCAACAACAAGAACTTCAGTAACAAACCAAATCAAACTTTGTATAATCCTTTTATTGTGAAGAATCTGGCAGAACCATGATAATGTAATCATTGGGTTACACGAGTGTAAGAGATGACTGAAAGTTTTCATAGAAAGAAAACTGCAGGTTCCGATGCCTGACAACGCTTTCCATGAAGAATTTTTTCCTAATATCCAATCTAAACCTCCTGTGGCACAACTTGAGGCCATTTCCTCTTGTCCTTTCACTTGCTACTTGGGAGAAGAGACCAACACCCTTCAGAGTGGGTTGTCAGGCATTGGAACAGGCTGCCCAGGGAAGTGGTGGAGTCACCATCCCTGGAGGTGTTTTAAAGGCATATAGATGCGGTTCTTAAGGTTACTGTTTAGTGCTAGAGTTAGGTTATGGTTGGACTTGATGATCTTGAGAGTCTCTTCCAACAAAATGATTCTATGATTCTATGAATGATGGGGACAGACCTTTTAGGATGGCCTGTAGTGACAGAACAAGGGGAAATGCTTTTTAAACTGAATTAGCATAGGTTTAGATTGGATACTAGGAATATTTTTACTGTGAAGGTGCTGAGACCCTGGAACAGGTTGCCTAAAGAAGTTGTGGATGCCTCATCACTGGAAGTTTTCAATTTCAATGGGGCTTTGAGCAACCTGGTCTAGCTGAAGACCTCCCATGGCATGGGGTTTGAACTAGGTGAACTTTAAAGGTCCCCTTCCAACCGAAACAATTCTGTGATTCTGTGGTCTGTTTACATACAGAAGATTTTTTTCTGTCTTTGGATCACAGGCTCATTTAGGTTGGAAGGGTGTTCTTGAGATTCTTTAGTCCAACCCCCCTGCTCAAGCAGGTTCAGCTGCTGTGTACTTCCCAGACCTGTGTCCAGTTTGATTTTGAATATCTCCACAGATGAAGACTCCAAAATCTCTCTGTGTAAACCTGTTCTGGTGTTTGACAACCCTCACACTGAAAATGTTTTTCCCCATATTCAAATGAATTTCCTGTTTTTCAAATTTGTGCCCACTGCCTCTTGTCCTCTCATGGAGCACCACTGAGAAGAGTCTTGCTCCCTTCATTCACTGCCATCAGGTATTTACACACATTGGAAAAATCCAATTTCACACCAGGCGGTGCTGTTATGATCCCAGTAATAAAGGCACTCAGTTTCTGTAAGGTATCATTTAAAATACTGTCTATTAGATCTAACTCTGCAGGGAGAGAGCACTGTAGGCAATCTCGCATCCCTTTAGATAGTGGGAGCCCTGGGTGGTATAGCATTGAATGAGCCACGGATCCACATGCAGCATGCTGGGCAGTCCATGCCTTTAGCAGAAATTCTCACATTTTGGTTGTTTGAGCTATAACAGGACTTTTTTACAATGGAACAACTCTGTTCATTATCTCTACTGGCAAACAGAATGGATGTCCACATGAGAACTTCTTGGAGCTCTGGTAGAATAACGCAAAGCCACGCAGGTGACATAATTGGTGGTACCCAGTGGGAGCTGCCTGTGGGCTCTGTTGTGGTGTGCTGGCTGAGCTCATCCTGTGGCCCAGGGAGCTATGCAAGCCTGGTCTGTCATGTTGGTCACTGACACTTTGATGTACACCAGTCTTCCAGTCAGGATCACTACAGGTCCTTCATGGTACAGAAAACCTGCTAATCTGATATATTAGGTGTACTTCAAAGCCAGCATGTTTGGCTTGGTTTTCTGTGAGCTTTAATGAGAAATGATTTAATGAATTGGCATAAGCTTGTCTAGACATTTGCCTTTTCATTAGTAATAAAGAATGCTTAGGACCTTACAACTAACATGAGGAGCAGTAATAGTGTTTGTGAGGTGATAGGTGAGATGCTAGCAGAGAAATAAAATGGAAAAAGAGTAAATATGGGTTAGACTTAAAATATCCTACTGTAATATTTTAGCTGAGTATTAAATATGTCTGTGTAGCAAGAAGTTTATAATTGTTTTTTATATGTCTTCAGGTTGTTGCGGACTGTTTCTAGTGTTGGTCATCAACACTGAGCAGATACTTTAACTGGTATTTGTTATGTTGTCTTTTCAAATAGTTGCCTGTAGTATATCAAACTACCACAGAAGATGTAAGAGATGCAAATATGTGTCTTGTTAATAACTAGAAAAATCAGTTCTTTTTCATGTACACTGAGGAGATCTAGCAATAAGTTATTTTGTATGCTAAAATGAAGTTTTCATATTTGGTTTTGACACAGGTAATTGTTAAAAGCAGTGCTAGATACCATTTCCAGAATCTGTATGAAAATTTGCATAGTGCTCTATCTATGTGCATCATGTCATGTTGTAGGCTTATTCTTCTGACAGAAATTTGCGGTATAGTATATTTCAGTATTTGATTGTATAAGAAGCTTTCAAAACTCTGTTTTATGAATACTTAGATTTGAAACTTCCTGGTATGCTTTTGATTAAATGGTCTGAATATAATGCTTCTTTACATCCATTTCTACTGAAATGTATCTTATAGAAACTTTGTCTTACATATTTGCACAGACTGAAAATTTTTCTTTCCTTTTCTTTCCATAGGATAAGAAGTGGGTTCTTAATCATGAAGATGTCACACTGGGAGAATTACTGGGCAAAGTAAGTGATCAAGTGAGCTAAGTAACATTTAAATAAGTATGTATTGGTCATTAAGCCTACACCTTTTCTGTTTACCTTTTCTTTTAAATTACTGTGGTATGCAATTTTTATGTCAGTTCTTTTACTTGAATACACAAAACAGCATTGCACTTTAAATAAATGCAAATCACATTTACTGGTAAATAATAACGTGTGCTGAAACTGTTTAATTAGCATACATAGGTTTCTCTTTTGGTAGCCTTTTAAGCTAACTAGATTTCTATACAACATGATGTGGCTGTTTTACTTTGGGTAGTCTTATAAAAATGTTGTTGCAACATCAATAGATTTATGTTTATACATTTATGTATCAATTTATTTATTTATGCATAAAAATTGATATCAGATGATTAGATCAATATTTGTTAAAACTAATATTCGTTGCTTTTGTATGATTTATTGAATGTTAGGCAACTTCACAATCATATATGTATTAAATGAATTCTTGTATAGTGTAGCTTATATCACAAATTCTGCTTAGGAGCTTTAAGTCTTTAAAATCAGGTAAGCCTCGTACCTCAGTTATATTTTTAGCACCTTTGCACTTACAAAGACAGTTGTGAGTGCCACTCTGGACACAATGTTCCAAAACATTTCCCAAAACCGAAAAATAGCCCTAAATGAGGAGGAGATAAATGAAAGCAATAATTTCCTTCTTACTGTGATACACACTAAAAGAACAGATAAACTGTTGAAGAAACAGGGGAATAAAATAGTCAGAAAATTCTGTTACCCAAGATAAAATCTCTTTGGCAGTGTAAGATGATGACAAGTATTATCTACTGGTAGACAGAACTGTGTCTGCATAAAATGTAGGTACTGTGACAGCTTCACATTCTTAAACAGAATAGTGTCAAGGAAGAAAAGTAAAAGATGTTTCAGGCATTAAAAAAGCTTTGTCCTGATAAAAATTACAAATTAATTAGTGTTGGTGAGTAAAGACAGAGCAATCTGAAAATTGGTTAATTTAGTAAACTGAGTTTACATGTGCGTTGTATTTTTTTGGCACAAAACATTTTTAATATTCAAAAGAGACCGAGAAGTCTTGAAAAAAGTTCTTATGGAAAGATATATTCTTTAAAAAATACAGAACGGGATAAAAACCTTATTGGAACAGAGTATAAATTGGTTGTGCATCCATCTCTAAAAACATATAGTCAGAAGAAAAGAATGATGGGACAATCAGTGTCCATATGAAAAAATCTTAAATAAATTACAACCATTCATCATGGAAGTGAGAAATCTTGAGGGTCTATAAAATCTTGACTGGCCTGGAAAAGATGAGGAAAATTCGGAAAGCTTAATGCATAAGAGGATGCAGACTTTAGAAAAGATGAAGATTTTCCTTTACCACAGAAATGAATGGTCTGTTTATTTACTCAGTATTAATTCTATAATACCCCACAAAAAAAAAAAGGTTGTATGAAATGAACATGTTATATTAAAAATCATATGTATATAATTAAATATTTTAAGTTTAAAAAAAAAAGGTATTTTCAGTACTTAAGTAGCCCTGAATGTTGAATACATCTGACCAGAAGGCTGGAGTAGAAGTGCATTGGGAGTGACTCAACTTCTTACCTTTGGGCACCTCGTACAATTTTATGTATCAGGGGTATTGTCCTGACCTCTAGAAGCACTATTTTAGAAGGGCAGATTGCTGTCATAGATCCTACACCTTGCTTGCCAGCTATGTCTTCCTTATCCTGGGGTATATATAATACTGGAAATCTGCGTTTAGGCCTAAATTTCTTCCCTTGTTACTAGTAGCACATTACTGGTTTCTATCTGTGAATTTATTTTTTCATTTTTCTGTCTTCCTTTGGCAATACTGTTATCAGATGTAAACTAAAAATTGAATTTTATTTATTCTATAGGAAATACAAAACTTAACTAAGAGTATGAAGTGTTCAGTTTTGATCTTTTTTCTTCACTTGAGTTTTTTCATTGATGCCACTGTTCTTTATATACCCCACAATCTCTTTCTTCCTTCAATTTGTGTCCTAATTAATTTTTCTTTTGTTTTTATTTAAGTAAAAAATACATATGATGGAGTTTGTTCTGTGATCCTTATTATTTCAGTTTTCTTCTATGAAAGCTAAAAAAATAACAACTTGCCCTGCGGGTATGTTTTTGAAGATCTAAAAAATCTGAATATGAAAGGCACTACTTTATAGAGTCTTGTCTAAATGTGTGGCCTTACATACTTGCCTTTACAGACCAGAGCTGAGCTTGGCTTTTAAAAAAAAATGTGGATCATGTAATTTTTTCAGGGCAGACACAACAATGTATTTTTTTGCGGTGGTTCTGATTTCTGATAAGAAAATAATATTCAGTGTTTTCACTTTTCTTACTTAGCATTTTTTCTTTCTTGTATATATGAGAATGTTTATGATACATTGATGTGTTTTGTCCTAGTTTCACAGATCATCTTTTGGTCTCTTACGGACTGCTAGTTAAAAACTATTGATAAAATAAAATAGTGTGAAAATGAAAGTAAGAATAAGAAACAATAAGTACTATCATCAGTGTCTGTTGACTTTAGAATTTGCTAAGAGGTTTTATGAGAAAATTGCAGTTACACAATTAATGTATTTTTTTCCTCTTTCCAGCAAGATCAAAGTAGAACTCATATACTATGTCCATATAATAGATGTACTATGTCTGTGTGAACTCCACTATATTAGTAACTGGAAGAAAACCTCATTCGTCTTCATAAACACGTTTCAGTGTTCTGTGCCAGTTACGTTAGCTGTCTGTATTATTTTCTGGAGATTTGTGAAGATTTTATTTACTTAGAATGACTTCTTTTCCCTGATTTCAGGGTAATTTTGGTGAAGTGTATAAGGGAACATTAAAGGATAAAACACCTGTTGCTGTAAAAACTTGTAAAGAAGATCTTCCTCAGGAGTTGAAAATAAAATTTCTGTCAGAAGCCAGGTAGGTTCTCTATACTTAATTGAAATATATGTTTGTTATATGCTTTTTTTTTGTTTTCTAAGTTTTATTTCTGGATGGCTTTACAAAATCTGATCTTCAGAAAAATTCAACAAAACAGTAATCAAACTTTTTCCTTTTTTTCTTTTTCTCAGTACATGCCACAACTGTTGCCCTGGTAACTAAACATCAGTATTTTTAACATGTGAATGCAGTAGCATCTGCACTTGCTGAAACTGCCTCTTTGGCAATGCAAGCTATGCGTATAAAACACAGTTTTGTTGTTGTAAGTGCTTCTATTTAGGACTTCTGAAATGTGCCTTGAGGAGTGGGATAAGAAGACTGGAAGATGCTGTTAATTTAAATGTGATAATACCAGTCATTAGTCCTGCCTTACATGCACGATTAATAGAGCTGGTCAAATGTGGCAAGATTACCGCATAGACCCCATTTAGTAATTTTCTCTTCGTACGAAGAGTTCACTCAGTAGAGATATTTTATGCTGTGTCAGGCAGCATGTGATTGCATACTTACATTTCAAATGACAATCACGCAGCAATATGCTAAGTATTCTCAGTATAAGCTGATGTAGATATGAGGTTCTGAGACCTTATGGCAGAAGGGTGTATTGAGATAATTTTACAATTGTTTAAATTAACATGCTCCCTCTTGCTATGAAGTTCATATGTTTTCATTTTTACTTTCAAAATAGTTAAACTGGAAAAGTAAAAGATGCTGTCTACATTTAGTGATGAAGATCAGCCACCATATCTATTGAATAATTCTAAACAGCTTGTAACTTGGCAACTGCAGAAATGTTTCATTTATTAAGCAGCCTGCCACTGCTAGTCTGAAAAAAAATAATGAAGTGTGTTATTTCTTACTAAACATGTATGTACCAGGTAGGTCAGTATTTTATCCTTGATCCTAGAAAAGAGGAGGTGCTTTAAATCGGCAAATAGTAGATGAAACATTTAAATTACAAGGTCTCTGTAGAATTCTTCCTTGTCCTTATTTCACTTACAAATCATAACATGATGTTTTAGGCTGCAAGTGTTCTTATTAAAGTATCATGTAAGATGTAAATGTTTATGTTTAATTCCCCAAATTAAAATTGCTGTTCTTATATTCTTCTAAAACTTACTGCATTAATCTCGTAAAGTAAAATTTGAATGAGTGTGCATTGAAAAGTGCAGCAGGGAAGTGTAGAGGCATGCTCTGCATACTTTTTTGATGTAGCTCTGCTTCTGGTCCACCAATGAAATGCTATTTAATTACAAGGGCTCTTGAGAAACTGCAGACATGTCAGGCCATATTTATTTCAGTTACATAGATGAAAGTTGTGTAGACAAATGGTAAAATTACAGTAAGAATAATAACAGTGTTCAATCTAGATTTATTAGTGAATCAGAATGCCCTCTGTTTCGAACAGAATTATGATTATCTGTTACACTGATTTTTTTATTTATGATAACATTAATGTTAACATGTTCAATTAAAATAACATTAAGGGTTTAAGATCTTTTCCTATAATATTTAATAAGTTTGTACAATAAAGTTTATTAATATAATAAACTTACTGTGTTTTGCAGAATACTCAAACAGTATGATCATCCTAATATTGTAAAACTTATAGGAGTTTGCACACAACGACAGCCTATTTATATTGTTATGGAACTTGTTCCAGGTAATTTTTTTTCTCAGCATATTTTTATAGATATTGTTTCCATAATGTAAAATGTATTGTTTTCTATTTTTCTTTATCTGCGTTCTTATGACTGATCTCAGAAGTCACCTGTGCTACAAATCTTTGGAAATATTAGGTTCTACTAGCTTTAGGGTGGAGTAAGCTCCACAAATCTATTGTGACTTTTTCTGTAGCTATTCAAGACAACAGAATTTGCTGAAAGGTATCTCAGCTCTATCTTCATTTTCTTCCTGACAAGATGTTACATGGTAGTTCCTTTAACAATAGTGTTATATGTTGACTGTTGAGATACTTGTATTTAAAGAAACTACATGGCTGGGCAATGTTTCATTTTAATTACTCAGATTTGGGTGTCATTTTTGGCAAAAATCTTTTTTTTCTTTACCAGAATATATTGTTCAGTTTGTGGGTTTCTCTTGATTTGTTCTTGGAATCTTGAGTTCATCTTATGCACCATGGCTGAAGAGAATTTTATATTGTTGGGATGATAACAGCTTTTGGGCAGTTTTACTTCTTCGCTGATTTTCTCAGCAGCTGTAAAATGTAGATGTTAGTACTGATTAATATGCAACACTGTATTTGTTTTATACATCAATGGATTTGTCTTTAAAATTTTATAGCAAGCGATATTAAGAACCACTTCATTCACAAAGACTTCTATTGTTTGTAATTCTTGAGTACTGGCTTTACTCCAAGAGCACTGAGGAAATCTTTAACCTATTGGAATTTTCTGCCTTTATTTAATTAGATTATATTAGATTATTATATTTGTATATGTGATTAACTTTATTAAAATAGAGACTTAAAAGCAGTGTCTCCTGGGTTTTAAGGCATGCTTTGGCAATCAGCTTCTCCAGACACCGCTGATGATCAAAATAAATCATGATATTTTAGCGCCTTTATAATTCTGGTTCAGCCTTGGACAAGTTTTTGAAACACAATAATACACTGTAAATGGAACTAAAAGCCGTCAATATAGAGAAGGTGGCAGATGCATATTTGAGCAGCTGTGCATCCATTGTTACATGCAAAAATATACTAATACGATTAGAGGAAATGTACATCAATTAATAAAAACTGTGAGAACCTTTCTCTGATTCTCATTTCTGCTTTGCAGCCCAGTTTTTGGATGCCAAAAATTCTTCTGTCTCTTGGCTTTGAATTTGCAAGAAACTTCCTCATTCTTACCCTGTTTTGCTGGTGTGCTTCCGTGCTTGCTTGCCGTCATAAACACTGCACTATGTTCAAGCCAACACACATTTCTATATTATTTTACACCTTGGCTAGCACACCACGAGACTGACCGAGGCAGCTAGAAATGATAGGATGCCAACCATGAAGAAGTTGGCAGAGGAAAGACAAAACACTACTTAGATCAGTTCAGAGAAACAGTAATTCAGTGTTACTGCTTTCCTGTTTTCTAATAGCAACTTTGGATGAAATTACTTAAAATAATAATTATTAGTGCTCTGATTTGGTATTTAATGCTACCTTTTGAAGAACAGAATAGTAGTAGGCTTGTTGACTTGCACTCAACACTTTCTCAGTATCTGCTTTTTGTCTTAAATATGTTTATGCCTGAAGGTGTTAGTGCAATTTAACTCTGAAATTCTTTTTAGTTCCTGAAAACGGTATGTTTTAGCTTAGAATTGTATTCTGTAAATGTATGGCTGAGAAGATGTGTAATTAATAAATGACAGTTTTTCCCCTGAGGAAAATATTAGATATATTTACATAAAATGTGGAATTTCTCCTGTGTTTTCTGAGTTCTATTTAAAGTTTTCACTTTTTCTACTGTTTTTGTATTTCAGATACATGTAGGCTACACACTTGCTATGTCTTTTGAGACAGCTATGGTGTGGCTCAGTAGTGGCTAATTCTGATTTTCATTCCAGCTTCAGATTTCAATTCAGATTCTTAATTTGTTCAGGAATAAAAAAGGAATTTTGAAACGTGGCACTTTATGTAGAGAAGTTCTGCTCTGCTACTGATTCTGTTATGAACTATCTCTGTTATGAACTATATTCTGTTATGAACTATCTCTGCAGACAAATGAACTATCTCTGCAGACAAATCTCTCAGACAAATCTTTCTTGCAAATGTAAATTGGATTAAAAGTTATGCGTCTGGATAAAGTCATCAATGAAAACAATACAGAAGGTGGGAGATGCGTATTTAAGTATCTGTGCATCTGTTGTTACATGCAAAAATAACACAGATGGTGCCAACAGTAAACAGAGAAATAAAGCAAGTTGTCAAAGACAATCATACTTTGTAGGTAGATCCCTTTTCTTGGTGTGTGTGTATGTTAATACAACAAGTGATATGTCCTAAATTAAGAATCACATTGATAAAGACATTTCAGGATGGATAATGTAGCAAGGATTAACCAAAATAATTAATGAATAATATTAAATAATAATAAATAATAATAATAAATAATAAACTGAGGTCTCCCCTCAGTCTCCTCCAGGGAGAGCAAACCAAGTGATTTTAACTGCTCCTCATACAGATTCCCCTCCAAACCCTTCATCAACTTCATCGCCCCCTTCTGGACACTCTTCTAGTAGCTTTATATCCTTTTATATCCTGTGTTACCTAGATCCACACACAGGGCTCCAGGTGAGGCTGCACCAGTGCAGAGCAGAGCGGGACAATCACCTCCCTCGCCCGGCTGGCAATGCTGTGCTGGATGCACACAGGACACGGTTGCCCTCTTGGCTGCCAGGGCACTGTTGGCTCATGTTCAACTTGCCATTGACCAGAACCCCTAGATCCCTCTCCACAGAGCTGCTCTCCAGCATCTCATTCCTCAGTCTGTATGTACAGCCAGGGTTGCTGTGTCCCAGGTGCAAAATCTGGCACTTGCCCTTGTTGAACTTCATGTGGTTGGTGATTGCCCAGTTCTCCAATTTGTCCAGATCCCTCTGCAGGGCCTCTCTGCCCTCAAGAGTGTCAACAGCTCCTCCCAATTTAGTGTCATCAGCAAATTTATTAGTATTCCCTCAAGTCCTGCATCCAAGTTATTTATGAAGACATTGAAGAGAGCTGGCCTTAAGATGGATCCCTGCGGAGCCCCACGAGTGACTGATACCCGGCCCAACATAACCCCATTTACTAGAACCCTTTGAGCCCAGCCCTTCAGCCAGTTGCTCACCCACAGCATTGTGTGTTTACCCAGCTGTGTGCTGGACATCTTTTCCAGGAGGATACTGTGAGAGACAGTATCAAAGGCTTTACTGAAATCCAAAATGATCACATTGACAGGTTCCCTTGGTCAAGTAGGTGGGTAACCTTGCTGTTGGTAATACTGACTTCACTGGATATGTCCACACAGTGTCAGTCCATCACAGAGCACTCCAGTACAGAAAGACTTGGTTTTGTTTTTCACAGTCCACCACTTGCCAAAAAATGAGGGAAATATGTTAAGGTAATGCACACATCTGTTATATAATCTCTCTTTGAGGGATGCATATGTGGAAAAACACATCCTATCTCCCTGCCATTGGCTGGGTTGCTAGGGGCCAAGTTTCTTCTCAGTCTTGTCCTGCAGGTCTTTCTGCAGGAACCTCTACAAGTGGGAAGGGGAGGAACATCACCCAGCAGAACGTGGCATCTTTTCCAAAGCCAGTTGGGATGAGGATACCCCAGTCATTCTAGCCTCTCAGACAACATCTAATGAAGAAACGGTCCTTTAAATTGAGAAAGGAGAAGGCCTGATAAGACATAAGTTGTGGGTTTTTGTTAATGTAACCATATTTTTATGATGGTACCGTTGATGATGACATGGACTTAGGATGCTTTATCCCCTTTATGATTTTTAAAAACTAAGCTGAGCATGATTCTTACATAAAGTTAAGGGACTCCAGTAAGCTGATGAAAGATAATTTCTTCTGAAGACTCAGAGTTCATGACAAATATTTTAACAAAGATGTGTTTTACAGTTGTCTAATAAAATGTGCCCAGTGACCATCATAAGCTGCTTTTTTACATTTTAAAAAGCATATATCAGGCAATATGCATTTTAATATAGGAAAAACACCTCTGGAATATTTTTTAAAGAGCTGGGTTCTCCTGTTTTCTAGGTAAGCAGATGATACTATTGCCCAATTAAAGACATATAATAAATAGTCTATCTGAATACAGATGAGCATATTCAGCCAACTGTTTTTATTATATGTGACATGTATACCACAGATAAATATTTCAGTAAGTTGTAGTGGCTACCTACTAATAAGAAACCCCCAATTAGTATTCTGAAGAGCATTATTTGGGAGGTATGTGCTTCTATTTTGTGTAGGACAGTATTTGTTTGTTGTATAATTTAGATATATTATCGCTTTCTGTAAGCTATTCTTCTAATTGATAAAAAAGAAATGAGTTAAAATATTCCCTGTCATATATAAACAGAAGCTCAAACGCACCTAGCACCAATGTGTCCTTCATATAAACATGGAAAGTTACATGTATAGAAGAGATGTGATGTAAAACTGCCATTCAGGAATTTACAAGGAGAGTTACCAAAAAATAAAATAAATGATTTTTGAAATCCTAAGCAAATGGTTCTCCCTCTCCTCCTCTCACGTTCCCAAAACTGCCAAGGTAGCCATTGAAATGGAATCAATGAGTCCTAAATATTTTCTCTTATAAATATTTTATATAGTTGTAAGTTAACAGAGATCCATAGAAAAATGTTTTTTTTCAGGCTTAAATTATGCTAGCTAGATGCTGTGAAAAAGCAATTTAGCAAAGCAGATGGCTTTAAAATGTTGATTTGTAATTGCATAATGGATACATTTGTAATAACCTTTAAAGCACTCTTGCAAATAATTAATTTTATTCTTTTTTAACTAAATGACATTAAAATATTAACTAAAAAGAACTACTTGCCAGATGATTACAAGGGCCCAATACTGGTGTTTTTGTGTGGCTTCCCAACTACCATGCAATAAAAATTAACCTGAATTTCACAGAGGCATAGTTTTTGTTTCTGTGCATTTTTAGTAGACTAACAACTGAGAAAATAAGTCAATTTGGAAATTGTCTTACATCATTTTGTTAACGGAGAACTTCTCACAAAGATTTCCTCTTCTTGTTTGGTAGTTAAGACTATTTCTCCATAACAACCATAGTGACTAGCTTGAAAATATCAAGACTATTAAAAAGAAAGAAAATTTGAGGAGCACCCCATGCATTTATATGCTGATTTTTTGCATATATATTGTGTTCCTAGAAGCTGGACTTTTCTTTCTCTTTCTTTCTCTTTCTTTCTCTTTTGCTGTGCACTTACCTTTGCTTATATTTTCTGATTTCTGGTTCCTAGCTTCTACTTCTCATATTCTATTAGAGCTCTTAGTTTAGGATGGTCCTGAACAGTATAATGTGCCTGCCCTCTACACTCATGTAGGATGCCAGATGTGTTGGTTTCTAGATACAGAGGCGCAAGTAATTGCGGCTTGCTGGACACATCGTGTGATGTCTTGAGCCAGAGAGCAAAAGATGTGAGATCCAGCATCTGTAATTTCTTGTAGAGTTCTCTGCACAGTGAGCTGCATCTAATTTGTTGAGCATTTGCTGATCATCTGCATAGCATATGCATAGTAAGTGGGATGCATCCAGTGGATGGCTGTGTTTTAATAGTAATCTATTATTCAGATAAGGAGCCTGTAAGCTTTGTTTATAAGCTCGAGCTTTATCTTGCAGCAATGCCTGGAGAGAATACAGTGGATTAAGTCTCCCTGCTGATTCTGAATCCAGTGAGGCTACTGAAAAACAGTGTTTGACTGCCAGTTTCTTCTTCTACTTCCACTGCCCAAAAGCAGATTTCAGATGCTGTGATAGCACAAAGCTAATGAAAACTCCATGCCAAAAAAAAAAAAAAAGTTTTATTTTACAATACAGTTGAATAAGTCTTACTGTAATTGCAATATCATGCAGTGAATTTTAAATGCTGCATTGAAAGAGTAGAAATTATTCAGGTGAGCTCCAGGAAAAGAAGGGTACAACTCTTAACTTGATGTATACTGTGGAAGATTTTCATACATTTCAAAAATTCTGCTTAGAAAAATTAGATTATTTGAACCAGTTAGTATTATGAAGAACTCTTATAATCCTGTAGTTTGCTCTAAGTTATTTTCCTTGCAGCATACTTCCTTTTTTTCTTACTGCTTTGTAATGAAATGCCAGCTAAGATGGTTTGATAAGGTGTGTTGCAAAGATATTATTTGATGGAGTTTTTTTCTGATATCTACTGATCTGAAAATGTGAATACTGCATTATTTCACAACGTAATACAGTAACATTTTAATAATCTTTTGTGATGCATTTTAAGTACTCAGTTTATCCTAAGATAGAAGTTAAAGTGAGAATTGCTAAAGAATTTTGGGAATAGAAACACTCTGTGTTGAGATTTGTCAAATGCTTGATGCTCATAGAGCCATGAGTATGTATTGTCATATGGACTTGACTAACCTGACTGAGCAGCAGTGCAGTAAAGGTGGTGTATTAGTCTTAAAATTGTTCGGTGAGGGTTGCTGCATATTTGAGACTGTGCCTTAACCACTGGAATTTTCTAATGTAGACAAGCCTTCGTCAAGAATGTTTTCCAACGTGAGAAACAGCAGAGCTTTCTGTAGAAGTAAGGTTTATGATACTTTGTAAGAAAGCACGTAATTTTCCTCTGATGCCACATCAATCTAAAAAACAGAGCATTTTACTGTTACTTTTGAGATTTAATTGATTCAGTTTTCTTTGCTCTGTACTTGTTTTCACAGTGTTTTTGTTTTGGGGGTTTGTGTATGTGTGTGTGTTTTATCCTGCATTGTTGACCGTAAAACTGAAGAGAGGGAAGTAATTATGAGGAGCTGCTTTGGTATTCGGGTAAAGATTCAGGTAAAGAAGGTATTTTGGTAACAGGTAAAAAACAATTTGCCAGTGTCTCCTAAGGCCAAACAGGGCATAAGAAGTATTCATAACAGCTCATTTTTAGCAAATTTATATGATGATCAGAGAGACTACCTGGAGTACATCTAGCATTATCTGTAATCTGGTCAGAATCTAGACTAATAACCTGTGAAAAATGGATGACGGATTTTAATGAGGTGTAGAAAGTATTATCAGGAAAATGGTGAAGAAGTTGACAAAACCCGCTTCCTATTCTTTTCTCCTTTCAGAGTCGACACAGCATTTTTCCACTATTATCTTCCTGATCCCAACTTAGTGATGCTCTTATTGATCATGGATCTCATTATGGTGTTTCTGCTTTGAGAATAAGGGATTTTAGTTCACTGAAACACTCAAGATCACTGAAGTTTGTTTTTATTTACTCTTATTTTATCATGCAATTTCCCATGTAAGCAAAATCATATTGCAGGGGTCTCTTTTGACTTTGAATGTTTTTTTCTGTTCCTAGGTTTAGGGGAAAAACAAATAAAAATAAAATGTAATCTGTAAGATGGAAAAAGCAATCCCAAGCCACAAGATTCTTTCTTCTTCTTTACGTTCATTTCAATTGACTTGAATTTTAGCTTGCTCTGATAGAAGAATTTAATTTAGAGGTAGGAAATTTGCATGTTCATGAACTGTGTCTTTTAGAATGGAGTGTTCTTAAGATAGGCATGTAATCCTGTGGTGCAGTTACCATTTCGTGCAACTATTTCAACAGTTTATCTTGTAGAACCTTCCAAGGTGCCTCTGTCCCTCCAGCAAAAAGAGTCTGCACAGGTTGTCAAGATAAGCACTGTCATCACGCCTGCACCAGCTCTCTCTGGAAGCACTTGTCTAATTTATAGTAGATGTAAACATCTTTATATGTTCCAATAGTTTATTCAAGGTTTTAGAAAGTAGCTTGTAGTCACATTTTTTTGTGACCTACTCCTTTTAACTTGTGGACTGTTAAATCACAAGTTGATTGTCTACTTTCTGTTTCAGGTTTCTATCTATTTAAACAGTTTTATAATCAACATAGTTAAAATCACATCACCAGAAATATTTTGAATGAATTTTCTTCTTGGTAAGTCAGGCATTCAGAAAATTCAAGGATCTGCCTTGTCTGTTGAGCCTTAAAATTTAGCTTCCTCTAGCATATATATATACATTGTGAGTTTATTATGTATTACAATATTATGAAAACTGGATCTCCTTTCTGCATCAGATCCTTGCTTCATACAGTTCTGAACAGTTTTTCAGAAATTGTTTCTTGTCTCCAAATCCATTCTGTGGCCATATTCTATTCTGTTAGTGATCTGCTCCAGACGTGATTCCCGCACATCCCCCCAGTGAGCATTTTTGGACATTTTTTCACTCTGATACTAATAGCTTTGTAGACATTTCTCTGAAATACTAGTGTGCATTCCTGATACCACCATAGGATTCCTATTTGATAATGGATAGGTGATTGCAAAAAAAGCAACCTCCTACTTAACTGGACATAGAGTTTGTGTTCCTTGTTCTATCTGTGCTCATGCTGACATACTCTAGAGTAGATCTAGTGAACACTTGTAGCTGGAAACAGGTTGAGCTATGCTTGTCCATATAAACAGCTATGACAACATCCAGTAATCTAATAGTATGGTAAGGTTGTCTGAATTGGGTTTCAGCTATGTATGTTCAGCTTATATCTAGACATATGTAGCTATTAATAGCTTTCAAGGTGGAGTTCAGCAAGGTCATAACATCCATCTTTGCAATTGGATAAGGTAACCTGTTCAGATTTGTACTGAATCATTTGGAATGCAAATTGCCTGTGCCATTGATGCAGAAACATTTCAGAGGTGATGGGTTTTATTAACTCAGATGCAGCACTGCTTGATTTCAGCTGTGCTGGCTCCCAGACACATTTGGAAAGAGCCTGTAGCAGGATCTGATAAGCTGTTCTTAACCCAAGCTCCATGATTACCTCTGCACCCTGTTCTTGCTATCCTACATGCATTTGGCTTTGGTCCAGCTTGGCTTACTCCATCTCTTCTGAGAGTGAGGTGACTCCATTGCTACTTTCTGTGTGTTATAGCACTTTTTACTTCTGCAGGGCTTGTTAGGTCACAAACATCTCCAAGTAAAGCTTCAGTATTTTGCCTGACCTGTCAGGCCCTTATTTTGGCATTTGTTGGAAAAGAAGGCTACTTGGTATAAACTGGAGAAATACACACAGATGCATTATAACTGGTGTTGAGATAGAGCTAGTACAACCTACTAAATCCTAACTCACTTCTGTGGAATTACTCTTCTGTCTGTACTGATACTTTAGGGTATAGCACCAAATCACAGCTGACTCCATGTATTTCTGCTGTTAGTTGCACTGAAGCCAATGAGCCCATTTATAACAAAAGTTTCAGTGCTGAGACTGAGGTATGTATAATTTATTTGTTGATGTGATGTGCAATATCCATATTATCTGAGCTTTTCTGCTAAATGAATTATCATCTTGAATAAATAAGAGCTTTGCTAAGAGCAGCTAAGAGCTGCTAAGAGCAGCTGAAGTACCCTATGGCTTACCTGAGCCTGAGGTTAGCCTTGCCGTCTCTGAGGTGCAGCAGATTTCGTACACAGACCTGGAATGCTGTGCTGAAAAAAAGGTTAACCTTTAGTTACACATTATGTGATTCAGCTGCTGTGTTTTCTACTTTGTATGGTGGGATTTTTTTCAGTTTCCTGCATCTGGAGGCAGTGACATCTATAGAAATCATTCATATTTTTTTTTCCAATTACTTCTCTTTAGACATCCCTTAAAACTTCAAAAAAGTTTTGTTTGATCTGCCCCTTTGGTTGTATTGTGTATCCTCAGTAGCTGTCTTTTGCCAGCAGATTTCAGATCTGTGTTCTAGCTTAGTCACATCCTGAATCTTTACTGCACATTCTCAAAAATGAATGAAAAAAAAAAAAAAAGATTAGTCAAATTCTAGACAAATTCAAATTAGAGATAGGGTGCAGATTTTTAACAGTGATAGTGCCTGCCTGGTTTTGTTTTCCATTCAATTCTTTTATTTTTTTCTCTAGTGTAATAACTTGTCTGGCTCAATACCCAGCTGTTGCTGAAGCCACCTTCTGTCTGCCCTACAGTTTCTCTCCACGCTAATATTAATATGACCCATGTCCGTTTCTCTAGATTTTGGTTTTGTCTCTCACTTTATCCTTTCCTCCTGCACTCAAGTAAGCTTCCATCTTCCATTTTTGTTTGCCCTTACTTGTCTGCAACCTGCCATGCTTCTGGCTCTGCTACTTTCTGTCTTGTTGGTCATATCACCCTATGAACCAGACACCCTCCCGTGGATTCCTTCTTTCCCTGTGTGTGCCCAACTTCTCCCTCTCCCCTTTAATCTGTGTGGTAAACATGCACATGCACACATACAGACCCCGCTCTTTCTTCCTCTCTTCCCTTCTTCTCAGTCTTGTACATTCACATGGGCCTCTGCCTTCCTATTTGCTGCATGATTTCCAGCTGTGAGGATATTAAGAGAAGAGGAGAAATGGTCAGATTCCTTCATTGGGGTGTAGGTGGTGGTGATTTAAAAATCATTTCAGCTTAGAGATTCTCTATTTGATAAAACAAGACCAAAGCCCCACTATACAGTCTTCTTTTATTGTAACATTTGAAACCACAGTTTTGATTTTTAAAATATTTTAGGCTTTGATGTTACTATATTTTGTATCAAGATTGTACAAAAATAAATCAGCAAGTAGATGAATCTGTTTGAAAACTGAATAAAAACAACCAAACATAAAAAATCATCCAAGTGTTTTGTTAGCTACAAGAACTTCTATACGCATCTTATTTCTTTAGTTTTATTTGTTAGTATTCCTCCATGTTATTATTTTTGCTTTACCTGGAACAACTTTTAAGTAGAAATATCTATTATTTAAGGTGTCTACATTTAAAAAAATGTTCATTCTTTTTCTTTAGACTAAACCCCTCCATTCCTCATGTATGTCCTGTTTCACATGGATAATCATGACTTTCTATTCTGGATTCCGTTTCATGGCTAATGATCATGGGGTTTTAAGCATAGTTCAATTATAAGATTTAATGAAACAAAACTAATTGGGAGACTTCCTAGGGGAAAATTATTTTGCTTTTAGTTAAGTTCTGAAGTAGGTTGTGCCTACTCACTTGTAGTCCTGTATCTTCTTAGCCACAATACCAAAACACAGAGTCCAAGCAGTGTGGACAGGATTGTGTTGTGCAACACAGAGTATAAGGGATACTGGTTGTTGATGTCTCACTATCATTTCTGGTTTCTGCTTGACAGATAATGACAGACTCGATTTTGGAAAGTCTTTTATGCTATTTGGGAATAAGTGGCTAGTGTGGGAGGATCATTGGCTTCATGTTCTAGCTTATTTGATCCACCTTAAATCTAAGGCAAGGTTACTGACCATTGTCAATAGTTTTCTTGTTTTGAACATAGTATGGCTGTGGGCTGTCATCCCATTAAAGGGAAGTGAAATAGCACATATAATGTGTTGTAACCTTCTCATCTTCATTTTATTGCAGTGTAGTTATTTTCTGCAAGTCATCTCCATTGTGGTGTCATCACAGGTGTTCTGCTAAAAAGTCATCTGCATCGCAGTCCTGGTGCAAGCAATGTTTTCTCTGTGTTTACCTGTTTGTTGCTGCTGTCCTTGGCTCTCAGTGCCTGTCTTCCTCCCTCCTTCCCTCCCTTCTTTCCTTCCTCCCTTCCTCCCTTCTGGCAGCTTTTATTTGCTTTGCCTAAAAGGAAGAATGAAGTTTCAAGTGGATTTTGCAATAGTACTCTGCAGATAGTTGAAAAAACTTGGATTTATTTACAGTTTTTGTTACTACTTACAAAAAATTAAAAAAAACCACTGCATTACACAGAAATGATTAATTAGTTAAAAAGGCATACTGTTTTAAGGCAAAAGAATGCTTCAGCATCTCTAAAGCCTTACATTTTTAATAGTTTGACAAATAGCCACTTAGTTTATTAAAAAACTTGCCTTCTAGAATTGCTACAGATGCATACTTGCTATTTTAAATTCATAGTTTTAAGTAGCTATGTTTGGATTGGTTTCATTGATAATACATATGGGATTAAGATATTGGGTGATAAACAAACTCCAGATTTCTTTACATTAGTCAAAAGACTGACCATATGAATCCTCAAATTTATAAATACTTACAGGTGCAGATAAAGGTCATTTCAATAATATTATAATAGCTTATAAAGCAGTTATGAATATTGAATCATGGAACTCCTCTGTTAGGTGACCATTAAGTGATAAGGCCAGAAGCATGCTGCGTCTGCATGATTAATGTGTGTAGAAATATAAGAAGAGTTAAATGGACTCTGTAAACAAACTACTACTTAACAAGGCTGTTTAATAAAGGAAATTCTCCCAATTTATTAAAACTTATGTGTAAATAATAAAATATAGAGTTCCACAGAATTCTTAATAATTGCTGTTGTTAACACATTTATTAATATTTCTATAATTGTTATTTATAACATCATTAAAATGGTGTGATACCATATACAGATATATATAGATAATATATGTCTCTATATCTAGAAATAAATAAGTGGGAGATTTCCCACTGTAATTTCAAAACTATATTTTAGTTATGTTCAGTGACAATACTGGTTGTCAGAATAATGCCAAGAGTGCCTAGAACAAGTAGGTAGGTACCATTTTGAGCTCCAGCTCAGGAGAACATAGTTGATTATAAATCCCATTAAAGTCAGAGTTTGCTATAATTAAATATTTTTAAAACTGTTTAACGTATTTCTTTGCCATTTCTTGTATTTTTATTTCTTCTTGTGGATCACAAATAGGACTTTTTGTCTCTTGGAAAACATAAGCTTACTTTTGTGTGCACCATTAAGTGAACTGTTATATTTCTATAAAATACTACTTAATGTACAGCATAAACTTTATGCTATAAAGTATGATCAACACTAGGAGGTGCTGATATGTGGTATTTTCACTCTCTTAAAATTTCTTCATATAATGGGAAATAGTTCACAGTGAAATACATGGAGGGCTGTTTTCAGAAATCCAATTATAGCAGACTGCTCTCATGGCGCTTCTGCTTATGTACTACATTTTGTCATCTAATTAGTAAAATAATTCTATTGTATTAGGCAGACACTCCAGTACTGTTGTTTATCCTCCTGTAAAGCCAAACAGGCAGTCGATTGCTTCTTGGTGATAATACTATGATGGTCTAGTTATTTCTGTAATACTTAAAATGAGTGGTTGGAGCAAGCCTCATTTCCTGGTAGTGTTGTGTGCCATTAACTGGAATAACAGGTGGCCATGTAGAATACCATGGAAAATCCACATATAAGAGAAAGCATTGGTTACTCTTATGTAGTCATGTAGTTTTGTTTCAGTTGTTTCATAGTCTGATTGGTCTGTTTATTTAATTTTTACCAACAGCTGTGTGCTACAAATAGTGAATTAGTGAAATCCTCTTAACTCAGCTTTGAACATATTCACATGGCTGCCTTCCTGTGAAGAAGAAGAGCTGGAACATTAACCACAGTAGGAAAAAAGTCAGAAATTTCAGAAAAGTCAGAATTTACTAGTAAGAGTAATTCTGTTAGTTAAAGGACAGGTACTTAAGCCTAGGTTGCTATCACAATTATGAAGATAATAAAGATTTAATTTAAAATTACATATCTTATACAGAACGAGATGTGTATCACTTTGCTCTATTATTTTGTCTGCAACTAACAGTGCTTCCAAATCAGTATTGAACAGATTATTTAAAGGACATTTTTGTTACCTCTGTGCAAGGACAGATAAAATGGAACTGCTAGTGAAAACACACCTCTGCTGAGTTTTTTCACTATTGAGACTCTGAGATAGACTAAGATAATTTTAGTAAAACTGTGTTTTTATGATAGGCATAAAATATACTGTACACAGCTCAAGGTATACTGTGCTGTTTTATTAATGAATATAGTATCTTGTTATTTGAGAACAGATTTTTATTGTTGATTGTGGAGAGCAATAACTCATTTGTACAAAGAATTTATATAATTTGTGAAGAATATCAGTTTAGATTCACTGTGATGTTGTTGTAACACTTTTTATAAATAGAATTTTCTTAGCACTTGTTCTTTCGTTTTTAGTACAGCTGTGTGAGAAGACATCTCTTTTTGTAGTATATCAAACTGAGCTTATCTCAGTTTTCGGTTCTTCCAGCAGAAAGGGGCTATAAATTCTCAGTCTTCAATATTGGAACATTGGTTGATTGAGGGTAGTGTTTGTTTTGGTGTTTGTTTTTTGTTGTTGTTGTTGTTTTGGTTTTGGTTTGGTTTTGGTTTTGTTTTTTTTTTAGGATGGTCTTATTTGTTTTCTCTGTAAGCTTCCTTGGTTTACTAATCTTACTGAAGTAATCATACTAATTAAAAGATGATTCCTATGTACAGAGCAATGAGTTCTCAGTAGACAAATAAAATAATTTTCATGAGCTTGTTGTTATGTGTTGGAGGGGGGAATTCCTTAAAAATCATTAACTGTCTGCTATAGCCAGATAAGTCTGTTAAAATGTATTAAAAATTACACATATTTCAACGTAGGGTTTATATTTCTTCTCTCTGGCAATACCTACCTTTTGTCAGTTACCATACTACGTCAGTAACCTCTCAGATTAAAGGAAGGGTGATTGTTACCCAGTCCAGTTTGCAATAGTTTTCTGTTCTTTTAAGATCTCATTATAATTTAAATCTCAGTATCCCAAGATTCGCTGTGTCAGGTTTTGGAGATGTGTGTAACTGTCTTTTGTAGAACGGAAGGTATTTCAGATTTACTTTAGAGTCAAGAGCATCCAGTCAGCTTTTGATTCTCTCTCTGTCTGTTACTCAGCCTGAGAGTAATGGGCATGATGGGATGTTAGTTATTCAGAAACTTCTTTTGCAAACACAAATTTCCTTTTGGAAATCCTCCATGCTGATCCTTCCACTCCTAAGACAGGAGGACAACAACGTTGTTCCTCCAAGGTAGAACACTGTGAAGTTACAGTAAGAGTTGTTTGCCTTCAGTTGCTAGTGTCAAAAATGCAGCTAACATGGCCCAAAGAAGTAAAATGCTTTGTTACACATCCAGAAACATCAGTGTAGAATTTAAGAAACACCACTCTTGTGTAACTAATATGACCTAACCTCTTTATTAATAATTTTTATAAACCCCTACAGCAACTATTCTGTGATTAGAGAAGTATATTTATCACAAATTATCAACTGTTTTTGTTGCCAGTTTTCATATAAGTCCATATTTAGTGTACACTGGTAAAGATTTTGGGTACATCAAAAACATGCTGTGCAGCTTCCACTTTAAAACACCGAGTATTTAAGAGAAGTTAGGGAAAGTGGATTTTGAGAGGTGAGTTCTGTCTTTTCCTTAGGCTAACCTTAAACTGATAGGTTGAGGAGAACAGCTAATAGTTGCATTTTGTTTGGTCTTGCACCCCTAATGACAGCTAAACTTGAATATCCTATCTATCTTTTCTCACTGTCCACCTGTCTGTTTTTCTAGGAGGTGATTTCCTGTCCTTTTTAAGAAAAAAAAAGGATGAGCTAAAAACCAAACAGCTGGTGAAATTTTCATTAGATGCTGCTTCTGGTATGGCCTATCTCGAATCAAAAAATTGTATACATAGGTAAGGAAGATATTTTTTTCTCACTATTGTAATTTTTATCATTGGAAATGCTACATCTTTAAATGTATATGGTGTTTATTCTCAACAGGAGTGATCCCTAGAATTTTTTTTAAAAAAGACTACATGCTTTATTTTTCTGAAAGGAGATCATTATTGCATGTCTAATTCAAAACTGTTTTGTTCATTTGTTCAAAATAAGTCACCATAGTAATTAGCATTATAAGGAGCATAGTTCATATGCTGACAACGAACCATGGCAAAAGGCAATCTGTGAGGCTTATATCCTGTTGAAATTTACTTGCATGGCCAACAAAGAAATTATGTTACGTTTCAAGTATGTTTCAGAAAATCCACTGGTTTAGCAGAAAATGTCTGTATATTAAAATATTAATTCCCGGACTACTTTCTCTAAAATATGGAAGATTATCAGGCATTATGCTATTGGGGTACTTT
Organism: Streptopelia decaocto; assembly: GCF_964273445.1. Classification (NCBI taxonomy): domain Eukaryota; kingdom Metazoa; phylum Chordata; class Aves; order Columbiformes; family Columbidae; genus Streptopelia; species Streptopelia decaocto. The sequence continues at coordinate 44,875,638 of NC_138657.1, forward strand.
ATTTCTGTTCCTACCGTTCCTTTTGGTTATTTCTTCTTCAGTTTGACTCTGCTATGGAGCTGCTTATAGTCAGTCTGTATCAAAAGGAATGTAGTTAATTTCCACTTTTTTTTTTCTCAGAATATCACAGTGTACTTACTATTTGTAAGCGTTGTTTATATGTTATCTGCTCTTTTTTGTGTGTTTGACTTGACTTAAGGAAGCATAAGTAATCTTATGCTGTTTCCAAAACTTGGAAAATTATTCTGAAGCACAAGTTAATTGAAACACTTCTACAAGATCATGATCAGTAATGCTGAAAGAAAAAGAAAAACAACAACCTAATGCACAATATAAAACTAAGGAATATTCCTTTTGGGAAATCCCAGACAAGTATTGTAAACACCATGAGTAAAAGTAGGACAAGGGTCCCAACATTCTGTCATGATAGAATGTGTTTCAGCCCAGCTCTGTTTGCCATGAAAATCACAGCATAAAAATCAGAGAAAAATCAGACCAAGTAATAGCACTGGTGGTTTACACTAGCCTCATAAATGCTCTATTGCTTTATAATTTCTGTAACTGTCAGACCAATGTTATATCAGAAGTGCCGTTTTAGAACTCTTGTGTTCTTAGAAAATAAAACCAAGGGGAAAAATAGTAGAGCTGAATAACTAAATGTAAATAATTTTAGAAACAATTATTTTTGGAGATGTGCTATTGCTACCTTCCTTTTTTTTCTTTTTTTTTTTCTTTTTTTTTTTTTGACTCTGGAAAAAGGTTATCCCTGCTCATCTGTGCATTAGATCTGTTCTAATTACTACAGATGGCAATGTGGCTTCATGGTGTCTCTGAAAGATGCATTGGCAGTTAGCAGTGAATAGGAAAAGCTATTCTTAAGGTGTGTTTACAAAGCTAATAGTGATTCAGAGAATGTATTTCAGAGAGAAGATACATGTTAAAATGTCTTACCAGGTGAAGATTTCATTGTTTCATTGTTTTCAGTTAGAAAGCTGAATACAAATATGTCAGATAGATCTCAAATCAGGAAAATAGCTGTAATCTAATCTTAGCTAGTGTTGTAGATTTGCCAATGCACCCAGCCTGAGTTACACATACTGTGATACAAGTAGGGAAAAATTTCTCTCCCTCATTTACTTTTTAGCTTTCAAAAGCTTCACAAAATCTGTTTATTATTATCACAGATTGTCACAGGAGTTTGTCACAGATATCTACCACTTTCCTTGAAGGCAAACCCAAGATTTTTTGTAGATTCATCCTGAAGAAAACTGCACTTTTAAAGTGCAACTAAGCAAGCAAACAGTATCTTCAGGAAAGCATCATACTTCAATGAAACATACTTTTTACATGTTAATATATCAAAATATGCATTTCCAGTATTATTTTACCAGTCTTATTTTCTCCAATATTCAGTATTATTTTTGCTTTTATGTGGTTGCCTGTAGTGTGTGCTTATTTTATTTATGAGCTAATTCTTCTGAATTTGATTGGTAACCATAAACAGAATTTCTGAATCGGGACAAAAATCAACCAAGAGTAGTAATTCTAGCAGTGATGACAGAGGCACTCCTGAGTGTTTTGTGGGGTTTTTTTGAGCTACTAGTACAGGTTAATTGGCAAATCCTTACTCTAGAAGACTAGTTCATAAAGCTTTAAAGTGTGTTTTACTGAAAACCAAACTGCATTTTAGTATAGAATCATGGAATCATAGAATGCTAGGGATTGGAAGGGAACTCGAAAGATTATCTAGTCCAATCCCCCTGGCGGAGCAGGAACACCTAGATGACGCTACACAGGAACATGTCCAGGCGGGTTTTGAATGTCTCCAGATTAGGAGACTCCACAGCCTCCCTGGGCAGCCTGTTCCAGTGCTCTGTCACCCGCACTGAGAAGAAGTTTCTTCTCAAGTTTAAGTGGAACTTCTTGTGTTCCAGCTTAAACCCATTACCCCTTGTCCTACCATTGTTTGTCACCGAGAAGAGCCTGGCTCCATCCTCGTGACACTCACCCTGTGTATATTTGTAAACATTAATAAGGTCACCCCTCAGTCTCCTCTTCTCCAAGCTAAAGAGACCCAGCTCCCTCAGCCTTTCCTCGTAAGGGAGATGCTCCACTCCCTTCATCATCTTTGTTGCCCTACGCTGAACTCTCTCCAGCAGTTCTCTTCTTGAACTGAGGCGCCCAGAACTGGACACAATATTCCAGGTGTAGTATGCTTAGCATACATAAATTTTTTCTTGGTCTGTTCCCTGTTTGAGGAGTTTGAGCATTTATCCTATATTTCTGGGCAACCCAGGGGTCTGCCTGCAGATACATCTGTCTAGAAGCCCTGCCTGCCACAGACACACAGAGCATCTGTGGGTACTTGATGGGTACTTGCTGTGCCGCCAATACGCTGAACAAGGGAATGGCAAGCTAGCAGGGAAAAGTTAAACTGTCTAGTGCTTTGTAAGCAAATTCTTAGGTGTTCAAGACTCAGAGCCCCACTGGCGCTTCAGTCCCTCCTTACCCAAACACTGAAAGTGCGGCTCTGTGACTGCATGGTCTGTACAAGGAATTTGGGAGCCCTTGTTCCCTCCTTTTTTGGTCAAGCAAGACCAGTTAGTCATGGCTAAGTTTAATGTTGAGAGCATGTAGATTGGAATGGAACTGTTTAATTAATAATAGGAAGAAGATTTAGTACTATGTAAAAAGTACAGAAGTTTTTCGAAGGAACAAAAAAAAGTGTTCTTTTTTGTCATAAACTTCGTCAGCTGAAAGTGATTCTTGAGTAAAAAAGGGGTAAGAGAAGTAACTAGAGAGAAAATTGAATAATCAGCAGAATGTTTTTTTTATTTTGTTTAAAATCCCATAGGCTTTGATTACTATTACTTAAGAAGGATCAGTAATATGTAATTAGAAATGGTTTCTATTATGTAGTTTGCAGCAAAACAAAATTGTTTTGCTTCATGCTGGTTTTATCTGCAGTGTTTTATTTGCTGTTTTAAAGATTTGTTCAGAATCCTCACATGTTTTTTGAGTAGTTTAGGTGACCGTGATTTAGTACTATGTGCATTTGATCTGTTAATATGAAAATAAAGTCTGCTTAGCAGTTTATTCGAATTATTTTTAAAGCCACTTTTTAATTGCAGCTATTCTTAGTTTTTATATTTTAAAGTTCTACCTAAATCTGAACTGGCTTTCTGAAATTGCTATTTGAGTCATACTTTACCTTAGACTTTCAGTAGTGGGGCCAGTGCAACAACTCATCTGCTCTTTGTTTTCTATTTTTGTGTATGCTGTGGTGTTTCGGTAGGTACAAATATAAAGTTAAAATCTGTCAGACTTAGAATGGTTAAGTCATATGAGTGAATATTTGATCGGCATTTTTATCTCCTCTAGTGTCCAGATTGTTCTTTGCTCTCTCTTTGTTCTGTTTAAAGAGCAGAAATGAGTGGGCTGAAAGGAAAAAGAAAAAAAGCTGCATGAAAAGATGTTATTAAAAGAAATTAAAAGAGTGGTTGAAAAGAGTGGTTGACTACACAAGAGTGTAGTCATTTCATCTTCATTTAATTCATATGAGGTTGAAGCATTGGTTACTTCAACCTCATTTTTACCATGTGCTATTGTTTAGATAGTTCAGTTTTTCCTGTTAATTAGAAACACAAGATAAGGATGGAGATGTGATAATTTCAGTTGGTTCAATAAGCATTTTTGATTGGTCTTCTTTTCCAGTATTTGATTTTCATGTGATGAATGCATTTGTCCTTATTTTATTTTTAGTTCCCAAACCAGTCCTGCGAGAGTACAGGAGAGAAGCTGCAACTACCCAGTTCAGAGAATTTGGACATACCTATTGTTTGTTTTATTTCCCCCTCTTTACCACCATCATTTTTCAATGAAAATAATACAAATTATCATATAACTCAATTAGAAAACTATTTTAATACTGAGTGAAGCAATTATGTGTAGAATTTTCTCTGTTTTTATCATTCAGTACTCAGTACAGCCTTTCAAAATCAGAAAAACAGTTAGGTCTTGAAAATATTTCTGTGTGCAAAATTGTGTTATAGCTTTATCTACAAGTTGTTGTACCTTTATCTACAAGTAATACCTATATAATTCTACTTGACACTAGCAAAAATGGATTTTTTTTTTGTTAACTACTGTGCTCCTTGATAGTGTTCTGCACATAGTTTCAGTGCTTTACTTGAGAAGTAGATTGATTTTTACCTTTTTTAAGAGCTTTTACAAATCCATTAGGAACCGGTTTGTTTATTTAAAATAATTTAATGTGAACCTCATGCAGTTCAATAAGGCCAAGTGCAAGGTCCTGCACCTGGGCCCAGGCTGGGGGATGAAGGGATCGAGAACAGCCCTGCTGAGAAGGACTTGGGTGTACTGTGGATGAAAGATTGGACATGAGCTGCCAATGTGCGCTTTCTCAGCACAGGAAAGACATGGACCTGTTGGAGAGGGGCCAGAGGGGGCCACAAAAATGATCAGAAGGCTGAAATAGCTCTGCTGTGAGGACAAACTGAGAGGTGGGGTTGTTCAGCCTGGAAAAGAGAAGCCTTATTGTGGACTTTCAGTACTTAAAAGGGGGCTATAAGAAAGATGGCACAGACTTTTTGGCAGAGCCTGTTGAGATAGGACATGGGGTAATGGTTTTAACCTAAAGGGGAGAATATTCAAGCCAGACATGAGGAAGACATTTTTTACAGTGGGGGTGGTGAAACACTGGCCCAGGTTTCCCAGAGAGGCACTAGATGTCCCATCCCTGGAGACATTCCAGGCCAGGCTGGATGGGGCTCTGAGCAACCTGAGCTGGTTGAAGATGTCCCTGCTCACTGCAGGGGAGTTGGGTTAGATGACCTCTGAATGTCCCTTCCAACCCAAACCCTTCTGTGATTAAACAAGTTTGAAGATGCATTATTAGGAGACAGCTATAATAAATGTTAGAATTTTATAAGTGATTAATTAATAAACATTCGCAATGTCAGTTTTTTACTAAATTTACCACCAGTAGGCTTCAACTATGAATCTGCCAAATGTGCTGTAAAGTTGGTATCTGAATCAAATGACATATATTCAATATATGCATTATGTGTGTGAGAAAGTACAGACTAACTACATTCCAGGTATATTCCCTAGTTTTCCTTTTGGTTGAAGCAGTTATGTTCTGGAAGTCTCCCATATTCTGAATTGAAGAAAATGTGTTAGTTGGTAAGATGATCACGTTCTGTGGTCCGTTTCTTCCGTTTTCAGTCATATTACTGCTGCTTGGTTTTGCCGTAGTTTTCTAGCTATTACAAATCCTACATGAAATTGTCAGGTTCAGCTTCATGCTATGAAATGCTGGTTCTGTTGATATTAATTCTGGGTTTCTGTAGTTTTCATTAGATATCTAACATTTTTATAAATTACACATAAATTGCTAGGAAAATACTTCCTTCCCTGTTACTAATCTAGTTTACATGATCTACTCTGCTCCCAGACCTTTTTTTCATCTTCAGTCTGGTGACTGCTAACATAAAGAATTTTGGAAACAGGTGTCAGAAGTCTTTCACAGCCATGAATGCCAGAAGAACTATACTTAGTAGTTAAGTTAGTCTTTCATTTGCTGTGAACCTTCCATTTCCTCCTGAGACGATAGTTCAGCTACCACAAAAAGGATGAAAAATAATCCTACTCAGTTTAGCATAGGTGTTGTTCAGCTTAGTGTGTCTCTAGTGATTCAAGACTCTGGGAGCAGCAGAGTGATGGCTTAGCTCCAAAGCTGAGCAGGTCACCTTCCTAAGGAGAGGGGAGAACCTGCATGCTTCATTTCTCTGCCTAAATCCAGTGGAAGACAGAAGCTAAACACTTGTCTGTACCTGGTTCTCTCTGGCTTCAAACAATTCAGTGCTCAGTGAATGGCTGCTTTGGTTCTGTTCCAAGGTAGCCTATTATTATTAATAATAATAGTTGATCATGCTTCAACAAATAAGTCTTTCAGAGAATTATTGTCAGTAGTACAGTTGGAACACCATGTAAATGTAATGAATAATTGTAGTTTCAAGCTTTATTTATAAGATGATGTCTCTGGTTTGTATAAAATGATATTTCAAAGTGTGTTTTTTATGATACAAGTGTTAGAAATTATTCCATTCTATTTAAAGTTAAAACCACAAATGGGAACTTTGATGAACTGTTACTTTCTCTAAGCCTCTTTATTTAGGTATGCTGTTAGTGTTGGGGAAAAAAAAAAAAAAAGCCTCACAATTTTTTCTGTCATTTCTATAAAATAATTTTCAGTCAAACTTTAAATTTGATTGGTCCATTACAGGACAATGTGTTGAGCTTTCATTTCTTAATATGGACAAGCTTTATGCAACATTCCATGTTGCCTCTTAACTAGTAAACTTTTTCCTGCTAAAACCAGTATTTCCACTGACTTTAGTGGATTAACAAAGCCACTGTGCAATTATAGAACTGAGGGTTTTGCACAAGTTATTTATTATTTTTTATTTGGTCTATTGGTCATAAGAGGTACTAATGGAAGAACCGTTACAAATGCATGGTGTTTTTTGGACAAATGATCCTGGTTGCAAGTATGCAGGAAGACTGCAGGAGCCCTCATTCTCCCAGTGCTGTTGTGGGTAGTTGAGGATTTGTCTGCTAAATCTTTCAAAATTACATTAAGTTGAAAAAACAGCTCCTGGAAGTCCTAGTTCTTGCTAAGCAAATTAAGGAAGTGTTGACTGTTGCCAAAACAATGGCGCTGCTCCCCTCATTGCGCTGCTTGGCATTCCGCTTCTCATGCAAGAAGGGAATGCTGCACTTGCCTAAATGCTGCAGTGTGTGCTGACACTCTGCTAATGCTGTGTTAGGGCTCATGTCTCTGCTCTCCGAAGGTGCCACGCTGTTGAGGTACTTGTTCTGCACAAGATCCTTTTTACATCAATGACTATTAAAACTGCATTCTGGACCACAGCATTTATCAATACAAATGTGTCAATACTTTCAAGTGCTCCAGGAGTTTATTTTTCATGGTTTGCACATTACTGTGTTTCTTCAAAATGCAGTATTGCCAACCCTAAAATAAATAATGCAGTGGTGTTCAGCTGCTGTCATCTAGGAGAAGGAACAGGTGAACACTGCTACTTTTCACTCTATTTGCCATATAGATATAAATGTATGGATGTAATATGTACTAGGTTTCAGCTTTTAAAAATAGGTTTCCAAGGGCTTTCAAGGTTTTTTGTTGGTGGTGGTTTGTTTTTTTTTTTTTTCTGACATTTACAGTCTTCTCTACTTTCACACTGGTAAATGTGGCTTGATCCTAGAGAAAACCACTTACAATTAAAGTTGAATCAGTTCTGAATTGGTACTTCTGGTTGTCTGAAATCTTATTTGAGCAACATGACTATTTTTTCTTTAATGAGCTTGTGTGATTCTGATCTGAAAGTATTAAGGGAAAAAAACGGGAAATGTAAATATCCAAGCCCACTAAATTAAATATTACAAATATTGTATACTTTAAACTCATTGTAATAAGTTAGAGAGATTGTTGAATTCAAAATGTGCTGTGGTGTAAGTGGATGTGAACTACAAAGAAGAGTTGCTTTGGAGTATATAGTGAGCTCTCGTCCAAACTATTTTATCTGTTTCCCTAAGCTATTGAATTCTGGCATAGCTGAATAACAAAAGATTTTAAAAGGAAGAGAAATACAATTTTTCCTTTCAGACTCTATATATTTGTTGTAGAGGTTGATACTGCTTCCCCTTGTGTGCTTTATTTGAAATTCACCCCAACCTCTATTAAAAGTAAATTAGCTATCTCAGGTTCAACTTTGCCACAAGTGCAGAAGGCTTTTAATTAGAGTAACAGATTAATGGATTTGGATGGTCAGAGTATGGTATAAGACACGTCTGAATACATTTTTGTTTACTGTGCATCTCATCATATCATTGTATCTCAATAAGGCCATGCTGTCTTTCATACCTTCCTGAATTATGCTTGATGCACTTATGTTACCAAGGGAGTTACTGATCAGAGTGTAGGAAATATATATTAATATATGTGGCTTTTGGGTGTTATTGTGTTACATAAATAAGCAGTAGGCTACACATATAATTAAACAAACTTAAAGTTATTAGCACATTAATGATAGAACTGATAGTTCTGGTATCCTTTTTTTTGGTTTTGTTTTGTTTTGTTTTTTTAAGAATAACACATTACTTTATTCGGCTGCTATTAGAGCAGATTTTATTTGCCATTGGGAATTTCCAGTACCAAGTATCTCTACCATTTGCTACTCTTCAAATATTCAATTATCAAGGCATCTATTAACACAAGTACAAAACAAAGTTGTTAACTGTGGTAGTTCTGAGGCTCATATTAATAATTAATAGTTCCCAGAAGCCAGTTTAGTACAGGATATTAGATTCTGCTGTTTCTCAGTTTGGAAAGGCAAATTGAAGTTTCTTCCTTTCTGTGATTGAATTTTCTTTTGATGATAAGGCAGTTATAACTTTTCATCTTATTTAACTGAAATGTCCTTCAGGTTTCATCTTACATCTAGCCAATACACAGTCAATGTGTCAGCTGAATGGCATCAGGGTTATCCAGTTTGATCAGGCAAAGATCGTTCTTTCTATTAATGGTTTGAAGTGTCTGTTAAAGGTTTCAATTAGGTTGATATTTTCATTTTATGATAAACTTTCCCTAGTGCTCCATATTTAGGTTGTGCTTGAATATTATCCTATGTGTGTTCCTCATAAAATGGGGAAAATATCCTAATTATTTCAGACTTCTGAGATTTCAGTAGGTCACTTTTTCTAGGATGATGATTTTAAATGTCATGAAGAGTTAAACTAAAGATAGTAATAGATAAATTGTTTGGAATGCTATTGCTGAACAATTGTGTAGACCTAGTTATTTTTAAAAATGCAGTGTCCATATTGACATTAAACTATTTTGATAAAAATATCTGTGGTGATAGAATTCACTGTTAACTGCTAACACCGGCGAAGCTGCAAATATATTAGTTCCACCATTATTATTTTCACCATTAACTGCTAACACAGGAGAAGCTGCAAATAATGTTATTTTTCACAACAGCTAGAAGTGTATAACAGGTTCTGCTTTCGCTTTCTGTTTTGTATACCTCATCTTTCAGTTAGCAATTAGAGGTTAGGCTTATCAGACGGCCCACAAGAACAGCACAAAGTGTGTGTTCAGAATACTGTAAGATACTATAGTAAAAGATCATATATGATGCATATAGTTATATGATCTGTTTTTTTAGAAATGTATCTATTTTATTCTTGTGAGATGGCTGTTCTTGTGTGTAAAACCAAAATTAAGTTATTGCATTCAAAAATGTAGTTTTTTATAGAAAGTGGAGAGAACAGTTGAATGTCAAAAGCTAATTGTAGAAAGGGTGATATTTATTGTAGGAAATCAGAATAAATTATTTTTTTATTGTTACAGAAGATGCATATTATGAAAGATTTTTTTTTTCCTTTGTGGATTTGAGTCACTGTATCTTTTTCTTATGAGATATCCCTGATACAGAAAATTCTTTTAAATGAGTAAGCCTTGCTTGAAATAAAGAAAATGGGATTCAAAGAAATGTAGCAAAATTTCTTAGATTCCCTTACTCCATTTAATAAGCTGTAGCATTTTGAGTTATGGTATTGTGTTAGGCTTGTTTTTATTTCACTGCAGTAGTATTTTCTTCTTGATAAATACAGGGAAATTGCAAGTTTTATTCACACAAAATAATTTGAATAACATCTTTTTAGAATAATAAATCTGCTCACTGCAGGAGAGCAACAGGCTCTCTCTAATTAAAAAGTGAAAAGTAAAAAATGAGACTACAAGATATTGAAGCCAGTGTTTGTGACAGTTATTGTGGTGATCATGAAGTCATATAGCTTTCCTACATAATATAAATAATATTCTCTCTACTCTCATAGACCTGTTGCAATGCAGAATAGTGGATGAAATGTAATTCCTTTCTATGACTAATGTAAAAGGTTTAGTGACATCTGCTGTTTAGAGAAATAACAAGTCTTGTGTTACACAAGGTCAATAAAAGTGTACTCTGGAACTATTGTCAAAGGACATACCTACATACTTAATGCAGAAGCAAGTGCAGAAAAAATAGTATTTTACTATTTATATGTGTGCAACACTGATTAGATTGCTATCATCTACAACATCTAGACATTTCTACCTCATATCTTCATTTAATTTCAGGGTTTTCATTTTTAAGAGGTCCGCATTCTCTTAGCTTTAATTGCTCTCCACAAGAATTTTAATTTCTCTGACTTACTATTGAACACTTAAGAGGTAGAACAAGAAGTTCCAGTATGCCAATCAGATGTGTTTCTCCAGATTTTGCTAGTTTGTGTATACAAATTTCTTGGAGTACAAAAGACATAATTTGCAGATAATGTTGGAATTCCCTAATATGTTCCAGAGAGGAAAAATGCAACCTAATGTTGAACAATATAAATATTTACATATTCTTTTAGGAAGAGCTTCATTACCCATTTTCTTGAAGTATCTATCTATTCCTTAAACACTCTTTTTGAATGGATTTGTCATAAAAGTGAAGTCTAGAGAACATTGTAGTTTTAAGACTAATAATTAGGAGCAAATGGTAAGGTACGAATCTGAAAGTATCACGAGATATCAAAGGAAATTATCACTGGCTATCTGGTTATTTAAAATAAAATAATGGTTTGCTTCCTATGTTCGAAGTAAGAATTTTGCTATTGTGAAAAATGAACTGATCTCACTGAGTGATGTGTAAGTGCAGGAGACATTGCAAAACCAATGCTGAGTGTTTAACTAAGTGCATTAAATACAACTTGCCATTCTGAAATCAACAGAAAAAATGTCTTTAAATTCAACTGGAAAAATAGTAGGACCTTAGGTGATAATGACTGCTTTTGTTATACATCAATACATGTTATTTAACAAGTTATTGTGGCCATTGCCATGAAGGTGCAGCAGTAATTCTTCTCCGTTTACTGTATTTTGGAGTTCAAAGTTTCGTCTTAAATCTACTTAGGAAGTTCAGACATCCCCTTGTCAGATACATAAAATACCAAATACTTCACAACCAAGAGATGCAAACAATGTTTGTGGCTGACTATACCAGTAGTAGTATTTCCACAGAATTTTTAAATTGTGTTTTTGGTAATCTGTACCAAAAGGAGAGATGGACTGCAGGACTTCATTTTTGCAGTGGATAAAGGACTCGTTAGTGGTATATGATAAAGTAGATGATAGGCCTAATACAAAAGCAGAGGAAGGTGGATTGGGGAGGGGAGGAGAGGGAGAATGCAGTCAACTAAAATGCCTCTCACCTCAGGAGTGAGGTATGAGGTTCTTCTTTTCAGCATAGATCATTGACCAGAGGGTACGCTGTGTGTCAGTGTTCATTTAGTAAAGCCAAAGCATGCTTTCATGTACACTGTTTTATTTTCTTTAGAGTGCAGAACTTTTCCTGTTTTATTTCTTATACCCTAAAATTCTTATTAATGTTTCTTGAAAAGGGAATATATGTTACACTAAGATATCATGTATTGGTTCAGTATTACATTGGCTTCCTAATACTGATTCTTGACATTCCAAAGAGGAACGTACCCTATTTGCCTTATACAGGAAACTGGTTTCATTTTAATAAAAAATTCTTAGGCTGCATGTCAATGGTAATGAATAATGTATTCCCAAACTGCTTTCCTGATGAAACTAAACATATTTCACTTTTCTAATTTTTATACATAGTTATATAGGTATTTATATACACGTACTAGTTTACACCTGTTTTTTTGATTTGGTGAAATCTTTATTCGCTATTTTTTTCAGCTAGTACTAGTGATGATATACCTTACTCCAATGTAGTGCTTCCCAGTGCCTCAGTAAGTTTTTCAGAGGTTCCTTTAAGCTTTACATTGCTGAAGTTTTATCACTGAGGTATTACATTCAGAGAAGGTATGTGGCTATATACATATCGAAAAACAGATGAAGGAGGAATGTAAAATAGGTTTTAGTGTGCCTTCTTGAAATAAGTTTTTTTTAAACTTTATGCAATTGAAAAATGTTATGTTTTAGAGAATATATAACTTCTGCATGATCGTAGATGGCATATCTTTCTACACACCAAGTAACAAAGAAGATGCTGGTTTCCAGCTTATTGTTGATCTTTCTTTGAGAATCAAGATGTTTTTCTTATAAAGCTCAGAGAAACTTACATGAAGTTTTGCATATACAGCTCAGTTCAAAAGTAAATTCAGCTCTAATTGGTACTCCTCACAAAAAAAAAAATATGAACAAACTGAGTGCATCTTAAAGGAATCACAGTTCCTGAAAATGAGTAAAATAAAACATACAGTAATCTAAGTGCATGTTACTTTCTCTCACTTTTTGTCATTGCTCTGTAGTTCTCAGCCTGTTTCTATCTCATTTGGCAAAATTATAGTGCAGGAATATGCTTTTATGAAACATTTTTATATCACTGTGAGTATTGATTGAAATAGGGAGTTACTCTTTGTCAAAGGCTATTTCAGAATCCCTTATGCAAGGCAGCAAGCAGTGAAGAAAGCCTTATCGGCATGTTAACTGATCTGGAAGATTGAGGGAGATCATCGAAGTACATGGAGCTGTAAGAAACGTTGAATCAATGTTTGGTATTTTGTTGTTCACAGATTTAAGCTAAATCACTCAAGCCTGACAGAAAAAGCTCCTGGCAAAGCTGGATGTCAGATACTTCATCAAATCTCATGGGTTCTGGGAAATAAAAACAGATCAGTGAAATAAGGGCCAAGTCCCAGTCTTGAAAAAGTGTATATAGGAGTTAGGATGGCAGAGTAAGTAAAAATACTTGATCTAAAAGGCTTCTTGCATTTAGAGTTATTTCTGAGCAGGATTTTTCAGTATGAGTAAGCTTACAAGTGATTAAACAAGGGGGTTTTAAACTTTCCTGCCACCCTTTTTTCCCTTTGTTACTTGTGCAGACTGTCCTCTCCTCTCTTGCACATGATTATCTGGACTAGTTTCTTATTCTCCTGTCATGGTTTAACACGAACCAGCAACTAACCCCCACACAGCCGCTCGCTCACTGCCCTCCCAGGGGAATGCGGGAGAGCGTTGGAGGGGTAAAATGGGAAAAAATCTTGGGTGAGGATAAAGACAGTTTAATAAGTAAATCAAAAGCCATGCATGCAAGCAAAGCAAAACAAGGGATTCATTCACCACTTCCATGGGCAGGCGGGTGTTCAGCCATCTCCAGGACAGCCAGGCTCCATCACATATAACAGTTACTTGGAAAGACAAGCACCATCACTCTGAACATCCTCTTCTTCCTCATTCTTCCTCCAGTTTTATATACTGAGCATGATGTGGAATATCCCTTTGGTCAGTTGGGGTCAGCTGTCCCAGCTGTGTCTCCTCCAGACCTTTTGTGCACTCCCAGCCTACTTGTTGGCTGGCCAGTATGAGAAGCTGAAAAGTCCCTGGCTACTTAGCAACAGTTAAAACATCAGTGTGTTATCAACATTATCATCATACTAAATCCCAAACACAGCACTGTACCAGCTACTAGGAAGAAAATCAACTCTATCCCAGCCAAAACCAGGACACCTCCTTGCAGGGTCATGGGTAGAATTATGAGGTCCCTCTCCCTTGTCTTTTTCTTTTACTGAGAGCACCCTTTCAAATTGCAAAAAATCCTTATGGGAGATAGCTTAGATAAAAAAGTAGTCGTACATATGAGTTTAATATCTCCAGTCCAAAATGATCAAGGATTATCATATTCCTGAATGGAAAATCTTGAGTGTCATAAACAGATGGCAAAACTGAGATAACAGAATCTCCCATGCTGCTATTGTCTTATTTCAACTGCGCTCAAGTGTGAAATAATATTACAGTGGTTACGTATATATTTATTTATCCTGGTTATTTATTGATGTATTTTAATTTCAAAGGGTTTATTTAACTTATATATATATCATGATTCTTCTGTAACACAGGTGGACTTGAGTTGTAAATTGAAACTAGTTTATGAGTCTGCAAGTAAATAACCACCTTTCCTACCACAAGAGAGCATTGTAACCTCCAGAGGGAGTCAGGCAGACAGACTCTTAGAAGACTGTAAAAGTTATGGAAGATTTTTCTATGTCAAATATAAAGTCATATATTTTCCTTAAATGAGCAGTTGTTGCTTTTTTAACTATTAAGTAGCTAGTACACGGAAGTGTTTCAGCTTCCTCTTCAGAATTTTATGGCAACTGATACAGTGCTTGGTGATCTTTTAGATTTGACAGTCAGTATTTTTCTGTGATAGTTTTAACCTATTTTTAAAAACTACACAGTTCGCCTCTGCTGGTATTTTGAGCCCCTTTCAGTAGATGTAGTCTAGACCTGCATCTGGAAGATAGGACAGTCATCAGGCACAATGGCATAACTCAAAAATGCTATAAGGAGGAGTAGAAATAATGGAGAATCTTCTGTAAACAGTAATGGCAGGGGTTCTGATATGTTGCTGACATCTGCATGGGATAGGAGAAAGGACAAAATGGTGCTCCATAAAGAAGCCTGCAGCTGAGGAAGCCAAAATTCATGTGGTAACTTTGCTGCACACTGTGTGGGACCAAGCTTAGCACATAAAATGAGAGTACATCTAATCCCAAGTAAACCTCTGTAACTGGATGTAATGGAAATCTGAGGAGTCTCAGCACCAGCTACTTCAGTCGGTTCATCTGCTGCTCTTGCACTGAATCAGAGGTACCTACCTGTATATGTACCTGTTGAACACAATTAAAATCCCCCTGGGCTAAGTTACCAACTGGAGTTACTGATTTAATATTTAAAAATCACTTTGAAATATTGTTCAAGTATATCCCCTAAGATTCTGGACTATATACACAACTTTCATTTCACCGATGAATGATATGCTTCTTTTTTATTCTGATATTCAAGACAAATGAATTTAATATCTAGTATATTGTATCATTTTTATCTCTTTTGCAGAGACACTTAAAGAGGTACAGTAAGTATCCACATACTAGAAACAGAGAAAATAGAAAATATGGTTGTCTGTAAGGGAACAGAGAGATATATTGAACAGAACACTACATGCAGCTCTGGACACTGGTATTAGAAAGTGATAAATAGAATAATAACTCAGAGAAAAAAAAAAGTATAGGCAAAACTGATGAACAGAGAAGGTTGAATAATAAAAAAGCAAAGGAAAAAGAGTGCTTGATTTAAATTATCCAATAAAGTTAACAAACAGCATTGTGAATAAAAGTAAGAAAGGTAGAATAGACTTATTACTGGTTGATCTAATAAAAATATTTTGAAACCAGAAGTTGAAGATTCCATCACTTGGAGTCTGTATTTGTGTATGTATGGGGAGAAGTGCATAAAGTGAACATGAGCCGAGTTAAGGAAAACTAGCATTTAGAATTGGAGAATGTGTTCCTTAGGGTGTTGGTTGCCATAGTTGCTAAGGTTGCAGCCGACAAACACTGACTATGTGCTTCTAAAGGAAGCTGACATTTTTACTCTTTATGGAAAAGGGAATTTGCTTTCTCCTGTCACCAAGACAATTTTTGGGGTCCTGCTCTTCTATGTGTCACTCCCCTGTGTTAACTGATATGCAGAGCAGTTTTGTAGAATTTTTCTCAAGACACTATATGCGCTTTTAGAAAAACTAAACAAAGTCGGAAAAAAGTATAGTAAAATGTTTGCAAAAATTCAGCTTAAAAACAATGGGTTAAATCCTAATTCCATTAAGTTAGTTAATTTTAGCAGAATCAGGATTTCACACTGTGGCTCCTATTTACAGGAAATAGCTGGGAAAGAAACAGACATTGACTGTTTTTAACAGTACACAAAGTACTTTTTTGTTCTTTATTTAAAGATAGGATTATTTGGATCACAATGCCAACTTCTTTATCTGTTCATATTCCAATCTCATCTCTGTCATACTTATTCTCTGTAGTGCTGGCCGGTTTCTTCCCAGGCATTTGTTTTCATCATTGAATCCAGCTTTAATGATGGTTTAAGCAATCCAGCTTACAGTTGACTTGTATATCCAATGGACATAGAACTTTCGTCCTTTGGAAATTGTGTATTGTAAAAACTATTCCACGCACTTCACAGTGCAGCAGTCACAACTGCTTTTCACCCTTCTTTCCCCTGAATATTCCATATACTCTAGCTAAACATTTTTCAAAGAAACAGAGGTGTGGGGGAAGCATGCACATCTTTTCACTGGTAATGTGATCATAAAGTCCAAAACAGGCTAGAAGGGTAAAATTAAAAAGTAGAAACGCAATGTCTCCAGATATTTTCTTTTGCAGCTGCAGTCAGAAACGGCTTCCTGTAGGGACAGTGGAAGTGATCTCAGTCTTTCCAGCTGGACACCCCACTACCACCACCATGGGATAAGTTTTAAAAACAATGGAAGAAAAGATAATTACAAGATTGCAAGGTGTACCATGGAAAGGAAGTCTCACTCTGCCAGTAGTCATCTGGTTCACTTTGACAAATGCCCAGTTTCTGTAGTGAGAACCATCTATGAGAAAATGAAAGAGAAAATGCTCCATGTGGGGGTATGTGGAACTGTAGGATCAACTGAACTCAATTAATTACAAATCAAAAGCCCAAATATTTACAGGGGAAAAAGAAAATCTTCTAAAATCTTCTGCCTTGTAAGGTATGATAGTCTAAAATTTGGTCTCTGATCCCTATTAAAATTGCTGTTGTCCTTCTGAATATTGCAGGGATTTAACATGTTAGATAATTGTTGTGGAACTGTTTATGCTTTTGTATGTAAAAGATGGTGGTGGAATGAATTAAAAAAAAATCCTGTAACTCCCTCAGTTCATGATTCAATTCTATTTAATTTCAATAGGTTATGTACGTATGTACACCTGTCATATTATGTTGAACTGCAATGCCAGCTGACTTATTTGCCTTGATAAGACAAAGGAGAGAAACATTTAAAAATCATGCATTACAAGATCCCTTCCAAATTACCTAACCTGTCTTTCTTTTTAGTTTAATAGGCATACCTCTATGAACTTGGTTTTATTCTTACCTTTAAGAAACCTGAGTAAAAATTACTTCTTTATCTGTGATTCTACAGTGTTACTAGCATACTTTTAAAGCCTATGGAGAAATACTGAAAGCATATATTGTAATTTCCAGTTCATAGCTGTACTTTCCTTATTGTTCTGAATCGTGTAGTTTGTTTGGAGGTTTTTTTGCTTCTTGCTTTATAAATAGCTTCTTAATAACACTAATACTCTGGACTTCCTGCTTTTAAGTTCTACATACTTGATTGTTACCATTGGTGCTGTCCACCCTTTTATCTTCCATAATTTTTATTTGTTTTGCTTTCTCTTACTGTGGAAGGCCCAAGACCTCTGCTATTTATACACAGAATTATTGTAGGAAATTGTGTTAATGAGCAGGAGAAAGTCATGTTCCCAAATCAAAACCATTAGTAATTACAATTACCTTTGATAATACTGTATTATTACAGTTACTTTGTCATGGTTATGGTTACAGACGTGCTTAGTTACAACAGTAGGGCAAAATATTTCTTACCTCCTTCTCTGAGTCCTATGTTCAGGAGTATTTAAACTTTTTACGTTGGAAAAGAAGCCAGCAGAGCTAAGCCATGTAGAGGAGGGGAACATTTGCTGACAGTAGGAACTGCTATGAACTTACTGCTGTGCTTGGTGAAAGAAACCGTAGCAAACGTGCTGAGGGTGCACTCTGCCCCATCATCCAGCTTATTAATGAAGATGTTCAACAGGACTGAAGCAAATATTGACCCCTGAGGTACACTAGTAGTTACTGGCCTCCAGCTAGACTTTGTGCCACTGATTAGCTCCCTCTGGGACTCACTGTTCAGGCAGCTTTCAATCCATCTCACTGTCGGCTCATCCAGCCCACACTTCAGCAGCTTCTTCCTGAGGTTCTCATGGGGGAATATCAAAAGCCTTACTTAGGCTACTGAGGTAGACAATGCCCACTGTTCTCCCCACACCTACCAGGCCAGTCACTTCATCGTAGAAGTTTCTCAAGTTGGTCAGGATGACTCACCCTTAGAAAATCCATGCTGATTACTCTTGATGAACTTTCTTTCATGTGCCTGGAAACAGTTTCCAGGATTAGCTGTTCCATCACCTTCCCATGGATTAAGGCAAAGCTGACCAGCCTGCAATTCCCTGCGTCCTCCTTGAAGACAGGAGTGACATTTGCTTTACTCCGGTTCTCAGGCACTTCTCTCACTTACCATAATGGATTATTGAGAGTGACCTCACAAGTGACATCAGCCAACTCCCTCAGCACTCACGGATGCATCCTGTCAAGGCCCATGGACTTAAGTCCAGTGTATTTAAGTATTCCCTGGCCAGATCCTCTTCCACCAAGCATACATCTTCCTTGCTCCAGACTTTCTCCCTGGTCTCTGGGACATGGGATTTCTGAAGGCCAGTCTTGCTAGTAAAGACTGAGTTGAAGAAGGCACTCACCCTATCCCATCACCCCAGGCCCTTTGCTCATCATTCTTCGTCGCTGCCTCACTGCATTGCTGGTGACTCCCTCCTTCTTTATTCCTACGTGAAAGCTCTCTTTACCAGGTCATCCATCCTATTCTTAAACATAGCTTTGTGCAACTTTGTGAGGTGGATCCCATCTCTCCTGAGCAGGTGCTGATCTGCGAACATGGTCCAGTGGCATAGAACCCAAAACTGTTGCCAACATCAATTCCACAGACAATTATTGACCTGTACCATCAGTGCCCTACTCCTTGTGACCTTTTCCCTCACCACCAGGGTTGAAGATACCACCTAGTCCCACATGTACTTGGCTACTGCCCTCAGAGCCCTGTAGTCACTTTTAATACTGTCTAGGTATGCTGTGGCAGTATCACTGAAAGCCAAATGGAAGAACAACAAGGAGAAGGAGTCAGAGAGTTGAACAGGCTTTGACAGTCCCTCCATAACATCCTGGATCACGGTGCCAGCAGGCTGCAAAACTCGCAATGACAGGTCAGGTCAGCAGATGGGTGCCTCTGTCTCCCACAGCACGGAGTTGCTCAATATGATCACTGACCACTTCTTCCTGGTGGTCTTGCATGGCTTAGGGTCAGGTGATTCAGATCCTTTCCTTGAAGGTACATCAGGCTCCTTTTCCACTTTGAGGATGGTGACTGTGTTTTGTTGCTATAAGCCCTTAGGTAAGGCGGGAATATGCCTGTGGGAGGCAGAAATCATGAGCTTCATCTTCTCCAGAGGCTGCACTTACCTTAGTGTTAGTGTTGGTCACTGTCTACATCTCTGCTGTGGGTGGAGTCTGAGGATCTTCAAACTGTTGCGTCTCAGAAAAAGTCCTATCTCCCTTTTGTCTTCTCTGACACTGTGTAGCCTGCTCACTTCATCTTGTAACTCCTCCACTTGGCAGCACAGTTCCTCCAAGAGAGCACTGAAGGACAGAGGGCCATTGCTCCTGGCATCAGAGCGCAGCACCAAGTGCTCCCTGCAGCCTGGGGCTTGGAGGGTGTGTCCACCACCCAGAGTTCTTTCTGGCTGTGTGGAAGCTTTTACTCTAGGCATCAAGATGTCTCTCTTGTCCTATAAGATAAATTACATTTTGAACATGCCCTGTTATAATATTATCTTAGAAGAGGATCCAAAATAATTAGAACTAAAACCTCCATCTTTCAAGTTCCTGTTTCATCACCTCCTTGCAAATACTGCTGTGGGCAACTCGTGAGGTCTTGTCGGTCTCTGATGTGCTACGAGGACTGTAAATGGGATTTGGTGCTTTGAAGCACTAGTTGTCAGTACACGCTTGCTGGACTTTCTGTAGGTTATGGTCAGTATTGTATTCAAGTTGACAGTGGAAAATTGCAAAATTACAACCGTGTAGCTCAGCAACTTTTTTAGAATTGTCTAGAAGTTTTAGTATTTATGCTGAGATTCCATAACCACCACGCTTTTGTTAGCAGTTAAGTTCACATAAGCTCAATATTTTCAATGGAGGATCTGCAGTAAAGATGCATTGGATACAGGCTTTGATGCAAATAATATAGGCAATGTAGTAGTGACTTAAAATTCTGACATCTGACTTCAGAGGAACCCACCTCTACCCAGCTGGCAAAATCTGTAGTACTAGAATTTCTTAATTTTCTAGGCAGCTTGCTCACAATCTAGCAGGTCATGACCTCTTATTTTCCTATGCTCAATTTAATTCCATTACTTGTATTTAACTAGAGTTCATACCTGTTTAGTTTCTTTTTTCTTTCCACGTAATTGCTTAGTAGTATTTGTATTTTATGGAATTTCTGGTTTTAGGCTTACTTTTGCAAAATATATTAATTTCTATTTTACAGGTTAAGTCAAATTTTATTGTTTCCAGCAGGCATACCTCCCTTCCTTTCTTCCTTCCTCCCTTCCTACCTTCCTCCTTTCCTCCCTTCCCTCTTTCCCTCCTCTCTCGCTCCCTCCCTCCCTTCTTTCTCTTCTTTCTTTCTTTCTTTCTCTTCTTTCTTGTTCCTTTTGTATTATTTTCATTAATATGTAGTCTCTTATACCTTAATTAGGCTGGATGCTTTGTTTCTTTGTACCATATTAACTTTTCATTTTTAAAATTTTTAAAAATCTTTCATTCCCATTACTTTAGAAAGGAAAAAAACAGCTACCAATATGAGGTTGAGTATCACTACAAAATTGGAGGGAGTAATAATGTACTCTGTTAAGTTATTCACATTGGAGAAAGATAAGGTAAGCTTTCCTGCTGAACAAACAAAATAAATAGGCACAAAAAAGAAATTGAATTGCAAACCTTTGTTTCAAGATATAAATGAAGTACAAGAGGGATTTAAAAAAAAAAAAAAAAGGCATTAGGCATTCCTAAGCCTCACATTTTGCTCAGCACATTACATGTAATCAGCAGTGGGCAGGAAAAATTGGGTTATAAAAATCTACTGGGATATCAATGCAAAGATGACTGCTATAGACTAAAATGACTATGATGCAGTTTTCATTAAAATAATTGTTAAAAAAATACAAACAATAAATATTAAGTTCTAGAAAAGCTGAGAAACCATGCAGATGAAAGGCATTTATTAATAGATGCTGCTGATACGAACGTTTCTGTCCCAGAAGCAGGCATGTGAAGAAAACCTCAGAAACAGGAAAAAGATGGGAGGAATAGATGATGTATCAGTTCATTGCTTCATTTCTGTCTTCACAGACTACTGCTCTGATTGTCTTCAGGAACTGCTAATAGTCTACTGTGCCTATCTTTGTCTCTTTTAAAATAGCTGGTACAGAAACCGTGTCCTGCTAGGAAAATAGTACCTTATCTGAATAAAACTCAAGGAAGATAAAAGTTTTATTATGTGTCAATGTATCTGTCTAGTCCCTTGAGCCATCCCTGGGCCGTGAACAGTATGTTTACAATTGCTTAACTTTCCTCTGTTACTAACTCTGAAAAGTGCCATATAATGTGTGACAGTAACCTGGGTTTCTGCCTGGTAACACTGTACCCAGAGCAGACAGAGAAAGCTCCAAGATACAGGAGTGACCTTGTAGCTCTTCAGGGCAAGAGTCTGGACCAGTTCAACTCTCTTCCATATAGAATTACCAATCTTGTTTTAAAAAAACAAACAAACAAATAACAACAACAACCCACACACACACAAAAACACAAACAAACAAACAAACAAACAAAAAACAAAAAACCCAAAACAAACTGCATCACTTAAAAATGCAAAACGTTCAGAAAATAGGAAGCTTGTGTTTCATTTTATTCCTCTTTATCTCCAAATTAATTTTCAATCTCTTCTTCACAGTCATCCATATTAACAGTTTCTTTTTTAATGAAAATTAAGATTCATACTTAGTGCAGTTATTCAGCTCTAAGATCTAGACTTGTTTATACCAAACAGCAAGTATTAGGAGACCAGAACTACAGCTGTGGGAAGTGGTAACATTAAGCAGCATTTGTGCTTCTCTTTTGTACATCCAAAGGGACACTTCATGCCCTTTGAAGTATGAGTGATCTCTGTCGTGGTTGAGAAGTAAAACAGAATGTTTGACTCTGAAACATAAACAAGGGGAAAGTGTTCTGTTCAAAGTCCTAAACTCAGTACTGCTACTCCTCTACAAAAATAGTTAAATAATATATCTAACTTAGGATGCCCAATATTTGTACCTACTTCCAGGTACATCATACTGTAATTGTATGTTTGTTCATTAACAACTGACCATTTCGCAGACTGTAAAAATGAATATAAATCTGTTGATTCTCAGACTATATTTGTTCATCAGAAATGGCTGTACAATAAGTAAACTTTTTATCTGACTTTATATATTATTTTTTTGTTCAAGTGTGTGTTTGAAGACATTTGTAGTAACTAACTTTGGTGCAGAAAATGTGAACATATTTTTCTGCACAACAGTTAATTAAGAAGTTTCTTCTTACTATGTTTGTGCAGTCCAGGACAGCTGTCACTTGTTCAAAAAATGTATCCATAGTAATATAAATAGGATGAAGGTTTGTGGGGTGGGACTGAGGGCTAAGTTCACTGAAAGCAGTCGTCTCTCTACTAAGCTGTGCAGTGCTCAACAGATGAAGCAATACATTTTGTGTCCTTGTGAACCATATCAGTTCTAAATGTAATGCAGTAGCTTTCTGTCATCTAGTACTGTGACCCTGCCACAATATATCACATATTGAGCAAAGCACTTGGAGAAAATCAGGAACGTAACAATTACCTAGTACGTTTTTTGAGGGTGGGCGTGACAATAATAATGCATAGCTATTGGGTATTTTTAAGTAGGAACACTGTGATCCTCAACAGTGTTTTTATCCTCACAGCATTTTTAAAAACACTTAATACCACCCCCCAGTATCTAAGGAGCACATTTTGTATTTGAATGTAGTTTAGTTATTTTGGAGAAATCTGACATGTGTGAACAGATTCTTTGTTTCCCAACTTACCAACCAGTCTTTAGTTAGACCATTTTACAGTGTATTTGAGTAATTCAGATGCTTAAGCTTTATTGGGATTTTATATTTTCTTCTTTTTTCTTTGGCCTTTGTTACTTGAAGTTTGCCTTTCGATTACTGTGATCTTACTAACCTTAGTTCACAGGTATATCTCCACCAAGTTGTATAAATCATTTAATATGGTAGTTCTTACTATCATAACAATGCGACTGAGCAGTGCAATGCAGACTATTTCTGGAACGTAAGATACATTTTACTCTTACAGGTGGAGGAAGTAAATGTTCTGTGGAAAAGAAACATTTTAGATAGAAGGTGGTTTTTGTGCTTGTGTTCACCTATTGAATACAATTATTTGGAGTTTGTTTGATTACTTTTTTTCTTTTGAGTTCATTTTGCAAAATTTTTAAGTCCTTCATCTGAAAATTGCAAAGTGCTTTAGAGGAAGTAATTCAATGTCACTGATGTTGAAAGGTGGAAAAAATTGCTTATTTTATACTTGAGAAGACCTGAGCAATATCCAAAACTACAGATAGCAAGCAGAACACTTGACATTATTGAGAAATCACTACTGCATCTTACTTGGACTTTCTCTGGTTTCCTAGCACTGTTTGTCTGTGAAGATGAAGATGGACTTACATTATATGAGGCACTGATAGAAATTACTATCATTGTAGTTAATATTCCTCCATTATTATTCAAATGTGGTAGCTAAAATAATATGAAGAAATAAGTAAAACAAAGTGTAAAAGGGAGAAAAAACATGGCATAGAAGGATGTGCTGCTGACCCTCTAGTGTTTTCCCAGTCTCTTATTAAGCACATACTATTTGCAATGTTCTCCACATATAGCAAAAGTAGCAGCATATGTGTATCAAGAAAGTTCTGAAATAAGTGTGTTTTGATTTAGACACCACTGGAAATTACCTCAGGTGTCAGAAGGAAAGGCAGTGTCTTACAGTCGACGAAAAAAGAACAGTTTCACTTGTAGACCTGCTGCCCCTTCTTTTGTTGACCTTTTGTTGAATTAAATGTGCAGAGGAGATAAACTGATCCTGTTCACTAATTAATTACTTATTTTTATCACCTAAGAGTGTTTTAACTGCATGATCCAGGGAGGGGATATAAAATGGCTGATTAGTTCAGTGAGACAGTCTGTCCTGCTGGTTTAGGAATGAGGAGTTTACTCTCCTGTTTTGATTTGCTTTAATTGATGGAATTCCATTTAAATGCTAGGCTTTACTTGCTATGTAGTTCTTTTGGGATAGTGGAAGGAAGCAGGGAGGGGGTATAAGAGTGTCCTTAGAGAAAAATCTCTGAGATTTATGTCTTTACTGACAGACATGAATCCAGGTGGTAACCACTCCTAGCACAGAGAAATTGCTTCTATTTCCTCTTTAACAGACTGCTGGATTTTTAACAAAAGTCTTACGAGTGTTGCACATTTAACATTTTCAACCCGTATTAATGATTCCTAGTAAACGTCCTGTTCATAGGGACTGCACATCAGTGCTTAAAAATTAAATTTTCAACTTACTTAATAATTTTTATTCCTTAGTAGTTGGGAGGGAGATGCTTTTTTTCTAATAGCGCTAGGAACTTACATGATCTTGGTATTAAATAGCAAGAGTTGGCTTTGCTTTTACTAATGGATTTGTTCTGTAGCAACTCTGTGTATTTTGTGCCCAGTTTGTAGAGCTTTCACAGTGTGAAATAAGGAATATTTTCTTGTTTTCTGTGTTAAAGATAAGTTCTGTTTTTATGGAATTACTGCAGCAAATAGCAAATGCTCAAGATCATAGCAAGCTCAAGATCAGAGCATCTTGACACATAGGAAGTCAAGGAAGGGAGCCAGGAGACCTGCGTGGTTAAACAGGGAAATGCTGGGCAAACTCAAGTGGAAGAGGAGCGTTTACAGATCATGGAAGGAGGGGCTGGCCACTTGGGAAGAAAATAAGGCTGTTGTCAGAGGATGCCGGGAGGCAACTAGGAAAGCTAGGGCCTCCTTAGAATTAAACTTCGAGAGAGGGGTCGAGGACAACAGAAAGAGCTTTTTCAAATACATGGCAGGTAAAACTAACACCAGAGGCAATGTAGGCCCACTGATGAATGGGGTGGGTGCCCTGGTGACAGAAGATACAGAGAAGGCAGAGTTACTGAATGCCTTCTTTGTTTCTGTCTACTCTGCCGGAAGCTGTCCTGAGAAGCCCCGTACCCCTGAGGCCCCAGAGGATGTCAGGACAATGGAGGAGTTTGCCTTCGTTGATGAGGACTGGGTTAGGGAGCAGTTAGGCAATCTGGACATCCATAAATCCATGGATCTGGATGGGATACACCCGTGGGTTCTCAGGGAGCTGGCTGAGGTCATTGCTGGACCGCTCTCCATCATCCTTGCCAAGTCTTGGGAAACAGGAGAGGTGCCTGAGGACTGGAGGAAAGCAAATGTTACTCCAGTCTTCAAAAAGGGAAGAGGGAGGACCCGGGTAACTACACACTGGTCAGCCTCACCTCTATCCCTGGAAAGGAGATGGAACAACTTATCCTTGGTGCCGTCTCAAGGCATATCAAGGATGAGAGGGTCATTAGGGGCAGTCAGCATGGCTTCACCAAGGGGAAGTTGTGCTTAACCAACCTCATAGCCTTTTATGAAGAAATAACAAGGTGGATAGATGATGGCAGAGTGGTGTATGTGGTCTATCTTGACTTCAGTAAAGCATTTGACACCGTCTCCCACAGCATCCTCACAACTAAACTGAGGAAGTGTGGTCTGGATGATCGGGTAGTGAGGTGGACTGCGAACTGGCTGAAGGAAAGAAGCCAGAGAGTCGTGGTCAATGGGGCAGAGTCTAGTTGGAGGCCTGTATCTAGTGGAGTGCCTCAAGGGTCGGTGCTGGGACCAGTACTATTCAATATATTCATCAATGACTTGGATGAGAGAAGGGAGTGCACTATCAGCAAGTTTGCTGATGACAGGAAGCTGGGAGGAGTGGCTGAGACGCCAGAAGGCTGTGCTGCCATCCAGCAAGACCTGGACAGGCTGGAGAGTTGGGCAGGGAGAAATTTAATGAAATATAACAAGGGCAAGTGTAGAGTCTTGCATCTGGGTAGGAACAACCCCAGGTTCCAGTATAAGTTGGGGAACGACCTGTTAGAGAGCAGTGTAGGGGAAAGTGACCTGGGGGTCCTGGTGGACAGCAGGATGACCATGAGCCAGCACTGTGCCCTTGTGGCCAGGAAGGCCAATGGCATCCTGGGGTGTATTAGAAGAGGGGTGGTTAGTGGGTCCAGAGAGGTTCTCCTTCCCCTCTACTCTGCCGTGGTGAGACCGCATCTGGAATATTGTGTCCAGTTCTGAGCCCCTCAGTTCAAGAAGGACAGGGAACTGCTGGAGAGAGTCCAGCACAGGGCAACAAAGATGATTAAGGGAGTGGAACATCTCCCTTATGAGGAAAGGCTGAGGGAGCTGGGTCTCTTTAGCTTGGAGAAGAGGAGACTGAGGACTGACCTCATTAATGTTTATAAATATGTAGAGGGTGAGTGTCACAAGGATGAAGCCAGGCTCTTCTCGGTGACAACCAATGATAGGACAAGGGGTAATGGGTACAAACTGGAACACAGGAGGTTCCACTTAAATATGAGAAGAAACTTCTTTACGGTGAGGGTGACAGAACACTGGAAAAGGCTGCCCAGGGGTGTTGTGGAGTCTCCTTCTCTGGAGACATTCAAAACCCGCCTGGACACCTTCCTGTGTAACCTCATCTAGGTGTTCCTGCTCCAACAGGGGGATTGAACTAGATGATCTTTCGAGGTCCCTTCCAATCTCTAGCATTCTGTGATTCTGTATGAGAAGAAAAAGGCCACAAGCAGAGAGATACCTAATTCCATAGAATTCTATCTGTACTACTTCGGTTTGTTGGCTTTAGGGAACATCAAGGAGAAGCAAGAGAAAACAGATAGATCATACTTGTTTTTTAAGGAAAAGAAGACAAGGAGAATAGAGTTTGTTTTGTTTTGTTTTGTTTTGTTTTGTTTTGTTTTGTTTTGTTTTGTTTTGTTTTGTTTTTAAAAAGTCCATCTAGAAGGTGTCATGATTTAACACTGAAGTTATCTGTAATATTGAGTCCTTGTAGTTGTTTTTGGTCATCAGCCCTATATTCAGAGTTTCTTGGTTTCCCTCACTCATCTATCATACATACTTGAATAAAACTCCTTTGTGTGCATTTTATATGGAAGATTAATATGTGCATTTTTTTTAATAAGCCCCTTAATACTGTTATACTAGAGCTTCTTCCTTTTATCTGTAGCAAATTGAAATTAATTAGAAACCTAGAAACTGGAAGTAAATGAAAGCTGTTAGTTATTCATTTAAAACAATGGAAGTAATGTTTTTTGATGCCCTTTTTTCAGATTCTGGCTATAAGTTTTGTGGTAAGTCACAGTGCCCAAAATGCTTTTTTGGTAATTTTCTCTGATATCTAGACTGACAAATATGAATGTCCTTTTAAAGGAGATTGTTAGGCATGAGGAGAAACAGTGAAGAAATTGTTTGAAAAATATTGAAAAATCCGAACCAAAACCTCATAATAATAAAATTTTTAAAAGGCTTGAAGTAGCTATAGCCTTCAACATTTAAAAATACTTTTAAGTGTGCAAACACACGTAAGGAAACCTGGAAAATTCAGCAACAAATCACTGAGGATATTAAACAGATGTAAAATGACAGCAGATAGGCTAATAAGATACTCCAATTTTCAGGACATTTATAAGCCTGAGGAATGAAATAATAAATGTTAGTCAAATAGGCATGGTGAAGAAATTAGAAGTAAGAGAACAAGGAAAAACAAACTTGGAAAATACATCTACAGTGAATGTAACTGCAGAATCTGAAGTGGCTGGCGGTGTAACACTGAGAATGAAATTGTACTAATGCTGCTTAACTCCACAGAATTACAAGTTATTACAAGTGCAAAGTATCAGAACTTTCCGCAGGATTTAGCATGATTTTAAATATCACTGGATCTGCTAAACATGGTTGGCTTCTATGTACTCCGAGAACTGACTCCTCACAAGACTGGTGAAAGGAAAACTAAGTGCCTGAAAGGGGGCTTACAAAGTCTTATAAAAACACTATGACTAAACTGAAGGAAAAAGGAAAAGTTCACGTCTTAGTTATTTGCTATGTAAGTGGGAGAAAGAACCTACCTTACACATGAAAAAAGAAAAAAAGCAAATTTGCTTAAGTCAGAAGTAAACATACTAAGTGCTGAAAGGCTTTATTTACACAAATGACATATTTAAAGTAATAGATAATATCATAGCTTCAAAAATGTGGGAGTTTGAGCTAAAAGTAGGAAACTATATTGATACTGTGAGACTCATAACCAGTGCTACTATATTTACTTTGCTATTTGTGGCTTTATTAATAAGTTAAACTTGATCATAACGAATATTTTTTCAGTCTTACTGTTAATAGCCTGACACTCACTATTTCATAAAATGTTATTGAAATTATTTGGAAGATAGCAATGAAAATGCTTCTCTATTCAATACAAGCTGACACAAAAAGAAAGAAGCAATTTACCTGGAAAGATTGATGGTGGACATGACAGTTGTGTCCACCCGCACCAGTTGTGGGCCATTAGCTAACCACTGGCCTATGTTTCCTCCCTTGGCAATTGTGTGCAGCATGGCAGCTTGAATAGTATCATTCTGTGACCCACTGACAGCTAAAAGACAGGTTGGAAACCACTGTTTCATGAAGCAAAGTTTATGTGTCTGTGATCTTTCAGAATATCTAGTGTTAATTTACATAAATGCTAAACATAGTATCACAATCGTTACCAAATGCCCATTTGATTTTCGCAGAAGTAGTTTTGTAAATTTTTAATAATGATGAAAAACACTTCCTCTAGATGACTCTGAACGAAAAGGAAGACTGTCCTATACAAACCAGAGAAAAAGTATGTGAATTGAGTGTAATCTGTGTGGACAAGTGTCATACTACGTACAATTTATGGTGTATTTTCCCTAATAATCAGACTTAAGTATGAGGAATAAATGTAAGACAGCTCAGTATATAGCTTTTTCTTTATCTGACTCGGAACATGTTTAAATGCTAGGTCAGATGCAGGTAGGAAGATGTCCATGATGTTAATAAACTCTGTAAATTTTCTTTGAGATGTAACCTCACTACTTTTTTCCACTCCTTATGTGCCTGTCACAAAATGTAAGCTATATTGAGTAAAACAATTATAAAACTAATGACTAAAGTCTTATTGGAACTTAAGCTATCAATACTTCAGGTTTCATGTTGATACATTTTACAGACTTGAGTATAAGCAATAACTTTCTTATTTTCACCAAACAATACCACATGCTAACATCGAATTATGTAATGTAGTACATATTGAGCTGTTTTATACATTTGTGCATATCTTCAGCTGGAGACTGTGACTTCAGACTTGTTTTTAAGTGGTCCGTCTTCTCTAACTGCAAAAATAACTGCATTTCTATCACTGTAGCATCAAGCTCAAGAGCCATAGATGTTCTTAGTGGTAGAAAAGCTGTGTGAGTCAAATATGTTAAAACTCTTGAATCAATTGTTAGTATTTATGCTCAAACACAGGCTTTGTCTAAATATAAAATAATGTAATGCAATATCAATATCGAACAGTTGATCAAGGTAGTTGTGAATACACAACCTTTAACATCTTTATGTGTGGTTCAAGACTTTTACTTAGACTAAATACCATTCAGTCCTTCGTCGTGGATGTCCCCACCATGCATAGCACTTGAAGCTGTTTGTCATTGGTTCAGAGCTTTCTTTCTAAGCTGTAGAAACAAATTTGGTGCACATCATGGGTAGAGTTCTAGGTTAGTTTCTTCCAAGAGTAATCTAGTTTATGTGCACCAAAGTCATTATTCAAAACCAGTGAATGTGCATTAAGTGCTCAGGGGATTCACTTCAAAACCGTGCTACAGCTTCAATACAAAACATTAATGTAGTTACTGTGGAATATTCACGTAAGACAAGCCATTTGTGAGCATATTAGTTATTTAAGCTGAAACTAAACATTATAAATGCCATTTAAAAATACTTTTCCCATGATGTTTCTAATGTTATAGATTTGATTAGGTTGCTTAACATTTTTCTCCCTTCAAAAAATTCCTGTATTTTATTACATTAAGTTGGGAATAACAATAAATATTTTATTATGCAGTATTTTACCACATAGTGAAACAATTAAATGTTATATATATAGTATGATAATAATATAGCATGTATTGTGGTTTAGCCCTAGCTGGCAACTAGAGCTACATGCTGCTTCCTTACCCCTCCCCTTTGCCCTAGTGGGTTGGGGAGGAGAATTGGGAAACAACAGGCAAAACTCAGGGATTGAGATAAAAACAGTTTAACAGAACAGCAAAAGAGAAAAGATAAATAACAACAATGTAAGAATACACAAAGGAAGGGGTACACAATGCAATTGCTCACCATGCAGCAACACCAGTGCCTAGCCTGCTCCCATGTAGCGGGCCCCCTGGCAGTGACCATGAATGCTGTTTCAGTACCGCTGATCCCAGAGGAGCGAAAAGCTGGCCTGCATTTCATACTCAACCACAATCATGCTATGCTGTGTGTCCTGGAGAAAGCAAAGAGCAACATGGACAGCAGTGCCTGCCCCCAGCAGCAAGTTGCTCCCCCGACCAGCTCCCCACTTTACACTGACCATGATGTCACTTGGTAGCTCATTTCCCATTGTCTGTTTTGGGTCAGCTGTTCTAGGTGTGGCCCCTCCCAGCTTCCTTTGAAAATTAGCGTTATCCCAGGCAACCACAGTATGTATGGTTACTCCAAATGTATGCTGCAGAGAACCCATGATAGGTCTTTTATCAGGTATTACTACAGGCTGTCTCCTAATCTGAAAAATTGTACAGATGGAGGGAGGATGAGGAAGGCTGTTGACTTTCTGAGCTTCTTATCCGTCACCGAGCCAAAATTTCTTTTTGTGTATTATGGTGCAGCTTTTTATTTTTGACAGGAACTCTAATACTAAGATTATGGGCAGAGAGAAGATAGGGCCAGTTCTCTGGTTTCTCACTGTCTTTCATAATTATGGGCACATGTTTCAAGGTCCTTCTTCAAATTCACTTTTATTTTGTATAAAATCTGATTTTTTAATCTGAGAGTTTATTTTTATGACCTCAGAGGGCAGTTGTGGTGGGTTGACTTTGGCTGGCTGCTAGATGCCCATCCAGCTGTTCTCTGACTTCCCCACCTCAACAGGACAGGAGAAAATAAGACAGAAAAGCTTATGGGTCAAGATAAAGACAGGCAGATCACTCACCAATTACTGTCACAGCAAAACAGGGTCTTTAGAAACCTTAATTTAATTTACTGCAAATTAACATAGAGTTGGATGGTAAGAAACAAAGAAACAAAAAAAACCTTTGCCCCACCTCTCCCTTCTTCCAAGGCTCACCTTCACTTCTTCGTTCCCGACTCTTCCACCTCCTCCCTGCTGAGGACACAGAAGAGTGGGGAATGAGGGTGAGGTCGGTCCCTAACAGCTCCTCCCTGCTGCTGCTTCTTCCTCACACTGTTCCCTTGCTCCAGCATGGGTCCTTCCCAGGGAACACAGCCTTTCACAAACTGCTCCAGAGTGGGTCCTTCCAAGGGCTGCAGAGGAATGAATCCACTCCGGCATCTCCAGCACCTCTTCCCTCCACTTCTTCACTGACCTTGCTGTTCATTATTTCTCACATGTTTTCTTTTGTCTTCCCTCACTTCTCTTTTCCACAACTGCTATGCAGCCTTTTTTACCCTTTCTTAAATATTTTTCCTTAGAGGTGCCATCATCTTGGCTGGGGCACTCAGCCACTTCAAATGGCTTCAAGTGCTTTAAAATGTGTAAAAATGTGGGGGTTTATTTCTTGTTCTAACTTAGAGACCTGGCTGCAAGGAACTGCTTGGTAGGCGAAAGCAACATTTTGAAAATAAGTGATTTTGGAATGTCACGGCAAGAGGATGATGGTGTGTACTCCTCATCAGGCCTAAAACAGATTCCTATCAAGTGGACTGCTCCAGAAGCTCTCAACTATGGTAAGGACATACCATATCTTGCAATTAAAAAAAAAAAAAAAAAACAAAGATAAAGTAAGGAGCACCAGGACTACACTTTGAGCAATATTTGAGTATATATACTTATTCCTAGTGCAAAGTTCAAATTAATAATGTTTAGAAAATTTTAGTATTTCAGTCTTATTTAAGCTATATATTAAATACTGGTTTGCCTTCGTAAAAGAATTTGGCAGCAACATCAAAATTGCTATTATGCAGCAATAAAATAATGCTTTGATTATTTTGCTGACTACCTAGTCAGTCATCTAAATAGTCATCGTTAGCAAAATGAATGGCAAGTTCTGCGTATTTATGACAGTGCTTGTTCTGGCACTTCTTCAAAAATGGTGGAAAGTGTTAACGTACTACAACACTCTGTTAGATAAATCATTACATTGGGGAAAAGTCTGATCACTGATTTATGTATTTTTTTTAACTGCTGTTTTTCTCTACATGCATTTTTTATATATTTCTAGGCTGTTATCTAAGGCAAAAAATTTCCGTCATTTGTGACTGAGGGAAGTGGTCCATACTACATGTTCCCAGAACAGAAACAGAAGCTGCTGGATTTAGCTTATATGAAACTAGAAAAATAAGTTATTCTAAGTCAAGTGGGCTGTGAAGAAGCAGCATATTAAATGAACGATGCCCTTTTTTGAATGTAGTTCTCTTAACCAGTTCTATAGTTGAGTACTTAGAAAAAAATACTCTAAGTTGTTCCTTGGCAATGTCTATAAATATTTCTGCAATCTCTTAAGGTTTTTTTAGTCATGAATCTAAATCCTAAGTTTGTGACTTAAAATTGATGGTAAAATGCTTCCTCTCATTAACACTTTTGCAGGAGATAATGCCAGTAAAGCAGACCTTCCCTTTGATAGGCTAACAAATTCAGTTACAGTAGTTGATCCCATATTATCAATTGTTCTAAGAGGTGTTAGTGTTGCTAGTGTTAACTGAGGAACACATTTTTATATTTTGGATGTTTGTTCCACTATAAAAAGTGTTTTGAACTTTTATTTTTGTTATCTCAGAAGTGTGTACAGCTTATTTTATATATAATGGAAACCTGTCCTTCATAGCCATGCAGTCCAGTGGGAAACAGGCTCTTGGGACAACATCTTCGCTTTGTACTTTTGAGTCTTTTTTCTGCGTAGTACAGGAGAGGATAGTTGATTAACATCTGCTTATTTTGTGTTTCCTAAAATGCATATATACTCAAGCAGCTTTAAGTGATTTCTGTCATGTTTGTAAAATAAGCTCTCTCAAATATTTGTGTTCAGCACTCTAACAGTCAACTTTCAAGATGTCATAGAAGATTTCTGTGTGGTTTTGAAGGATTTTTTTTTCCACTCCCTTGAAAGATGCAAGTAAAAATAATTGGTTTGTGGTTTACTATTTACTATCCTAATAGTAATAATAGTACAGTCATAAATATTGCATTAATTTGTGTAGGTAAGGCTGAAGGTATTTAAGGATATCAGAGCGAACTAGAACTAAATCTGCAGAATTTCAGAACTAGTTGGCAACTACCGTTCATGTCAGTTCTTAATGGCAAGATTTAAGGGTTAAAAGAAAGTGGGTTGGAATAGCTTTATTTGGCCATTACAGGAATGATACAATGCTTAAGAAACTATGTAAAGTTCACTTTTTAGTCACTTCTTGTTTCAGTGTATGTGACAAATTAATAGCAGTCACCAAAAAAAAAAAAAAGAGAGAGAGAAAAAGCACAAGTTACGAAATCGAGGAACACAGTCAGGGCAAACGGAGTGACTTGGAAGGTGTGTCTGAAGTCATAAGCAAAATCCTGATGCTACTGGAGCTTGAGTGAGGTTGAACCTTTCATTTAGTGGTTGCCGTTCAGTACCATTCCATGCCATTATTTTTGCTTGGAGCAAAATAATTTCTGTCACTTCCAGGAACTGGAAAAAAAATGTTTGAAAAGCTCCTAAAATTATATATTTAGGCCAAGTGTAGGGTATTTTTGCTTCCAGTTCTCAAAATTAAAATACACATTCAATATGTGTACTTTTCCAGTACATATCTTGAGTTGTTTGTCATGTTAATAAATTTCTGTCTGGAGGGGATTTTTTTTTTGTGAATGAACAGGCCTTTTTTTTTTTTTTTTTTCCCAGATATATCACAGTGGAAAAGATAATTAACTATGCAGAATTTGCACTTTTAAAAAAAAAAAAGAAAAAACAACTAATCACCTATCTTGTATCTGCTGAATGATTTCAATGAAAAGTGTAAAATTACTGGATGCCAAATTCTGAAGAGAGTTGATACATAGACAAGAAAACTAATCTTACTACAATGTGCATAATGACTGTCCATAATTGCCATCCGCGAGGCACACAAACTAATGTAGTGCAGCTGGAAGTGATACTTAGTTTAACAGTAAACTGAAGTTTCTTACATCAGAGCAGTTGTCTTATCACGAACTAGCACTATAATTTACATGTGTTTTCCTTCTTTCTAGTCAGAAGTAGCTTTATTTTGTTTAAAGATTAGAGATGAAGAAACAATACATTCACAAGCAAGTGTGTATTTTAAAGAATAAAGACACACATATGCAACGTAATGGTATGGAACAAAGAAAAAGAGTCATGAAAAATTGTGAAGGTAATGTTGAAAATGGGTTTCAGAGGTAACATTTTCACAGATCCTGCTGCAAAAGGCTAGGAAGCTTAAGTTTCTGATGTGAATCCATCCTTCTTAATGTGAATCCATCAGGACAATAGAAATATCTGCTCCAAGATCTCTCACCCATAATATAAGGCTCTTATTACACAAATAAGTTTAGAATTCAGTTATCTATTTCGCTAGTCACAGATAATGGGACCAGCAGGCCGGATTTTTTTTCTTTTTCTTTAAATAATTGGGCGCATCAGTTCTTTAGGATCCAAATTAAGCAAGTTGAAGCAACTATACTTTCCTTTTCAGAAAACAGTTTCTTAAAGCCTGATAACCAGGCCCTCTTTGCACTTACAAACTATGTGAATGGTAGCTCCTCTCAGAATACTCATTACCATGGTATATTAGGGAACTGGGAAAGGTAATTTTTTTAAAGTATCTTTTTAATGGGAAGTGATTCTAAACAAGGGCTAAAACATCTGACAGTTTTCTGTCCTTTTATATTAAGAGAAAAAAATGTTTTTGTACATTAAGAAGGTAAGAAATTCTTACCTTACAGGAGCCATAACTGAAATGGTAAGCTCTCTCAAATTGTAGAACTTTAAGTTATCTTAAATTGTTCATAGGTATTGACCATAAAATAATCTATCATTTGAAATACAGGAGATTATGATATCTGCAGAATATATTATTAGTAGCTACAGCTTCGTTCTGCTTAAAACTTGCGAATGTAACACTTTACAGTAAATTTGGGGCCATAATTATATGAACCATTAATTTATCTGTACATTATGCTGTGGCTTTTCTCTCCTTTTCTTAGGAAGATACACATCTGAGAGTGATGTATGGAGCTTTGGAATCCTTTTGTGGGAGACCTTCAGTTTAGGAGTATGTCCATACCCTGGAATGACCAATCAACAAGCACGAGAACAAGTCGAGAAAGGTAGTTATTTGTAGGGAGTCAAATAAATGCTGTATAGATCTATCAGGATGTAGTACTTACAGTATAAAATAGCAAAGAAATAACATATGCATTATCTGGCAACTTCAGCAAAAAATGGTATCAGATTCTTTCTTTGCTGTATCAAGCTTTCTGGGAGGAGTAGTGTGATACACAAACTTATTGAAAAAAGGAATATACTGACCAGTGATTTAAAGGACAGAAGACTTATAGCATGCT
This sequence comes from Streptopelia decaocto, assembly GCF_964273445.1. NCBI lineage: Eukaryota > Metazoa > Chordata > Aves > Columbiformes > Columbidae > Streptopelia > Streptopelia decaocto. Next base: position 44,911,586 of record NC_138657.1, read on the forward strand.
GACTTTTGTTGTTGTGGAACTAAAAGGTGAGACGGAGAGAAGGGTTTTACTGCTGTGCAATGCAGAGGCTTGACCAGAATGCATTATTTAAGATTATGCTAATGCAGGTATAAATATTCTAAACTGCGAGAAGAAAAAAATCTGTATCACTCTGTCTTCAATATTAAAGCATTTCAGACAACATTTTAGCAATTTTGGTGGAGAATGGTAAGGTAGTTCAGAATTGAAAGCCACATTTCTCTTTTACAAAATAATCAAAAGGCTTTTATTTGAAGTAGAAAGTAACTGTGAGCAGGATTTCAGGACTTTGATTTACTTTCATCATCTTTAGTGGCATTTTAGAACTGTTCTTCCTCTATATAGTGCTGCTGTGTAATTCACGAAGAGGTTCTAAGGTAGTAAAACTGCTAAATGATTTTCTAAAAAAACCCAGTTTGTTTGCTGATTTATACAGATTGTCAGTGTTTGCTATAAGCACTGTAGATGACCATCAAAGTTTCCTCCTTAAAAGGCCAAATCAAAAAGTCCAATATTTTCCAGAGCAGAAGTGTTTGTAAAAACAAGTCTAACTGTCTAAGTACTGAGAGTCTGTTTTGAATCACTGAGAATACTAATGTCTTGAAATTTATAAATTCCAAACATTTAGTAGCATGTTTCTACTTTTTCAGCTCTTCATACTGTGTGGAAAATAGTCTTCTTGGCTAATCAGCAATTCTTTTTCATTTTTTTAGCAGAATTGTCATTTTGTCAGCCTGTTTTGTTGGTTTTCAGTATATAGTAGCTCTTCTCTTAGGATAGTCAGCTAAGACTCTCCGGATTCTCTTCCCAATCTTATAATCTCAGTTACAAAATCAGTAAGAGCCTTCAGTGAATTTAGTCACTTAAATGCTTGCTTTAAACCAGGATAATTTCAATTCTACGTAACTATGAAGAATCACTTCACTGTAAGGACAAAAAGTAGTCACTGTTTTGAAAAACTAGTTTCTAGGGGAAACTTTGTGAAGGAAAGGATTTTTATATAGTTTTGTATTTTCTTGTCTATAAGTGTCCTAGAGCACAGCTGTTCTCCTTTGATGTTGCATGTGTTAATCCAGCACATAGACCAGATCCATTCAATAGAACAAAGGAAAAATATTTCTCATCTTTACCTGTTGTATGAGGCCAGTGTCATTTATACTGTGCTTTACAAAGAGAGATGCAGAGACCTGTGCAATAACTCTGGAGTCACAGAGCTGCATTTGGATATAGAGACCTATGTGCCAACTCACTTTGCTGTCCACTGCCTGTCATTAACTCAGACTGCTACATGTGATAAACAGTTCATAGAATCACAGAGTTACAGACTGGCTGAGGTCTGCAGGGACCTCTGGATGTCATCTGGTCCAATCTCCCCTGCTCAAGCAGGACCATCTAGACATAGTTGCCCAGGACCATTCCCAGACAGCTTTTGCATATCACCAATGATGGAGGTTCCATCACCTCTCTGGGCAACCTGTGCCAGGGATTGGTCATCCTCACAGGAAAAAAGTTTTTTCCTGAAGTTCAGGAAGAACCTCTTGTGTTTCAGTGTATGCCCATTGCCTCTGGTCCTGTCGCTGGGCACCACTGAAAAGAGCCTGGCTCTGTCTTCTTTGCATCCAGTAAGGTCCCCCTGAGCCTTCTCTTCTCCAGGATGAACAGTCCCATCTCTCTCAGCTGTTCCTCATAGGAGAGGTGCTTCAGCTCCTTTTTAATCTTCAAGGTCCTTTGCTGGACTCTCTCCACTGTGTCCATGTCTCTCTTGTACTGGGGAGCCCAGCAGTGGACACAATACTAGAGGTGTAGCCTCACCAGTGCTGAGTAGAGAGGAAGGATCATATCCCTTGATCTGCTGGTAACACTTCAGTTGTAGCCCCAGACACCATTCTCATTCTTTGCAGCAAGGACACATTGCTGGTGCATGTTTGGTGTACACCAGGATCCCCCGGGTCCTTTTCTGCCAGGCTGCTTCCCATCCAGACAGACCCCAGCATCTAATGATGCCTGGGGTTGTTCCTCCCCAGATACAGAACTTTGCACTTGTCTTTGTTGAATGGCATGAAGTTCCTTTTGGCCCATTTCTCCAGCCTGATCAGGTCCTACTGGATGGCAGCACAATCCTCTGGCTTGTCATCTCCTCCTTCCAGTTTGGTGTTGTCAGCAAACTTGCTGAGGGTGCACTCTGCCCCATCAGCCAGCTCATTAATGAAGATGTTCAACAGGACTGAACCCAGTATTGACCCAAAGGGTACACCAGTAGTTACTGGCCTCCAGCTAAGACTTTGTGCCACTTATCCCCTCCCTCTGAGACTTGTTCAGGCATCTCTCAATCCACCCCACTGTCTGCTCATCCAGCCCACACTTTAACAGCTTCTTCATGAGGGAGACAGTGTTGAAAGCCTTACTGAAGTCGTTTGATCTACCAAGCCAGTCATTTCATTGTAGAAAGCAGTCAGTTTTGTCAAGCATGACTCGCCCTTAGTAAATCCCTGCTGACTACTCCTGATGAACTTTCTTGTCCTTCATGTGCCTGGAAATGGTTTCCAGGATTAGCTGTTCCATCACCTTCCCGGGGATTAAGGCAAAGCTGACCAGCCTGCAGTTCCTTGGGTCCTCCTTGAAGACAGGAGTGACGTTTACTTTACTCCAGTTTTCAGGCACTTCTCTCACTTACCGTGATGGATGAAAGATTGAGAGTGGCCTCACAAGTGACATCAAGACAACTCCCTCAGCACTCATGGGTGCATTCCATCAGGGCAAATGGACTTCTTTAAGTCCAGTTTACTTAAATATTCCCTGGCCAGATCCAAGCATTCCACCAAGCATTTATCTTCCTTGCTCCAGATTTTCTCCCTGGTCTCTTCAACACAGGATTTCTGAAGGCCAATATTACTGGTAAAGACTGAGTTGAAGAAGGCAGTCAGCCTTTTTCTTGTCCTGCTTCACCAGGTGCCCTACCTCATTCAGCAGTGGGCACACATTCTCCCTGGCCTTTCTTTTGTTACCTCTGTACTTAGAGAAGCCTTTCTTGTTATCTTTTACATCCCTGGCCAGACTCAATTCCATTTGGGCTTTACTTTTCCTAACTTCATCCTTGGATGCTCAGACAATGTTCCTTTATCCCTCCCACATTGCTTGTTTTAGTGTTTGAATTTGTCCAGGAGCGCCTTGTTCATCCATGCAGTCCTCCTGGCATTTTTGCCCAACTCCCATCTTAATGTTTATTATTGATTTCCTCAGTGGTGTGGGGAAATGGAACACAATTAAAACCTGGGGGGTAGCTCCTTCCCAAGATACAGGAAATTAATCTATGCAGGTTGCTGCCCTTAGGGATGAGAATACTGAAAAATTACCATTCCCAGCTTAACTGTCATTGGTACCTGAGCTTTGATTGCTTAATATCTATCTTGTATAGATTATATGTTGAAGACTTTGCTTGTATTATCTTGAAGATCTTTTTAATGCAATGACTTTGAACTCTGCTTATTTCTTTTTTAGATTTGTCAATGTGCATCAGTTTTCAATGCTAAACATTAACTCCTGTTTTTATTGTGTACCAGGCTACCGAATGTCAGCACCGCAAAAATGTCCAGAAGAAATATATAAAATAATGCAGAGGTGCTGGGACTACAAACCAGAAAACCGGCCAAAATTCAATGAGATTCAGAAAGAGCTGTCTTCAATCAAAAAGAAAGTGACATAGTGATAAACAAGTGCCAAACTCAATGTGTGGGACTTTACTTTCCAGTGAAGTAATTTTTTCCCCTCACACACTATGCTTTTAAACAACATTATTTGCAATATTCTTCTAGGATTACTTTGAAATTAAGGGGATTTTTTATATACATGTGTAGCATTTTGAATGATGTCTACACCTCCATTAAAGACATATACTGCGAAATGCTATATATCCAGTCACAGTAATACTGTCATTTAGATTACATGTAAATAGGAAAGCACATACTATAGATTTAAGGAACTGTGGCTTCTATCTGTTTTACAGCAAGTAACTGCTAGTGACATTTTTCAGAGGTTTTCTATTTTAAGCTGTGTTCTCACTCCGCTATCCCTGTCCTGTATGTCAACACCAGCAGCACTCTGATGTGATGACTGTCATACATGTTGGCCTTAAAAATGAAGACAGTTTTGACAAGTATTTCAACTAGAAATTTCTATATTTTTTAAATTTTTTCTGCAACTGGTATTTTTAAGTGATACTTCATATTAAGGATGAAGGTCAGTTAGATTCTGGATGCAAATGTGCTTACTGTACAGTGAATTCCAGAATTTCCTTTCATAGAAAATTGAGTTACTTGTGGATTTCTTACCATACTGTAGTAAATACTTCTGGCTTTTGATGTGGTTCACTTAAGCCATACCTTTTCTTCCTACAAAGCCTTCAGAGTTCAGTAATGTATCTCTTTTACAGTGACTTATGTTTATTTAAGAAACAAAATATACAATATCAAGTCTTGACTACACGTGATAAGAAATACTACAAAACATCTGCCTTCCAAAGAATTTGTAAAAGAGGTAGGCCAACATAAAGAGGATTACTAACAGCAGGTAATGAATATCATTGATCTTAGAGGAGTTAAAGAATGTGAATCGTTATATATGCTTTTGAACCTTATTTTGTTTGTTAAATTGGAAATAATTCTCAGAATGCAGCTGGAGCCTACAAAAGTTTATGATAATCAAAATTACATTCCATGCATAGCGTCCAAAGGAAAATACTGTTTTGGTATGGCATAAGGAAATTGTTGAAGAAACCAAAATAAAGAAGTGGGTTTTTTAAAGCCTCTGATCAGCTGAAAAAGGCAGAATAGAAAAACTAACATACTAACTTTTATAAATCATTGCAATCAGATTTCAAAAGACTGGGGGCAAGAAAGTTTTAAAGTCCACCAGGAAGAAAAACCTTGTGTAGATATATATATATATATAAATCCTGCCAGAAAGAATGAAAACTTACTAAATAGGGGGGGCGGGGAGGGAGGGAAGGCAGTTTGTTACTCTGGGTCCACTTTGCAGCTGGAATTATTTTCTAGGGCCAAACACAGAAATAGGAACAAGTTAGAATATCCTGATCTGAGTTCCAGAGTTAAGGTGCTTTAAGTTTTTCTAAGAATTAACTAAGTTTTTTCAGATCAAAGGATATCAGTTGCTGCTAATGCAAGTAAGAAACAGGGACTGTATGTAGCACAGCATCTGAAATGTTAATTAGCCCTATATTTTATTGTTACAGTGGGATTGACATGTAGTGAAGTCAGTGGCTACATTGTGTTTTTATGTCTGTTCAGGTAACTTTTCTATTGTCTACAACATTTTTGCTCTCTGAAGTGTGTTTATAGTAGTACTGAGTGGTAATGTGAAGGGGATATGTATGACCAAAATACATGTAGTCTAGAAGAGTTTGTTACGTTTCAGTTAGTGTCCAAGTAAAACAATGAATGATGGTGCTGGAGCACATCACCTGCATTTGAGGTGTAACTGTCAGTATCCAAGTATAAGGAATGGTGAGTGTGCTTCTTGCATTTCTTAAGCGTTTTTTTTTCTTGGAGCTAAGGAAGCATATACATACCTATGAATGTATAGTGCTTGGAAAACTTGGTGGCATAAATTTAAACTTCCTTATAAGCATACTGCATATTTTTACTTAGTTCTGTACTTCCAAGTAGCCCAAAGACGTTTTTCAAGAGCAATGGGAAACATTCTTGTTATTTGTATGCTTTTAAGTAGTACACAAAGTTTGTGCCTTAATTTGTTAGTATGCTAATGCAAATACAGGTGTACTAAGGTTTAAGGAATGTTCCACAATCATTTGGAAAAATCCAGGATTCATACAACTGTAGCTCCTTATGTATCCATCACTGAAGTCTGCAAGTAAGGATAATGGTGTCTCCTCTGTCACCATTCATAGCTTCTCTGGAGAGTTCGTATTCTTCTATGAAAGGGATGAACTGTTTCTTTGCTATATGCCTTATTGACAGTAAAGAAATACTGGTTTATTTTTATAAAATAAAATACTGCTTTATTTGTCTTAAATTAACCAGTCACCATCATGGCACTCACGTAAAGATAGAAATTGTACTCATATGTTCTGAAATATTTAACATTTGTAATTCATATCACACTTCTGTTTAAATTTAAAGACTTTTTAAAACATGGAATTTCTACAGCAGCAATAAAATTTATTATTATTTCTGAAGTAGGCATCAGTTCAGTTCAAAATTAATAACTCTTTGGGAGAATACCAGAATGAGTTTATAGTTACAGAATAAATTTAAACACAGGTGCATGTCACTTCAATTATTTAAACTGTTTTCTTTTCATTAATTTGGCAGTTTGTGGCAGAACTTGTTCATCATCTCTCCCTTGTAGTTATTGCAATTACACAATTTAGAAAATGGAATCCATACCTATAGATACTGTTTTTAAATGTTTGTAAACTTCTCACAGGGGAGTTCACAAACAAAACTGTCATACAATGAAATTTAAAAGGAAGAACCAAAGCCACCTGCTGTCTGTGGACTTTTGATGACTTAGTCTTGCATTATTTTTAAGTTAGCCAGATCCAGATACTAGTCATTTGGCTTATTTACTGTGTTTATCCTAGAGAACTTAAAAAAAAAAAAAAAGTTAAGACCTAGTCTCTTTTGCAAGTGTAGTGTTTCATGTAGGTTATTACACTGGCACTGTCTCAACCAGGGGGAGTCTGAATTTTTACGCTGTTGAATAGGAGAAACTCGGAATACTGTCAAGGATCAAGTAGAAATACCTCAGCCTCTTACAAGAGATGGAATTCAACAGCTTATCAGTTTTTTTCTTATTTTTCCAAGGAATTGCATTCATCATTTTAAAGAAGATTGTTTTGAGTGCAAAAAATGCATCCTTAATTTGTTTTCAGTAAAAATGGAGCACACATTATAGCTTCATAGTCAGTCATCAGTGAAATAATGAGGATTCCTAAACATCTCAATGTTATGGAAAGTAAAATAGTTTTGTCTGAAAACAAACCTTCCTTCAGCAGACTTTGATCTTGTAAAGTCAGCATCCCAAGACATTTTCTTGGAAATGTTCTTGTGAGTTTCCAATTGAATCAATGAACTACTTTTTCAATTAGCAACTACAGTTATATTTCATTTCTTCATAACAAAAATCTGCCTTTTTGTACAGTTGCCTAGTATTTTTATTGGAAGTTGTTATTGGAACATGCATCACCAGACAGATATCAGTAAGAACTGCAGTTTATAAAGTAAGCTTGGTCTTATTGAAGAGAAACAGAAAACTGGGTAAGGAAATATTAAGTTATTAATCTTGAATATTTTTTCATCCATGTCTTTGACCAGCTTTTACACTTACACATATCCTACAAGTGCATCACTAAAGCTTACTGTACCTCACTAAAACTGACTTTGAAGTTATCCATTTGTTATCTCTTATAACTATTTTTTATGCCTTTTGCACCCATTGTAGAGATACTGAAGAAAAATAAAACCACTTTCCTGAGGTGACAACGTAACCAACTCTCAAAAGCATTTAAAAATGATCTCTCCCCTTCCCAGGTGTGCTGCTGCATGGATATTAACAATAGTAATTAACTACTAATCCTGTTTCCATTATTCTTGCTGTCATCTCCTCTAAAGGGCACTGCCACTGATGCACTTGAAACAGTGAAGTCTTTGAAGAGACGAGTTAGTGTGTAAACAGTGTAATCAAAGATGATATTCAAGAGCAGTAGTTCTGAAAATGGCTGGTTGTCACAAGTCATGATAACTCATTCTAAGTATGGAATAAAAAGAAGCAGGCTAATTGAGATAATCCACTCTCTATAATAGCTGTCCCGTTTGTAGGCAATAGAAATGTTTGTTATGCCAGTGCACTTGGATTTGTGACATCTTTATGACTGAGCATAAAATAGCTTGCTATTAAGAGTCCACCAATTATTTTTTTTCTTAAGTACTCTTGCTAGGCAAGTCAGGGTATGTGGAGGGAATAGTATGAAGGGAATAATTCCTCTACTGCCAACCGAGGTACATATTTTTTTCTTCTTAGAATCACATTCATGCAGCCCATCACTTTCAGGAATATGGGACTTCAATTAGTAATTAGAAAATAAAGGCCAAGTCCAGTATTCCTGAAGTTCCAGACAACCATGAGTTTTTTAAGAGTGATGTTTTCTTCTGTTTTTCTTCTGCCAGTTTACTGCGAGAATAGAAGTGCTTAAACAATCATCAGTAACAACTTAGAAGAAAATGCATCAATCTCAGAAACTTATCAAGCTTTTTTAAGAGTAACTTCAGTAAAGCATGTTTTTTGTAATGTTGTACTAGAATTCCCCTAAGATAGCTTTCCTTTCTGAAAAAACAAATCAAAACAAACAAGCAAACTGAAACCTCCAAGTTTAAACAGAAGAATCCTTTTACTTGTCACATTCTGAACAGTTTTTCAAGTATTGCTACAGATTCTTTCCTAAAGCTGACAATGCACCTGTGATTTCCAGTTCTTACATACTCTTCAGCTTTGTGTATTAATGCATTTTTAACAACCAACTTTACTGTCAGACCAAGGAAGGGAAGACTTTCTCATTGAAAAGTACAGCAAGTTCTGCCTGGTAACTCACACATTTTCCTTAACTTCCACATTCAGTTATCTGGGTCTTGTTGTTCATTATAATAAGCGCCATATACAACAGGAGCTAGAGGCTACATATTTTCTTTAAATGAGCAGCTAATCCCCCAAAATTTCACACCCTTGACTCTAGAAGCCAATTTGTTTTTGGTACTCTGTCAAATAAGCAAAACTAATTTCTGTATTTCAGCCTTACTACTAATCCATAAAACAGGATGGTTCAGAGATTTATTTACTGTTCTCTCTAAGGGAATGATACCTCCACCAATAATCATAAGTTACCCCTATATGCCCGTTATGTCCCTGTGTCTCTTTGACCTAAAATTCTAACCGAAGTGTATGTCCAGGTGTGGAAACTGGGTGTTAAAACGGACTTGTTTCATTTTCAGGAAGTTGTACATTATTAGCTGTTTGAGAACACCTTTTTCTCAGTCATCATCTAGGCAGAACTTAAATTAGAATTTTCAGATGGTTTGGAGGTTGTTTTTTTGTGAGATGAGGACTATTTATATTGCTGGCTACATGCATGGTTATTTGGCATCTGTTTCAGATGTATGAGAGAGTAGTCCAGTTATAGATCTGAGATAACATATGCCTTCTCTGAATCAAAAACTTACAAGAAAATTGATGAATAGGGGCCTCAAATATAGTTGACTGAGCTCATAAAGTGAAAACATAGAAGAGCCATGAAACACATTCTTTCTTCCTCTATCCTCCCAGAATTGAATGTTTTGTAGATAAAACTCGCAATGACTGGCTTTGTGTTAGTAGGTAAATATGACCTGTGAACCGGTATGATGACATAGGACTCACATTGCTAATAGCAAAGAAGGCTTGGAAGAAAGTGTTCCTAAACTGCTACTGTTTGGAACTAACATATAGTTTTAGAACTACAATTGTTTATAGATAACAAATTATGTTTTCTGAGAGACAGCACATGCTTATCCATTGAAACTCTTCATTAATTTAAGGCAGTTATGCTTAAAAAAAAAATAAATAAATTGATCAGCGATTCCTTTTAGATCACTTATGTTGAAAGTTTGAGCTAGAATCTTCCACCATTAAAAAAAGAAAAAACCCTTTTACTGCCTTTGTATAGTCAATTCTATCTTCCTCAACATATAAAGAATTCCGTAATTGTTAAATGCAGTGGTTATACATAATCCTTGGATATGTAAACTACTCTGATCTTCTGCTTCAATTTTACAGAATCTTTCTGCTCTTTAATAAGGGCTGCAGTAACCTTACAGTTCTAGCTGAGCTCTGCTTTAGTAATCTGGCCTGTTGCATCTTCCTAATTCTGATGGCTCCATGTACCATAGATGGCGCCCTTTCACATAGTTCAAAAAAGTTAATCTTGTGACAGAAAAGTTCAAATAGTCTGGTTTTTGTTTGTTTGACTCAAAAATATTGTCTTGACACTGTAACTTGATGCCTATGGCAACATGTTTGTATGAAAATTGAAGTAACTATGAATCAAGGTGAAACACATTGTTCAAATCACATTCTTAGTTGTTACATGTGTCATGAATTGTCCACATCTTAAAAGACATTGGAAGAACAGCATTCCTGACTTCCTAGTTTGAACAGCAGTATATTCCTTGCTCAAGATCTCTCTGCAATAGTAATATTTGTATTTGACTTGAACTCATCAGGAAGGTAGAACTGCTCCTTCCTTCCTCTTAGGTTATCATGGAAGGGAACTGCTGAGTTCAAGTAGCCAATTCGGGTGCTGTCAGCGATTCTGGTATGTAGCATGGATGCAGCCAGGATGCCATAGAGAAGGTCTTACAGTCTACGTGGGCCCTCTTTATACTACACCTACACTCACTATGAGTCACTAATAAACCTACCAGAGACTGGAAGTTTGCCATATCTTTGAGTGTGGCTGATTCCTAAAAGTTACCTGAAGCTGTACTGCTTAGGGAGAAATAGTGACATTTTTTTCTTTATCATGAAGTGCAGAATGTGTTATTCAATGGGGATTCTCTGCATTATGTTTTATTTTTTTTATTTTTAATCTGCATTTATTTTCCTTCATTCCACTCCTGCTTGGCATTGTTACAGATTCAAAGTCTTCAATAGACAGAACAACTAGAAGAAACATATCTGTTTCCGCTGTCGATTGTATTATTATCTGTAATTGACAAATTAACTTGTTTTTTCCACCAAGCTTCCCACCTAATTTTCACTAAAATGCTAAAAAAAAATATAACAGGAAAAAATTGGTTACATAGGCTCATAATGCGGGACACAAAGAGGAGACAGACTCCTACAAAGGAATTTTGAGGAGTGAAAGCCAGCAATAAACACCCGTGTTGTCCCTTCTGTTAAAGGACTGTGTAGTCATATGCACATTCAAATGACTTCCAGAGATCGAACTTGGACTAAAATTTGTAGGACTGCTGTTTTTTCAGTTGCATGTGTTACTTTACTTTTGTATGATTGTAAGCAGCTGAAGATGGAGGAGGGTTGGGGAAAGAGGGAAGGTTGGTTCACTAGCACATGCAAGACTTTTGCCAGTAATAACCTTGAGTGGGGCACACATACCATTTGCAAAATGTTTGGATTTCTGTTCAGTTTTGTGCCAAAGTATGCACCAGCAAGTTTAATATCAGGTAAAGCACCTTTTATAGTCTTTGTTGTTTAAAAATAATTTATTTGTGAAACAGATTGATAATACATAACACTGGAAATGGGTGCTTCTTCCCGAAAGTACACATGTAAAAAAAAAAAAAAAAAAAAAAAAAAAACAACATTTGTGTGTTTATCTGGCTTTTAAGCAAGTCTGAAAATGATAACTATGTAATACAGTTGCCAGTTGTCTGTCCTTTATAATTTTAAATAGATCTTCAATTTAACTTTATTTATTTGCCAATTTTTTATACACTTTAAAGTTACACTTTTGATCTCTAGCTAACTTTTATTTTCCTAGGCTGTTACAAAACAGAATTTTAGTATTCTTGTAAACTGCAGACCATTTTTAATAGTCCTTTGTCTTTTCCTATGGACCAGTTACCACTAAGGAGTCTGCAGTCCCCTTTTTACTGTACTCTTCCAATAAATGTAAAATATCTGTATCTAGCTGTCTCATTTTATTTGGTATTTACAGGTTGTGTTTATTCACTTGCTTCTGTAATCAAGCAAAAGACAAACTATAGTAGCATTGCTCTTGGGAACAGCTACAATTCAAAGTATTCTATTTCACAAAGAGAAAAAAAATAGATTTTGTTTGAATTTTTTTCAGCAATTTCTGGAGTTAACATCTGTGTGATCCTCACTCACAGTTTGGCTGTCACTTTTGTTTACCTTTTGTATATCAGAAGGTATTGAAACAATAAGTGGGCAGAAGGGAAAGGATGTTGAAACAGGCTGAGAATTTGAGGGCTGGAACTCTGCAGTTTGCAGGATGTTACACCACATCTTGAACTGTGTGAAGAAGCTAGACATATTCTGTATGTATCTGCATATTCTATGCTCCAACATAAAAGCAAAATCTACAAGTGTTTCTGGTTAAGAACAATGCAGCAATCTAAAGGCATACCCTAGCCTTATACTGTTACTTTTATATGATCTAGTGCTCTGTTCCCTTTACATATTAAAAAATGTTACATTCTAAATACAGGTTGCATTTTGAAGCAGATTGTCTAAAGCTACTTTATGCTTTACTTTGAATAAAACAAATCTCCATAACAATTTTCACCATACTTTGATACAATTGCTTTGATTTCCATAATTCCTTCTTAAGATAAAGACTGGGATACCAAAATTATGACTGAGTTAAAAAAATCAGAATTATTATGCCTTAAAAATTTTAAACAAATCTTTTGCAGTCTCATGGCTAATGTTAAGTCTGAAAGAACTGAAAGAACTACTTCTACTTCCTGATGCTCCCTGCAGATGCACTTTTGTTTCAACAGCCAACAATGGGTGGAAAGACAGGTTTTTGTTACCTGCACCCTTATACAGGGTTACTAAGCACGCTGTGTGCTGGCACAGCTCTGCTGTTTGCAAGACTTGGTACCTGACGGAAGGAGCTAGCAAATAAGCAGATATATGGCACTGATTAATACGTGGGACTGAGGTACCTAGGTTTTGGGTTGGGGTTTTTTTAAATTAAATACTAACACTTGTTCTTGTAAACCCTTTGAGGTAGTTTTTGCCACCATCTCCCAATAATCATGGATGGGAGAGGTTTAGGTCCAAAGCTCATCCCCTGAATTTACCAGTATGTATTAAAACAAAGGACAACCCAGCATGGGCTTGCATGTAGCTGTGGTACAATTCTGCTGAGACTAATTTATTAGCAGGATAATTTTAGAAAAGGTTACTACAAATAAATCTGTTCTGCACAGTGATGCCTGGCCTCCAAACAGTAAAAACATGTTGTTTGAAAACTTGCCACTGCCAAACATTAAGCAGCACAGGGTCATCAACTTTTCTCATTTGAAGTGTCACAGCAGTTAATTGGGAATAAGGGTGAAGAAAGAAGTCTTCGAGGTGATCAGAGTAGATTACAGTTCAGAGTAGATTTAAAGGACTTAGAGTTTAAAAGATTAAATTGATTGATAAGTTTTCTCAGAAGATCTTAAAGGACATGAAGTACCTAAGGATGCCTTTAAAGGCAGAGCATAGCGTCCCCCTATTCTTAAAACACACCATTAAACCACTCAGGCACATCTTGCCCTAGCAAACCTAACAGTCTGCATTAGTGAAGCGTTCCCATGCAGGAGAACACACACCACAACCATAACACCTCATTTCATATCTCAGTTCAAGTTTTCCACTTGGGACTTTTCCTGCCTCGCTGGTTTGTGAGCCCTAACCTTGCAGGTACTGCACAACTGGTGAAACTCCACACAGTAGTCATTTGGACACAGAAGTGTTGATACTGGATAGCAGTGCTTGCAGCCATCCAGTTTTCTCTAATCACCCAATGTTTGCATGCTAGATCAGTTATTTTTCTCTGCAAGTGATGCAAATGCAAATACTGCATGTACAAAGATGTTCTGATACTCAAGTACAAAACCTCCACTGAAGTTTGGCAGAAACACTCTTTTTGTTATATGAGGGAGAGACACTAATCTTGCTCAGAGACACAGAAAAGTCTCACAGCTGAGGACTCTGAGCAGAAGTATGTGCCTGCCTTCAGCCCGATGCAAGGGATTCGGAGAGATAGTGGAAGAACAGCAGTGGATGTTTTCCTTTTCAGCATATTCCATTTGGTGGCCCACTGTGTCTGCTGACTTCCATGAATGTTGCTCCTGAGTCCCTAAGTCTCCTTTGGTTCCACACTCCAGGAGCTTAACTCAGGCCAAGGAAGGTAAAGGGCTCGAAAGACAAGTATTCCTGTATTTAAGATGTTCGGTGGATCTACGCCCCACAAACAAAATAGGTCTAAGGAAACCTGCTTTAAGTCACACTTGCTCAGCATGGACCCCAAGGATCATCACACGTCACTGAGTATGAAGTTCCAGCAGTGCCAGAATTAGAAGTTTCTGATATGAAAATGGTTTGAAGGCCTGTGTGATCTCCCTTACACATGTTCACTGAGGCTACTCTGCAGCTAGATTTCAGTCTTTCTTCAAGTCACGTTATAAGAAATGCAAACATACAGTAACATCACTGATATGGAGTGAATTGTAACTGTGCACGTTTCACCTCAGAGAATGTGATACAGATAACCATGGAGAAAACACAAGTCAGTGACACATGCAGGCACCACTAACCCTGCAATGCATTGAGCTCTTTAATGCAGGTTCATCAGTATTCATCTCATCCTCCATCCCCCTCAGTTCCTTGCAAGTCTCCTACACTAAAAAAGCACTGCTGCTAAACCGTCTGCGAAAATGCATCTGGACTGAAGAAATAGCTCTGTGTTGAGAATACAGAATAGTGAGACACTGTGCTCTAATTTTCTAGTAACTAAGCTCGTGTAGATTTCAATGACCTAATATTCTGCAAACATGAGTCAGGAAAGAGTAAAATCAAACTACTAGCTAGGTTCGAATCTTCAGAAGACCAGACTGGCATTTGACCACACCGTAATGGAAAGAAGCATGCATCTTTGACACACGTTTTCAACTAATGATGTATTAGTTCTCTGACAGATGAAGGGGAAATGAGATTGCATTAGCAACGGCTTGAGTGTATTCAGATATTCTTCTGTTTCATCTCTTACAAGCTTGCATTGCTAAGTCTAATTCACTAAAGAGAAGGCATACAAAAAGATAAGCAGGGTAATCTAATTGATAAAATTTAGTCTGTGCAGTCAGCAGCTATGAAAACCCATCCTTTTAGCACTACCACATAGAAGTCACAGCCACTGTAAAGTTAGACCAATACATACTGAGCCCTTACATAGAAATTTTGACTTCTAAATACCCTTGCTCATCTAAACTTACAGCCCTGAGGATTCAATAAATCCTTTCCAATACTCTACAACCCTGACTTCAAAATGAAAAAAATGCAGTGACATAGATCTAGCTATATATATTCTATATATATAAAATATATATATGTATATATATACATACATATATATACGTACATTCTCTATATATAGATAATATATATATATATATATATACATATATATAGAGAGAGGAGGTAGGTAGTTTCCATTTCACTCATAGTTATGGACCAAGACAGTCATGTCTCTAATGTCTGGGTCTGACTAGGGGTCATTTTTGTGCTATGCAGCTGATTTATTGAGAGATACTTTGACTTTCTGTCTTTCCCCAGACTTCAGATGAACTTGACCCAGGGGGACCTGGTTTACCAGGGGTGGTCAAGTCCATCTGAAGTCTGGGGAAGACAGAAAGTCAATCTTTTAATCAGCTGCATAGCACAAAAATGGGCCTATTTGCTCAAAAGTCAATCAGACAATGACATATGTAATGCAATTCCAAGTTTTTACTCATATATGGCTTGTTTCTAGTCTAAATTATATGGAAAGATTAAATTTTACTTGACACAGGGACTGAAACCAAACTGCTCCCTCACTTAGGAGCCTCAGTGGATGGTTTTGCATTTGAAGCAGAAGTAAGCTGTTTTCTATATAAATCCAAGCTTTCAGGTTTAGTCACTGCCTCTGACCTCACCCAGTCTACTGCATGCAGATTTTCCACTGGTGGAGGTACAGTAAGCCATCTAGGTTTTCATTTTCAGGCCCTCTCAGTGCTTCTGAGACACATCTGTGTATTTCTCATTCTTACCTTCTGGACTAACCCAGAGATGTCTTCAAAGCACACCTCCCAAGTAAGCCCTATCCAAAGAACACCCTGGGACATACCTTCTCTCTCCTGTTGCCACATGCATGGTCCAGCATCACCCACTAGCCAGCTCCTGGCCTTTCCCTTCTGAAACCTGCCCTGATTTGGGGTTGAAGGCTGGGTCTCCACATGTGGAGCCCTCAGCATTTCTCCCCAGCTGTAGACATTTGGGAACAAAGTTGCCAAGACTCAGAAATTGCCACCTGTTTCACATGGGAGTGTCAGTGGCATTAAAATTAAGCCAGCACAAAGCCTAGGATGAGGGGTGAGAAATACTTCCTGTTTGCTCATTTTAGAAGTTGGTGTGTTTGTAGAGCAGCTCTTGTGACAAGGGCAATGCCTTCCTCCTCTCCACAATATAAAGCCCTCACTCGGCATTGACAGCAAATGGGGAGGACAGCAAGCACCATTACATCAGGGTAGAAGGCATTTGAACACCTCATGGCAAACAGGCAACTCACACACTTGAGGCATACAGACATCATCAGCAGCAGGCACTATCTCAAAACCTCTTTTTGGTTTTAAAACTAGGGGAGTTTCTGAGCTGGTCCCCCGTGACACAGCTGCCCTAGCAGGGTTTCTTGCAGACAATTTTGCTTTCTTCCTGTGATGTACATAATAGGATTCCTGCTCAATATCTACTTTAGCTAGCTCTCCCCCTCTCAGTAGTCCTGTCAAGCTTAGCATCAATAATCAATAACGTTTAAGAAGTAAAACTATGAAAAATCCCTGATATTAGAAGCAGTTGGCCAGCTTTGGAGAGGCTGTCAGCCATGGCTGCCTTTTCCTACAGCAGCTAAAATTACAGACAAAAGTTATGCTTTTGATAGTCTCCAACAAAGAGTTTCAGCTGTTGTTTGTACAAGCCAGTATGTTTCATCTCCACTTTTCCTTTACAGGAACATAGGTTTGCTTTGCATTCCAGGGCTGAAAATAATTTCCGTTGAACTAGTGTCTAAGCACCTGTCTTTTGAACCCATCAGATTCAGTCTTCGATAGACATTTACATGAGACTCTTTGGACAATTGCACTTTTCTGACAAGTGTTCAAAATATTACAATAACCAATTATAAGGTTTCCTGGAAGAGCTGAACAGTGGAGTTATCCACAGACACCTCCTAATCTCACCAGCTCCCACCCCATCACTTACACTTGGACATAAAAGCCTGCAGGGAAGGGGCTGGGTATGGCACAATCATCTACTTCTTGTAACGACTCAACAGACTCAAAAAAAATATATACAGGGCAAGGAACCTTTGAAGCTGTTCAATCTTCTAAAACATGCTGAGTTAATCCAGGCAGGAACAGAGTTGTTGACTTCTACCCTCTCCTTTTTTTATTTTTTTGAAGGTTTGTCCTTTCAAAAGGATATGCCAGCCTCTGGTTGCCAGGCTTTCAACCCAGGGCATAAGGAGAAATTTTAAATATGAGGCAGTGCACCTGAAGTGCCGTAGAGTGGAGGTCATGAGGGCAATGACACTTTGCACTCCAGCCCCATGAAACTGAAATTTTTCTGTGTTGTGAAAGAGCTGCACACACACTGAAAGAAGCAGACAGGATCATTCCTCAGGTAGGGGTGGAGGGATAAGGGCAGCACCAGCTTCTCTCTGAGTGTAAGCATCCCAGAGGAGTTTACATTAAACAGCCTGTGGCAGAATGCAACCCCCCCTCTCTCCCTCCCTCCTTCAGTATGGAAGGAGTAGGCACATCTCCCTCTCTCTCTGCTACTTGAGGCTAACAGCTGCTTCTGTTTGGCCCCAGAGCACCCTGGCCAGGGACATTAGGAGAAGGGAGTGCTGAGGCGCCACTGAGCCGCTGGGCGCCTGTGGCCAGTGTGGAGGATGTTGGGAGGCTTCGGGGGCACCCACAGCCAGTGTGGGGGTGCAGAGAAGCTTCTAGAATGCCTACAGTCAGATCTGATCAGCCATAAAAACGGGATTCTCGTCGAGACTCCGCCCCTTGTCGTGGGTCTCTCGGAGCACAAGCAAGATGCTGCCACCGAGAGCCCCCCCTCCCCGGGATGGAGACTCCGCTTGCCTTGCCGCCACGGGTGTGAGTAAAACTTCTCGCAGGATTGCAAGTATATTTATACTTTTCGTGCACATTTGCACGTGTAACTTTCCGTGCTCAATATTAGCACGTGTAAAATTAATCCTCGCAGAATCGCGGGTGTATTTTCCTTCCGTGCATATATGCACGTGTAATATTCCGTGCACATTTGCACGTGTACTTTAGATTATTTCCTCGCACAATCGCGAGTGGCCGCCGAGAGCCCCTCACACAATCACGAGTGTATTTTCCTCCCGTGCTTCCACATAAGCACGTGTAATATTCCATGCACATTTGCACGTGTAAGTAAATTAACCCTCGCAGGATTGCGAGTGTATTATAAATCTACCCTCGCGGAATCGCAAGTGTACACTTCCCGTACTCACTACGAGTACGTGTATCTCTTTAAAAATAACCCCACACCGTGTTTAGGCAAGTGTGTACTTCTCCGGGACTCAGGGACGGCTCCGGCATTGTTTTGAGTGAAGCCACATGCATGCACACTGTGGACCGCCTGTTGTATTAGTTGCTGCCCCTTAATAACTTTCCTCAACTAATATCCGAACCTTTATTTAAGTCACTTTTGGAGTGCTAAAACCCTGTTTCTCACCGGTTTAATAAAAGTTGTTTTGGACTCTGTTGTCCCTTAAATTAACCTCGGGGTGCTTCCATGACACAGCCATTGAGTAAAACACACAAATGCTAAACATCGCTGGGACACTCACCAGGCCTCAAGCTTAACCAGTCTTCCCACAAGCACTGAAATTCCTCTTTGAAGACCCAGACATAAGCACTTCCCTCCTCTGACCCTGTGAAGCTTTTGTTATCAAAACAGGGGGATGCAGATAGGGAGAAAAGTCCTTGCGCAGCAGCTGTCACCACGGCTTTCCCAGCCTTAATGGCTGCATGGGAAGCTTTACCAAGTCCATGTGAACGAAGTAAATCACCCCTCTCTCCAGACCCAATTCCAGCTGTAGCTGCTGAACTGGGGAAAGCATCGAGCCCCATTTTGGGGTTCCCAGCTGGACTTAATTCAGAAAAGTGTGTGCGACACTCAGCTGGCATGGAGGTAGCACCTGACCTTTCCCTGGCAGGGCTCGACCTGCCCTTTCAACAACCGATTTCTGTAGCTGTCAGCAGCCTGCACACTGCTGACTTGGAGCTTGGCGGCTCCTGTCCAGCATCCTGTATCCTTCCATGCATTTGTCCCACTCTTCTCTGAGCTGAAAGACACCACCTGAAAGCAGCTCCAGAAGCCAGGAGCTATGGATGACTGGAAAGCATAAACAACATATGCCATAGTCTGTCACTCAAGGATTATTGTTTATTGTTGGAAACCCACTAATTACAAGATCACTGTGAAATAGGAGATTTAAGTTAATTTAGAACTAGGAAATGGATAAATCCATGCAGCCTTTTTTTTTTCTGCAGTTTCATTATAGTTTTATTATACCTAGCTGGCAACTAGGACCATGCAGCTGCTTGCTCCCCTGGGCCCCCCAGGTGAGATAGAGGAGACAATCAAAAGGGAAGGGAGAAACTCATGGGTTGAGATAAGAGTAGTTTCATAAGACTGGAAAAAAAAATAGTGACAGACAATGCAATTTCTTACCAACCAGGGACCAACCCACAGCCTGTCCCGTAACAGTGATCACAAACTCCAATCTGACGCAGCTGATCCCAGAAAAAAAAACATAGCAGTTCACACTCAAATACAATCACACCAAACAGCCAGTCCCAGAAAAAAGAGAGCTGACCCTGGAAGAAAGTTCATTAAGGATACGTTTCAGAAAAAAAAAAAATGCCGTAGAATTGCAGAAAAGGCAATGTTCGGATAGTTTTATGCTCAGCTATTCAATATTACAGAGAGAACAATAGACTCCTGGATCTCGTCTTTCATACAGTGTTATCACCACAAATTCATAAGGCATTTTAAACCCTGATGGTTGCCTGCAAACACACCATCCATCTCTTACAGCCTGATTTCAACATTCAGTCCTATCTTTGACTGGCATAGGGTCTGGGAGCCAAGTCTGTGTTAGAGGTGCTCACAGCACTGCCAGGTGGGCAGGACCCCTTCTCCTCCCATGTTCCTTGCAGCCTCTTTCCATCAGAGAAAGGTGACGTGCACGCCCAGCTCAAAAGCCACAGTCACAGAAAGTGGGGGGAGGATGCCCCTGTGCCAAGTGTGAGCTCCTGGCACCCCAAGACAGGCAGCTCAGTAACTTCTGAATCAGCTTGAGGTCAGGTGCTGCCTGTCATCTTCAGGCCTGCTTGCAATATCTCCCCCTTCCCCAGAACTTCTCACTTGAAAGGAAGTGCCTTATGCAGAGCAAGGTGAATTTTACACTTCACAGAGATGATGGTGAAGTCAGATTGAAGCAACAGAATCAAAGAGCCAATATGTTATTACTTGAACCAAACACCTGATTATTATGGGGAAAAAAATTAAAGCAGCATAATTATTACCTTATTTCACAAGAAAAGTAGCCTTGACTCTCCAAGACAACTTGGGGTGCTCCTGCTGTGATGTTAATGACAACTTACTTGTCAGAAATGCATTTTCCTAAAACTTTTTGAGCAAGCAAAATTTGACAAACATCAAAAATTGGAACATAGCCTGTCTTGCTTTTACTCTTGGTTGTTATTATTCTACAGTCACAGACATATTGAAGTTTTTGGTGGTGATGGACGCAATGTACCTGTTCCCTAGAGAAGGCTTTAGGGAATGCGTAATCAATTTTATAAATGAGCAGCTGGCCTGCACAGCAAGGTGCTCTGTGCATTTCACCAAAATGAGTAATGAATTGCATATAGTCTGCAGTAAGAAGATTTGCATTCTTCTTAGAAACTGTTTAGAGTTTCTTTCACATGTTAAAAGACAAACTACTGTCTGGATGTTGTTTAATGTACCGAACTTTTATATATAGTACTCATGCCCAAGCACCAACAGAGTGAGCATGCCTGGGAAGTGGCTCCCAGACACAGACCATGGTCAGGCACCCACGTCAGAAACAGCTCGTGAATATCAATCTACCCGGACCCTGTGGAGCCTGCAATGGTGACAGCTATGAGTAAGTACAAGGCTGAAGCCTTGGACTTCCTCTGTTACTGGCCCCCAAAATTGTTAATCTCAGCAAAATGGCAAGTATTTACTTTTATATTGAACAAAAGTAATTCATTGCAGGAGCAGAAAAACGAATTCCAATGTTACGTCTGTTTCTCTCAGACTTAGTGATCTCTGTGATTTGCACAGGCCCAAGGGCATTTTGTTGACTTTCCACTGGTCTTTCAATCTACAATGTGACTTCTCTAGTTTCTGTGTGGAAATGATCTGTGACTTTCGTATTCCCATTGAGAATGACCCATCCATTATATAGCCTCCAGGAAACGCTGCACCATGACAGGTCTTTTGAGGTCAGATAGGCTACTGTAATGCTTAAAATGGGCATGTCAAAGCTATATTTGTTGTGGTTCCTCACAAAGCAGAGAAAGCAAGCAGAAAGAAAAGGAAGAAAAGGTGGAAAATACAAGACTGAGCAGCCATGGTCTTTACAGGGGAACATTTACACTCAGATGTACATTTTCTACTGACAACAGGCTCTAAATAAATCTCACTTCAGTTGCCATTCTCCTTCAGGTAGGGAATGTTGTCCTTCCTCTACCAAATGGCAGGAAGCCTTTCCCGAGGTTCCTAGCTGTGCCTGATCAGATTCCTCTGGCATTTACATTTCTATTTCTTATTACCAGATGTGCTTGGAAGACAAGCAGGAAGGCAATGAGAGTGGCATTGTTGCTCTGATCTGGGACAAAGATGTCTGTGGGGGTTGGGTTTTTTTCTGATAGCATCGATTTAATGTAGGAGAGAGTTGTGGCAGGAGTGATGGAGGCTGTGGGGACTATATTCAGCAATAACATATGCTAGAAGAAAAAGAAGTTCACCTGTGGAAGCATATAGAATAACTGCTAGGCTTCACGTTCCGTGAATTCAGCACACAGCTCCAGGCCTTATGACATTGCTGTAAGGCCTGCTGTGTCCCTGCACTTTTTAATGAGTTCAGCAAAACACCAATAATCCTCTCTGCACAGGTTTTAACAGACAACCACTTTTTTGGGCACTTCAAGCTTCTGATGGTAGAAAGATGTAAAATTAAATGCAGCAGCCAACAGTCCTGTTATATCACTGTTTTCATATTGTGACTTCCCTCTTTTTACTACATGGGATGCGATGAAGTCCTGGAGCATCACATCTGTATATAACCAAGAAGTCCATGAAAAGATCTTGGCAACTAGTTCCAGCACTGAGGCCATATAGATGGCAACACTGCGTGGAATAACACTGGCTTTTTCAGGTCTCCCCAACACTTAAGCAGCCACCTGATAATGTATTTAAAGGATCCTGGCTGTTGTCAGAAGCTGGGAAGATGCAGCTGGGAAACAGAGCTTTATGCTACTGACATACCTACAGCTGTAAACCCAAGCAAGCACAGCAGCTGTTCTAGTTGCAGTTTCCAAACTGACAACAACCATTGCTGAAACACTGCCCTCCAGCTGGCAGCCATCTCAGATGGTATGGTTGAACAGAGGTGAAAGCACTTGCTTTTTAGCTCTGAGCAGCCCTTCTCTTCCTCAGCTGCCCTAGGGCTGAAGACAGGGCACATGGGATTCAAAGATGGAGTTCAGTTGCTCCTCTCAGAAGGCAGCAGAGCTCAGTTCTGCACATGCAAGGCAAGGCTTGGATCTCATTTGCCTCCTTGTGCTGAGAGCAACACAGAGGGGCTCATCGCAGCAGGTAGTGTCTTCACTTCTGCATTCTGCTTCTCGATTATTCAGCTGTGCTTGCCTTCTGTTCTCAGATCACCCGTGATTTTTTTAACATCTAGACTTCACAAACATGTCTTAAGCACCTTGTTTCTAAAGAAGCTCGTTCCATACCTGCTACCTAAGTGGTCTTAAAACATATTTTTAAAGAAAGCTGTAGATAAGAATCAGTCTGTTGCTAAAGTTTAAAGATTTTTCTTCATGTTGGAAGCTTGCTTTCCCTCAAAAATAATACCACAGCCTCATTAGGAATGAACGTGTTCTTGCTGTGATTTCTGCTGAGCCTCTTGAGAAATGCTCCATAATCTAGGATTGCAGAAGGAATTATGGTATTTACAGGGCACTGACACTCCATATGCAGCAAGCAGAGAGTTGTCTACATACTCACTTTTGAAAGCAAGGTTGTGTTTCCAAGAAGGACCTTTGTATTTCAGAAAATACATTTCCAAGTCTTATTCTTTTGCTGTTGTTTCCAAGACAAGACAGAACATTGCCACATGTCAAGTGGAAAAATTACAGGAGGCTGAATTGCTGTGCCATTCAGAGCAGGTCACATTGCAGTGGCTTGGCTGTGACAGGTCTGCCAATGGGAATGGCTCAGGACCTCGCCAAGCTAGAGAGAGGAGACTGAGTCCTCAGGAAACAAGGCAGAATTATTCAATGGCTAGGGATACCTTGGGACAGGTGCCTTGCTAGTCCTCCTGATCAAAATTATTTCCTGTGTGGTTTTTATTACCTGAATAGCTGGAACTAGTCCTTAATACTTATTTAGGGGGCAAACTAGTGTAAGCTAGTAAGAGGCATTATGCAGAACCTGATAAGAAACACAAGCCTCACCTTCCCAGTAAAATCGGAAAACAGATGCTCTTTCATCATTTTTTTCTGACAGCTCTTGGTGTCATGAACAACAGGGTTTGTAGCTGCACCCCTCCCAACCCCCATTCTTCTCCAACTGTGTAAATGCCACTGCTCATGGGGAAGAAAAAAAAAAAGGTAGCTAACATTTTCAGACATTTGAGATGTTTACTGCTTATGACTGGGTAGAATAAGGACCCATTGCATGCCTACATTTGCCCATCTATGCAAACTCTGAGGAGTAAAAATCAGCCACCAACATTCAAAGGTTTAGATGGTTTTAAAAGACAACTTTATTTTTATAAGTAAATAGCCTATAGACAGGCAGCTTGGTCACAAATACAGCTTTAAAGAAAAAAGGGCTGGTAGTATAAGTGATCTACAGTGCATAGACAAGCTGAGAGGCACAGTGAAGCACAGGCCTGTGGGCCACGGGATGCCTTGTAAGAACTGGTGCTCAAACCTAAATTCCACCTGCACAGCTGGTCTGTGTTGCAGGGCTGGAAGGGCAGAAAGGAGGCAAAAACATGTGTGTCACCTTGCCCTTCAAGGCTGCGGACCCATTTTACACTAAGCTTATCAAAAAGCTTGTAACTAAGCACCCAAAAAAACCTCCTGACTCCCCTGTCTGGTCAGCTGTATTCTGCTGCCCTTGATGGGTAGTGTGATGGGATGTGTGTCACGGGGTTTAGATGGCTCTGTAGCAAATGTTTGTGGTAAAAGCTAGTGGAAAATATCCAGAAACATAAGAAAACAGAGTATTGGAATAAGGACCTCCACCCCACCTCTTCAAGATGGCATCTTGATGCTTTTGTTAATATTTAGGTCTTGTCCTCAGAAGTCTGCCTGTATCTACCACCAAATATTTTCCTTCCTAATCAGCAAGAGTTCTAATCAGTTGCAAGTAGCAAGTAATCTTTTGTATTAGTAAGACCTTTCTGGTGGGATACCATGCACACTTTTTTAAAACATTTTTTACTTTTTTTTTTTTTAAGAAGGCAGTCACCAACTTATTATACATGGTTGTGAGAGGCAATAAAGCAGCAAAATGAATGTGAAACCCTGTATTGAGCTGTAGTTTTTACTAACAGTTTCTTTATTTTCCCTAATAAAACCATAAACATTTTTGGTAAGACATAGAACCGTCAAGTCAGCATGTATTACTTATGCATTAGCAAAGATTATTCCACAACTCAGTACAATCCTCACAGTTAGAGTTCAAACAGAGTGAGAATACAAGACAATGTAGCTTTTCTAGATGAAAGGCATGTCAGCAGAGCTGTCATTAGAACTGCAATCACCAGAGACACACTTGACAAACCACATCCTGACTGTGCTTCCCAAGGGATCTACAGTTGATTTCTGGGCAAACATTATTCAATCAGGTATTTTTCTTCTGTGGGCATCCTGTAGGCAAACACAGACAGGAGGGACAGGAGACCAGGGATATTATAGCCATTACCTTTCCCTCCCATAAGTCTTGTCACTGCATGTAGTTTGAATTTTCTTGTTATTCGTAGGCAACATAACAAAGGCTTTTCACTGTTTCCTGTGAACTCAGTGACTACTGCAGCCAAAAAGGAAGGCAATTAACTTTCATGGGGGTAGATGGGAGTGAGATGTCATTACCAGAATGCAGCCACCTTCAGGTGGCTCAGCCCTTCTCAAAGCTTGCAATGGAAAAAGGCTGGAAGCACTCATGTAACACCGTATTGATGTCCCACCCTGCTTCCATAAATCCTTGCTCTCTCAGCTGCCTCCTTACTCATCCTAGTGTTACAAACTCACATGAACACTCAGTAGAAAATATTATTCAAATATTCAAACACAACGATTTTTGTCTATTCTTCTTTCCCAAAACACAGGCACCACTTAACTCAGAAAGAGATTTCACTTCTCTTTTCAAGTTTGCCTTTGCTTTCAGTCTTTGCTATATTGCTTGAGCCCTGTGACAGGTTATTATTTCTTTTTGAGAGAAATCCCACTCACAAAGAGCACGGCTGTCATCTTGCTCCACATCCAGTTTTAAAAAAGGCAAAGAACGTATTATTAATAGAGGTTAGCAAGAGGAGACAGAACTTCTCTAATACCTTCCTATCAAAATCTGAACATTTTAAATCAAGCTCAGATGACTGGATTGTGCTTCAGTGACACTGAACATGGATGGGGGAATAAAAGTGCAAAAATGTGAAGTTTTTTTTAAAAAAATACATAGTATTATATTCCCTGTAAATTTGTACTTCACAACTTAACTAAGCTAGGCATGAACAGTACTGTTGCTAGCAGTATCTGACAGAATGGTGATGCCACTGGGCCAGCAGCACACACCAAATCAAGGCAACAATGGCAGAGCCAGTACCTTGAGCTCAGGCTCCCACCAGCCAGGCCCCTGTCTGGGGGCTGCCCAGGGCCCTGGGAGGAGAGGCCAGCCTGCAGGGCAGGTGCGGTTAGCAGGTAGACTGCTCTGACTCATCAAGGCCACCTGGGCTCAGAGCAACCAGGTGGCAGCCTCGTCTCCAGATGGCCTCATGGCTTCATCCATCACTCTTCATCGCACACCCCTCACCTGTTCATAAGACTTGTGGCTACAAATTTTACAGATGTCCAGCTTCAAGTGCAGTAAAATGTAGCTCCAAAGAGTAGTGAAACACTTGCAGAAAAGAAACCTTAACCAGAAAGAGATTTTTCTGTAAATGTCCTCTGTGTCTTGGCTTTTTTGTATTTCTTGTTTGCGAAGACCAAAGGTCTAAGGAAAGCACCTAATTTGAGTTTCTTAGTCAGCTCTTGTTCAGAGACACATAAAAAAAATTCAGGGGGAGGGAAGGGAAGGTGCAACTCTGTCATCACTTCTGTGTCACCATTAAATCCATATGGACCAGGCCAAATGCGGGCCAGTTCCCACCCTGAAACAATGTTCATTCTCTGATGCTGCACGCTAAAGACACAACTCTTTCACAAAAAATGCTGTTACAGTTTAACTGGTTTTGAATTTAGGAATGGGTAAATTTTGTACCACTATCAAATGCGGTGGCATCTAGGAATTATTTAATTTGGGTGGGTCCTCAAAGAGTGCTGCCACCATGCTGAAAGCAGTGTCAGCTGTCTCAGTTGGTGTCCCTCATTGCTACTGGTGCCGATGAAGCAGCCAAGGTCAGGAGGATCATAGAGGGCTCATTCACAGTAGAAATCTGCTTTGAAACAGGCAGAGTATTCAAACACAGTATATCTGGTGACTACAAAAGATAAGTAATTGAGTGCTCTTTAGTATTTTGGTCTGTTTGGCTGTCCCTCGCTGCTGCCGCAATTGGCCTGGCTATTGATGGCAAGTTATTTCAATGCTCAGGTTTCAAGCCTGGCAAGTACATTGCAGGTTCCTCTTAGAGCCCAGGCAAGCCAGGGCTCTCATTTGGCAAGGACCCTTCAAGGCAGTTGATTTGTCACTACCCCTGTAACTCCCCATGCATCCTGTCCATATCCCCAATTGTACCAGAAACATTTTCCTTGCAAATAGAAACCCTCTTACTTCCCATATCCATAGGGCACCTAGAGAGGTAGCTAAAAGACGCAGAAGCTTTGTTGCTGGTGTTTTTGTTTTGTTTTGTTTTAATAGATATGGATACCTCAAACAAATGCTTTCACAACAGTCTCTTCCTTCACCACTATTCAAAAGCTCTCAGATCTCACACAACCAAACAGGAAAAGTAAATTCCCACTTCTGAGACATGAAAGGGTCTACTGAGAAAAACCCATTAAAATACAAAAATACACATGAACTACAGTAAGTCTGTTCACTCTATCATCCTCTTATCTGTGCTACCATGGATAAGGTATTATTTTTGAGTATTAGTTTAAATACTGCTTATAATGTTTAGTGCATTCATTATGAAAATTGTCATGTCCTTGTGTTTGTGCTTTCAAGTCCTACACAATTTGGATATATCCATCAACACCATAAAACATACGCTTGTACTATAATCAAATCCAAATACAAACTGCACCAATAACCTCCAGCTAAATACTATTACATGCACAGTTTGGAAACTTTAAAAGGACACATCAGACTTTAAACCTTTGCACTGAAAGCACAATGAAGAATAAAAATTTCAGGACCCTCCTGACTCTGACTTTCAGCTCCCACATACACAAATCATTAGTTTGGTTCATAAACTCATCAAGATCTGTCTTAAAGAATGAATGTTCTTAAACTTCTCACTATTCATCTCGGAGGGTTTTTTTTTCTAAAACTGCTGCTCTGATTAGAAGGTTCCTCCTAGCTATTCCTCTATTCATTCTCTTTTATTTTTGCACATACTAGTGTCTTTCATCTGAAAAAGTTCTTCTCCTCCAACCCTGTCCAGTTTCTTTCATGATGATTTGATCAAGCATCATTAAACTGCCAGTCAAGAATAGCAGAGAATAGTAGTTAAAGCTCCCACATAGATAATACATTCCTGCAAAATACACATTATGCAGGCTGTAAGAATAAATGGTTTCTGATGTCTTGAACATCTGCTTCCTGAAAGCTGTACCAGGTCTGTAGCACTGGAGCCACGGTGGTGGACAAGATAAAGGGCTGGCCCTTCCCTGCTGTCCTTCACAGTGAGACTGAGGTGTCACCTGTGAACCCAGCTGAACAGTTCCAACCACTCCCTGTTCTACAGGTTACCAAAAGGCAAAAGAAAAATTGGTGAAAGTAGTGGGTAAGCAGCCTTGCCTAATTCTTTTCAACAACTAAGCTTTTTCCTTTCACATTATATATTTTTTTGAAAACAGAATTATTTGATATGACTTCAGATACCTCATGTGACAATTGATCAAAACAGGTCTTAAACACAAAGAACCTTTTCAGACCCCTTGAAATTGAATTCTTGAAGGGTCAAGGTAAGACCCTTGTTACTTCCTAAGGATAATTGTGAGAAAACCAGAACAACACTTTGTAATAAGAAAAACTGACTTGTCTGCCATGTTTCTTCCTTACAAACAGTCTTCTTCCTCTTCATTACTGACAACTTAGAGCAAAATGGAGTGGTATTTTAGGGTGCTGTGTTACTGCAATACGCTTAGTTGGTAGTATCTACCATCCAGTTCTTCGAAGAACATCTAATTTTGGAAGAAGGAAATGATGAAACATGCACAAACCTGAAGGAGGTTTGCTATAAATGTACACAACACTTCAAAAGTACTGAGACAAATGAAACCTTCTCTGACCTCCAGTGCACTGTACAATCATTTTCCCGGCTACACCCAAATGTCTTATTGAAACACTGCTTGTAGCAGCAATGTCTACAGACCATAACTATCACCTGCCAAATACTCTGGCTGACAAATGTGAAGACCTGGTTTTCCTTGGACTTTTCCTGTAGCATGCAAAAGGGCAATATAACAGCCAAAATGAGCAAGGAAGAGAGGGAAAATAATGTGAGAATTTCTAATTTCTTGCATTGTAACTTATAGATTGTCTGGAATGTATTAAATTATTCCATTAACCCAGTTTCTGCTTAATCTGTATTTCTGGCCACAACAGACAAAAAATTTAGAAAAAGGAGAGTGTTCTATCATAAAATGCCATCATTTGTCTGAAAGATCAATACGCAAATTTACAGAAACGCAGGTACTCCAGAAAGGCATGTTATCGGATTCTACAAAACTCAAAGCAACAATGTTTTTTGTCCTATGTTAATCACATAATTCCAGTTCCCGCAGGGCTAGTTTTATCCCCTGTACAAACTCACATTAATACAAGACAATGCTTTGGTTGAGGAGAGAGACCACCAAGTCCTGCAGAGTGGTAGATGAAATTCAAAAGGAAAAAAACTGAACAAATCACCCTTGATCAGCTGAAGTTCATTTTTACATGTGACATAAGAGCATTGGTAAATAGTGATGATGCACTTAAAAGTGAATGGTAGACTTGACCTTGTTATAGAAAATGACTTGTGTGCTCTTGCACTGTTTTTACACTAAGTTCTCTCACCTCAGTGTTCTGCCTGGTACCTTCAACAGCTTTTTTGCTCCACCACTGCCTACCCTCTCTCTGAGAAGGTTATATCTACATCCGTACATACAATGTCCAGTATAGTGGGACACTAGCACTAGGTATTGAAATAGGAAGAAAATAATATTACAGGCATGAAAAGAAATAAGAAAAGCTGCATACAAAAAAAAAAAAAAAAAAAAGTCAAATTAATAGTATAAGTAGGCTGAAATAAATTTTGAACAGGGAAAAACATCTCTTGCTGTTGAATCATTCCCAGCTTTTCTCCTTAGCCTTCTGCATGCTTTCCAGAGCATGATTCACCTCTCCCTGCTCCTGCAGCATCCTCAGGGGAGGGCAACTCCAGCTGCCCAGAACATTTCAGTTCTCACCTTTTCACTTATGCAAATCAGCAATGAAAATACTTCTCTCAGGAAGTTATTTACATTCTGATTGACAAAGCTACTTGTCAGTTATCCTCCACATTCTCTTTTTCTAGCCATGCTATTCCACATTTTCACTTTCCAACAGGGACAGAACAGATCTGTAGGGAAAAAAAAATAAGTAAAATACTGCATGCCTGAAAACAAAACAGAACAACCCGAGTTACAGTCCCTTGTAGCCAATGCAGTATTACAAAACCAAACTCATTGCTCCCTGAAAGCTAAAGCATCCCTTATTCTGGACATAGCTGCTGGACACTGCAGTTGAATGTAGCAGTTCTTCCCCAGAAATATACAGGAGCAGCCTGGACGACCTGTATGTTGCCTTTCTTACAAAATTAATAATGTGTCACAAGTCCTCCCAACTGCAGTAAAATTTCTGATTAAAACCAATTTTTTCTGCTGATTGCTTCCTGTGCAAGAAGAGGCATTTCAACTATATTTATAGCCAGCTTAAATTTTAGGTCAAGTGAATGAGTAATCCTATGGAAGATTAAGAACAAGATTTTAAAGTGCAAAATAAGAATGAAGATCAAAAACCACAGCATTCAATTAGCTCACCTGGGAAGAGAAGTTCCTGGTTTGAGTGTGGCAAAACAGTAAACCAACAGGAGCTGGGGAAGGTTAGAAGGCTGAAAGAGTTAGAAGGCTGAAAGTGCATGTCCAGAAGCACAGCCTCTTAACTTCATCTAATAACAAATAATATCTGTGCTGAATATTGTGATACTGCCTCTTCAGTATCCTCTTTGAAGTAAAGCTGTACCTTCCAAGGACACATATTCTGTTTCTATTAATCTTTGCTGTCCCTTGCTCTAGTCACACCAGCACTACTTCTGTTACAGCAAGACAAAAGCATTCAGGAAGGTGTCATTGCTGGCAACTGGTACCACACAGCTGCTCGCTCACTCAACCCCCTCCCTCAGGTTGCATAGGGGAGAGAATTGAAAGGGAAGGAAGAAAATAATGGGTTGAGATAAGAACAGTTAAATGCAACAGCAAATGGAAAAGAAAAAATAAATATATACATTTATATATACAAAATAAGTGATGCACAATGCAGATGCTCAGCAACTGATATCCAGCTCATCCCGAAGCAGCAGTTGCAAACTCCTGTCCCATACAGCCAATCCCAGAAGCACAAAGACCCAGACAGCAGTTTACACTCAAATACAGTCGTGCCAAACTGATGGTCCTGGAAAAGAGAGCAGCCCAGTCTCAAACAGATGATCCCAGAAGGTAAGAGAGAGAGAGATGGAAAAACCAGCTCCAGCTACATATGTCATATGATGCTAATGGTAGACAATATCTCATTGGCCAGCCTGCATGTCAGTCTAGGTCCTGTCCTGTTATGATCCCTCCCAGCTTCTATGTGCAGCATGATTTACCTGTGTTAGAGATTAACATCCTGTTTTAAAAGTTGTAGTTGCATATTTAGGAGGTATGGCTAAGATAGGAGATATAGAAGCACCTATCTGTCTGAGGGCAAGATCAAGTTAGTGAACACAGATGTTCTTTCATGTTATTTCTTTATAGC
Source organism: Streptopelia decaocto (assembly GCF_964273445.1). Taxonomy (NCBI): domain Eukaryota; kingdom Metazoa; phylum Chordata; class Aves; order Columbiformes; family Columbidae; genus Streptopelia; species Streptopelia decaocto. The sequence goes on from NC_138657.1 coordinate 44,943,188, forward strand.
ATAACTTGATCCAGCTGTGCTGCACAGGATGTTTACAGAAATATTGCCGCACAATTTTTCTTCCTCTTCATAAAATATTACTGATTCCCCTGACTGTGATGGATGTGCTCTTCTTTTGTTTTCTATTGATCATAAATCGTAAAGGAACAGTAAAACAGCCTCTTTAGTACATTTACACCATCCAGTAACATGTCTGAAGTGTTGAATTGGAATTTCAGGTACTATTTGTGGCCTAAGGTTTGTGTCATCAGCTGAGGAACTTGCTGCATCGAATAACTCAATTGTTCATTTTCTTGCCTCTTAAAAATTGCTTTTGTCAACATTTGCTCAAATGAAGGGTATTCCAGCATTAGTCAGAGCAAGTGAGTGGTCTGTTGGTGATCACTGCACAGGATTTCTGTACTGAGCATCACCTCTAGGCAGCCTGCAGTGACTGACAGCATCATAGCTGCTAGGGTGCAGTTTAACTTCAATCAATGAGCTTTTTGACAAAGTTTTGATGTTGACTGGAATGCTGTGGAAAACAAAAATTACCCTGTATGAGGAGATCAATGTTGTTTTGCTGTGGGAAACAGCCTCTGTACGCATACTCCAGGACTTAAATGTATGCAGTAAGTATGCTGGTAAATAGATGAAAAGAAAAGCTTCTACTGCAATACAAGCTGTATATGGACCCCATATACTTCAGCTGGACCTGTAAGAAACTCTGGGTTTAGTTCTTTGTAAATTACATATTTCCCGCATTTGATCAAAATATGTACTAGCAAATACCACAAGGTACAGCTGTAGCACTTACTGACCTGCCCACAAGAGTCATTTAGAGCAAGGTGTGATTTTAGACAAGAACATTAGTGGAACAAACCATAGGAAAGCTCATCAGTTGCACACAAGTTTTGAAAACAAGGCACATTACATTAGCTCTCAATATTTCAGCAATTGCATTGGTTTGCTTCTGAGATTGCAGATTTATTCTGTGACCCTTAGGACTGCCACTACCAGAGAATATTAGAGAGGATGGGGTGCCATATGTAAGCAGTGTAAAAGCCAATATTTTGCCTTATAACCTTTTCAATAACTGGTCAAGGGATCCAAACTATTCTTTAAGTCATATCACTGGATTTTTGCTTATTAAAAATAATCATAAAAAATAAGAAAAAAGCCACAGAGCAGGCCAAAAGTGTTTAAACAAGAGTACTTCCTGCTTGGGAAAGAAAATGTATGAAAAAGCATGATCTAGCAATACTCCCTGATGTCTTCAACAGTCTGGACAGGATGAAGTTAAGATCACCTCACTTCAGGTGGTCGAGTATCTGTGCCCATCTTTCTTATAGCCCCCTCTTAAGTACTGAAAGTCTGCAATAATGTTTCTGTTCTCCAGGCTGGACAATCCCTGCTCTCAGTCTGTCCTCACAGCACAGATGTTCCAGCCCTCTGATCATTTTTGTGGCTTCCTCTGGACCCTCTTCAACAGGTCCATGTCTTTCCTGTGCTGAGGGCTCCAGAGCTGGACACAGCACTCCAGGTGGGGTCTCACCAGAGCAGAGGGGCAAAATCACCTCCCTCCACCTGCTGGCCACACTCCTTCTGATGCTCCCCAAGGGCTGCAAGTGCACATTGTTGGCTCATGTCTGGCTTTCATTCACCAGTACCCCCAAGTCCTTCTCCGCAGGGCTGCTCTCAATCCCTTCATCCCCCAGCCTGTTCTGATACTGGGGGTTGCACTTGGCCTTGTTGAACTGCATGAGGTTTGCATGGGCCCAATTCTCAAGCCTGTTCAGATCCCTCTGGATGGCATCCCATCCTTCAGGTGTGCCAGCTGTACCATTTACCATTCAGCTTGCTGTCATCTGTAAGCTTGCTGAGGGTGCACTCAATCCCACTGTCTATGTCATTGATGAAGAATAACAAATAGTACTGGTCCCCAGACAGACCCCCAAGGGAGACCACTGTTAACTGTGTCCATTCAGACTACCCTCTGGACAATCTAACCAGTTCCTCATCCACCAAACAGTCCACCCATCAAATCCATATCTCTTCACTTGAGAAAAAAGGATGTTGTGGAGGATCATGTCAAAGGCTTTACAGAAGTCCAGACAGATGACATCCATAGTCCTTTCTTTGTCCACTGATGTAGTTACTCCATCATAGAAGGTCACTCGATTGGCCAGGCAGGACCAGCCTAGATAATGCAGTGGGAATCAAAACAACAGATTAAAGCAATATTTTCCTTTATGGCAGTGCTGGGCAAATGACTGTCTGCTTAATCACAGCTTAAAATAAAAATGAAAACAAAACAAAAAAACCCCACTGTCCACTTATCCACAACTGAGGATAATATACTTTATGTGATTATTGTATTTCGCTCCTCTTTACTATTTCTGAAAAAATATATCCACCCAAAACTAATAAGACCTAGTTTTCAAATCCTGAATGCATTTTCAGGGACCTTATAAATAAATCCAATATTGACAATTTCTACACTGTACAGTATAGTGGAAAGATGGAAAGGCTAGAGGACAGTGACAGATAAATAATATACCCATGTTTGCACCATCTTATGTCTTCCATTTTTCCTGAGAGATCGCTTCTGTTGTCAAGAAATATTTTCACCTTATACAAGTCTGTGTGCTCAGAAACATGACAATAACCAAAGGGTTAACAGAAAGCCTTTAACTTTCTGCCACTTTTTTACAAGAGGTATAATATGTATGTGCTGTCTCTCATTTTCATTGCTTGCAGCAAGAATATTTTACACATTTCAGCACAATGATTTCTTCCTTTTCTTGATGGTGCTCACCACAGGACTGTTTCTTATAAGGACAGTATGATCTCTCTTCTACACCTGCAGAGACTTATTTGTCTAGTGCATAAACACACAGACAAAATGTGCCAAAACAAAGTAAGGATAAACAGACTGAAATCAATACAGTTAATACATGGCTGACTTTGGTTCAGTTCTTTTCATTATAAATATAAGAACAATTTCTCTAAATTCTTTTAAGACCAACCAGACCAATAACAACAACAAAGTTGCAGTAAACAAATAATAAAAATTTCGTATTTTCTTGTGCACCCTATTTAGAAAAATACTATTTTGTTTCACATGGGAAAGCACTTCCACACATAAACAGCAAAAAATGGTCATAGGTGCAATGGACAGAACATTACAGTCACACGCAAAATAATAACATGAGAATAGAGTATGTATTTTTTAAGATTAATTTTGTATTTGATATATATCATCATGAATCATTATATATACACATATATCTCTCACTGGATGCAATATGTGGAAACACGTATCAGTGCATGGGATGAATTTGTACCCAATCATCTTTTTCAGAGTCTCTGAACTGTTTCTAAATTGCCTCACATCAAGGAGAAATTGTACTGCAGTTTGTTATGAGGTTTTTTTTTCCCCCTTAACCTTCTTGGTATTTCCTCCTAGCAATCACTGCTCCAATCTTTTACTTTTCTCTGGGATGTTAGGAGAAGGTGAATGGCAGAGGTAAAAATCTGTGGATGCAGAAAGGACAACTGACATTTAAACAAGCTACTGAATGTTTGTATTGAACAACAGATAAAAGAAGGACATCTTCCTGAACCCAGGCTTAAGCATCTTGTAACTATGATCAGCTCTGGGCAGGATTCCATTACCATTTAAATCCCAAATTTCCTTTTCTGGGAAAAAAAAAAAAAAAAAAAAAAAAAAAAAAAAAAAAAAAAAAAAAAAAAAAAAGGTGGGAAACCCGGCTGCAAAGAAGGTCCAAACAGAAGAATATTTTTGTTTCTTGTTTCAAAGCTACTTTAAATTCACATCACAGAGTGACACATTCTTCAGTCTTCAGTTTTGTTTTGGCTGATGTTACATTATCTTCATATATAATGCTAACAGGCACTAGCCATACCACATATCAAAACACCTTTACAAGAACAAAGACAGTAGAGCTCACTCAAAATGTGCACATTCGTGGCAGCCCTGTGAGACACACAGTTAGAAGACAGCACTTTCTCCATCTCACCCAGGTTCGATGCTGCAGATACACTTTTCACTTGGATGTCTAAATGAAGTTGCTGCAGCCTACACTAACCTGGTGAAAGCGTGGAGATGGAGAGCAGCCACCCAAAAAGGCTTTGGGAGAAGCCACTCTCTCTCCACTGAACACACAGGGAGCCTATGGAGAGGCCACTGTCTGACTTGGGAAGATCCATGATCAGTTTTAGATCAGCAAACAGTAAGAGACCTGGTCCTTCATGAATTTTTCTGCTCATCATTACAAAACCCATCCATATGAAAGTCCATTTGTTCAATGAATTCCTCTTGCTAATACATAAATCAGTGCCACAAAGCTGAGCCCAAGGGTTTTTTAAGCAGTAAAGAACAAAAGAGTCAAAGAACAAAAAAATGTCAGAGAGAAAACCCTGATTTCTCTTCCCACCCCCTTCCCATATAAGCCTTTTTGATTGTGTGAAAGTCTAGATGAGCATGACCTATCGTTTCTTATAGAAATGCTGGTATAGCGTACTCTAACTACTGTAGTATCAACGCTGTGCTTTACATATTTAAGTAAGGGTTGTTAGTCTAATTTCATGGCTGGGAAGGTAAAGATTATGAGATGTGCCCAGGAAAATAGTTGAAAATACTTTTGAGCTAAAGGGGTGGCAAGGACTTAGTTTGTGCCACTATGCAGCAGTGAAGCACCCCTGCTCCTCAGGCTACTCTGAAGTAGTGACTAATGTGTTTTTTAATAGGGAAAAGAGGGAATAGTAGTTTCTCCTCTTTTGGCACTCTTATGAAGTCACACTTCAGGTATAGTATTCCTGTAAATGCAGACCTAATTAACCAGGCAGTACCTGAGTGATACAAATGAGAACAAAACAGAAGACAAAGCATTCAGTCTCAGATGACAGGGAGAGCCAGAAAGGTTATGTCCTGTCCCAGACCTAGAGAATGAAGAAAGGAGCCTATAGCACATAACCTGTTTCACAACCCTGACTTAACACAAGCACTGACTATTAAAGCATATGTGAATTGTAAAGTAATTGCTGCACACTTTGCAGATTTTCTAATGTCAAAATTCCTTAAAGCATTTCCATTCTGTTTTGTCTAAAATGACTATGAAAACTGCTGAGTAAAAATGGTTCATGTATTGAGAACAGAAACCATGTCATTTAGAAACCTCTTACACTGGGAACACATCACTCTTGTACACAGCATTAATGTACATGACATTGCCAATGGTGCAAAACAGAAAAAAAGGAAATGAAAGTACAGCATCAGTTTAAATCTCGCTACATTGTAACCTGGAATAGGATCCAACTGTCAGACAGCAACTGGCCACTGCAACGAGCTCTCAGCCTGGAGTACATCAGCTATAGCAGGATGAAACTGGATCCAGCTCCTTAGCTGGAAAACAGGAAAAAAAGGAAGAACCAGTGTCTAGGCAGATCGAATTGACAAACTAGCCCAGGGTAAACCCTGCTGTAAACCTTATACAATCAAAGTTAACAGGAGATTAATTTAGTCCAAACTGAGTTATGAAAGTGCTGAAATACGTTACAGTGGAGAGGGAAAAGTCCCATTGTTGTGAGCAATTCTAATGCAAGGGAGGGTTAAAAGGGAGGTATTAACCGCAAGTTCCTCTGAGCAAGGATGGTGCTATGGGTGGAAAGGAGATTCAGCAGTTGAAATGGGAAAGCCCACTGTGGCAGGAGCGCTGAGGAGCTGGAGAACCTAATCACACATAAACCCCAAGGACCGTTTCTGTGAGTGCACTGTTTGGCAGCAAGAGTTAAAAACAAAGACAAACAATATTGCTCAGTACTGTATAACAAACCTCATTACCAAGTAGGTCTCTTATATTTCCATTCTTAATACTGTAATCAACATGCCAGAACTGCACAGAAAAAATTGAAGCTTGCAGTTTCCTGCATTCACACCCAATTATATTCTTGTTTCAAGCAAATAGTAAATTCATATTTTATCACAGATTTATTACGAACATTTTTCTCAGTCAAAGTATGCAAAAAGTTAGGATTTACCAGTGCCAGTAGTAAGGAGCTTTTTCAGTAACCTATTTTGTTATCCTGATAGTAAACCAGATAATAGAAACTTCCTTTCAGTGTTTATTATGCAGGAAAATGCAACTGTGCCCCCAATGTTTTCATGTTACAACACTGCGTTTAAAACTAGTTTTCTCAGTTTCTTTCTATTCTTGATGATGTTGTCCTTTCATAAATGTTTGTTGTTTACAAATTGTGATGAAGTGGCCTGTGGCCAGTGCATGTTTTCCAGATGGGGATTCAGCACTAATTTGTGGTACTTGTTGTTTAATTCAGTGCAGCAGTGGGGTTTGTTCACTGGCTTTGTGGGCAAAATGTGGAACTATCACAATGAGTTTCCAGCAGATTGCAAAAGCAGCTTGTCAAAGGGTATGCTGAACACATTCTTGATATTTTAAAATCTCTTGAAGACCAAGTTTCACATGTGTTCACATGGTTGCATGTTTGCTGTTAGAACTGCAAGTCACAGATGGTAATTTTTTCAGAGATTCATGAGACTGGAATTTGATTTTGCTATATAATTTAGATGACTTGGTAAATCATATACATTAAAATACGTTAAAGATTATTGTCTAAGTCACCTCCTTCAGAGGGAAAACACAAGTTCTCTATGACTAACCCAGTCTTTGAGACACATACAGCTGCAGATGCTATCCTTACTTCAGAGGCAGACTGACCAAGCAAAAGCAGGTTTGTCTGACACCCAGTGCAATTATTGCCTATTATTATATACATATAAAAACCTATCCAATATACAGATAAATCAAGAAAATACCTGATTTTGCCCTCTGCCTGCCTTGAATTTCAGTTTCAGGATCTGGCTGCTACTGAAATGTACAGAGCCCCTTGTAATAAATACACAAGTGACAGCACTGTGGAATAAACAGGTATGTAAAACACACTTAAAATTACAGCAGGATGAAGATATATCACATATGTTCGAATTACCAGCTAAGTATTTACATATACAAGTTACAAATGCGTTCATGTAGACTGACACTTAGGTATATAGTCTAGCCATAAAAGTTTAAACAAGAACATAAAAGTCTACTGTATCTCAAGATTTTAGTACAAATAAAATAGTTGCTTTCTGAAATTGTCTTGCACTGATTTTTCATTTAAAGTATCAAATTCAATATATGCACTGGTCTGAAAAATTTGAGACACCAGTCAATTAAAAAAATGCAGGTATTCTGAGGGCTATCATACACGTAAAACACATACATATAATTAACAATGAAAGTTTATTAGGGATACTTGCACTGAAGTTGAAATAAGTATGTATTTAAGTGAATGAGCCATTTGTTTCCACTGCTCTCTAATCTTGTTGACATTTTACTTTTCTCTCCTGTGTACATATATGCACAGACGCACACTGTACATTAGTAATAGTGCAAGCAGATGCTGAGACTTGTAAATATGTAATAGATTGCTTTTAGCTATTCTGAAACTACATTGTCCACACAGCCATCACATAATTCCACCAGTTTTTAAATACACAAATATAAATTCTAATCCATCTGCTTAATGACTTGCAAAACAATAAGGTTTATGCATCATTCCACATATTACAACATAGCACTGAGACAAAACCAAAACAAAACAACTTTTTTGGCTTTTAATGGTCTTGGAAGGGCACAGAAGTTCCTGAGTGGAAGTCACAAAACTGGCTGCTGGCTCAAATCCTTTTTTTTTGAGCATGAGTGAGCTAAGCCTTCTTCTTCCTTCTCTCAATTTGGGAATAGGGCAAAGCCTTGTTGCTCTACATGAGCCATCTCCAACGGAACCTACAGAGTGATGTGGAACAGGTCGCACTTGGCAGAGGAACAGCATGGGCAGAAGGGATGCAAAGCCCTAGGTGAGTTGCCTCCTCATGGATCATGATCATATAGCCGCACCTGTGATCATATGGTTTCCCACACTGTGTTCCATAAATCTTTCCGTGTCTCCTCAGATAAATGCCAGGTCCGTGATTTTCAAACACATTTGTGGCATGGTTTGGGCGGTATAAAAGCAGTATGTTGTGATTACCTGTTAGAGTGTTATCCCATAATGATGCATGTTAAGTTGCTCATGGCTACAACCAGCAACAGAGGCCACCTTTGAAGATCTTTGTGCACAAACCATCTGTTTCCAGGTACCAAAGAAAAGAGGTACGCTAGTGGGACTAAGTCAGAAGTCACAACTCCAGCAGCTGTCCTTAAAGCAGTGTGACCTAAACCAAGCTTACAACAGAACAGACGTAAGCTTCAAAATGGCATGACTTTTGAAATCAAATATTTTGCAAGACAAAATGCAGCAGCAAATACATGTAAAGTGGACTAGTGTGCAGTGCCAGAGAGACACTTCTGCCTCCAGCACCAAGATGCCTTTTCATATAATAAAGCTTCTGCAATGCTACCTGACAAACTCTGTAAAGCCTCTGCCTTGTTCTCCTTCACATCCTTCCTGAAAAGTCTTCAGAAGGGACTCTACTATGCTCTGATAATGTGGAGGCAGCTGACCAGTAGAGCCTTCCCACTTTAATGTACAACATGTTCATTTTGCAGGCATTTGTGTCTCCTGTAGCCCATCCCCTCTTGCTGCACAGTTCCTGTCTAATGTTTTGTGTAATCTGATGCTGGCTTATAAAAGCATTTAGGAGATGAAATGTTTTTCTTTCCTGAAAGTACTACTTACAACAATCCCTAATGCTTTATCAAGTGTTCTAGAATTTACCCAGCCAAAACTATAAAAGCTACAATCTAAAATTATATGAGTAGCTAAAGAAATCTAATGGCATATGCCGTAAGTTAGTGGTATACAAATGCTTTCAGAAGATCTGATACGCTGCTTCATTGAGTAATACAACTAAGAAGAAAAAATTAAATGTATTTAATATTACTTTAGTTCACTGATTTCAATGGGATTATTGCCTGAAAAGAAGCCACAGAACAGTCACATTGTTATTTTAATTTCTGGAAAATTACCAAACTTTTCTTTTTCCCTTCCGCACTGCAGTCTGTATTTTGTTACTAAGGGACAGATGTTAATCTCCTCCTCCTTCCCCACTATGAAATATAAATCACTACCTATTTATATTAGATAGAATCTTAGAAAAAAAGCTAATAATGATAGTGGTCATGGTTAAAGCATGGTTAAATTCACTAAAACACAATGGGCCTTTTCAGGACTGATGTCATTGCAAGTTCAAAGCAAAAGATAAGGCATCTGGAAATATACTTTAGGAGTGTATATTGAAATTACATCCACACCAATGATATCATTTTTTCAGCAAAATTTCCTCCTCTCTCTCCACCTAAAATCACCTGACAGATTTTGCTTTCAAATCCAGGGAAGGTAACTTGTAAAAAAATTATTTTATTACACTGTATGTGACAAATGTGACGTGAGCTGATGTTGAAGCCTTGTATGCCACTGGTTCTGAAAATTACCAAATTTCATTTTGGTTAGTTTGGACAGGATTTTGATGACAAAGTAGGAAGATTCAGGAGCACTTCAGGACTTTTGAGCATTGGGTTAACCTTTGATATCAGGTTCATACATCTAAAGCCTGTACAGAGATGATTGTCAGCCCACTTATCTCCTGTATGACACAGGACAAGGAGCCTTATCCACCAGTATTTGCCAGCTGTTCTACAATTCACTAATCAACCCACCCTCCCCATAATCAATCAAGCCTCAGTTTAAAGAAAGCTATCTTTGTATACATTCAGTGTCCCACAAAATCTAATTACATCCACCTCACTAAGAAAGGAAATGGGAAAAAAAAGACCAGCCAGCCATTCAAATTATTTAGTTTGTTTTAGTCCAAATGCCTCAGTGTTTAATAGTCAGAACAGTTGTGCTCCAGGTACCCAGCCCCCTGATCCAGAAGTCAGGGATGGGGAGCAGTATGAAGACCCAGTAATCCAAGGTGAAATAGTTAGCAACCTGCTACACTACTTGGACACCCATCAGTCTATGGGGCCAGATGTGATATACCCACTGTGCTGAGGGAGCTGGCAGAGGTGATCACTGAGCCACTTTCCATTATCTACCAGCAATCTTGGCAAACTTGGGAGGTCCCAGTTGACTGGAAGTTGGCAAATGTGATGCCCATCTACAAGAAGGGCTGGAAGGAGGATCTGGGGAACTAGAGTCTAACCTCAGTGCTGGGGAAGGTCATGGAGCAGATGATCTTGAGTAACATCACACAGCACTTACAAGACAGCCAAGTGATCAGGCCCAGTCAACATGGGTTTATGAAAGGTAGGTCCTGTTTGACCAACCTGATCTTCTTCTATGACAAGGTGACCCAACTGGCAGATGAGGGAAAGGCTGTGGATGTTGTGTACTTAGACTTCAGTAAAGCCTTAGACACCATATCCCACAGCATTCTCCTGGAGAAGCTGCAGCTCATGGCCTGGATGGGTGTACTCTGTGATGGATAAAGAACTGGCTGATGGCCAGGCCCAAAGAGTTGTGGGGAACGGAGCCAAATCCAGTTGGTGGCCGGTCACGAGTGGTGTTCCCCAGGGCCCAGTATTGGGGCCAGTTCTGTTTAATCTCTTTATCAATGGTGTGGAAGAAGGGATTGAGTGCACTCTTAATAAGTTTGTAAATGACACCAAATTGGGCGGCAGTGTTCATCTGCTGGAGGGTAGGAAGGTCATACAGAGGGATGTGGACAGGCTGGGCCATTGGGCTGAGGCCAGTTGTATGAGGTTTAACAAGGCCAAGTGCCAGGTCCTGCACTTGGGGCACAACAACCCCAGGCAGCGCTACACACTTGGAGAAGAGTGGCTGGAAAGCTGCCTGGAGGAAAAGGATCTGGGGGTGTTGACTGACAGCCAGCTGAACATGAGCCAGCAGTGTGCCCAGGTGGCCAAAAAGGCCAACAGCATCCTGGCTTGTATCAGGAACAGTGTGGCCAGCAGGACTAGAGAAGTGATTGTGCCATTGTACTTGACACTGGTGAGGACCCATCTTGAGCGCTGTGTTCAGTTTTGGGCCACACATCATGAGAAGGACATTGAAAAACTAGAGAGAGTTCTAAGAAGCTGGTGAGTGGTCTGGAGCACAAGTCCAATGACGAGTGGTTGAGGAAACTAGAGCTGTTTAGCCTGGAGAAAAGGAGTCTGAGGGGAGACCTTATCGCTGTCTACAACTACCTGAAAGGAGGTTGTAGCATGGAGGGTGTTGGTTTCTTCTCCCAAGTAACAACTGATAGGACAAGAGGAAATGACCCCACGTGCACCAGGGGAAGTTCCGATTGGATATTAGGAAAAAATTCTTCACGGAAAGGGTTGTCAGGCATTGGAACAGGCTGCTTGGGGAAGTGGTGGAGTCACCATTCCTGGAGGTGTTTAAAAGGCATTTAGACGAGGTTCTTAGGGACATGGTTTAGTGCTGGAGTTAGGTTATGGTTGGACCCTATGATTCCGAGGGTCTCTTCTGACCGAAGTGATTCTATGATCTAAGCTTTCTGAGCAAGAAATGATTAATGTGAATTCAATGTAATATTTTAATTCCCCTTTTACTTAAATGGTGACATACACAAAATCTAATGAGCTTTGTATTAAGCAAGCAAGCCATTGATGTTGTATGGCATCAAAAGTCTAGGAAAAGGTCTTTGCCAAAACTGGTTTTGTGATTACCCAGATACCCTATTTCAGCTAGCACAAACATTGGCAAAAAGAGGCAGCTCACTTGCTCTGCTTATGGTGAGGCCAGGCAGAGCACAGCTGGAAAAACCTCTCTAGGGTCTTCCTACAGAAGAGTGTGGCTGGAGAACGTACAAAGGCGATCCACCCCTCTGGAAGCCCTTGCTGCTCCCACCTCCAGCTCCAGAGCTTTCCCCTGGCCACTCACCTCCACCTGAATCCCAGGTTTGTAACTAGAGCTCACAGCTTTTGCCTCTCTTTTTTTTTCTACTTCTAGCAGCTGACTGGCCCTTCTGATTATTATCCATTATTGGTTTTTCAGGTAGGCAGCAATGAAGTTGCAAAAAGAAGTCCAAAGGCAATCAAGAGCTTGGGATTCAGGGCCTTGGGATGATTGGTTACCTGGTCAGGAGCAGAAGCGTTCTCCTCTGTCCCTCCAGTGTAAACTGGTGTAACCAGCAGAATATTATTGTTTTTTTAAATCATGATTCAGTATAAATGACACCAGGCCTGCTGGTGACAGGGTAGATTTGTCTCAAAAGGAGAAAAGGATCTTCATGTAGGAGTCAGCAGGGCTCACTGAAAGAGCTTTAAACTTCATTTGAAGGGAGAAAGGGATAAAACCAGGCCTGCTAGAGATAAGCCTTGGAGGTGGGATGTCAATGTTGGAGGGATGATGTGCTCTTGACTTCCTTCAGTCTACCATCTCAGTGGAGGTAGCAGATGGAAATCCACATGGCAGCAACGAGAGAAGGTTTATTGATGTTTTAGAAACCATAAAAGTTCCTGAAAACAGCCACAAAGGAATTAGGGCTTCTCCTTAAAAAGAGGTGGCAGAATCAATAGCCCAGTGAAGTGCATCCATATTACACCAAAGCACATAGCACAGGCAAGAAAGAGGATGAGTTGGAAGCCATTGTGCAGCAGAAAAACTACAACATAGTTGCCATTACAGAAACACGGTGGGATGATTTTCGTAACTGGAGTGCTGCATTAGATGGCTATAAACTCTTCAGAAGGGATAGGCAAGGAAGGAGAGGAGGTGGGGTAGCCATGTGGGTTAGCAACTGTTTTGATTGTCTGGAGCTTGATGAGGGTGGTAAGGTTGAGTGTTTATGTGATGTATCTTCATTTCCACTTTTTCTTAAAGAGAAATATGCACCTTATGTGACCTTTAAAGGCTGCATTATTATTTTACCATCTCAATCACACACCTTCCAGAGCAGTAGTTTGTAACGGATATGTAGAAGATTATGGTACTTCTTGGACTAATATGATTTCTGCCAGCAAGTATGCCTAGAAGTGTATGTTACTTGTGCTTCCCTAAGTTCTGATGCCTACTTCAGTGAATATAAAGTTTTAAAACGGGAAAATAAGCCATCAAGGAGCTACACATTTGATACTTTTCACCAGTATTCTATTTTGTGTTCCTTATACTAAGTTTTGGAATAACATAACTGAAAACCTCAGGAGCAGACTCATGGCAACTGTCCCCAATTCTTTGTTCTGCTACAGACAAAGTTACACTGCAAAGTACATCACACAACAGAGTATGTCCCTCAAACATGAAAATTACTGTCTTTTATTGCTAATAAAAGATTATTTGTAAATAAATGAGACACTATGATGTGAGTCATAATCATAACTGAAAAGCCAGAGAGCCACTATTAGAAGACTACTCTTTTAAATCACTTTTCAAAGACCTAAATTCAGCTTAATTTCAAAGTTACTGTAAAAGTCTGTAGCTGTTGTAAGAGTATTCAATTAGAGCCTTCGTATATTCTTCCCATGCACCAACATTTTAGAAACTGTGTGTCAACCCAACAGCCACAGAAAAGCTTTTGTGTGGCCATTAGTACACACACACACACACACACACACACACACACATCCAAGTATTAACCTTCTGTCCTGGAATAATTAACTTTATGACTCTTAATGTTTTCGCATATACTAGAGAATTATTTATAGAGGTATCTTCTAGAGATCAGTCTTTTCTCCTTTAAAACATTAAGTGTAGCATAACCCACTGCAAATACCAGAAACATTCCATTTTTTAAATTTCTGGAATAACTTTACAACCATTACCCAAATACTCAGCTGTATTTTTCAATTAAGTGTGTGAAGGTTCTACAACCTTTTTCAGACTTAAGAGTCCAGAAGCCAAAAATATTTTAAACTATATCTGCATTAGAAAGCAACCCCAACCCTGTTATACATAAATGTATCTTAAAAAGAGAGCATGCACGCATGCAGGAGACCCAATTAGCAGAATGGAAACACAAACTGAAGGAACTAGTCACCCAGCTCTTACAGAGGCAACTTCTTATGAACTTAAAATTTCAAACGCTGAAGATCCATAGTTCATATACATTTGCGACACAAGCTTAAAAGCAGTCCTAGCATATTAAAAAAAATTCAGACAGCAGCAATTTAACAGCACTGACATCAAGAAAAAGTTTATTGTAGAATAAACTGGTAAGAAATATTGTTCCATTATGCAATTTGTTTCCAGTCAAATCTAATTCTACCACTGCTGGTAAAACAGAACATCTTCTCATCTTACAAAGTCAGAGTGGTCCTAACTTTGTCAAAAACAAGTAGTTCAGTTATATTACGTAAAACAGGTAAGCGTAACTTTCATAAACTTCAGCTCCAGTGTAGCTGCAAGACCTTGAAGAAAGTGTCACATTAATTAATTTTTTGGAATTTTTTTCATAATATAAGCTTTAGACATTTCAGTTACCAGCAACATTCTGCCTAGAAAAAAAGGCTGCGCATTCTTCCAATTCACAGTTTGAAAATTGAAGCTATTATAATAAAGCACCCTCTTTCTAAACTAAAATATATAATATAGATAGTATCTTACATATAATATTTTATACATAATGGTTTTCATATTGTAATTAAACAAGCAAAATTTACATTTTTGTTTTGGTGGCAAAGATTTAATTTCAGACTACTCTGAACCTCCTGTAGCGCTGTGAACAGAGGATAGGGAATCATGACCAGGCAGAAAGGAAACAGTGGCAGCACTTGCTTCAGGAAGCACAGGTGCAAGCACATGACGACAAACTGGGCATGTTCCCGACTGCAAAAAAAAGAGAAAACAAGATAATTTGCACAGTTTGTGTTCAATGCTGTTAAAGAACTGAAGGTTATTATTTACAAAGTATTTAATGTCTTCACAACAGCACTTATAGTCAAATTTGACTGGATTGCTACCTGAGGCTAAGAAAAAGCTAACAATCTCAGAAGAAAGCTTCATTTTGCATTTATACCAGTTATAGAGTAGATACACCAGGCTCTCTGCAAGGTCTTCCTCAGAGAATTGATTTTACAGGTGGGATTTTTTTTTGAGACAAAGATTAAATGCAAACAAGGACATCCCAAATTAACAGGAAGTATTTTGTCCTACAATTCAGCAAGAATAATTTACTATGACAGCAGAAAAACACAATAATACAATACAAGCAATATCAGCATAGTAATCAACTCTATAAACCCTTAAAAACCTACCAGCAACCCATGCTAGAGGTGTTCTGATCTGACCTTCCTAGTCTGAATCAATATTTCTCTTCTACCTCTTCAGGAAATTATGTGTTACACTGTAGGCTCACTGAGAACTAGCAAGTCCAGGCTCATACTGTGCCTACAGAATAGTGCGAGGAGAAACACCCAGTTCATGAAATACACTTATTTTAGTCTAGTCTCAGTATGATGTAAACCTTTTTTAAGACACTTGGGAAGAAAGTGATTACAGATTATGAAAGTGAAATCTAATCCAGTACAGATTTACCAACAGTAAATATTTTCATCTACAAGCATTCCAGTTATTTCTCCCACCAACCTTAGCTGTCACCATAAATGGGCCTGACATACTCTCAAGACAGATCAATTCCTTTGCTCTTCTCAGGGAAAATAAAGCCATCTTCTTTACTTCAAGGTATGATGACAGGGAAGAAAGCTTTTCTTGTACCAAAACAAGTTATAACTCATCCATCTCTCCCATTCTTACCAAAAGCAGACCATGTTCTTCCTCACAAAAATACCCCCTCTATTGAAGAAATTGCCCTTCAGGTGAGTACAGATATAAGTTACTTTCTTCACTTGCACTAGAATTTAGTTCTATAGTGTGTATAATTAACAGCCAGTTATTTCATGGTATCTCATCCCACATTTTAAGTGTTACATACTATTCTTCCCAGAAGAATGCAAATACTCAATCTCCTCCCTGAAAAAAACCCATCTTGTAGTACTTACTTCCTGTAACCAACGAGTTACACAGGATTTGTGAAACAAATGATGACAGGGTAGCTCTGTTATGATTTCATCTTTCACATATTCACAGAAACAGATAGCGCACTGCTCTAGACCTACATCCAGGATGAAGAAAAAGAATTATCATCTTGTTTTCCATCTGAGTTGAAATTAAAATACATATATGTATTATTGACAGCATCACCAATGATTACAAAATACAATCACACTTAACTCCAGCAAAGATTAGTTTACCAAACTGATCAAAGTTACATTCAGTCTGATTCAAGATTCAAAAGGTCTTAGAACAGCAGTGCCTGTGAGATACTAAGTATGTTTAAATACTGCATCTATGGTATTACAGAAAGATAATTTTCTTAACAACTTTGTGGAATTCTGAATTATTTTCCATACCATTGTAGTCATCTGTGATGATAGTCTGTGGCAGACAATCTATGGTTTCTTTAGTAGCTGGTGGATAGGTCTGTTCACCATCAAATCCAAGGGACTCCAAATGTGCCAGCGTAGTCTGAAAAGGGTGAGTAGAGGTCAAGTTCTCTTACATTCCATATAAAAACAAGCAAGGAAATGAATCCAGTTGTAACAGTATGACTTTCTTAAATGGATGTTATGTCTGTCAGACTAACCATTACATCATTTATGTAAGGAATAAGACAACACTGAAGGTCAAAACGGTAACATCTTGGTTTTTAAGCCTTCTTAAAGTATTAGGACAGAGTCACAATCCATTCTCTAATGCACATTTGCTCACTTTATAAAGTTCCAGAAAAGGCAGCAAGTAAAAAAAACATAATAAAGCTGGCTAATACAAAACTGTAATTACATTTTGCTTTCTGATAAAAGTCTCAGTGTGCTTCCTGGCTTCAACTACTGAATTACTCTGGTACAAACAAAAATATTGAGTACGTTGGCTACACTAACATGGTAAGCTTTCAGGGGGAAAAAAAAAAAAAAGAATCCACACAGATGTTTCTCATCTGTATAATGACTTAAGACAGACATAGTGCTCTGAAGTCATCCTTATGAAAACTAAATTTTTCACCATACAAAATCTTTTAAGATTCTGATGCTACAGCAGACATATTTGATGTTTACATCATATATTCAACCCCAGAAGACAATGAAAGGATCTCCATCAGGAAAAAAAAAGAGCAACACAGAATTCAGATTTGTTATATTTGCTAAGAAATGTACTAGATATAGGTGTCTGAACAGCAGAACAAACTGAAACTGAAGAGCCACAAATACAGAAGCACTGAATTCATATAATGAATGAACTAGTCACAGCCCTCAAGTACAACTACTTCTCTAATCAGCGTGAAAATTATCTTAATTCTAATGGCCACAAAACTCCCTTGGTAAGAAGTTTAAAATAACTTGACACTTCTGTGATGTAGGCTTAACTAAAACACCAAAAATATACTAGATAAACACTGGATTACAAACAGACATCTTCAGTAGTCTTTCCTCTTAAACTTTAGAGAAAGTATCCCTACTGCAGCTCCAAGTTTACCTGCAAAAGAGGTATGCTCCTCCAATTTAACAGCTTAAAAACATTTAATTCTGCTACAGCAGACAATACTGCCTTATTAACATTCAAGTTATTTCAGTATTTGTAATGGTATTTTGTTACAGCTGTAATGGTCTAAGAAAAATATGTAGGTAAAAATATTATGCTTAGATTAACTACTACAGCTGGAAAAATAAGCTCCGAGGCAGACAGAAGGATGCAGTGATACGTCTGTCAAACCACTGTGCCTATATCTAGTATTAGCAGTCTTAAACAGAAAACAATTTACAACAGCATTGTACTGTTTGCTTTTGAAAGCTACACAAAAGAAACATCATAGCCAGAAAGCCTCACAATTACTCTGATGCTTAATACCACATGTTCAAAACCAAACCAGAGCAGAGAAATGTCTGTTTTAACACTTTTACAACTTTATAACTTCAAAGATACCTTTATTTCCTTCCTCTTAGTACTTGTGCAGCTGCTTACTGCTCCATGTACCATAAACCAAAAGCTGGATTCTGTTAAAAACAGGAGTGCTACAGCTTACAGGGGTTTGAGCTCCTCATGTGTGAATCAGTACAGGAAATATTCATAAATTAAGTCACTGACACTGTAAAGACACCCAGCCTGTTCTGTACTAATGAAATAAACCAAATACTCACATCTACGTAACTTATTTTAAACAAATGGAAGTAAAAAGTTTAAAAATATATATATATATATATAAAAAAATCACACATACAAGTTATTACACATTAGGATGCCAGAGTCCTACAGAACGTAGCATTTATTTTTTTTAATTTTTTAAATTTTTTTAGAAATAATAACATTCCCTACTTCTCCTCTCCAAGCGTCACAATTAATTGGGACAGATGTCTTCCCCCACTAAGATACACATGAATTTTGGATGCATTATGTCACATCCCTTTCAAGTGTTTCATAGCTACAGTGAATTATTTTGCTAGAGAAATTTTCAGAAATTTTTCTGAACTTTAATAGACTGTCATAATAAATTATGTTGTTATAGGTAAAAAAGAATCTACTATTTTAGGTGAGAGAATTTTGGGAAACTTCAGTAGGTAGATGAAGTACATCAATAACAGGTTGAATAAAGTCATGGTCATTAGATTATTAATAATGTTATAATTAAACTCAACCAAATGTGTTTATAAAATCAGAATCATACTTAAAGCTAGTCAAAGTTCAGACTTCTCCATTACAAAACCTCTGGTGAAAAAAATACTACTATGTAAACTCAAAGCAAATGCTGAGGTATATTGCATGCCATATATAAATACCAAAATAGCATAACTGGCAACAACTAGCCAGTTAGAAAGCAAACTATAAATATATAGATAATACGTAACTGCGAAGTGATAAACCAGCTTGGGGTTTAGTTGTCCAAACAGAGAAAGAAAATACGCGTGCAAGCAGAAGGCTCTGGAAGGTGAGAACAAAAGCAGTAGAACAAGCAGGAAAGGTATTTGGTGAAACAAACTTAACTATCCTGCAAAAAATGCCCAGCAAAACCAGAACAAGTTCTGATCCCAAAACAAGATGAACTAGGTCAAGAGCAGATCACATCACCCCCTTCATTCTTGGAGAGAGGGATGAGGAGCATAAAGTACCAATCATGAGGAAGAAAGACAGCCAGCTTCTGTTCTCAGTTCCTTCAAAAAGCTCTCACGCGTGATCTCTTTGACCTTAGTTACTAAGATACCCCTTCACACTAATTTTAATTCCCTATTTGATTCATACATACAGTTGCAAGAAACTACAGAAGAAATTGTCATATTACAAACATTTTCTGTGTACCCTATAAATGGAAAAATCAGAAATTGAGTTTTCTAGCAGAAAGCAAAGACTCTTGGCACTGTCTCTTACCCAAACTTGAAAAGTTACTTCAGTTTGCTTTTTAAAAATAATTTATTTTTTTAAATTAAAATGCTGTTTGCCACATTTTTGATATCTGAACAGGCACTGTGACCACAGTACCAAGGATAAGGCTTTGTAACACTGTATTTACTGTTTCAATGAAAGATTTTACATTTTTAAATGTGTAGAACATACTTCAACATCATGTACAATTGTCTGAAAACCAGGGAAGTTGTGTTTAAAGGCTGTTCTGAAAGTCCTTCCAGAAATATAAGTTCCTAGTCTGTGTTAAGCCAATCAGTTACAGGGTCACATCATATTCTATTAGAAGATTAAACTGGACTAGACATTTGCAAGTCTTATTTTCTATAAAGCAGAAAATGTTACATCCTGATCCCATCCACATCTTGCTGTAGTCACTAAAAGACAGGATCTCAGCAAAGAGAATTAATTCTGTATAGTCGGACAATACAGAGCCATTTTTGCTTTCTCTCAACTTGCAGAAATACTTGCAATATCGCATAAGATAAACAAACAGTTTTTGGTAATCCTTGCTCGTATTTTCCATACAATTGTAGTAACCATCTTCACGCTGGAAAGAGGTGCTCTATATAATCTGCTTGATATTTGGAAGAAATAGTCATAATTCTCACCCCAAACCTGTGTTGCCCACTTAGTCACAGTCAATACAGCTGTTCCTTTTATTACTCAGTTATCATTTTCTGCTAATTCAAATTAAGAGAATTGGTTTTCATTCTTGTTTAACATCCACAGTGACCTGTACCACAGGTACCAGAGAATAACTACCTTTGTAGTCACCTACGTAGCCACCGAGGACTGCTTTTACACGTCAGCCTGACAACAGTAGTGCACACTATGCATTACGTTACTTGATCATGAATAATGCTGACCTTCCATATACCTTAGGGGATGCAAAATATCTGGAAAATGAATGACTGCTAACTTTAGGGAACAAACATTCCATGCCCTTGCAAAATCCCCATGAAGTTTATTCACAAAATCATTTATTTTGCAGATATCCCAAAGCAAAAAAAAAAAAAAAATCTACAATTGTTCCACTGACTGTAAGCTTTAGAAAACATTTTAAATCATTCTTGGTATTTTGTCTGCAAGCACACTATGACATACAGTCTGTCCTATTCAACCCTTTTAGCTAGGAGCTAGTAGTCAAACTCCACTTAAACTTATGTCACATGCAAAACACTGAATCGTTTCAACACCATACTATATGCCTACACATCATTCAACTCTTATTTTGACAAACACCCTGCAAGAGAGATTTCTTGAAGTGCAAAAATTGTCACATTGCATCAAACTGAATTTCAGCTAGCTCAATATTCACTCTGACAGCGACCAACATCATGTAACACAGAAAAGATCATACCATGTTGGTTCTCAATGACAAATGCTCTGGATTATCCAAAGCTAGACAAATGAAGTGAGATTAGAACAAGATAAAAGGCTTCTTTGCTTTTGGATGGTGGTTTGTTGTTGTTGTTTTGGTTTTGATCTGTGGTTGGTTGGTTTATGGTTTGGTTGGTTTTACTCTAAATTTAAAATGCATGGAGTCAAGACAAACATAGAAAAGTCTTCTACTGAAGAATAAAAACATCCAATCTTACTGTTGCAATAAAAACAAACAACCTAAACATACATCCCACCCAAAAAAAAAAGAGGGAAAAAAAAAAAACAATACAAAACTGAAAAAACAAAAGACACACACACACGAAAAACACACCATCAAAATCACCAACTAACCAAACACAAACCACAAATGCTGGGACAATTCATAGGCACAGTGCCAGGTATGAACTTCCCTTTTTTATGTAGGGAATCCGGCAACATTCATTAGAATATTTTGAATGGCATATGTGTATACCAGTAGAAATCAGTATTTTTTCCTTTAAGAGGAACTACAATAATATTATAAGAGGAGTATCACTGACGAATGACTTCCCACACTACCTCACTAAAAGGAACTTCCAACATTTATTTCCAGGCTTGCAGACCTGAAACTTCAAGGTAAAACAGTAAACTTTTTCCCTGATTCTCCTGATTGTTAAGGAAGTTCCTTATTCCCTAACACTGATTTTCAGATGATGCTGAAAAAGTATTCAATAGTAAAAGCTTATGTCACAACATCACTGATTATATACCACCAAGAATATTTTAATACCTCCACAGCTTCTCGTAAGCGTCGCTCTAGTGCCGTAAATGTGAGAAACTGAGGATCCATGTAAGGAATTGCTTGAGCAAGTCCTAGGCCATCACCAAACTCATCAAGTAGGCTGAAAAACATGAGTAAGGAAAAATGGGTTTCAGTTCAAAGTAAACAGTAACAACCTGATCTCCTTCTATGACAAGGTGACCCAACTGGTAGATGAAAGGCTGTGGATGTTGTGTATTTAAACTTCAGTAAGGCCTTTGACACCATATCCCACAACATTCTCCTGGAGAAGCTGCAGCTCATGGCCTGAATGGGTGTACTCTGCAATGGATAAAGAACTGGCTGGATGGCCAGGCCCAAAGAGTTGTGGGGAACGGAGCCAAATCCAGTTGGTGGCTGGTCACGAGTGGTGTTCCCCAGGGCCCAGTATTGGGGCCAGTTCTGTTTAATCTCTTTATCAATGGTGTGGAAGAAGGGGATTGAGGTATTAGAGATAGTGCAGAGGAGGACAATGAAGCTGGTGAGGGGTCTGGAGCACAAGTCCAATGATGAGTGTTTGAGGGAACTGGAGCTGTTTAGCCTGGAGAAAAGGAGCCTGAGGGGGGAACCTTGTAACTGTCTACAACTACCTGAAGGGAGGTTGTAGCATGGAGGGTGTTGGTTTCTTCTCCCAAGTAGTAGGTGATAGGACAAGAGGAAATGGTCTCAAGTTGTGCCAGGGGAGGTTTAGATTGAATATTAGGAAAAAATTCTTCACGGAAAGGGTTGTCAGGCATTGGAACAGGCTGCCCAGGGAAGTGGTAAAGTCAGTATCCCTGGAGGTGTTTAAAAGGCATATAGATGAGGTTTTTAGGGACATGGTTTAGTGCTAGAGTTAGGTTAGGTTATGAATGGACTCTGTTATCCTGAGGATTTCTTCCTTCCTTCTACAATTCTATAACATGAGGGCTAGGTACATCAAACTACTGCACATCACCTGTTAACAATGTGTGAATATACTCTCATGAGATGCTTAAGTTGTGTTGACCTTGGCTGGCTGCGAGACAGCTATGCAGCTGCTCTCACACCCCCACCTCAACTTGACAGTCACATAAATAAGACTAAAATGTCATGGATCAAGACAAAGACCAGGGGATCACTCACCAATCACCATCACAGACAAAACAGGTTCAGTGTAAGTGGGAACCTTAATTTAAATGAAAGGTTGAATTAGATGATCTTTTGAGGTCACTTGCAACCTAGGCTGTTCTATGATTCTATAAATATATTCTCAAAAATGGATTTGGATGGTAAGAAAACAACAAAAACTAAAACACCTCCCCCTTGCTCCCCTTTCTTCCCAGGCTCAACTTCACTCCTTCATTCCTGACTTCTCTATGCCCCCTACCCCAAGAAGGGGAGAGGGACAAGGAACAGCAGTTGTGGTCAGTCTGCAGCAGTTCCTCTCTGCCAGTTCTTCCTCTTCACACTGTTCCCCTGCTCTAGTGTGGGATCCCTTCCATGAGCTGCAGTTCTTCAGGACAAACCTGCCCTGGTGTGGCTATTTCCCACAAGCTGCAGTCCTTCAATAACGGCTCCAGCGTGGGCTCTCCACTGGCATAGTTCCTCCACCAAATACCTACATGTTCCACTGTGGTCTTCTCCAGGGGCTGCAGGTGAATCTCTTCTCCAGCACCTAGAGCAACTCCTTGTCCTTCTTTCATCATGATGTCTGCAGGGTTGTTTCTCTCACATCTTCCACACTCCTGTCTCACACCCTGCTGTGTGGCATCTTTTACCCTTTCTGAAACACCTCCCCCAAGGCACCACCCTGCAGTGGGTCCACTGGAGCTGTCTGGAACCAGCTGTATCCCACACAGGGCAGCCCCAGCCTTGTCTCACAGAGGCCACCATGCAGCCCACCTGCCTGCACCTGCCCCCAGTACAGTGGTACACTCTACACAACACAGACCTAATAAGAACATAATGGGAGCTTTTACTGTTGACTACTCCAGATTAAAAGGGCATGAAGTTCAGCCAATAAATTTCATATGTACACTATTAAGCTTGTTTTACAAAGAGCATTCCAATTTTTATTATATTGTGTGTCACAGTTCATCACTTGGCAGCTGTTTCACAATATAACTTCACAAGGACAAAATACCAGTGTTTTTCTTATCTCTACACTGTAGTTTATAATATTTTTAATAAGCAGAAGAAAGCAAGTGTTATGTCTCTCACTAGAAAGCATTCTGCTAGCTCAGTCTTAATTTAAAACAAACGCATTACAGTCTTCTAGAATTATGCTGTGCAAGTGGCTCTGATCACTTTCTTCCTGGTACCTGCAGAATTTTTGTAATAAATATATTGTAATATTTTTCGGTAAACTAACGACAGAAAATCAAGTGAAGCACTCAAAATTACGATATTAGGTAAGCACATATAATCCTATTTTATTTTTCTTTGAGATACTAATATCCACGCCAGTTGCAAAGGATGAAAAGACCAAATATAAAATAGCAGACTTGAATGTCAGTTATTCATAATGCTTTACTTCTGTTATACTTCCACTATATTTACCATCTTAAAAACTAATTGAAAAGTACACCTATCCCTTGAATATTTAGTGCACTAGAATTTTCTCAGATCACAGTCTAGTTTGGCAAATCTACACCCTTTTTCTCTCATTAGAAGACACACAGCACTTGAAGTACCTTAAGACTTAAAACTCAGATTCTCAGACTTTGAAGCAAGTGCATACTGATAACCATGAGTATTTTTGACATCTTTCATATAAAGCACAACTACTAAACCTCTGAAATTAATGTGGAAAGCTATCAAAGGCATACCTCCACTCCACATCCAGGTCTTCACTCACACTGAAGTCATCCTCAAGGTTGTTATTTCCATCCAACAGGAAGAATCCAGGATGCACAAAATCACTAACTGTATCATTTTCCTCATCACTGCTACTTTCTACTTCTTCACGGTACTGTAACCAAGGAATTTCTCCTTCCTCCAATAATGTCTGTTCCCTTCAAATAAATAAATTAAAAGCTAAAACTTAAGAGATCAGAGAATTTATGAACACATGGAAGCAACACGTTACACAGGCTAAAGCTGCATGTTTCCCAGACTGCAGCCACAGATTAGGAATTCAGCACTTGCTCTTCAAAAAACCCAAGAAACTCCCAGTAGTATCGGCTCCAGACTCCCATGATTCTATTGCAGAATCATCTGTCCAATGCTCAAGGCCAGCAGTACAGTAAGTACCTTGCTTTGCATTTTCTCTGGTACAGGCAGTACCCCTGACAGGGCCAGTAAAGTTGGCACTGAAGATTCTTATTCATCTACAAGTTTCTAAAGGCACTAAAAGAAAGGCTCTCTTGACACCCTGGAACACCCTTAATGGGAAAGCCTGGCCTAAGTGCTAAGAGATACTATTTGCAAGAGAAGCTAATTGCATAAAGAGAAAGACTCCTCTCATTACTGCATTACCTAGAGGAGCACAAGTCACCTGGATGTTTAGAGCCATGAGGCTGTGAGTCCCACTTTCCTTTTCGAAGGGCAAATAAACAGGAATCATATTAGAAATGGGTACCTTTGCAGTCTGTTCACATGAAAGAAAGCTAAAGAGTACATATCTCCATTATCGTTGTTTTGAAACAGAAGAGTTTTCATAATGCCATACTAATTCGCCAAACCTCAAGAGAGAGTGATACTAAAAAAGCAGCAATAGCAACCTGGACTGCTTGGTAATAGGTACTGTCAACCTAACAGTAAAAGCTGAAAGAACACTTAGGCATGGCTTGTTGCTTTACAAAGACCTAAACTAAGGCTACAAGGTCAACACTAGATTTTTCAGAAAAAAAAAAAAAATAAATCTTTACTTGGCTATTTATAGCTACAGATTCTGCTTTGCCACAAAGGCAGATGTATTTTATAAAGTAAAGTACTGAATGACTGGAAAAATAATTCTCAACTACCAAGTAGTTCAAGTTTAATCACTGAGAGGGCTGCAGAATAAAGAGCAACAGTAGAATATGAGAAGCAATAAAACAAAGAGAAAAACAACTGCTTTGCAAGGAGTACTAAGCAGTATCAGATGATATGCATGTAACATACATGTCTTTACAATTAAGTTGACTACTCCAGCTTTTTAAAGTCAGTATAACCAGCCTATTATCCCTATTGACACTACCTGTCAATGCTCTCTCATTATTTCTGTGTCTTTCACAGAATTGTTTGCATGACATATTTTTTTTCCCTGATTTGAAATACAACTACTCAGATTATTTTGATTAAGGCAAGTTGATTACTTCTAGCATAGTAACTTTTAAAATTTATGTTATTCTGTGTAGTGTCACATGGATAAAGTGCTACTGCTGATTGTCAGAATTTACAGGAACTTGGCTAATAAAACAAAACCCTACCGTCCTTGGTAACAGAAGTCTGTGTTCTTCTCTTCTACACCACTGCTGCTGCTCTGCACTTCCAGCCCACATTCCTCTCTGCTTGGGACAGTCTCCCAGCTCTCATCACTTGAGGACTGGCCTCTCTCAGTAGCAGTAAAATAGGTAAGCACAGCTGCAGACCATTCTCCATCACTGCAATCTGAGCTGCAATTTAAACAAGGCAACAAAGTGTTAATTTAAACACTGCTTTAGAGGAAAGAGAAAAAATATTCTGTGATTTCCTGCATTTCTACGAACATTGCTCTCAATACAGTACAAAGTGAATTTCTCCTAGAAAAAATAGTCTATTTATAATGTATTACAAGGGAAGTATACACAAAGAGCTGATTTAAAAAAAAAATCCCAAGAAATAATTCTGCCTATCCCACTTTGAAAAAATGTTTAGCTCTTCCCACTCCACATTTGCAGAGTACATGAAACAACTCAGGAATATAAACCCAGACTCACTACACACATTTTTCTCCAACCACACAGAGAACAGCAGCAGTGACACTGAGAACACTAATACTCATTTAAGAAACGATAACCAATGTTGGCCTTCCCTAGAACAAAACAAAGTTCTCATAACCTCTAAGCCCTATACAGCAGTCCTTTTTTTAATCATACAAAGATACAACGGATGACTTACTTTAAACTATGTCATTCATTTTCCTGAACAAATGAATGACAGGGAGCTTTTCAAACAGAATTAGCTCAGCCATCACACAGGAAAGGGCAGTAAATAACAAGTTGTGGGCAGCTTAAAGATAGTAGTGACTTTAACAGAATCTCAAGGATGAACTTACCTACTGCTGCCCTTGGTAATACCACTTACAAAGAGTTGACACCTACCAAATTTCTAAGTACAGTCAGCTAGTGGTGTCACTTCAAAAAGTTATAGAAAACTAATAATATGTGAACAGCAGACATGCTCAGGGTACATCTTACACAGCAATCCACAACACCTGCAGCTCAGTTTTCAATCTGCTAAGCCCAGAATGGCTGTGCATCAATCAAAGCATGGAAGATATGGAAGCATTTTATTTTGAAGCAGCAAAACATTCTTCCATCACAATTTTCACAATTAGGGAAAGTGATGGATATGAAAATATTCATTAACTTTGGGTTATTTTAAAGTATTACTTTACACCAGAAATATCTGTTAAATTCTGACACACAGTCTAATGCAATTTAAGTTGCACCAACTAAAGCTGAAAACTGTCATTTTAGAACCTTTTGTTTGGGTGTTTTTTGTTTTTGTTTGTGTGTGTGCTTTGTTTGTTTGGGTTTTTTGTTTTGTTTTGTTTGTTTCTTTTTTTTTTTTTTTTGGGGGGGGGGGGCGGGGGGGTGGTTGGTTTGTTTGTTTTTAAATGTCTAAGCACACTGTAAGACTAGTCCAAATATTCAAATATCTCATTTTAGTTCTCTATTTTACAATTCAGGAATGTTTTCCAACACAGTTGACAATGATATTCTATGTTAGCCAAATCGGTTCTCTTTAAAGTTTATCCATAAACAATAACTCAAACCAGAAGGGTGACAGAGAACTGAAAGGAAAAGTTAGAATCTTGTTATCTGATCATATTCTGAAATTGCCTGAGATTTTTTTGTCCCATTTGCTAACAAATTATTCAGAGTCACACAATACAAATAATTCAATACTAATATACACATAAAAATGAAGTTTTACCTGTCTTCATCTTTGTGGGACATTGAGAAGTGTCCGCTGCAGTCCTCAAACTCATCCCAAGAACTGTCATTGTCTTGAACATTTATTAGTTCTTGAGCTGCTGAATTTTTCCTTAGGTCTATTTCTATATTATTTCGGTGACCTTCACACTGTCTTGAGTCAAAAAACACACCAGAACTCATCTCTTGTTTGCTGTTTCTCCAGGCATACTCAGCATGGCCATTTTGGGCTTCAGCAATTTCAGTTCTCCTCCAGGAACCACTTTCCTCCTCATCATCATAAGGGAGAAGACTCCCTCTCTCCAAGTGGCTTCCAGTACTGTTCATTCTTATTTTAGGTCTCACTACTAGCTCTGATGAATTTCCTTGTTCAGTCTTTCTATCATTGATATTTAATACATTAGCATTTGCTATTGGGGTTCTGATTTCAACATCCACTATATTTTGTATCTGCTGTGTTTCATGATTGGTGCCACCCCAGTTACTTTTTGGTATACCTTCATCTTCAGCAGAAGATTTAAATGGCCTGTTGTTTGGACATGCCAAGTCTGAATCTGTGCCACAACATCTCACTAAAGGCATTAATCCTGCTTCTTCACAACATTCTCTGGAAACACATTGGTTGAGAGCTGATAATGAGGACAGTATGCCAGAATCAGGCACAGATTCTTTTACTAACTGAGAAACCATGTCATCTAGTGTTTTCTGAAATGCACATGCTTCTTCTCCATCACTGCTATCTGGCTCATAAGAGTCAATATTTACAAAAGCAATTCCATTTTGACCATTCAAATCATTATGTCTTCCGGACATGTATTCTGCAAGGTCCTCAGAATGTTCGTAAGAATTCATAAAGTTCCTTGAGATTTGGTTGCCTTCCAGACCAAAGGAGAACAGACAAAATGGAGATGTGTTTGCTTCAGAGGTTCGGTTTGATACACTTCGGCATGCGAGTTCTCCAGTTTCAGTATTTTCTAACAAAGGGTCATCTAATAAACCAGAAGAAACTTGAACCAATGGACCGGAACCTTCATGGAAAGCTGTAAGAAAGAATACATTGGAATAATAAAAACATAAAATAAAATAAAAGATTCTCATCTACAACAACTACTCATGAAATAGAAAGGACAGTTCACTAGGACTGCAGTGGTATTTGATTAGAGAGAAACATTTACCAGAGATGCAGTAATTCTTCACTGATATATTTACGTTCTCATTTATATAAACTAAGTATATATAAACAGATCTAAATGATGCAATTTCAGCTCAGCCTGTGACAGAAAAAAACAAGTATTAAAGGAACATGTTCATAAGCAGCATTTTTACATTGTTTATATAAAAGGTAATTAAGATTAGAACTGTAAACCTGAAAAAAACACTAGAAGATTAAAAAAAGCTACATTTTCTTCCACAAGTTAAAAATGGGACTATTCATTCATTAACTGGCTAAGCTGAGTATCCTGCCACACATAGGTAAAGGCATTTATTGCCACTATAAATTATATACTAATAGCACAATATTTTGTACATGCAGCTGTGAGTGCAACTCCTCATAAGAAAATAATAGCAGGGATTAATCTGGAATTGTAGTCAGTAGTTACCACCATCCCAAATTCGGTTTGGTTATACTATACTTGAACACCTCTTCCGTAAAGGGGCAATAAATATCAAATCCAGCAGCAAGAGTTAAAGAAGGTAAAAACACCTATCCTGCTACTAAACTTATGCTTAGTTAAAGTAATTTGTAAACTCCTAACCAAGGCAATAGTCCAAACTATTTTTGAACACACAATGGCTTGCATAAAAAAATTAGGTACGCTCATCAAGTTAAGTTGTTATTAAGAGATTTGGAAACTTAACTACTAGACAAAAAAAAAACCAAACCATCCGCATTGTTAACTGAAGCAATTGCCTAGCATGTTACTTGAAAACCAGAGGTAGGAAACCATGTACAATCAGTATTGCAGGGTTAAAAAAAAAAAAAAAGGAATCTAATCTAAATAGTAAATTCATGCCTAGGTGGGTGAACTCATGGCACTGAACTCTTAAGACAGCTGTGCCTCTCAGCACTAGGGGTCTGTCTTGCAGGAAGCAATACTGTAACATTACATTTTCTCTAATTAAAAACTTAAAGGTCCTTCACAAAATTGCTAACAGCTGAAGCTGGCAGGCAGGCTCCTCTGGAGACCACCCAGTCCACCCTTCTTGCTCACACACAGTCAAGGACCAAGTCCAGTCAGATTTTCAGTATTTCTAAGGATACGTCCTTCTTCCCATCTTACACAGTCACTTAGCTGTATATATAAAACGTCAAGTCAATTAGCAAGGAAATTTGCAGCATGTTTGAGGCAGTATCCACCTATCAAAAATAAGTATTGACTGGGAAAAAAGGTAACCTAGTTGAGGTAAGGGAAATAAAGCAATCCAAGATATTTCTCAAAGAAATTAGAAGACTCATAGTTACAAAAAAAAAAAAAAAGGCACAACCAAATATAAAAGGAAAATATGAAAGGAAAGGCATTGTGTTATTAGATTTAATATAGAAAATTAGTCACTCAGAATTTATATACAAAGCAATTGCATTAAGAACAAGGAGATAATACACTCCAAACTGCATATTTCTTACTACCCCTAAAATAACAGCATGCTCATTTCTGAGGAACTGAAACAAGAGAGATGGTAGCATTACAGAGACAGAAGGAAGATCCTGCAAGAGTCAACACTGCCTTACAGGAAATAAATCTTTAACTAGATGAAAGTGTTAAAATTACAAAAAATTAAAACACTACAAGATGATCTACATCACATAACAGTCTCCAAGGAGCAATGGTATATGCCAAAGTTTAATTAGCTCTACCCTATTATTTAAAAAAAAAAAAGGAAAATTAGGAAGATAAAGCAATACAAAATAGTTTATAAAAGGAGGAAAAAAATGCTACTTTATAGAATCATAGAATCACTTCAGTCGGAAAAGACCTTTAAGATCATCAAATCTAACTGTAAACCTATCACTGCCAAGTCTAGCACTAAACCATGTCCCTAAAAACCTCATCTATGTGTCTTTTAAACGCCTCCAGGAATGGTGACTCCACCACTTCCCCAAGCAGCCTGTTCCAATGCCTGACAACCCTTTCCGTGAAGAATTTTTTCCTAATATGCAATCTAAACCTCCCCTGGTGCAAGATTGGGCCATTTCCCCTTGTTCTATCACTTACTACTTGGGAGAAGAGACCAAGCCCTCCATGTTACCACCTCCTTTCAGGTAGTTGTAGACAGCGATAAGGTTTCCCCTCAGCCTCCTTTTCTCCAGGTTCCAGTTCCCTCAACTGCTCCACATAGGACTTGTGCTCCAGATCTTTCACCAGCTTCATTGCCCTTCTCTGCACTCTCTCCAGCACATCAATGTCTCTCCTGTACTGAGGGGCCCCAAACTGAACACAGTATTCAAGGTGGGGCCTCACCAGTGCTGAGTACAGTGGCACAATCACTTCCCTAGCTTGCTGCCCACACTATTCCTGATACAAGCCAGGATGCTGTTGGCCCTTTTGGCCACCTGGGCACACTGCTGGCTCCTGTTCTGCTGGCTGTCAATCAACACCCCCAGATTCTTTTCCACCAGGCAGCTTTCTAGCCACTTTTGCCCCAAGCCTGTGGCATTGCCTGGGGTTGTTGTGACCCAAGTGCAGGACTAAGCAACTTTGGAAGATTTGAGGCTGTATCAAACTTTAAGCAGAAAACCTCATACACTCAAGGAGATGGGAGTATGTTTCTAATCCAACATGCCATTTTATATTTATCTATGAAATTTTTATTCAGTTGCTAAAAATCGCAAAAGACATTCTGGGAAACAGTAACGCTCAATATTCATTAAATCAGAAAGGGAAGTGGCTTGATTGGTATAAAAAAATTCAAAGAGAACATTTAAAGATGTTTTATAAACTTAAACTAATTCCCACTGTAACTACACTAAGGCTGACTAAGACAGAACAACTTCATCCATGATAGGTCACCTATTTAATTGCCTCATTCCAAACAGAAGGTTACAATAGGTATTAGCCTTCAAATATGATTAATTATTTGATTGGAAGACAAAATAATTTGAATTATACAATGTTACAGTTCTCTAGTTGGTTAGAATGCATTAACTCATTCAGGAATGCCCTTCCTCAGGAAAAATTAAACAGCCTAAAATAGATTATACTTTGAGTTTGTTAAATTTCATTCTGTAAAGCCACTTACACTTTCAGATTTCTCTGTGAGCCTTCCTCCTCCACCCCCAAGCATCCCAGTTTGTAATTAAATAGCAGCTACACAAAGATATATACATACATAAAGAACTCTCTCTCTGAACATCCTCAAACTCCAACCGTTTGCTGTCTTCATTGCGTTGATGTTCATCTCTGTCTTGGCTATTCAGAGAAGGTCTAAAGCCAACATAGGCATGTCTTCTTCCATATCTTCTACCAGTCACAGTCTGATATCCTCCTGCTGGTTTGAGCCAGGCAGGTTTGGCAGATTCTTGACCCATTACTACATGAGATTATAGAGGAAAGAAAAATACCGGGAGAATCATTAGACAACAATACATCTTTATAATTTCACTCTTTCCCAACAATTAAATATGATTTTTCTTGGCAAGGGATTTCCCATTGCTCTAAAGTCTTGAGCTCCACTCGCTAACAAAATGATTATTAAGAACATCAAGTGCTATGAGCATGTGATGAAAGCACATAACAGAATTTTCATCTACAATAAATAATATTGACAAGCACCTATCTTGCCCCACCTTAACACGTTTGAAGTAAATAACATACTTTATGAAAAAAAAAAGAAAAAAATCAAGTCCAGATGTCATGTGACTTTTTTTAAAGGTGTTGCACTTCTGCACATGGCTCTGACAACATGTCAGCTTGCAAAAAACATTTGCAAGCGCTATAATGGAAAAACCTTCAAGTGATGCATCACAATTCAGCCAGCCCTAGCCAGCTTCTCCCTCTGATGGGAAAAGTACAGTTAATCAAATCACACCTTCTAAAGCAAAAGTCCCAAGTCCCAGGGAGACGGCTTTATTCTTTACACCAGATAGTATGTTCAGGCATGGCCATATAAAGCAATTGCCCACATACGGCTCCTATTATTACAGCAGTATTCCATTTAACGGATCTTAATGCTTCTACCAAGAAAACATGGGCTAAGCAACACAAGGAAAACTGGAAAAACAGTGGGGGAAAGCTGTCAATATCATAATGAAGAGATATTTTAATACAGCAATAGTATCAGCTATGAAAGTTTGCAACCATTAACACAGAATTTTCTGAACTTCAGAAAAATAAGAAAGCTTTTTCTTTGCTGGCTGTGAAATCAATCTGTTCACTACTCTTGAAAACATCTATATGCGAAGACATCATTTAATAGCAGTTACTTTATGCAGCTTCAAGTAGAATAGCCACTAGTAAGGCTGGTAGTTGCAGTATGTGGCTGCCTAGAAGATACAACTGCACACATGTACTAACTAGCAGAGAGTCCAAGCAGGATTTTTACTTTTTTTTTGACCTAGCATCACTTTTGAAACTGTCATTTTGCTAGGACTGACATAGAGGAAACTAACTGTGTTGCTGTCTACCTAACAGAACACGAAAAATAAAATTCAAGGAAAAAAATATTTTTCTGGGAGCTGCACTCTCAAATCACATGAGCCCTTAAAAGCTTTAATGAAGAAGGAAACAGAAGAAAGCCATCTATTGTAAGCTACAGCTTCTAGTAGAAGCTAGTCTTAAGAGGTTCAAACACAACATCCTACAAGAATTTGGTTGACAATTGCCTGTACAGCAATTCTATACATTTCCTAGCAACCTGCACCCTGCACTTAAGTCCAATTTCTGTGGAAAAGTCCAAATACTTGCTGTCTGATCTTCCCCACAGAAAAGAAGAAAAAAAAAAAACCCACAAAACAACAAAAACACAGCAACATGAGTAGTAGAAAAAAAATGCAAGTTCCAGGAAAAGAAAAATAATCACTCTCTCTCAGCCTGACATGGAAAAAAAAAAAAAAAAGTTGAGTAAATCAAACAAAATTATACTTAAAATAAAACACCTGCCACAGGATTCTAAAATATTACTGTTTCATTCCCAGGTGAACTAACAGCAACAGTGAAGATACTTGCAGTGTTTAAAGTGCAAGTACTTACATTTACATTGTTTAAAATTGCAACATTTAAGCAAATTGTGATAGGTCTTTTACCTGGTGCTGTCAGCCTCACTTTGTCATCTTTAGCCAATTCTAAGAAACCATTTGCTACAAAAATGTTGTGCTATAACTCACCACATTACATATATGGCTCTACATGTCCCTTAGAACGTGTAATCCTAGCCATGTCTTCTTTTCACTCTTCTTTCCACAGATGAAATCTCTCCAACCATAGCCAAGTTCTGTGAACACTGCAGAAGTCCAAACATGTCCATCACTAGCTGCAATATGGTGGCACTGCTTATTTTTATGGATCTGGGATACAACTCAGTTCAAACCTCAGAGGAAAAAATGGCAGGACGCCGAGGCTTTTTTCTCATTTATCTAGGAAACTTTATGCACTTTGGTTACCTATAATCTTCCCTGAAAATATTTTCAGGTATTTGTCCAAACCTGCCCATCCCACATTAAACAACAGATGCTAAAGTGGTCAATTTGTTACTAACTATACTACTGCAATCTTTAGAAAGGTGAAAACTCTATACCATCTTTGCAGAAAAAACCTCTTTGCAATTAGTGCAAGGAAAGAGGACTGAATTTGTTTTTCTTAATTAGTCAGCCAGTTAATATCGTTAAAAAGTCAATGAGCAAGTTGTTTTTATTTAAGCAAGCTCTCAGAACTCTTACATTTCCACTGATTATAACATGACTAGCAAATTGCCACAGGGAGCTGACAATGAGCAGCCACATCTGAACTTGCAGAGCAGAATCCAAGTTAGGTTAGTAAATCAGCACAGCAACAGAGAAATCTGCCCTCAAATATGGTAATACAAGTGGCTGAAATAAAAAAGGTAAAAATACAACGTAAGTGCCCAATTCTGAATTTTAGTTTGTTCTCTAAAATGCCACTATTGTTCAAAAACAGATGTCTACTCAAGAGAGTCAAACTTTCAGAATGCAAGTGTCCTATTGTTTAAAACCGATGTTCATGGCATACAAAAATCTTGGAAGCTGGGTGCAATACACTGAATCTTTGTTCCAAATAATTTTCTCATATAGAGAGTATCATCTTGTATTCAATAGTTCTTAAAAGGTACATCATGTCTCTGAATCTAGAGACCAATTTACAAGAAACTCTTGAGGCAGTCAAGTTCCTGAAACACATAATATCCTCTCTCAGGTTGTTCTTCCAGGCTAACCCAATCTTAGAAGTGCGTATTGCTCTATATTCTTTCAGAGGCTCAGTTTAGTAGGCCTGTTCAAACCACACCAAATACCTGCTGACAAAACACAGTTCTGCGAAACAAACCAGTCTCAGAGATGCAACACACTAGTCTCTAAATAATCAAGGAAGAGGTAGCAGGCTAGTTACTCACTTCTCAGGCTAAAGGGGTTTATATGCACACCTCCATCCTTTCAAAAGGGTAATACAGTAACCTGAATTCTTCAAATGAGTATTAAGTAGCTGTCATAAAGCAGAAAAAAAAAGTGTCTCCTAAAATGCTCGGTGCATAAAAAGCTAGGTCCAGCCTTTGCCAAGCACAGCCTTAATGCAGAGCAGCAGGTTTCCTCTCCTACAAACACTTCAGTGAAGACTCCACTCTGTAGAGCCAGCAAACTAGAGGCTGTAACACAGAAAGCCTCAGAACCTAGAACAAATCAATCCAAAGTGCATGACCAGCTTATCCTCTCCCACAAAAACCGAAACATTTGTCCAGAAGTAACACAGTGCTCAAAGTTAACAGTAGATGCACGCATGCATGTGTTCACAACCTAGCACTATAACTAGAACATTCAGAAAAGATCCATCCCCTTGACCACAATCCTACATATAAATCTCAAACCATTCTAATTTATAGAACAAGATTTAGGACCACTAGAATTACCTGCTCAGTTACAGGCAGAGTCCTCCAACAGGATCCCAGTCCTCATGCTGTGAAATCCAGACAACTACCTCCTTTTACTCTCCTCTCCATTACCTTTTGTTCTCCTCTACCTTCTTGACTCCCTCACACCCTGCACTTAGAAACAAGAGAAGCAATTTGCTGGGATCAAGGAGTACATGATCTAGATCTACAAGACTGCTCACACAAATCACCACCACCTGTGCAGCTGTAAGGCATATGCCATGATTGGCATCTAACTCCTGAACAGGCAGGCAGGTTCATCTTATTCACGATTTCCAGAACTGCTGTGATCTACCTGGATAGCACCACCTTGCTGGATCAGAGTCTAGTCCATAGACGCAACAGTAAAAATAAATAAATAGATAGATAAATAAATAGTAAAGAAATAAAAATTAATCTAAAGCAGTTCTGAACATCTGAACAAGATCTTGCTCTTCTCCCAAGAGCTGAAATACTGAAAACTTTCCATTAGACACCTAACAATTTCTGTAGTTTAAGGAGAAAGCAACCAAGTTTTGTAACTTCCACTGAAAAAAAAAAATCCCACAATTCTAGAAACTTCACAAAGACCTTTTCAGTTAAGCATTCCATCAAATTTACCTGAATCTTAGTATGTCCAATTTTATTTCCTTGGTATAATTCATACACACATTCAGTCATCTCTGAGGCCTATTATATACCTTACAGGCGGAAAACAGGAGTGTTGGGAAGTGGGAGGAGCAGGGCAAGGTGAGGAAGGGGGAGAAGGTAGGAAGGGGAGAATTTGGGGTAGGGGAAACAGTCCCAAGTGTTTGTCATTCCAAGGGAGGAGGATGTTGTCACTTTGTGCTGCAGAAGTTGGTTGTTTTGTTTGTTGTTTTATTTTTTAAGACATGTAAATGAGTTTCAAATATCACTCTAAAAAATATTTTTTTCAATCTTTTAATAACTCACATATTTTTCCACTTTCCCAGATTTCTCCCAGTATTCTTAAAAAACTTGTATGCATATTATGGTCTCAGTCTCAACAACACTTGGAAAAACAAATCTCCTTTATCCTACTTAGCTGCTCTTTTTGTTTTGACATCTATGAATCACAGAAAACTTTTCCTTCCACAAGGCATGAACAGGATCACACATTCAATATTTGAAAAGTAAAAGCATGAAATACTGACACAATTACTGTTAGGTTACCATCTTTAATAAAAA
Organism: Streptopelia decaocto; assembly: GCF_964273445.1. Lineage (NCBI taxonomy): Eukaryota > Metazoa > Chordata > Aves > Columbiformes > Columbidae > Streptopelia > Streptopelia decaocto. The sequence goes on from NC_138657.1 coordinate 44,980,157, forward strand.
GATCTGCATTACTCCAGAAGTGTATGAATGCATTGGCTTTCAAATGGGTGAAACTTAGAAACAGCTCACACTCTTGAAACCCCGTCCCTTACCTGACTAATTCCGAACCATAATGAAAGCCTATCCTTTATCAACTCAGAAGTTGCATGTAAAAATATTCACATTATCTTTTAAACATTACTATCCAATATTCTTAATCTTTAACCAATATTCCACATCCCCTTCTTCCTGCAGGTATTGAAAGATTTCCAGGAGCAGATGAATTAAAAAGAAATTTGAATTTCAGTTTTCTAAGCACCATGGTTTGGGATGGTGGAGAGATTAGTCCATTTCAGTTAACAGAAGAAAGGCATAGAAAAATCCCCAAAAGGGAGATGAACATTTAAATAATTTAAAACAACATTTTACTGTCACAATTTCCCTCTCTTGCCACTGTGGGCAGATTAATGAAACATTTAAAGCATTTCAGTGTTATGTTTATAAGGTTCAAACTACATACAGTGGCAAATTAGCACTCATAACAATGCATATTCAGTTAGATCTCACCTTCACTATCTGGGATTTATCTAAACATCAGAAAGTCACAGTCTAATGCTGGCAGGCAGCTCACTCAGATAGGGGAGAGAGTCAGAAGCGTGAAAGTGAGAAAAATTCAGGGGTTGACATAAAGACAGTTCAATAATTTTTTTAAAGGGGAAAAAAAGAGCAAAAGAAATATAAGGAAAGAAAAAGAGTGACACAAAAAATGTTTAATCCCTCACCAGCAACCCACCAATGCCCACACAGGTCCGAAGTATCGACAGCCTCGCCAACCTGCCTTCCTGCCCTCCCTGGTTTATTGCCAACTGTGATGCCATATGGAACGGAATATTCCTTCAGTCAGTTGGGGCCAGCTGTATCTATCAGCTGTGTCCCCTCCCAGCTTTTTGTGCACCCCCAGCTTCCTCACTGGCGGAGCTGTGTGAGAAACAGAAAAGGCCTTGGCTCCGTTCAAGCCCTGCTCAGCAAGAACTAAAACATCCCTGTGCTATCAACACTGTGTTCAGCAGAAAAATCCAAAACATAGTCCCACACAAACTCCTATGAAGAAATTTAACTCTATCCCAGACAAAACAAATACACCACATCATAAGCAAACCCCAAACTTTTTCTAAAGGACCAGATATATTCACTGAAAAGTTCCTTCCGCAAAGTCTTAGGTTCAGCAGTGACTTTAGGTTGTTAAGATATTTGAGAACAGAGTGGTGATTATTTCCATAATCAATATCAGCTCAGCTACAGGTACACTGAAAAAATTGAATATGCTTCAGGGATGTATTTTTCAGGTATTAATTATTGGCTTTTCATTAGCCTTCCAGGTTATTTTGTAGTTTTCTTTGAGCTACAGATTCCCCTAAGTCAATGTTTTTACTTACTGTAATTCCTTCTCTTTGCTTGAAGGCAAAAGTGGCCTGTGGTCCAAGCTCAACAAGCTGGCAGCTGGCCTACCACTGAATTTGCTTTAAATGAAATGAAAATAAACTTTTTTTTACTTCTCAGATTACAGAAACTGATGATTTTGTTAATAACTGAAACAGCAGCAAGCTGTGCCTTCAAAAAAAACCAACCAGTTTAGGTCTCTGGAATCTCCATAGTGTAAAGCATCCTTTCAGCAAATATAAATAGGGTATTTTTTCCACTTTCCTAACTTTGGAAATATACACAGGCAGTTAAAGATATCTGAATACCTTTGTGAATAAAGAGAATGCTTATTGTGACCTCATCCACTTCAGTGACAAAAATGGTTCTGCATTTAGAACTATTCAGAGAGCTAATGAATACACTAATCAGAGCAAATTGCTATTTTGTGAACTTCAAAAAAAAGCACTGAGCTCTTCACACTTGTTATGTCACTCCAAACAAAACTCTTAAAAGTGTGCAAGCACACCTGGTGTCAACATGTTTATACTTACACTACTAGCCTGAACCTATTTCGATACAACCAGAATCAATGCTAGCAACAGTAAAACAGCAATAAAAGATGGTCTTACGACACAAAGTGTATACAGTACCAAAATAAGGTCCAGATACTTTTAAGACAGTTCACTCCTTCTCTGCCCTGTACTGTTTGCACACATGCTCCCCACAGGTTTGCAACTCCAGCAGCCAGACGAGAGGATGGGAACCAGACGGGTGCTCCCAGCAGCAGCAGGACTGGAAACCACAGCAGCAGCGCACTGACAGTCATCCGGTAACAGCAGGGAAGCGTGAAAGGTAGTGCATCCCCAGGGCTTGAAAGGGAGGGGAGGGACTTAGTTCCAGAGTGCACTTCCACTGATTTTTTTTCATGGGACAAATTCCTATTCTCCAAGGAACACCAAGTCAGATCAAAGAATAGTAAGAGATTGTACTATGGGAAGATAGAAGAAAAATGAGATCACCGAACAGATGCCATCTCCCAGATTTTTGGTAGCATTTTAATACGGGAAGCTTGGTGATAGTGTATGAAGCATATTATTAGTGCTTAAAATCTAAATGGTTAGTAACCAAAAATTTAGAGGACAGAAACTCTAAAATGCTGTTTCAGAAAAAAAAAAAAAAAAAAAAGCAGCTTTATCTTTCAACAGTAGAGATCTGAAGACAACTTTGAAATACAACTTTGAATGAACAACTTCATGTCTTTTTCCTCCTCTCCTTAGTGAGGAATACTATTTGTCTTACCTCAGTGACATACAATGCTTCAGTGGACACCCATCTGAATTGCATGAAAAGGTAATAAACAAATATATATATATATATATACACACACACACACATATATATATATATATATATATATATAAAAAAAACCAAAACACTACTAGCATCCACCTCCACACACATACTTTAAAAGGAAAGACCCCTAAAAACAAGATCATTGCAGAATACTCTGATACTGATCTGAGTTTTTTCCCACATACCAAAAGGGAATGGATGAACACCAGCTAGGTGACAACAGCTTCCTTCTACTTCCATGCTAAACAGTTTCCCTTTTTTATTTCTTGGAATTTTGAAGCTTTTGATGCATTTTGTGCCACAAATGCAAAACTGAGGTTCCGAAATGTTACAATCCATTAAGGCATACAATATAAATAGTTCCTGTATTTATCCAAGCATTAGTCAACATGCAGTCTAAAAGAGGCAAGTGGATTAGTATTTTGGATGTTGTCTGCATACTCCTAATTTCAATTAATTATCTCCTATAATCAGCATATACAATTCACAGCATTATACAAATTATGAAAAATTTTCCCAGACTTCAAAGAGAACAGGTGCTGGCACTATACAGACAATACTGAATTCAAGTATATGCAGGAAACTCTACATGATTGTTCTGAATGGATGCATTACATATATTAACAGGGTAATTAGTATTTAGTAAACCCATGAAGAAAAATAGAGACAGAAAATTGTTTCAAGTCCAGAACTCCTTTCACAAGTGGAGCCTAGTCATCACATCCCACGTAGAGGTGTCTCAGTGAGTTACTAAAAAACCACCATCTTGATACAGTTCCTTAGGAATCCTCCTAGAATTCAAGATCCTGCATGGTTGCTGTTACTTCATCCAGGCTGTTCCAACCAACGCTGGTGCACAGAATCCCTCTACACAGATGTCTGCCATTTGTTCACATCAGCCAAAGAGCCACGGTTAGGCAGGCTTGCTCTGATGCAGCTGCAGTTACAGCAGTTGGCTCTCAAGCTGTAAACTGGACTGCATGAACTTACTCGCCTTTATCAAATACCCTTCTTTGAAGGTCTAATTCTGTCTTCATTTTTTTTTTAAAGCTCAGCAGATACTTGCAGTAGCACAGCTGAGGCTGTAAAACCAAGCAAGATGTAAGCAGTCCAAGGCAGGAATCACAAAAATTCTGCTGCCAAAGCCCCTGCATCACTGATCTGTAACCATTTCAGCACTCATTTTTCACTGTCCTCTGATGATCTAGCGGCTCCAACATTATATTAAACTTCTGCATTACTTCCAGTTTATTTGCACTGACTTGCTCCAATTTTAGCCCAGATCTATTTACTTACTTACACAAAACTGTAAATAGTCTGAATGCATCACTTTTCGTCTTCCTTGACTTTGACTGAACCCTGGCTTTGGTCGGATATGTAAATCTGTCCTAACCAGCCGCCAGCTCTGGCTTACTACAATAATTGCTTTTTCAGTTTTTATCCTGATGAATAGCTTCAGCAGAGTTTCCACGCTAAATCTCAACTCAAGAGAGCAGGAAGATTAAGTAACAGAAGTATTAGAAGCTTTTAAAGATCAGGACAGTGTATGTGTCGTGTACTAACATTAAGAACAAGTCCCACCATCCCTTAGAAAGTTAGCATTATAACTTTAAGAATAAAAAGCCTAACTTTACCAGTAGCCCCTGTAGCAATGTGTTCTGTTAAAACAGAACACTATCACAGGCTGCTAATCATCAGCTGAACATTCTTACCTCTCCTTCCCCAACATCAAAAGTTTTCATATTCTAAATATATGTACTAAATTAAGGGCATGAAACTAATAATTTTTACTTACTGCTTTTCAGAAGACATCCAGAAATTCAGTCCTTTTTCTTAATAAAAGCTGTACTGGCAGTCCATCTCCTTCTCTCCCTCCCACTAAAAAAAACCAAAAAAGCACCAAAACCCCTCATATCTGTCCTCTCTTTTTCCTCTGCCTATGACTTTCACATTTTGCATTTCTATTTGAGTGCCAATTATAAACTTTCTGGAGGAGGAGGCATCTCTCTAGAGCTGAAAGACAGCAAACAGAAGCCAGTACTAAACAAAACACCAAATCTTTTCTATAGTTTAAGCAGACAAGGTTCACTTTTACCAGTGCAGATGTCCTCAACTTACTTTAACAAGTTAGAATAGGCACTTCCTCCCTGACAAACACAGCAAATTAGCAATGACAAGAGAATTCCAAGGTGGAAAGTCAGGTACGTGAAACTCTTACATGATGGAGATATCCGATTCAGCAAAACATCAGACCCAAAGATGTATTTTTGTCTTTCATCTTACAGAACTGCCTGTATTAAAGTTAACCAAAGCCACGTAATGAATCCTCACCCACCACAAAAAAGTAATGCAAGTAATTTTTTAGAAGTAGTTGTTTGGGTTTTTTTCCTGAAGAACAGCAAAAATGCATTGCTTTAAACTTTTACACTTTCACTTGCTTTAAACTTTCATAAGCAGAATTCTCTATCTTGGATACAAGGGTAACAAAAGCCTCTGATCCAACCAACAGACAGGAGAGCTCACCTGAAGTCAGTTGAGCCTTCAAGAATTTTAAGTTTTAGAAACAATGTGAAGTGATTCTAATATACCTGTGAAGAAAGTGAAATCATTCTCAAAAAGAAAAGCGCAGGATATTATTGTCAGGTAGAAATTAAAATCCGAGGAAGAAAACCAAAGGGGGAATAATTGGCAATGCGCAGCTAAGCAAAAGGGCAGCAGAGTATTATAGAGGACCACAAGTTACAAGTCCATATTTCCCTCTGTTTTGGCATACAACAACATATGGAGCTGCGTTAAAGGATATAAGAGAGGAAAAGTCACCCTTCTATCTTGACCAATGCTGTTTAAAATCAGACCTAGCTCTCTACAAACATTTTAAGTACCATAATTCAAAAAAGATCCATCTTAGATGGCAGCAAGGAAGACTTCCCTGACACTTGGGAACAACACAGGGAAATGACATACGGGTAACATTTCTACCACTAGGAATATCATACCAGTTAAACAGATTGCCTGGGGAGGCTGAAGAATCAGCAATGCTGATTCAAACAAACATCTAATGAAGAATCACTGTAAGAAAGGACAGGGAGAGAGGAAAAACATGAAAGGATAACTGTTTGAGGTCCCTACCAGACATTAATTATTTCTCTCAACTAGCCCTGCAGAATTTCAGATATTTATTCTGCTCCCAGGGCTAGAACCACAATCATACATAACTATGTAGGGTGAAGAGAAAAATCTATATGCTTTTTTTTCAAAACATGTGTTGTGTAGACTTAAATACGACCTAGAAGGTGACTCCCAATCACTGTTTGCTTGCTTTTACATAACTTAGAAGATAAATCACCACTTCTCTACCTATCAACTTCTCTATCACTTTTACATACTTTTTTCTTTAAAAAAAAATTGTAGGAGGTTATACAATTGATATGCTGTATGGAATTGCACCAGTTTTGCTGGGTGTGATACAAATACTTTGTAGTTTGTTTTTTTTTCACCTCCTTTGTAGTGAAAAGTGGTTGCTTTTAAATCTTGGAAATATATTACAGAACCATTACCTTTTTTATTGATGCAGATTCCTGACCCTAAGAACTGCTCAAAATCTTACACCATAATTTTTAAGCTGTCACACGTGATGAAGACACACCTGTTTAAGATAAAAAGCCAACTACAGAGACACTAAAGCAGAACACAGGTTTTGCTACTGTTTTAAAATAATTCAGGTTATGGAAACTTCCTTCCTGATGGTTTCAAACATTTCACCTCTGACAGTAAGGTAACAGGGTAGGACATTTCAGGATAACCAATTATCTCTAATCTTCTGAGTAATCATCCACAATCCACTTTCAGGATCAGAATTTTATATGTGTATTCTGGTTTTCTATAGTATCAACAAGTTGCATAATTTCATACTCAAATTAGTTATCACCTTGTATTTTCTTTTCACTGCTTAGCACCCAGCAGAGAGATATTACCAATTTTATAGCAATACATAAAAACCACAAGGCATTTTAGCATCTGAACAACTGCAAGCTTCAAGTCATGTTTTAATACGTGTAAGCATATACTAACAGGCACACACGTGAACCAGCTGGAATTCTCTTTGTTTCCACAGTCACATGTTTAGTTAACCTGAAAAGCTGTGTAAGAGCCTAGTATCAAAGCATGACACTTGATATTAATCAAATTTGGAAAGCTGTTTTAAAACTACACCGAATTATTAACACCATTGGCAGCGGAATTTCTAAAGATGTTTTTCCACCATGACACAAGACCCATTAGCAATTTACATGGCCAGTGATTCTGTCACCTTTGCACAGTATTGCACTCATTACTAAAAGGTCATTAATAATTATCTTCATTTCCCATATAAATAAGCTATAGTCCTGCTCCACAATATCAAAACTATAGCCAGACAGGTGTGGCCTACAAGAGAACCAAGGTTTTTGCAACACCTAGTATAATTTACACTTTGACAACTCAAATAGGTGCCCCTATATTAAATGTATACAGCATTACTCCAAGCACTTCAGGATGTTCCTGTGATAAACAGCATGAAGTATGTTTCATTCAACTTCAGACTATCAAATACACAAAGCTGAAGTTCCAAACACTGATGCAAAGTACCATCCTAAGCTAAGGTTAGTGCATCTTTTAAAGACATTCAAACTATCACTTCTCCATTGATGCTCTGAACAGGATGCCGAGGTTAGCTAGCATTCCCCTTCTCCAGAATTTTGGGTTCACCTATATTCATCCCACATTCAAAGTTGTTTCCATAACTTTGATATTGTTTCAAGGTATTATCTGAAGTTTTTAAATACATTTGCCAACTGAAAAGAATGCAAAGCAAACCTTTGGGATCTGCCGTAATACACAACTAAACATACAAGCAGATTACTGAGGTGTCATTATAACTCTGCAGTGGACTTTATCAGACTTACAGCCCTACCCATAAAAATGCAGGGGGATCATTAACATATCAGGGAATAAATTAACTAGAACAAATTTGCTCCCCATACTTTCTTTGTTCAAAACATTACTCAGGAATAGTAGGATAAACCTTCATTGAACTGTAAATTTTATGTTTGCAACTTCATTTGCATCCTCAACTCCAATTGCCTCAGATACCAAACACTACTTAAACTGCAAACTGCAAGCCAGGGACTGCCTGCCTTACAAATGTGTTGTCCTCAGTGCAATGGGATTCTGGCCTCTACTGCTGTAGAGCACAGTAATAATTTTTGTTTTATTGAAGCCTTCCTAAGAGACCAAGAATAGAAACAACCAACAAGTACTATGGACCACAAGGGAGATTACTATATAAAAATGGTAGCAATGCCAGTTTAAACTTTTGCTACAAATACCCATAACAGTATTTGCTGAATTCATCCAATACATCATATGTTTCATTTGCTATGCTAAACTGCTTTTCCAGAAGTAAATATTTTTATGGGAATAGCTAGGTTAACAAATGTCCTATTTTGGTGAGGCTTTTATCTGTCAAGGACTTTTGCACAATACCTACACTGCATTGCAATTCACTGAGTTGGCAAAAGAAATAAAAACATAGGTATATTTTGCAAAGTTCCCTGATCCTGCATTTTAGCGCAACTTCAAAATAATTATTATTCTGAACAACTTTTTCCAGACATTCTCCTTTCTTTAATGGCAGTTAAGAGCAGGAAATTGATTCTGTGCAAGTCTGAATCAGCTACAAATAAACGTTTTATCACATATATTTGCTTACACAAACTTAAATATGCATACTTCTCCTAAATGAAATTTACATCTATAAAGCACGTATTCTTCATGAGTCGTGCATTAACAGAGAATAACGGTCTGACAGCACTCTTTATTGCTACAGGACATAATTTATTTTTTTCTAGATACAGTGTAACAGAATTTTAAACAAAAATCATTCCTCTAAATCACTTAACTGTGTATACAAACAACTGCAAATCAAGAACCACACTGCAAAAACAGTGTCTGAACATGTCAAGGTATAGAAAAAGGAACTAAATGCAGTCTCTAAACTTTCAAACACATCCTATAAAGTACTCAACATCACAGTTATAATACCAACATTTTATACATTTTTACATCTTTGTGCACCATGCAGATTAAAATGCTGTAAAACAGATACATATTCTTCATAAAAGTGTTAATTCACCAGCAGTATGCAATCAAGCATCTGCAGTGCACAGTATCGTGAGAGACCCCAGTTTCACCAGTCACCACAGCTGAAGACAAGCGGTTCAAAAGAACCTACCAAAGGGGCAGCATCAAAGCACACACAGGAAACACCCACAGGGAGGCTGTCATCCAGGTGCAAAACCCATCTTGCACAGTGTTACTACAGGCCAATGCATTTTTGCTCATAAGAAAACGCATACTTTTGGCTGATGAACCTTAACAAATCTCCTCTGGATTCTGGGCCCAAGACACGTTCCTTCTGTCCCTGAATTTTAGGGTGTCTCTGCTCACAGCCACCTCTCCTCCAACAAACAGGTACTGTGAGTGCTTCATAACTGACTTCAAGGCAACTTTAGAGGAGAGCCTGCTCACACTAAGCTTTATTTCGTCTGAGGTAGCGCAGCAAACACCCAGGCCACCCAGCTGTGCTGCGCGCAGAGGCTGCCGTGCCGGACACGGCCACACCTGCCACGGCCAACGGCTCTCCGGCCTCAGCACCGCGCAGCAGGCTCTTCCCTCCGCCCCAGGACACCGAGTCACCGGCACGTGGCTGTGGCGTGTGCTCGTTAACAAACACACACAAAAAGCGGAAAAGCCTTTAACCGAAGGCCTGTCCGTGCCTGCTCTGCAGCCGCGTGCCCGGCCGGCCACCCCGCGCGCACCGGCGGCCTCTCACGCACAGGCACACGTCGGGCCGCCGAGACCCGCTGCGCGGCTCAGAGACGGCCGCGGAACTCCCTCGGCCTCTCTTTCGCCCACTGGCTGAGGCTCATATCCTCAGGCACAAGACTGCCGGGGCCGCCTCTGCGCCGGGCCAGGCCGCGCCCCATGAGCCTGTTCCTGACGGGAAGCCGCCGTTCCGCAGCCCAAGCGACCGCCCCGAAGGCTGAAGACGACCGCGGCGCGGCCCTGACTGGCTCCACTAACGCCCTCCCTCCCCAGCCAGCAGCCGCACGCAGAATCCCGGGTTTCAGCCAGGGCCGGGCCGGACTTGTCCCGAGCCACCGGACTGGGCCAGCCCGGGCCGGGCCGAGCCCCGCACCCACCCCTCGCGAGCCCAGCTCACCCGCCTCCCCGCAGCCGCCGCCTGCCAGCCTACCCGCGTCCGGCACTACAGCCAATCCTAGTCCCTTACAGCCGCCACCAGCGGCCAATACATAGACAGTGTGAAAAAGCAATGACCAATCCCGACGGGGGGGCGGGAACAGAGGCAGTGGGATTGCACCTGCTGCCCACGGAGGGGCGGAGTGGGGCGGGGCTCGAGCCTCGGTGAGGTGGAGGTATCTTCTCCGGGCAGGACCTGACACCTCTGGAGGGCTGTGCGGCCTGACTCCTGCCCGGGGACTGCCTAGCGAGCGTGGGGGTTGTGTAGCTACAACCTCCGGAGGTCGGGAGCTCGTCGCGGCCTCACCGACCGAGGTGAGCTCGGTGAGCTCCCGCGGCGGGAGCGCCGCTCACTTGCGCTTCTAGAGCCGTGCGAGGAGGGCGGACACCTCCGAGGGACAGGGCCTTGCCGGCCCTGAGGCCCCGGTGGCGACTATAGTGCCTTATGAACGCCCGTCGCCGTTGCTCACCTAGAGTGGTGTTCTTGCCCGGATTTCGTGTTTCTGGCCTTTATTCGTTGTCTGTTGATGAATAAATTACTGTTAGCCTTTTAATCTGTTGTTTAATCATGCAGAGTGAGTTCACTTCTGGGCCAGTCACTTTTATCTGAATTTCAAAGGAAATTTTGCTATTCAGAGGCAGGCAGAAAGCAATTTCAAGTTCTACTGCGGAGAAGCGTGGAAGAGTGGCACACAGTAGCACAAAGGTTTACACAAAACAGCAGGTGATATCCATTGTACTAAAGAGGGAGATAAGCAAAAAGACATATATTACAGAGGAAACAAAGACAGGGGCAGAGCAAGGGAAAAGAAAAAAAAATAATGGCCTCATGCCAGAACTACTGTGCTGTTTTGTGTGCATACAGAAAGCCGGAGGAGAAGCGCACAGCATACGGGATGAAGATAGGGCACAGACTGTGCGATACAAAAACGAGGCCAGAGAAAACATGCTGCACATTGTGTATAGTGATGAAGACCCCCCCATTTTTAAGTATTTTATGAAGTTTGAACATTTATTTTTATTAATACAATTAGTCATTCCTTAGGGAAATCTCTTTTTATCAACCTCATGTGGAATATGTCAACTAACATACACTTATATTGTTTGACACTCTTGACAACTTAAGTTTCTTTGTACCATTGCAATAATTCACAGATCCAGTTCACAAAAAAAAAAAGGTATTAGATGATGGTATTCTAGCCTGCTTCCATCTACAGCGAAAGTTTTTTAGTTGTCTAGTATTAACATGTTGGGTGCATTCTAAACATAACAATCAGGAATGAATAATTTATGAACATTAATATCTACCTGTTGAAACATGACAACCAAGGTTGAGAATAAACTTCATCCTCAAAGAAGAAAACAAGTGAACATGCACCTAGTAAAATGTGATTTCTGTGAATGTGTCCCATACTCCTGCCACCACTCCACCTGAAGTGGTGGAGGCTGAGGGGTCTGGAGCACAAGTCTGATGAGGAGCGGCTGAGGGAACTGGGGCTGTTTGGCCTGGAGAAAAGGAGGCTGAGGGGACACCTTATCGCTGTCTACAACTACCTGAAAGGAGGTTGTATCATGGAGGGTGTTGGTCTCTTCTTTCAAGTAGCAAGTGATAGGACAAGAGGAAATGGCCTCAAGTTGCACCAGGGGTGGTATAGATTGGATATTAGGAAATATGTATTCACAGTAAGGGTTGCCAGGCATTGGAACAGGCTGCTTGGGGAAGTGGTGGAGTCACCATCCCTGGAGGTGTTTAAAAGGTGTTTAGGCAAGGTTCTTAGGGACATGGTTTAGTGTTAGGTTATGGTTGGACTCTTGCAACCAAAATGATTCTACGATTCTATGTAGCTTTTCTGGATTTTAGTAAGGCTTTTGATACTGTTCCTCACAGCATCCTTCTGGACAAGTTGTCCAGCTGTGAGATAAGTGGGTTCACAGCACACTGGGTGAAGAACTGGCTGAAAGGCAGAGCTCAAAGGGTTGTAGCAAATGCGGCTACATCTGGCTGGTGAGCAGTCACCAACAGTGTTCCTCTGAGCTCAATTCTAGGGCCAGTTCTGTTCAGTATATTTATTAACAAACTGGATGAAGGAGTTGAATGCACCATTAGTAAGTCTGGTGATGATACTAAACTGGGAGGTGCTGTTGACTGTCTCACTGGACACGAAGCCTTGGAGGGTGACCTAGGTGGACTGAAGAACTGGGCAATCATTATTGGCATGGAATTTAACAAGAAATGCCAGATTCTGCCCATGGATGGATTAACACTGGGCACAAGTATGAACTGGGAGAGCAGTGTCTGGGGAGCAGCCCTGCAGAACAGGCCCTGGGGTGCTGGCTGACAGCAGCTCAGTGTGAGTCAGCAGTGTGTGCCCTGGCAGCCCAGAGGCAAACCCCATCCTGGGGGCATCAAACACAGCACAGCCACTGCTCAGAAGAGGGGACTGTCCCCTAGATTCGGCCTTGGTGCGGCCTCACCAAGAAGGCTGTGTGTGGTTCTGGGACCCACGATTCAAAGAAGATGTGAAGGTCCCTGAATGCCTCCAGAGGAGGGCAGCACAGCTGGTGGAAGGGCTGTTAAGACATGTCCTGTGAAGAGCAGCTGAGGACTCTGGGCTTGTCTAGTTTGGAGAAAAGGAGGCTGAGAGGTGACCTCATTGCTCTCTACAGCTTCCTGAGAAGGGCAAGTGGAGAGGGAGATGCTAGTCACTTCTCCCTGGGATCCAGTGACAGGACACCTGGGAATGGCTCAAAGCTGCACCAGGAAAGGTTTAGACTGGACATTAGGAAGCATTTATTTACTGAGAGGTTAGTCAAATACTGGAAGAGGCTTCCTAGAGAGGTGATTGGTGCCCCAAGCCTGACAGTGTTTAAGAGGCATTTGGGCAATGGCCTTAATAATATATTTTACCTTTTGGTCAGCCCTAAAGTGGTTAAGCAGTTGGACTAGATGATTATTGAAGATCCCTTCCAACTGAAATAGTCTATATTCTATTCTATTCTATTCTATTCTATTCTATTCTATTCTATTCTATTCTAGGGTTCTTTCCTTCTGTCATTTTTTTTTTCTAAAAACAGCTAGTGTTTAAAACTATTAGAAAGGAGTACTGAAAGGCATGGAGGCAGACAGAGGGACAAAAAAGCCAAACTCAGATACTTTGAGGCAATGATGTGAGTTACTCAAGAAGATCAAGATATCCTAGTGTTCATAGACTAGCTCTGCAATCTATAGAGCTTAAATCCCTCAGCAGCAGAGGATACAGCTCTTCAAGTCAGGCTTATACTGAAAATCATACTCTTATGGAACCTAGCTCACACACCCACAGACTGGCATAAAAGGGAACAGGAGAAATTAGGTACCAAAGGTTAAAATTAGCCTCTGTGAATACTCTTCATGGTGCATCACCCCATCACTCCATGGAAATACAAAAAATTTTGCCTGAAAATGTCAGTCTAAATAAAAGAATACTACTACTATGAAAACATCTTGAGTTTGTATCCTCAGCTGGGAGCAAGACTGAATTCTTCCTGGAGGCTTGCTTTGCTTATTGATGATTGTACTCCACTAAAGACATAATTCAAAAGTCCAGGAAGTCTAACAGTTTCTTTCTAATGAATTTTAAATGGTTGCATAAGATACCTCCATATCACTGATACATCCACGCTGTTATTCATATTGTATTCAAAAGAGTAAGTAAACACACAGAAAGATTTTTCATGTAAATGAATTGTTTGTAACATTAAGAACAAGTATGTACCAGTATACAAGATATACTTTGCAGTTTATATAGATAATGTCAACATCTAGGTTTACATTTAGGTTTACAATTATAGTATAAATGAAAAATATAAATATATAGTATATAGTATAAATTAAAAATAGTATAGTATAGTATAGTATAGTATAGTATAGTATAGTATAGTATAGTATAGTATAGTATAGTATAGTATAGTAGAAATTAAAAATACATACCAACACCTATGGAAAGGTTATAAATCTATGTTCAGAATTTGAGATTTTAAAGTATTTTTAACTGATTAAGAAAATTATTTCAGCATGACTGGATTATTCCCTACCTTTGTACTTCAGAGTGCTTCCCCAGTTTGATTCCTGCCACTATTGCAAAGAAGATTTTAAAAGATTTAAGTTTTTTCTTGATTCATTATGGCAATTTCTATGTAACAAAACACTTCTTTCTGTATTAAAAGCAATGAAACAGTACTGCAGATAAACAAATATTTAAAACTAGCTTAGTAAAAATAATTTCTCCTTCTTATAGCTAACGTCACTTACTATTCCTTGCATGGCAGTAAGATCCAGCCCACTGAGCTTCTAAACAGGACATCTATTATTTCAGACATTTTTACATCTCCAAAACCAAACCAAAATTAAAAAGGTAACAAATGGTATATTATTTTATTCTGGGTTACATTGTGTAGATAATCTACTTGGGTGATAAAACACAACTATAATATGTAAAGAACTTGCTCTTATAGTCTGAAATTGGGCTGAATAATGAAACCAGTTATTAAAGAATAAGAATATTTAAATGATTGCTTTATTGGTGAGATCTGGTTGTTATTCGTAGCAATTACCAACTGATTAATAAATCTATATTTGATATTGCAGTTATTTCGAACAGAATAGAATAGAGCAGAGCAGTTCAGTTGGAAGAGACCTACAACAATTATCTGGTCTGACTGCCTGACCTCTCCACAGGGCATTGTCCAAATAACTCTTAAACACTGACAGGCCTGGAGCATCAACCACCTCTCTAGGAAGCCTGTTTCAATGTTATGCTGACATTTCCCATACACTATGTATTAATGATTCAGCCATGTTTTTACAGCTCAGGCCTCCTAAAGTACCTCAAGTTATGGGTTAGCAAGAACAGAGCTCTGCAGAATAACTCACAGTAGTAAATTAAATCCTAACTACCAAAAAATTAGCAGGGCAACCAAAACATATCTAAGATTTTTTAAAGAGACTGAATCCACTCTACTTGTATTTGTATCTCATGATAATGAACCAAGATATACCCAGGCTGTAAAGCATTAACAAAGTACTGCATGCAATCTTTCTATGTCCTAAAGTACTCTCTAAATAAAAATAATTTAAAGTTAATTTCCTAGGAAGGTCTCTGATGATTTCACCTCCTTCAGCAATGATACATTGAATCAGAAAATGATTAGATCCTAGCAAACAGCTCTGTATTCAACAATAACAACAAGAAGCAAAAACAAAACAAAATCGCCACCATGAAATTCCATGAAAAACTGCCACACGAACAGGTACTGTACTAATCATAACTACAGACCTGAGACTCTCCTAATCAATATACAAGCATAATTCCTGTTCATTCATCAACCAGTACAGTGTAGGATTAAAATTTGAAGGACTTTAGTCAGGAAGACATTCTTTGTCAGGAAAGCATTCAAACATATGCATGAAGGCCTACGCACAAAACAAGTCAAAGGCTGCTAACTCCGTAGATTCTTGTTTTTCTTACACTTGTCGTTCCGGCAACCTCTTCCTGCACCTCCTCCCTAAATTGCAGCATGTTTAAACAGAAGCATTCCACCTTTTCTGTCCTGGGAAAAAAAAAAAAAGGCATTAAAAGACAACTAATTACTTTTACACTAGATCGTCATCTACTGTAGCAGCTCCAGCTGTTGTTTTGAACTTGCTACATCCTAGGCATGCAACACACTTTCAAACTGGGCATGAAAGATCAAACAAAACGGGTGATATAAAAACCCGTAGCTGGGCAAGACTGATCCCCTCTACCAAACTTCTTAGGTGTGTAATTGTGATATTGTAACACAGTAAAATGGTGACACTGCATCCTGTAAGCATACTAAGAGAAATGGATGATTGGTTTTGTCAGCTTAAAAAATATCAAAGTGATACTAGGATTATATAGCAAAATGTTTCCGTAACTAGTTTTAAGAGTTTGCACTTCTGGCCACTTATAGTAAGCTAACCAGCTTAACTGGAAAGGCCTAACCATTGTTCTAAAATGGTTAATTTTTGCTCTTCAGACTACAATTACAAAATATTTCTGATACAAAAGCTCAGAATAGCTGAAGTAATTTTGTCAGTGTTCTCTGGACCTGACTGAAGTACACAGTGTGTCTATGCATGTGTGTTATGTATCCAGATCTTGGCACAAAGTCCAGTTTGTCACAGTTGTGACACCTCTTCTGGTGTTTAGTTGGCAGAATGAAGAAGTTCAGCTGTCTGAGTCCAAGCTGGGCTCTTTCACCAGTGCAGTGAAGAAAGCTGGAAGCAAGGGCTTGCCCCTCCTTTCTCATGGGGCTGTTCCAGATGTGGCTTTACCGCTGGGCCACAGCTGTTCAACAGCTGGTCTGCACCGAGTCCCAGACCTCCCCCAATCTGACCCTGACCCAAACAAGCCTGACTCAGCACTACGGCTTTGCCGGGTCAACACTGGGCTGTGTTTGACTGTCGTCATCATCTCTGGCCCTGATCCTGACACCTGCAACATTGTCAGTGAGGCAACTGCTCCCATCTGACTTGCTGTCACACTTGGCTCCTGGCTTGCCTTCTTTTGCAGAGTAGCCAGGCCTTGCTGCACCTTGATGCAATTTTGGTATGCTGTTTTGACAAAAAGAAACAACTTTAGAAATGAAGGCTAACAAGTGTTTGTTTCTTGAGAGAGAGATCTCAAAGCATTAGAGATAAGTAATGAGTTTAATCCGTTAGGAGCTAGATAAGTTAAGAGGTCTGCTATGTTATCATACTTGGTATCATGGTAATGATTAAATTCAAAAATAAATCCTGGCCTAGTCAAAGACACAAATTTTTTGAAAGCTTGTCAAAAGCTTAATAAATGTGTCTTCTGAATTTGCACAGTGCAAGGATTTCTGCTGCTCTGAGAAGATAAAGATTACCCTTCCCAAGCTCAGAGATGATAAAAATCACCTTTCTTGAGCAGTGGCAAGGGAAAATGCAACAGTGTCTCAGGATCTCCAGCTCACAGCCTGGCATTTTAGCTTAAATCATCATGGAAAGGGAGTTTGTCTTAGCCCATTGGTGATCTGGCAGATATATTTGTAAGTATTGAACCAAATTCTGCTTTCAGGCACAGAGATGCAGGTTCAAGAAGGGACAGTGTTGATGCATTTTTACTTCTGACTGCATTTCTGGCAAAGACAGTAGGATCCTGGGGGTTGTATTTGTGCAACTGACAGTAAAGTTTGGGCTACTGTGTTTATTTCCAAGTTCCAAATGATTCTTTCAGCTTTTTTACTGACACCCTTGAGTACAAAACTACTCAAGACACTCCTTTACCCTTCTTGAGAGAAGGCAGATCTAATGTGTTGAGGCACTCTTTCCTTTAGTAGGTGCTATGGTAGAAGAACTTGATCCTAAAATGGAAAAATGCGTATGAGTTGTATAGCTGCTGCAAGCATGTCTTTCACACCCCTTTATGTAATAGTTGTTCAGAATCTGCTTTAAAAAAAAAAAGTATTACTTTGAAAACTGTCTGCTTTTTTTGTAAGGTTGTATGTATTTGTGTCAGCAGAGCATTGCTTTGCTTTTTTTTTTTTCTTGATAGGGTGAACTGAGTTTTTGTCCATCTTCAGCTGCTGAAGTTAAAGAATCCTTGGCCAGTACAGTGCACCACTCTGTAGGGCTTTGAATCTATTTTTCACTACTTCAGCATTTTTCTCCTTACTGAATCTGAGTACTGTAAAGAACTTTTTAAGTATGTCCATGATCATATGTACCGCAACAGGTCCTGGCTTAACAAAGGGGGATAAGCCTATTTTAGATGATAATTAAACCAATGACAATCTTACCTGTAGATACTGTGGTTAAGATTTTCGAACAGGCTTAAGATTGGGATGTCAGTCCCTTCACCACCAAAATAGTTAGCTTACACTTAATTGATTTGTGTCTCTCATACCTTTTAGTGTGCGGTTTTTCTCAGACTCAAGACTGTCCGAATATTTACAAGCCATTCTGTGCAGGTAGTGCTATAGTGTGTTTTCATGTGTACGGCTAAGGAGGAATTTAGGTGTCTGCTTCTACATACCCACCCTGTAATTATGTAGCCTCTGCTTGTACCACCCCAGAGAAACTACGACAACTGCCTAACACTGATAACATTGCTGCACAGAAAATACCACAAGGTCCTCCCTCCTTAATACTGCATAGCAGAAATGTGTTGGATACGGTGGCTGAAGTTGCAGACAAAGTCTGCACTTGTTTTGGAAGCAGAATTTTTTATCATTTTAATTAACGTAAGTCTAAGAAAAGCAAATATTGTTGTAATGGAAACTAATTTATAAAAAGGGTAGAATCTGCAAATGTCAGATATAGCTTCATCAGAAAGTTAACTGATCCAAAACTGATGGTGCTTACCTATTAGAAAATTAAAATATTCAAATTCCATGGTTAAATATGTTATATCTGCAGTTTATTTCCTCATTAATTTGATTATATTTCTGTCTGCCTCAGAGTTTTTTCAGCTTCTAGGTGTTTCAAAGGCAGTGAGTAGGACAGACTTCACTGTGAAAACAGCAGTACAGTCCACTCCATGTGGAATAACTCCCATGTTTGTTCAGCATCAGTTCTTACAGCCACTGGAGACCAGACCCGTCAATTCTTCTCTTTATGGAACAACTGATCTAAAAATGATGCAAACAACATAATTAACAGAGGGGCTGAAAATTCAGAATGTGACTTTCCAAATTAAATAGGATGGCATAATTCATTTCCTAGAGATTGATTTTTCACCAACCAGAATCTGTCTAGGAGTTATTATAGGAATTATCTTGCTACTTATGTTAATTTTGTTTCAGTAACAACACCGGTAAGATTTTATTGATGTAACTAGCAAGCCAGATGGCAATTTTGCAAAATCTTGGAGAAAAAAGCGATTGATTTTAATAGAGTCCATTGTGTAGGACAACTTGAAAATATTAAACCGAATATACATATTGGCATATTTCCAATCAAGCCACCTTGTTATGTTTGTTGATAATCTACGATACTATTGATTGCTAGATAATTCACTATACTTCAGAAACTGCCGGCTGTGTTCATATCTTTTATGTGTAAAACATCAGGAGGCTGTTGGCAGAATCTGAAAGTTCAGCATAACTTCTGCAGCCCTCACAGATCATACAGTGAAAGCCAAGTCTATTTTGTTTTTTCCATTACATGCTTCAAGCTAATTTTTTTCCTGGCAAAGGAAGTAGGATATATACATAGCCTGAATTTTCTTTATTTATTGAGTTCATAATCTTCCCTGGCCAGTCAGATTGCTTATTCAAACTAAGCCAGTAAATAAGGATACAAACCACAGTTATCTCACTTAAAACAATTGCTGTAACATGCAAAATTATGCTCAACTTCCTATATCTTTTTTACTGCTCTGTACACTTTCAAATAAAATGTGTTGGTTTACAATACAATTCTTTCACAAAACCGTGAAAGAATGCTTTCACTGCAATGACATCTCATCTAATTTCAAAGGAGAGCAGTCTACCAACAACCATTCTACCTTTATAAGCATATAAGTTCAGATATTTTCCACCTACCATGTATATAGGAATGGAATAGTTACCAGTCAGCTCTGGTTAAGAAGCTGCACCACAGGACAGATTTGAAGAGACAGCATTCAGGTCTGTGTACCTCAGAGATAACATTAAGGAATGAGATCCAATACTACTGTCCATGTGTAAATCAGAATAGAAAGTAAATATGGTGGTACTAGCCTGGCTATCTGCCTTCAGAAAAAGGCCTTAGGGAGAAACTAAACAACAAATCACATAAAAGGCTGTCTTCCTGAATTTCCCAAGTCTTATTTCTTATGTTAAAATAAATAATGGAAAGTATTGCAACATTATTATATGTAGATAATTTACAGATTTTAGAAACTCATTGTTCAAAGTGAACATAGAAGAAAAATAAAGCCCATTACTACAAACAGTGTCAGAATAAAATAAAATTATGTTTCTCACAACATTTGCAGATCTCAACAATTACATTTGAAGAGTCATACACTGGAGCAGAAGTTCTTGAAAGACCCTGGTGATCTACTCTGCCTGCAAAAACTCTTTTAATGTCCTTTCAGCAAAACATTATACAGCTAAAAAAATGAGTGAGTGAGTGACTGAAGATTGTGAATGATTTGCAAACCAGTGTATATTTCTGGCTTTTAGGGGTTTTATTATACAAAATTTTAAAATTATACTCTGTGCTTTTGAAAGAGGAAAAAAATAAACTCTGATTTCCAAAATGGAATTTCACCGTTTCACTTTATGAAACCGTCACCTTATCTATTAATTTCTAAATGCATTTTTTTTTCCTGAGTGTAGACATTTCTGTGGAGCTATTCATTCTGAAAAACTGGTATTTTAAAAACAAAGATAATTTTCAGGCATCTCTGATCTGGAAATGTATACAAAGCTGGAGTACTTCATTAGTATGTATGAATTTGCAGACAACAAAGCACAATGTGAATACTTCTTATCTATTATTATCTGTTTTATGTTTTCTGTGGTTTCAGACAAAACATAACTGTTTTGTCAGTTATGTCAGCCCTGAAGAGCTTGCAGCCTGAAGGTACTGAGCCAAGGGAAGAAAATTCTCACAGTACAACAGAAGAACATCAGCTGATGGCTGGTCATATATGTTCAATATGAAGTTTTAGAAAGTGAAGGATATTTTTCAAATAATTCAGTATGCAGTGTATTAGTACAACTTGTCACAAATGGTCAGCTAGCCTCCTGCAGACTTCAGTTCAGACAGCAGCCAAATGTTATGCCAAAAGGCTATCCCGCCGCTTCCTTATAGTGTAGATCTGTAGAGGATCCAGGGGTGAATTGCACTGCTGCCTAATGGGCCTGTTAGCCAGCTTTGTCAAGGTTTCCAGCAGAGCCTCCATATGCATTTTAGCCCTGCCATTTACAAGAAGAAAAGTTACTAATAGAGGATAACTTTAAGTATCTTGTACAGCCTACAGGCTATCATGATGCTCCAAAGCATCCAGCTATTAAATGAGACAAAACCATGAGGTTTTGGTCATAGATGAAGATGCTCAGCAGTAGATCAAGGTCTTAGGACTTGAGCTGCAGGGATGCGGGGGCAACACCTGCTGGCTGCCCCCAAAATCAGTTCTCAGGGGAAGCAGCTGCAGCCAGTGTAAAATGGTTAACATCTCCAGCTCCAGAAGAAATCAACCACATCTGGCCAGCATTGCCTGGGTGCAGCCTCAGAAGGCTGGCCAGTGTGCCGAGCTGCAGGAGGTGAGGCAGCCCCTGTTGGGCTCCCAGGTGCTGTGCTGGCAGCAAGCACCTGAGCAGGTGAATTTACCACCAGCTTTGGTGCCTCCACCTTGCCCGGCAGTTCTTTTCAAGGATATTTTTTCCTCTCTGAGCTTCATCCTGTTGGTTACTCCCGAAACCCTGGCCCCAGAGAGCTGCAGAGCGCCCTGCGGGGATGGGCAGCCTTTGCACTGGCAGGTGAGGTGGCCAAGCTCGGGCATGGAAGGCCCGGGCTGCGGTATGGATGTGCGTCGCCTCGGGAGGGGCGCTCAGCGAGGAAATGAAAAGCCAGCCATGGATGGGAACGTTGGCAGCAGCTTTATATTTGCACTTAACGACCTTTGGTTCCCCTCGGTGGTCCCGCGCCCGCTGCCGCTGTGGGCCGGCAGGTGGCGCCGCGCCGCTGCTGTGCGGCCCCACGCGGGGCGGCAGGGGCCGTGGGCGAGCGGGCGGCCCTGGAGAGGCGGCCTCGGCCTGCGGCTGCCTCGGCCTGCCGCAGTGAGAGAGCGGGCGAAACTCATCCTCACTCCGGCAGGCGCGACGGCAACAACCCACGGCGGGCTCGCCTCGCCGGAAACCCCGGTGACGCCCCCGGGCTCGGGCGCCATGTTGGGAGCGCGGAGGAAGGGGCAGGAACGGGCGCGGCTGCCCTGTGACCGGCGGGGCCTGCGGAGCGGGCGGGAACATCTTCAGCCTGTCGGGGCACCGCGCCTGGTAGCAGCAGCGCTTACTACGGAAGGTTTTCTAAAAGATGCAGAACTCTTGTTAGTAGGAAAGAGAAAAAGGGGGGTGATTCAGGAGCTCTGCAGTACTGGGGTATTTATAAACAAGATTTTTAAATAACTAATCACTTTCTTTTATAAGGAGCCATTAATTTGTATCAGTTTGTTCTTTCAGGAGTGAAACTTTTCCTTGCTATCATACAATCCCTGGTGTATTTTTACAAGTACTGATTCTGATGCGATGCCAGGAAAAATAAGCTATTAATGAAGGAAATTCTGTTCTGGGCTTCAACTTTGAAGGACATCATGTCCTTCTGTACAGGGACACTGTACAGAAGTAGAAAAGCAGCAAAGGTGTGGGGAGGCTCTGGCAGCGGTGCAGTTACGAGCATTTCTGTGAACTTTGGTACTGTGGTATGGTGTTTATTTTTGATATTTACCAGTTTAATTTCTTCAGGGGTAGGATTTGGGAAATATAATTTAATCCATTTTTTTCAGAATGTGAAAAGTATCCAAAGCATCATGATACAAATATTTTAATATGCTGCAGTTTCATGACACTACAGTGATTTAGCTGACTTTTTTTTTTTTTTGTCCAGAGAGGATAGGAATACTGTATCATGTACTACGTCACAGCATAAAGAGGATTACACATACAGATTACAGCTGTTAGTGTACCACAGAAATATCTAACACAAGCAGTTTATATGAATATCAGTGTCACAGTTTAACTCCAGCTAGCAATCAAAATCACAGTAGCCACTCACTCCCCTCCACCGACCCCCAAACAGGGCAGAAAATTGAAGGAACTCATGGGTTGAGATAAAAACAGTTTAACAAAGTAATAATACTAATATGCTACTACTACTATATATAAAATGGAAAATAGAATATAAAATAAAAGATGCTCAATGCAATTCTTCATGAACTCTCTCTGCACCGAGCAGCCATTCCTGGGAAGAGAGGACCCAGGTCCTGAACAGCTAATCCTGGGGAGAAAGAGAAAAAAAGACCAAAAGAGTGGAAAGGCCTAGAGGCCACTGCAAAACAGCAGAACAGCAAGAGGCTTAACTAAAGGAACTCCGGAAAGGGACTCAGCTGGAACAGAGTATAACCAGAACGGGTCTACCGAGCTGGAAAACCTGCCTCTCGTTAAATACAAAGCATGATGCTAATGGCATGGAATATTCACACTGATCAGCCTGGATGTCAGTCCAGGTCTGTCACCTCTGTGGCCCCCTTTCTAGCTGCTTCACACCTGCACATAGAAGGACCAGAAAGACCTTGGCTCCCAGACAAAGGCTAAGATATCGGTAAGTTCTTACACTCTCTTCATTCCAACTCAAAAATACTGGGAAGTTACTTGAAGAAAAACATTAATTCTGTCCCAGGATGCTATCTTATTATTCCCAAACTAAATCCAAATGACTGTGCTAGCTGTGAAAAAGAAAAATTTCTAACTGCATGAAGAAAATAAATTTTATTTCAGTCAAGCTAGCACAATCAGAATTAGAACTGCTGTTGAACTGTTTGGATAATTATCTGGCTATCATAGGGGTCATGTGTGCAAAAACTGCAACATGGAAAGGAAGTCCATGAAATGTTTGGCTGCATGGATATGTATACTGCTGAGCTAGCAAAGACAGTAACAATAGTGCATGATGTCACTCCTTATCTCTGAGGCTTTTGCCATAATCCACCATTGCAGCTGCTGTGGGATCTGGCCATATGGTTAACACCCGTAAAGGCAACAGTCCATAAGGTCAACAGACATATGGCTGACAGGCCAAGAAGTTAATATGCTGAGAATTCTGTAAACTGGGAAGCTGGAAATAAATACCCGATGTACTCAAGTAGGGAGAAAGTCTCTTTTAGAAAGACTGGTGAGCAGTTTATTTAAAAAATATTTTTGCGTGGTAGTTCTTTTAATGCAGAGCAAAGTTTGTATGGTATTCTTCAGCTGAGTAAATGTCATTAAAGCAACAGCACAACTTCAGTCTTCTAAAAAGTGAGAGCAAGCTAGAAATCATTTGTGTGTCAGTAGAACTTTAACTCTTCTGTAAATGCTTATGCTGTTTCTGCCTTTCTGTCTTACAGACTTCTGAATTTGACTTAGCACAATGCAAACATTTGGTGGAAATATCTGTATTCAGAAGTGTGGACACTACTGTGTGAAATAGGAGCTTAGACACTAACATTAGGTATTACTTCAGAAAAAAATTAACTCTGCCATTCTGTTTCAATGCTCAAAATATATTTTTAAACTAGAGATAGGTTGTTAAACCCAGAGGCTGTTAAATAATACTGGCATCTGATTAATAGTAATTCTCGCAGTTATAGGCTACATCTGCAGTTAGTGGGTACTGTGTGTAGTTGTCAAAATTTCTTTGGTGTTTCCTGCTGGCTGGTGTGCTGACCTCATTTGGAAATAACACGAGAAGATGCTAAAGATGCTGTATTACAATACTAAGGAGAACTCTGAGAAGACTGCTACCTGCTTATTTGTCTTTGACTTCCCTCAGAGCAATGAAGTCCTGAATCCCAAACTATGCTTCTTTTACCACCGTCAGCACATGTTTCCATTGAGTGCACTGTCCAACAGTGTTGAAATCTTCTGGCCTGTTTGTCTTTACATTCCCTTTAGTTCTCTTTTGTCATCCTTGTAACTCCTCTATCAACTGCTTATGTGTAGAACTCTGCAACTAATCTTACTGCTCGGACTAAGAATAGAAACAGATCACTTTGAAATGACTCCTCAGACCTTTCAGAATCCAGTTCAAAACTAACTTTTATGTCTACCATTGGTTCTGTTTATTCTTTTTTAACCTGCTTCCTTTCTTTTTTCCTTTGCAGACTGTGCAAGCTGTTAACGTCAGCGTTTTCTTCTCTGAGTTTCCTGCCATCTGGATCTTGGTAACTTCCCATCTTCATTCAAGCTGTATTGTATGCCATATCTCCTTTTCCTGTGTCAGTGCCACTAATTGCTCTTTCTCCCTCAGTTCTGTCTGATAGAATTATTAATTCACTAAATTATATTTTTATATGGTTTCTGAAATATATACCTTGTACTAGCTTTCATTACTATATTCAGTGTGTAGTGTTTTCTTCTTACAGATGATAGGCTGAAAGAGAGTCAAAGGAAGTTAATTGCAAGCAGCTAGAGCTGAGGAATGGTTTACCAAAATGGCTGACAGATAACTTGCACTGTACTCTGTTTTATTTCATAGTTACCAAAGCTCTTCCATACCATCCACATCTTCCAAATGTTGGTCTTGCTACTGGGAGCAGGGGTCAGGTAACAGACGTGGTGCCCAGCACTGACACCATTCCAAAGGTTATACTTTACACTCCACGAATTACTGCTATCAGTAAAGGACAAATGGATAGAAGTTACAAAAAGTCAGGAAAGCTGCAGTGTGCTGTCCTAAGAGCTTAACAATTTGTTCCTAATTTCCCCATGGGTGTTCAGCCTCCAGTTATTCTCTTGACCAAATATCCCAACTAGGTCTGTGTCTGCTCATGAGAACATAGCAAATTTTTCCACAGACATCCTTCAAGGGTAAGTAATTTTCTGAGCATTTTAGTGAGAAAAAAAAATAAACAGAACAGCCTTCCTGGAAAATGGAAAACCACTGTACAAGAATACTGTTTAAATAAAGTAGCACAGTAAATTATGCTTTTCTTATATTTTTATGGTGTGCTACGTGGTATCCTAATCTTAGATTGCAGTTCTGCCTTTGAAAGAAAGCACACCAGTAGCATTTCTTGCACGTGTTTTCCTACAGATTTGTTCTAAGAAATTCTCAGTTCCCAAAGCATTAAAAAGTCTTTTCTTACATCTGTACTCCCTTCATCATGCAAATACCCTCCTACTGGCATAGTTACAGCTAATTCCCTCTGAATAATACTGCTGTACTCAGGAATAGTGGCATGACGCTCAAGCTAATAGGCTATCCGTATTCTCGGCTTCAGAAAAACATGACAAATGCTAGTTTTTTACAGCTGTTGCTCTTGACATGATTTCTGAAAAATTAACATTGTATCTTAATATTGTGAGGGGTTTTACTGGGACTTGTTTCAGGAATTCATATTGGGTTTCTTAAGTTGTGCTTACATTATAAGTAGACACGAAGGAGAGAGAACTGAAAAAAACCCCATTATCTACAAGTTGCTTCTGGAAAGGAGTATCTTGTTGTCCATGTTCTTATCCACAAATAATGATGTCCTTGTGACTTAGTACTGTCTTCACTGATTTCACTGCAGGTAATTATTATAAAATTTGAAGGAGCATGTGCGAGGCAGGTATGTTTCCCAGAAACATGACATAAGTTTTTTAAATCTAAAATAAATGCAGACTCTACCTTGTCCCTAATCTACTGTAAATATCAATTATATAAAGATTCATAGATCATGTTTCTAATAAATTACAATTTATTTGGGAAAGGTTTAGTTTAATCAAGGAAAAGAGCTGGGTAATATGATACTTTACAAGATTATTGTTAGCTTTCTGAAAAATTTTTAGAGCAATTTTAAGTAACTCCATTCTTTTTCCCAGGTTGGCCTTCCAAAATAGTTTCAAAAGGATTATTTCCCTGTGGTTTTTATGAAGATTATGCAAATCTAAAAATATGTAGCCAAAAAGTATCTGTAAAACCCATGGAGTACTGTAATAATTTTAGCTATATGACAGAAAGAGGTCTGCATAAGTGAGCATGTGCTATTTAGACTTCCAGAAGATATGGGGGAAAGGGTAATAATAACACTTGAAATTTAGACTTTTAGACTACTTCCACGCTGAGTTACAGGAAGATCAGTTGGTGCCCTAAGGTGGGAGAATTGTTTGTTTTTATTTGTATGTGCCTATCATACCAGTCTGTCATCAGTTTACTTCGAAAATCTACAGGAATGAAACCTGGGGAGCGAATTGTTTGTCTCTCAAATGTTATTTCTTTTGTTACACCATCTAGTCAGACTACTCAGCTTGCAGATAGCTTGTGAAATACATTTTTCAACTGTTTGTGATAGGTAGCCAAATTGAATGTGTTGAAATGGAAAAAGTATATTTTTTTATGTCAGTAAACAAACTGACTTTATAACCTTGCTCTTTTCAAAAGTCTATACGAACTTTGGAGCAAAGCTAAGGTATACTTTTGCTGTAATATGTTACAGACGTGCCCTGACCAGCTTTGTATGAGACAACTTGGGTATCTGAAACAAGGCAGCTAAAGCCAAGCTTCATATGGTTAACTTTCCCTTAACTGCTTAAAGTGGTACACTAACGTATTCTCTTAGTTAAAGGAGATTTATCTTCAACTACATTTTTTCTCCTTAAGCCATTTGCTACAGGAGTACTTTTATTTTCTTTTGAAGTAACTGATGCTACTGTCAGAGCATTGCAACTCCAGTAAAAAAGAGACATTGCAAATTTTAACACATATAAAGGATATTTGACTTTGTTATAATGCAACCTGGGATATGGAAAATAGTTTTTTAGTCCATAGGGAAGATGAACAGGAATTGTTCACTGAGGTCAAATGCTATGTTAGAACTCTGACAAAACAGTGTTTCATATAGTTACTTTATGCCTTACTTCTTACTTTTCTCTGTAATTATAAATAAAGTACTGTACTGGTTTAAAATAATCCTTCAGAAAGGAAACATAATTATTCCATCTAGTATATTGCAAGCACTTTAGAAAAAATGATGCAAATTGTAATGTATCTCAAAAACACTATGTAAATTACACATAAGCACATAGACATGCAAATGGCATCTCATATCCCAAACAAGCTTATTCAGCACCTCAGCTGTCAGTGTGACATTTAAAAAAATGATGCTCTCTAGTTGAACTGTTCTGTCCTACCCCTATGCTTCACAGTGGGACTTCTCTCTAGAATTTTCCTCTTGACATCTGGCTTCACTTATATAAGAAGTAAATAAATCTTCACTTGTACCCTCAAAGGTGATTTGTAGAAACAGAATTGACCTTCCAAAGCAATGGGAGGGTCAGATCTCTCCATTAGTATTATCCCACCCAGAAGCAGTACAAAACAGAACAAAAGATAAAGGTACACAAAATTATGTGTTTCGCCACCTGGCCCAGTAATCGCGCTAGGCACTGGTGCTGACTTGTGAAGGTCTGTTCATGAAGGTTCTTCATATGTAAAGGAGACTTAGAGCTTTCTGCTTTACCTGGATAACACAGTAGAATTCCTGTACATTTCAATGTGAGGCAGTTAACAGAGAATTCCTGGATGCATTTCTCATTTTTGCTGAGCGGTCAGATGTTCACTTGATGTTGTTTCCTGTAGTCTACATTTCGAGTAATAAAGGAAAAAAAAAAGAGGAAAAAAAAAAGTCTGGTTTTGGCAGGGGAACAGGAAGACAACAGAAACATTACTGAATTTGCACTGCTGACAGCAGAATCTGACAGCAATACTCACATTCACACCCAAGTGACTGTAGCATTTCTTTTCACCTTTGGCTTTCCTCAATTGTTGCAAGGGATCTCTCCTGGAATTTCCATTATCCACTTATCCTCTATACTTGGATTGTCTGTCAGCTGCTGCTGCCTCCATAGTACATTTAAGATAGAAGTTTGACATTTGAACTAGTAGCTATGGTTGCAGGCAATCTTCTTTGTTCTTGGTCTAAAGGAGCCACAAATTAAGACAGCTTTGCAGCGTCTGGATAAGCATTGCCATGCCCTTACATGGAACATCCATCTTTATTGTGACCACATTTACTGGTTGCTGAACACATTGCAAATTTCCATAGATTAGGTGAATCAAGAGAAGACAGGTTATACTTTTTGGTTTGGGAAAATCTTTTACCTTCCTCATCTGCTTGAGGATTACTGTCTTATGCTTTGCACCCATCTGTTTTCTCTACCATACAGACCCTCTATTTTTACACAAATTAATACTTGAAAGAATTCAGCTAATTGGTGTTTTGCTATAATAAATATTGAGTCTGAGTGTTTTTAACCTTTAAGATCTGTTTAAATGCAAGATGGGATATGCATCACTGAGAATAACAAACTCAAATAGCAGTAAAATGTCATATAGTATTCCCATGATGGTTTTAAAATTAGTGCCAGTGAAAAAGGCATTAGGTACATGATTTGATCTTTCATTGAAAGAAGCATGGAGCATGGACAGTCTGTTAACTGTGTGTTACACCATACAGTTTAGTGAGCAAATAGTTTTGTTCTTTAAATCATTACAGGATGTGAAAGATTTTATAGAGCTGAAAAAAAAAAAAATAATAAAGAGTATGTACAGGTACAGTCTTTGGTTTATATTGCACCCAATATTCTAAAGAGAATAAAGCATGGTTTAAGTGACAGAGAACAGAAAATGGGGAGCAAACATGTTCTAAGAATGCTTTGGTACCCAGGTAATGTGGACCATGAATTTCAGAAGTGTTTCTTCTCTTCTGATACTAACCCTTGAATTTACGGCCCCTATGCCTCTTGCTGGGAGGAAGTGACTAGAAGATGGATACTTTTAAAATTTTCTGCTTCCTCCTCTCCAGTACTTGCTGATATATTTCCATTGTTAATTTCTGTAAATGTCCTGTCCTCATCTTTAAACTAATGATACTCTATACATAAACAAGAATTATATAAACAAGAATTAGATATATATAAGTTGAAACTTCAGAAGCTTGGCTGATATGGGAGACAGAAAACTTAGTATTTTGATGGATTCAGACTTAGAAGTCTGTGCAACACTGATGAAGGAATTTGACTCCCAACAGACATACATTAATGAATTAAACTATAGACAGTGAACTATCTGACTTGACAAGCCCAATTCCATATTTGGTCTTTTATGTTGGTCTGTGTTGGTCTGGTCATTCGTGTCTTGGATACGAAGTCTGCATTTCTGTAACCTGGTTTTCGTAAGGTCCTCTTCCTGTGAGCAATACCTATGAAACCCTTCAGGGCATTTTGACAAAGAATGTAAGGTACATCAAGCAATTTCAGATAAAATAGTCTACTATTTAATATTAATGTGTTTACACTGTACTAGATTTAGAAAACTCGTAGGTCTACTCTGAAATTTACTTGAATAAATAGTTGATAAAATAAGTAATCTCTTACGTGAACAAACTAGAATACCAAGTGAGGAAACAGAAGCTTTATTTCACTAGGTTTTACCCATATTAGTCTGCGTTTTATACTCAAGATTATTAAGAATTATTCATGGAGTCATCATTGTATTTCATGCTGGTAACAAGCTTAATCTGGAAAGACTTGGGAAAACACACTCATCATTTCCATACCTACCTTTTTATACTTAATTTGAATTTCAGCCATTAGTTAAGTCTTAGACAATATAAAACCTGAAATTACATCAACCAATCATATGGAACAATATGTATCAAAATATGCCATTAGGATAATTCATTAGATTTTACAGGATAGCAAAACTCACCAAGGGGGGTGTGTGTGTGTGTTTATGTACGCATTCTGCTGAAGCTGGAAAAACAACTGCTTGATAAGTGTTTCTTCCTCTGTACCAGCCTACCCACTGAGATGGTAATTATTCTTGCTTTTTATCTAATCATTATAAGACAGAAAACAATCTTTTTTTTCCCTGCTTTCCTCCTTCACAAATCACACATAAGAAGGTCTCTGTATTCTGAATCCATTTTTCATTTTCCTGTATCCTTCACAATTATTTTTACATGTTTTAAATGATATATACAGTAATTAATGCTCTTCAAAAAATAACAGCATCTTTATGAGACCGTTGTACTGATCTCCTATGCCATTCTCACAAACACAGGTCTGAGCAAAAATCCATGGATTGTATAGAAACATCATATGTTTTCAGAGTGTGTCAGAGTATTCAGGAAGGCGTTAAAGAAGAAATAGTTAGTCCCAGACTTCCCTCAAATGAAGCAACCTGATTATACAAATAACACTGAAAAGAAATAATGACAAGTCATTTTAAATTCATAACTGTGAGTCATTTAATAAAATACGATTTTATGATCGCAAATCTTGAATTTCAAGAGACCCTAAATCCCATTGAGAGACAAAAATCCCATTGGATTTATCTTTCAAAATTATATTTCTGGTGTTGTTTGGTATGAACATTATTTATTCATAAATCATCTTGAGTATATAAACTGTGTAACTTTATAGTGGACTATGTATACCTGAATGAAATGAATATATTACAAATTCTTCAAAACAAAGGCAGTTTCTTTGCTCTGTAACTATATAGATCTTGATATTACCAGGATCTGCAAGACCATTACACATAGTAACAACAGTAGCAGCACTATTAATATTGTATTCCATGAGGTAAATTATACTTCTTTAAAATTTTATATGTAATATTTTATAAAGTATCATATTCTACATATATAAAACTTATTAGACAAAGGCTTTAGTAGTAGTTGTTGTAGTTATATATAGTCCTCTAAGTATATTAGAATTATAAGGCAAAATATTATTTTTACATTTAAATGGAAAAATGTATGTATACCAGAAGACAACACAGGTATATTCTGGCAACTTAAAAAAAAAACCAAACACAACAACAAAAAACCCCCAAAAAACTCAGAAGAAAATTTATGCTGAACATAGTTCATAATATTATGAATTCGAGTGATCCTTTTCTGAAACTATTGATTCAAGATGATGTCTTAGATGTTCCTGCTTATAGAGTGTATTAATTTTGGTTTCCCCTTGTGGTAAAACCAGAATGAGATAAAAGATGTGTGGAGTACTGAGAGTCTGAAAACAATAAAGATAAGTGAAATGAGAGAAAGAGAAATGTTGAGGAGAGAGAGGAGGGGAAGAAAAGGATGAGTGAGGAAAAAGGCAAAGAGAAAGAAAGTTAGAATGACATGTACAATAAAGGAAGAGAGCAAAGCCAACCTTCCAGTATTCAGGATAAAGTTTTCTGTCTGAAGTTACTTCCAGACTATTTTAGGCAGTAATGTGTTATTCCTATTATTTGACTATTTTCTTAGCAGCTATTGAAATCTTGCAGATTGTTACTTCTAGGATTTTAAAATGTCTCTCAGCTTTGTCCCAGAGGTTTGTGTCTTACTAGTAACCAGTCATTATTCCTCCCTCAGAAGATTAGTATTTTTGTTGCATAGAAATCTTACAGTCATCAACTTTGATTTATCCTATTTACATTGTTTGTGTATGGAACATATTGAAAAAGCATTTTCAAAGTCTGTTAGTAACACTGACACAATAATATCCTCTTCCCATCAAATCATGGTTGAATTCGTATTACTAATATTCAAAATGTTCTCGGTACATCTAGATTAAAGGTAAATAAATTAATATCATAATGACAGTCATCAATTTTAAAGTAGAAGTATGAACATTTTGTGATATAAAACATCTAAAATATATACCACGCCTGAACAACAGAATTAAAAGCCAAATGAATGACTCATGTAGAAATGCTGAGAAAGAACAAAGCAATGAATATCCAGAAAGGAATCCAGGGAAACCACATGGCTTGAAACAAAAGAAAGACAAACTGGGTAATGGAAATCAAGCTGTGCAGAATAAGCAAATACAAACAGCATACAATAATGTACAGAAGTGACTGAAATACGATATGAAATACAAGAAAAGGACTAATGAGGTAGACAAATAAATTGACTTCTGAAGTGCCCAATAATAGTAATGAAAGGGAAGAAGGAAATGGAAGAAGAATATGCTTAAAGCAAATATATTGCACAAAGTTCATCATTCTACTGTTTTTGCTTTGACACTTCTTTAAACAAATGGGGTTTTGTCTAGGCGTCTTATCTTAGGCGTATGGCTGTGAAAGCAAAATCTTTTCACCCTGATACCCTTCTGTGAAAGGAATACAAAGGGAATCTTGAATTCTCATTTCTGAGAGCTCCCACTTTGCAGAAGTCTCGTATTTTCATATAGGCATCTCTCAAACTGCTTTTTATTGACAATACAGCGTCATGGCATCTGTTTGGCAAGACATAAGGATAAGAAGGAGAATGTAGAATAGTAAAAGGAGGCAGATTACAGGGCTGTTGGGAGAAGCAGAATGCCACTAGTCTGTTTTCAACAGCAGTTTTATTTCTAAACTGACTCTTAGTGAAATGCTGTCAAGCATGTTTCTTCCCAGCCCAGATTGCAGAAAAAGCTGCAGACTCCAGAAAAATCAGCAGGCTCCAGCTGAATGATGCCTGTACAAGGCATAAGGAGGTGACCAAATAGACCCTGAAAGTTTACAAGTTGTTGGCATGAAAATGATGAA
The DNA here is from genome assembly GCF_964273445.1 of Streptopelia decaocto. Taxonomy (NCBI): domain Eukaryota; kingdom Metazoa; phylum Chordata; class Aves; order Columbiformes; family Columbidae; genus Streptopelia; species Streptopelia decaocto. Next base: position 45,013,494 of record NC_138657.1, read on the forward strand.
CTGATTAATTACAAAAGCTTCAGCACCTTTAAGAGATTGAGAAGATGTAGGGCAAGAATTTCAGTGAAAAAGTAAGAATTTCAGTCTGTGGTAGATGATTTACTGAATCCAGTGAAAACTTTACACTTCAGTCCCCATTTCTATGGCCCAAATAGAAGACTTTGTCCAGACTTTAAAAAAAAAAAAAAAAACCTAACTATTTTTTCTTTTTTTTAAAAAAACTTTTCCATGAATATATGGTTTTAAAATGTTAGAAACTGGCAGCAGTATAGACCTGCTGAACCTTTGTTTATTAACCTAATGATGTAGAGTGATGAAAATGACAGCACCTTGTGGTTTATCTCTTCTAAAAGACATACCTAGCATGAACAACTAGCCTGAAAATGAAGATGTGAGTGCTGGTAAAACAGATGTTAAAATCATGAAGATGAGGAAAGAAAGAGGAAGCCTTTGTTTTATTGCAGTTTTGCTACTTTGAAGGTTACTCTGAAGGAAAAGCAAAACAGGTATGTCAGACCACATGAGCATTTCAGAAGGCTAAAAGGCTGTCTGAAAAACAAAGGTGTCAAGGTGAAGGCATCTGCTGCGAAGATAAAAGCAGCTGTTCGGGCATGGTCTGAAGACAAAAGCCTGTGTGTAAGGAAGGGTAACAGCATTTTGACAACTGGAGAATATAGATTTCCCACCAGAGACATCTGTGAATGGAAGAAGTGGATCTACCTACAGAAGTCATCAGCTTTCAGGTAGAACAACAGGACTTTGCTTTTCTTAACCCGTAACTGTGTCTTAGCATCACCTTTTACCCAGCCATCTCCTGGGTATTTGAAACAAATTTTGTGATCCCGTCTGGTCCCTGTCAATAACAGAGAAAAGAATTCAACCTTGCTTTCTTTTTAAAAGTGTAACCATACAGAGGCCACAGTGAGAATGGTTTGTTTCAACTGTAGGACTAATCTGCAGGTAACTTGTAATTTTGTAACTGCACATGCAGATATCATTACATCAATCCATTATCACAGACGAGTACTAGATGTCCGGCTATCATAGTTGTACCAAACCAAACTTTCATTAAAATAAAGACCCAGAAAATCAGTAGGAGCTTCTGTTGTCACTGGGAAGGCAATGAAAACAGAAAATGCTGGAATGGAAAAGCTGTTCATTATTGGAAGCATTAGTAGAACTAACTTCATGTTTAGATTTCTGTCGCTTCATTTTGTTGTTTGCTATTGCTGGTGATTAAATTTATTTATAATTCTTGTAAAAAACTTTGAGGATCCTTTCATTAAACTTAACAAAATGGATCACTTATATTCCCTGTCTATTTTTTTTGTGTGTGGAAATGTAACACCTTTCGGTAATATCAAACACTCCAAATGCTTCGTTATTTCAAGTAGGCACTATGTATCACTTGGTTGTTCAGTTTATAATGCAGGCTCATTACCATACTCATTACTGTGAATTATGGAAGTTGCCTGGCTGGCCTTCATTAACCATCTGGCACTTAAACACTGATTTGTGTTTATATGTAATGTTAATTTTACAAAAGCACCTGAACATGCTCTGGAAAAATAGATTTAATGTATTTCTCAGTATTTTTTCCAGACCTCAATGATTGCTGCAAAACCATATTTTGCTTTACCTTTATTGTTTTATTTACATACATGGATGACATCGAACAATTGCATGCATGCAATAACATAGTATTTTTTTCCCCTTTTTCTGCCATGTATTCATTCAAGTGGTTATTTTCTCTGTTTTAGCCAGTGGCTGGTTTAATGAAACCTGCCCAGGATCAGCTTTTCAGACCATGTTTTTCACAAAGCAGTAGTTTTGGGCCCAACACTCTGCAGCTTGGCTTTACTGCTTTAGATAACTTTCAGAATTTCTTCTATAAACTGCTTTGGAAACATTTAGGAAAATATATTTTTAAAAGTACAATATTTTGGGAATTCCATTCTAGAGCCCACAAGGCACTAGAATCTAGTCTTAAAGGATTTGAAAGAGAAGTAATGCTGGTTGGATATAGCTCCTTATCCTTTTGAATGCTGTAAAGTTGCTTTTTCTTCTAGGTCGTGTTCACTCATAGTCTTCAGTGGAAGCAAAATAATTTGTAATTACTGCACTATCATTATCAAATATATTAAATCATCAATGTTTCCAAACACATGTTTTAAAACATTTCAAAGGTATCTTATAAATATTGTATTATGTTAACAGCTTGAAAACTTCTGTAATGTCAGAATCACTCTGTAAAACTCTTGTGAAATGTATTAACCTCAAATCATAATGTCTATATCTTCAGCAAAGTCTCTCAGTTCTATATTTCTTCAAATTATTTGCCTGAGCCTAGAGACTAGTATTTTTTCATAAGGTTTTCCAGCTGAACAGTTGCTTTATCTAACTCACAGCCTTGTGCTCTTGTACCATTAAGGAAATTCACCCTACCATTGACAATGTGTATAGTTCCCCCAGGCCAACAAAGCACCATATGATGAAACTCGGAAATGAATCACTTGTTCTTGATGGTTTCCATAAAATACCACTGCGAGCAGGTTCTGTGTGACCAAGAAAAGTCACTGATCCATTTAAACCCTTTGCAGCACTGCCTGGTGAACTGAGATACTAGAGCCCTGTGGTAGAAGATTGATACAGCTGAAGTGGGACTTTGTGTGTGTGGATGTCTAAATATCTTGATCTACAACTAGGATTTTGAAAGGCGATCCTAACTTGCTGCCTGATGCTGGGTGAGCCTAAAGGTGACATGGTTCTACTCTTTACAGACCGATCTAGGACAAATCCTCAGAGTATGTAGGTGGGAAAGCTGCTGAATTTGCGTCATTGTGCAGCAGAAAACAAGAGAGGACTTGTGCCATCTTGTGAAATACATAGCTAGATGACTTAGATGGTAGTATGGCTTCCGGTGTTGTCTCCCAACATGTTTTTTATCAGGCTCCGTATGTTGTCACGAGTGAATGCATAGGGTGAACTCTCAATGACACTTCTCTTTCTGAGGCTGTGTTTAGAAAATAAGAGAGCCCTACTAAGAGCTTTTAAAGGAGTACATTTGGTCTACTTGGGACCTGATCCAACAGAAGGTGATGTCTCCAAAGGACGGGGTGCATTTGCTTCCATGACCTCAGCAAACTCTGTAGACCAGCTCTGGGTGGTACACAAATAAGCGTGTTGTCTGTTTGTCCCATGTGCTGTTCAAGCCATCCCCATGTAACGTGAATTGAATTTGGTTCTCCATTCCTAGGGCAAGCAGTTAAACCAGCTTTTACTTGTCTGCATTACTAGCAGTAAGGGTGTTTCTTCTTCTCTCCCACAAACCTTTTCTCCCTCACAGCTGTGACAGGCATGTGTTTCTAGAGCAGAATGCTGTCCAAAAGGAGCAAAGAGAGAGTGTGAAGCTACCAACATAGTAGCCTGATTATAATGCTGTGTCAAAGAGCACTAGTACATTAGTAAGTTATAGACTTGTTATAGATTAAAATTAGGTAAATACTGTATTATCCAGATATAAAGCAGATAAACTCCAGTTCCCTGCATTTCCCCTGAACTATGCTATCAAGTAGATATATTGACTATTCTTCCACTGGGAACATGTAATTTACCTAGAAAGTTCTTGTTTATCTTGGCCCGGGCCTAAAAGTCAAATGAAGTATATATTAAAACATAAAGCTGACATAGTCAGACTATCAGTACTATCAGTGAGGCTGACAGTAAACTAATCTTAATAGAATTAAATTGTATGCCACAGATGCCATATAAAAGCTTCCTTTTAAATTGAATTTCCATTGAGATGCTGCATTAGTGATCTCAGCAGGTATGCCATGTGAACTACAACTGGGACCATTATGCAAGTATCATTATACAAGGGTAAATAATAAGATCTATGTGAATCTGTGAAAACAGATTCTTATTCTCTGACACTTAGTAAAGCTGTCTAGGACTCTGAGCACCTCAGCAGGGTATAATATTCACCATCCTCACCAAAACTGACTGGGAGTTTGTTCCTAGTAAGTACAGAAGGAAGAAAGCTTTCTACCAAATGTGTGCAAACCTGTTCACAGTTTGAGAATAAAGCTTTACATGCTTTCCAGACACAGACTGACAAAATCCAATCCCTAGTCTATAATCTTATCTTTCTGAATTTCTTTGTGCAGATACCTCCAGCCTCTGAGGCATTTTTCTGCATTGCTTTCTGTCTGTCATCCTGTGGTACAAAGTTGCTGGAGGCTGGTGAGCCAAGGAGTGCTGCTGCGGAACCCGGCTGGGCACAGGCATCCCCTGCGGAACTGCCGGTGAAATACCCTGTCTGGCTCTGCTCTTCGAGGTCCAGGCAGGGGGCTTGATTCCTTAGGGCTTGTTTTTTGTGTCCTCTGTACACGAGAGAACTAGCCTCATTCCTTATTTAAGTAACGTAATTTTAACTAATGCTTTCATTACCTTCTTTCTTATTTTGAATTCCCAGTTTTTAAATTCTGCTGACAGAAATAGCACAAAGAGCATGCTTTCTGGATTCACTGCTTGTATGACAATTGTCTTGTTTAATATAAGGCTGTGTATAACCAGTTCATTCTAATAGACAGACTAGACTTCCATGTATAATAATACCTAATGATTTTTGAGCAATTTTCATTATTTGTCAGCCCTTCTTCTGCCTTCAGGTTCTCAGAAGTCAACATTTCAAATAAAGGATTTCTGTTCTTGCCTGTACTAATACATACAATTAAGCTTAGAGCCTAATAGGTCTTCAGATTGCGAGAGGATCAATTAGCTATGCATTCTTTTGTTTAAATTGCCAGAATAATAGAAGTACAATGAAAGAAAACAGAAAATTGTTTGCTTAAATAAAACTGTGTTTCTCCATTTTGTATCGTTATCATCAGTGGTAGTACTAGCTGTGGAGCAGTAGGAGTAAACATTGTAGGAGTAGGTGTATTTAATAATAATAGAAAAATCAGCTGTATGTAATCAATGTGTACTGACATGTGCTTTCAAACCAGTGCACAAGCTAACCTATAACAAGGATTTGCACAACTCTCTCTGTTTCTTTTAAATCAAAACTAATTTATTCTTATAACTTCTGAAACATAATATGAATTTTCATAAATCAGAACTGAACAATTATTAATTTAAACACTTTTAAAACATGAATTGCCATTTAGAGTAACTATAGTGTTTTCCAAAGAATTAAGCCCCTAATGTAGGCATATACAGAACTTTCAATTACATTTTATAGTATCTTTTGCAAGCCATTTTGTTCTACCAGAAAATCACATGCATTTCGGAATTGTACTGTCACTTTGATTGATCTTTATTGCTTTAGTCACTGCTGCCATAGCCTTTCTACCTTGTTCAACAGAATATATCACTGTAGCCCTTTCCTTTGAAAGAAGACATGATATTTTATCAGAGGTTAAGGCTGTCTTTGTATAAACAGTTGTTACTAATGCTGTAGAACTTGCCTGTTTGGAGACTGACCAGTTGTTCACATATTTGATCTGAAGCAATATGCATACATTTTCCAGGAAACATTGTTATTGCATGGATAAACTTCAAATTAATTTCACTATTATTATGTGCAGCTGCACATTGTGATTAGGTGGCAGAAGCCAGTAATCACTGGCCCAACTCTGCTCTGTATTTTGGAATATCTCTTTTTGGGAATATTTGTGAGAGCCATTACAATAGACATTTTTCTAGGAGATAATTCTAAGAAGGTGCCTTAGTCGTTCCTTTGACTGTGGGCTTGTACAATGTGTTGTGTGCTGTCGTCAGCCTGCAAATTCCTGGAGAATGGCTATTTATTTTGAATCCTTTGTGCATACAATTGCAAAGCAGCAATCTCTGGAGGACAGCAGTACTACCACTGCTGAGTGAGATTTGCTTTTGCATAATTACCTATGTGTTCTTCTTTTTGGATGTCACTTGTTCTGCTTCATCTTGCATTGCTTGCCAACTTGAGGGGAAAGCACAGTTAAGACTGAGTGTTGTGTTGCATAGTCTCTCTGGCTCTGCAGACTTCCCAGTGAGTCAGAAAAGCTGTATGTCCGCATCTTAAAATCTTGTCTTGGCCTTATCACAGTACCACTAGCTTTTTCTCACGTTCCAAATGAACATCAAATTTTTCAAAGTCAGGAGATCAGCTTGTGCCTCCATCTGTGAACATAACTGAAAATAAATCAACTAAGAATTGCATTAGACTGCAGAATATAGACTGTACAAGGAACAGTCTGCACAGGGTTGTCCATAGGAAAGAGCTACAGATTCGTTTGAGTTATGGGTAAACCGTCGTCACAGCAAAAATACGTATCAGAACTTATACTGCTTTTCTTTGCTTTGTTCTATGCAATGAAATATATATACATATGTGGTAATCCATTTTTAATCTAGTATTCCTTTCATGTTCCTGAGTGTAATATGATTGTAGTGCTCATTATTATTAACTTTTTGGAAGTTTTGCAAATTACATACATACAGTTTGTCCACTTCTTCATTATGTAAGTTTTTCATTAAATACAGAACCAGCTGAAACTAAATTACATCAGAAAACATTCTGTAATTTCACAGTATATTTGGTTATGTCACATATTATAAAATAAATCACTTGCAGCTCAGTAGATTGGACTGGCCTTTAGGTTCACCCAGAACACTGGTAATTAACATGAGAAGCCAGTCCCTGAATTTACCCTTGGAAGTATCTGCTATTTTGAGGAAGCAGATTTAAAGGGAAGAGAGCATAGAAAAGAACACATTCATTTTTCTGTCATGCTTTGATAGCCCATAATGTCTAAGGAGGTTGCTTTTGCATATGGACAAATATGCTTACACTTAGGAAAGGCTGCCATATGGATAATGAAGAGTTGAGAAAGGACATCTGTTGATATACTATTTTAAAAGACTAATAATTATTTTTTCCTACCAGTGCTATCTCATAGTGTTAATATCAGAAACAGATTTCCAACATTTCCTATAAACTTTTGAAGTTTAGCATTCACTATATTTCTTGTTTTTTTTCTTCTTGGTACCTGGAAAAAAAGTTATGGGTGCCAATATCCTATATTTTAAACCCTTCCACGGCCCCTCTCTTGTCCAGTAGATCTGTCTAAATGCTAAATTCTGTGAGGTACAGAACATGGTGGACAGCACCAACAACATATTTAAACATTTACCTAGCTGTGACTGGACCCACTAGGATTTAAGTGTGTTTAAGTCTTTTGCCAAGAAGGGCATTTTGCAGAGATAGGACTCATATGCAGTGTTGTTAAGGAGCTCATTCCAACTTCTTTTATACATTCAAGAAGTTTCTTTTATTCTCTCTGTTGTCTACCCTCCTGCAAAAAAAAAGTCAATAAAACTTGCTTTAAATGCTTCTTCAAGTAACAATGTGAGCTGTGGTGAAAGTAAAAAGCAAGAGCTACGTATATCACCCACTCTGAAAAGAAAAAGTGCTAATTAGAAAACTTTGCTACTTTGACTGAAAGTGGTGTAAACCAAATTAAAAAAGAGAAATTGCCACTTGTCCTGTTTTTGTTAAAAACAAGACCGGTTTCTCTTTAGTGAATTTTCCTTTCAGCTAAGTTCTTCTAAGTAACTGCGCTTTTCCGAAGTTGGCTACATGTTTTTGTAAACAGAAGCAACGGAATGCAAGGTCACTGGTGAAAGTGCATGTGTCATAAGCAAGAGGGGTGTATTTGCAAAGAAGGGCAAACAGAACGGGTGACTAAAATTGACCAACTAAGTATTCCATCCTATCCATGTCATACACCCTATAAAAGTGGGAGGTCACGAGGGTCTCGATCTCTTTGACCACAACTGGCATCTTAAGAGGACCCTGCCTGTCATCCCTGCGATCCGAGGCCTGGTTCCAGTGAATTCTGAATCCAGTTCCGGCTTGCTGCGGAGTCCAGCCCAGGACTTCCGGGTGCCTGCCCTGCAGCTGCTGGAGCAGTGCGGAGCCAGGAAATTCAAGATCGGTTTTGTATATTTTGTATTATTTTCTCTGTTTTATTAGTAACATTAGTAAAACTTCTAAAACTTTTTCCAGCTTGCAAGTCCCTATCTCTTTTGTTCCTATGGCCTGTTCTTCGTGGGGAGGGCTGGTGGGGGGCAAGGGGAGGGGGGTGACAGAGAGCATCTGGCACGGTTTATTGTCACCCTGCAATTAAATGGTGACACCACTGAATTTGGACATTCTCTGTGTGGACAGCTGTCACTGGCAGCAAATCCAAAATATAGGAACAAATAGTGATGATCATGGTGATTATATACACGACTGCGGATAGCACAGGTAAGCATTTACTCCGAGATGCATAACAAAGTAAAGCCACTGGTCCTCTTACTCCTTCACTGAATAAGGAGTAGATCAGATTTTGGTGATGGTCCTGAGGGGAAAACAGTGGGGTTATTTCTTGAAAAATTTCCATCTGAACTGAAACCATGGGTGTGGAAAAAAGGAAGAGATATGTGCATGAAAAGGTCTGGTTACCTGTTACCCAAGGAAAACTGCTCACTGGATGTGACTGAGGAAGGTAATCTACTTCAAGAGGGAATGTTAAACAGTAATTTATTCCCCATGAGTTCGAAAGAAAATAGTACTGGAATACACTTTTGTCCTGGGCCACTGAACTATAGCAGTGAATCAATATAGCTTAGAAAATAAAATATTCTAATTGTATTGGACTGAAAATCAGCAACTCAGTAGAGCTCCTTGGTTTATGATGCATTAGAATTTCTTCCAAAAGCCATCACCAGCCTATTACTCACCTTCATCTGGGCCCTGCTACCAAGTACCTCTCTCTCCCCTTGTCTTCAAATACTAATAACTGTCACACGTTGATAATAAGCTTCCTTGTTTTTGTTTTTGTTTTTGTTTTTTTTATGGAAGCAAGCTCCTTTTTTTTTTCTTTTTTTTTCTTTTATTTTTTTTTTCCTATCTTATTTTTTCTTCATCTGGTTTTATACATTGTTGAAAGATTTTGTTTAAAGTCATAGTAATTTTTCCCAACCTGAAGAGAAACCTGCTGATTCTCTTTTAGACTTGAAGGATGGATTGCTTGTCTGACAGCCTGCTTTTTTCCAACGGTATCAGTTAGGATAATATGGGACATAACCTCTCCCAGCAATCTTTTTCTCATTCTGGTCCACAGAGACTTTAAAATTCATTCAAGAGCATTTGCTGAATTATGAATACTGTGCCTGAAAGACACAGATGGACACCTGCACTGTTTGTTTGTAGAATTATTGCTGTACCTAACTAGAGTCTGTCACTGGCTAGACACTATCTAGACTGACAGATGAAAAAGCTTTAAAAGATTATAAGAACATTAATATTGCCATGGGTAGCAAGAGCCTGTCGATTTACTGTGTTTGGGGACACACTCCTAAAAATTGGCCACCATGAGAATCATAAAGACATTTGGCCATGTACACCAGAGATAAACCACTGCAAACAGATTTTTATGTTTATCAGTCATGCATCCATTATAAACACAAAGGTCTCATATGTGGTTGGTCAACACAGCATTATTTGTATATAGTTTATGTTTTTAAGGGTTCTGTATAATTCAAAAGCTAGTAACCTAATTATTTTTTAAAAAATAATATTACAAAACTTGCACTTCATGTAAACATATTTTAAAACAAAAACATCCATGGTAATAAACATCTTGATATAGTTTTACTGTTAGATAAAAACTAAAGGTTCAAGAAGGAAAAATAGATTTAGATGTGGCCTCCTCATTGTAGGTAGATAGATTTTACAACTCTTCAGGATTCTGTGTTTAACAGCCAACAAGCGAGGTTTGTACACTGCTTTCTGTAAGAGTAGCTCATTATATGAATGATTGCGTCAGTTACAAACAAAAGAAAGTCATGGCCAGTTTTTTCTTTCTACTTCTTGTGGAAAAAAACTATTCTATTGATCTGTTCCTAGAAGCACTTTTTCTACAACATTTTAATTCTCTAGTAATTAACAGTAAAGCAGAAGACTTCTGTCATGCCCTTCATTTCTCTCATTTCTTATTTGAGGGTAATGGTTTCTGCTAAAAGCTGTTTCTTTTCATTTTCTGTGGTTAAAGATAATCTGAGTAGCAATACACTTAAGGGTGCACTGAAAGACTGTTGGCTAAGAGTTCCCATTCTGTACTGTACTTTGATATCAGTCTGTATGACTAATTTTCCATGAATATGCTCAGAACTCAAATATTTGCACATGTAAATCTAGCAAATCTAGTAGCTGTGTGAGTAAACATGAACACATTATTGAAAGTTCCAATGAGCTCTTTTTAGAATCTCCGCCATAAGAATCTGATTCAAGGTCTAATTTTAAATGACAAAATATGCAAAGTCCATGAAAACGAAAGATCCACAGTTCTTACACTTATTCGAAGTCTGTATTGGTACACATTAGTAGTGTACCTGAGCCTTTCCATCCTACACTAGCGTTCTTTTTCTCCAGGATACAAATCATCATAGAATCACAGAATGGTTGGGCTTGGAAGTGACCTCTGAAGAACATCTAGTCCAACCCACCTGCTAAAGCAGATTCACACAGAGCAGACGGTACAGGAAGGCATCCAGGTGTGTTTCGAATGTCTCCAGAGAACAAGACTCCACAATGTCTCTGGGCAGCCTGTTCCAGTGTTTTGTCACCCTCAAAGTAAAGAAGTTTTTCTTCATATTCAGATGGAACCTCCTGTGCTTCAGTCTAAACCTGTTGCCCCATATCCTATCATTGGGCACCACTGAAAAGAGTCTGGTCCCATCCTCTTGACACCCACCCTTTAGATATCATGGATAAGATTCCCTTTCAGCCTTCTCTTCTCCAAGCTGAACAAACCCAGCTCTCTCAGTCTCTCCTGATAAGAAAGATGCTCCAGACTCCTCATCATCTTCATAGCCCACTGCTGGACTCCCTCCAGTAATTGCTTGTCCTTCTTAAACTGGGAAGTCCAGAACTGGACACAGTTCTCCAGATGCAGCTTCACCAGGGCAGAGTAGAATGGGAGGATAACAAACTTGACCTTCTGGCCATACTTCGTAATGCACCCAAGGATACCATTGGCCTTCTTGGCCACAAGGGCACATTGTTGGCTCACGGTCAACCTGTTGTTCACTAGGACTTCCAAGTCCTTCTCCGCAGAGCTGCTTACAACAGGCCACCCCCTAACCTCTACTAGTGGCCGGGGTTATTCCTCCCCAGGTGCAGGACCCTACACTTGCCCTTGTTGAACTTCATCAGGTTCTTCTCTGCCCAGTCCTCCATCCTGTCCAGGTCTCACTGAATAGCAGCACAGCCTTCTGGTGTGTCAGCCCATCCTCCCGGTTTGGTATCATCATCAAACTTGCTGAGGGTGCACTCAGTCTCTTCATCCAGGTCATTGATGAACAGGTTTAACAAGACTGGACCTAGAATCCATCCCTGAGGAACCCCACTAACTACAGGCCTCCAGCCAGACTCTGTCCCATTGATTAAAACCCTCTGAATTCTGCCATCCAGCCAGTTCTCAATTCACCTCACTGTGCACCCATCCCACCTGCACTTCTTGAGCTTACCTATGAGGATGTTATGAGAGACAGTATCAAAAGCCCTGCTGAAGTCAAGGTAGGCAACATCCATTACTCTTCCCTCATCTACCTAGCCAGTCATACCATCACAGAAGGCTATCAGGTTGGTTAAACATGATTTCCCTTCGGTGAACCCATGCTGACCACTCCTGATAACCTTCTTTTCCTCCACATGCTTGGAGATGATGTCCAGAATGAGTTGTTCCATCTTCTTTCCAGGGATGGAGGTGAGGCTGACTGGCTTGTAGTTTCCTGGTCCTCCTTCTTGCCCTTTTTGAAGACTGGAGTGACGGTGGCTTTCTTCCTGTCCTCAGGCACCTCTCCTCCACAACCTTTCAAAGATGACGGAGAACAGCTTAGCAATAACATCTGCCAAGTCTCTCAGCACTCGTGAGTGCACCCCATCAGGGCCCATGGATTTATGGATGTCCAGGTTGCCTAAACGATTTCTAACCTGATCCTCCTCAAACAAGGGAAAGTCTTCCTTTCTGCAGACTTTCTCTCCTGTCTCTATGGTCTGCGATTCCTGAGGGCTGGTCATAGCAGTAGAGATGGAAGTGAAGAAGATATTCAATAATTCTGCCTTCTTTGTATCATCTGTCACCAGGGCACCCACCTCATTCAGCAGTGGACCTATGATTTCCCTAACCCTCCTCTTGCTGCTGATGTACTTGAAGAAGCCCTTCTTCTTGTCTTTGACATCCCTGGACAGATTTAATTCCAAGTGGAGCCTGGCCTTCCTCACCTCATCCCTGCATACTCTAAGAGCTGCCTGTATTCCTCCCAGGTGGTCTGTCCCTTTTTCCACATCACATAAACATCCTTCTTCCACCCAAGTTTTGACAGAAGCTCCTTACTCATCCATTCTGTCCTCCTACTCCATTTACTTGATTTCTTGCTCGTAGGTATGCAATGGTCTTGAGCTTGGTGGTAGTGATGTTTGAATATTAACCATCTAAATCATCAGCAGAAAGCTTTTGATTCTCCTTCTGTTCACAGAAGAGAGAGAAGTTCAGGACTACACCTGTCGTTGCCATGAAAATATTTATACCTTCTCCTTCCCCTTCCCCTCTTTGCTCCACCTCCAGCTCCTTCCCCTCCTCTTCTGCCACGGGGTGGAAACTAGACTAAGCAGTTTGTTTTGGTTTGTCTTGTTCTATCTGTTTTTAATTTTTTTTTTTTTTGTGGTTTTTTTTGGTGAGTGTGTGTGTGGTTTGTTTTTGTTTTAGTTTTTGGTTTTGGTTTTGGTTTTGTTTTTTTTTCTGTCTAGATGTGCTCTCTGGCAGTGAAGAATCTGAAGACTTTTTAAAAAGCTTTGGGCAGAAGGAGGAAGAGAAGACAGTAACATTGCATGACCAGTTGATCCATATACATCATTGTCCAGGCTTGTAGCAAAAGCGACTATTAGTCCTGTTGCATGAATACTGGAGCTTCTGAAGCATGCTGTGGATAAGTGCCACATTCTCAAACAGTGGGACCTGTAAGACTTGTGAGCCATTGTATGTACTGAATGGATAAACAGTATGGATTACAGGTGATAAATGTGACATGATATTTTGTATACTGCAGACTGACAACATTGCTGCAATGAGGAATCAGACATTTTTAACATTCTACAATTCCTCAAGGCTAACTCCCTACTAGTGATAGTCACTGCATGAGCCATAACCCATTGTCTTTCAAGTAGGCCGAAAACCTTACATGTATGAGTAATGAATTGCTGGCAATTGGATTATAACTACTCCTTACACTGATTTGTTAGCATCAATGTCCATGGAACAAGTTCCTTGCTGTTGTGGGCATATGGGGGGAGCACAGAGGGGATGAGGAGCTGATGGTCTGTGTGTGCCTGTGTGCATGTGTGTTTCTGTGTGCGCACACACATACATGACTGTGTCTACAAGGATTACTTGGCTCATTAGAAAATACTCATATTTCAAGTCTATAAAACATAACTTTTTGGTTTTTTCTATAATCTATGGAAAGTACAGTAGCCAACAACACAGGAATACTGTACATTATCAGCCATGGAAATTCCTGAATTTCTTATTTGTTTAGTGATTTAGGTGTTTTCTGTTTGTGTAGAAAATATTTTCTCAATCACAATACAAAAATGCTACAGTGTGTTTTTTTGTCCTTTTCTACTGTTATATTTGAAGACTATAATGCGTCCAAATAAGAATAATTACCACTTTGTGTTAGACAGTTCTCTATTAGTTATTCAGTCATGTATTTATGCTTTGAATAGCCCTACTAACATTTGTATCATGAGTCTCAGTGATTGTTATATGTTATAGATTTACAATGATATTTTGAATCGCTATGGTTAAGTCTCTGAAGAAAATCAATTGCTTTTATTGCAAGGTAATTAAGCTTACTTGTTACAATTTTTAAATCTGATTGGAAAGAAGACAAGACTAATAAGTATCTCTGAAATTTAAAAAATTGTTACAATGTAGCTTCATTTTCCCTCCTTAGGTTGTTACTCTGATAGAAAAGTAACTTGCTTTAAGGAAAGATCACACACTGTTTTAATAAAGATATGAAACATCCAGCTGTGCATGTATATTTATACTTATGTATTATATAAAATATATATCTTGAGAGCTGATAAGAACTGAGGGGAAAATGCCTGTATCCTGGGTGAAAATCACCCCAGGCTTTTTGTCATTTCTTATGTTTTTTCAATAGGTCAGTTAGTGACCGAAATAGTTTAAACAAAAGTTTTTACAAAAACGCTGACAGATATTTCCAATACTAATATATGTATCCATATAAATGCATAGCTATGCATTTTATATATGTACATGAATGTCTGTGTATATGTGGGCATACAGAGAGTAACAGAGATGCACAAATGTATTTATGGGTCTGCAGTGCCCACTCACAGACAAGAATTTTCGCTGCTCAACAGCCTTGTGGCACAAGACTTTGGAGTCTTGATTCCAATATTTGCCTAACCAAATATTTTACTTCTAGTTTACACAAAAGACATGGAAAAATAACTGCATAAATAAACTTATAAGCTTGAATAACTTTATAATCATATTTTAGAAGATGACCCTGAAAAACTTTTGTATCTTGAAGTCCACTGAAGGATTGAATGATAAATATACTGCACCTTGGACACAGAAGAGCTGAGAACTTTTCAAATGCTTTGGCAGCAAAGTGGTTCATCGGAAACAATAAAGGACTTAAATACATCATCCAACAAGAGGCAATCGCTCTCTGAGTGAACTTTTCTAAAAATCACATGAAGTCTGTGCTAAATATGACCTCCTGTATCTAAAGCTATGATTTACCCTAAACGTACAATCTGGAGACTCTTACTGGCAGCTCAGAATCTTTCAGCACTGTTTCTGATGGTTATCTAAGGGTATATGTCTTCTGTAAGAGAAAATATGCAGGAAACAAAAAGCTTTTCTTGGTAGGTGAAAAGATGCCGTGCATTAGTTTTAAGGTAATTTTTAACAGTTATTAAAAGTCAATTCAAGGGTGCTGTTTACTTGTGTTAAATTTGTACAAATTTGCCCTTACTTTGTACGTATCAAGTGCTTGACTTTGCATGAGAAGAACAATTCATACCCTGGAATGTCTTGCCTTCCTGATCTGCCAAGCACTAGATGCAAGAATCTCTTATTGGGAGTTATCACTGCACAGTTGCTCTGTTCTTGTTTTATTCCTACATCTGAGTCTAGCATGTAGGCCTGAGACAGGAGACTGGGTTAAGTGGACAGGATGCTGTCCTGGTTTTGTTAAAAACAAGACCAGTTTCTCTCTTAGTGAATTTTCCTTTCAGCTAAAGTCTTCTTAGTAACTGCACTTTTCTGTAGGTGGATACATGTTTTGGTAGACATAGCAATGGAATGCAGGTCGCAGATAAGGATGCACATCCCGTGAGTGAGTGGGGCAAGGAGGAGCAAACTGAACAGGTGACTAAAGCTGACCAACTAAGTATTCCATTCCATTCCATTCAATTCAGGTGATACTTCATATAAAAGCGGGAGATCATGAGGATCTCATCCCTTTCTTCCTTCTTCGGCTATGGCCGACATCTGGGAAGGACCCTGCCTGCCGTCCTTGCAAATCTGAGGCCTAGTGACAGACCCTGCATCCTTGAATCCAGTTCCGGTTTGCTGCAGAGTCCAACCCAGGACTTCTGGGTGCAGGCTCTGCTGCTGCTGGAGCAGTGCTGATCTTTGCCTGGGAATTCGAGATTGGGTTTGTATACTTTGTATTATTTTCTCTATTTTATTAGTATTATTAGTAAAATATTTTTAATTTTTTCCAACTCTCTCTTTGTCCTTCTTTGCCTTCCTATAATCTGTATTTAGTGGGGAGGGAGGGGCCTAGGGAGGCTAGGGGTGAGAGGGGGTTAACAAATCATCTGCCACAGTTTATTATCACCCTGCAATCAAACCTTGACAGATACTTGGTCTGATTCATTATGACTGCTCTCTTTTTATGTTCTCATGTCCATTTGAACTCACCTAAGCCCAGACAGCACAAAACTCTTCAGGGAGACAGCTGCAGTTAATTACTCCATTTCACCTCAATCTGGGGAAAGTTAGACTTGCTGAAGACAATTTTAACTTAAATCACTGCAAGAAAAGGCAATAGTAGACCTCTGTCCCAGGTTGCACTGTCACACCTCCAAAGTCTTCCTCGAAACTGCATATATGGTCTCATCCCATAGAGGCCATGTCCTTTTGACAAACCTAGTGAGATCTGTAATAGAGAAAGCTTTCTACTGGTGATCCCTCTTCAGACTCATTCAGATGACTGACTCTAAAATGCCAAAGGTTCCAGTTGGAAATATGCCACTAACTTCTGATACTGTTCCAAAATGTACCCCTATTTCCTTACTCCATAATAATAGATACATAATTATACTTTTGAAAACATTTTCCTGATGTTAACTAATATAAGTGATTATTTGCTTATGATTACTTTCAGAAGCACCTGCCTTGAATTCATGGCTGTGGGCATAGTACAAGCCTGTAACATTTTTGCTTTGCTGTACTGACCTATACTACATGGTAAACCTCACAGAAGTCACTAGAGGTGCTTGTGCTTTAAGGTACTGCTCATTGTGAAGAAAACCACTGATTTGAGCCTACTATGGATAAAAATAGGAATGCAAATAAATTATTATTATTATTATTATTGATTATAAATATTAGTATTAAAATTAATCTGATCTGATCTGCTTTCATAAATTTGCTGAAATCTTATTAATGTTGCAGAAATTGTAAACACAAATTAAAACCATACTTTTGCCTTTTGATAAGAAGATGGCTGCAGGGGAGAATTGTTCATATTCTCACGCTGAAAGCAGAGATAAACAATTCTTAACTGTCTGGTAGAACTGTGATTAAAATTGTTTGTCAGTCTTGATGTCTGTCAACAAAAGATGTGTGTACAAAAGCGCATGAACAACATTGTTGCAAAATAAGTGACTGAAAATGTCACATGCTAGGTAGGCATTTGGAGTCAGGTATTGATTTGTATGTTCAGGGCTATAATTCTTGTTCAATTTTGAGAAATACATCCAGGTGTCTACCCACTGAAAATTGATTCCTGAAGTTTATTTCAGAAACAAAAATCTTTTCCCATAAAAACATACATTTAGAGGTTGCTGAACTCTCCACTTTCTACTCGTCTACTTTGTGGAAATTTCTTGTGATTGTAGGATACAGTACAGTGGCTTCTTAAAATTAACCTTGTAGTTCTGCCAAAAAGGGGAAGAATGAATGCTGCTGGAGACAGAGGGACTGGCTTTAGGATTAAGGTTATGTCTGCCCAATATGTTCTTACTGATACACCTAAAGACACTTCAGTCCTATGGAGAGAGCATGAGGGTTGTTATCTCCGTATGATGGGCATAACAGCACTTTCAAGAACATGGTTAAATCCTTTTTCTTTTTATATACCTTTCATATATCCTACTGGAACTGAAATATTGTCAAAAGAAACATAGCTAAGAGACAGACTTTGTGAAACAGATTTTTACAAACTCTTAGATCAGGAAAAATGTTTCCATGTTTTTCTCTTTCATTTTAAAATCAGGCTAGGACTGTTCTTATAAGCATGGCCCCTTAAGGATTTCACATCTGGGCTACTGCAACACTGTACCGGTGTACACAAATCTGATGAAACCACCTGTTAGAAAATAACAGTGGCTATAATCACTTCCTTTATTTAGATCAAGAAAAGTACTGAATATATTCAGGAAAGGTAAGCAACATGCACTACTGTGTAAAACACACGGAAAATCCACCAAGCAGAAAGGGAACAAAAAATACTTGACAGTCAATTCCACAGCAGAGAGAAAGACTGAAGAAAATGATGAAACTCTTCCTAGACTTCCTATGCAAGTCTGAGCACTTCCACATCTCAAAAGTTATGCATTCCTAGCTAGTGTACCAAATCTTTTGTTAACCAGTGAAAAGAAACCAGGCATGCATAAAATAAAATCACAGAATCATAAAATCATTTTTGTTGGAAAAGACCTCCAAGATCACTGAGTCCAACCATTAACCTAACACTGTCAAATCCACCACTAGACCATGTCCCTAAGCACCACATCTACACATCTTTTAAACACCTCCAGGGATGGTGACTCCACTGCTTCCCTGGGCAGCCTGTTCTAATGCCTGACAACCCTTTTGGTGAAGAATTTTTTCCAAATATCCAATCTATACCTCCTCTGGCATGACTTGTGGCCATTTCCTCTTGCCCTCAAATGCTGAATGTTTGGACTCTGTGGTGTGAAAGGGTTATTGCCTCTTACCAAATACCTCTGTCTTGCTCTCACTGTAATGGAAAATTCAACTGTATCCCATAAAGACTAAAGCTATGTTTATGAGTAACCTGTTTTATACACAAGGAGTGACATCTTGTTACATTGCTGTATGGAATTCATTGTCAAGTGGCACACTACCTTCTGGTGTAACTTTCTAGTGGACTTCTACAAGAAATATTCTAAAAGTAGGCTCAAGTCTTATCATTATTCATCTATAAAACAGGTGAAGCATACAAAAGTGTAAAACCCATGTTTAGGATATTTGTGATCCTGAAAAAGCAAATCTCTTTCAATGTGTTTATTTAGAAGAAATGACAGTGAACTCAAATTGCTCAGGACAAAAGCACCACTGAAATTAAAGTGAAAGCACAGCAGTTAGATCATATTTACACTTCAAATCAAAAAGGAGTCCACAAAGGACTATCAAAGCCTCATGCCATGTAGGTGGAAATATTTTATGCATGCAGATGCTCTATGGTATGTGGCTTGCTATTACAGTGAAAACAGGTAGTTACATAATGATATCTTACATAAACATGCTTCTTTTTGATAATTTCCTGTTGGTTTGCTTGTTTTCTTTCACTGTTATGCATCAGTTGAAAAGTACTTTCGAGCAACTGGTCATTTTGGTCAAAGTGTAAATTCTGCACTACTAAATGAAGCATTTGGTACTCAGGAAATTTTTGAAGCTGTTTAAAAATGAAAAAGCTATTATGTTGTATCCCAAAGACAGCTTATTACAAATTCCTAGCAGGTATGTTCTATAAAGCCTGGACTCCAAAGCCACAGTATGAGTCATTCTAAAAAACAGTAAGTTGCAAGCTCTAGTTAGCCATATAAACAAACACTTTCCTGTAGCAGCTACCTGCTTGATATGGTGTATATTATGCAGATATCCCTATAACACACTGACTGATTATGGTAAATACGTTATGATGAACTGTTAGCCATTAACATGTTGGCATAATAAAAATTTGGGGGTAATGGTGGCATTTGCTTCCCTGCAGTTCTAAGCAGTCTTGGGAATATGTTTAAATTTTAAGATATATTTATATTTCCTTCTTACTGAATAATGATAGCATTCAATAGTTTGTGTTGTAACTTTGCAAATGACAAAATGCAAACTCCACTTCTTCTAAGCCAGTCTTGTGACTTTCGTCATTCTGGTGCTGGTAGGGAAGAAGTCTTTCTGCTTCAGGAGTTCTCATCCTTTGTTATAGTACTTACTAAAGAGCTAGAAACTCTAACCCAGGTGGGGTTTCTGTTGTTGGTGATGGGGACACAGAAAGGAAGAAATAAAATAACATGATCTAGGCATCAAAGGGAAATATTCTGAGAAAAATGCAACACAATCACATTCTGATTTCTTATCAAAAATACAGAATAAATCTTTTTGAGCCATTTGACTCTAGCGTGGAAGAGGAACCACATCTCTCTGGTGAGAGAGACAGGGTGCTGAGGGGATAGGATAGTGAAGTCTTACTTTATAATGTTCCTTTCCAAAGAAAGAGACAATAACAAAAGAAAATGTGAGTAATAAATTCCACCATCACCAAACCTACAGCTATGATATTTGCTTTGGATTATTTCAATAGAACCTACATTTTCCTTTTCCTCTCGACTCTGTAACAAGTTTAGGGAGCTGCAACATATGATACAGATAGATCCTTAAAGCAGTCAAGAGAAGAATCTCCCACATGTGAAGGAAATTTTCATGTAAAATTTGCTGTGGAAGGTGGGGGATATTACTGAGGAGACTTGAGACTTTTCAGTTGAAAAATTCTGTGAGGCACATGCTCTGAAGCACCTGATGTGAGAGAGCAACTGGGAGTGAGCACCGCATTTCAACCTACCATCATTCTGCTACTGGAGAGGTGAGTTGCCATTTCATTTGTTCTCCACCTCCAGAGAGAAGGGTGTGAACCATAATATCTTCTCAACGTGGTATTTTTGTTCATTGCATCACAGTATTTAAAAAATCAGATATAGCAGATTTTCCCATTTTGAAACAGATCTTTCTCATAATATTTTCAGGGATTGCTATTATTGTTTATAAGTATGCCATCTCTGCATCCTCATTGGACTTCCTGTTTGTGGCAGTCTTGATCTCTTTATACTACATGTCTGAAGTTGTATCTTTCACAGAATCACAGAATCGACTGGGTTGGAAAAGACCTCAGAGATCATCGAGTCCAACCCTTGGTCCAACTCTAGTCCGTTTACTAGATCATGACACTAAGTGCCATGTCCAATCTCAGTTTAAAAACCTCCAGGGACGGCGAGTCCACCACCTCCCTGGGCAGGCCATTCCAATGCCTGACCACTCTCTCTGTAAAGAATTTCTTTCTAATATCCAGCCTAAATTTCCCCTGGCAGAGTTTAAGCCCATGCCCCCTTGTCCTATTGCTAACCGCCTGGGAGAAGAGACCAATCCCCACCTGGCTATAACTTCCCTTCAGGTAGTTATAGAGAGTGATGAGGTCACCTCTAAGCCTCCTCTTCTCTAGACTAAACAATCCCAGCTCCCTCAGCCTCTCCCCATAGGTCTTATGCTCAAGTCCCTTCACCAGTCTTGTTGCTCTTCTCTGGACTCGCTCCAGCACTTCAATGTCTTTCCTGAACTGAGGGGCCCAGAACTGAACACAATACTCCAGGTGTGGCCTCACCAATGCAGAGTACAGGGGAAGGATCACTTCCCTTGTCCTGCTGACCACGCTATTTTTGATACAGGACAGGATACCATTGGCCTTCTTGGCCACCTGGGCACACTGATGGCTCATGTTGAGCTTCCTGTCAATTAGTACCCCCAGGTCCCTTTCTGTCTGACTGCTCTCCAGCCACTCTGCACCCAGCCTGTAGCGCTGCGGGGGGTTGTTGTGACCAAAGTGCAGCACCCGGCACTTGGCCTTATTGAACTTCATCCCATTGGAATCAGCCCATTTTTCCAGTCTGTCCAGATCCCTCTGCAGAGCCCTCCTGCCTTCCAGCAGGTCGACACTCCCTCCCAACTTGGTGTCATCAGCAAATTTGCTGATGATGGTCTCAATCCCTTCATCTAAATCGTCAATAAAGATGTTAAATAGGACTGGACCCAACACCGACCCCTGGGGAACACCACTAGTCACTGGCCGCCAGCTAGATGCAGCCCCATTCACCAGCACTCTCTGGGCCCGGCCCTCCAGCCAGTTCTTAACCCAGCGTAGAGTACACTTGTCCAAGCCATGGGCTACCAGCTTTTGCAGGAGTATATTATGGGAGACAGTGTCAAAGGCCTTGCTGAAGTCCAGATAGACCACATCCACAGCTTTCCCCTCATCCACCAGGTGAGTTACCTGATCATAAAAGGAGATCAGGTTGGTCAGACAGGACCTGCCCCTCCTAAACCCATGCTGGCTGGGTCTGATCCCTTGTCCATCCTGAAGGTGCTGTGTGATTCCATTCAGGATGATCTGCTCCATAACCCTGCCAGGCACCGAGGTCAGGCTGACAGGCCTGTAGTTGCCAGGGTCAGCTTTGCAGCCCTTTTTGTGGACTGGGGTAACATTGGCCAATTTCCAATCATATGGGACCTCCCCAGTGAGCCAGGACTGTTGGAAGATGATGGAGAGAGGCTTGGCAAGTTCTTCTGCTAGCTCCCTCATCACCCTAGGATGGATCCCATCTGGTCCCATAGACTTGTGAGGATCCAGATGGCTCAGTAAATCACCAACTATTTCCTCCTGGAATACAAGGGGCCTATTTGGGTTCCTATCTCTGTCAACCACCTCCAGAGATGAGTTGTCCTGAGGGCCACCTGTCTTACTGGTAAAAACTGAGGCAAAGTAGGTATTAAGTACCTCAGCTTTCTCCTCATCTTTGTTAACTATATTTCCCTCAGAGTCCAACAGAGAATGGAGATTTTCCTTGCCCCTCCTTTTGTTGTTAACATATTTGAAGAAGGACTTTTTATTATCCCTGACAGAATTGGCCAAATTAACTTCAAATTGCACTTCTGTTTCCCTGATTTTTTTTCTGCATGATCTAGCTATTTCCATAAATTCTTCATAAGTAGCCAGCCCTTTTTTCCACAGTCGGTAAAGTCTCTTTTTATTTCTGATTTCATTCAGAATCTCCCTGTTTAGCCAAGCCGGTTGTCTTCCCCGACGGCTAGCCTTTCGGCACACTGGTATAGCCTGTTCCTGTGCACTCAAAACCTCCCGCTTGAAGCATGTCCAACCCTCCTGGGCCCCCTTGTTTTTAAGCATTGTTTCCCAGGGTATGCTCTGAACTAGACTTCTGAATAGGCAAAAATCTGCCCTCGGAAGTCCAGCGTAGAGGTTTTGTTGATGGTTTTCCTTGCATCTCTGAGTATTGAGAATTCTATTATTTCATGGTCACTATGCCCCAGGCGGCCTCCAACCACTACATCTCCCACCAGCCCTTCTCTGTTTGTAAACAGTAGGTCTAGCGGGGTCTTGCCTCTGGTAGGCTCATTTACCAGCTGATGAAGGAAATTGTCCTCTCTACACTCCAGGAACTTCCTAGACTGCCTCTTTCCTGTTATTCCACTGAATATCTGTTTTTCTTTAGACATTTAAATTTGCCTATGATTGTCTGTCTTTTGGTTTACTGTACATGCATTGTTATGCAGTACATACCTTTCCATTCTTTTAATGTAAATGCAAGAGAACCTTGAGCACACCTATTTGTTTAATGCTGTTGAGTGAGGTTTTATAATACTATGGAGCTAAGTGTTTGCTGGAGCTATTGATAGAAAATAAGATTTATATGACTCACTCTTATCATTTTTCCCTATTAATTCACTATAATAATAATCCTCACTAATTTGGATTATATCTAATTTATTTTCTGTTATTTCAGCATACTGGGTTACTTTATACATATATGCAGTTCATTTAGCCACATTTTTTAGTTCCTCCACTGCATGTAATGCTTAAAATATGTAATTAAAAAATCCCGAAAATCTTAATCCTGTGAAGACTTTGAAATTCAGGTTGTTTGTGGGTTTTGTTGTTGTTTCTTGGTGGTGGTTTGGGTTTTTTTTCATCATACACATTCAGTCAGGCATAAATGACAAAATGTAACAATTCCATTTATTTTTGTATAGTGACATTAATACAAAATTCCATAAAATACTTCCAAAAAACAAGAGTCATAGCAAGATAAAGCCTTGCAGAACTGACAACAGTGTATTTGGTGTGTGCAGAAAGTCACGACAAAGTGGTGTGATAGATTAGAAAGAAATGAAAGTTAGAATATAAAAGAGAGAGGTAAGTGTTTTGTAATTGATTCAGCAGAGTAGTATTAGCATCAAGAGGAAGTTACAAAACTGGAGAAGGTGACTGTGGTCCATATCATTTGAATATGGACTGAGAGGTGAGGCACGGACCAAATAAAGTGGCAAAGGGGAAAACGGCCAATATGTTAGAAATCACAAAGTAAAGAGTAGTTCTGCATAGTCATGGAATAACCAAAAGGAGACCAAGATGAGAAAAGTACAAGTAGATGGCTCTTAATTGACAGAGCCGAGATGAAGGAGATCTAAGGGGAAATTTTGTAGATAACAAGGGGAAACTTGCCTTTATTGTGGTAGAAACTGGTTCTCTGAAGAAGGAGGATTTGGCTTCAATATTATGAACTCTTTAAATGTAGGGATTAATATCTTGGGTCGATTAAGACAGAAATTATTGAAACACCAATGTAACCTTGTGATAACTGTCATGGGTTGACCCTGGCTGGACGCCAGGTGCCCATCAAAGCCTTTCTAACGCTCCCCTCATCAGCTGGAGGGGAGGAAGAATATAACTAAGGGCTTGTGGGTTGAGATAAGGACAGAGAGATCACTCACCAATTACTGTTTTGCCAATAGGCAAAACAGACTGAACTTGGGAAAATTAATTCAATTTATTACCCATCAAATCAAGAATGGATAATGAAAAAAAAGAAACTAAATCTTAAAACTCCTTCCCCCACCCATCCTTTCTTACTGTGCTCAACTTCAGTCCTGATTTTTTTCTACCTCCAGCAGCACAGGGGGGTGGGCAATGGGGTTGGTGGTTGGTTCATCACATGTTTTCTCTGCTGCTCCTTACTCCTCAGATGGAGGACTCATCACACTCTTTCCCACTCATGGGAGACAGTTCTACATGAACTTCTCCAATGTGAGTTCTTCCCAGAGGCTGCAGTTCTTCATGAACTGCTCCACTGTGAGTGCCATGTGGGGCCACAAGTCCTGCCAGCAAACCTGCTCCAGCATGGGCTTCTCTCTCCACAGGACCACAGGTCCTGCAAGGAACCTGCTCCAGCATGGGATTTCCATGGGGTCACAGCCTCCTTTGGGCATCCACCTGCTCTGCTGTGGGGTCCTCCACAGGCTGCAGATGGGTATATGGTCCACATGGACCTCCATGTGCTGCAGGGAACAGCTGGCCTCACCATGGTCTGCACCACGGGCTGCAGGAGAATCTCTGCTCTGGCACCTGGAGCATCTCCTGCCCTCCTTCACTGACCTCGGTGTCTGCAGGGCTGTTTCTCTCGCATATTCTCACTCCTCTCATCAGCTGCAGTTGTGCAGTTTTTTTCCTGTTCTTAGCTATGTGATCCCAGAGGCACTGCACTATTGCTGATGGGCTCAACTTTGGCCAGGGCTGGGTCTGTCTTGGAGCCAGTTGACATTGGCTTTATTGGACATGGGGAAGCTTCTAAAAGCTTCTCACAGAAGTCACTCCTATAGGCCCCTCCCTCCACTACCAAAACCAAAATACTTGCAACATACTTTTAAAATTTGTATGCAATATCATGTACATATAACAGAATTCCAGAATGAGATTGCAATCTTTTTAATTACATGAATGCTTTCATTGATTTATATGAGATGCTCCATATAAATAACCATTAAACAATGGATAGCTATTCCCCATGCTGCCATTCTAGCTTGTAGTTTTATAAGGTTATGGTAGTGCAGAGTGCTTGATATTAAATCCTTACTGACAAATGAGGAGAAGGTTTATTTTATTGACCAAATTGCAACACGTGCAGATTAATAAAAATTGCACTGCATGCAGATTAATAAAAATATGACTTACTGGGTTCCATGTCATTTGTGTAGAAGAACAGGGAGAATTTATGCAAATCTGTAGGGGGAATGCTGTGCTCTGAACAAGTTTATGAGTCCTCATCAAGTGGAAATGCATGTGAGTTAAGAGCTTCTCTTTAAAGCGCTGTTATTTGCAGTAGTGAAAATGGCCAGCCTCCCCAGCTGTATGAGTTTCATACCCTACAATTCGGAAAGCTGAGAAGACAGATAGGACTGCAAAGCTGCCGTTGAATGGAGACCTATACAGACTGTAGGAAATAACCAATGGGAACTTCATGAAATGAAACAATGAAGTGCAAAGTCCTGCACCTGGGAAGGAAGAACCTCATGCAGGAATACAGTTCATCATAATTTTAATCTTCATTGATAGGAGTACAGTCAGTAGATGGAGGGAAATCAACATCCCCCTCTACTCTGTACTCCTGAGTCCAGCAGGTATGTATCCAGCGCAGCTGTTTGGCCCCAAATGCAAGAAAGACATTGATCAACTGCAGTGAAGCTTGGCTTGTTCACCCTCAAGGAGATAAGGTTTTGCTGGGAACAAATAACAACAAATAGTTATTAAGAGATTATTGAGAAGATGGAGCCAGGATCTTCACAACAGTGTATGGCAGGAGGAAAAGAGACAATGCACACAAATGGCAGCAACAGAGGTTCAGACTGGACAAAAGGAAGAAAACTTTTTCCCCATGAGGAGGCTGTCCAGGGAGGTTGTGCATTCTCTGTGCTTGTTTTCAAGACCCAGGTGGATCAAGCCCTGGGCAACCTCATCTGACCTCACAGCTGACCCTCCTGTGAGCAGGGGGTTGGACTGGAGGTCTCCTAAACTCCCTTCCAGCCTAAAGTATTTTGTTATTCTGTGATTCTTTATGGCTCCCAAGTGACCACTAAGGATGGTAGTTGGACAGGACATACACCCGCATCCCAGGGGATCCCTGTGAGAGACATTAGCAGCTCTTCCTTGCTCACTTTTTGCTATAAGGAAGGATGTGGAATACTCAGCGACCTCACTCCACTGTTTATTGTGTGTGATTGCCCTGCTGTGAGACACAACACTGCATTAACAGCTACAGCCTTATAGCCTAGGCTTATAATACAAACTGATCAAAAACTGTATCGGTCAAGGTGAAAACCTTATGCATATTCTTACAATGTAAAATAAGAGGGGGGAGTACTGTTTTTCAAAAACTGCCTACTTATATAAGAATAAGCCTTATCATCAACCTGATACATGTATGAAAAGGGAATATATGGCCAGGGAAAAGATCATATGCCTGGGACCTGCAGGCATTCTGGACCCAAGCCTTTAAAACTTCAGCTAGCAATATGAAATGTCTTCATGTGCCCTTTTCCTTTTATTCTGATTATACTCAACAACAGATAAGATGCTTGATTCTTTCATGGCTCCTTTTTTTTTTGGTCTCATCTACCTCGTATAGTGCATGGGGAAGAAGGTGAAGACACAGGCAAGATGACAGCAAACTGTTACCCATATCAGTCTGTTCCATGTTGCAAGAAGTGTTACTCAACCTACCAAATATTTCTTAGCTCTAGGAGTCAAATGTTAAGTGAACTCTTTCTGAGTAGATATGGTTTTTTGACTCTAGAACTGATGTATGTAAGTTTGCTATCCTAACATAAAGACATCCGTTATCACTAGATAAAAATGGTATAGAGGAAGGTGCTCCTCTGCAGAACTGTACAGGATACTTCTATCACTCGAGTATTGGCAGTTCTGGAGAGGTAGCAGCCTTATGGCCTTTAAATGTTTGCTGAACAGACACACACATCTCAAAACTGTTGCATACTGTAGTTTCAGGCACAGGTAATCTTCCCTTTCATGCTGTGTTAGGGGAGGCCCAAGGACACCCAGAGCTCTGCGTGTTCTTCAGGCAGTACAGCTGGCCAAACAGGACAGGCATGAGCGCCTGGAGCACTTGAGCACCAGGGCTGTGATACATATACATGGACAGGCTATTCACAGCCACCAGAGTTTTGTCTTCTGAGCAAGGGTCGTGGTTAAACATCATAAACCAGTTACAATATTCATACAGCCAGGAGCTAGTGAGGTCGAAGAGGTGACTATGATGAGCACACGGTAAGCCTCAACTGCACTGTTAAAAGGCTCTTAATCAGTTCAGTGCCAGCAGCTACTGTAGTGGGGCTGCTTGAAGGAGCACATACTCTCTGCTTGCTATACTCTGTCCCACTAAAGTTCCCATTCTGACACATGGATTACATTGAAAATAGTATCATTATTAAAAAAAAACAAAAAATCCTGCTCTATGCAGTCTTCAAAATGGGATAAAATATGATTGGGTACAAATAAAAATGTGCTCTAGCATATGTAGGATACTGAAGAACAGTCTGGCAGCATACTAGCAGGCATGGTAAGAAACCTATTAATAAATTCTGATCAATTTTGTCCTCTCAAGTTAAATGTGATTCTTGCTCCAGTGAAGCCTTTCCTGGAAAGAAGGAAGTTAACACAACAAACTATGCCAGAAAAAAATTTATACTGAAATGAACAGAAAATGATTTAACAATAATCTTGTTCCTTAATGTTTTTTATTTAAAAAATTGAATAATCAACTTAAGGAAAATCTCTCCCCATTTTAAAAATTATTGTTAACATCTAAGTTACATCTGTTATTTAGTCATTCTAAATAACATGTCTAAAGACCACTACATGGATACAATTATACAAAAAGAACTGATTAATTTTGCACTTGTTTCTGCTTTCATAATCCTTGTCAAGTGAATGGAACAATTGGTACCATTTATGTTTCTTATTATAGTATTTGTCATTAGAATGATGTGTCAGGAAGCATTTAGACTGCCTCACATTTTATGAATTAAAATAGTGTGCCATACTGTTGTGACCTTGTTAATATTCTGCATTTTCCTCTATTCCTTGGGATTACTCTCTTCCTCTGCATGTCTTCTCCATTCTATGATAGGAAATGTGAACTTACAGACAAAGTAAGAAGAAGAAAAGCAGACGAAACAATAGGTCCTATTAAAAGAATTAAAATATGAGTACTCATGCAGTGTGGTATTGCAAGCTGTAGACCTTGCATCAAAATAAGATTGCAGATCTGTCAACAACACTGATATAAATACTGTGCTGCACAGTGCTGTGAGAACATGCAGCAATTAGGGGCTACGACTCATCGCCACAAAATGTGACAGATACACAGAAGTTTTGGACTTCCCACACATATCAAGTCTGCAGCACAGTTATGAAAGTGTTGCTAACAAACAGTGGAAAGGTTAAAAGAATATATTTATTTGATGTTTAAACTAGCATCTCATATTAGGATGAAACCTTCAAAGAGGTAATTTGTCTTACATAGGGTCAGTAGAAGGTTCTTTTGCATGGAAATACCTAGTGCTTGCCAATCTTTGAGACAGTATTTGATGTTTGAACTGCAGTTTTTAACTCACTCATATGGCTAAAGGAAAACAGACAGCCTATCATTGTGGTTGAGTCAAACTATGTGCAATCATGGTCCATCCAGGACACTGTTAAGAGGAAAAAAAACAACTGAACAAACAGTGTAATGAATTATATAATTGCTGACAAGATTTCTTTAATTTATGTATAATTTAAAAGGCAGCCTGAAACTGACAATATGAGTGATGCCTGTTTGTCTCACTCGTCCTTTCCCAGTATCACAGTATGTTTGGGATTGGAAGGGAGCTCAAAAGATCGTCTAGTCCAATCCCCCTGCTGGAGCAGGAACGCCTAGGTGAGGTCGCACAGGAACATGTCCAGGCGGGTTTTGAATGTCTCCAGAGAAGGAAAATCCACAGCCTCCCTGGGCAGCCTGTTCCAGTGTCTGTCACCCTCACTGAGAAGTTTCTTCTCAAATTTAAGTGGAACCTCTTGTGTTCCAGCTTGATCCCATTACCCCTTGTCCTATCATTGTTTGCCACCGAGAACCTTTGCACTCACCCTTTATATATTTATAAGCATCAATGAGGTCACCCCTCAGTCTCCCCTTCTCCAAACTAGAGACCCAGCTCCCTCAGCCTTTCCTCATAAGGGAGATGCTCCACTCCCTTAATCATCTTGGTTGCCCTACGCTGGACCCTCTCCAGCAGTTCCCTGTCCTTCTTGAACTGAGGGGCCCAGAACTGGACACAATATTCCAAATGTGATCTCACCACGGCAGAGTAGAGGGAGAGGAGGACCTCTCTCAATCTACTAACCACCCCCCTTCTAATACACCCCAGGATGCCACTGGCCTTCCTGGCCACAAGGGCACAGTGCTGGCTCATCATCACCCTGTTATCCACCAGGACCCCCAGGTCCCTTTCCCCTACACTGCTCTCTAATATGGAATTTCCCAACCTATACTGGAACATGGGCAGGACTCTACACTTTCCCTTGTTAAATTTCATTAGGTGATTCCCCGCCCAACTCTCTAGCCTGTCCAGGTCCCGCTGGATGGCAGCACAGCCTTCTGGCGTGTCAGCCACTCCTCCCAGCTTCATGTCACCAGCAAACTTGCTGATAGTACACTCAGTTCCCTCGTCCAAATCCTTAATGAATATATTGAATAATATTGGCCCCAGTACTGACCCCTGAGGCACTCCACTAGATACTGGCCTCCAACTAGACTCCGCACCATTGACTACCACTCTCTGGCTTCTCTCCTTAAGCCAGTTTGCAACCCACCTCACTACTCTATTGTCTAGACCACACGTTCTCAACTTAGCTGTGATGATGCTGTGGGAGACTGTGTCAAAGGCTTTACTGAAGTCAAGGTAGACCACATCCACCGCTCTGCCATCATCCATCCACCTTGTTACATTCTCATAAAAGGCTATGAGGTTGGTCAAGCATGACTTACTCTTCGTAAAGCCATGCTGACTGCCCCTAATAACCCTCTTATCCTTGATATGCCTTGAGATGGCACCAAGGATAAGCTGTTCCATTACTTTCCCAGGGACAGAGGTGAGGCTGACCGGTCTATAATTACCCGGGTCCTCCTCCTTGCCCTTTTTGAAGACTGGAGTGACATTTGCTTTCCTCCAATCCTCGGGCACCTCTCCCGTTTCCCGTTTCCTTCACAGTTGGATGATGATGGAAAAATGGTTGCAGAAATCACAAGTATCATTAATATAATTTAAAGCTTCAAAGAAAAATATTAGCTGACTGACTGAAAGATGCTCATCTGGTCTTTAGTCTCAGAATGGGCTATTCCTACAATAAGGGTATAGAACAAGAGTTATGGACCTAATAGTTCAAAGAAAATACAAATAAGTCTTGCACTTCAGCTATGTATTTAGCTAAGGTATTTTTTCAGAACAAAACAATATCAAAGCACCTATTCTAGTGGTCAAGAATGGATTATTGTTTGTCTTTTGCATCAGTCTCATGACAAGAAGGCACTGACTGAATACCGTTTGCTTCTGATTCAGCCAGGGAAATCTTGCAACTGATACCATAAATTCATTTCATGATATTCCTCTTGATGGTGGCTGTGATAGGTTGCTTAAATAAATTATTAGAATTGATTGGCTTTTAAATCATCGTAGGAGTCTGGATCACAAGTTTCACACAGCAGGAGAAAGATGTGTACAAAGCTCAGAGTGACCAGATAACTGATGGCTGGTCCTGAAAGGCATGAGAGACTGGGTACAAGATAAAAGGCTAATGGAAACAGCAAAACTACAAAATATCACAGAATCACAGAATGGTTGGGGTTGGAAGGGACCTCTGGAGATCATCTAGTCCAACCCACCTGCTAAAGCAGGTTCACCCAGAGCAGATCACACAGGAATGTGTCCAGGTGTGTTTTGCTCTGGCACCCTCAAAGTAAAGAAGTTTATCCTCATATTCAGATGGAACCTCCTGTGCTTCCATCTGTAAAATATATGGTATCTGCGTGCTGAGAAAGGCTCTGAGAAAGGCTCAGAGTGTTCCCCTGTCATGACAGCAAGGTATGGAAAATGTCAAGAGCATGGCTAGCAGTGGATGCACAGACAAGACTGGTAGACAAGAGAAGGGAGAAAAGCATAAGACACTCCTTTTCATAGGAAGAAATGAAGGCAGGAGCCAGGAAGACTTCCAAGTACCTTGCAACCATGACTCCTGTCCATGAAGAGAAATAGTTTATACTTCTTTTTAAATGAAAGTTTTTGCATGTCTGTATTAATCCTCCTTCCTCCTCTGATGAATCCCTTTCCTTTTCCAATATCCTGTTTGATATTGAATGCACTGAAAGTAGACTAAGTAACAACCATTGTGTTCATTTAAATTAAATGAAGAAATTTTTCAAAGAAACAATTCAAAATTAAATGTAAAAATATGACAATCTTAAGTTGAGGCCTGAAACTACAGTAACCCTTACAATTTATTTTAATAAATCAAGTTATATGCTACATCTACGACCTTCCTCAGATATGAAGGTTAAAGGCTGCATAACAGAATCAGAAAGCTGGGAAACATTTAGTTTTTTTAAAGTCATCTCAAGCATTATGAATATGAGGTAGCGTTACACATAAGTGTACCTATATTATCTTCAGTATTTCCAGTGAAGAAAATGTGGATATGTTTCACACAAAGATCTAATCTTTTTGAGTCCTTATGTCTAGAGAATGTTTTGCCATACTTTTGCTGTGGTGGACTACTTCAGAGTAAATACTATTTTTTTAAATTTTCTTTATTATGTTTTTTTTTTTTTTTTTTTTTTTAATCATTAAAAGCAGTTCTTCAAGAGGCTGGAAACTGAAAAGCCTGGAATTCTGATTTTCTACTTCCAGATGATAAATGAAAAACAGGGACCACAGGATGGGCAGTTGTGTTCTTGCCACAAGGGCACTCTGCTGATTCCTGTTCAATTTGCCCACCAGGACCTCCAGCTCCTTTTTTGCAGATCTGCTCCCCAGCCAGTCAGACCCTTGCATGTACTGTTGCATTGGACTATTACATCGTAAGTGTAAAACTCAGCATGTTTCTTTGTTGATCTTCATGAGCTTCCTTTTGGCCTTTCCAGCCTACAGTTTTGCTAGCAAAATACTGCAGGAGGCTGTACAGAAAATCAAGGTAAATGACATCTCTACCATAACACTGTCTATTTCATTTACAGGAGCCAATCAGTTTGGTAAAGCACAAATTCCTCTTCATAAAAATCCATTCTGACTGAGCCCAATAACCTTTTTTGTGCTCCCCTTGCTTTAAAATGTTTTCCAGGAGGAACTGCTACAAAAAGACACCCAGTTACTAAGGTGGGTTTGACTATCCTGTACTTTTCCAGAGTCTCCCAGTTGCCTTTTGAAGATGTGTTCAACATTTGCCCTTTTCCAACTCTTGCTCTATTTTCAGTCTTCTTTTTTAAAAAATGTGTCCATATCCACTGGCTTTTCTTAGACTAATTTAAAATACGTCTTGTTGCATTTCAATTTAATCCCTGTTTCAATCCAAACTTGACCCAAAATTAAAAAAAAAAGGAAATAAAAATAAAAAATAAAAGGAAATTATAAAGAATATGAAAATATAATGAACACAGGTGAATAGTTGAACACTTTCTTGAATAATAAAAATAAAAAATTAATAATGTGAACAAATACCTGTGATGCTATAGAGCTATTTAGTTAAATAATTTTAGATATAAGGTGGTGCAATTTTCAGCAAAGAAAGCAACTAAAAAACTGTAAAACTTCCATGTTTTAATGTTTACATAGGTCAATGAGAATGAACACCTATGCAAGAAAACTACTGGAACTTAAAATGCAAAACTTGATTAAGTATAAGTTTCTTGGTTTTGTTATCAATCTGCTTACAGTAACTGATTTCATTTTTTTTTATTTACTAGAAGTGCTCCAAGTAATCATCTGCCCCAATCATTTTATCAGAAGACAACTTCTGAGTAGTTTTCCTTGTCACCATTTCTCATATTTGTTTGTATCTTTTCATTCCTCCATCTGCAGTTTCTCATTGTAGTGCTGTACACAGTAATGCCCATGTACCTGTCAGTTAGTCCACTTAATTTAGATTTTAATATGTATAAGTAGCTCATCTTTCCCCTTCACTGTGCATTACTACTGCATTTATCATCACTGAATTCTCTCTGTCATGTCCAGTTCACTCCATAAGTCTCCCTGAAACTCCCTTTTTTCCTTTCTTTTTAATTTTTTTTCTTTTCTTGGCTTAACTTAACAACACAGTTACCCTGCTCTCTATATACTAAACAAAACCAGGACTTAAAACAGATATGCTTCTATCTTTCTGTCATGATAAAGTGTACCCTTTTATATTTTTTGCTTATCTTTTCCTTCCTAGCTTTTGCCCAAGGCAGTAATTTGTCTTTTATCTCCCGACTTTATTATCTGCTTGTGAGAGACTTTGTTAATTTACTTGAAAAAAATTAGGTTCTTGACATTACCTGGTGCTTTTTTAAAATTAATTTTTAACACATTTCTGTGATTGCAATAGAGGACTGAAAAATTTCTGCCAGTACTGGGTTAATTAGTTCCCATATCATAATCTTCCAGCCATTCTGATACTATTTTTAAAAAGTATTTTAAAGCTATTTACCTGGCGCCTATATACTGTGTACCTAAGCATAAACATGATTCCTAATATCTTGAACAAAAGATTAACTTTGTTATTACTATTAGTTCATAATTATGCATGGACCAGAGATAATAATGACTCATCACTATCCTTTATTGGGAACTCTTATTTGGGATCATAATCAATCGGCACATTTTAGCACCAGTGGTGGCCGGTGTCGGTGTCCCTAGCTGTACTGGGTCTGGTCAACACTATGCGCTACCACTGGAAGTGACACACAGGAATTATTGGCACAGATGTTGATTTTTTTACAGCCTACATTCAGGTTTTCTGAAATTTTAAATTTACTATATTTTTATCTAAATTGTAAAACATAGAACTTTACTGCTACAAATATTTGTGAAGATAACATTGCAATGATTTTTGTAGTCAGAATTTGACATGGCCCTGTTACTTTACTGGACTAAAATTCTAAATGAATATGGATCCTAACTTTAGACCAACTTTATAGTGCCCAATTTATATATGTTTGTATGCTTATTTATATCTACAAAACCATTTTTTATGTAAAATGTCACAAAATTTTAAATAACACTTAAAACAAACTTGTTTATCTATTCTTTTTGCATCCTTTCTTTTAGCCAAAACTTGCTACATGTCAAAAATGACAAAACTTTTATAAAGCCAGGTAGTAAACATTGAGATAGGCTTTTCTATCTGCAAAAATAAAATAACATTATCTTTTCTCGGCTATATCTAGGAAATAGTTGTTTAGTTGCTGTTATTTCTATGGTCTGATGAGTGCTAACATGGTGTCTATTTTTAGAATACTGGCTTTTAAATAGTTACTTCATGAGTAGGCAACAGTCTAGGGAAACTGAAAATGAAATACTAAGTGCTGATAGGCAGATAATCAGAATGGCTTTATGTATAACATGCATGTCATACTGACAACTGGTATGGCAATGAAGAAATAGCGTGCATAGTCATTGAATATCACACATTCTCTTGAGCGCAATTTTTATTGCTTTTTTCTTTTAAAGAGAGGTGTGTATCTGGGAAGAATATAAACTCTGAGACTTACCATGATTAGAAACTCATTAACCAGTATTTTAAATGTCTAGATTTTTAACTTTTAAAGATTTTTTAGTATGTGTTTGTCTTTTAGTATGTTTAATTTGTTTCATCCTCTTTAAATGTTGCCCTAGAAGGGAAACTGATCAGATATTTATTTGATATTATCTTTTTGTTTATAAATCATGTACCTAAAGTCTCCTTTCCCAGAACACAGAACAGGCAAACAGCCACAGAAGAAAATGTCCATCTTTGCAATCTTTCTTTCATGCTTGCTTTCATTGCCTGTCTCATGCTTATGCACATTTGGTCAATCAATATCCCTAAAAGGGGGAGGTTTAAGTAGTTTCTAGATATGAGCTTATATTTATATTGATAATTTAATGATATCTAGAATAACATTGTGACTTCATGTGAGACTGAATTTTACACAGCTTCAGCTTGCATCAGCTGCAGACTCACCTGGAACACTACTGCCTGAATTCCGTTGGCTGTGATTCTCCCCAAGCGTTCCCAAGCACATGCTGCTCGTTTCTTCAGATTTCCCATGTGACCCAGTGGTTATCACTACATAAAAAGGCATTTTTGCTTTATTCTGCTTAAATTCAATCTACCCGTAAGCTATACCCAACTCTGTGACTGATGGTAGCAGTTACCATTTTTCCATATAAAAGTAGCATGCAACACATTATATGATTTTATGCTGAGACAGCTGATCCCTTGAAAGAAGTATCTACATATCCAGGTTGGTTCCTGAAAATATCATCAAAGTAGTGTATCTCTTAATGCTCACATATTCCTCCAGATTTACTGAATACTTAGTACACAGATACAAATTCTTGTCAATGTAAAGCAGGATTCTGGTCACTTGCTTGCTCCATTTAAGAGCACACAACAGTGACATGAGCTGAATTAGGACCTGCTTTAGCTAGATTTGCCCATGCCTTTGTAGAACTGTAGCTGAGGAAGGAAGTACACCATACTCCTAACTGGCACAATTAAACAAAGGAGAGTAGAAACTCTGCAAGTGGACTTCAAAGTCCCTGATCCTCATTAGTGAACTTCTAAAATAGTCCAGCATTCTCCATGCCATGTGTCTGCCAAGAATGATTTCCCCATTTCTCATTATGTATGAATGCCAGTGCGCTGTGAAGCTCCAGTGCACAGTTGATTAATAAGGTCAGTATTAGAAACTGAGAGCTTTCCTTTTCTTAGCACCTACTTCAGTTTTCCCTCAACAGGATTTTCTTTGCAGATTCTCTATGATCTGAAAAATAGAACTTACTGGAACAGAACTTATGTATTTATGTATTTTATCATGTGACCCTAAACACTGTGTGGCATTCTGCAGTTTTTTACAAATATTGCACATTAAGTTTTTAATAGTTTATATTAAAGTCTCTTAAACAGTATAAAATATTTTAGAAAAATGCATTAATCCTCTTTTTCAACAGATAATCACAGTATATTCAGACACCGTTTTATTTTCAGAAAGATAAGTCTTGGCTGTATCTGAATTATGAATAAAGCAACTTGATATCTTTCAAGTGTCACAATGACATCAATCCAGTGCAAGTGAAGTTCTCTTCCATACAAGTGATTAAAGCCCTGAATTTAAAATCAATTCTAAGTTATTTTATCTGGTTACAAATTACACAACCTTCTTCCCACCAATGCAGCCAACATTTTGCATGTGCAGCTAGTTAATCCTTTATCCAACTGTATTTTTATTAGTATATTTACAAGCATATTATTGGGTTATTCATTATCTCTGCCAAATAAAAGCCTATGCCAAGGACTGCAAATCTGTGTTGTTGTTTTGGGATTTTTTTGGTGCTTTTTTTAATGTAGTTTTGGGGGGGGGGGGGGGGGTGTGGTTTTTCTGTTTGTGGGTTTTGAATTTTTGTTTGTTTGTTTGTTTCCAGATTCCTTTTTGTTTTGCCTGAGATTATGCAATTTTTAATTCTGTTATATTAGCTGCAGTAACTGGTCTGGTACTTCCAGCTGTTTCATCTGTAATTATGTAAGATTTTTGGTTTGAAAAATTTTGTGAAAAGCAAACTGAAAACCATAATTGTCCACACCAGCCTGGCACATAAAAAAAAGATAAATTAAGAGGATTTTATCCATCTGCATCATCCGATGAACATAGTGCAGAAAGCAGAGTTTGCAGAGAGTCACAGATTTACAGAAATGTTGGTCAGAAGGAATGTCTCCTGCTTGAGGCAGGACTATTGCAACACAAAACCGGGCCAGCTGTGATTTTGTCCCGCTGAGCTTTTCTTTGAGGACAGGCATTCCACTGTCTCTCTGGATATCAATACCCCTTACAGTGCTACAAGGCTCTCCTACTGAAGAAGTTAATCATGATGTCTAATTTGAACTTCCAAGGTGAAACTAGTGGCTTCTGCCCCTTGTTTTTCCTTCTGCTTCTACAAAGAATAATTTGATTCTGTCATCTTTGAAACACACGTTCAAGTAGTTGTAGGCAGGTATTAAATTGCCTCTCAACCTCCTTTTTGCCAGACTAAACAAGATAATTTCTCTCTGCTGCTCCTCCTGTGTCACATGCTGTATACCATTAGTCATCTTGGTAGACTCAGTGGATTCCTTCCAATTTCTCAACATCCACCTTGGACAGGGGGCCCAAAACTGGACACCATATTCTGAGTACACCCTCACCTTAGCTCCATGGAAGAAGATAACTACATCTGCTGGACGAAGCTGATGAAAGGGATTATTCTGTTCCTGGTACAGATCTTTGCCATTCTTGTGGTGGAACCAATACCTTGTTGGTCTGATCCTCAAGTTTCTCAGGGTCCCTCCGTAATGAAACATTAATGTAGGGTGTGCGAGCCACTCTCTCTGATTTAGTATTCTCCACCTATTTGCTGCTTATGTGTTCTATCTTGTCACCCAGGTCACTGACATCATTATTGAACAATACAGACCTTAGTGCAGATGCCTGGCTAAGTAGGTATTCCAGCCAGATGTCAAGCTATTGATTGCTTGCCTGTGTTTCTGTTTGTCCAGACAACTTCAGTCCATCTAACAGTTTGTTTGTCCTGCCTATCTCAACTCAGCTTCCAAATGAGTATGCTGTGGAAAGCAGAGTCAAAAACCTTACTGAATTCAAGCTATTAATGTTTTACATCCATCATTCCCACCTCAGCCCCATAACCAGTCATTTCATTGTAGAAAGCACTCAGGCTGATCAAACTCAATTTTCCCTTAGTGAGCCCATACTGACTTTTTCTGATTACTTTCTTGTCTTTGTCAAACGAAATTAAAATAATACATCTTCTTACTTTTTTTTGAGAAACAGTGACTCAAGAAGACATTTGCAGATGACCAGGTCAGCTTTCAATTTCTGACAAATGAGAGTAGAACCCACCTTGCAATGAAAAACTATTATAACAGCTGCTTCCACAGACAAGACAGGTACTCAGTAGTTTGGAAGCCAGCCATGGAGATTGGCTATTGAACTTTGCAACTGTTCTTTGACTGTAGGAGAACACATTACATTAATAATATAACAAAGTAAGTGCTACTCAAAGTAGTCAAATCACTATGCACTTAAAATAAGAAACTGGTTGGAACTAGCTGCAGAAACACATTACCAAAGCTGTGTCTTGCACAAATACTGCAGTACAGCTTGGGATTTGGGCTGCTGGTCAAATCCCTGAAATATTTTCTTAGCTCCTTCATTTATTATGGCTTTAAAATACATAATTCATTTTAATGCACCTTTCTATATGCTATAGCCACAGCTATATATTCCCTTGTTGTCTCTGAAACTAAGTGGTTAAACCAGGTGGTCTACAGTTCTTATTAAAGTAAAACAGATGGGAAGAGGAAATAATTTTACAGTATCACCATCTTGCAGGTTTTCAGGTAGATACACAGCATGAGAGCAAAAAGCACATGATGCAGAACATATTCTACTTTATAATATAACATTCCTGATGGCATAACAGACATCATCTTCTGTAACATCAATAAGAATTATCTCTAAATTTTCACAATAGTAGGAAAACAGACCTCTATGCTGTTGAATAGTCCAGGTTTCCAATAGACTTAAACCTGTTTGCATGACTTGACATAGATTGGTTTACCCTTTAGAAAAGGGTAAGTCAGAAAGCTATTTCTGAAATTAGATACGAAGTCAAACAAGACACCAGGTAAAAATGCCATCTACCTAAACTGATAGACACATAACGTGCATACAGACCCAGAGTTTTCCAGTTGTCAACAGCTTCTTCTGACAATGCTGAGTAAATACTTTTCTGATTTTAATTATTCATATAGTTCAGTCCAAAGACTAGTTCTACAATTATGAAAGATAAGGTGAATCTAAAAAACGGGTAGACTTTTTTTCTTTCTGTTTTTCATTTTTCTCACCTACGTGATGAAAGTGTGAAGAGATAGGATTTGTTAGCTTTAAAAAACTTCATGGGAATATTAATTCCTTCAGTCCACTAACTGTAGGTAATAATTTGTTTTCATCAGTTTACTTCAGTTAAAAAAATATATATATTAGGACATTAGATATATGTGTTATGTTACTTAGATTATTTAAAGTTGTTTTTCCAATAATGAGTAAAATAATTTGAAATCTTGCTTCTTGGCTTTTATTTTTAAATTTCATCTGATTTTCTAAAATTCTATAATTTCTACAGATACAGACATAAACAAGAAAAGCTAAATTCTCTTCATCAGAAAAGTAGAGGAGAATTATTTTCTAATAATCAACCAAGAACACTTAAATGTATGTAAAATTTGTGTTAAATTGTATAGTCGCTCAGATGAATATTGCAGATCATTCTGGAAAGCAAGAAGTATCATACTTACTGCAAATTCTGTATTAGCCATCAACAAGTTGTACAATGATTTTATCAGCTAGTGAGAATCAACCTTCCTTTATGAAAGTAACTAAAAATTATTCATTTAAAAAAAGGTATTAAGGTTCATTAAAGCCAGAGTTCCTGCTTACTGATTCAAATTATTCTTAAAATTATTTAGGTTCCTCCGCCATGCTTCTTTCCTTGCCAGGTTCTGCTCTTGCCATAACAAGTATGTGAAGCAATGAATACTCAATATGTGTGGTTTTTTACTCCTGTGAGACTTCCTGGAGACTACTCAAAGATCCTAATATATTTCCCACATAAAATATCAAACTACTCTAACCAATGGAAAATGAATCTAAAGAAAATGCTTTGTCTCGTGGACTAGGCACTCATCAAAGATGTTTTGTGCTTTCAGAAGTGAACTCTTAAACAGAGTAGGAAAAAGGTCAGAAGTATGGAGTAAGTCGGATGTCTTACCAACTCCTGCTCTTGTTCTGTCCATGTCACTTTGGCAAGCAACTGAAAAGACATTGAGCAATGACTAAATTTCACAGTTTCTTGCTCTTCTTTTTCTTTTTGACTTTGTTGTCCTTTTGAGTCCAACTTTTTGCTGTTTGTTAAGATGACTTACATTTTGATTGACAGCTGGATCCAGCTCTTCGAAAGAAGCCTAGAATCTCTGATGACATTACAGATATTCACAAAATATTTGATCCTATTCTATGGAAAATTCAAAGGCTATTTTCCTTCCCAATCAAAGCAGCTTATGATTGCATTTGTCAGAATTAAACTCACCTTGAATGTCCTTTGTATTGCAGGTAGTGAGGTAGGTCTTAGCTTTCTCTCAGGGTAAACACATTGTCCTGACTTCTATTCAGCAAAGAGGTGTTAGATGCAACTTTTCAGCTTGCAATGGCTAACAACTTTTACGAAAGAAGGTTAATGGAGTAAATCAAGGTGCAGGTTTTTTAATAGGGGTTATTTGTGCAGACACTCAGCATGCTGGCCATCAGCCTCTCTAGGAATTCGAAATGTTAGGCACTTGTTGCTCAGAAGTAAGACCTGGATGAATTTCAGGTACCAGTAATAACCCAGATGTGGGACTAAAAAGAAGCAGACATTTTCCAAGGAATGGCTGAGAAGGGAAGCACTGCAAATAGCACAGGCTCTGGTTAAGTGGAGACATTTGGAGACATATACATTTCCAGAACAGCACTGAAAAACACAGAGGCTGAGCTCTTCACATCCCCAGTCCAGCAGATATGCTCTGGAGTCCTGTCCCAGTAGATGTACCTGCTTGAGCATTCTGGGTTAGGTCAACTGTGGACTTTTGAACATGCTCTGCTTCACAGTTTTGGGGGGGCACATGCTTCTTTCAGATGAAGCTAAACCAGAAAGGCAGCCCAGGTGTGGAATAATTACTGAGGGGGTAAATTATTGAAAAAAAATATTTAAAGTACATGTATTGAGAATAAAGTTATATCCTCAGCTTCGGCACATAAGGCAGCTGCCCAAGGAATCTGCTCTGCATGGTTCACCCCTGTCCCCTAACCTGGCCTGAATTCTTGGATGTTAAGTATATGGGGGAAGCCCAGTGTGCTGGCATTAAGGAGAACAGGGGGGCAGAGCAGTGTGGGAATATTATGGCCAGGGGCTGTGTACAAGGCAGGTACAGGAACTACATGGTACTGTGCACATAGGTGCTGTCAAATAAAGAGATAAATATTCCATTCCATCCAAATGCTAGTTGCTGAGCTAGCAGATGTGTTGAAATTTGTCCTGTGGATGAACTTTGCTCATTATAATAGCAAAACACACCTCCATCCCAATAGATACCCACCTCCATCACACTTCCATTCTCTCTCAAGCATGTGTCCTGAATTATTTTAAATTTATATACCTTCCAAATCAAAGTGAAAGAATGTTACACCAATCAGTAACAAAGGCATGTATGACTAGAGTCACTCAAGCTCCACCTAAACATAGGAAATAGCATAAAATATGCTAACAACAGGAGAAATTTAGGGAAGACACCATCACAGAGAGGTCATGGAAACAGCACTGCAGGCTTCTGGGATTAGTCAATGGGCTGACCCTATCTTCTCACCCCAAAAGGATGCGTTTCGGTAAGATTTGTACACTTGGTTTTACCAAGAATTTCTCTGGGACACTTAGACTTTAAGCTTGTATTTGTAATAACATTAGTAGCACTATATAGTCATCTTAGGATATGTATATATTTGGTACCAATACATATTTTTTGTAATTAAAGTGTATTTTTGCAACTAAAGTGTATTTTTGCAGACAGTGTATTTGATCAACGGCAACCTAAAAGAACTTGTACCTGTTGCTTTTATAACCTCATAATTTGTGAACCTAGTGAGAATTTCTCATTGGATGCACTCAGACTTATATGTATTATACTGTTTGTGAACCTGTGCAAGCATGTAAATTCAACAACCACAACCCAACCCTGCACTATTAGTGCCAGACTAGCTGTTGAGCACGATTGGACCTATAGTGCTGACTTGAGGTCATCTGAAGAGATTTGGAATCACTGAGAAGTTCAGCTCAGATATCCACAGCCTCCAGTGAAATACTGAGGACAAACGAATGCAAGGGAGTTTAATTTCTGCCAGTTTAACCCTCGTAACGCAACACCAGGGCAGCAGCTTTGGTAGGGCAATGACAATCAGGCATTCAGACCATTGTTAATCTAAAGGAAAGCCCCTATAGCACAGGCTTCAGGCAGTGTGGCCTAAGACACTTTCCAACTTCAACTTCCATTTCACAGTGAGGTGAAAATATCAGTGGGTATTTGATCTCAGATGACTTTTCAGAGGTGGTTTTCTTTTCCCCTGCATTAAGTAACTACGTGTTGCAGTACACATTTAATTTCTCAGAGTAAATGTACAGTTCACTATTATTAAATGTGTGCTATTTGGGCACTTAGCCTTTAGCTTGCTATTTCTTTACTTGGCTAGAGAGCCATTAAAAATCATTGCTGTAGTTAAGGTATGGGGTTAACCCACAGCATTTACTTCATGCACACCGGTTTACAATGGTTGATGGGTAACAGCCTAAGAACAGCACAGCTGCTTTAACCTCCATCTGTGGTACCATGTTAAGAATGATGAGGACGATTGATCTTGTCATTCCTCTCATTTCAATGTCCACCCCTACATTTTGCCTAACCTCTCCATTTGAAACTTATTTATATTTGCCTCACATATAGATTTAAAAACGCTTGTATAATATTCATTTATAGATATTCTCACAATGCTTCTCGGTAGAGCAAAGAGAAGGCAGGAAAATATTTTTATGTTTTCTTAAACATGCTATCAAGATAATGGTACAAATTCTATGTCACTGACACTCTTGGATGTTTGCACATTTACTTTTTTATCTTGAATCAAACATAACTGACTACAAAGGAAGACAAGTATTAATTTAAATTTTAAACTCTGATTACATTAGATATACACCATCCACTCAAATTGTCATCTGATCCTACATACAGCCATGTAGATTTCGTTAGTTTGGCTGCAAAATACATCAGAGAAGTGCTTGTTTCTACTTGCCCTTTTCTTTTAGTGCCCAGAGGACTTGCTGGT
Source organism: Streptopelia decaocto (assembly GCF_964273445.1). Taxonomy (NCBI): domain Eukaryota; kingdom Metazoa; phylum Chordata; class Aves; order Columbiformes; family Columbidae; genus Streptopelia; species Streptopelia decaocto. The sequence continues at coordinate 45,057,031 of NC_138657.1, forward strand.
GTTTTCATTACATGCTTAATACTCCACTGTGACATGTTCCTCAAGTATCTGATTAGTCAGGATGTTTTAGCTATACAGTGCTCTTAGCTATGGATATTCATTATCAATATGTTAAAGGTTTGATTGTGTTGCCATTACATGTGCAGTAGACCCTTAGTACAACACGAAAAGCTGTTATAAAACACATTATTCTAGATAAGTCTAACGGAGACAGCAGTACAGGCAGTCCTTAAATCATACTGACACAAGTCCAGTTATCCATAAAATTAAGCTAAGTTAATGTTTAAATACAGAATGGATGTTTAGGTGGACAAGCTCATGAACAACTGCTTTAATTTCATTAAATTTGTACATTCAATTGAGAAATAGAGCAATAAGGATTACAGTCTCAACTATCCTCTTATGTAGGGTGTTGGTCTCTTCTCCCAAGTAGCAAGTGATAAGACAAGAGGAAATGGCCTCAAGTTGTGCCAGAGGAGGTTTAGATTGGATATTAGGAAAAAATTCTTCATGGAAAGGGTTGTCAGGTATTGGAACAGGCTGCCCAGGGAAGTGGTAGAGTCAGCACCCCTGGTGGTGTCTAAAAGGTGTTTAGACGAGGTTCTTAGGGACATGGTTAAGTGCTAGAGATAGGTTATGGTTGAACTTGATGATCCTGAGGGTTTCTTCCAACTTAAATGATTCTGTGATTCTACAAAATAATGGTTTGTAGGATTTTACTTTTTATAAAGGATTGAAGTAATATATTGCTGTATCCAATATGAAGGATGCTGTAAAACACAAGAAAAGCACACAGAATTACTACATTATTTCTATTCTAAATTTCAGTACTGTACTACATTAAAAATCAAAACCAAAAAGTAGATCATTGTTTCATACTGTTATGTAACACCTTTTACACGTTCAGAAACAAATACAAGAAATACATTCTCCCCAAAAAGACAGTGGATAACACAACAAGTCTGCAAACTTCATGGGTTTTATCTTAGTCTTCTCTTTGATTTTGTTTGCTTTCACTTTCTCAGTTCTATGGAGCAATTTTCTGGATTAAAGATAATAGATTTTGCAGAGGGGTAATATGGTTCAACAATTTTGTCTGAAATTTTGTATGGAAATTTATTTTTACCTTACTTTTTTATCTTACAGGTTTTTCATTTTTTTATAGTAAACAATTCTACTCTCGAAAGCATTGGTATTAATTTATAAAATTAGAAAGATTTGAATAATTCTGCACAGTATCGACATAAAGAATGGTTAAAAAGAAGTAAAAGCAATTCCATATGTGAAAATTATTTGTGTGCAATCATTTCAAAGTCAAGACTGTTTACTAAGAAATCAGTCTTTCATGTCTCTAGTTAAAAATCAGCTATAAAGCATGCATCTGCTCCCATATAGTTTAAAAAATTCATGAAAGAATCACAGAAAGACCCAAGTGTGTTTCCCAAACAGAAACAAATTATGTGGTCCTAAGCTGACATTATGATATAAGTAATATTGTTCACTTCATTGAGCAATTTGCCATCTTTAGAACTGATTTGCTGTGTAAATCTGAACACATTTGTGTACATGGATTGTACCTATATAAATCTACATCTATATCTTTATCCTATCACTGTCTGTGTCTATATCCGTATCTTTACCTAGCAATGCAAGCTGTATAGTTGATGGATATTGTTAATCAGATATTTTTGTTACATATTAGATGGATATTGTTAATCAGATATTTTATTAATGAATGTTGTTCACACTTCAAATATAACTGGTACAGGGAGGAAGGCAGTTCTCATTCAAATTTCTATTTAGTGCAGCTGACTTTCAGAAAAAAAAAACATATTAAAGTTTAATACAGTTAGAGAAACTAATTCATGCTTATTTTTCATCAGCCAGTAAGTGTTTTTAACTTAAGCTTATTTTCAGCCTTCTTATTTTTCTATGACCAGTCATTATTCTAGTCAGTATATGCAGGTAAAATCTGAAGTACAGTTTACACACATTAACAAAAATTCGATGAATAGATTTTAATTCAAACAATTCCACATGGTATATGTGGACAACATGAATTTGTATATATAAAAACAAGCAAATTAACATGATTTTTTAATATTCTGTAAACTAATAACATTTTATAAAGTATGTATCATGATATGTTGGACACATTCTTACTTTGGATGTCATATACCAAAAGATATTAACATGGTTAACTAATTTACTGAGTGTGCTAATTCTTCAGTTCCAGAAATTAAAAGAGATCATGTCTGAAATGGGCTGATTGACCATCTGTAAGAGTCGGTCTGAAGATTTGCCTGACCATTGCCATCAGGAACTGAGAGAACTGAGGCCCTGACAGAAAGAACACATGGACAATGACTTGGAGAGAGGCCCGAGGAGAAGCATTGTGTTGCATTGGTTTCTCTGATTCGGGGGGGCTGCTACTTACAATAGCTGCTGTGTAGACTTCGCCTACTGCTTCAGCCAAATCAGCCCCTGTTTCCTGAAAGTTACTGTTTTGAGGGTCTCTTCAACCCAGGGAAAACAGCTGCCGTCCAGAAGATGTATTCTCACCTGTGGCCTCAGTCACACCTGTCCCCCACCTGCTCCCTCAAACAATGGCCAATGAAAAAGAGCATGCCCAGAAGCTCACCAAGGGTTCTGAGGTCACTCAATGGACCAGAGAAAGACCCCTGAATGCTGGCCACGTAAGCACTGGCAGAAGAAACGTGGATCTTTTGAGCCTGCACAGTACAAGCCTGGGTTGCAAAATCAAGGTGGAGACTGGCCTCAAACAATGGGAGTGAGGCGGGGGTTGAAGAAGCATAAGAGATGACTCCCGAATGGACACTGTCAAGATGTTCCCACCAGAGGATCCCGAACCATGACGGAGGACTGGCAGGACTCTACGGGACCAGAGACCAGAGGGATGCCTCTGAAGCTCGACTGGTGGTAAACGCATCCTCATTCCCACTTTATTTTCCTTTTCTTTCCCCGTTTCTTTTCCCTTTTCCTTTTTCTTACTCTCTCTCTCTATCATGTACCACTCTAGGGGCAAATTAATGAAGTAACACTGTTTGATTGAATCATAACCCCTTGGCTTTTTGTTTGCCTTAATTTTACTCTCTGAGATCAAGGTAAATGAACCACCACAGGTCCATCACCAAGTGGACTGTGACACCATCTCACTGTGAAATGAAGCTTGGTTAACCAACTGTACATCAGTTGTGGAGGCACATGTCTCTGTAGGGTGATGCAAACACTAACGAAACTGCGTCCTCATGAAGTCCTTGAGGTTTTTTTACAAATGTGGTTAGTTATAAAACAGTGTAATACAAATTTTCATGCATGTATTTGGTCATGGGGTAGTCATATTAAATTTCTAAACCAAAACCAGTATACAAGAGGGAGAGTCACCAGATGTGGGTTTTTTTAAATAACAGTCCCAAGGGCACACAATCAATTGAAGTACCACACAGACAGCAGCACAGCACTTACTTGATGGTCTGACCACAAAAGTCACTCCTATTCCATGCTGTCTACCTTCTATCAGGTAATTTTTTTCTCAAAGCAGTATTTCTGGCAACAATAAGCAGTACTGTGAAAACACCTACCTACTGACAGCCCCTGTTAAGCTGTACCTAGGCTATCAGCCCTGCAGCCAACAACATGGCATCAATCCATCTCATAGGTCTTGAAAAACCTGCCCAGAGTGGAAATAAGGACATGACAATAAGACTGAAAGGTGACTGACATCCTGAATGACAGCAAAGAGGCTGAGAAAGCAAGGATACACAATGGTAATGGGAGACTGCAATTACCCCCATGTAGTTCTTTGTAGTTCTATGAGGCCATGAAGCTGAGACTGAATCTTTGAATGCCATAAATGACTGCTTTGTGGAGCAGTTATACAGGGAGCCTCAGTAGGAGAAGCAACACTTCAGCTGGTCCTGAGTGCAAGACCTTGTTCATTATGTTATTGTACAAAGTCACAGTGATCATAGGATACTGGCACTTCATATTCTTTGCAGGATCTACAAAGTTGCATAAAGTGACATTTATTAAGAGGGGATAGACAAAAATATGTTTGCAAATGACACAGATAATAAAAAGCCACCCTAATGGAGGCACAGAGCAAACATTTACCACTTCTCACAAAAAAAAAACCAAACAACACACAACCCAACCAACCAAAACAAACAAAAAAAACCCCCACCAAAACAAAACATAAACACACACACACAAAACCCCAAAACAAAACAAAAACAACAATCCCTTCCCTCCCCAGCCCCCCCACCCCAACAAAACAAAACAAAACAAAACTAAACCAAAACCAACCAACCAACCAAAAAACACCCCCCCACACCCTTTAGGAATTTTAGGAATCCCATAAGAAAGTCTGAATGCCTGATCAGCACAGGTAAAGTTGTATTGAGAGGCACAAACCAGAAAGGATTGTGAGTTCATTTCAGATTGGGGTAGGAACATAACACAGGTTGAAAAACAACCTGAGAAACATGCAAAACTAGTGATAGGCAGAGAGTTGGAAGATGAAGTCAGAGAACATATTGGTAAAATGGACTAAAACAAACAATAATAGATTGCTAGGACCAGGTAGTATTCACCCACCAGATTCCACAAGGACACTAGGAATTGCCAGTCATGCAGTGTAATATCTTACTTAAAACTGCCTGTGTGCCAGAGGACTGGAAAGTAGTTAACGTGATGCTAACTTTCTAAAAGATTCCAACAGAGAGCTGTGGAGCCATAGACCTGAACTGTGTTACTTGTATGTGATAAGTGAGCAGAAATGTTTTTAAAGAATAAAATTTATTGGCACATGGATGTATCTGCCACAATGGTGAAGAGCCAACCCAACTTTGTAAAGAGAGGTCACACCTCACACAACACTGGGGTTCCCTGAAGGAACCAAGGTTCATAGGATGCAGAAATTCTGGCACCACAAGCAGTTAAATAAAGCAATCCGTCATAATACAAGAAGGCGAGATCACACACAGCCAAACCGTAGAAAACTAAAGGTCAGAATATACACTTAGTTTTCACATATGCGGAATGAATATTTGGAAGTCCTCCTTTCTACAACATGAACTTACTCCAACAGAATATTGCACAGCACAAAAATCTGTGTGAGCTCAAAAGGGATTAGAAAAATCTCTAATACTTAGATGTTCTTGTGGTTTTAACTAAATACGTCTTGTTTTTAGAAATGTAAATTAAAAATACCTGTATCAAAAATGCCTGTCTTCACATGGATAGGAGCTCCAAGTTTCAATGTCTATGAAGTAGGGCTATGTAGTTCAGGGAAGTACAGTATATGAAGGTCGCCTACCTATCGTTTATAAAGCTCTTAGAGGATTTTAAATTCTCAAATAAAAAGAGAAGAACCAAAACCAACCAAACAAAAAGCTTATAATATTTTTCTTGAGAAGTTTGTGAGTTCTTCATAGGCTTCAATTAGTGGTCATCTTCACTTAGCAGTCAAACTCAAGATACAATTAGGGAAAAGTCTTCTCTTCCTTGAGTCATCAAAACCACAAATTAGAATTTCATATGTCTGTGAGGTCAGTATTCAGCTTTCCAGAGCATAATAATTTTTTACTTGAGAATTTATACACAGTTACTTTTTAAGATCACCAATATCTCATGCACTTCAAAGGAGGCAGTAGAGCAAGTAAGAAACTTATGAAAAGTAAGAACTTATGGAAAAAAAAGGTTCAGATGATTGGCAAGCTGTGACCAAGCAGAATCAATCCTGGCCAGACTGAATGCACTCCTGTTTTCTCACTTTATGTATTAATATATATAGGGGTCAGGGCTCAGGCTTGTAAATCATGGATAGATTCCACCTACAAAAGGCTGTGATCTAGCTCATGGTCCTCTTAAAGAAGATGATTTAGGCAGCACAGTCTGCTCTGGTAGTTTAATGTCTCTTCCTGAACATGCACACGGTGATGTGGTCAAATCCCAGACATTCCCACAACTGCCTCTACATGTAACATGAAGGTATGGAAATACCTTTCTTCCTATGTTCATGTGCAGCAAGAACCTATAGACTACAGCTATCAACTGGCAGAATCCACAAATCTGGTCATTGCAGCTCTTATGACTCTATCAGCCTGCAAAAGATACTACTTTGGTTCTCACAGAGCGTTGCACAGGGCAGTGACATCTGACCAGAGGAGAAATGTGTGGACTTTCAGGGGAATAGTGAACTGCCTGAAGTTTCAGGGATCAGGGAATGGATGTACAATCCATCGAGAACTGAAATGTTCTCTCCCTTCTTTCTGTAATCCATCAACATGAAAGACTAACAGTATTCAACTGTACAATTAAAATGATTGAAAAAATGCTCTCTCACTATTTTTCTAGTGAGAAAGAGGAAATCAAGTATGCAAGAACAACAGAAGCATGGCATGCAATACAGTGAGAACAATGAGTTTCATGCTCTCTCACTTTTTTGAGGTGCCTGAATCAACTGCAGCAATATTTGAAATGAAAGATATATTCTGAGCCCTAAATAGGTTATTGCCTGTATTTCAGGTCTCAGAAATAAGGATCTGAGGGAAAAATTTTAATCATATTTAAAGTGATGAATATTGAAAAATTTCTAAAGCCCCTGAATTGTTTGCACAAAGTCAATATCACTAAGGCAAAGCAACACATAGAAGATTGATGGGATTATAATAAGAAATTAAACCTAAATTGATTCAACAAATTTCTGCATATAAGAACAAGCTGAATAATTTAAAAATCAATATTAATAATTTGAATATCTGGAGAGTAAAGAAGAAAAGTGTTGCACAGGTTAATGTTTATTGCATGTCTATTTAGTGACTATCTTGAAGCAACAGTTGTTGAATTAAAATATGAATATCAGTTTGTACGAGTATGAGAGGAGGAAGGGTAAGAAACAGCGATAGTTTCCAACTATCTGAAAACTGTTCTATACAGTGCTAATATCTGGAGTATACTTTTGCAGAGAAACATCCACAAAATTTAAGTCCCTTACTACTTTTCATGCTCTTTCTGTGCAATAAGAGAAATATTGTAAACAAACGTAAAACTGTGCTGGGATGTAAGGTCACTTGAATTTAAAAATCATTGGATTCAAGATTTTAGTAGCAAAGATGTAAAAAGATTTATTCTGACAATGAATGTGTTCGTTCATTTATTTTAAAACTTGGCTATTGCTCATGTACTTTAGGATTCAACTGCAGAATGGAAAAAAGGAAGAGACTGAGACCCATTTTTAAAGTATGTAAAACTTTTTTTTTTAAGAAAACTCCTTGTTTCCTGAAAACATAGCTATAATACTTAGAAAACTAATTAAAGATTATTTTGGATCTCTGGAAAAAATATAAAAATTATGTTTCACCATCATAAAGTAGTGCATGGGTTCAAACATCACGCTAGTAAATTATTGCTTCTAGTTGCTAATCTTATTTCTTTAGGATTAGCTAAGGGCCACTTAGGAAGCAGCACTGTAGTGTATGCACACACCAACTGACTTAAATAATTTGTTTATTACTTTTGTACTCAAACAGCTAATTCAGGTTTTTTTTAATCTCCTTAACTTAAAGGCTTAAATCCTCTCTTCTGTATGCCTTCCAGAGAAAAAGGAAAATCAAGTCAAATCATCATTCCCTGTATTCTATTATTCTGTGGAAGCAACTGCATGGAATTTGTGTGTACTGCAATCTTAATTTGAAGAAAAAGCAATGACAAGTAATTAGGAAGTTTTATAGCACTGGAGATTCCCCAAATGTAAGCAGGAGTATAGTGAAAGCGGTGCATTACAAAGACCTGTAGGTGGGCTACAGTAGTTATACTGTTTAATTAAAACCACGAAAACCAGCTAAACTACAAGCCTGTGGACTTGATTACAGTTACTTGGAAAATAATATAAAAAATTATGACATATAAATATCCAGCATACAGAAAGCTTCAAAGCTGAACAGGGAGTCATTAATGCAGATTTTGAGGTCTGTGTGGAATACGATTGTATTCTTTGCAGATGTAATAGTTCGCATAGGCACATCTGTTCATGTACCACTAGGCTGTAATTTATTAATGAACATTCATTACGAATTCCTGAAGGGGAAAAAAAAGATGTCTCACTGTTGTGCTTGAATTCTTCAATTATCTCCCTGATTTAGTGGGAAAAAAAGCCTATCCATATTTCATTAAAGCATTTGATTCTGTACTTAAGAACAGCATGATGTTCAAGGAAAACCAGAAAACAACACAGAAAGGTAGAATAAATTGACTTAAAGAGATGACACGCAGTGAAAGAAAGATCTGCAGCATCTTCGGACAGCAACTTTCAGGTTGTTCGCTGGATCAGAGTTGCAGTTCTGGCAGGGAGCTGAGCTGCAGTAGTTACCCAATGTGTGTCTGAAAAGCACTTCTGAGGGCGGGCTGGACTCTGGCCGCACTGAGCACAAGGCAGGGGCTGCCTGACCTGCAAGTGGGCACAGAGCCTGCCCCAAGGTTGCAAGGGGGCTGTGCAGCCATGTGTGTGGGAGGGAAACAGGGAGCAGAGCACTCACGGGTGCACCCACTGCATGCCAGCGATGTGAAATAAACAGTTCAGGACTGGAAGGTGCCATAATCGTTAATTGTTTGCTCTGATTTGTTCCTTCGGACAAGAATACCCAATGCTCATGTGACTCACTGGTTGATCTCAGGACACTTCATACCGAGGGCAATTACCTTTGTAGTGGCTCGGGGACAAACCATAAGAGAGGAGGAGTGAAGTGAGCTGCTGGAGGTCACCAAGCAGGACAGCAGCACAGCTCTGCAGAAAAACCCCTTTACCTGCCTGGCTGCCCATGCTGCAACAGGGTGCAGGAGTGAAGAACCCCACACTCGTGGAGTGACGGAAAACAGAGCAAATGCAGTCATAGATAGCACCCAGCAAGCAAGATATCATGGAAATAGTTTGAAAGAAGAAGTACTAGGCAAAAAGCAATATGTTTAGAAATTAATTTTCCCTATATATATTAAAAAGAAATCAAAGTTAAAAGCAGAACAGTTAAATTCATTAGGATTTTTTTGGCATCTGTTCTAAAAGAAATTCTATAAAAAGCTATTTTTAAAAGCAGGTATTTAGGGGTAAAATTTAATCTCAGTGAAGAATTTTTCAACGCACTAAGACTTTTTCATTGTCAGTGAAGAATTTTTCAACATATGCTCACATATTTTTTTTATTTTTTCATAAAGAGCTTACACTGAATAAGACCTCTACAGCCCAAACAGGCCAGTCACTTCAGGAGTGAAATGCTACAGCTGTCTCTCTGGACATGCCTGGAAACCTTCTTTTTCCATAGAAACCTGGCGTAATTTGGGATCCATTATTAAAATGCTCTCTGCACATGGTGGCTTACCATGGAGTAAGCAAAGATACACATCTTTAATAACATTTATCTCTCCAAGTGTCTTTTCATTTTGACTTTTTCTCCCTGCAGGTTGGCCAGTTTCCACTATTTTTCCCTTTCAGGTGTGCCATGCAGGAAAAAAAAGAGAAAAGAACCATATTGAGGAGGTGGATGCAGTCATTTTTATGAAAATTGAAGTTTTTTTATACAAAAATTACATAATCCTATTCTACCAACAGCATTCTGTTATGAAAAGATGGCTTTACAGAGGCATTCTTGCTTCAAAATCGGCCAGGAAAGGACATTTATTTGTTATTACTTTACTAAAGCTAGGTTAAAGGTCATGAAAGAAAGCAATAAGAGGAAGGAAAATCACAAACAAGACTGAAATGTACCATTATGCCTTTATAAATTAACAACCACAAAGTGCCACCTGAGCAGCTTTATGAAGTACTGTATTGTACCTCTGTTTTGTAGGACATACAAGGTACATTTCAGCTGTAATTGAATTTCATTGCTTTTATTCTATCTCATTAAGATTCTTTTATTGCAGATTTCTTTGCAGACATAAATGACCTTGAAGGGTGTATGCAATTTCAAATGTATCTATATTTGCTGATAGTGCTAAATTGAGCTGGACCAGTAAACAGAGGAGAGAGCCAAACATTTGAAAATTATCAGATTGGATTAGGTTTGGTGGCTGATAAAGTAGTTCATTCAGATTAGCATGGTGAAGTGTAAGATAATGAAACAGGGCACTAGCAACAGACAGAAAATTTAAGAGAGATTCATGGTAACTAAGACTGTACTTTTGCGATTTTACATGCTTACTCTCAAGCATGTGAAAACACATGAGGAACAAGGGTCAAAATAATCTTTCACAAATGAGACTGAAGACTATGTATGAACAGAAAACCTCAGATCTAACACCTTAGTTATAAATTTTGTTTTCTTTTAACAATTGAAGCAATTTCCAGATTTATTTGAAACTGTGCAAATTCTTCCGGCAGTACCAACAGATTGGTTTGCTCTCAAACCAGCATAAAGGGTTTGATTGTTCAAAGATGATTGAGTAGCTTGACCTAGCAAAATGAAGGAATATTTCTAGTTTGCTTATCATTATTTCTGAGCCATTACTGATCTGCAAGCATATGTTTGTCAGTAAGGTAAAAGAAATCCACATTCAACAATTGTTTTTGTTAATATTGTAACTCTTAGGAGTCCTAGTCATGAGCCAGGTCTCACTTTGTCATTCACAAGATAAGCAACTGTGTCAACAACACATGACCTATTAAAGAATATTTTATTTATATGTGTATGTTTCCATTACAAAGAAGGTCTCAGGGTAACAAACAGGAAGAAATGCTGCTGCCACGCAGCCAGTGTTCTGTGTCCCTGGGTGAAGTTACACAAGATGGTTGAAATTATTTAAAAGGAGGTGATCCTGCTTCCCCTGCCTCCTCCTGTCCTTGCACCCCATATCCATTCTCCCAGCCACAGGCTTTCCCTCCCTGCCTTGCCTGGGCTCTGGTCCCTCTCGCAGACAGCTTCAGCTCACCGGCCTGACAGGAAAGCATTCGGTTCACTGCTGGGTTTGTTTTTTCTCAGTTTAGGTAACCAAATTGGCATCACACAAGGCTAAGTGCCAGAAGGCAAGTGCACAAGAAGAAGCCCGCGGCCAGAAGCAGGGTATGGGAGACACTGCTGCCTGTGGAAACATGTCCCATTGCCCTGCGCCATGGGGCACAGCTGCGCTCCCACCTCCTTCCCCAGCTTCCTTGTGCGGGAGTCTGTGTGCACCGAACAGAGGCTGCACAGAGTTGGGGAACACATGGCAAGGTTGGTCATTGCAGGGTGCTTGGACTGCATGACCTTTGAAGGTCCCTTCCAACCCAAACTATTCTGTGATTCTGTGAAAGAAACGTTCAGTTTGTCCTTCATATCTCCTTGCTGCTTACCCAAGAAAATATTTTAATATTGTCTATCTTGGATATTTAAAAATATAAGTAATGTTCTATGTCAATTATTACTCCTTAATTTAATTGTAAGAGTGGCAGGGATTTAAACAAATAGAAATACAAGCTTAGTTTCATTAAAACAATGCCTTTGAGTATTTCTGTTTGTAGTTTATTATCAGGCCAAAACTTAAAAATATTAGATGTGATTAATTCTTTTAAATTATCTGCATTCAACTCTGCTATATTTCAATTAAATCTAGAAAATAAGTATTTTAAATTGTTTCTAGTATTAATGGGAGACATTCTAGAACATTTTGATTTATTTGAAGGCAGTGAGAAGTGTTAATATAGTCAGGGAAGGAAATTAATGATTCTTTGGACAAATAAAGAAGAAAAAAACAAATTAATATTTTCTAAAAGGGAATAAAAGAGTTCCAAGAGAGTTTTTCTTTGTTACATTTGTATTTTCTTTGTGTGTCTCTGTGTTTGCATGGTTGGGCTGCTCCATCCTTCATGCCGTTCCATGGGAATTTCCATTTGTTTGGCCAAGATCAAAAGAGTTTACCTGAGGCTATTGCTCCTTCCCTGCTGTAAAACATAATGTGTAGTATTGACAATGTAAGTCTAAAAAAGCTTTAAAAATACTTACATGAAGTCCAAGCAAGTTCCATTGCCTAACTGATGCTACTTTGTGTGTGGAGCTGCTTCAAAAGCTAGTGATAAAGACAGGTAAGTAGGTACCTGCCATATTTTACCTGTCAGGTTTCTGATGCTGGACAGCAAACTGAAGGCGAGCAGCTTTTGGTGAGTGTGTACAGTGCTAGATCATTCTTTGACCTGACCCTGAAAACAATTGACCCAGTACACCTGTGCTAACTAGGGAATTGGATGTAACTCAGTAGGACAGGAGCACAGAAAGCTTTTAACTCTGTTGCTTCATGCAGAAAATTAATGAAAACTGCTTTTCATCCTCAGAGCAGAGAGTCACCTTTATAGCCCAACCAGGGTGCCTGAAACTGCAGGAGTGTGTGCACTCATGGAGGTGCCTGATGTCCCAGGCAGGGCTGCCACTGGCTGCCCCGGTGGCCTGTCCTGCTCTCTGCCTGCCTGGGGCGAGCACCCCCAGCCGCTGGGAAGCAGCCTGGTACTATCCATATGGCTGGTGGAGATGAAAGAATTCGCAGTAGTGACAGACATAAAGAGAAAAAAGCAACAGGGGAGAGGCAAAAGGGTGAATTTTTGTGTTTTTTCTTTTTTGTCTGCCATGTTCAGGATACATTTCAGTTTGATTAGTTTTACCATGCACATTAGTATTTATTAGATAAGCATAGAAGACCAGAACACGGATTTGTTGTGTAAGGTGTTCAGCATCCTGTAAATTCAGGTGAAATTGACATCCAGACTTGTTATCCGCCGACCTATTACAAGTTCTAGATATCTCAGAGCAGGCCTGATCAATTGTCTATGAAAATAAGAGAAACAGCAAATGTGTATTAAATGGATCTGCAAGGGGATTTGGTGCAGAATGCATCAAGACATAACTATTGGACCTTAATGCATTGGCAGTTTTATATTTTCAGGGAAATGTGAAGAACAATGTTGAGAAAGTACCTTTACAGTTTAATTAGAACTATTTTTAAAAAGGTGGCAGATAAGAGATCAATTTTAAAATTCAAAGCATTTTAAAAATTAAAAAAAAAATACATACTTTTCCAAGGGGTACTGTAAAGTTTGGTATAAAATTGGAAGAATTAAAACTGAATGTTTGGTGCCACTTCCACACAAAATAGTGATAAAATAAATTTATTTTTTTACAGGGTCATCTGTGTTTTGTGGGAAAGTATGCCCAGTTGTGTTTAATTTAACTGCAACAGGTGAGATGCGGTGGCAGGACCCTGCAGTGTGGTCTAGCTGGCAGCTAAGGAGGTATCTTTCAGCAGCCACCGCATCTATTGCAGTTGCTGTGGGAGGCAATGAATGGAAGAGCCCTCAGACTCTCACTTTTGAAGACCTAGTTTTCATTGATCAGAGGAGCCCCTGGACTGGAATTCATCACGGGGTCTGATACTACTGTCAATGATGTTCCTCCATCCATTGCTAATGTGATCTCACTGGAAAGTGCCACCGCGGAGTAGAAGAGACAGCTAAAGTGCAGTCTGTTGATTTCCAGGCCTTGCTCATCATTTGGGAGACTCAGCACCACCTTCCTCTGAAGATCTGTTTCAGCACAGCTCAGTGCAGAGCTGTGCTGAGCTGTGATGGGTGCACAGTCCTGACCCTGGACCTTGACACAGGCCACCCTGAGTTTCTTTACTATATCTATGCATGCTCTGAAACTTGAACTAGCTTCTCAGGGATACAAAGGACCTATTTTTCCATGTCCTTCCATGGTCTATAGCTCTCGACATACCTGTCTTTGTAAAAGTGATTTCATTGCAGTGGACTATAAATACCAAGCTGCTAAAGCACAGTCTGCATGGCATAAAATGATTGAAGGAATGTGGGGTGCAGAAGACAGTGCAGAGCAAAGATACCAAAATGTTATGGTGCCATTTGGAATACTGAAAGGAAACATTCCCTGGAAGTCATTGAATTATGCCAGTGAATTATTTAAAAAGTATATTACTAGAAATATGCCAAATCTGTGCCAGGAAAAATAATAGAAGTTTATTAAAATAGAGTATGGCATCCAACTTCTGGGAAATGTTCCTAAAAATACTGGACATGTCTGAGGGAGAAGGCAAGATAAACACTGTTTGATACTGAATAGTATCAAGGGATATGAAAAAGCTCTGTGAATAAACTGAAGACTAGTACTACAAGAGCCTCAGACTAATGCATTATTTCAGCATACTTCATACTTCAGCTATTATTTTTATGAAAATACAGAGTGGATTAACTAAGGTTATTTTAAAATAATCTGAAATTCGCAGTTTTAGAATAAGATCTGCACATAAATAGGGAAAAAGTAAGCACAAAGCATAAATAAAAAAAAGGTTAAATCTGAGCATAGAGTCCTGGATGAGGAGGCATCCAACCCCCAGGGAAGAGGAAGAAATGGGCATTCTGCCTCTCCAAGGAACCTTCTCTCCTGCAGACCCTTTCTTCCTCAACAGAATAGGAAGCCTTGTACTTCAGAGAGTCGAATCACAAGGCTAAACAGTTTTTAATAACTTCTAGTATATACTGGTGTTTTGGTACGGTTAGGGTTCAAGAAAGGTTTAAGTCTATCATGTTGTCTTCTCCACATTTCACAGTATTGTAGCATTTATGACAACTATAGCTGTAACAACTATTGCTTTTGCTATACCACACAGAAACTAGATTAAGCAACTGATAGGGAAAAGAAAGTGTTAATCATCACCATTCAGGTATTCTTAATTTGATCTATTCTAATTGTACATATCTCTTATTGTTCAATAACCACTGTTCCGTCATTCTTCTACTTGCTTTAAAAAGTGTTTCTCCTTCCTATTAGAGAAGAATATGCCTAACCAGAACTGAAACTCTTACTATATACATGATAGATGTCTGACTTGGCCTACGTAACTCATAGCTTGTTTAGTGCTAAAGTAGAGCGCAGATAAAGCGAGAAAAGAATTAGACAACAAATGGAATAGAGTTCTGAAAAAATGTCCTCTGAAAAATTCCCATGCTCTTGTTTTGATTTTTGAATCAGATCCTGGAAAAAACACCCAGTAATAAAAATATGTTTCACAGAACTGACTTCCAAGAGGAGAAAAAAAAAAAATCAGAACATTTTATTTTGTCCTCTTTTATGCTAATTTCTTCATGAGACCTGCACAGGCAAGTTGCTGATCACATCTTCCCAGGACTGCTGGGAATGGTCTGAGTGACTCAAGCTGGCCAATTTACTACAACCAGCATTGCCAGTAATGGTATACAGAAGTGGCTTACTCTAGTAAAATTAAAGAAATTCATACCTTTAGTATCCAGTTGAATGTTATTGATTATTTCTAAATCATGAGTGTTTATATGTCACACATTTCAAAAAATGAAATAATTTATTCTATAAATGATGATAATACCATTCATAAAAACAAGAAAAAAATTGTAGTCCTCTCTTTAAATTCATACAACAGATATTTATTTTTTATGTTACTGATAACAAATCCAGTGCAAAGAAATTATATTCAGCATAAGCAATAGTACAAGTATTGTTAGAATAAATGTATTTTAAATAAAACCATAGCTAAATTTTTTCTTGCTTTCATGACATTATTCAATAGACAATATTAAAACAGGGGGCAAGTAGCAGTTTTCAGTATTCAGTGGATCAGCTGCTCAAACACCTGTATTATTTAGTTCAGACCTATTAAATCCGATTGAAGGTTACATTTCTCTTTCATGTCTCAGTCTGTTGAAGCCCAGCTTATTTAGAAAGTAACGAATGGGCCTTTCTTTATTTTCTACTCTCTTGGTAAATGATACTTGATAACTGAACAAAAATGAAAACAGATGGGCAAGATAACGGCAACTCATTAAGCACGAGCTAGAATACCTACAGAAGTAACACAGGTCAGTGCAGCATGCTAAGATATTTTTTATCATGTTATAAAGTTAGTGCATCTGTATAACATCCAAAAGTTTGAAATGCAAGACAGTGCCATATTCTGTCAACCTTTTGAAGCACAGCTTAGTTTTCAGAATTCAGAGGTACCAAAGTTTAATATCAATAGTGAATCATTATTCTGCAGAGGAGGTAAAGGCATGCTGGATTGTGGTGAGTCTCTGCACGCAAATGTTATACAGTCCTCTGTTTCTACAGCCTCTCCAAACCTTAAATATTGGTACATTCTTTCTCACTCTACCAATTTCCTCAAATTAGACTCTTGCTGATTGAAAACACCAAGCTTTTAGAGTGATAGTTATGCTAATGCATGCCTCGTTAGAAACTTTCTTAGGCACTAGGTAAATAGATAAATAAGTGTGCTTTTAACAGAAGGATTTTTATCAAGGTAAACTCACCTCATTTATGTTCATGAGACAGTATGATTTAACCTTCACACTCCCAGAATGAATGTCACAAAACAAATGAAAAAAATGAAGGAAATTTACCAATATCCTAACTACCATCCTTTCTCTTCTGTCAACTTATTTACAATGCTGGTGAAAAGTGGAAATAATATAGAAGAATCACATTCTTTTTCCCAGAGAGGTTCGCTTCCCAATGCTCCTTGGATCACACACTTCAGTCTAAGACATGCTTGTCTACTGTTGAGGAGGTTTACCAGCAGACACCATGAAGCCAGCACAGTTCTTCTGATAGGGTGTAATCAGAGCTAGCTGCCTTTCTCAGATTCATCAAGCCCTGGTAGAGAATATGGCAAAATATTTATGCCTTTGGGCGAGGGCCTTGTTGTGTTTCATAGGAAAGCATATGATGCAGTATCCTGTGGGTCCTCTTTCCTCTGTATTTTAGACTTGGTGTAATCTACAGCTCGGCTCCACAAAATCTGTCAGAATACCTGAGCAAAATTCCAAGGAAACCCTCAGTTTCCTTTTTTTTTTTTAGTGCTATTAATCTTTCTAAACTTGTCTTGCTGCTAGTAACATGAACGCTGTATTGATCAGTGAAGCTATCTCATATATATTTGAGATGGTGAGAGGTACTTTCTTATTTGCAGAATAACAGCATCAGGAAAGACAATCAGCAGTTTCAGAGTAAAATATTTAACTATCACCTGACTCAGCATAGTTTGTAGCATGTATCTTTGGAAGATAGAATAAAGGTTAAAATGCCTTATGTCATTATTACAGAAACTATCCCTCATGCTATGTTGGCGTGATTGCATTTTATAACATTTGTGAGGCCCAGAGGACATTCTAGCTCCAAGGCTGATGGTAAGATGTTCAATTTGCCTCCTGACTTCAAGAACCTGAGATATGTCAATATTTTGCTATGTGGCCAAGGTAAGATTAAAAGGATGGTTTGACAGAACATGAAATCATAAAATGCGAAAAGGAATAATTGCTTTGAAAAATTTTGACATCTGTGTCTGTCTCAGGACAAAGAAAATATATTAATTTTTTTCTTGATCTGGAATTGTCTATAAAATATTACTTTAAAAGTGGAAGTATTGATATGCAAGATTCTCAGTATGTGCAGTCAGTGTTACAAGATCATAACCAAGGCATGGGCTGTCACAGCAATTGCTCTGACTATGCTAATGGAAGGTGTAGAAATAAAGACTATAATCACAAAAGACCAAGGTCAAGAAGTAAAAGGCAAACCAAAGGCAAGGCAGTAGCATGCCCAGCACCCATTTTAGCTGCCAGTAATCCTGCCAGTTTAGTACTGCAAAAGCTGAAGGCAGATCTGTGCAGCAGTCATGACTGGTCAGCTGAGAGCCCAAACAAGGGCTGCTGCTCGTATGGTCCTGGTGCAAAGCAGCACACTGAGTTATGCAGTAACAGTGGAACTAGCATGATTACCTGCCAGTCATTTAGGTTTAATGACCAGCCTTCATTTGTTACACAGTCTGGTCAGGTTAGCAAGATGTAGGAGACTGGCTTCTGTCAGAATGCTGTCTGCCATTTAACAGTCCAGGCAGTGCATAATTGCAACTGACAGTAAGTTTATTCATAGTAGTTATTATTTTCTGCCAGAGTGAGATTCTAGGTATGCCTCCAGGAAGACTGAAAACCTGATGAAGGGTTTTACATTACCTGGACAAAAGTCATTTTTTATGTATTGTCAAGTGGCTGCTGTGCTGTAAGCCTGCTGATATTTTGATCAATAGTGCACCCTTGACACTTCAGTCTTTTGAGCTGTAAGATGCAAGATCTCTTTGAGTACTAAAGATCAGTCTTTCCTACTCTGCTTTACAGTGTAACATAACATAACTACTTAACAAACATCTCTGCAAAATACGTCTTATTTTTGACTGCTAGCAAGCACCACGTTATAATGAAAACAAATGTCCGAGTTCAAACAAGAAAGTGCATAGAGCTATCGTTTTGAGAAGAAGGTGGAGAAACAATTTTGAAGAAAATAAGCTGTCTATATTCATGAAGCGACCACTTCTGAATGACATCTACTCAAATTCCGTTTTTTACTGTACCCAGAGAGGTTTCCAAACATTTAACTCTTGCTCTCAACATCATTTGCATTTACAGCTTTAAGATTCTCTCTCACAGGCACCATTTTAAGGACATCTCTCAGTGCAGATCAGATCACTGTCTGCTATTAATAATAGGAAGGCAATAGGGCTCCAATTTAACACCTCATTGATGAATAACTAAAACAGTATATCTCAACAGGAATATTCAGAATCGTATTTTTGCTCCTTATTCATGGTAAATCTGGCGCATTTAATTTCTCTTCAGCTGGCATAGACCGTATCCTGCACTACTTCTGGGCTTCCCTGCCCCACATTTCAACAAAAAGTCCATACTGTTGCTGATACAATATGTGCATATCAATCTTTTAAGGAAATAGAAGATTTTTTGTAAAGCACATAACAGAAGAAAAGTGAGGTGTAGCAGGCATCTTTCCCAGAAAGCAGTGCTCGGATTTGACAAACAGGCTTTCAACCACTCTTTGCCCCATGAAGCAGAATTAAAACACTGTACCAGTGAAGTTTCTGCTGTGGGAATAGCTGTATTGTCAGCTTGCTTGGTGAGAACTCTTTAAGCTGTGGTATCATTCTTTGTCTGCTTAGGCACTGCATAAATGCAAGTATACTAACAGAACTCTTATTTTGTTTGAGGAACGGGTTTATATTCACTGGTCAATGCATGAGAATTATTTAGAGACCTGTGTGCATAGAGACAGATTGTGCTAAAAGAAGCCAAGTATCATTGATAAATATTTGTAGCAATGACCAGGCCAATGGTAACACTAGGAAATATGATTTAGATTACATAGTCTTTAATTCTGCTGAGACTCCAACCAAGTGTGCCAACTGTGATGGGTAAATAGTTTGTTTCATTAGTTTTGTTTTAACCACAGACAAACTGTAAGATTACACATTTTAAATAATTCAGTGCAGAAATGTAACATAATCATGACATTTAGTCTTACTGAGCAAAAAGGGGTCCAGACTTATTGTGATGCAGAAAAAAACCACATAGTAATAATAGAATAATTATTTTAAATAACTACTGACAATCTTATCTATTCAGATTTCATTTTTCAATGTGTTGATATTACCTAAAATATCTCTCTTCTGCTACACTTCTCATTATCAACAATAAAAAAATAACTGTAAAGCTGTTCTAAACTATATCCAAATGCACAGCTTTCTAATTGCCAGTTATTGCAGTGTACATTCTTTTTCTGACTATATCTTATCTTTGCTAACACTTACAAATAGATATATTTAAATATTTCTAGATGCATGTGAAATTCTTTGTGTAACTGAAGAATAATTTTATTTTACAAGACTAAAAACAGATCTGTCCCTGAATGGTTGTTAAATGAAAAATAATGCTTCAGTTAGAAAATAGTACAAGAGTGGCATGACCTCTGCTTTATTTCTCTAGATTTTGAATCACATCAAAGCCTTCCATTATGAAAAAGAAATCAAGCAGAGAAGATGATGGAATCTACTAACTTCCATTTATTCACAAGGAATGTACAGCCATTTTTCAGAACTTGAGAGTAATCAATTGAAAATTGCTTTTGTCACAGCTCTATTCCACCTGTAGTCAAATCTGGCTCAAAGGTTTTATCTTTTTTTTTTTTTTCTTCCTTTGAAGAAAGACTAATATTTTGGTGTCTGTTTATTCATTTCTGTACTAAAAGGAGCCTAAGTAAGGCAGCATGACGGTCTGCATAGACTTACAAATGCTACTTGAGGCTGTGTTCTTGTCTGTTATTATTGTTCAGCTGTTTCTTTTTAACAGAAAGAGTTTAATAGCTTACTTCAATCAACAAATTAAAGGTGACTGTTCCATGCACCCAATTCTGTTAATGTTTTATCTAGCCCCTGACAACAGGTAGCAGTAATATAATTTAGAATTTTACTCTTTTATAAACAGATCATTCTGAAAAGAGAAGTTTTTCCTAAGATTTGTCAGAATTTGTCTTTTCATTGCAAACTGGATAGTTTCAAAACAAATATTGTACATCTCTTTTCAGATACCTGGCCTAGGGTAAAGGTTAGGAACTGCCCTTTCAGCTGCTAGGTGAAAAGAGAAATAATCTGTTTCTATTTCTTCTGTTAGAATTCTGTGTGGTTTTCAAATGTTTTGATTAATTAATTCCATTCCAGAACTCAAGCTGTTTGACTATAGACTATCTAGTTTCGCTTAGTTTCACTATGTTCTCTACTTTCTGATAGGTAGGCAGATTATTTCTAAACTGCATACATGCAAAAATCCAGTGTAATCAGAAAAATTCTGTTCTCCAACGTGATACTCAGCTTCCTTCAATGTATTGTGGATGCTTTCCAATATATTGTATTTCTTTCAAAGAAATAATAAAAGTTCAGAAAGGTAATACTATGTTCATCCCATATGACAGTTTGAATTGAAAATTTACATTGGTGTTTTTATTTTGGCCCTGGAAAAGTTGCCGGGAAAGGCTTAACCTGCCTAGAGAGTATCTTAGCTCTGCAGAGACAGGAAACAACAGAAGAACAGAATTATTGATAGTTTTTCATTAGTCACTGGTAACCAAACAAAACTAGGATCCAGTAAAGTCTTGCATGTTTAACTGTTACACACAATCCAGACACAGCCAAAATTCTGATCACTGCATCTCTGGGTTAAAACCGTAAGTAAACGTATCTTTGTCTGCCAGTTAAACTGCATTACAATTAAAGGTCTTGTTTAATATTCAGTTAAAACACTATAAACCTATGCTGACTAGTGCCAGCACAAGCATTTCTGCAATCAAAGTGACAGTTGTATTGAGGAACCCAGCTGGCTCAAAACAAATTATTTTTTACTTCCTTAGGTATCAGTTTCTTTGGCTACCTGATTGCACTGGCCATGCACCATCATGATTTCTAATGCTGCAGCACAAGGCAAGTGATGTGAATTCAGGAACGGGGCTAACAGTAAGCCTGACTCTGTTAGCATTCGTGACAACTCAGGTAAGCTTAAACTTACCATTAAAGGCCTCACTTCCCACTTTGTGTGAGCTGTGACTCAGTAAATTTAATTATCACTCTTTTAAAATTATGTAAATGTGGAAAGGCTAGCCCTTAAATATCAGTTAATGTATTGGTTAACATTGGCACTTGTAGAAATAAAATACACAAAAAGACAGCAGGATGTCTTAAAAAACAGGGAAAGAGAATTGTTCTGTCAAGGAACATATTATCTAGCCAAAGATTTACTGCCTTAGCTTAACTGTGAAAGCAATTCTGGAATAAAGCTACACTTTCTCATCTAGGAAATTTTTTGAGGCAGTATCCACACAACCCTTTTCTGATGAAAATAAAAAGAGAAGTTCTTCCTGCTAGGTGATAAGAACTTCAAAACCATTACATTAATTCATTATCATTCCAGCTTCACCACTATCCTTAGTCCCAAATTTAAAAAAGATTCAGCAAATGCCATAATTCACCCTCTGGAAGATTACTGCTATATTATTAAGTAAACAATAGTGGCAGATTTTTTGCAGTTTCTAAAAACATGAACTAATGTAACTTGATTTTCTACCTAAAGAGCAAGCACTTTTCAAATGTTTACCTTCCAGTTTAGTGTTTATGTAACTGAAGTAAAAAAAAAAAAACACCAAAAAACAAAAAACTTTAAACTCTACTAAAGATCTTGACTTAAGACCAAAGTTAAATTCCAAGATTGTCTCTATGTACTACGAAATACATTAATAAGTGAATAGTCTGCTGTGTAATTTATATCTAATAAAACATGATAAGAAGAGAAAAAAGTCAATCATTTATGATGTCATTATGATTCAGAAAATTACATTTTCATATATATTAATCAAGTTACACGTCCACTTTCTTGGCATTGAAGAATTTCATCAATGGGAAAGAGATGGGAGTTTTTAGTTTCTAAGGCATCTCTAAGTTGCACATCAAATACAAAGCAGTAGCCACAGTTTGTAATACACACAATTTTGGTGTAACTGGAAGCACAAAAACGCTCCATGAAGTTTCATGATTCAGCCTCAGTGATTTTGCTGTACAGTTTAAATGCATAAGCATGAATACTCTTGTAATGGTTATCTGCATTTGCATCACAAACTATCAATCCCTTCCCAAATATTGTCATTCAAGCTTGTAAGTGGTGTAAAACCTGTTGAAGGTACATTCTCTTCCTGTTGGCATATAGTTAAATTATTTCTTATCCAGTTGACACACATCAAAGAAAAGCTTCATCTGAAGGGCAGCAAGAGTTTTTCAGGCTTCCTGAAAGCATAGTGGGCATGAACCACTAGAATCACTGCACCAACTAGAATTTTCTAGCATCTGTCTGATCTGAAGTCTTGTTTGCCAGTTACACTGAGCAGAGTCCTCAAGACCATTACCATACAAGACATATTATTGTATGAGCATACTGTAATTAAAGCACTAAGCAAGCTCCTAATAAAAATGCCTTAATTTATTTTTCTTCATGGAAAATTCTGAGCCCATACTTGATCATCTTTAATTTCTGTCATTAAGTGGTCTCACCTATTGTTGAGGTCCCAGTTTTTGTAGAGATCTTACACCTGATCTATATATACATACTTATATGCTCCTTTTCAGTTGTTACCACTAGTCTAAAGGACAAGCTTTTACATCTCCATTTTCTCTGTACCTTAAGCAAGCTTCACAATTTCTGCTATTGCCTCCTCACAATAAAACAAAGTTATGAAGCACAATATCAACACAAACTCCTCAAAACTGATTTCCTTTCTGAAAAGCAGATCTTGGTCCTAATAATTACAAAGGAAAAGATTCATACCTGCAGCATGTGATTTTGATGAAGTGGCATTTGTCAACTTGAACTGTTTCCTTCTGTGATGGTAGGCATGAGCAAGCAAATTAAATCCAGCTGTTACAAATACAAATATAAAAAGACATGTTGTGAATTTCTGTACATAGATCAGACATCTGTATTACTTGTTATCACCACAGAGTGTCAATTGAATCTTGTATCTTGTTGGCATTGGCAGTGTGGTCATGGAGCATGTGATTGTTTGTCATGTCATCAGCATGCCATGAAGAAAAAGCTATAACCCCCTACTCAAGAAAAAGTCAATTCCTGCTCCCCTCCCCCTACCCTTCCTTTGCCTCTGGCAGATAGGAGACATGGAGATAATTTCCTTCCCATCATTCAAATATTTTTCCTCACAGCAGAAAGAAAGTGATGAAAGAGCTAAGGAGCTAATTAATCATTGACAGAAGAAAAGCAACATCAGGAACAGAAAAGCCAAGATACAATGTCAAGATGTTATCATAACCACTTAGTGATTCCTGTTTAATGCCATTTGATAATGAGCTGTTTGAGGACTACTGGGATTGAGGACAGCTGCAGTACTTGATAGCATACATTTCTATTAGGACTTGTTTCCAGTCTTCTATGCTGTGGTGGTGGAGGTCACTACACTTACTATTAAATCTTTACATGATGAAGAACAATATTTTATCAAAAATCTCAGCACTGTTCCTTACTTAATAAGGAAAAATAAAATTCTGTAATGAGAAGGCTAATATGTCCCCTCTCTTCTATAACTTTTAAAAGCACTCCCAAATATCAATCAAATTTTACAGAAAAACAATAACATTGATAACTATTCTATGATTCTCTATTATTGTCTTACAGAACTAATAAAAAAGGGGAGTCAGGTAGAACATGGACATCCGACTAACGGCCTTCTGATGGAGAAGTTTCAGGTGGCTTAACACCTATTTAAACACATACGGTTTCCTAGGTCTAATATATACCACCACTGCACAAAATGGTGCTTGTCCTTTATTAAATTACAGCAAAACAAAGAAGCAGCAGCAAAATTATAGGAAATCAAGTGTTACTTGTTCTGCTGCCAACAGAACAGCCTCTCCTTCCTTCCTTCCTTCCTTCCTTCCTTCCTTCCTTCCTTCCTTCCTTCCTTCCTTCCTTCCTTCCTTCCTTCCTTCCTTCCTTCCTTCCTTCCTTCCTTCCTTCCTTCCTTCCTTCCTTCCTTCCTTCCTTCCTTCCTTCCTTCCTTCCTTCCTTCCTTCCTCCCTCCCTCCCTTCCTTCCTTCCTTCCTTCCCCTCCTCCCCTCCCCCCCTCCCCCCCCCTCCCCTCCCCTCCCCTCCCCTCCCCTCCCCTCCCCTCCCCTCCCCTCCCCTCCCCTCCCCTCCCCTCCCCTCCCCTCCCCTCCCCTTCCCTTCCCTTCCCTCCCCTTCCCTTCCCTTCCCTTCCCTTCCCTTCCCTTCCCTTCCCTTCCCTTCCCTTCCCTTCCCTTCCCTTCCCTTCCCTTCCCTTCCCTTCCCTTCCCTTCCCTTCCCTTCCCTTCCCCTCCTTCCTTCTTTCCCTCCTTCCTCCCTTCCTTCCCCTTTTTACTTTTAAGCTAAAACTCTAAAATATTGTAACTTTGTAATTATAGGATACCATGTTACAAAATTCTTCCTTCATGCATTTTCCTCCACAGAAGTGGTGCGATCCTCACTAGAAATGTATAAATAGTGCTAAAACTTTTATTTGTTTTTCTTTCTGAATTGCGTCAGGAAGTAGCAGAATGATGCAACAAAATATTGTACCAACAATGTAGGTCATGTACTGCAAGAGTCATATAAGCCTGTTACAATACATTACAGCATGTAAAAAACATGCAGGTGGAAGCAGGCTGTCCATCCCTTTGGTCAGTGTAATATTGCTAGCTTTGTTCAGTTAGAATTAATCTATAGTACATTTGTGAAATACATGAGAGGGCAGCATAAAAGGTAGCCATTTCATGTTTTTTTACAGAAACTTAAAAGGGCAAAAAAGGATTAGTTTGCTCTGAAGAAAGGTAACTAGTGAAATCTGTACTCTTGTGATGTTTGTTACCTTCTGTCCATTTTTGGTTTGTGTTCTCCTTTAAATAATGAATAGGCTTTTCACAGTTGGGCTGCCTACACAATATTTTGGTTACCTTTTACAGAGCCTTACAGATTATAGACAGATTTTCACAACCTTCTTGCCTATAGTCAACTGCATCAACCAAGAGGAAAAGGCATCTCTCAAAAGGTGAAGTTGATTTGTAATATTCTTTTCATTATGTACTTTCCAGAGATCAAAGGAAAAAATAAGAACTGGAATATAATCTGAAAACACACCATGTATTGTTCCTGCAGTTTTGAAGCTTTATTTTCCATAGGCAGCAAGCAACGATAGACATATGCAAATTTTGTTCCATATTGTCAACATTATTCCAAGAAAAGTAAATTCGTAAATATATGCTGTGATGTAATTAGTTTGTATACCAAACATTAGAAACATCTGACATATTCCTAGAGCTGTTTGCATTTGAAGTTAGAGTGAACTATCTCTTCAAATAAGGATCTAGAACTTCCATAGAAATGAAATTATTTTCTATCAAGGTGGGCCACAAAATAACACATTTCCATATACACACATACACTCTAAGGCATCTCTCCAAAGTATGGCAAAATATTCACTACTAAATGCACTTCTGGACCATCCTGGCTACTTAGGCAACTACTGTAAATGTGAGAGAGAGTTGTGGATACGATCAGCTTCTTATTGCATATGGTTCAAAACTTGTGGATTCAAAACATGCATAAGAGCATTACTGAGGTTCCATAATAACTAGTTTTTTACCCCAGGTAAAAGTTCAAAAAGAAACATGTCTCTAATACATTTAATCTTTAAATGAATACAGATGACTAATATTTGACCCACTTTTTGTACTTTAGAGGCTAAATCAGATAGTCAGGATTATATTTTAAACAAATATATCACAGCAAAACACACAATAAGCTTGGTTTACATTTATTTTTTACTAGATTTAAAATGATAAAACAATTTCTGAAGCAGTTAGTACTAATTTTACACTTGTAACTGGCCTTTTCACAAGGATAACATTTGCTGCTCTGATGAACAGTTTTGTTACTGTTTGCTTTTTAATATTCATTAAACACTAGTTTATTTAAAATCTAAACTGATATTTCTATGTGACTTCCTACAACATATTTGAGACATCTTTACTTTGATGTTGCTAATGCAGAACTTTATCTCCACCCATTAGCTGTTGCTTCATTCCCTTTAAACAATGTTTTACTTAAGATCTGCAGTTCCCAGAATGGTTTCCCAGTTGTGGATAATTTAGAAAACAATCAGGATAACACTATATTCTTTCAGGAAATATTGCCTTCCTGTTATGCTTTCAGGAGGTGGTATTTAGTACATTTGGGATACCTGAAGGTGTAGAAAACTGACAATTTTTTTTTTTTTTTTTTTAATATGTAAACCTAGTATTACATAATAGTTCTGATCACTATCATTCTAATCAACTGAATGATGCTGGGAGAGGGAGAGAGCCCCAAAACTTCTCTTCTACAGATTTTCTTTCTTTAGCTCAGCCTATCCTCTACTTTTAAAGCCAGTGCTGCATTGTTTACAATAAAAACTTCTCCCTCTGTGTTCCATCTTTGCTTTGTGTTGAATACTGAAAAAATCAGCTTTTATTTTGATGAATATATGTATAGCAGACACATTGTTAATTTTGTCTATTTTTTAGAGAATATCTGTATAATTAAATACATGACTGAGTACAAAAATAAGAAAGATATCCAGTAGTATTCAGCAAAGAAAGGTGGCATTATATTGCTTTGTAGAAATGCAGATATTTTGTGTAATGACTAGATTCATCATGAATGAACAGGATTGTCCTACAATAATTTTTTTTTTGTTATTTAAAATTTTGATTTGAGTTTTCCTTGTTACAGAGTGGCACATTATTATTATTATTATATAAGAACTTCAGTAAGGTTTCATGTGGGTTTACACACATTCAGCCAGATTTAATTACATATGTCTTGTCATGGCTTGTTTTCAGATCTTTGAAGGTAACTTTTTAATTTTTGTCATGCCATGTTCATTAAATTGACATTTGTTGTGAAGCTACCTGTCTCCTAGAATCCAGCTGTTTCGACTCAGCCCATCTATGATTAAGGCAGGACTGCTCAGTTCAAGGTTCCCCAGTAGAAAAGGGCTTTTTTAGAGTTAGTGGGCAAACTGCCCATTCATTAGGAAAAAAACCCTCAGTGCTCAGGGCAAATGTCCTTTATACAGGTTAAGACATATGGTTTATGAAAAAGTTTGGAAAAAGAGTGTCAGACAGCACTTTGTGAGAGCGATCATATAGTTCTAATTTGACCTGTAGGAATAGTCAGCACTGTTGTTTGTAGACAAACAAAAAGCCTTCCATGGATTTGAGAGAAGAGTCGCAAATTTTAATGGATATGCATTTAGCATTGTTTTATTTTATGCTTTTGCAGTTCGGTGCAATCTATAGCAGATTAATTTAATGATTGAGTTCGCCTATCAGGATAACAGAAGTAATTGATTTTCAGCCTCTTCATTAACTTTCTGCATAGATACTGTTTCAGCATTCCAATTTTAACAAAGATGTACCACGTTACTTTTTCCTCTCTAAATAATATATTGTTAAATACACACAGAAACTGTGAACATACATTAAAACTATGCACTCTAAGAGCAACTGGAGGCTAATTCTGCATGTAAGGGAATAAAAGAAAACCACGGATATACAAGGACCTCACAAAAATAAAATTTCAGCAGCAATTCACTTCAGAATATACAAGAGGCTTTGTTAACTGCCTGATGGTCCACTCTGTTATATAGTGTTTCAAGAACTACACTAGGCCAAAGCAGTCATTCTAAACCCATCAGTGTTTAAGCATCTGTCTCTTCATATATATATACACACACTAATGATTTACTTAAAATCCACACAATTCTGCTTCTTGATCTAATCAAGGGATCAAACACAGTATTTAAAAGTTATATACCAAAACGAAGCAAAGAAATTAAATGAAGGTGAAAGCAATGCCTTATCTTCCCTTATGAGTTACTAATATTTTAGAGAAGAATGAACTGACGGCTTTGAAAGTCTATTGATTTTTGCAGTCTGGCAAAATCTGGCAAGTACTGCTATATGATACTAGTAGTAGGCAATGAGGCACTGCTAAACTGTCTCCTGCTTGGTTTTCATTTGTATTTAAATAAAAGTGATTGATCTGACATTGAGAAAACATAAAATAAAAATAGCCTGGCAGGAATGTGAGGCCTTGTTGGTTTAAAAAGGGAAAAGGGATGAGGAATGGGAAGGGAAACTGGAAAGGAAAGGGGAACAGAAAAGGAAAGGGGAATGGAAGGTGAGAGTGAACAGGAAGGGAGAAAGAAACAGAAAATGGTGTAATAATTCTGACTCGATCAAAGTACTCTCGAACAACTAATGGATTATATTTTTGTGCTGGTTTGACTGAAAATGGGTTAATTTTCTTTGTGCAGTTAGAAACCTTTCTTTTTCATAGCTACCATGCTCATCATTTGGACTTAGTCTGAGAATAAGCAGATAACACCCCAGCACAGAGCTAATGTTTTTAATTGCTCCGGTCTGAGAGCCAAGGATGTTCTGAGTGCTCTGCCCACAGGTGTGAGGCATCAAGGAAGGGGGGCATGGATGGGGCAGACATCCAGACTGATTGAGAGTATTCCATCCCATTACTGTCATGCTCCAGATTTAAGAGTGGGGTCTTCCAATTTCTCGCTCTCTTCTGCTCTCTCTCTTGGGTGCAGAGAACAGCACAGTAATGTCAGGTTTCAAAACTCCTGGGTTTCATTCCAGATTCTGTACAAGATCTATCTGCATGTTCCCTCTGTTTTGCCTGACACTGAATGTCGTGCCCCTCCACTGCCATTCTTTCCCCCAACCTGCTTTACCTCTTGCTAATCGCTTTCCCCGGTTCTCAGCCCCTTTTCCACTCCTACACTAGCCCCCACATTTTTCATGGAAAAAGAAAGTAGTGATGCTGACACACACATCCTGACTTCAAGTCATAGGGGTGTATCTCAGTGACAGTCCTTAAGAACACACACAGAGCAGTAAAAGATGTTTTCAGCATGTGTCTAGTTCTCAATGGCAACAAATGCATCTTAAGTAGGTACCTCCCCAAGATACTAGATCGTACACAGGTACTAGGCATGAACATTTTCAAACCTAAGCAGATTAAATCTATGAAAACTAGGAGGAGCTAAATGCTGCAATGGAGCAGTGTGGCAATCTGAATGGCAGGCCCATGACCAGCCTCTTAAGGCTGTGTCTCATTTCTATGAGCACATGCAGTGCCCTTCATGAAGCTTGCTACTTAGATGGAGAAAAGCCTGACTCAAGCTGAGGCTTGACAGTGGCCCGCAAACGTGTACAATGCTGTTGGTGCAGCAACAGGACTCGTACGGAAAGGTGCGACGGGTCTTTGCCGAACAAGGTGGGGATGCTGGAGCTCGTTCGGTGTCACAGGGCACCCCACACTCCACCCTCCTCTCCCCGGCCGCCGTTCCCCGCTCAGCAGCGTCCCAGTAAGGGCGGCTGAGGCCCAAGACAGCCCTCTCGCTCTCCCTTACAGCTTCCTCGCTTCCCCCGGCGGAGGCTGCCACGCACCACACGCTGACGCAGCGCCGGCGGGCGCGGGGAAGCCGCGACGGGGCGCCTCCGAGCTGCTGCCGCG
Source organism: Streptopelia decaocto (assembly GCF_964273445.1). Lineage (NCBI taxonomy): Eukaryota > Metazoa > Chordata > Aves > Columbiformes > Columbidae > Streptopelia > Streptopelia decaocto. The sequence goes on from NC_138657.1 coordinate 45,087,038, forward strand.
GGGCATCCGTCCCCGCGCCGACCGGTGCAAGACACCTCGTGGCCGGGCCCGCCTCACCGGGCGGAGGGGAGCGGAGGTCCCCCGCAGCACAGCGACCCCGCGGGTGAGAGGAAGCGGCGGCGGCCGCGGCTCCTCCCGGCGCCCGGGGGCGGCGCCAACCCCAACGGCAGCCGCGCGCTCAGCCCCGCGGCGCTGGGGCGGCGCGGGCCGGTGGGGGCGGTACCTCGCCCGTGACACGCGCGCGACACCGCCCACCCGCCTGGGCGCGCGGGGGCGGAGCGCCGCGCTCTGGCAGCGGCGGGGTCGGCGCTGGCAGGCGGGGTCTTCTCGGGCGCGGAGCGTGTGCGCGGCGGCCCGCGGTGTCTCGGCGGCGGCAGCGCTCTGTCCGCCGGGAGCGGGAAGAGGTGCCGGACTCAGGCGCCGCTTACCGGCAGCGAGAAGGAGCGGAGCGGCTGGTGAGACGGCCGGAGGAGGAGGAAGGGGCGGCACAGGGTCGGCTCCGCAGCGCTGCCGCCGCCACTTCCCCGCTGGGCTCTCGTCCGCCCGGGAACCCGATCTGCTCCCGGAAACTCTCGGCTCGCCTCTCGCCGCGGAGACAGGGTCTCGGCGGAGCTCTCTACCCCGGCGCAGTGCGGGGGCAACTTCTCGCACTTCTCCGGAGAAGACTTGGGGCTTCCCCACGCCGCAGGCGGCGGCACCTGGGGGTCCTCGCTACCCGCCGCGGCGGGAAAACTTTCCCCTCCGAGCGCGGGGCGGCGAGCGGGGCCCGGGAGCGCCGGCGCGGCGGGAGGAGCGCAGCGGCGCGGCCGGCCGGGCGGCCGCGGAAATGAAGCTGAGCCGGCAGTTCACGGTGTTCGGCAGCGCGGTCTTCTGCGTGGTGATCTTCTCTCTCTACCTGATGCTGGACCGCGGCCACTTCGACCACCCGAAGAGCCCCAGGCGGGAGGGCACCTTCCCCAAGGTGAGTGGGGCGGCGGCCGGGGCGCGGCGGGTGTGCGAGCTCCTGGGCCGCCGGGGCGAACGTGGAGGGGCGGGCGGCCGTGCCGTCAGGGGGCCCCCCTCCCCTCTCCCCGCGGGGGCTGTCGGAGCGCCGAGGGGCGGTGGCGTGGTGCCGCGGCTGCCGGGCCGTTGGGGCGGGGGCCGAGCGGTGCCGCCTCTGGGCGGCGCTGGTGCTGGCCCGGCCCGGGGCTCGGGGCTGCGGGGGGAGGCGAGCGCAGCCCACCCGCCGGCCCAGGGGCGGCGCGGAGGGGAGGCTCGTTGGGCGCTCGCCCCAGGCGGGACGGGCTGGGGGCTGCGCTGCGGTTTCAGCAGCCCGCCGCCCTGCTCGACAGCGGAAGGGGGAATGCAAACCGTACTCTGCACTGTGGAAATCCGTGCTGAGGACGTGTAGGGACGCACAGGGGAAGCAGAGAAGTCGAGGGTAGACCTCAGCTATAGCATCAACAGGTAGGTTTGGAGAAGTGCTGACTTTAGGTTACTGCTTTCCTTTTCGCTAAGACTTGCTTAGGAGCTAGTTCATACCTAACTGCTCGGCATGGCTAAAGGAAGCAGTTCTTCAGTTCCTCACTTTCCCGTGTTGTCTGTGCGGGAGAGAAATTTAAAAGCTGTGTATTGTGGTAGTGGTCTATTAAGGAATGTTTAACTATGAGAAGAAAAAGGTATTTCAGGGAGCCTATGGTATGCTGTGCAGAATGGCAGAATACTGCTGTGTATAAATAGCTTTGTTTTCTTGTAGTAGTAGACCAAAAGATTATACAAAATAAAGTTATAGCTTATTTATGTACACTGTACTTATTTTTTGGGTAATAAAACAAAAGAATGTGTTTTTTAGTACAGCAGTGAGGCTTCAAGTGAGCAGAATAAGTCAAAAGGCTTATTTAAAAATTAATTATCTTGCTGATACAATCACTAATTTTTCATTTAATGTAAAGGTAGTAGTTGATACCATTTTGTTAACGGTAATGACAAAAACCTTGATTTAAATGTAAAGAAAGGGTTCAGATCTGTTCTGTGTTAATTCCTTCTCACTAGAGTTCAGAGGTCAGCCACTTTTTTTTTGCAGGAACTAAGAGAAAGGGGAAAGCAGGTTAGGAGGAGAAAGCAAGACAAAGCTGGCTACAGTATCTGTGCCTGTTCAATATATAATTCCGGCCGGAGATTAATGCTGTGTGTGACACTTGTAACAGTGAAGTACAAGTGCCACTTTGTTGATATGGTCAGTATCTTAAATGAGGAAATCACTTTATGTGCCGTAATAGCATGAGTTGAGTTTAATCGAGGTGAAGTACAGAACAGGAAAGCTTGTGTATGGGTGGTCTCTTTTTTTTTTTGGTTGTTGTTGTGTTTTGTTTTGTTTTTTTTTATTTTCATGTTAGGTTTTGGTTTGAAATACAGGAGTAAATAGGGAAGATTTATTATACCTCTTTGGTCTTCCATCGTCAGTGCCTTGCAGTTGAAATCCTGTCTGTGTCCTACAGTGTAATGCTAGTCTGCAGTATAGTGTGGCTTTATCTCTTTCGACTAAGGCCTTAGTACCTTAATCTGTTGTTACACCTCTTCATTCTATGTGATCTAGTCAGCTAGAGACCAACATTTCTCTTTCCATCCTCTTCTCTCCCCTCGGTTTTCTAGAACTGTCTTGTCAGCGTTTTTTTACCTTTTCCATATCTAAATTTCTCAGAGGCTACTGACTCTCACTGAATAATCCTATGCCCATCATTGTTTTGGTCCTTTTGAAGAGTTACCTTTTCCTTTCTTACTGCTTTCTCATTTGAGGAAGTTGCAGATGAAGTTGATGTGAACTTGTCATTTCCTTTTGCTGCCCATAGGGCAGAAATTTTTCACTTTATTAAAACTGGGAAACCTCTAATACATAACAAATGCTTTCAAAGCCCAATAACATCAGTTTAAAGTAAATGCAAAAGATGTAGAATGGACTAGAAGCCACCAAAAATATTTTAAAGGATCAGCTTTAGTCCTACCTCATCTGACAGAAAGTTGTTTGTGTTAGTGCAGTATTGCCAGAACTTGGTGTACTCTAAGTGAAACTATCTGCAGATGTAAAAACTTCAAACTGTTGTTGATTCTGAAAAGGTATGGCAGCAGTAGATGGTTTGTTAGAATATTTAAAAAGACAGTCTCTTTCCTGATGACAAAGGTCAGAGTGTTTTTTTCTTAGAAAAAGGAATTGATTTTTTTTTTCCGAAGTTATTGGATTGATTCACTTCATACCTCTTTCTTTTCTGACAATGTACTAATTTTTCAGCCTTGCTGCTTCTCTGTGGAGTTCTGGTAACAACATAGGCCACCTTCTGTGTCTTGGAAGTTGCATATTGATTAGTTTCTCCTTCCTGACATACGTGGATTACACTAAGCTCAGAGGAGAGAAGAGGGTACCTCTGGAAGCAGTCCTCTGTTTAGCTTGTGAATATTTATCTAGGCTTCATATGTATTTTCTGCCAGGATTAGAATTGGAATTTTTCAGCTGGCAGTGCCTGTTAGTCTGCATTCACCTAAAGTGTTGTGATACCTAGTAGCAGTAGTAAAATAAACGTTTAGATTGTTGCTCCACGTTTTTCTTCCAGAAAGACTCAGTCTTGTGAACCTGTCTTCTTTCAGGCTTATCTGCGAGTCTGGTTAAGAGTTTTCCTTCTGGAGCTTGCTTTCCAGTTTGAGAGTTTAGGTAGTTGTTCAAGGATGCCAACAGAAATATCTTGCAGAAAAAAATTTTGGACAAGATTTCCTAAGATGGGTGAATATTCACAGACAGGTGCCCTTACATACTTTCTAACCAAGTTCATGTAAATGCCTTTCACTGCTATGCTAAACGGCACCTGTGGTCAGGCTTGGGAATGCAGTGCTGACATTGTGTCCTTATAGGTGTTGGCATTGGAAAAGCTGGCATCAGTAGTCAGTTTTGCAGTGAATGTTATCCACACCTATCCATAGTAAGGTGGCAACTGTAATAGAACTTGAGCTAAAGTGATTTATAGCCTTGTCACCATTGGTGGTGCATTTAAATTGTAATATCAAAAGGTCTGCGTGTTGCCATAGTGCGGAAGTCCCTGTTAATTTGTGGAAGATTAGGTACCTATAATACATGGAGATCAAGACTTTTTGGCCTCTCCTCTGTAATTCCTGCATATATCTTTTTGGAACCTGCCTGGTTGTCAGATCTGTATTGTTCTTATGATGGCCATATCACTAGTTCTGTATATCTGTCTGAGCCCATTCCTAGCCATAGGATGCTCCTGTGTCAAGGTACGATGTGTCCTAGTGTCTTCTCTCAGGCTATGAACAATGCTAGAATATTGCACAGAGGTGAGCTCAAGGTGGAAAAATAGCCTTAGGTGTGTTTTTAGATCATTATTGTAGCAGTTGTTGGTACAGATTGTTGTGTAAGAGTCTTCTAGCGGAATATAGTGGAAAAATGGTTGAGTATATTGTTTTTGTCTGTAGTAACATAAAATTCTCTGAGAAATCTTGTGTGACTCCAGTGGAGAGAGGTTCAGAATGGTGGTTAGTCCTATGAAATTTCTTGTGAAGTGAGCGTCAGGTGCAAGTGATTTGTGAGCTAAATTGAGAACTACTAAATGAAAACTACATTCAAATCAAGTCTAAAGTGGATAAAGTCCATAAGCAGTTTATCTTGAAGAACGTGTGCTACTTTATACAGATGAATACAAATTACTGATAAGCCTATATTAATCTATTCCGTATTTTGGACCCAGATTGAAAGAAAAAATCATTAACCTAACATGGCTTGTTTTCTCAACTAACTTTACCTTGACTTAGAACAGATCCATAAAAGCCGTTCATTTGCAGAAGCTTGTGGAATATTTATTTTAATTCTAAATTTTGCTAGATTCACACTTAAGCATACATGGCAGACATCAAAAATCCAGTTAAAAAAAAAAAAGTCAAGGTTTCATTTGTAAGAGTATATTGCTTCAGAAAGATGTGGCCTTTGTGTAGTCTTTACATGAAAGTTCATTTTAAGTGAATTTTATACCTGAGCAAGGCCAAGAAGCAATACAATGCAGCATCCTCTGTTACTACTGGACACCACTGTTTTCCTCTAACCACTTTCACACAGCCTGTTTTGGCTTCTATGGGACATAACTCTCCACTTGTGCAAGGTTATTTCTGGAAATACATTTTTAAAACTCAAGTCTGCCACGGTTCTGGTTGATAACTGGAACAGCACCAAGTGATTGCCCTTCTTTATCTTTGGCCTTTCCTTTAAACTGTATTAAAAGGCTAAGGATGAACACATAGCAACTTCCATCCTTACTGTTCTATTTTTTCTGAACAACTGTTATTTGAATAAGATCTCTCTCTTCCCACCCACTGTGTTTTCTTCTCCAGCCCTGCCTATTTAAAGCTTACTCAGATATTCTTCTGTGTTAACTGCTTTTGTGGGCTCACTACTTACATTGCATTGAATAGAGGTAATCAAGTACAGTTCCTTTAAAAGCAGCATGCTTGGTTTTTCTGTTTCCAGTGTCCTTCCAGTAAAGTATTAAGTGACGTGGCAGTTGGTGGTACTGCTGAAGTTTCTGTTCTGGATTCATGCTTTCAAGACATCTACACAGTGTATCAATTACCTCTGCGCAGATAGAAGTACTGCTTCTAAGCAGTAATAGTAGAAAATTGGGACCAAATACATGGTAAAAACACTAGCAGTTCTCTGAATCAGTGTGTTGAGCAAAGGCACCTTGTGAACTTTACTCTGGAGCACTGCTGAGATAGTACTTCCCCTACCACAAGGAAGCACTACCTGCAGTCAGCCCTGAGTCTCGGTGGCTGAACTGCTGTGTATCAGCTCAAAATGGTAGTTACTATGTTGCAGTTCTGTGCATTCAAACCTCAGCTCTCTGCAGTGTTGACGAGTCTGTACATTTCCTGTTTTGAAATAGCTCCTAACACAGTGTAAATGCTTTTTCCACCTAGAGTTTTGCTCAGTGCTTTGCTGTAGTGAAGGAGCTGAAATCAGTGGCTTACCTGGACAACAAATATACACATTTTGTTGCTGCATGTTCTTCATTATTAATGTATTTTTATGAATTTGGGAACTTTCAGAACTTTGTTGTGTAACAAGGAATGAGATTTCTGTATGCAAAAATATTGGAAGCAGCATGATCAGGTATTTAGGAAATGTTTGTTTTACTCTAAAATGTGAACAGTGGCAATTAAGGTTGTACATAATTTTGAAGTTGTCATTTTCTGACTACTGCACGTTACAAAACTGTAGGCACAGTGACTTATTAGCATTCTTATGAGTTTGAGATCAGAGAAGACTGGATGTTGAGTGAAGAAATTCACGGAAAGAACCATGGTTTTCCTGGATTTGAAACATGTTTGCTTATTTAAAAAACAAACAAACAAAACCCTAATAACAACACTTATTAAGTTCACAGTCTGAAAGCCTTTGATTGTCACAGGAATGATCTTGTTTAGAAAACAATGAAAGTTTATGATTTCTTCTGCTGAATTTATAGTATGTTGCAAAGGAGGAGGTGCCACCTCTGTGAACATAGTTACAGGCCAGTAACAATTCTTCATACTTCCTGATTTTCACGGAGTGTATTTGTCTTCATTGCGTGCACATTTTCTGTAAAGTTTTGGCTAAGCAGCAGTCAAGCAGATGACAGCAGCCTCCTTCAGTTACAGTCTTTAAATCTGGTGCAAAATATTGAGCAAAGTATATATTTCAGCAAAGTAGTAACACCCACCTATAAATGAGCATTTCTGCTACCTAGAGTTAATGCCTAACTTAAACTGCATAAACTAAATGGAGAAAGTTTCCTAGTTTGCTCTTTCTTGATGTTTTCTTTGTCTTACACATAGTTTTACTAAGTTTTCACTTGTCCAAATAAACCTGACTAAAATGCTCATACTCTTAATGCTATGTAAGCTGAACTTTAGTGTTGTACTGTTAGCCATTTAAATAAAGATTCAGTATAGAAGAGGGAGGAGAATCAAAAAGGAAATGAGCCTGAAACATATTAGACAGAGCAGTAGCAAACATTTTTCAGATTAATTGACTTTAAACAGAGAATATTTCTAGATTTGTTTCCATCTCACTTTCATTCTCCTTGCCTTCAGATCACTGATTATGGTTTCACATCAGTCCCTAACAGCATGCCTTATTTTTATCTCTGTAAGTTACATGAAACTTGAGTCTAGCACAATAGTACATTAAACACTCCTGTTATTGCTGCCTCTAGTAAAACAGTATGCGGAAGTCCATCAGCTTCTTAGAATCTATTTGTCAGGCTGCTGCATCTTTGGAGTAGAACTTTCCCATTTTTTAAGAGAACAGACTATAGTTCCGTAGCTCAGTTAATTCAGAAGAATTCCAGTATCTTTGTAAAGTGAGTTTGTTCTGAATGGTTCTTTGAAGGTAGGAAATCACTAACAAGGTTACTTATGTAATTTTCATAATCACAAATGCATATAAGCATTCTCAGATGAATAAAGACGTTAAACCTTGACTTGTTCTTTTAACTGATGCACGTATGTTTGTTTTTTTGTTCCATGTCCTACCTTGCAATGGGAATACATGCTGAAACAGTGTGTTTGAATATTAAGCTTTGATGCTGCATCAGGTTGCATTTTTAACTTTTAGCTGCTTGTTTTTTCTGTACAGGAGGTGACTATTTAATTGTACATTTAGTATGTTCAGTTCACATACCGTGCTCTAGCACTGAACAGAAAATGCTTTCTGGTCTTACCATCTTGGTATGCTGGCATCTTATCAGAGGTTTACATCAAGGTTTTGGTGAAGTTAGTATATGATTTGTGAAGATGAACTTGGAAAGACTTATTGACGAGACTAGCGCAGAAAATTAAGATGACTGACATTCAGTTCTGCCAGAAAGTAAGACTTTGAATCCGGTTTCCTCACCGCTTACTTCAGTGAATCTGTTTAGGCAACGATCTTGACTTGAATTCAACATCCCTCAGAGAAGTCTGTTCATTGTGGTCTTCTGCTTTCTTCACCACAGCTCATTCGTGCACCAGAGACTCTTACGAAGGACCCTGCCAGCTCCTTTGTGGTCTCCTGCTTGTTCATGTGGGTGAAAAGGAGAATGAACGGGCTTTGGCTGGTTTTGAACCAGGCACTTCGTGGTTGCTGGCTGAGCCTGGATACAAATAATCAAGTTCCAGCTGACCAAACCTCAGAGGTCTCTAATGTGGATTTCTCTGTCTGCCTGTTTACATGAATTTCCTCATCTGTGGGCCTGTCATACTCTCAGTTCAATTAGTTGAGTCTTTTTCCTGATGAAATGATCATTAGTGGCCTGTTAAAAGTGACTGCATTTAGAGTAGCAGTGGATGTTTGCTGAGGAAATGAAAGTTACAACCAATATTCTTTCTGCAATTTACAATGTCTACGTAGAAGAAACTGTCCACACTCCACTTCCCCAGAATAAAGCAGCTTGATTTTACTGGACTTCCCTCCTTGTGCTGTGTGGCAGTGTGCTCCTTTCTGGAGAGAGTCCTTGCTATGGATCAGACTGGTGTCAGAAGCAAACAGAGAAGGACAAGCAGAGAGCTGTGGGAAAACAGACTGCTTTGGAGTATTTGGGGCATGAAAACTGCTGAAGGGTTCAGACTGACTGAAGCATAAGGAACTGTTCATGTAGTTGGTTCATGTGGTGGTAGCAGCAAGTTGCTCAGTGAAGCTATCGGGTAGGGACAGTTTTTGTTCCAAATGGGAGGAGGGTTTGCTGGTCTGTGCTATACATGGGAAGATTTTGTTGATTAAGTCCAACCGTGTGTAACCGTGGGGATGGTAAACAGTTGCGCTGCTCATGTGGTACCATTCTACTAATGCAGCTGTACTTTCAGTACTGTTGGATTTGTTGGTACATATCACTTCTTGTAGAAATAGTTGTTTTGCCATGGCTTAACAGCAGAGTTGCCTTTCTTGCTTTTTAGTAAAATCTTTATTTGCATACTCTTATCAATATATAAAAGCAGAAAAAAATGAAAGAAAGAAGTTTACACCAAAGATGTTATAAACTTGTTAACTGGTTGTATAGGCCAGGTGATTCACATAACTTTACATTGCATTTCTTTATGTAGATTAACAGAGCATCATTTAATATGATGTTCACTGAGGCTAAGACATACTTATGCAGGCAGCGTGCCTCCAGTTTCTTGTGCAGCAAGGCAGGGCTCAAAGTCTTGGGTCAGGATTGAATCTTTTCTGAGCAGGCTTGGTGCTGTAAAGTTGGGAGGAGGTCTGCTGACATTTATTAATTGTACACCTAGGCACATTTTGCTATCCAGTATCTACAAAACCATGTAGATTACGAAATTTCGGAGAGAATTGGTTACTGTAAAATTGGTGCCCCTCTGCTTAGATTAAAAAAATCACCCCCACTCTCTCCTAAACGTGTGTAAAATTTTCAAACTTATTTTAAAACAAAATACTACTAAGGTGTGTTTTTAGTAATGGAGGAGACCTGTGTGTTTTATTTTTTGATTAGACCTATTTAATGCCCCTGTTTTACTAGCAAACCAGCATCTGTTACTATCAATCAATAAGGTGACGCAGTTTTAGAGTAACTTTACTGTTTTGTGCTGTTTGGCCTTGACATTTGAAGTTCAGCAGTGTTAGTTGTCTGCCTTCCTCTAAAAATGTTGAAACTGATTTATTTTCATATTTTAATACTATTGTCTCGAAGAGCTGCAATGTTTTCCATGTTTAGCCCATATTTTCAAATAATTTTACTATTAAATACTATATCCTAGGCATTGTTTACTCCTATTTAAAATTGGTAAGGAGAAAAGGAGACTATGTAATGAAAATACACCTAGCTTTCGCATAATTTGCATCCATGTGAAATTTTCAACTTGTGATTGGATTCCTGACATTAACTATTTTCATACTGAATGAAAAGTGGGATCCATTTCTAGTTTGTGACACCGTTGTTTCTTGAAGTTAGCTCTCATGGCTGATGCATTTCACAACAGAAACTGCAAATATTTTTAAAATCTCAAGACTCGGCTACTGCACAAGGTCTTAGTTATGTGTTCTTAACTGTAGCTTTTATTGCATGTTTTGCATTCAAGTTGAGTTAGTACATGGCATGTTTAAATGCTTTAGAAGAGAGGTGTGGGGCATCTCAAGGATTGTCTTCATTAATGTCCTCTTAAGTTCCGCAGTGAGGGTCTTTGTAAGTATTTATTTCTCCAAATAACAGAATATCTACCTTCAAAGTTAAAGTAATGTACTTCAACAGGGTTTTAAAAATCACTGCTCTTCAGATTCCTAGGAAGTCTTGAACCCTCCACCTTAATAAATTATTGCTTCAAGTATGTAAAAACAAATAAAATCATTGTTGTTTGAAGATGTTCAGTGAAAAAAATTGTGATTTCTTGTGACACAGGAAGCAGGTGACTTAATTTACAAAGCCAAGTGTTTTGTCCCATAATAAACATCAAAATGATAGAAGTTGCTTTTGTGGATATTTGAGCACTTAAAGTATAATAAGTTAAATGAAAGGACCATCTTATAGATATAAAATTTGGAGGTTATGTCATATTTCGAGTTTATATCTGACCCCTAGAGTTTGGCAGTATATGCCAAAGGAAGGATTAGTCTAAACATCTATTTGGTGGTGTGTGGTGTTTTGTTTTGGTGGAGTTTTTTTGTTTGTTCTTAGCCAGTGCTGGAGAGACTATAATTGGCTATATGTTGTAAGGCAGATTGGTGGTGTAATCTGGGACTAGGTAGTTGACAGGCTATTGCTAGGCAATATAAAACTCTTTTCTTGTAGGAAGAGGTGAAATATTTCTTGAACATATGTGAATGAGAATATAAATTTTAAACAATTGTCTGATTTTACAGTTGTAGAGGCAGCGCATACATTGGTGGGATACGTGTGGACGGTGTTTCAGTTTCTTGCACACTTGATAACTTTGAACTATAGTGAAGTGTAGTGAAGCAGACAATAATTTGTATAGATGGCGGCTACAGTTTAGCTTCTTAGGAATCTAAAGATCAGAACCTATGCTGGGCAGCCTGTAAAGCCCCACTCAGTATTATTTTATATATGTTATTTTTAGGGTGAGTGGCATAATAGACTATTAGTTTTCTGACTAGAGAAACCTTTCTTTCTTCTAAAATGTAACAGGCATCGAAAGGGAAAAATACTAATTTGACACAAAAATGTGTGTACACTAACCTTTAATGTAGAATTTGAAAGATTTCAGTCTGGTTGCTTCTTTTGTGCCACCAGGGGGCATGGGACTACAGTTTTTTTCTTTCCAGTATCCCATCATCTGCATGCTGATTTCCTGTTCTCAGTTCATCTATTTTATAAGTTTCTAGTATTTTTCTTTAATTTGTTGAGATTTTAGGTTGTTTACCCTACATCTCAATTAGCTTAATCTGGATCTGTTGTCAAAATATATCTTTTGTCTTTCGGGAAGGAATGATTGTTTGCTTGTGTTGCATTTTAAAGCCTGCTATTGTTTTCAGAGTGTATCAATCTAAGAAAAAAACAACAGAAAAAAGCAGTGAGTCAGCACCTTACACAGCCCAGAAAGCAGAGGGGACAAACTTACCAAGATGTTAAACAATACTAAATTATATCTTCTACAGAATTACAAATAACTTTAATAAAGATAGAATTATAGCAATGATGATTTAGTAGGACTCAGAAGGCTGACTTGGCAAGGGATGGTGTTTTTAATTCCTGCAAACTTCTAAAAGTGAGCAGAACTTAAAAGAAAGTGCACATCACAGTTTAGAAAGGAGGCTTACTCCTTTGTAAACTACAGAAGTTTGAATTAACTTGGCAATGAGGAAAGCAATTTGTCCCTTAAAAGGAAAATGCAAAGACCTCAAGTGAATTATTGTCAAAGGGGAAAAGTCTCATGTACATGCGTTGTTTCTAATATTATTCTAGATTACTTAGAAAATAAGGCATTTGTGCTAGGAAAAAGTTTTACTTGTCATTAAAATCATAGGTCACAGTAGTAGTCTATTAATCAATGCTATTTGTCTTGAATGTAATGGGTAGAATGTAAATGCCTGAATCTGCAGTGGGTTTTGTTATATTGACAGCTTCTTGAAAAAAGCTTGATACTACGTTGTATGTTTTGGGGTCTGACCACAACTTTAATGACAGGAAGTGACTGGCTTTTTTTCTCTATCTTATTATTGTTAGCTTGAAGTCAGTCTGTGGAAGGAAATTAATTACTGTTAAGATAAAATATCCCTAAAAACATGTTAAATAATCTGGCCTTTTGTGATTCCAAAAGGTAATGCATTCATGCCTGAAAAATAAGCATACATCCAATAATTTGAAAGGAGTGGCTAGTACATGAAAAGGCAGCAGCATTTCCAGGTACCTTGTTCTGCTGTGCTCCCTCCTGTATTCCAACAATACTGGGATTAGATGCTATTAAATTGCTTTGTGATGTCTCTCTCTCTCCTTCCAAGTTGCTTTGGGAGGTACACTGACTTATTTCAATTCATATTGATGTTATTCTGTATTCTTACTCTCGCTGTGCACACTAGTATCATATACAAAATCCTCTTCAGCAACTCAATATGACCTTCTGACTGAAAGTGCTATCAGTCTGAGCTGTCTTTTACAGGATTATCTTGATGTTTGTAATGGTCCAGTTATACAGATAATTACTATGATTAGGCTGTTCAGGGATCTTTTACCCTCATTAAGTGCTTTTGTTGATTCATCTCTAAATTTCACTGAAAATAAGAAACTCAGTATTTATTGAAATACTATTTTACATGTACAGGAAAAACCTAAAATGTATGTATCCTGTCAATCCCATTATGATGTGATACCTTCTAAAAACTGGCTTTCTCTTTGTTCTGATGTGAGGATAAATGAAAGGATCAGATTTTTGCAAATCTATGAAAGACATGAAAAAAGTTGAAATTGGCTTAATTGGTACTTGAAACAATGTGACCTTTTAAGAATATATTTGTATCACTGATTAAATCTTGTGCTGCAAATTCAGGTTCGTAGTAGAAAATATAACTTTTGCTCTTTTCCTTTATTCTGAGAGGAGATTTCATATGTTGGTAAGATTTCTTATCAGTTTCTTTACATAAAATATGGAATAAAGATGTATTTAGTTTTTTTGTGTGATCATGTACTATTATGAAATCAATATATATAAATATTTCAATTCTGTCAAGAATTGGTCTGAGAAATAATTCAACTTTTTCTTTTTTTTTTTTTCTGTTAACAGGGCCAACTTTCCATATTGCAAGAAAAAATAGATCATTTAGAACGCCTGTTGGCAGAAAATAATGAAATTATTTCAAACATACGAGATTCTGTGATCAATCTGAGTGAATCAGTAAAGGATGGACAAAGAAATCCAGAGGCTATAAACTTCAGTCAAGGATCTGTTGCTGAGCTCTTTCCTTCTGCTTCAGTTTTGCTTGCGGTTGATTCTGAGGATTGTTTATTTGCTTCAAAAAGTGGAAGTCATAGTTCAGATGTACAGGTAAGCAAGTCCTATCTGTCATTACTTTGTAATTCTGAACATGTCTAATTACTGGTAAGAGCTTGGTACTAAGATCCTAATCTAAGACACAATAGAATTGTTCGAGTGACTTTTGTGTTTAACAGATGTTATGAAACTGTTGCTTTTTACCTGTCTAGAAATGGAACAGTGGTTATGAAGAGCTGACATTTCAGAAAGCTTAAAAATTCTTTAAAAAAACTTCAAACAAAACCCAGTGATGATTGTGCAGTACTATCAGAAGTTCTTTGGAAAAAAAAAATCTTCTGAGAAACTCTTTCAGTTTCCCCAAATTGTTCTAAAATTGATGACAAATAAACTGGAAATAGTGGATAGTCTTGATTTAAACAGGTTTTACATTTTAGGGATGTATGCGTAGATAGGTCTTCATGGGGAGGTAAAGAATGGTCAAGAACTAATAATTTTTCAAAGTCTGTACTGTGTTCCCTTTTGAATGTCATTTCTGTATTTCAGCATTCTTGTGTGTCTCCAGTTTTGTATAGGCACTTTGATCAGAAAGGAAGAACATATGCCATGTTGACTGGTTGGCATGAACTGGAGAGGTTGAAGTTTTTGAAGTCAAACACTTCAAGTTGAATTTATTTTGCTTTCTGGTGATGCTTGTGAGTTCATGGACTCTTACATATTCAGTTTTAATGGAGTGTTTCAGGAGCACTGAGAATACTGTGTGAAGTTTGTGATCTGTACTGTTTTGGGGAGTCTTGTGGGAGTACTATAAATATTCATAGTACTCTAAAGCAAAGATGAAGTTCTGAAGTCCAGCTTTCTCTTTCTAGAAGTGAAAGCATTTCTATTGCAGGAGAAAGACAGTGGACTTAGGATGAATACACACATTAGAACAATTATAACCTCTGATGTATCATTTATAATGCCTTTAAGTTCTTGAGGGATAGGCACCAGTTTAGTATGTCTTTTACAGAGAAATTAGTTGGTTTTTTTTTTAAGGCAATATCTGACTGTTCATGTTTCTAATATGCTTTAAGACTTCTGTGCAGGAAAGTAAAGCATGTGGATGTAGGATTATATGTTTTCGAGTTACTGGATTGTTAACAGGCTATTTCTCATACAGTCTGTTACTATGTTAAGTGATGTGCTTTTTTTCAGATGCATTAGAAAAAAGTTATAGTAAATATGAGATGTGAATTTTGAGATAAAATGTGTTGGCTTAAATTTTTGGACATGTTAACCTGTTATGAATGGAAAGTAAAACATGTTTGCTTAAACTGTTCTCATGTTTTGCTTCACATTTGCACAATGTCGGCTAAGGTACCTACCTAATGGTACACAGCAGTAGTCAAACTGCTTTTTGAATAATTCTCTTTAAAGGTTATATGCATGTACTTAAGTAACAATTAATAGCAGGGAATATTCTTAATAATGTTGCCCTACTCATACTTTCTTTCCTTGCCTTGCACAGGGAGAGCTCTAATCTTCGTGTCATTGCATTAGTACCTTGTACTCAGCAGGTTATCCACCATCATCATAAAGTCACTTTAATACTGCTTCTGTATACATTTTTTCTCCTGTGAGTCTGACCCACATTTCAGTTATGGAATCTAAGACCTTGGCTTTAGCAGAATTCCTGAAACACAATGTTGACGAGCTGATCTAAATTACTCTGTATGAATACAGTTATACTATTTGCTGCTTTGTCAAGCCTGATGTATTCTGCAAGCTCAGTTAATTTATTTACTTCTAAATATTTTTACAAAGACTGAGAAATTCTGAGTAGATAATTTGGAACATTTTTTTAAACTATATTTTAAATTCTAGAAGAGCTTGTAAGTGCTAACTACCCGCTCTTCATAAACTTTAACTTACAGAGATTTGGACCTTACTTTTTCCATGTTTGTCATTTAAGTGGATGTATGAGAATGAAAAGAGAGACTAGACTAGAAGGAAATAAGAGCTAGTATAGGTGAGATGTATTGTTTAGATAAAAATCACTCTAGAGAATGAAGGCAAAAGAGGCTGCACCAAATAAATTATCGGTGCATTATGGTCTCCCATAATGGAGAAGCTGTTATGAGAACGCATTCAAGTAGGGATTAAACCTTGGTAATATTTCTCACTGAAATTTTACAAGGCCTTCCTACTCAAATAGATGTATTTTCTTTACATAAATTGGACAAAAGTTACTAATAACATGAGACCTGAAAGATTCTTGGATAGGATAGTGAAAGGATTTTTTTCATGGCAGAACTGTAAATCAAGAAGTTGTATACTTTGTTACTTGTCATGTTTGTAAGCAGGTAGAAAATTATAATACAGCTGGCCACTGAAAATAACACTGAATTGAGAATTGGTATAATTCAAATTAAATTTTTAAAAATGGAGCTAGGTAATAAACAAAATTAAGAACTCTGGATTAAATATGGTTATGATCTGATACTGTTTAAGGTCAGTAGTTCAAGAAGTATCTGGAATTTGTTCTCGAAGACAGAATTCTAAACAGCCATCATGCTGAGTTGGAGGGTCTTTTAACTAATACAGTGAGGTGTCTCATCTCTTGTCCCCTTCAGCCACTGAAGTGTCTGACATTGTGCTTAATAATGTCTCTCCTTTTAAAAATGTATGAATCACTCTTTAAAAAGATGGACAAAGAGACATGAGCTATACTTTTATTTCTTCTGTGCAGTAGTTTAGTGTTCACTGGGGTAAATGCTGTGATGTTTGCCCAAGACTTGCGTTTCTTCAGAAGTCTAAGTCTCTTGGTGTAGAGAAAGAATAAGCCCATATAGAGCGGAAAAAAGACAACTGGTAAGTTTTCAAATGTTTTAATTGGAAAGCTTGTAACAACATGACTGTCTTCTGAAGCAGCTATAGTGAAGGCTGGCAGCATCCTTTTTGAATTTCTGCTTTTTTACTCTTCTTACAAAGCCCTTGCTTACTAGATCAACATTTTATACTTAGAAACGATATTAAAACAAGTCCAGGAAATACTTGTCTTGAACCTTTTTTGCTTCTTACTGACTAGCTGCTTGGAAGTTATTCTTCACTTGCAGTGAATTGGAAGTGAAGGACTGAAGTTTAACCAGGGTAGGGGAGAAGTAGGGAGGAGGTCTTTTAGTTTTGTCTTTGTTTCTCACTATCAAACTCTATTTTCTTTGGTGATAAATTAACTTAGTGTTCCCCAAGTCAGGTCTGTTTTGTCTGTGATGGTAATTGTCAAATAATTTCTCTGTCTTTATGTTTACCCATGAGCTTTTAGCTTATCACTGCAAGTTTTAACTCTTGTGGTGTTCATGTAGTCGGAAGGGCAGGCGCCGATCTCTTATCTTTGGTGACCAATGACAGAACCCAAGGGAATGTACAGGAAGATGTCCCAGGAGAGGTTTAGGTTGGACAGTAGGAACAGTCTCTACCCCCAGTGGGTGGAGGAGCACTGGAACAGGCTCCCCAAGGAGGCAGTAGTGGCTCCAAGCCTGACAGTGTTCAAGAAGAGACTGGACATGCCCTCAGACACACGGTGTAAGCTGTGGGGTTGTCATATGCAGGGACAGGAGTTGGACTTGGTGATCCTTGTGGGTCCCTTCCAACTCAGGACATTCTATGATTCTATGTAGTAAATTACTCCTATAGGCTATTTTTGTGGAAGTGAAAAGTTTATTGAAGGAAGTTTTTCAGGTGTACAATTGTATTCTAACATGGGATTAGAACTAAAGATTAGTTTAAGTTATTTAAACTATTAGTGCCAGTAAAAGGCAAAACAAAAACAGAAGGAAAAGTTGGATATGGTAACTTTAGTCTAAACTAAAGTTACATTAGTTACTAAAGTTACATTAGAAGATTCTCTTCGGAGCTATCTGGTGGTATCTAAATTTCATAGGAACTTGTTAAAGTACCTCTAGAGTTGCTTTATTTACCTGTGACCTTATTTGCATTGACAAGTGAAATATGTTCTTCCTTGTGTAATTAGTGTACTGGGCAACAGTAAGTATATAAGGAGCTTTGTTATTAGCTATAATTCTGACCATTTTTTCCTTGATAGTTTCTTTCCATTCCCTTTTGTGAGTTTGACTTTCACCTCAATCTCTCTCATGTTGTCATCCCTTCTTACTTCTTGCTTAATTTGTCCTCTCCATCTTCTGCATTCCTGTAGTGTGTTGTGCTGCTCTATATAATCTTCTCCCTACCTTCCTGCCCCAATGCCATTGTGAGCTGTCATAATTTTTGTGACTGGAGGCTCTTATATCTACTGTTTATCTAATCCATTTCAATTTCCTCAGAATAGAGCCTGCCAAATGCTCCTCTTCCTACCAGCTGTGTCTTGGGTGTCCTAGTGTGACCTGAAACTTGCTCTCATTTGTCACTTTTCTATTCATTTGACACTTCAGCTCTCCCTGTGTAATGAACAAGCTGATCCATTTTTGATGAAAACAGCTTTTGTTTTCAATAGTAGAACTGTTTTTGTGAATTCATGTTTTAAATTCCTTTTACTCTTTTTTAGATGTTGGATGTCTATGACATTCTTCCTTTTGATAATCCAGATGGTGGCGTGTGGAAACAAGGATTTGATATTGCATACAATGAAAATGAATGGGACAGTGAACCGCTTCAAGTTTTTGTCGTGCCTCATTCACATAATGACCCAGGTAATATTGTAACTGTATTCATTTAGGTATCTAGAGGCTTTTGAATTAAGAAATATGTTACCATTTCTGTTGATATTTGGATTTTTTGAAGCATATTACTTAATATGTTAGATGTAAGTCTAGCAAGGCAGTTAAGCAGATGTATAATTGAAGTGCCATTGGCTTCAAGTAACAACTTATGATAAAATTTGTACGTGCATTTATTTATTAACTGGAGTAGATCTTCATTGTTGATATTGGAAGGCAATATGGATTTTCTGTGTTCATCCTGCCAGTAATCCAGTTGGTTTATTAATTGCTGCATTAAATATGGCCTGTTCTCACAGAATCATAGAATGTCCTGAGTTAGAAAGGACCCGCAAGGATCACTGAGTCTGACTCCTGTGCCTGCATGTGACAACCCCACAGTTCACACCAATGTGTCTGAGGGTGTTGTCCAGTGTCTTCTTGAACACTGTCAGGCTTGGGGCCGTGACACCTCCCTGGGGAGCCTGTTCCAGTGCTCCACCACCCTCTGGGGGAAGAACCTTTTCCTCATGTCCAACCTAAACCTCCCCTGGCACATCCTCCTGCCATTCCCTTGGGTTCTGTCATTGGTGAATAAAGAGAAGAGATCAGTCCCTGCCCCTCCTCCTCCCCCTGTGAGGAAGCTGTAGACCACAGTGAGGTCTCCTCTTAGTCTCCTTTTCTCCAGGGTGAACAAACCAAGTGACTTTAGCCACTCCTTACACAGCTTCCTGTCCAAATCCTCCACCAACTTCATAGTCCTCTTCTGGACACTCTCCAGTAGCTTTATATCCTTTTTATCCTGTGTTGCCCAGAACTGCACACAGTGCTCCAGGTGAGGCCGCACCAGTGCAGAGCAGAGCGGGACAATCACCTCCCTCGCCCGGCTGGCAATGCTGTGCTGGATGCACCCAGGACACGGTTGCCCTCTTGGCTGCCAGGGCACTGTTCGTTCGTGTCCAACTTGATGTCATCCAGAACCCCCAGATCCCTCTCCACAGAGCTGCTTTCCAGCATCTCATATGCCAGTCTGTATGTACAGCCAGGGTTACCGTGTCTCAGGTACAAAATCTGGCGCTTGCCCTTGTTGAACTTCATGCGGTTGGTGATTGCCCAGTTCTCCAATTTGTCCAGATCCCTCTGCAGAGCCTCTCTGCCCTCGAGAGTGTCAACAGCTCCTCCCAATTTGTGTCACTGTCAAACTTAGTATCCCCTCAAGTCCTGCATCCAAGTCATTTATAAAGACATTGAAGAGAGCTGGCCCTAAGTTGGATCCCTGTGGAACCCGCTAGTGACTGATCCCCAGCCCGACATAACCCCGTTTACTAGAACCTTTTGGGCCCAGCCCATCAACCAATTGCTCCCCCACTGCATTGTGTGTTCATTCAGCTGTATGCTGGACGTCTTGTCCAGGAGGATACTGTGAGAGACAGTATCAAAGGCTTTAGTGAAATCCAAAAAGATCACATCAACAGGCTTCCCTTGGTCAACTAGGTGGGTAACCGTGTTATAGAATGAAATGAAGTCAGTCAAGCAAGACTTTCCTCTCATGAGACTATGCTGGCTGGGACCAATGACTGCGTTGTCATTTGTGTGTTTTCAGTAATTCCCAGAAAAATCTCCATGATTTTGTCAGGAACAGAAGTGAGACTGACTGGCCTGTAGTTTCTGGGGTCATCCCTGTTGCTATTCTTGTAAATTGGAACAATGTTTGCCAGCTTCCAGTCAGCTGGGACCTCTCCAAATTCCCAAGACTGTTGAAAAATCACAGAGGGAGGTCTTGCTATGACATCAGCTAGCTCTTTAGGCACCCTTGGATGGATCCCATCAGGCCCCATCAACTTGCAGGGCCATAGCTGGAGTAGCAAATCCTGTACAACTTCTGAATTGATTGGGAGTTTATTGTTGAGGCAGCCATGGCTTTCCAGCCAGAGCTGTGGGCGCTGCAGAGCCCATCATTGGTGTTGAAGGCTGAGGTGAAGAAAGCATTAAATGTCTTAGCTTTGTCTATGTCCCTGTTAATAAGGTGACCATGCTAATCAAGTAATGGACCAATGTTATTTCTGGCTTGCCTTTTGCCATTTATGTATTTAAAAAAGCCCTTCTTATTGTCCCTTGCAGTGCTGGCCAGTTTCAACTCTAATTGAACTTTGGTTGCATGGATTTCTTCCTTACAGTGGCGAGCAGCATCTCTGTAGTCCTCCTTTGATACATGACCATACTTACACTGACCATATACTTTGTTTTTTCGCCATATTTCCAGAAAAAGATCCCTGCTCAGCCAAGCTGGCTTTTTGCCTCACCTGCTTGACTCTTGACATTTTGGAATTGCCTGGTCCTGTGCTTTTAGTAGGTGGTACTTAAAAAGTGACCAGCACTGCTAGAGCCCAGCACCTTCAAAAGCTTCTTCCCAGGGGACCTTACTAAGTAGTTCTTCAAGCAACCTGAAGTCTGCTCTCCTCATATCCAGAGCTGAGGTCTTTCTGGCAGTTTTCCTCCTGTTAGTGTAGATTTTAAACCTGACTGCTTCATGGTTGCTATGGCCTAGGCAGCCACCAATTGCTGCTGCATCCACGAGACCCTCTCTGGTAGTGAGGAGAAGCTCTGGGAAGGCTTTTTGACTTTTTGGACTGTCATAGGTATTTAACCCTTAAGCTGTGCTGAAGAGATGTGCTTTTTGGAAGATGTGACAATGGCAAATGTGAGGTTTTTAACTGTAATACTTCCTTTACTCTTCTGTATGCACCCCTTCCCCCAACCTACAGTGGGATAATCTAAAGTCTGAGTTTAAACTGAAACCTAGGTATGCTTACATGATTTGACTTCTTCCTCCAAAGTAAGTATATACTGTGTAATAAATAAAATGGAGAAGTGTCACTTTATTTTGAAATCACTGTAAAATACACACAAAAAAAAAAGCAGTGAATTATATTGCTGTAATCTAATCCTGGTACATGTACACCAGCTAAGAGAAGGTGAAGCTGCTTGTTATTATGGAAAGCCACAATTTCATTTATTTTTAATCTTTACTACTGTGTATCTCTCTAAAAATTTTATTTTTTGTTTGAAGTACTGTGGATCTGAATGAAGCAAAATATGGTAGTTTGAACATAAGTGACTTTTATTTGCACCTAATTAGTGTTTTCAAAGAAAATAACACTGGAATTTGGAGGGACTGTATTGTCCAATTATGACAGCTAAAATAACAAAGTATGGATATAGTAAGAATATTGACAGAAAATAATCACAGTATAAACTTTGATTTATCTTTTTGTAGAACTGTCTTTAAACCTGTGTCCATTTATTTCCTCTCTGGTTATTGTTCTCCTGAAAACTTTCCTAGAAATATGTCACACCCTGTACAGTCATTTAACAAATCTGAAACCAGCCTAAAGGAATGTATAGAACTTCTAATTCTCTTAGTTCTTATTAGAAAGGCTTCTTTCTGCTGAAGCTAGTAGGATCATATCCTAATTGTGGGAGGATGGCTGGCATCCTGCTATACGCCTGTTGCCTAGTTTCACGTCTGTCCTCCTGAGCTGACTTTAGTCAGATGGAACAAAAATGCCCTGCACAGTGCAGGCTGAGGTAGCTCTCCAGGAGGATGAGACTTGGGAGCTGCAGGGGAATGGTCCTGAGGGAAACTGAGAAGAGGTTTGCATAAAACTTTGCTGGTGTCCATTCAAGTCATGAGGTTTGGAAGGAGCGCAGTGTTCTGGCACTTACTTCCACCCTGCCCCGAGTTGTTTGTTTGTTTGTTTGCTTGTTTTTAACAGGTTCTAGTATTTTTTAATTACTTTTAATATATATATTTCATTATTTTATTTACATTCCTTCTGTAACTGTCTTTCAAAACCAAGTATATTAGGCTGATTTCCTCAGTGGTACCTGTACTTTCAGAATTGGCCAGTTTCTGTTTCCATTCTGGAAGGACTCTTTGGGGCTAACCTTTAGCTTTCTGACAGGCAGCCTTCCACTTTCTTCTTTGCATCTAGATTCCTGTCTTGCCTCCTATAATCAGCTGTGGTATATTTTCACAGCTAGCACTTTTTGTGCCTGACAAACTTTGGCATTTAGTGCCTTAATCTAGTATTTGGTTCACCCTGTAGCACCAGTTCTGCTAGCCAAAAGTAGCCCATTGAGCACTTGTATTCTAAAGAATTGGAGTGTTGAAGTTACTGGACATCTTTTCACATTATTTTGGCAGGTACTAACATCTGTCACTACAACTTACATTCCCTTTCACTGTATGCCAAGCAAGGTGTATAGTCTTTAGGCTGCTGTTGGCTCAGCTAGCCAATAGCAAAGATCTTGATAAGATCAGGTTATGCTGGAGGAGGCTTCATCTGAGCCTCCAAACTTTTAGATGTCTTTTGGGGCTAGCAGACTGAATAGCTATGTATTGCTCCTATGAGAAGGGTCCCAAAAAGCAAGGACACATCCCTTATTAGCCTACAAATTAGGGTGGCAAGTTACTAATCTCACTCAGTGAGGAATCCCTTGAGCTTCACTATATATTTGCTATGACACTTCAAATATTATACCTTCTTTTGGAAGGTCAGAGTATAAAAAGAGTTCTTTCCAGGTCCAGAGACCCTCTTATGTATGCAATTCCCACCCCCCCCCCAGCAAACCAAACAAAAACCCAAAAGCCCCAAATGAAAAACAACCATGCCACCAAAAAAACAAACAGAAACCAAACCAAAAAGCCTCACCCTCTCAGCCCCTCCAAAAACGTTTGTGGGTAACCAGGTTTGTTAAATTTCTGAGACAGGTATAGATCCTGCTCTACAGCCAGAAGTAGCCTCACCAACACCTTTTCCTCTTTAGCTCTCTATGTTATCAATCATGAAATTTCCGGTACTTTCCCAGCAGGAATTTTCTGCTTACACAGGAAGTATATTTGTGTCTGTCTGTTTTTTAATTTTACATCTGAATGGTATCTCCAGCTGCACTTGAGAGCTCTGTTTATTTAAGTTTAATCTGATTCTATTTTGCCCTCTCCAGCACTGCTCTGGTCCTGTTCCAAACCTAGAGGTGTGGGCCATAACGAACTTAGCTTAAGGTGGATCTTTACTAGCATTCAGATATATCTTGAAGGGAGTAACTCAATAAATCTATAGTAAGGTACTTATTCTTCCAGCTGTCTGAAAGAAATCCTCTCTGTGGCTGCCCCTTCAATAACAAGATTTGAATAATTCTGTCAAGTTATGAGAGATGTCTCTTATCTTTTTCTTGCAACTTTTTTCCTGCATATATTATCTCCAAGGACTTGCGTGAAGTCTTAATGGTGTTGTCATTCCCCTTTGTTAGCTGACTTTCTTACGGGTACCTGGTTTTGGTTCCTGAAGTCTTCTTCCTTAAGTTTTTGATGCCTTTACTATAAAATTACATCTGTTCTTCCATCAGCAGCAATTAAAATCAAGAAATCTGCATCTCCTCATACGTACAATGTAAATATTTCTCAGCTTGTTTGGGCTCCTCAGTTGATATCAAGTAGAATTAAACTGAGATATAATCCTGGTAAATATAAAGAGTTCCGTCACTAAAGGTGATTGTATGAGACTGGTTATTGTTTGTTTTTACAAGGAGTGTTATAGAAATCTCCTGACTTGGTACTGCTTTTGCTAAGAACATATCTGTGGAATTGTCTGTAGTATGAAACTGCATATTAATAGGCACTTGAAAGAAGGAAAAATTATCTGTAAGAGAGATCTGAAATCTCTTATACAGCTGATGGTTATATTATTTCTTTCCCACAGATTAAAAGGCATGGTGCAAAGCAAATGCCTTCTGTCAAAAAAGCTTAAGGCATAATGAACCTATTGTGTAACAATGTATGTGAGAACTGAGAAATTTACCAAGAAATGGGGTCAGTAAAGATATAACTGTATTAGCTGCAAAAGCTTTAAATTCTGATTACATATTATGTTTTCTCATCTGAGACTACTTCAACTTTTGGTATAACCAGTTACGCTATTAAGAATCTGTATCTGAATGGCAAAGAAACTGCCTTGAAACAGAATCTGTAGGGAAGGGGCTGGTCTTAGGTTCCAAGTTCTGTTTTGGGAGATTGCTCACATACTAATGTTCTGAAACTCTTTGTCTTGCTAAATTCTGCTAAGTCTGGACCTACACACTATGCTTGTCCCTAAAATAGGTATGAGAATGAGTTCCATTCACACTTTTTATCAGTGGCAGGCGAAATTGTCTTTTAGTTGCTGGCAGTCAATTTGAGGACCTCAGGAGCATGTCTGATTTGGACGGGGGCTTACCCAGTGCAGGTTGATCTCAAGCTGTGGAGGTATACTCAATTTACAAATGTCTGTGGTGTGTGACGTTATAGCCATCACAGATGGGTGGCATTTCTTTCTGGAGCAGATTAATGAACGATCATGTAACCTGCTGTGCTGGCAAAGCCCTTACCTTAGCTCTCATGTGCTTCAGCTGCAGTTTAATGTGACTGCCTGAAATGGATTAGGCGGATGAACTCCAGAGGGGAGAACCCTTCTCAGGGACAGTGATACTGTCAACCAGCACAACTGGACTTGGAAGATAATGTTCAAATGTGACCCAAGGGGTCAAAAGACACCTCTAGCATTTATTGCTCTGTTGGCAGTAATGATTTTGGTAATGTCTTCTCATTAAATTATTTAAGAATTGAGACTTGTGAGCTTTGTAATATATGTGTGTACCAGAATGGAATATTTTCTTGCTTAATGTGGTTGTTACAGACCTAGTACAAGCAGCACTGAAGTGGAATTGAAAGAGACTAAAGTAGATTTCCCCCTCTGCTCTGCCCACTCCCGCCCAATTTCTACACAAGTAAAAGTATGTGTGAAAGTTTATGTGCACATATGTCAGGTCTAAATGCTACTTTTTAGCACTTCATTAATTATCTATAACATTGTAACTTTACCTTACTAGCACCCACATTAACCCCTATTTATTATTTAAGAGAGTCTCAATTTTTCAACAGGAAATCTGTATAGCCCTATGAAGTTAACTGTGGTGTTAAGATAAAAGAAAACTTAAACATAAAAGTTTGGTGCTGTTAATATACTATGGAGTTTCAGCTTAATTTTCTATTGACTGGATCTGGATATGATTTTCAGGTGACTTCCTAGTTTCCCTGGCATGTTTGGAACACAGATTATTTAGACTGTTGTCCTACTCACCAAAATATAAGAACAGGTTAGTGTAAAGCTGAAGCAGGGGAAAAAAAAAAAAGCTAGTTGAATGACATCTGCAAGCTTTAGCTTTCAAAGTTTCAGACTGTAAATTGAAAGTTCACCAATTAATATATTCATGTTGTGTTTTAGTCTGAAGACAAATCAGTCACCATTGTTTGTCTAGAACTTGTTTTCCTTTTTTTTTAAACAGCAATAGTGTATAGCTTTTCTTCCAAAAATCCCCAGGAACTATGAAGGCCACGTAAAGACTACAAAATACACGTTGAATGGTAATCACCTAATTTTGCTATGGTAGAGGAAGATGAGATCTAGGAATAGAATGGGAAACTGGACAGCTCACAAATGTTCTGTGACTTGCTGAATTACAGAAATAGGAGTTTTATTCCTGTCTCACTTCTCAGTATTTCTGTTATTGCATATGAGGTGGTAGGGGACATCTAGTGAGAGAGATTTTTCTTCTTTCTTTGTCTGAGGAAAAAAGTATTCAGGGCAGTTCCATTTAAAATTGTCAGGACTCTTACGGAGAGCATACTTTGGATTCCTGATCAGTAGAAATTTTCTTCCCATCTTAGTTACGAGGGCAGCAGATTTGATATATTAAAGCAGAAACAGACCTTGCATTGTGTAAACCTAATATATAAGTCTAATTATTATTTGTGGATTACCTCATGGTTCATGACAGATTTTGCTTTCGGTAAAATGTGCAGTCATTTGAGGTTTTATCTATGCTTGTGAAATTAAATGTGATAAATATGAAATTCTTGTGGCCAATCGAGCAGAGATCTTTTACAAGTTATTGGAAAAGTAAATACACTGTTGTACCTTTTTAATAATGGTGTGTCTGCTTCTACCTAAATGACTTTATTTCAGAGAATATTTTTGGGGAGCAATTTATCTTCTGAATCAGAATGAAAACTTCAACACAGGGAGGATGTTCCTTGTGGCTTTCTGTCTTATTCTGGTTTATACTATGACAAATAGAAAAATGAAAAACAGCCTTAGACTGCTTTTAGTTTTGATGCTGAGATAGCCTTGCCTTAGAGACTTACTGTTTCTCAAGTTTTCTTTCACATTCTTGGCCAATAAGCCATTCATATTTATTGAAAAAATACTTCATTTTGGTGAAGTTAGCTCTAAAATTTTATATCAGAAACATCTGTAAGATATTAACTTGTATATTTATTTAGTTTTGATATTATAAAAGGTGATGCAAGATTTCTAAACAAAATTGATGTGTAAAATCTATACGTTAAAATAAGGGGTGTTTTTAATTGCTTGATGTACAAAGGAGCTAATGCTAAATTCTTTCCATGTGTAATCATACTTACTAAAATGCAAATGAAAACTTAGCTTTATATTTATTTCTACTATTTGCATTACTGTCATTATTGTGTGCCTGTGTATGATCAGCTAAACACATACAACATGCTTAAGTTCTCCAAAGTACTGATAATAACTTACTGCTGCATGTCCCTTAAATTTTTTATATTTTTTTAATGAAAAAGTTTTACCATTGTAGCACCACATGTTATTTGGAACATGGCTGTAATTTAAGAACTAAGACATCCTCCTTCAGCCTATGATTCTTTCTTACTCCTTTAACTGTAAAAACAGTTATTTGTGTCTTTTTCCAGGAATTAGGGAATGACGCATAACTGTAAAAAAAAAAAAAAAGAAAAAAAAAAGTTTTTTTTAGTAAATCAGGTGTACATTTAAAAAATCCAAGAACTGAAGTTCCACTAATTTTATTGCAAAGGTATTGCTTTTATTTTTTTGAAAGCTTATAATGCTGGCTGAAATTCAATGTTGTGTGGTCTTTTTTTTTTAATTCTGCCAAAAATTAATAAATTACTCAAGTTTCTTAGGTTGCAAGAAGCAGCATTGTTGTGTGAGTTTTAGAGTCAGTGAAAGTAATTATTATGTACTGTAAAGTAAATCAGAGATTAATGCTTTTTTTAGGGCAGTTTGTATCTAACAAGGGATAGTATTCCAGACATTCATTAGATCTGCCTCTTCATTAAAACAGATTTTGTGAGAAACTAGACATTTTTTAACGGCCTTAAACATTGGAGGATGACTTATGGTTGTAAGCAATTGAAAAATCTTGTTTGTTTAATTTCAGTAGTTAAACCAAAAGACAAAAGAAATACAGATGTCAAAAACAACCAACCAATCAACAACCCCCCCAAAAAAACCCCAAGAAACAAAACTAGCAAAAAAAACAGCATGCAGATACATGTAGGCAGTAGTCAAACACTCTTGGTAATAATGATTTTGTGTTCTCAAAGTTGATTGGTGCTTTTTGTGATTATCAAATTGTGAAGTGCTTTTACTTCAGTTACTTTTAAAATGCTGCTGATCTGTCAACTTCTGTTATGATTTTCTCCTGAAACTTTGCCTGTATCTCTACAAACGTGTCAACTGTGTAAGACACAAGAACACCTTTTTCTAGCATAAGGAGCAGATAGAGCTTCTAGAAGGAAATTTGACTGGAAAATGTACACAGGAATAGTGGCAAATCAGTTAATTAAATGCTTCAGGATTTTTTACATAGTAATTGATTGCATTGACATTTGGATGTGATGCTTGGAGTCTGCTGTTGACCCAAGAAAAATTTGCATTAACAAAGTGGGGAAAAAAAAGTGAAAAAACAGATAACTGCATGATGATGATAAATCTCTGAAAGGGTGGGAGGATGGGCAGGAATCAAGTTTCCATGCTTTTGAGGACAAACACGAGTGAGGCAATCAAAAGGAAGCAGCTTAACAGTGTGTACCCTCTCTTGCTATTACACGCATTGGCAGAAAATGGAAGTAGCTGGCAAAGTCCTGAATACATAGAAAGTCAAGGCTAGCATAGTGCCATTAAAGTCAGTATTACATTTTGTCTTGTTTACATTTTTATATTGTCAAAGATCCTTATGTAGATTTGAACCAATAAGTGTTTTTTTGCTGATATTGACCTACTTAGTTTTGGTATTTGCAGCTTTAAACTATTGCACTTTTCCCCTGTGTAAACTGTATATATGTTAAAATTTTCCTGATCCAAACACACTGGGAAATCTTTTCTTTCAGCTTGGGAGTAAATTCTTAGTTTGTGGATAAGCACAAGAATGATCTTAAGTTTTACTAGATTCTTATGTGACATGAAGGACTGAGATGTGAAATATTACATTTAGCATGGTAGTCTTTAGTAGCAGACTTAGGGCTAGGAACTGTAAATTACTTATTCCTTGTTCTGTTCAGCTTTTGATAATTTTTTTTTTTTTTTTTCAATCTTTATGCCTCTATGCAAAATTGGACAGCCTCTGTAAGTCATGGGTTAAGAGCTATAAATGGCATGAAATTTTAAAAAGAACAAATGCAAGACTCAGCACCTGGGATGGAGTGACACCAATCACAGGTGTAAACTGGGAGAGCAGTGTCTGGGGAGCAGCCTTACAGAACGGGCCCTGGGGTGCTGGCTGACAGCAGCTCAGTGTGAGTCAGCAGTGTGTGCCCTGGCAGCCCAGAGGCAAACCCCATCCTGGGGGCATCAAACACAGCACAGCCACTGCTCAGAAGAGGGGACTGTCCCCTAGATTCGGCCTTGGTGCAGCCTCACCTTGAACACTGTGTGTGGTTCTGGGACCCATGATACAAGGAAGATGTGAAGGTCCTTACATAACATGTCCTGTGTAGAGCAGCTGAGGACTCTGGGCTTGTATAGTTTGGAGAAAAGGAGGCTGAGAGGTGACCTCATTGCTCTCTACAGCTTCCTGAGAAGGGGACGTGGAGAGAGAGAGATGCTGATCTCTTCTCCCTGGGGTCCAGGGATAGGACATCTGGGAATGGCTCAAAGCTGTGCCAAGAGCGGTTTAGACTGGACATTAGAAAGCATTTCTTTACTGAGAGGGTAGTCAATACTGGAAGAGGCTTCCTAGAGAGGTGGTTGGTGCCTCAAGCCTGACAGTGTTTGAGAGATACTTGGCCAGTGCCCTTAATAACATGCTTTAGCTTTGATTAGCCATGAAGTGGTCAGGCAGTTGGACTAGCTGATTGTTGTATGCACCTTCCAAGTGAAAATATTCTATTGAGAAAAAAAGTATATTTAATTGCAAGAAGGCTGACACATGCTAATTAAATTTCAGAGGGCTTTCTCTTGGCTCGCAACTAATTTTGTGAATGTTGTAAATATTTCTAGGACTTTCTGAAGTGTGTGAAGTTCAGTGTGTTTCCATGTAACACCCTTTTGGTAGAGCTTAATAAACTGAATATATTAAAACAATCTCTAATTGTAACACCGCTCTTTCTACATCATATTTTGTTCTTTTGCCAGCTGCTTTTTCATTTAGCTCTGTGCTGCTTCATTTTGGTTGGTTTGCTAAGTTTTTCAAGAATGTTTAAGACTAATTCAATGTAAGTTTGCTTTTATTGCTGCAATATGAAAAGATGCTAAAATAGTTTATTGTGATGATGTATTTCCGTATAGGAAAAATGTAGGATGGCTGTAGTTCATCCTTCCTCTGTTAGTTGTGTGTTAGCATGATATTGTCTCTTGCAGAAGAAATTCCTGGTAAAAAGCAGTAAATTTAAAGTCTGCTACATGTGGATCTTTTTATGTAAATATCAGGAAAATATTTATTTGATTTGTTGAAAAGTATATGAGCATTGAAAAAGATTAATTGATTATGAGATCTCAATTATTTGGCTGAAAGTGTGCATTAAAAGGAAAGCACTTACTTGAAATAGGCAGAGATCACAACAAATGCTGGTTGAAAACAGCACAAAAGGATAATAAATCCAGCTTACTCATTGCTTTTCTGTTTTCAGTCTTAATGAAACTTTTGTGTAAGAATAATTTACTTTCAACTTGTTTGTGTTAAACTGTTTCCATGCCTCTAAAGAAAGTTTTAAGTTTAAATTTTAATCCCTCATATTAACTATCTTGACAAAAATGTATCTTTCCGCTTTAAAATAGATTAGACCCTAATGTTCTAGCTGTACAGAATCTGATTTTTTTTTTTTTTTTTAATATATTGAGGTAGAACTTTTCCTCTGGAGTTTTATATTTTTATTTCCTCACTTGCAAAATAAGAGAGTAGATTTTTGAAAACATGTGGTGTTTTTGTTTGTTTCTGAATACTTTGTTAAATTTGACTTTTACAAAGTGAGAGTGCAACCAGAAAGTAGTGTAACGGAAGTAAGAGTGCTCCAGTTTACAGTAGTTACTCCTAATGGCGAGATTCTTTATTTGAAATATAATTATCAATTGGATGTGAACTGGAGAAGAATACATATTGTCAATTTACATTAGCTCTGCATTTCTGCTTAAGAAGAACATAATTTATTTTTTATCCTTAAGATAAAGCATAGTATATTCTTTCTGAAAAAATATTCAAACTATTCTATAATAAAGTAGTTTTCTTTTATTAGACTGAATAATTATAATTATAATTTTACTGAAATTTTCTGCATTTGTTAGGTTGGTGCAAAAGTAATTGTAGTTTTGGACCGTGAATTTTAAATCTTTATAACTAGGCTCAAACACATTGTTATTAATCAAAATAAGAACCATTACAATCAACAGATTTTTTGCCAATGATAAATGAATTTGTTCATTCCTGCAGCACAAAAGTCTGTGCTTCAGGAATCGATGAACTCTTGGAAAGCAATTTCTGCATCCTGCTGGTTGTGGAAGCATTTTCCCTGCAAAAAGTTGTCGAGATGCTTGAAGAAGTGGCAGTCGCTTGGTGAGAGGTCAAGTGAATACGATGGATGAAGCAAAACTTCGGTAGCCCAATTCATGCAACTTTTGAAATGTTGGTTGGGTGTTACCTTGAAGAATTGGGCCATTTCTGTTGACCAGTGCTGGCTGCAGATGTTGCAGTTTTTTGGTGTATCTCATTGTTTTGCTGAGCATCCTTCTCAGATGTAGTGGTTTTGCTGGGATTCAGAAAGCTGCAGTGGATCAGACTGGCAGCAGACCACCAAGCAGTGACCATGACTTTTTTTGGTGCAAGTTTGGTTTTGGGAAGAGCTTTGGAGGTTCTTCTTGGTCCCACCACTGAGCTGATCTTTGGTGATTGTTGTATAGAGTCTGCCTTCTGTTGCACATCACAATCTGATTGAGAAATGGTTTGCTTTTGTTGCATAGAATAAGAGAAAATGACACTTCAAAATGATGATTTCTTAAATTTTCGATCAGCTCATAAGGCACCCGCTTATCGAGCTTTTTTCACCTTTCCAATTTGCTTCAAATACTGAAGGAAGGACTGTAGAAGGGTCAATGTTAAATTCTTCAGCAACTTCTCATGTAGTTGTCAGAGGTTAGTCGTCAGTGATTGCTCTCAACTGGTTGTTGTCAACTTCTGATGGCTGACCACTACGCTCCTCATCTTCAAGGCTCATGTCTTCTGGAACCATCACTGCACTGTACATTCGTTAGCAGTTCCTGGGCCAAATGCATTGTTGATGTTGCAAGTTGTCTCTGCTGCTTTATGACCCTTTTTGAATGCAAATAAGAAAATCACTTGAAAATGTAGCTACTCCTACATTTACACAGTCCTAAAACTACATTTGCCCTTTGAAGGCAGCTGCCTGGCTGATGTGGCCCCCAGTGAAAATGCGTTTGACACCCCTGCATTAGTGGCTCTTAATTTTCTCCTCAATCTGAAGGTGTAAGATGCTGCTAGTAAGGATTTTTGTTCAATTGTTTTACATAAAGTAGGGTGATGAAGAGCTTGATGACTTGAAAGAAGAGATAATACATTGAGAGAAGGATTAGGGAGAGTTGGGCTATGTGTGTTGGGATTAGGGCTTGGGCTGGGATGATGATTTGTTGGTAGATGCTACAGTCCTCCTGATGTGAGAGATGAGGAAACCTAGTAAAAGTTATCAGGAAGTCCAGCTTGTCGATATGTACATCTTCATTTTCAACTAGTTAATTTTTGCTTAGATGAGAAAAAAAAAAATCCACATTTTCTTTAAATCTGTGTTTTCTGTTATCAAGTTAGAAAGTATTTTCTAAACATAAAAATATATTCCATATTTTTATATATTTAGGAAATAAAACATTTGAACTGTGTGAAAAGAAACTCCTGGAGATTTTAGCACATTGAACTGTCCACAGCATTTTAAGAAAATGCTTTACTTAAGTTTCTGTATGGAGTGGGAAGAAGGGAGGTCTCTTAAGACTGTTGAAAGCAACTTTAATTTCTTATTTTCTTTTTGTTAGGTTGGCTGAAGACTTTTGATGATTATTTCAGAGATCAGACACAGCATATCTTAAATAACATGGTTATAAAATTGCAAGAAGACAACCGAAGGAAATTTATATGGTCTGAGATTTCTTACTTCTCAAAATGGTGGGATGGAATAGATAGCCAAAAAAGGGATGCCGTTAAAAGGTTTGAACACTGAACTATTTCTTATCTTCCACATGGCATGGTCTGAGACTTTGTGTATCTGACTACACTGTAAACTTGAGATTTCACTTGTTGTGATGTGGAATTGCTAGAATAATTGACCACTCGAGTTCTGATTTTTTGGAGGCTGCTTTTTTTTCTTTCCAGTTACAAGATAAAAATACGTTTAGAGACAAGAATTCAAATCACTGAGTTGCTGAAAAAAATGACTGAAAGTTTCATTGTACAACCATGAAAATGTCATTCAAATTGTAATGGCGTTGTGATTATAAACTTCATTTGAAGTCACATTGATGTTTTGGCAATGAAATGAAAACAATATTTTGTATTAGCTAGTTATATAGGGTAATTTTTATTCAGTTGCAACACAATTATGAATTGAGATTTTTTTTGTTCTTATATATGTGTAGTTTTTATAAATATGCAGCTGCTTAAATGGTAAAGTAGTACATACTCTACACCCTTGGTCTTAGTTATTTTAAAAGTTGTAACTCAAAATGTAATACAGAAATAAAAGGTTTGCCTAGATATTAAGACAACAGAGTGTGCTGCTTGGATAAACTTGAAGTAAGGATCTAGTTTGCAGTTTTCGAAAAGGTGTGGTTTGGGTTTTTTTTGTTGTTGTTTGTTTGGGTTTGGTTTTTGTTTGTTTGTTTGTTTGTTTGTTTTTTAACTTTGCTTTAAGACAAAATCCAACAGGTTTTGGCTCTTCTCTGTGATGCCCTCCTCGTGACCCTTTTCAGGATGCATGAGTTGCATCTTAAAGGCTACGAGAATCTCACAGCTGCAAAGTTTATGTAGTACTCAAAATTTTGGGGAATGACACAGAAAGCTACCAATTGAAAATTCATGTACAATGCCTGAGTATTACAGCACAGCTGTTGCTTTTGAGATTAAAAAGATCCCTTGGAGCGAAATAAACAGTACATGGATAAGTCACAAGGGAACTATGACCTTTGCTGAGGGGAGACAGGTATTGGTTAAACTGCTGTAAGACTTACAGAAGCTACACTGGAGATAATTTTTGCTGTATGGTTTTCATTACTCTTATGGATATTATCTGTAATGTGACTAAGTTTTAGTAAGTTTACTGTATTTCGGTCTTGAATTCATTTAACGTTTATATGGCATTGTACAATGTAAGTGCTGAAATTACATTATTGAACTTTAGGCACCACCTGAGGCTAGAATCACTGACATCTTAATAGAGAGACTGGATCATCCTGTGATCGGTTTCAAGAAGGCATTTCAATGAGTGAAATGGCCTGAAGACTTTATAGATAGAATAAACTTGGAAGCTCTATCAGCTCTCTAAAACAATAAAAAGAATGGTAGATCAAAGGTGGGGAGGTATTAATAGTGCTTGAAATGTGCAATGCCTATGCATCTTGCTCAATTGGCCTCCAGTACTGTGGCACATGCACTTTTATTTTTCTAATCTATGCAGGAAATAGCCTTCTTCCTGATGAAAAAAAAAAAAGTCAAATATTATGGCACATGCAGTAGAACTAGTAGTTTTAGTCACACAGAGACATTAAAAATTTCACTGTTCATCTATTAATTATTTCCATGTTAAAGAAATATAGTCGAGTGATGGAAGCAGCACAAGCGATTTATATTTTGGCATCTTTTCCCTGGTAAATACCTATTGGATATTTGGAAATTGATTTTTTTAAGAGTGCATTTTTATATGTAAGATTTTTAACAAAATTTACGTATTTTTCAGGTTAATGAAAGATGGACAATTTGAAATAGTAACAGGAGGATGGGTCATGCCTGATGAAGCCTCTTCTCATTATTTTGCTTTAATTGACCAACTGATAGAAGGACATCAATGGCTAGAAAAGAACCTTGGTATGTAGCTTGATCTAAAAATACGTTAAGTCAACTAGAAAATGCTTTTTTGTGTTTCTGAGGTGCTTAGAAGGCTCTCTTTACTCTGCTTTCCAGAAGCATTAAAACAGACCACTTAGTGGAAGCTATAGGACTGAGTATAGTAC
Organism: Streptopelia decaocto; assembly: GCF_964273445.1. Taxonomy (NCBI): domain Eukaryota; kingdom Metazoa; phylum Chordata; class Aves; order Columbiformes; family Columbidae; genus Streptopelia; species Streptopelia decaocto. Next base: position 45,121,779 of record NC_138657.1, read on the forward strand.
TTGCAATTACTGTTTGCAGTTAGAAGTTCTTGGATGAAGTGTATTTAAATGATTTTATGCCATAATATTTTGTCTCAATCAATGAAAGGTGTGCATAGTATATTAACATAATAGAATATAACACTAGATAATGCTCAATTGTAGGTCCCATGCCTCTGGTATCACAGACAGTTTCAGACTGTCATTTCTGTCTTTTGAAAATCATGACAAAGGCCTTAAAATTACTTAAAATTGATATTCTGTTCCTGTGTTTTAATTTGTACTCCAGGCTGTATATTCACTAGGGTCTCATATGCAAGACTTTCAAAAAATAAATATGAAATTTAGTAGCAGTTCTTGTAGCAGTACTAGTTATAAAACCTAAACCCATTGTAATGTTAGAATCTTCTATATTAAAAAAAAAAAAAAAAAGCCAACTCATTCTTTTTTGCAACTTTGAGGAATTACTGACTGCAGTAGCATTGACCAAACTGTTTTGGTGGCTTTGGGATTGTTCGTTTATTTGTTTACTTCTATGAATACAGATAAAGTTCCATAAGTAGAGATAACCCTTTTTATATAGAAAATATTTTCACAGTGATTTTAATAATAAGTTAACATTACTTGATCCAATTAACTGAAATTATTTTGAAAAGCTCTTTTACTGTGTTTTTCTTAGATTAAAATTTCCATAGACAAAGCTTGACATATTTAATAGATGGGGGGACAGAAGGCCTTATTTAAATTAAAGTTAAAATTTAACAACCTACAACATTAGTCTCCCTCCATTCATTTTCTTTTAGCTTTCCAACTGTAACATCTGTCAACTAAAAGTGAAAAAGCAGGTGTATTTCATTATGATTCTATGTAAAGATGTTTGAGACACAATTGAAATATTGTAATGATGTAGAGTACTAATATCAGGTTTTTATGCAGTTACACAGAATGCCTTGCCTCTAAAACATTTGATTCGTTTTGTTTTGTTTTTAATGAATTATCTGTTTAATTCTAGCTTGTTAATTCCAGGATGTGTTCTGCAGGAGGCTTAACACTCAGCCGTATTTTAATTTATCTTCTTGGAAATTTTAACTTTAGTGCTCTGATTTGAATTATATTAGCATAGTTTTTTTTGAGTGAAGAGTAAAACTTTCTTTCCTTTTTACTGTTTTATGTGTAAACAGGAGTAAAACCAAAGTCTGGCTGGGCAGTTGATCCTTTTGGGCATTCACCAACAATGGCCTACCTTCTGAAACGCACAGGATTTTCCAATATGCTTATACAGAGAATTCATTACTCAGTTAAAAAACATTTTGCAACACAAAAGACCCTAGAATTCTTTTGGAGACAGAGCTGGGGTATGTGTTTTTTTGTTTTGTTAATTTACACAGTTAAAAATAAGGAGAGTACTTGAATAAATGCTATGGAAATCTTTACAGAACAGGTTATTTAGAAAACTTACTGTAAGCTTGAAAATTTTAGACTTGTAGTTCTGTTAAAAATAATTTTAATCTAGGTGAAGTTTGGGATTTTTTTTTTTTAAGTAGCAGAAAGCGAATGTGAGTGTCTGTGTGTTAGGAAAGGGGTTAAATATAAAAACTGTATTATTGCCATTGTTCCCAGTTTCTCCTCTTTCATTTTTGCTTTTACTTTTGCTTATTTCCCTTCTCCCATATTCCTTACAAGTATATAGAAAAAAAAAGTAAATGGGGTGGAATATTATTTTTCCTTTCCTCACTTTTGTTTTCTTCCTCCTACTCCTACTGTGTGGAAATAAAGTGGACGAGAATGAACATTTCTCTCAGACAGAGAAAAGAAAAAATGTGACTATCTGAAGGTGGAGAAATCTGTCTTATGTTCTTACTAAGGAAAAAAATTTCAAGCAACCAGTTTTGCTCAGCTGGTGTGACAAGATAATGTCATTATTTACAGTAGCATTCTGTGGACTTGAAATTTGTAGGTTATCTTTAGTAAGAAAAATAGATTAAAAATATTTCACCATTTTAACTTGCAATGAAATTATTATCTAAAGCTTTATTCTTAGAATAAATACAAATGCTTTTTTGATATTTTTATGCAATATAGCATATGAAAGTTTTCTTAGCTAATGTAGTGTTTACACCTTAGCAAACTGATGTGCCTGTAAATGAATACACTTTTCTATATTAATATTTTGTTTTGCTTTGTATTTTACCAGCATTCTAATAAGCTGTATGATGAATGTATGTGTGGTTGAGGTTTTGGTCTTTCTGGTTTTTGAAGTAAGATAGTATATCACCACTTTATCAATAAAGGGTCAGACAAACATATTTAGTACTTACTATTTAAAGGTGGTGGTGATTTTGAACTTCCTCTGTGTTTTTAATCAGAAGTTGTAGGAAGGAAGGTATTTGGAGAAAGCAATATGCTGCACAAGTAAACTTGACTTGAGGAAAACATACCACTGTAAAAGAATTTGTAAGAAACTGACACTTTGGAGATTTTACTTTGAATGTTGATGTATGACACTCAATGTACAGAACACTTAATTGACAGGCCTCTTTCCCGAACAGTTGCATACATAAATCACGTGTATGATTTGCTCTAGTGTTTGGCCTTCAAAAGAAGGCTTTTCAAAACAGATCACATAGCAAAGGTCACTGCATGCTCATTTGGGATAATACATCGAGAAAGAGAACTCCTGTAGTTGAAAAGTAAAGGCATATAATTATGTAATATTACCTTTTTAGTAATAAGCAGAAGTAAAATAGGAGTTTTTAAACAAAGGTTCTAGATTGGAACTGTGACGACTTATGATGTTAGGTTTTGTAAAGTGTTTTCGTATTTATTGTTGGCATACTTAGAATCCAGATTCTGTGGCACATCTACAGCATTCTTCCTTTTTTTTTTTTCAGCATGAAATTACTTTTAAGTTTTAGTGTTGGAAATAGGTAACCAGCATTTAGTGGTTTTACCAGATAAATTCTCTTAAGTTCTATGAGAACTTCAGGTTGTCTTTAAAGTTGAATTTTGACAGACCTTATGTTGAGACTTGACAAAATATATGTAGATCTTTGCTACTAGTGGGTTAAACTTTAGGGAAAGGACTGACTACATGGAGAAGTTAGGATTGCAAAGATGGTCTCTGAAGTGCATAGAACTCTAATTTTACATATAAGCACACATAATCTATCTACAAGCACATACTGTTAATATATTGATGCTATGTGATCAAGAAATTAAGATATTGCTAAAGCCAACCAATTCAAATGTTGCACTAATGAGGGTGGTGGTTTTTGGTTTGTGGTTCTGGTAGGTTCATGATTGTTGGTGATTTTGTTTGGTTGGTTTCTTTGTTTGTTTTTGGGTTTTTTGGTGGTTTGGTTGTTTTGTTGTTCTTGTTTGGTTAGTTGGTTTTGTTCATTCAAAAGTATGATGTATGTGTTTTGTTGACCTCTAAAATTCTGGCAATCAAGAGATTTATCTGGGTTACAAAACTGTAACATTTTGTTCCTATATCTCCCACTCAGATGGTGCTGAACATTCCAGTTTTGGTTGCATCTCTGTTTTTAGCCTCTTTATATGTAAGATGGATACAAAGGTAGACTCCAGGTATAGATAGTCAAAGCAAGGATTTGTCTTAATCTGAAGTTTTTCTTAAAATTCTCAGATTAAGAACATGGAACTGATTTAGTTTTGGCAAATCTGAAAGGGCTTATTTTAAAGGTGTGCTCTATGTATTTAATTCCAGATTTGGGATCCAGTACAGATATCCTTTGTCATATGATGCCTTTTTATAGCTATGATGTTCCTCATACTTGTGGTCCAGATCCAAAAATCTGCTGCCAGTTTGATTTCAAACGTCTTCCCGGAGGAAGAGTAAGCTGTCCATGGAGAGTTCCACCAGAAGCTATTCATGTTGGAAATGTTCAACACAGGTACAGTTTTTGCATATTCTGCAAGGGAATAACTTTAAAAAAATCAAAGGTTTGTGTTAGTCAAGGGTGATATCTAGCATAGCTTGGTGAATTTATATAGTTTTAAAAATAAACTTGTTATAGGAAAATAATACCTATTACTTCATGTTTGCTCTTAAGTTCAGGACATAATTGATAGTGAAATTTGAAGGTAGGTTAAAATTACTGAAGATGCATTACATAGTTTTCCATTCGTAGTACATGAGTCTATTACTATCTCTGAATGGTAGACAGAACATAGCCATCTGTTTGGTTATAGTCATGTTACTGGTTTACTGTATTTTTTTGCGAATTTTATGAATACACGGTGATCAGTCTCCTTTCAGTGTAAGACTTCAGGGACAGCATGGTGTAGTATGCTGTAACTGCAAATGGTGAGATTTTTCCATGGTATGTCCTTGCAAAAGCTGGCAATCTGTAGCCTAGGTTTCCTGAAGTGAAAGCAAACCAAAAAAAGCACACCAACAAAAATCCAACAGAAAGCCAAAAAAACATGAAAGGGAAGAAGATTGTACTCTGGAGTCCTATTACTATTTCCAGGCCTTCAAACCATCCCCAAGTTCAAGAGTTTGAAATGTGAATAGGTGTTTAAAATTGTTGCAAATTTCTGAGTATAACAAATGTATTAAGGATAGCATAGTGACTTTTTGGTTCTAGTCCTGATGCTGAAGTTTTGAAGTGATGATGTGATGGTGATGCATGGGTTGTCTACATGTCAAGTCTATATGTCCTTTTTGAGTACGAATTTTGCCAAGCATCTTGAAAACTTCACTTTGTCAGTAAAATTCAGTTACAAAATTTTACCAAAGTTAAAACTAAAATAAAAATAATATATCACAATTGTCATATTTTAAAGTAGAAATTGGAATGGACAGTAAAAAGTAATTTTCTTTAAAAGTAGGAAAATGAGTGCTAGAGGTAATATGAGAACAGTCGAGCTAATAGAAGAATCATTATGACACACCTAGTGCTTATCAAATGTGAAGAAAAGCTCGTGTGTCTTTAAATTAAAGTTATAAAGAAGAAAAAATCTTGAATATGTATCCTAATTATCAGAAACAAATATTTGTAGAAGAGTAAAAGCTTGTTTAACAAGTACCTGGAACATACAGGCTATAAATACATTGTAGAGAGCCTGCTTAGAATGTTTTTTAAGCTCTTTGGTTTTTAATTAGATCTTAATTTACCCTTGTACTTCCAAGATGTAACCTCTGCATACCAATCTAAATTAGACCTTGTAAAATAAATGGTTCTTTCACTATTTCATATGAAGTCAAAGAGCAAAAGAGATGTGGTGTGTATGTAGTGAATGTATGATCAAGTTGAAGAGGTCGTCCTCTGAGAATGGTCTCTGAAATGTGATTTTTTGCTTCAGCTTTTGGTGTTTCAGGGTTGAACAGGGAGTTGAAACAGCACTGCGGTAGATAATACCTAAGGGAAAGGTAAAACTATCACATGGTCTTTGGGTTGGCAGCATTGATTATTTACATTTGGAACACTGGAAGGAAGAGAAACTATACTTTTGAGGCTGTAGTTTCAAATAAATCCAAATTTCAAATAAAACATAGGAAGTAGTGTTTAACTGGAGAATACCAAAAACACTGCTTATGCTTTATGAAAAATAAAATGGTGGAATATTGTAGGCAACCCAAAACTTCTCTAGTCTGACCTCTGTAACAACTCAAGTTTTACCGTTCTTATGATGAAGAGATGTATGAATTTCAGAAGTAATTGGAAAATCTGTGTTTACATCGTAAGCCTTCCAGGGTTAAAGGTTTGCAGCACATTAATTAATCTGTCTCTTATCTCTGTTTTGTTTTACAAAACTGGAAAACTACAGAAGAACGACACTACGTGGATCTGCAGAAAGTATTTGATACACACTTGCTTAATTTAGAGGCAAGATTTAGATCACTGACATTTCTTCAATGCTAAAGGTGCAACAGAATTAGTAAAACACAGATCTTGAATACTCAGCTTGGACTGTTGCTTTTGATTTCAGTACTATTATGGCCACACAATATTACTGAAGAGATATTGAATTGAAAACTTAGGGCTAGTAACTGTTTGGTTTATCATTGCCTTGTGACTTGCGTCATGGTTTGGTAGGAAGGAATGAAACAGCAGCCTAATTAAGAGCCTGTACTTGCTTAATTACACTTCATAACAGCTAAAGTTATACAGATTGCTGTTGCACTTGCCCTGTTTTGCAGTTGCATCCTTATGCATATGTTTGAATGCTGAAATTCTAGCTTTTCACACTACCAAGCAAAACCAGCTGGTTTTGTTTTGTTTTGTTTTTTTTCCCCTTGAATGTGCATGAGTTGTTTTATTAGAAGAAGCATAGCTTGTTTTGGTGTGTGTCTCTCTCCCCACGTGTGGAAATAGGAAAGAGTCTGTACTGTAAGTTACATGAAAATTTACTTTACTCTACACCCCCTACTGTTCAGGAGACCAGTTTTACCCTTCAGCTTTTTTCTCTTTGTGGTTGGCCACATTATGCAATGTGTAACTGGCATTCAGAACTATATTGCTGATGTGACATTACGGTTAATGTTTATGATTGTGAACCTCTAGGAGCTGAGACTGCCATCTTAGAAAGTACTCATCCTATCTGTGTAGCCATCTCCTCTACAAAAATACTTCAATAGAAAATTGCCAATCCACAAAATGGTTCTGTTTTCTAGTTGAGATAATTCAGCAAAGAGAGAGTCCCCAATGCTTCATGTGCTGTATGGGTGAAGTAGTAGAGACTGCAAAGCTATGACCAGTGTCAAACCTGTCACATAGGATTTACTTATAGCTGCTACAAAATTTCTTGTGATTCCCACAGACTCCAGGTGTCTACCGCACCTTCTCCTTTGACATCGGAAGGGGCAAAACCAGCCATGTTAATTGTTCCGATACTTGGAATTTTTGCCTTAAAAGAACACGCTTCTGATATGAAGGGGTTTTCTACTTTTGTGAAAAGTCTTAGGCATCCAGTATTATGTTATCTATTCAATATTATTATGAAATACATATTATATATTATGAAAGCTTCCCAAAGAAAGCTGAAAAATACTCTTGATACTGTTACTGACAACATTGCTATACTTCAGTGTTGCCTCCTAAGAGTGCAGTTAGGGTTGCTCTGACTATTGTACATAATGTATCTTGTGTACAATTCCAAGAACTTTTGATTGTATAAAATCAAAATCTGATATGCTATATCCATAATCATGGTCCTACAAAAAGTTTATCATGACTGATCTCTGTGGTTTTCAATTTTTCATTCAGATAGACAGGATAAACATATATCAAAACGTATCTAATGTCTTACTGAGGAACCAGAAAGGGAAAATGTTGTTTGAGGCTCAGTGGAATCTGCTTGGTTTAGGTTTGTGGTTGGGTTTTTTGTTATTTGTTTGTTGATTTTGGTGTGTGGTTGGTTTTTTTTTTTCCTCCAGAAGTATTTCTCATTTTAAACAAATTCTCTGTGGGGCTTTCTGCTGCCTCTTTCTCACTCCTGTATGAGATAGTGATTTAGGAAGCTATTTGAGAAAAACTGAAGAGGATATACCTGACTTGAGACATATGGTTGGCAATGGAGGAAGATCCTGCTGCCCCCTTAAAAGCACCTAATAATCCCACAGTTAGGAGTACTTTGAAAAAAGGGAGAACAGCAGCATTGATTAATTTTGCAGCAGATTTGGAAAGAACCTAGAGGAGGAGTTTGAACAGAGATGTCAAAGTCAAATACCCTGTTAACTGTAACCTTTCCTAAGTCCTGTATTTTTCAAGAGACTCTAAAATGAAGTATTTTTTTGAACCATAGACTGCATGTGGAAGATTTGAATTAAGCTGGCGTCTTAGAAGGTAGAATACAAAGTCATGTGTTGTGCCAGTTTTTCTCTTAGTTGTGTGGAGAGGTCGTCATTGTGTTTACATTTGCAACCTGTTGAAAGTAATGGAAAATATTGTTTCAAGCATAAATATTTGGTAATCTGAACTGTAAATCAAACTACAGACAAGAGAGGTAGGGAAGCCACTAGTTGGGTCTATTCTGGTCTCAGCAGAACTATGTAGATTCTTAACTAAATATGTTGTGCCCCATTTCTTACTCCAGAATAGTCAGATCTTGTATTTACTCAATACTTATATAATCTGATAAACAAATAAACTGTGACTTGCTGGTCAAAGAAATATGAGTTTCAAATATATTGCACTAGATAGAATTCTGACTTTAATGTTTATATAACAAATCTTCAGGAGTATGGGTTGAAGGTAGATTTTGGTAGACCATCTATTAAAAAGATTTAGGGAAAAAAAAGCTCACTGGAATCTGGATTGCACTGCTATTTTCTCTTTAAAACCTTGTAATTTGTATTCCTGTTTTCTTAAATATGTTACTATGGTTTATATTCCCTAGCTAAATTATTTCTATAACGTTAATTAGAGAACATCAATATATGACAAATTTTATAGTGGTTGTGGTTTGGAGGGGGGAGGAAATAGACCTTTTTAGTTACCCATACATGGGGCTTGTAACGTTTGATACGTTGCTGCTTTGTGACAGAACTGATGTTTTAGGTGTCAAAGAGCTAGTAGGTGCCAAAGGATAATTTTACTGTTTTTCCCATGTGTGCATGTGCACTTTTTTTTTTTTCTTAATTTAAGGCCAAAAGCTGGAAAGCAATGAGTTTAAATTTTCAGGACATGTACTTAAAGTTAAGAGGGCTGGCTCTAAGGTGAGAAGCTGGCTGAAGGGGGAACAGTGATTCTTAGCTGTGAACTTCTTCCAGTTTTGTTGGTTGGTTGGTTGTTTTTATGTTTGTTTGTTTGGTTTTTTTGTTTGGTTTTTTTTTTTTTTTTTTTTTTTTGCAAGACTAGAGTTCCTCAAAGATAAATTTATGGGCAATTTTTCTGTCAAGGACATGAAGATATGAAGTGAAGTATCCAAGGGAATTACCAAAGGGGATGAGAAGAGCTTGCTTATTATTGTAAATAAGGGCTGGAGAGGATTAGTATTGTTTTCTAAATATAAAGCAGGTAAACATAATTTAAACTGAAGGTTAGTTTTGGCACAGGAACAAATTGATGCAGACTGACATACTGTTTGAGATAGAGCTTGTTAAGCTTATTGGAGAATTTAATTAGCATAGTGTTTGAAACAATAGTAGTTTCAGTGTGGTGTCCCATTGGAGGGAGTTGCATCCAGCCTTCTGTTACAAAATGAGATAGCAGAGTTTTGTATGTCTAGTTTAAGGTCACCAAATTGTACAACTTGATATGCAGGAAATGTTTTGTCACATTCTGACCCTTATTCTTCTATTTTCTTAATTACCTTCTTTTTTCTTTCCTCAAGGGCTTGGATGATTTTAGATCAATACAGAAAGAAGTCAAAGCTTTTCCGCACTAAAGTTCTGTTGGCTCCGCTAGGGGATGATTTTCGCTATACTGAGAGCTCAGAATGGGATCAGCAGTACCAGAATTATCAGAAGCTGTTTGATTATATGAATTCTCGTCCTGAGTGGCATGTTAAGGTATATGCAAGACTTTTTCTGGTTTTGGGAGAAAACAATATTCCCCTGTATATTTAGATTCTTAATGGAAAAAAATTATGGTATGGAGTTTTGTTTGGTTTATTTTTTTTTTAACTGTGGAGCTTTATATATTATTTAACAGCAGGTTGTTTTGTCTTGGCAGATTATAATTTTTTACCTTTACCACCTCCTCTTCCTCCAACGCAAAAACTTTGCTATTAGTAATATTTACTTGAAAACTATAAGTAGTATCCAAACCAGATTATTTTACAGAATGTCTGTTAGTTTTGTTTGTTTTGTTAGTACTTTGGTCTCCACAGGCTTCAGGCACTCGCTCACAGGCTTTGTTATTTGAAACTGTTGCATTTTCTTACTAGAAGTTCAAGCAAAAATTGTTGCTTTGCTTGGATCCTCTTGGTTTTATGTCCCAATACAAACATACAAACAAAACAATCCTGAGAGTTGCCATTGCTGGCACATGTTGAATACAATAAAATCTAATAGATTGCCCTGGCTACAAAAGGAATGAATATACTGATACAGTTATCAGATGAGCTATCACTTTATGTTTGAGTGTTAATATACATTTCGTACTGTCTAATATATAAACTGAGTACTTTAGGGACTTCTTGTACTATAGATGTTTTCTGTACATGAGACACCTTTTCATCATCTTTTGACCTACCCTGTAAAGGGCTGTTACTGCCTTATTTAGGCATTTTTTTAAATGACCAGACAATACTGAATTATTTATACTCCTCCGTGTTACATCTCTAAACACAGTTTCTTTGTATATAGTTTTTAAAGAAGCAGCTTCTGAAAGCAAATGCTGATTTTTATGATCAGCAGTCAATTTGGGTTAAACATATGTTGGAATCTGGAGCACAACAGAGTTAATTTTGAAAACACAGGATTAAGACAACTGTGCTCTTGTTTGGTAGAATCATAGAATCATTTTGGTTAGAAGAGACCCTCAGGGTCATCTAGTCCAACCATAACCTAACTCTAGCGCTAAGCCACATCCCTAAGAACCTCGTCTAAATGCCTTTTAAACACCTATGGGGATGGTGACTCCGCCACTTCCCTGGGCAGCCCGTTCCAACACCTGACAACCCTTTCCATGAAGAAGTTTTTCCTAATACCCGATCTAAACCTCCCGTGGCACAACTTGAGGCCATTTCCCCTTGTTCTATCACTTACTGCTTGGGAAAAGAGACCAACACTCTCCATGCTACAACTTCCTTTCAGGTAGTTGTTGAGAGTGATAAGGTCTCCCCTCAGCCTCCTTTTCTTCAGGCTAAACAGCTCCAGTTCCCTCAACTGCTTCTCATCAGACTTGTGTTCTAGACCCTTCACCATTTTCATTGCTTTCCTCTGAACACTCACCAGCACCTCAGTGTCGTTCTTATGATGGGTGACCCAAAACCGAACACAGTATTCAAGGTGGGGCCTCACCTGCGCTGAGTACAGTGGCACAATTGCTTCTCTAGTCCTGCTGGCCACACTGTTCCTGATACAAGCCAGAATGCTGTTGGCCTTTTTGGCCACCTGGGCACACTGCTGGCTCATGTTCAGCCAGGTGTCGACCAACATCCTCAGATCCCTTTCTGCCAGGCAGCTTTCCAGCCACTCTTCTCTGAGCCTGTAGCGCTGCCTGGGGTTGTTGCAACACAAGTGCAGGACCCAGCACTTGACCTTGTTAAACCTCATGCAATTGGCCTCAGCCCAATGATCCAGCCAGTCCAGGTCCCTCTGTATGACCTTCCTACCCTCCAGCAATTGGCCCAGTTTGGTGTCATCTGCAAGCTTACTAAGGGTGCACTCAATCCTCTCATCCAGATCATAGATAAAGAGATTAAACAGAACTGGCCCCAGAACTGGCTCTGGGGAACACCACTCATGACTGGCTGCCAACTGGATTTGGCTCCATTCACCAAAATTCTTTGAGCCCGGCCATCCAGCCAGTTTTTTATCCATCGCAGAGTACACCCATCCAGGCCATGAGCTGCAGCTTCTCCAGGAGAATGCTGTGGGAAACGGTGTCAAAGGCTCTACTGAAGTCTTAAGGTACACAACATCTACAAACTTCCCCTGGACAACCTGTTCCAGTGTTTTACCACCATCATGGTAAAAAATGTCTTCCTCATGCCTAGCCTGAACCACTTCTACTTTAGTTTAAAAGCATTACCCCTTGTCCTGCTGTAACAGGCCCTGCTAATAAGTCTGTCCTCATCTTTCTTATAGGCCCCTTTGAAGTGCTGAAAGGCTGCAGTGTGGTCTCCCTGGAGCCTTCTCTTCTCCAGGCTGAGCATCACCAACTCTCTCAGCCTGTCCTCACAGCACAGCTGTTCCAGCTCTCTGATCATTTTTGAGGTCTCCTCTGGCCCCTCTCCAACAGGTCCATGTCTTTCCTGTACTGAGTTGAAATGAAGCTGAAATGCTTTAGGAAGAATTATTCAAGTTGTCTGAAAAGTGTTCAGGAAAATTTTAAAGCTCTTTAGGATAGGATTTCTGCTACAGTACTGCTGGAAGACTGGCACATTTCTGAAATTTATATTAAACCAAGCATATTCTTTCTCTTCATATGTCTAAATAAAGAAAATGTAACTATGTTATCGTAATTCTAATTTTCATTCAGGCCCAATTTGGAACTTTATCAGATTACTTTGAAGCTCTGCGCAAAGAAAGCAATTTGGGTGAAAAGAGCAGCAATTCATTTTTCCCTGTTTTAAGTGGAGACTTCTTCACCTATGCAGACAGAGATCATCATTACTGGAGTGGATATTTTACATCACGACCCTTCTATAAACGACTGGACAGAGTTGTGGAATCCTACTTACGGTAAATGCTGCCACCCAGTATGTTTATAACATATGTCTTGGTACACAGGAGAGATGAATGTATGAGTACTCTGAGTCTGTTGGACGGATGGAAAAGTGATTTTGAAATGCATAGTTTAAGTTTAGTCAGAGTAAAGCCTAAATGACCCCCAAATACAGTTCTTGTTACAAGGATCAATTTGTGTATCTGGTGTTTTTTTGGTAAATTCACAGAAATACAATGATTTTTTTTTTTTTTTCCATCCAAACAAATAAGGTGTTCTAAAATATTATTCAAGTTATCAGCAAGTCCTGATTTCATGAAAAATAGCAGATAGTATGCTTTTTATTTCTGTATCGGATTTGGCTAGCTGTCAGATCAATCTGTCATTATGGCTATACTGTTAACTCTTTTAGAGAGAAAAACAAAGGTGTGAATTTTACAAACGTTGTTAGCTGAGAAGTAGTCAGGAATATTGTGTGCCAAGTGATCTCAAAGTATAAGGTACTACTCTGCTGAAAATGGTTTGCATCTTCTTTAAAAGAGAAATTATTGCTGAATTTTGGTAATGGAGTATTTAAGTGGTTTTCCCTTGTAGCAGCTCATGATAAAACACATTGTAAAATAATTTAGCTGTATTTTAAGGCTCCAGAAAGAAATCTGGAACAGATGAGTATGATGTAAACCTTCAACATTTCATCAATTGCCAAAACTTGCAAACTCTATTTCCCATAGATTATTCTTCCTTGGATCCTTAGATAAAGGACATATTTTGTCTTCTGGAAGGACCCTTTAAAATACATCTGTTGTAGTACTTCTATATGCTGTCCAGACCTTTTTGTGCTAGAGAATAACTTCTATAATGCTGAGAAATCCTTCCTTAAGGATTCCTTACTCTTTTTTTCCTTTTTCCTCCTTCCTTTTTTCCTCCTTCCTTTTTTCCTCCTTCCTTTTTTCCTCCTTCCTTTTTTCCTCCTTCCTTTTTTCCTCCTTCCTTTTTTCCTCCTTCCTTTTTTCCTCCTTCCTTTTTTCCTCCTTCCTTTTTTCCTCCTTCCTTTTTTCCTCCTTCCTTTTTTCCTCCTTCCTTTTTTCCTCCTTCCTTTTTTCCTCCTTCCTTTTTTCCTCCTTCCTTTTTTCCTCCTTGCTTTTTTCCTCCTTGCTTTTTTCCTCCTTGCTTTTTTCCTCCTTGCTTTTTTCCTCCTTGCTTTTTTCCTCCTTGCTTTTTTCCTCCTTGCTTTTTTCCTCCTTGCTTTTTTCCTCCTTGCTTTTTTCCTCCTTGCTTTTTTCCTCCTTGCTTTTTTCCTCCTTGCTTTTTTCCTCCTTGCTTTTTTCCTCCTTGCTTTTTTCCTCCTTGCTTTTTTCCTCCTTGCTTTTTTCCTCCTTGCTTTTTTCCTCCTTGCTTTTTTCCTCCTTGCTTTTTTCCTCCTTGCTTTTTTCCTCCTTGCTTTTTTCCTCCTTGCTTTTTTCCTCCTTGCTTTTTTCCTCCTTGCTTTTTTCCTCCTTGCTTTTTTCCTCCTTGCTTTTTTCCTCCTTGCTTTTTTCCTCCTTGCTTTTTTCCTCCTTGCTTTTTTCCTCCTTGCTTTTTTCCTCCTTGCTTTTTTCCTCCTTGCTTTTTTCCTCCTTGCTTTTTTCCTCCTTGCTTTTTTCCTCCTTGCTTTTTTCCTCCTTGCTTTTTCGGGGGGGGGGCGGTGTTTGTGTTCTAATGTAGGGAAGCAAGAGAGGTGTGGAAAGTAGCCTTTTGGAAGCATGGGAAAGTACCATTTTGGAGGCAGATACAAGTGCCTTTCATAAGAGAAAGCATTGAAAGAATAAGGAATGTGTAAGGTGAAGTGACATCAAGGGCCTAAGAATAGAAAGGTGTTAGGGAAGAGGCAGTGTAACGTAGAAGTCATTGCCTTGACCAGCAAGGAGAAGTCTTGCAAATCTGAAAGCAGAGAGGAAAGAAGCCAAAGACTGTCAGGAAGCATAAGAAAAATAAAACCAAAGCTGAGAGGAATGACAAAAAGCCAGGCTAGGATCCTTTTGGCAGAAGAATGTAAAAATAATAAAGTAAGGAGAAGTTACCAGAGGAGTTTTAATCAGAACTTTGGAATGTTACAAGTGTTATGTACAAAAACCTAGAATGTTAGAAGATTACAGAGAAGATATTTGTAAGGTTAACAGTAATCAGGAAGTGTGACATCTATTCAGAAATAGTTTACAAATACAGTACCAAGCAGCACTAGGAATATGATTTTCTTGAAAGCATTTTTTTTAACTTACCGTATCAAAATGAATACTAATTAGCTCTGTTCTCATTAGCTTGTTTTTCATAGGAATCTTTGATTTTCAGTGAAAACAGCTTTGTTTAATACTGCCATTGGAAAACACAAGATATATAGAAAACAGGATAGATTATGTCCTTAGAAATCAAGATCCCTACTTACTTTTTTTTTTTTTCCACATTTTGCCTCAATTACAGTTTGATAAAATGCACCAAGGATTTATTTTTCTTTTAGTTTCATCATAGCCTATTTTGTCAATTTTTTTTTATTTTATTGTCATTTTTCAATTTTTTATTACTAATGCTGCAAAAAAATCATATGAATTGCTTTCAAGTTTATTTTTAGTATTTAGAACTTTACATTGATTCCTTCATGTAAGAGTTTCAGTTAGCTTTCAGTTACTTTTCTGAAAGTCATAGGAGTTTCAAATCTTCCTTATAGACAAAGTGGCTTTGAAGTGAGGTTCTGGAAGCAGTATGACCTGAAAATGTTTTTACAGCTTCATTTTAGTGTTATTTCTTTTGGTTTTAAGGTTGTTACCATGTTCATAAATAATAGACTTTCCTATTTAAAACCAAACCAACCAACCAAACAAACAAACAAAAAGATGAATTGTGGGGAGGGAAATCTAACCTGTATTTTGAGGACTAAATTTTTTTGTTCTCTGCTTCATAGCTACAGTTCAGTAACTGTTCAGTGGCTAAGTCAGATTTTTTTAAAAGGATAAAACACTTTCAGATGGGGTTTATCCACTAGATGTGTATCTGATGCCTTTTGAACTACTATATACTTGTTTTCCTTTCAAGTTAAACTGTAAGAGAACAAAGTTGGAGGAATGAATAGATGTAGGTATTGGCACTAAGCAACATTAAAATCACAGCCATTAAGCTTAAGTGCACTAGCAATCAAAAAAAAAAAATTATTACTTTTGGCACCTTGATTTTGTGTGTAACTTCTCAGAAGTTTGCTAATCTGTAAGAGCAAAATCTCATTCTATCACTCAGATATTTACATTATTATGAGTTGAGTGGTTACATGTAGTAGAGTCTACTTCTCGGTTTGGTTTGACACATTTTACTTTCAGTTTCCACATAATTGTCACCTGTGTGATACATAAAGAGAAAGAGACCAGATTGAAGTATTTTTCATCTTAATATTTAATATCAATGCACAGTCTGAAAAGCCAGGTTGAGAATGATTTTAAAATTTGTTGTTGTACCTAGTTTAAATCTGAACACATGCACTCACTGACAGCTTGGGTAAATGTAAAAGTTGACGTATTTTTCTTTAAAAAAAAATAAAACATGCTTAGAAGTTAATGTTACATTTGTTTCGAGAACATACGTTATTTTGCTCTCTTTTGTTTTTGTAACATTAACATTTATCTTCTTGGATTCAACAAACACTTGAGAAACCTCAAATAAAGATTGAAAAGGAATCTGACCCTTTTCAGACTTACAAAAAAAGAACTGTAATATTTTAGGAAAAGGAGATAGGAAAAAAGTTAACGCATGGCTTCCTACAGTTTCTACAGGCATCTTTCTAGTCAGATATTAGATTCTGATAAAGCAGGTCAGAACGTAATGGTGATATTTTAGTGCTAGGCTTTTGCTTAAGAGGAAGAGAGCTCTGCATTCTGTTCAGTCTAAGAGTTTTTTAATTCAGTGTTCTAAATATTCAGGTGAATGTATAGTGAGCAGGTGTATGAACTGCCTAAGTCTTCGGGATAATTTACTTTGCTTAAAATACAAATAACAGAATAGATACTATATGGACTATATAGATTGATATATTTCTTTCAGATGATTTAATTTGTTTAGTAAGTTGCTTTTTGAAATAGGAATTATATGGCTCCTGTAAGACCATCTATCCTTACTGTGCTGTTTTAAGGTAAGATCTGTATACCTCACAGGTTTGTCAAAATGCTGTGTTATTTTCTACTGACATATTTTTACTTTAAAGCTCTATTTTCCATCACCGAAGCCTTTCAAGGAGCTTACAAGGTTTAAAACTAGTTGATGATGAAGTGCAGCAGTGATGTTTAACTGTTTGAAGACAGAAACAGGGTAAAAAGTACAAGAGTAAAGTTTAAATAACTCATGGAACTAGGCAAAGTGAATGAAGTAAAAACATCAGTTTTGTTGTTTTTTTTTTCAAGTAAAATGTTACTTTTTTGCTTTTTAAACCTATATAAATATTTTATTATTCTCTGCATTTCCAGGGCAGCTGAAATCCTCTACTCCTTGGCTTTGGTACAGTCCAGTAAATCTGAGAAGATGAGTGTATTTCCTTCAGTGAATAACTATAAATTGCTGACAGAAGCTAGGAGGAACCTTGGACTCTTTCAGCATCATGATGCTATTACAGGAACAGCTAAAGATTGGGTAGTTGTAGATTATGGCACTAGGTAATTTAGTATAAATATATTAACTTATATCTTAATTTTTCTTTGCTTTTTTAAAACAGAAGTATTTATTTTAGAGATACAGATTTGCTGTAGCTAGCAACATATTACTGGAAGTGTGGTGCTGCTGCTCTTCAAGGGAAATGGATTTGATTACCTGTGCTTTTCATTTATAAATTATTTTTTAATCCTCTGAAGAATTTGATATCCAAACAAAATTTCTGAGGTCTCAAAAGAAGCTAGGTAGACACAATGCTGAGAGTTCTGTAATAACAGGGCTATTTTCTGCAGTAATTATTGTATAGGAGAACATTGTTTTGCTGTGCTAAGCAATGAACAAGATGCATACTAATTTAAGCATATATTCCTTGGAAAATCCCATACCCTCTGTCACCTACCTTTCTTCAATGTGGGAAATCTCTTTCATGTTGCAAATCTTCTAACTAGTCTGTTGTTGTTTATTGCTGGTAAATCTCATGGGTAGTTGCTTTCTCAGTATTGACAAATTCTTCTGCTAGCTACTTTGTGGAATTTTTTTGAAGAGGATATAATTATGTATATGTGTGTGTATGTAGATATATGCTTTAGTTATGCATTTGTTCAGAAAATGGTTTTGTATTGTATGTAACAATGTTATCATTCCAATGTTAACATTCCAGTGTAAGAATTGTTAACATTGGAATGTTAAGCACTGGTAAATTTGATTGATTGAGGTAGATGATGGTGGACAGTTGATGACAGAGCATGTCTATTTAATAAGTTATTGTTTTAAATGCCTCTAAAATACTCTTTCTTGGTGTAAACTACTGCATTCATGACAAGTATTTTCAAATTCCATGAATTTGTTATTTTTTTAATCTAGTAAAGCATAGGTGTAGTCAAGGCATAAATATGTGCAAGGCACTTGGTTATGAAGGAGTAGAAAAAAGGCTTTTTTCAGTTCACAAATAAACTATCTAAACTCTTTACATTTAAGATTTTTTTTTTAAACCCTGTGTCAGTTGAACCAATGGAAATAATGGTAATAATTTAAATTTTTATGTTTCAAATTGTTTTTCTAGTTCTGCTTAAATGCAGTCTTGACTTCGTGACCAGTGTTACATGCTTGTCTCCACTATAGATACTATAAATCAAACATTTAAAACACAAACTTTCCTGAAATTACATTTTGAAAAAGTACATGATATTTTTGAGGGTGTTTTATAGCATAACAGTGGAGTGGAAATGTACTTTATTTTCAGTATGCAAGGTAGAAATACAATGAAACTCAATGTATTTCTGCATTTTGCAGTCTGGTCACTCATTGCAACTAGCTGTGCCTAATTTCATGCTATATTGATATTAAAAGTTCCATTTCTCTTTCTGTAACTCATCCTTTTGAGTTTTTTAATATTTTAAAGTTTTGATGATATCACATTGAATAAAAATATGAAAATTAACAAGACTTCAACATTTTTAACAGGCTTTTCCACTCAATAATGAACTTGAAGAAAGTGATAATTGACTCTGTTCATATTCTTATCCTAAAGGATAAAGGTGCTTATAATTATGACACGTCAACTCCATTCCTGAAGATGGTGAGCTATCATTCCTGATTTCCTCCAAACATAAAATGTGAACTGTCTTTTCAGTACAGTTTGAGTGTCCTGGAAGAAGTAAAAATGATATTTGCTAGTAGTAATACCTGCTGAAAAATCAGCTACTTGTCACTGTTCGTGTTAGTTGAAGATATGGGAAAGTAACAAGTGAAAACTTCACTTAAGGCTGAAAAAACAGCACATCTAAAGAAAATTTACTTATTTTGTTCCACTTCGTGAATCACACAGTAAAACCATGTGTTCTGATTTTTTTGTGAGCATAAATTTGTTGGTCACTTCAGTGATGTGCATATGGTAAGTAAAAAAGAAACAATATGCAGTCCTGTAATTTGACTTCGCTTATTACTTAAGCAAATGTAGGAAGTGGAAAATTTCCAACTGAATGTAAGCGTAAGATGCATTCACAAGACCAGGTCTAGGAAAGACCTTGTGCTTTTTTCCTTAGCTGAAAGTATTTGAAACAGGAACTTACAGATGATAAAGTCAGCAACAGATCTCCACATATCATTTTGAAACCCATTTTACGGTGAGGAGCACCTCGAAGAAGCACTTACTAAGATTGTTTCCTTGCAAAATTGTTAAGTTTCTTCACTTTCTGAACAAATGCTCTCTCCTGTGATAGCTAAGTAGTTTTATGAAGTCTACTGAAATCTATACACCTGGAACAGAGAGCAAATGAGATGCTTTAATTTTTTTTTGTGTACAAATGTAGCAGTTTTCATTATGAGATTACCTCACACTTCTGATATAACTAGGATGACATATATTCTGCTGGCTTAGCAGTACTAGATGTGTCATACCTCAAATTACACTTCCAATCACATGTATTTAAAAAAAATAGAATAATTCTTTATACATTTTATGACTTTGATGCTAATATATATGCACATGCTGCATATATGTGGCTGTGGGTATGCACTATATGTGTGTGCCACAAATGTAATTTTTCTCCTAATTTGAAAAGGCTAACAAAATGAATATGCACTTTCATAAGCTAAAAATATTTTGAAGTTCTTATTGTGGAATTTGTAGAATGCTAATGGAAGAATTTCTGGATATTTACAGAAAACCTTTCGCAAATCTACAGCAAACAGAAAATTCAAAAGGCACTTGTTTTGAAATACTATCATGGTATTTTGGTGGCTGACAGAAGCTGACATCAAAAATTGCACAGATGGGCATTCAGAATGAATGTCGAGAGAGCTTAGAAAGACCAATAAGCAGGATTGAAAATGGATGTTGTCTTTGAAGGTAGAAGAAGGAAAAAGCACATGATCAAAGGAGCAGAGCACCAGACCGTAGTAGTATTCCAGTAGACTGTAGGGACAACAACGGGAAAATTGCCCTTCTTGAAACCAGAGAAAAGGAAGCTGGAAATGAGACAGGATGGAAGGGTTCCAGAATTCCACTGCTTGCACTGTGTTTCTGCCGTTCTTAATTATTAGTTACACACAAAAGCATCATGTTTTTTCTCAGATGATAACAGGATGTTTTGTATGTTATGTGCATGTTTTACGGACCACATCAGTAAATAAACAAAGCCTAAATTGCTCGGAAGACAATACACTGAAAAATGGAAGAAATTCAGAGATCTCTGAATGATCCAACTGATAGGATGAGATCCAACCTATAAAACTAAAGCTATGCAACCATTGCGTCATGCCTGTGTATTAGTCTTACATCTTTGAGTGCAGAAAGAATGCTTCCATGTAAGAGACAGTAGTTGGATTTGAAAAACGTGATTTTTGAGGAATATTCTAAGGAACTGGGAGCTTTGCACTTCAGTTATAAAGTCTATAGTTATTACCATTATATGAACCAATAGGAATGTGACAGTACATGGACAGCCGGGCTCTTGTTTTGCTTAAATACTAATGCAATAGTGACAGTAATGCCTTTGTCACTACCTTTTCTTAATGGAAGTGAGCCTTGGTCATATTGTATATAAGAGAGAAACCAGTGAAAAATCAGAATTGATCAATATTGTGAAACAATTCTTCAAATAGTTTGTCACATAAAAATCATACATACACCCAAAATTATATCTTTTGAACATTTTCTTTATGTACAGTATAAGGTAACAATGGCATCTGACAGAGTACTAAACTCAATCCTTGTGACAAATATACAGGAGTGTAGGGTTTCAGAGGGTAAATTTATAGCAAGAGAAAGTAATATATGATAAATATTTGCAAAATCTGAAGGAAGTTGAAGATTATGATATCTTGTATGCAAAAATGAAAACACGGAGGTCACAATTTGATGGTGGTATCTAATCTAAGATATGTACAATGAAAGCAAATGTTTCTCAATGAATTAGTCAAAAAGAGCCCTTTTGTCAGTCTGAAGTACTTAGTTTATAAAATTTTGTGTCCTTTATAAGGTGTTAATGTAGACTTCTGTTTATGGTGTGGCTAGTATGGTTTTGTACTTCATAAAATTCATTCATGTAATACACAAAACTCATATGTTATACGTTTAAGTGTATTCTTAAGCAAATTCAAAGATCTTATCTTCTAGGATGATGTTCAGTCTTCCCAAGATTCTTTGCCACACAAGACAGTTATAAAGCTGACGTCGCAACCAAGGTAAATAATTTACATTTTACTTGGTGTCTGAGATTCTTTTAGTAGTGTGTGTGTGTTTTCACTACCTAGTAGGTTTTTATGCCATTTCATTTTTTGTAACATTCACTCAAAATAAAGGGAAATTTAAAAAAAAAAAAAGATAGGCTGGCATATTATGCTAATACTATTATGTCTAGTCGAAAGAAGACATAGCACTTTAAAACTATAGAAGTTTCTCACATAGAACTAATTCATAATATATAAATACTGGGTTGTCTTTAAAATTTAAGTAGAGCGTAAACTAGGACACTGTTTTCTGTTAACTGCAACTTTCCACTGTATTAAGATGGCTTCTTTATATGTAGTTCGAGAGTATTCAGTTGAAACTGCTATCACCATGAATGTTCCATATCCAACCTGAAAGAACTTGAACATTCATTAAAAATCAACTAATCCAAATAAAGTAAGATGTATGGATGCGAGAGCTGCTATGTGTGTAAATCAAATATATATCAAGGGTTTTGCTTGCAGATGGTTTAAGATAAATTTAAAAAGTAGTGAATGCTATTTTTGCTGGTGTTAGTATTTAATTTCTCTAGTTCTAGCAAAGTGGCAAAGCTTAATTGCCTAATTCATGAAGGTGTTAGACTATTCAACAAACAGACTGCTACTGTTAAAACATTCTGATCAGATTCTTCAAAAAAATGGGTAAAGTTTTGTCATTGTGAGCTTTTGGGGGAAGCTGTCTTCAGTCTTCTAAAGTTAAAGGTGTGCGTATATATAGTTTTAGTATAAGCTTGTCTCTGCAGCATTCAGGTAGAGCATACTTTATTTTTTTTTTAATAGGAATTTTATTCTCTTGTTGGGGTGCTAGATAGGTGCTAATACATTATCTTAAACTTGTCCAAGATGGACAAAACCTCAGGTGCCTATCTATTTATTTGAACAAAATCTTTTAACTTTTTCAAAATATTCCCTCAGATATCCTTACAGGGAAATGATTATATATATTGTATATAAACACTTAGCTGGAGGCAAGTTGTGATGTAGAGTTTCTTAGCCATTTGAGGATAGCTTTGCCTCTCTTCTTTAGGTTAGCTATTGAAATTTCTTCCATCCATCCCCTGAATTGCCTTTTGTTTGCATCCACTGTTCCACTTACCTCTCTGCATAGTAAGTTTTCCCCTTTCTGGTGTTCATGCATTTCAGGCATTTGCTTTTTTTTTTAATTTCCCCCTCTCCTCTAGTGCATTAAGTAGATATTAATTTTAAAATAAAAAAGCTTGATAATACATATGTTATCCTAGCAGCCTGTTGCAGCTGTTCTCTAAACTTGTCTTAACTTACTAAGAAGATAATGTTGGTAGATAATTGCTAATTTTTACTTCTCTGGTACTGTGAAGATACCATACGGTCATGTAGGATGTGATTCATGTTCCAAAGACTGTGTAATCAGAATTATAGGAGACAGAAGAAAGAGGAAAAAAACGGAGAGAGAAGGGAATGAGAAAGATTACAAGGGAATATTGATATTGCTGCCTGAAAATCTGTTTTTTATAATGGCTTCCTGTTTGTAGGCACTTTGAAAGCAATGCTTCAGTGCACACTACTTCATGTCTCCTTTGTTGGTAAAATTTTCACTTGAATATCTGTATGTTCAATTGTTTTCTCTTATGAAAATAAGCTTAATCTTTCTAGCTTCTAACTTTATCTCTGGTTGTACTCTGAATCTCCACTAGTGTTACTACCATCATGAAAAGTGGTATGCAAGCTGAGACAGTATATTTTGCTTAAATATAACATGTGAATATTATAACTATGCATCTGGGTTTTCTAGGTAACCAGTATATATGTGAAAAGTTCATTTTATTAGAATCTTAAACTCAATTTGAAAAACTTATCATTAAGGATTACTGTGCCTAAACTTCAGAATTTGAAGTTTCTAAGACAGAAACTGAATTTTCATTTCAAATTTTGAGATATCAGCAGATTGAAAATACTGATTCTGGTCAAAACTCGATTATTTGGTTGTCCTTTATTCATAATAGTCTTTATTGTTCATGTCTGTAGCATGAAATCTCTAGATTTCTGTCTGTTAATGTGTTTTAATATACCATTATGATGGACAGAAATTGTCAATGTAACTGACAAGGTGTTACTTTTCTTGAGTTGCCTGAATATTTAGCTTTTTGTAGTTTTGCATTTCCATGTCAAGATTTTTACAAATATCTGTATTGTAAATTGATTATTCTTGTAGGAGTTTGGTTCATATCACCTATAAATTGAAAGAGCACTACTAATGGGAAGCTCACAAAATAATGAAGGTTTTTATCTGATTAATTACTCAATTTATTTTTTTTTTTCCTTATTTTATTGAGTTGATACTGTCAATTTCAAATCTAACCTACTTTTCAACAGGGAAGTATTTGGTAGTACACTTTTGCCTCATCCAGCCTTTCTTTTTGGTGTTCTTAGTTAAATGATCTCTTGACTGCTTGTGGGAGTTGTAGTCAGTAGTGAAAACTGATGTGACAGACTGTACAGAAGAGTTAGTACAGCCTGATTACATGAAAAAAAAAAAAGAGAAAATAAATCTTTCAGGAGTCATTGTCCTACTACAAAATAGTTCCAGATTGTGTAGTTGAGAAGTACCTTTCAAACTGCTTCTAAGTAGGTACCACTTTTAATATATTCAGTATTATTCCCCCCCTCTATGCATCTCTTCTGTAGTGCTGTTGCTGTATTTTAATGAATCCATAGTTTTATAAAAAACATGATGTGTCAACTTCAATGAAATAGGTGTGTAGAGTATTTTAAATCTTACTGTGACTCTGCCACCTTAGAACATCCTGGTGGTCTTTTGATCAGGCTTTTGAGCACTGCAATTATGGTATATTTAATTACACTAATCCTCTTTTTACCTGATAACTGAAGTTGCACGTTTTTTAAAAAATTGTTACTTTCAGCTGAAAGACAAAGCTTTCACAAGATAATATCCAACTAGATATGGAAGTACTTTCATCTTGTTTTGAAATTAACAATTGAAGACAAAGCCCATGAGTGTGCTGATAAATTGGATAGCGCGTCATACTTCTTCTGAGAGCCCTGACCTTTGATATAATCATTGCTTCTTGGGAATAATCTGCCAGAAGTCATACTTCCCAAATGGCAAAACACTTGCTCAACTTCGGAGAGCGGGTGTGGCTTGAACCTTTTGCCATCCACTTTAAGCTGTTGACTGTTGATGAAGGGTCTGTCAATAGTGCGAGTGGCAAGATTTACTAGCTATTTGTATCTACGGTGTTTCCCAGAGGTAGCATTACAGGGGAATGTGGTACATGACCAGGTAATTAAATTGACTGTGTGTACCAACTTGGATTCGTATTGGTAATGTTTGGCACAAAATGGTGAACATAGGAGTGAATGAGATCTAACAGTATCAAATCATGCTTTTTTTTTTTTTTTTTTTCCTAATTCTGAACCTTCACGTATACCTGCGTGGGGAGCTGCAGTAGCGAGCTCCATTGCACTCTACAAGCATGGTCTAAGGCAGGGGTGTCAAACTCATTTTCACCAGGGGCTACATCGGCCTCGCGGCTGTCGTCAATGGGCGAAGGTAATTTTAGGACTACATTTATAAATGTAGAAGTAGTTACATTTATGCAGTCCTCAAAATTACGTTGACCCTTTGATGACAGCTGCAAGGCTGATGTGGCCCCTGGTGAAAAAGAGTTTGACACCCTTTGTATAAGGCATCCCATCTGTGTTGAAGATACTACGATGTTGAAATATTTTTAAAAGTCATTTATTTAGAATTATTTTTAATACTGAATCAGCAATACTTATTTGCCCACAAATACTCATATCAGCTAATTGTAAAAAAATGTCTATGATATCCTCCTTATCAGGCTAGTTTAATAGCTTAGCAGGCACATTTTCTACTAGTTGAAATATTCACGGTGCTTAGGAGATTAATTCTGAATGGGATATGCAGTAATCAATTATTTCGTCAAAGATTTGTCAGAGAACCGAACAGCTTAGTGACATCCACCTTATAAAAGAAAGATTCTTTCTTTTCCCAATAGAGGATACAAAATAATCTGGGCTGTTATCCGTACTCCAATATATATGAGCAGGTTTTGGAATAAGCTTATAATTAACAAAGTTTTGGTATAAGCTGTGTTCACCCTCTTGGGTCCAATTTTTTTTTTTTTTTGAGAAAGAAAATTCTGATTTACCTTTAAGATTTTGCACGTTGGTTACATTTTAAAAAAATCACTTGACAGGTGTACCCACTGCTTTCTCAACACAACACATAATGTATAAATTAATGCTATGTTACTAAGTTTAACGTGTGATTAAGAGTAATGTACAAAGGTAAAAAATTCTTTGCGGAGCAGTGTGTATGTTGCTGTATTTGGTTGGAAGATCACAGCAACAATAACTTGCGTAAGAAGAAAATTCTGTTGGTGTGATATGCCAAAAGGTAAAACTGTCCTGATGATGTGAAGCACATGATTAAAGCTGTATCTTTTTGAGCGTAGAAGATGACTTGATTAGGGTAATGTTTTAATATTCTCATTTGGCAACTTTAACTTTGATGGTGGGATTTTTGTTGTTTTTTTTTGACCTACATTGCCCTTGTTGGTACTATCAGTCTAAACAGCTGTCCAGTGTAGTTTGAAGGAGAGGATGCTCCGACAGCATTTGACATTTCAGTAATACACATTTTAATTACTTTTTATGTTTACATGAATTCTGAGGCATGTGTGTTTCTAGTTATATACTGAAACAGTTTAAATATACAGTTAAAACAAGGGTAATTTCAATTGTCAATGAGGGAATAAAAATGTTCAAAGAAAACAAGAAAGAATACAGTAACATTTAAAATGAGGCTAAAAGTATTTGTGGCTGTCCGTACATTGCTAATAAGCCCACTTATTCCCCAGTGAAAAAAAAAATCCCTGAACAAACCAGCAGTTTTATTTTTTATTGGATGAAATAGTGATAGCAATATGCACAACCTTGTTATGTTTCTGTTGAAGTGAAACCTCTGTATTAGTAACTTTAAGTTGACAGGATGAGTAGTTGTTCAGTCGAGCCTTAAGACTCTTCTGTTAACAAACAACATTTAATTAAGCACTTGTATTCTCAGCAAGGAGTATTCTCTGTGCAAGTAGTTAAAAAATCTAAATATGCGAAGAGCTGCACTTCTAGTTTCTCATACCCTGGCTGTTCAGGCTGAATACAGCCTAGTGTTTGTTTTTTTTTCAAAGTTACTTTAAAGTGTTAATCTTGGTCGTCAGCAGCCTGATCAATTTATCGGACTTCAGGTGACCTGTAACTGCCACGAACATGTTCTGTTTGTAGTAAACGCAAGGTCATTTTTGACTAAATTGGATGGGTATTTAAAAAGAATTCTCCCTCCTGATTTTCATGATAGCAGATCTGTTGCAAAGGCAATGAAATGCTTCGCTGACACTGGGTAACTCAGGTGTCTGAATCCTGACGCATCAGTTAATATGAACTTGAAATAAATATTTCAGTAAAAATCATTCTGGCAAAAGTGAAACAAATAAACAAAACCAAAATCAGAGTACATTAATTCTGCTTTATAGGTGGAATTTAGCTATGCTACTTTTGACCAAAACTGGCAAATTCTGCATTGGCGATGTCTAATGGGAGAGAAAGAGCATGGAAGAGTTCACAGCACCTTGATCTGTTAATTCTCGTTATTTCTGTAAGGTCATAGCAGTTTTTCAGCTATTTCTATTTTTACAGTACAAGTTTTTTTCTACTTGTTATAATTGCACTACATTCAGGCTTATCTCGGTGCTGACTCCCTGCACTGGCTGTTGACATTTCGCTGAAAGCTTATCTGTGAACTTTAAAAACAAAGCAACAAATAAGCTAAGGGATGAATATCTGTTTTGATGTAAGGGATAGCTCTTTAAAACTGAACTGTATTCATTTTTTGAGTTATTATAAATTTTCATTATTAAGAAGAAAAAGAAACAGCTTTGATTTCCAATAAATTCCACTCTGAAGCTTTCTTTGGAATTAATATTTATTTTTCAAAACTCAGTTTTAACTGTCATGCTTCTGAATTCAAGTGTTTCTAAAAGTCGTTAAATTTCAAACTTTTAACCATTACTTTTTCAGCGTGTAAAAATTCTTGTAAATAAAATTTTTCAGTTTTTGGTCTGTCTTGTTGTTGATAAACCGAAGATGATCTGACTGTCTTTGAAACCACAGTTGGAAAATTAAGCCAGTAAATAAGGTGATACAGTTTGTAGCATTTGTAGCATCTTTGCAGGTTCTCAAGATTTCACAACTTTAGGAATTTCAGTTCAATGCACAGAATTTGAACTTTTTTTGTGGAGGGTTGCAGTACCAGTGCAATCAGATTATGATGGTGCTTCAGTTGGCTTTAAGTGTTATAATTTTAAAATTCCACAGTTAGGTGTTAGAAGAAATTTCTGGATTCCTCTGAAAACACTGTTTGTAATGGAAGTGTCATATAAAATGCAGAAAGCATAGATTAACTACATGTACTTTGGGGAGGAGGAAAAATACCTGGGTTTGTTTTTCAAAACCAAAAAGTGGTCATTATGAAGGCATATGGCTAGTAAAGAACTGAATACAACTGAAGGATCTGCATTGTATACATGTACTTGTTGGACGTAGAAGAGGCACATTTTCAGTATATTAGTATACCTGTGTATTATTTCTTTTTTTTCCAGGCACTGGCCCCTTCAGCCTTTTTACTGGAGTTGCTTTGAGGCAATACTGTAGTTAGTCCAAGGCTTTCAAGGCACAGTCTGAAGTGATATGGCATACTTGAAGTCTTTCTTTCTGCTCTTCTGAACCAGATTTTTTTTCCCTTCTAAATGCAGATTTATAAAGCCTGCACTACAAGAGGAACAAGGAAAGGATTTTAGTGAAGGTACTTCCTGATCCTGAAAAAGTCAGGGGGCTTCAAGCCCATCTTGGACTTCAGAACACCTCACAACTTTGTGGTAAAAGAAAAATTTCAAATAGTGCCTTTGGACTTAATCCTTTTATCTCTGTTCGGAGAACAATCATGTAGTCCAGATTAGGATATGTGTGCCGCTACAATCCATCCAAATCATAGGAAATATGTGTATCTGACATATGTATTAGGTACATAACGTTTTCAAAGTCTTGTCTTAGGTTGATGTTAGTTTTTTTGTGTTCTCAAAATTTAGTTCTTGCTGTGCTGTTGTCTGTGTTTATTGTGAATGCTGTTTTCTTGAGGATGTTCCATGATTTGTTCTTGAGAAAACCGCGCAAAGATCCTGTTTCCTGTGAGAGCAGTGGGGTGGAATATGTGTCTGATTCTCTGCCTTTTGCATGAGCAATGGATATTATGAAGATATATCTGTAGAGTTATAAAAGGAGAATTGGTAGGAATGTGTGTGTGGGTTCTCTCACCTTTATTAACGAACCTGAAGTTTTACTTCGGTTTTGTCATTAGGAAGGGCATTCCTGGAACTTTTTTTTTGAAGCTTAGTATCATTGCTTTTAATTATTTCTATGTTAATCAGAACTGTCAGCCATTACTGCTTTTAGAAAGAATGTATGCTTTGAACATTTTAGCTCTGTTTCTAAACTAAGCATTTAACTTCTTCAAATGCTGTTATGATCATAGCGTAATTCTATTTTGTGTTAGTTAAAACTCTACAGGATTCTTGTGGACTTACTTGTTTATTGGTAGTATCTCTTTTTTTATTTCTTGATGTCATCAGTATGATTTTATAATGAAAAGCTGATCTGTGGATAATAAATTCTGTTTCCACTTTTTTCTTTTTTTTTTTTTAACATTATAAAAGCAACACAAATTTATATTGTGTGCTTGTAGTTTCAAATTGAGATTAGATTCCTACAGGATTTTTTTCATAAACTAGAAAATGTGTCTTGTTTAGAAGAGGCAAAAATCTTAATATTTGTTAATATATAACAATATTTGATTATATATATTCAAGATTAATAGTCTACTCTATAATCAAGAGTTCAATTGGATTATAAGGGTTTCTGCTTAGATAGCAATTGATTGATTTTTTTTTTTTTTTTTAAATATCTGTTACAGTATTGGTATTCCTAAATTAGGATTCTTAAATTTACAAGAAGAAAAATCTACTTAGATTTTGTCCAGTCAATGAAAAGCCCCTTGGGAAGGTATCGGAATCTCCTTTTCAGGAGAACTTGATTTTGTCTGACTATATAGAGGAGATCTGTTTGCTTAACTTGAATTTTTATTAAAACACCCAGTGTAACAAATTTCATGTTTAGATCTGACAGTGTTTTGTTTTGTTTTGGAAAAGATCTTTAAGGTCATCGAGTCCAGCCATTAACCTAACACTGCCAAGCAGCTAAAGTCACTTCGTTTATTCAGCCTGGAACAGACCGATGAGAGACCTCGTTGCCAGCCTACAGATTCCTCAAAAGGGGAGGAGGGGGGGGCAGGTGCTGATCTCTTCTCTTTGGTGACCAATGACGGAACCTGAGGGAATGGCAGGAAGTTGTGCCAGGAGAGGTTTAGGTTGGACATTAGGAAAAGGTTCTTCCCCCAGAGGGTGGTGGAGCACTGGAACAGGCTCCCCAGGGAGGTGTCACGGCCCCAAGCCTGACAGTGTTCAAGAAGAGACTGGACAACACCCTCAGACACACGGTGTGAACCATGGGGTTGTCATATGCAGGGGCGGGATTTGGACACAGTGATCTTTATGGATCCCTTCCAACTCAGGACATGCTGTGATTCTAAGCCCACTTCTAAACCATGTCCTTAAGAATGTCATTTATGCACCTTTTAAACACCTCCAGGGATGGTGACTCAACCATTTCCCTGGGCAGCCTGTTCTAATGCCTGACAACCCTTTTCATGAAGAAGTTTTTCCTAATACCTAATCCGAACCTCCTCTGGTACAACCTGGGGCCCTTTCCTCTTGTCCTATCACTTGCTACTTGGGAGAAGAGACCAACACCCTCTGTGCTACAACCTCCTTTCAGGTAGTTGTAGACAGCGATAAGATCTCCCTTGAGCCTGCTTTTCTCCAGGCCAAACAGCCCCAGTTCCCTCAGCTGCTTCCCATCAGGCTCGTGCTCTAGACCCTTCACCAGCTTCATTGCCCTTCTCTGAACTCTCTCCAGCACCTCAATATCTTTCTTGTTGGGAGGGGCCCAAAACTGAACACAGTATTCAAGGTGCAGCCTCACCAGTGCCGAGTACAGGGGCAGATGATCAGTGTATCTGAGACTACAGCGCTTGGATCATAAGGTTTTCCTCACAAAATACTTTTCTAGTTAATTTAGTCTTTAGGGTTGTACAGTTATAAACACTAATGATTTCAGCATCTCTTCTGTATCTCAGAGGTGGTATACATTGAAGCTGTATTTATTATTGAAACTAAATGTGGTAATACAGGGTGTTTCAAAAAGATTAACCCGATTTCAAAGCAATAGTGATTTCAGATTGGGTCCATCTTTTTGAAACATCCAGTATAATTGTGTTGATGCATTTTAAAGCATACTTTCCCTGTAGTTTCATTTGGTGTTTTGAGCTTAACTTGGTGTAGCGTTTTCTGAAAGTTCACTCTCAAAATAGGCAGACAAAAATTTAAAAAAACCAAACAAAACCAGAAGACAAACCCAAACAAAATAAAAAATACAAACACAACAAGCAAGCCACTAACCCAAACAAGAATGTTGAAGTAAATCTGATCCCCTTTTTCAAAAACTGAAAAGCAAAAAAACAGATTTGGTGTCATGTTTTAATTCCACACTATCATTTAATTTGTAGTGGGTTTGTTGTAAATACATTTTTGCCAGTGCTACCTTCACTCTGTTAACAGACAAACTTGCTAGTTGCCTAGCTGTTACTTAAATGTTCATTGATAATTGTTGGATATCATATATTATTCAAGTTGTATATCTGGGTATTCATCTGAGCAGGGAGGAGTTTTTTGTTCAAGTGAGGCAAAAACAAAAAACCCAGGAAATTATTTAGATTATAAAATCACAAATTATTTTCTATTTTTATCAATCATGCTAATAGAATGTAAATAGAATTTGAAGTCGTAGTGGGAACAAACTATATAGGATTAGCATTTAATCCCATCTTAGTTAACTGGAGGAAATATTTCATAGTCAAAGAAAGAAATGAAGTAGGCAAGTTGAAGTATTACACACCACATGGAAGAATAATGTAGGGACCAACCAAATAGGCACTAGTGAAGCAGAAAAAGACTAGGCATTACAGATCAGATTGATAGTTATTCGTATGGTATCGGAGGCAATTTTGCTTTTGGATGATTTGAATGGAAATGTACTATGTAAAATACAGCTGAAATAGTGTTCTATACTCAGAGTGATGGAGATGAGATTTTGTGAAGGCTTAATGGGGAAACAGGAGTACTCGGACCGAAGAGATGTTGAAAGAGCATCATCTGTTCAGCCTTTGAAAAGGCTGATGATGAGGAATATAAATCTAGAAATACATACAGGTGTGTTACAAAGTGAATCATGCTTGCAGTGGAAAGAAGGAGGGCATCACTGGAAGAAATACTGTTTTCTGTAAAGTAATTAAATTTAATTCTATGTTATCAAAATAGGTGCTTGAGCTGCAGAACAGTATGAAGAGTTTTTGATGTTTTCAAGAATAGTGATTGCAGCATTTGTCCAAGGTTGTTCTGTTGAATCCTTATTCTTGTTAAGAGGTCAGACTACAGCAACCTTTTAGTCCACTGTTGTATTATTTGTAATTAATATCTACATTTGCTTTTTTTTCACCTGAATGTAGTGTTGAGAGTTCTAGTAAACAAGGGTATTTTGCAGTACCCAGCATGCCCTAAGGTTATGGGCTAATCGGTTTTGTAAATACTGTCTTTTATTTGAGCAACTGAAATAAAAAAAAGTGGACTAGCTTAAGGCATGTAAGACCTTCCAGTGACCTGAAATGTTACCTAGTGTTTGTATGAGAACTAGTTCCTGTAATGAGAGAATAGCTCTGCTTACAGTGCTGTCCCTAATGCACAAGCACAGCAATTTAAGCTGTTTTTCATATAGGCAAAAGGAATTTCCTGTTTAGAATAAAAAGTTTTTCCTCTGACAAATGTCATTTTGGCACTTGGCGGATCTGCTCTAAAAGGAAAAGTGTTTCTGTATTGCTTTTGATGAAAGAGCTGTCTGAGTGTTGGGTATTTTAACTGTTTTACACATTAACGGTTTGCAGAGTAATACATTTATTTTATTTTGAATTTTTTTTTTACTGTGGGTAGGTAGGTTTCCGATGAGGTCAGAAGTGTTGAGTAATAACTATTTACATTAGTAGCAACAGATCAGTCCGCTATAGGAATGCAAAAGTCAAGGCTTATTTCCTCATATTGGGAAATTCTGGATTTTGCTGCTACCTCTCCCTCGCCCCATATATATGTAGCATATATAGTAGATGTATGTATCTTGTTGTATTTAGAAAAATAAAAAAATCCTAAATCCCTAACATCATATTTCTCTAAATTAGTTGGTATCGTTTGACATGAAAGTATATTTTCCCGTCTGGAAAAAAAAAAAAAAGGCAACCTCTGCAGAATTATTCCATCTCTTAGTTATTACTGGTTTTCTTCCTTTCTGAATATGAACTAAGAAAATTATTTTTGGATTATTGGACAAGTAATGCATATCTCTTCAAAAAATACATTAAATAATTGCGTAGGGGCTTATGGACTTTTTAACTCAAAATTAACCGAGAGTTTGATTTCCACGTTCTTAATTTCCATGTTCTGAATTTGGTTCCTTACTTTTTGGTAGGGTTTGCAACTATTAAAATAAAGTTGTGAACCAAATATCATTGATAGTAGTTCAAGACACACAGAAGTTTAGAGTTTGGTGTTTTGAATAGTGTATTAGAAAAAAGTATAATTTGGATAATATCAGGAAAACTTCTTACATTTCAAAAATAAATATTCATGTGGCAAAAGGGGAAATGAAGATAGTTTTAAAAATACCTGCAGTATCCAATTTTCTTTAAAATAAGCATGAATCAGACTTCAGTGCTTTCAGGAACTAGATTAGTCACAATGTGTGAGATTTTGAGTGACTTTGTCCAAAACTTTCTTCGTTACCTAACTTTCTTGCTAAATAAATTTTGAATAGGACTGAAAAGTCTCTGGAAATGCTGTGAAACGTTTCAGTTCTAAAGCTCAATTTAGTAACTGATAGAAGAGTTCTAGAAAAAAGCATTTATCTGCCATCAAGGAGAGTGTCATGATTACGAGCCTGCACAGTTGGCTTTTGATGATTAGTCTTGTTCTTAAAGGAATATTAAGAACATGGTCTGAGATATTAGGAAATGTCTACTTATTCTAGAAGCCCAGCATGACCAGATGATTCCAGATGGTGTCCTGAATCCCCTTTTTTGAAGGGGGCGGTAGGGGGGTGGGGAATTAAAAAAAAAAAACTTGAGTAAGGGACAATTCACGTTGTATGTATGGCATTTATATGGCATCTGTTTTCAGAACTATTCGTTTGTAGACTCCTTCCATCTTTAGTAATTCATAGCAGAAATGCATGCAAACTTGACCAGATATGGAAAAAACTGGATGAGGGTACCTGTACTTAACATGTCACTTTAATCATACTAATCAGACTAAGGAGGCCTTGACTCTTATGTGAAAGACCATAAGAGCTTTGAACATAACTAAGTAACTTGATATAACTTTTGTTTTCCTAACCTAGTGTTTTGAGTACATATTCAGCAGAGATTTTCCTCTTAAGAAAAAGGAATTGTTATGGTTATTTTTTGCTTTAAGTTTTTTCTTATGGCCCTCTGAAGCAATGAGAGAACTTTTTAAATAACACAAATGATTTTCGTAGTCCAGTTATTTTTTAGGTTTTTTTCTGTATTAAAAGTTGAGAAAAGTAAGTCTCTATTACATGTTTACTTGGGCTTCAGTGCAAGGAAGTTGTAACTCTTTTCTTCGTGGGAGGTTGTATGTGTTTGCAATGCACAGATAAATATCTGTTTTAAGTAGATGGTCGTGGTTCTGATTTTTGATGATTCTAGCTTTCTCAGGCTTTTCTTTTTTTCTTAAGACTCCAATTTACAGCAGAAGTAACGTAATTAAAATTTTTTAATAGTATCTTTAGTGGCTGCCATGTCAAGCAGTGCTTCATGGAGTTTCAATACTAATCTCCAGTTTGTTTCCACCTCATACACATCAGTATTTACTAATTAAACAATGTTACTATCTACTGACTCTTGCATCTTTCAAAGTATATTTTGAGATATGGAATGGTTTTGATTCTCTCCTGGTCCCCCATTTGATGTCTGGAGTTTTTATTGTTTTATCATCCCAGTGAGATGACTTTGCTTAGAGAATTTCAGTTTTGTTTAGAATGCCAGAATCTTAGTTCATCAAAGTCCATCAAATGCTGACATGTCAGAACACTTTTCTAGTTGAATTCTGGTTTCGAACCCACCAGTCCTTCTGATGATTTTTAACATATGCAGAGTTACTTCAGTTCTTTTTTTTAGGGCTTAAAGCATTTTAATGTGTATTCATTATTTTCCTCTCCCTTTCACTCCCCCCACCTTTGACGTTTCAGGAGAACTTACATGCTTAGATTCTTTTTTGTTCTTCAGTGGAAGACTGTTGACATAGTATATGATTTGTTTTTGTGGCTTGTATCTTTTCTCAATTTTGGATATACTTGTAGCAGTTTTGGTTTTTTTTCACCACCTAGCTGGTTTTTGGCTTAGCCTCTGTAATAGAAGAGGGAAAGAGACTAACCATCTTCATAGGTGCTGTTCATGTAACTTGTGTGTTGAACTTCTGCATATGTGCCCAGAGAACTGGTTCTAATGAGCTACAATGGGGAATGCTCTTATCTCTCTGCAAAGGGTCATCAGAGAGTTTCTAGTAAAACTGATCAGTCTGAGATCAAGTGCCTCAGGGAACTGGTTCTCAAAGCAAACTTGAATAAATGTGTTCCACTGAGCAATGAAAGCTGTTGTCCTAAACTACTGTGAGTCCAAGTGCCTTGAAGAGGTGCTTTTCTGAATAATTCTTTGTCATGGATGATCCTCTAATATTTACTAGTAATGAGTTCTGGTTTCTCACATTAGTTGAATGCATAATTTGTGAAGACAGCATTGAATGAACTTTAAAAGAAAATTATAATTGTGTTGTAGGCGTTACCAGTACATGTGTGTATGTATCTCCATATATGTATGCCCAAATGTTTATGCACATCAGTGAAGCTAAATGAGCAGTGGTCTGAAATACTGTAACTTTTCATTTTAAGAAACAAAATTTGGAATAGTGTTCTTCTAGGAGAGAGATATTTAAGTTGTTAGTGATCTGAATTTGCTTTATTTGTATTTTGCCCACTGGTTTAAATACTTTCTTGATAACTCCATAAAGAAATTACTTGAAATAAGAATGGGGAATGGCTTTTTTTAGCTCTGGCTGAAAATGTTTCACAGTAAGTTAAATCTTTACTATAGGAAAGACCAGTCAAAATATTCTTTGACACTTGAATGTATGTGTTTGATAGAAGGGGTATTAATAGCATGTGGTAGGCTATATAGGCAAAAAGACCATGCTTGTATGAATAAAATATACTCATTCTGGGTTTCAGAGACACAGAAAAGTGTGGGGTAAAAAAATTCTAGGTATATCTTTCCAAAACTGACTGAAAAACAAGTGGCAGGATCTGCTTTTCTAAAACCACAAATATTTGCACATTGGAGATGCGTCCAGTTTAGGATTAAAAGCTCAAATCTGCACCTGTATCTCATTTTTTGAGGGGCTGAGACCTGTTTACTCCTGCTCCTAGTGCACAGATGGAATATGTGGTCTTTTTGTGAGTAAATTTGCCATGGTTTTATCTGTAGAAAGTTATATGATTTCCTTTTGTTTCAATACTGTGTATATTAAAATAGTTTCAGAATTCCTTAATATCTTGAATATGCAAAAGAAATGATGGCTGACACTTGGCCGTAATGGTGTTTCTAAACTAAAATATTTTGGGTAATATTTTAAATCTGAATTTTACAAGTAGGCATTAAAACCCCTGTTGTGGTTTAACCTGAGCTACCAATACAACCATGATAGCTACTCGCACATTCCCTCCCCCATCCCCCTAATAAGGGAGAGAATCAAAAGGGAATGGAGAAACTTGGATTGAGATAAACACAGTTTAATAAAATAACAAAATACTAATACACTACTAGTAGATATATATATATTATTTATATATATATTATATATATATATAAAATATATAAAATAGAAATAAAAGATATTCAAGGCAATTCCCAATGAACTCTGTCCACACCAAGCAGCCAGTACCAGGAAGCCACACACGGTCCCAACAGCTGATCCCAAAAGAGAAAAAAAAAAAAAAAAAAAAAAAAAAGGAAAAAGGCAGAAAAACCGAGCGGCCTCTGCAAAATGGCAAAAAGCCAAACTAAATGTCCCGACTGAAACTCCCCTGACTGCAACCCAGATAGCGAGAGCAGAAGAGAGAAAAAAGTGTAAGGCCCAAATCTCCTTATATCTAAAACGTGATACTAATGGGATGGAATACTCTTATTGATCAGTCTGGATGTCAGTCAAGCTCTGCCCCATCCATGCCCCCCTTCCTCGATGCCTCACACCTTTGGGCAGAGCGCTCAGAATGTCCTTGGCTCTCAGACCAGAGCAATTAAAAACACTGACAGTGTCCCAGGTTATCATCTTCTTGTTTTCAAACTATGTCCAAATAATGACTGTGCTAGCTATAAAAAAGAAAGGTTTCTAACTCCATGGAGAAAGTTAACCCATTTTCAGTCAAACCAGCACAACCCCTCATCCTTTATTTGGACAAAAGATGTGAGGTTTTGTAGTTTTTTTGATGGTGTTGCCAAAGACCAGTGATCTGAATAATGAAAGGAAACTAATTGCTTGCTGCTTCTGAAAGACAGTAATATTCATGTTTTTGCCTTAATATCTGGAATAGAGAACCTTTAAATGTTGTCAAGTAGCTTCTCTGTGCAATGTAACAACAGCAGTTGTATTCTACATTTGTGGAGGACTTCTTTTGTAATGATACAGCTTAGGCTCTTCTGTTTCATATAGAAGTCTAAATAGAGGTAGTGGGATGTTATTTAAGGGTGGGAGCTGAATGATACTTCAGAAGTAATGTGATCTAATTACATTAATCAGTGCTTTTGTATATGCGCAAGAATTATATCTTACTGAGTATAAATGCCTAAGTCCTGCTGAAATAAAATTCGAAAACAAAATAGTAGCATCTGGGCAAAATTCTTGTATTTCGAATGCTTAAAAACTGCCCTGTCTTTACTAGCTTAATTCGACTGCCTTCTTACTCAGCATACACATAATGTACTTATAATAAATTGATTCAAGGTGGAAAGCATATGTACCTTGGTACAACAAGAGCTTTGTTTTATCCAAACGTAAAATAGATAGATAGATAGATAGATATAGTCTACAGAAATATAATGAAAATACGGCAGTTCCTCAGGTCTTTTATCATGGGTAAATTTGTCATGCAGCTAATTAAGATTGTGAAACATGTTTATATCAACAGGAAATGAACAAAGTTTCTGGAAATATTTTTACATTAATATGTCATTTGTTTGGCAGAAGATTGAAATTTAATGAGGATGTGTAGCATTACTAGAAATGAATGGTATGCATAAGCTAACATTTTATTTAGAGGCATAAGAATTGAGGAATTCCACTTTACAGAAAAAAATAAAGGATTTTTGTAATATTCTGTTGATGAGAATGGTGATTTGTTCTGAGCTTTGGTATTGGATCATCTCTTAGATCTGTATTGTTTCTGAGACTGTTCTTACACTTCTTTCACAGTATATGAGAAGTTTTTAAAGTATTTCACTTTTTTTTTTCTTCCTACTTTTTAAGGAGTCTACACAGAGAGCAGTGTTGGTTTAGTTTGGTTTTACCTTGCAATTGTTGCCAAAAAATTACATTAACATTTTAATTAAAATCTTATCCAAAATAAGACATCTTCAGTTAAGCAGAGGTGTAAAATCACCTATTGAAGTCCAGAGGAGGTTCTTGCAAAGCCTTCCTCAAGTTCTTAAAGACTCTGAAAGCTGTCCAAGAATATGATTAACGATTGTGTTGGTTAGTAACCTAGGAGTCTTGAACATGAAACAGGGCAAAAAGAGCATCCTAAAGTGCTTTTTGTTGTGCTACAAGGCAATTTAACCATAGTTAGATGCACAAATATGCAAGGAAAATAGTAGTTATGAACCAAAGTTGTGACTTCAGCACAGGAATTTTCATCTAGGGAGTGAAAGGAAAAATAGTTTTTATGGAAAGATCTTTTATTTTTTTTAATGGCAGGTAATGCAAAGATTCTGATAGAAAAAGCTAATATAGCGTCCGATTTTACGTTATTCAACTAGTGAGAAGTTGGAGTTGACCTTTCCTAGTGATTGTGAGGTAATAGGGTAGTG
This sequence comes from Streptopelia decaocto, assembly GCF_964273445.1. Lineage (NCBI taxonomy): Eukaryota > Metazoa > Chordata > Aves > Columbiformes > Columbidae > Streptopelia > Streptopelia decaocto. Next base: position 45,160,401 of record NC_138657.1, read on the forward strand.
GTGAAGGGCTATGAAATTGAACAGCCTAATTTTGATACAGAAAAAAGAGGGAGCCAATGACAGATAAGGGAACAGTGGTAGCTTCGCTAGGATTCACAAGGATTCTGAGTATGCATAGAGCAAAGCTGCATTTGTTAAAATTAAACTAATGTTGCAAAAAAGAATCAAAATATGGGATGGAAAGGAAGTAGGTGAGATTTTTTCAGTAGTATGGAGAAGAAGGAATAATTTTTGTGTTTTATCTGTGTTGCTTTCGTAGTTTAGTGGTGGATTAACTTAGTCTCTCTGATTTTACACTGGAATTGTGTAAAGTCTTCTCCCTCAGAATAAAGGAGGAGTTAAATTTGTACTTCCTTAGTAACTCTAAGCAGTTTATTGCTGCCTCTCAGCTGTGAAATTTTGCTGTTTCATTATTTCCAAAGTATCATCTCAGCACTTCTGTCTGCTGCCAGCCAGACTTTATGGTGTCAAGGCGACCTCACTCTCCCCTGGCATGTGTGTGAAAGAGGGCTACTACCCTCAGTCTGTTTAGAGCTGATGTTGGAAAAGAGAAGAGTTTAAAGGGTTTAGCTATGCATTAGCTATGTCAGTAACTTGTTAGCAGAAGTGCCAGCCTAGTGAATAATGGAGAGCAGAGCATCTAAATTTATCGGTAAGGAACCTGGAAGACTTACAGTCAGAATGTGAGATTATTGAAAGAGGTTCAAGCTACAGGTGACATGTAAGTTAAAGACCCAAGTGACAGAATGAGATTTCTAGTTTGGGTGAAAGGAGACAATTCTAGATGAAGTGATTTCATCTGTGAAGGTGGTGATTGAATTTGAAGGCTAAGATGTGAAAGGAAAAGAAAGAAAACCACTGACAAAACCCTCAGGAATCTTCATAGAGAACAGCAGAGAATGAGGATAATCTACTTTGAAGAAAAGCTGAAGGAGTGATTTCATAAGTAAGAAGTGGATGTCATAAAAACTGGTGCAGGATATTTCATGAAGAAGTAAACTATGTTTTACTGTGGGAAGGGTCAGGGAGGTTGCAGATAGAATATTGGTTCTGCTGTGTGTCTGAGAAGTTATTAGGAATTTTGGCAAGAACATTTTTCATTGTTAAAGGCAATTTTTTTAAAGGACGAAATGAACAGAGGGAAACTTCAGGGAGCAGTTGTAAATAGTGAATGCTTTGAGCTTGGCATTGAAAAGACAAGAAGTACAATGATAGTCCTACAGATACATAAGGCACAAATGTTCTAGTGTAATTCTATTTTTCTATACCTTAAAATATACAAACCTCTGAAAAAAAAAAAGTATGTGTATATATAGGCTAATAAAGTTACTGTATTCAGTTTCAGGGTTAATTTTTTTCAGTTAGTAACACAATCTGTGTTCAAATGGAAGAACAGACATAAGGTTACGTTAAAACTATTTATTCCATATGTACATTATAAAAAGATGTCTATGTATATGCAGGCAGTTACCATAGGCAATTTTTGTAAATTATAATTTAAAAAATTGTGAACTTTCCCTTATAGCAGAGAGAAACCAGTTGCTTTAAAGAGTATCTGATAAATACATGCATAGCAGGTTTTGTTCATTACTTCATTGTTTCTAAATTATGTTAAAGGAAAAGCAACTGTGCATAAGAATTTAATAGCTTGGCCTGAAAGATACATTTTAAATGCCTTTAAATGTCTCGACTCTGATAGCAACTGTTAATAACAGTACTTCAGGAGCTAAGATGGCAAACTGATATATTTTTATTGTAACGTATTTTCAAAATAGCTTGGAAAATAATAGCGTTAAGAAAAGATCTGCCAACAATCGATGTTAAATATCCGTTGTTTCCCAGTTATGTTTTGCATATTTATTTGTTGTGGTATGTACTATTGTTCTAACTTTGTTTTAATGCTTTGTTTGTAAAATTTATGTGCAATAATATTAAACCTGAAGGAGGAATCTTACTTGCCAAAAGATAATTTGGCTAATATGTTTTTGCAGGTATCTTTTGATATATAATCCTACGGAACAAGAGCGATTTTCAGTTGTTTCAGTCAATGTGAATTCACCCAGAGTTAAATTATTATCTCCTTTGGGAAGAGCTGTTGTTGTCCAGATCAGTGCTATTTGGGATGGAGCAACTACAGTATCACATGAAGCATATCAGGTATGCTACTCTTAAGTAAAAAGCATTGAGGTCTTTTTTTGACAGATGTAGCTTCACAGTTAGAAAAAAACAGAAAGTGTACTTCAAATATTGGCAATTCTGTCTTCTACAGATAATGCCATTAATTCAGTCATTTTAAGGAAAAAACACCTTGTATATTTAGCATGAATGTTTCTTAAATTGATAAGTTATTAAACTTTTGTGATATGGTGTATGCAACATTTAAAAGTTCAGTTTCAGCTGCATGAATACAAAATACTGGGTATGTGTCTTTTCCCCTACCTTTCTAAAACAGTTTCGTCCTTCAAGTGATAATCTATACACACAGTCACAGTCTGTATGTGCTCAAGCACTCCAAGCTGGACGATTTTATTAGTGTAATGGCTTAAGTAGTTAGATTCTGATTTTTTTTTTATTATTTTTGTGTGTGTGTGTGTGTGTGTCTTCCAGATATTGAGGCTAGGTAGTAATCTCTATTACTCTTCTACTCAGGCTAGACAGGTGACTTTGAGTCCACATCTTGTTTTTGGTTTTAAACAAAGTTTCTGCAAATTTTTGAATCATATGTCATTATAGAACATTGTCCTCGATGATCACACATCAGAAACTGTATTTTGTTAAATTCTTAGTGATATAATATTACTGTATTATTGTAATAGTACTGTGTCACTTTCGGGCTGAAATTCTTAGTCTGATTGCTTGTGACTTGGCAGCTAAGTTGAACTTGTTTTGTGATAATGTTCCTGTGAAGATAATTCAATAAGTGTCTTCAATTGTCCTTCAGTTGTGGATTAACCCTAGTAAGCAGCTCAGCCCTACACAGCCAGTTGCTTACTTTCCCCAGTGAGATGGGGGAGAGAACTGGAAGGGTAACAGTGAGAAAATTCAGTGATTGAAATAAATACAGTTTAATAGGTAAAGAAAAAGCCATGTATGCAAGCAAAGCAGAACAAGGGATTCATTCACCACTTCCCATGGACCTGCAGGTGTTCAGCCATCTCCAGGGCAGCAGCAGCGCTCCATCACATGTAACTGTTACTTAGGAAGACAAACACCATCGCTACCTAAGTCCCATCTTCCTCCTTCTCCCAGCTTTTGTTGCTGAGCACAATGCCATATGGTCTGTAGTATCTCTTTGGCCGTTTGTGGTTGGCTGTCCCAGCTGTGTCCCCTCCCAGGAGGCAGAGCAATATCAAGTCCTATTAAAATGTATTTTGCTGGCTTATGCCAGGTGGAATAAATCTGTTGGCTGTTGTCAAGGATTTAATGTACTAGCTGCATATATTCTGGAAGTAATGGAGGGCAATGAAGGGGATGCCCTAAAAAACATGATTTATCTAATTCATAAAGTGCTTCTCAATAGCTACTTTGTCAACTTCTTGTGCACCCCCATCCTCCTTGCTGCTGTGGCAGCATGAGAAGCAGAGAAGGCTCTGATGCTGCATAAGCAGTGCTCAGTGATAGCTGAAACATCTTTGTGTTGTCCACATAGTTTCTATGAAAACATAACACAACTTGAGCTACTATGAAGTAAAAGGAGTTACTGTGAGCATAAATTTAGTATAAAAAGTTGATACTTTGATATTTTTAATAATGGCTTCTTCTTTGCTCCCAACAGGTCTCTTTCGTGGCGCATCTACCACCTCTGGGACTTGCAGTTTACCAGCTTTTGGAAGTTGAGAATTCAGAAGCAGTTTTAGCAGACTATAATATATACATGAGGAATAGTAGGCAGGAGAAGCCAGACAGACTATTCAAGATAAAAGAAATGCAGAATTCTATGGATAATATAATATTAGAAAATTCCTACATGAAACTGTGGTTTTCTGGAATGTCTGGATTACTGGAGGTGTGTTGCATTATATTTCAGAACACTATGTTTTACTTTTTCAAGAACTTCTGTTCTTATTTGTGGAAACCCAAATGTGTCAACTATTTCAAACATGATCCTTTGTCCTTAGAAAATAAATACCAAAGAAGATGGTAAAAATCATCCAATGAAGGTGGAGTTTGCTTGGTATGGAACTACAAGTAACCGGGATAAAAGTGGAGCTTATCTCTTCTTACCTGATGGAGATGCCAAGGTAAGTCTTCCATTTGTAAAGAGATTCTAATCTTGAAGTGAAGCATTCTGCAAAGACAGATTGGAAGAGCTAGTATTCTCCAACCCTGAAATACGGTTATGTGGCTAAAAATAATGACATCTGTTATTGAAATGATTGGCAGGACTTCATACTTCATAACCCTAGATTTGGGTAAAAACACAGCTTTACTGTGAAAGTTTAAAAATATACAGAATATTTAAGATACGCTTTGCAAGAAATCCAGTGAGATGTGAACATTTGCTATCAGTAAAATAAGTTCACTTTCACTTCCTGTGGTGATTGTATAGGACATACTGATTCATTTCTGCATTTCTTCACTTTTCTGATTCTTCAGATTTCTTTACTGTGAATGAGCAGCTTCCAGTTCAGAGTGTAGTACTTTTTTAGCTGATATTAGCATATGTAGTTTAATATAGTAATTAAGATACTGAGTCCCAAGTGATGAATATAATGACGGAGTAGCAAGCAACTATTCTGATTTGTTATACTTGTCTAGGGTTATCAGTATTTTTAGCTACATAATTATTGGAGGGCAACAGCATACTCCTATTAATTTTCAAATTGGAAATTCAGAAAGGACAGTGTTCTTACACTGACTTAATTATAATGCAGAATCTACTGTACAACTTTGGAAACTGGAGAAGTGGTATTTCAGAAAGGAAATGGTGAAATAATGAACACTTTAAAGAAGTTAGTTAGTTTGCAGAATATTTCTTCTGCCCAGTTTCTCCTGGGAAAACTTAAGTTGCTTCCATAAAGCAAGCTTGGAGTTTGATGTTTACCAGTTCAGGAAATAGGCAAGAGTAATCATTCTGGTTTTTGTTGTTGTTATATGTGTGGATCAGTCTGAAAGTAGACAGAACAGTTTCCTTTCCTTTTAGTATTCTGTCCTAGAAACACATATTTTCATATCTGTGAGTTGGCAGTTTTAAACCTTTTAGTGTATTTAGTCTTCTAATTGTTTGTGTGATTTACGTTCAACAGGGTTCACTCATTCTTAATGATTCTGTCCCTGCTGTCTCTGAAGTGTCGAAGTAGCTCAGTGGCAGCCTTGAGTCAGGACACCAGTGTGAAGTCCAGGACAGTAACACAGAGCAGATGCTTCACGCTGCAGCTCTGGAGATGAGGCAGTGCTCCTATTGTGTCTTTGTAGTTTTTGCAAAACAGAACAAAAGCAAGGTACCAGTGAAAAAGACAGGCAGTATCTTAATTTTTTAAAATGTCTGTGCTGCTTAACTTACTGACAATGTTACCAAGGTTTGAAAGGAAGGGACTACCTTGGACCTCACAACAAATGTAAACAAAAGCATCCTGCCTATGCAGGCAAAACATGTTTGTATCTCTGGTGATTTTGTGAAGGATGGCCAACTCTGTAAACTTGTTAGATCTGGGGAAGGGGCAAATCAGTATTCAATAAACTTTGAAATGGTTAGATGTCTGTATTTTCTTCCCTGTATTCAAGATGAGCTAGAATGTGATGATCTACTTACAAGCCTGCTCAGTATCGATAAGGAATAGAAAAACACAGTTTTTTTTCCCAAGGAGTCAGATGCTGAAGTGTTTGGGGGATCAATGTGAGTGGTTCATTTTCTTGTTTTACAAATAAATTTTTCAGAATCAAAGTGGATTTCTTTGATAGACCCAGACTGGGAAGCTGTGATTCTCCCTCAGGCAGCTGTGTCTATGCACATGTGTGTATGAGTTGCTGTATGTACTTATGTACTAACAGAATACACAAGAAGATATACTGCACATTTTTTTTTGTCCCACAGGATCTCTAGTGCTAGAGCTTTTCTCCTTTTTTTCCTCTTCACACTTTATCTCCATGGTTGGACTTCCTTTACTGATGATGATCTCTGACTTGCATAGCTGCAGAGGCTGCTACTAGCTTCAAAAAACTGTTTTTGAGACAGGTCCTTTTTTAATATGTCAGGGTTACCTCTTGCTTCTACTTCTCATAGAAGAACACATATCTGAGTTGTCTAAATGCCTGGCCTTCAAAACTAAGCAAAATATAATGGTATCTTTCTGCATTTTTATAAATGAGCTTGGGGTGTTCCACTGCCCAAAAGGAGAGAGACTATCCATTTAGAGTATCCTGCTGGATCTGTCTTCAGATCTGGCCTCTCAAAAGGGTAGAGGACCTTCATTCAAGCATAGCAGCCTTATTTTCAATGCTTGTCCTGTTTTTGCATGCCTGATAGCAAAAAAAGACAAGTACGCAAGCACCACTACCTGGCAGGTACTCAAAATACTCAAGAATCAGTCTCTGTTCTTTCCTTGGTGCTATGTATTTTCCTCAGACATTGTGTCTGTCATCTAAAGATCTGCCCCCATATTAGGGGAGGTTGGTTTTGGAGACAAAAGTATTAAAATGACAACCATCTTCTTCTGCCAAGTAATTCTTAAAACTCAGTGCTCCAGAGCTCAAAGTATTTGATTTTTATTCCCCACCACCCCAACGCAGTATAATCTCAAACCTTTCAAATGAAGGGTAGTCTGCTATTGAGAGGCAACTTTTCCTGTAGGCTTTGTCTTATGTTCTTTTTCTAAAATCTCAGGCATATCAAGAGCAATTCAGACAGTGTTGGAAAGCTTTCCTCTAGGCATAGTTTATTTGACTTCCACACCAATAGTGCACTGCACTGCCAGAAATTTCTAGGCCACGCTAAGATAGTTTGTATTGCTTCACTTGACTACAGGGGAAAGGCTTACTGCCCATGCCTCATGCCTTCAGGCTGCAATATGCCATGCCAGCTTCTATGCAGGGCAGTAAACCTTTAAGTGAAGGCATGTCTCCAGTTGTCTCCACCCCCTGGCACTTAGGCATCCCATTTGATGCCAAGTATTTTAAGATATCATAGGGAGCTATGGGATATTATTTTGCTCCAAGTATTCTCTCTTAAAATTTCTAGCTCACTTCTCTCGCCACTCTGTCCTTCAAGGCAAGGTTGTCGTATTTCTCTTGAATAAGAGTACTGAAAAACAGTTTCTGGACCCTTTGACCCATAGTTCTGTTATCCTCTTTCTGAAAATACTGCTTTCCAGGCTAAACAAAACCTACAACAGCAGGCTACTTAATCTTGTACAACAGAACTCATTCCAGTGGAGCTGAGTGGAACAGATTTTACAGTAGTCACATTCATTTTAACTGTTTAGAAGTGTAGTCTTGGGACTACCAGTGGGTATTAGACCCAGATATTTTTATTCCTAGTTTAGTGTCTGAGTAATCATAGAACCCTTCACTCTGGAAGGTCATTTAATCCAATCTCCCTCTCAGAGTAAACACTGAATTTAGACCAGGGGTTTGTCCAGTCAGTTTTGCAAATAGCTCTATCATTGTTTTTTCCTTCCACTTAGAAACGAAAGTGGTTTCTGTCTGAGTAGTAGGAGGCCCGTTTCTGCATTTTGGTCAGACTTCCACATCAAAAGTATCTTTATATTTCAGATCCAGGACCATGATCATTTCACAGGGCTCTATGCATCTCTCCAAGGATCTTTACAGTGATGCTATAATAATTTCATGTTCAATGCATGAAGATGTTTTGGTGCTTAAAAGCCTGATTCAGTGAAATGTTTTCAGCATGGCAAACCTGGTCAGTTGTCTGTTTATAGGTTCTGAACTTTGTATGTCTCCTGATGACTATCAAGAAATCACTTTCTAAGATTTTTGTTTTTCTAGGCACTAAATATGGATTAAGAGGCTTCCCTGTTCTCTCAGTACATTTTTCTTCTTGCTTTTTCTCATTTGCCCAACAATTGGGAAGCAACAGACATCCTTGAGAACTTGAGTATACATCATAGCTCTGCTCTTGGTGTCAGAAAGAACTTGTCTAACCCCTAAAGCCACATGAGAGCATGTGCCTTTATGACTCTCTTTACTCATGTGTAACTTTTCGCTGCAGTGTGTCTGAACTAAAGGCCTGCAAACTGGTTTTGGTACATTTCTCTCTTTTTTAAAAAATAATAATTAATTTCAGACAATATTTGCAAAATGGCAGTTCCTTTTCTTTCCTATCACCTTTTCTTTCCATATAGTTCAGAAGGGTAATTATGATTCCCTTTATCTTCAGCTGGGAGCTGATCAGGCTACATATGGAGCTTGGAGACTGAGTGTGTAAACTTGGTGTTTGTGGCAATATCCCAGAATCTGAGAGCTGTTAAATGCATCTTATTTCAGCTTTCTACTTGTGTAGGAACAATGTATTTTGGTACTTGTCAATGTCACAATCATGTTTCATACTAACAAGCTTGATGGAACAGTGTTCCTTCCAAGGATTTTTTTTTTTACTATTTAAAAAAATTACTTCAAGTAATTTTTAATAAGAGTACAACCTTTTGCATTCCTTTGTCACCCATCCAGCATCTCTCCATTTTGCTGGTTTGATCCTGGATAGCTCCAGTGAGAGCCTTACTGAGGAATGTTCTTACAAACAACAGAAATAAGCCCATAAGATATGTTACTTTGCTAACAGAATGTATTTGATAGGCGGATGTTTGTGTGAGTAGTATTCTCCTAAGTAGTAATTAGTGAGGGTATTTGCTTGGCCTGAAGACCCCAGGTATCTCAGTTAATTTTCTGAGAGTTTCTTTAGCTGCTGTTTCAGTCCTTCATTGCTAACTTGAAGCTCTTCATGTTGCCCTGCAGGTAGGATTTTGAAGGGTTTGATTATTGCACCTTCCTGTCAGTAATCCAGTTTGTCTGTGGGATGGTAATCTAAACATACTTCTAGGAGCATGTAGTCACCAGGTTAAATGAGTTTGTCTTCTCTAGCTGTGTGTGATAGATAAGCAGATAGCAAGGTCTCCTGCCAGAAAAAAGGGGGAGATTCAGTCTGCATTTACTGATCTTGGCAGTTTTTTGTGGTGATAAAAGAACCAAAAGCCAGCTCAAATTCTAACCTAAGATGTGGTCTTCAAGTTTCCTTTATCCCAGATGGTTATTTCATCTGGCTTCTGTGCCCTCCTAATACTATGCTGCTCCTGGATTTGTCAGCTAGGAAATAGGTTTTGCTTAGTAACTCTTGTCTGTCTTGATAAGATGAGACCCCTTGGAAGTATGCCATCATTATTTCATGTCAATTGTTAAGAAGTCAAAAAGACTCTTTACTCACTTGGGTTTTATACTGATTAACAGGATAAAATGTTGCTGTGATGATCTGTGGAAAAAACCCCTCTCTCCCTAAAACAACCAGTCTTACTGAAGTGTAAGCAACTATGATTCCTGTACCAAACTCCTGTACAAAGTACTCCCATAGTTGATAGCTGCAGAGTAGCCTCTTGGAGCTCTGGCCAAGCTTTTATTAAATGATGTTCTGTCTGAAGTTTTAAGAATAAATATGTAAATAGAAAGGCAAGCTTTTAGTCTTTAGAAGTTGCAGTTTATTCTTTTATACAATACTTCTTGAAATATTCTCTGTCAATATACATATAGTTATTTGCTCAAAGATGAACAGATGATATGTACCGGTACTTGTTCTCTGACATGTTTTGCCTCTGTGTATGTAATCTTGATTCCGTCTCTTCCTCAAGATGTGTTTGGTCTTTGGTTTCCTTGCTTGAGAAGAAAGAGCATGTTCTGTCCTTGTTACGACATTGGTACATACAGGAGGAGGACAGCCACACTCTGAGAGCTTTCTGCTTAGATCCCTCTGAATAACATGTTTTCCTAGTATTTTGTTTGTTTTTTTTGAGTTAAGTCTTTATTATTGCTGTTACTTTGTAGTAGTAGTAGTAGTAGTAGTAGTAGGTGTTATATTTTCATTTTTGGCTTTCAACACACTTAATATCTAACCTGTTTTTACCTTTGTAGCCATCCATGTATTTCTATATAGTGTACACAGTTCAGTTTGGGATCAGCTGTTTTAAAAAAGTCATTTGCTTAGCCAAGACTCAAAATACTGTAACTACGTGGACAAATAATTTTCTTCATCTCTTTGGTTTGCATGTGGATAGGTGAAACTTCTGCCAGTCTTTGAGAGACATTAATAAGAAACCATTGTCCCTCTGGAGGTTTGTTAATGGTTCCCAGCTCTAGCTTGCATTCCAGGGGGCTCTCCTGGCAACTGTAGCTGCTTGTGATGAAGAAAAAGCTTCCTCTTTCATTTTCAAAAGGATATGCAAACTGATCCACAAGACAGTGAAGAGGCAGCTTTCCCCATGCAGTTTGTACCACTGATACAGCAAACTGTGAGCAAACCAAACAGACAGTCAAACCATTTGCCACAGATTATGTAACTACAGTGTCTGATTACTGGTTAGCAAGTATAATTTTGATAGCAGAAAAGCTCCATCCAGATCTTTGCAGTATTAATACATTACTCTGTTTAACTGTAGCCCTTGTATCCATTAATCCTCATAAAATACCTGTGAGATATGTAGTGAAGGTTATCTTAGTTTTAGCTAAAGGAAAAGTGAGGCTTTGAAGAAAAGTTTCTGAATTTCAGATTAGGAGTAATTTTTTAATTACCAGTTTTTAGACTAGACTTAGAGAACAGTTTAAAAACTTAAGGTACTATTTAATATTTATTAAGTACTTTGATTTATTTACACTCTTTTATGCAAAACATTTAAAATAATTATTAACTTTCTATTTTCTTTTTGTAGCCTTATATTTTTACAGATCCACCTACCATAAGAGTTGCTCATGGAAGACTTTTCTCAGAAGTTGTATGTTTTTTCCAACACGTGACACATACCATGAGACTGTATAAAGTCCAGGGTAAGAGTTGTGAAATTCTGTCTCTCTCAGCAGTTATTTTTCATCACTATAGTCTTGGATCTTACCTGTATATTTAATGTTTGAATGCACTTCTGAACTAGTACAGAATTTGTCAGACTAAAGTATTTACCAGGTCCAGTGCACCATGATCCCTTTCTGAACATCATGCTGGTCATTAAGCTGACATGCTTAAACTTAACAGATTTACTGGAGGTACCTCTCATTATTAGGAAATGTTATAGTATAAATTACCTACAAGGGGATCCTGAACTTTACTTGATCATCTGAATGCTGTAGGTAGCTGTAAATTACAAAAATGAGAAGAAAAATTTTAGAAATATCTTGGAGATTATGTAAAAACGTATTTTCTTTCATAGCCTCAAACTTATTTGAGGTACAACAATATCTTCTCTGAAGTCATAAAGAATGTAAGGTTATTTGGGTAGTGGTATTAATAGTGAAGTCTGGTTTACTCCACAACTATAGGCATACTTTAGTTATTGTGAGCTTCCTCTTTACGTCCTTTCACTGATGGAAGAGCTTGTGATGGAACAGGCTGTGTCTGTTAAGAGGCACCAGCACTGAACACGGGCTTATTGACTCTTAGGATGTAAATTCATATCAGTTTTCCTTGCTTTTCCTTCAGTATGGCTTTCATTTTTTATTTCGCTACTGTTCACTACTGATTTCCAAGAAAATTTGGGTAAAACAGTAACTTTGGAAACTCTGTACTCTTCCAAACTTGATGATTAAATTGGCCAGTGAAAAATGTAAAAGAGGGAGGAAATCATGGTGCAATTGCATAAAATTGTTTTCCCATAGAAACTTGACTTAAAATGCTTGATTGTATCTTTTTGTAATTGAAGTAGGTAACATAGATTTTCAGTTGTTCATCTATTTGTATTTCAAAAAAGTTATAGTAAATACAGCAACATTGGCGATAGTTTTCAGCACTTGAAGGAATTTAAACATGTTTGTGTCAGCATTACTTTTACTGTAGGTGTCAAGATTGTTTTCATGGTTTTTAAAATTTTCTCACATTGAATTATTTTTTAAACACCTTCAAAAACAAATAATGGAGCTATAAATATTTTGAAAGTCTTCCTTGATATTTTCTGTATTCCTTTTAGGTTTAAAAAATAATACTGCCAACAATACCTACTTTACAGTTGCACAGAACTGATCTTTTTGATTTTTTTTTTTATTATTTTTTTTTTAGTTGTAGTTTTTTTTTCTTTAGAACTACAATGGATTTGGATGCCAAATTTTTTTATGTAAGTGTATGCTTCAAAGTTTGAAGTTGCTAGTTTTTCCCATCTGCCATACAGTGATCAGAATTCCATTGCCAGCTCATCTGATACTGTAATACTAAATCAAAATCTAGATCATGTTACTTACGAATATAAACCAAGATATTGTATATTAATTTGTTGTCAAAGATCCTAAGGAAACATGCTTATATTCAACACATTATTTTGTGTGACCAATATGTAAAATGGGCTTAGAGGAAAAAAAGGTACCTTGAGTTAAAGATGTATTAGGTTGCCAAAAAGATAAAAAGAAGGTTACTTTGGTCTCTGGATTTCATTAAATTAAACTTCTTAGCAAGGAGGGAACTTATATAAGGAGGTTGTTTGTTGTATTGAAGGGGAGGGAAAAAAACTGAAGAAAGCCTGAGAAGTCTCTCTTTTGGTTAGGGTGAGGTTGTTTGGTTTTTTTAAATGGATTTTTTGCAATACTCTCTTTACTGTGTCAGTAGGTGCCTACTAGTAGTATTTTAATTATTTCACAGTTCACAGAAAATTAGTTGTTAGTGAAAATCGCTTGCTTGCTAGTAAACGTAAGTTTACCTGTCATTTTTAGTGTGCTATGTTTGTTTCTCTTTTTTTTAATTTCCTTTGAACAGTTTTTAATTCATCACACTGTTTCAATACTTACATCATTACCTATCCAGTCATCATGGTGAAATTCTGTACTATGTTCCCAGCTTTTATACGGAAAAATGATGCAAGTGCTTTTATATATTTTTTTCTCTGTTTAATTTTATGTTACATTTTTTATTTTTATTTCTTCATGTGAAATGGCCCTTTTCAAACTCTCAAAAATTGATGACTTTGCATCGTTTTGCTGAGGTCGATTTCCTGGGATTTGTAAAGGAAGTTATTTATATAGCATTACTTCAATTAAAAGAAGGTATCTTGAAGTCTTACTAGATATGTACAGTAAGAAAGCATGTGGAGAGAAATAAATATGTGTATGTGTATACATACAGTATGTTTTTAAATAAAGACCTGATATTCCTATTGTAACCTACCTTCTTTCCAGGGGGTGAGAAGCCTGATCATGTGGCTAATCCAGCTGCTGGACAGTAAATTATGAGTCCTATAGTTTCTTCATCGATTTTTATAAAACACTGCTTTTTCCACTTTTGGCTTTACAATTCTGTTTATTTTGAGCAAAAATTATTCCAGCTTGACAACTCTGTTCAGTAATTGACCAATTTTTAACTTCTTCTGGCATCTGGTTTTGATATCATGATTCTCACAGAATCACAGAATGTTAGGGATTGGAAGGGACCTCGAAAGATCATCTAGTCCAATCCCCCTGCTGGAGCAGGAACACTTAGATGAGGTTACACAGGAGTGTGTCCAGGTGGGCTTTGAATGTCTCCAGATTAGGAGACTCCACAACCTCCCTGGGCAGCCCGTTCCAGTGTTCTGTCACTCTCACTGAGAAGAAGTTTCTTCTCAAATTTAAGTGAAACCTTTTGTATTCCAGTTTGTACGCATTGCTCCTTGTCCTGTCATTGGTTGTCACTGAGAAAAGCTTGGCTCCATCCCCGTGACACTCACCCTTTATATATCTGTAAACATTAATGAGGTCACCCCTCAGTCTCCAATTCTCCAAGCTAAAGAGACCCAGGTCCCTCAGCCTTTCCTCATAAGGGAGATGCTCCACTCCCTTCGTCATCTTGGTTGCCCTACGCTGGACTCTCTCCAGCAGTTCCCTGTCCTTCTTGAACTGAGGGGCCCAGAACTGGACACAATATTCCAGATGTGATCTCACCAGGCCAGAGTAGAGGGGAAGGAGAACCTCTCTGGACCTACTAACCACCCCCCTTCTAATACACCCCAGGATGCCATTGGCCTTCCTGGCCACAAGGGCTCAGTGCTGGCTCATGGTCATCCTGCTGTCCACCATGACCCCCAGGTCCCTTTCCCCTACACTCTTCTCTAATAGGTCATTCCCCAACTTATACTGGAACCTGGGGTTGTTCTTGCCCAGATGCAAGACTCTACACTTGCCCTTGTTATGTTTTGTTAATCTTTTTAACAGAAGCTTCTTATGTTTCATTATCTTCATAATCGTATTTTGTGTTAACTCAAATTATGCAGTAGAAAAGAGCACAGGGTAATTAATGGTCTGGTCATTTTAAAATTGTAAACTAAAATACTGTATCATTGTTCAATGTACTCATGCTTTAATAGTCCTACTTCAAAATAGTCAGAAAATCTCTGACTAAGGGTATCAAAAGTGGAGTGTGTAGATGCATTTTTTTCAGAACAGGCCTGGTAAAATAGAAGTAATTACATGAATCTAATGTGTTTGATTTACCAGCATAGTATAATAGTCATTTGTAAATGTTAACAGTTTAACAGTTGCTGGTACTGCTGCGGGTAGCATTCAGATTTTTAAAAAGGATGTGGAAACAAATACAGAGCTTGACATCCTCCTCGTTCAGGTGACAGAATCACAACCCTGACTGCATTTTGTGTACTAAATAATAGCATAAAAATTGAAGCAGGTGATGCTTTCAGCATTCCATTGTGTAAAAGTTCAGAGGTTTTGTTTTAGAATTTGAGAAAGTAAAGACCTTAAGGGAACTATTCCAACATACTCTCAAACAGGACTGCTAAAAAAATTTGAGACCGAAGTGCGTAGAAGGAAAAGAGGTTGTGCTAGCCTCTGTCTGTGTGCTTAGGAATGTAGGAATTTTACTGAAAGATACTGTATCATTCTGCACAAGATTTTACAGTTCAGGAGCCCAAGCTGACAAGAACGCCTCTGGGTCGTGTACGTTGAACTGTTGGAAAAAAAAAGTAGTTAGTGTCTAAGATTTTAAAATACTGTCTTCAAGTTTCAAAGGACTAAGTTGGTTAATCAGTCCCTCCGTTTCTACCGTCTTCTGTTTACAATCCGTCAGACAAGCACATTGTAATTTCATCTGACTACAAGGAGATATTTCATTTCTTTGTTCTGCTTGGTGAAATTCTTTTCAGAATTATTAGTCCCATTAGACTACAAAAAGGGTAGAAGTGATCATGCTGAATGATGGTATGATTCCATTCCAAACTGTGTCTTGAACTGTTTGAAAAGGCCAGGTTATTATTAAAGTTATTTAAATTTCAGTGCGAGGCACTGTAGGAAGAAATCTCACTGAACATCTGTCAGCATTTTCAAATACTTAGTCCTTCTTTTAATAAATAGGCATCTTGTGACCTGCTTGTGGTCAAATCAATGTGCAGTTTCTTAATTCACTGTCCTTAAGATTCTCTCTGTTTTGGTTAAAGCAGCTGACAGGTTTCCTGCTTAGTGGAACAATTGCTGTCAAGCTGGTAACTTCATTCTTGTTTGTGAATGGTGACAGCCACCTAAGAGTGAAGGGGAGAACTGGATGGCTGGGTCTTGCTACAGCATATTAGCTGCTGCTAAAGACAGCACTTAACAGTTGTGTGCTGTTTCCTACTGATTTACTGGAACTCACACTGTTTCTTATCATTAATTCCTTCTGTTCCACTTCAATGAAGGTTTCAAACTGTCTGTTCAAGGAGTACTGAATTAGAAATACTGTTGTAGCATATGGTACATAACTGAACTGGTTTCAAATATCTGCTTAAATATAACAGAAAGGGAAAACTAGGGGGGGTGAAATCTAGATCACTGTGTTTCTGGAAGCATAGTTATTCTTATATATTTGGCAATTCTTTTTAAAAATTGAGATATTTTTAAATGCATCTTTTTCCTGTAGGTTTGGAAGGCCAGTCTCTTCAAGTTTCCAATATTGTGGATATTAGAGGAGAATATAATCGTGAGCTTGCAATGAGAATTTCATCTGACATAAACAGTCAAAATAGATTCTATACTGATCTTAATGGATATCAGGTAATTATTGTCTATAAATTATAAATGCCTAGGGTCTCAGTTTTTAACTCTCTTAATACTTCTGATTGTAAAGAGTTTGAGTCATGTTAATCAGACTCTCATTTTAAAGTCCACTAACCATTTAAAAGGAGAAAAGCTTTAAAAATGTATCAGTTACAAAATTTGATTTATACCAGATCAAGCAGCAACTGTTCCCTTTCAAGGAGATTGTTAGCTATCCTTTTGTGTCCTTTTTAACATAATACTTGCAATACAGAAAGTTATGACAAGCCACCATGTAGTTGCTTTTATATCTGCATGCCTTGCCTCCCCTCCACTTTGTGTATTTAACTAGAGCCCTTTGAGTAGCATAGCACCACATGTATATAAGGTCCAGCAACTCAGACCTAGAGAACAACTGCTTGTTGCTGGGGTGGAAATAGGTGATGTGTTTTTCCAGTGTAATAACTTGTTTTATTGGTGATGCATCTGATGAAATATAGTGTGACTATTTTTGTAACTTAGACTCTGCAGGAGACAGAAAAGCAAGTTTTCCTTACCTTCCTCCCTTGCTGCAAATAGTTTTTCAAATTCCTTGAAAACCATACCTGCTGAATAAGAGGCTACTGTTTTTTTCAGTCAGTGTGTAGGACTGCATTTTGCTGGAGACACTGAGGTGAATATTTAAACATGAAAATAATTTCAAGACTACTACTCATTTGTCATGTACCATTCTAGAATTCCACTAGCACTTTAATAAATTTCCATCATAAATGAACAGTTCCTTTTCTGCTACCTTAAATCTATTCACCACTTGCTCTCTAGAGGAGAAAAAAAATGTATTTCGTTCTATAACTGTGATGATTCCTTTTTTTTAGGTTCCCTTGATGAATCTTTCAGGCTTTTAAAATATTCTTTGATCTAAAAGTACATTGAAGTTATCATTTCCAAAGTGTTTAATTTCAGCCACAAATCTCCAAAAAGCTAAATAATATAGTTGAGTGAATGCTTTGGTGCCAGTTGTGCTTCTAAAGCACGACGGATAAATATCTGAAACGGTCTTTGAAATCTAAATGCATAAAAATAACATATTTTATTGAAGTTCGTGTTCATATTGCAGATCCAGCCCAGACTGACGATGAGTAAATTGCCTCTTCAAGCGAATATCTATCCTATGACTACAATGGCTTATATCCAAGATGCTGGTGTTCGTTTGACACTTCATTCAGCTCAGTCTCTAGGTGTTGCAAGCTTGAAAAATGGTAAGTATAAGATGAAAGATATTATAAAGGTTTATCCTTCTTGGTTGTCTTGAAATAGTTTGCTCAGAGGTTGCCATACCTACTAGTGTTTGAAGGGGGGAAATACATTTCTCCAACTCTGACAAGTTTTAGCATGTATCCATAGGGAGGAGATAGAGGTTGTTCCCACATGAGATCCTGTCATCTTCAGTGGAAGATCAGTCTCAGACTAGAGACAGAGCAAAGAGATTACAAAAAAAGATAAAATGAACAATAAATTGTCAGAAACGGGTGTTTTTCACCTAAGAACTCTGACGGAACTCAAGTAGTAAACAGCAAAACTAAGAAGTTCTCTTTTGTACTGTTCTGGTAGCAGAGGGCTTGAGATGGATAATGTAATGGTGATCATGTTTTTTGATTTGTTTACTTTAGGGTAGAAAGCGCTAGTCTTAAGGGATACACAGTGTAGTCTAACATCCCCATCAAGGAAAACAATAGCAGCTTTTTTGAAGACCAGAATTAGCAAAATAAATGATAAAAAAGACCCCGGATAAGAACCAACATGCTTCTTCTGCAGCAAAATCATACCTCACAGATTTGATGAAGTACTTTGAGCTGATGAATATGTTGACAAGAAAAATCAATTCATATTAAGAATTCCAAAAGTCTTGTCCCTCTCAGCAGAGAAGGCTATGATGAATGGCCTGGAGAGATGGAAACAGAGGTCATTTTTTCAGTCTATACTGCTACCAGAATGAGGAGGCATTCAAATAAAACTAGCAAGCAGTGGGCAAAATGAGGTATATAAATCATAATTTAAGTTGTATAATTCCTTGCTGTAATATGAGTTTTAAATTTCCGTGGTTTTGAAAAACAACAGAGTGAACATTTAAAAAAAAAAAACAAACCAAAACATCAGAACCTATACCAAAACCTACTTCCCAGTTTCTTTTCAGAAAAAATGTCATTTTAATGTCTATTCTGACAAAAGGTGAATATTGTACTAGATTGACAGCAGTATTAGCAAACCTAATTTGCTTTAGGGCAAAGAGTTAAAACTGGCCTATAGACCAACGCATTAATAAAGCCATAGTAGAAAATATTAGCCTTTTGTTCCAAAACCACCTGATACAAGACCTAAAATACATTTTTTCATGCCTTTTATTGCTAGAAATTCCCTTGACCTTGTAATGAACTTGACACCACCAGATGTTCGTAGACACTTCTTACATAGGTATTGGAGACTAAATTAGTGCACAGAAGCTCCATTACTTTGTAGTATTTGTGATTTAACAATCCTAGTCTCTGCATCACAGAATAATGAAACATCTAAGTCCACAGGGAGCCCCACTTTGTCTTCAAGTTAGGGAAGACAAGGCTAGTGCTGTTTCCCATATTGCAGTTAAATATCAGGCAACAATATCAGAACAAAAATGATGCTGAAAGTTGTGTGACTGCTGACACTTCTTTTGGAGGCCCTTCAGGATCTCAAAGGGATCCCGGGAGAAATTCAAAAACATTACAGTTTAGGCAAGTGCCTTCAGCAGCTGTGTATCTGTGTGTCTGAGACTGTGTGTCTCAAGGCATAACCCGCAATCTGAGATGTATATAAACAGCTGATTATTTCTTGCTTCTCATTCTTGAATTAGAGACAGGTTCCTTACTATGGAGTGGCTAGTGAACTCTCATGCTGTCAGATGATCTCAGCACCATGGAGTATGATTTCTGACTGTATTGTCATCGGTCTTCAACAACAGCTTCTCAGAGACTTGATAACTGTCACAATTTTATTCCTACTTTCTATAACTTTTCCCATTGGTGGGATTGAATGCATAATCGTTTTTTAATGTTAGATGCTGAACATCCTCCACCTTATAAGTTCCATCCAGTACTACTCTAATTGACTACTTAGTGGATTGTCCTTCAAGCCACAAGGAAGTCCTCCAGATAGATAAGATGCACCACTGTCATTTAGAGGCGAACTTCCCTGCAGCCTGATGGATAAATAGAAGGGATCACTTATGTCCTGAAGCCTGATGCAATATGTTTATACCATTTTTTAAGCCAGATATTTCACTAAAACAGTCTTTTTTAATCTTTCACCTACTTTTGAAATGTTTTTTTAATCTCTGACTTGTGCAGCACTGACCTTTTGTATTTGCTGTTCACATTCGTGTTAAGAATCATAAAGCTTTATTTTGCCAGCCTTCATTATCCTCATTTCCTAGTGAATGTTGAAAATGTGGTCAGGTAGTTTTGGATCTAGATCTTCTGTTTTCTTTGAAAACTTTGACCAAAATTTATCATAGGTTTGTCCTTCTTACTGTGGTTGCAGTTTTTTTCAGAGACTTATACACGTCTGTTAGCCCATGTTTGTACAGCAATCCACAAAGGCCATCAGTTTGAGGCACAGTCATAGCCTTATACCTTATTTCAAAATGGTAGTTTGTTTCATTGCCAACTGACTTCTGTCACAAAATCTGTTTTTTCTTGAGGGAAGGGAAGAACAAGTATTTAGAAAAATTGGATAAGTACTTGTAGGACAAAAATGAAGTATAAAAGATGCTGCCTTGCTAAGCAGCATTTTCTAGTAGCTTAAATTTTGCATTTCTTATTTAGGAAACAACTACTTCAGTCTTCCAGTTTTATTTAGGAAACAAGTACTATTGTTGGAAGATTCAGTGTGTAAAAGCTGTAACAGCCTTGTTTACATGCCCTGAACTGGTTTCCCTCTGGAGATATAAACTTGAAAAGATATAAACTTCATCTTCCATAAGGTTATTTATGATTTAACAGTGTACTTAAAGAGGTATGAATGGCCATGCTGCAATTCAGTATAAACTCAGAACTTCATACTCAGTGTCCATCTTGTACAAAGTTCTTTCCTGCTCCCACAAGGGAAAATACTGTTGCAAAAAGGAGTGATGGTGAGTATATACTCATATTACCTACCTGTTTTTCTTTCTGCCTCCAACTGTGAAACAAATACAAATAAAGGAAAAAAAAATATTTGGGAAGTGCACTCTTTTATGGAGTATAAGATGAAGACACAGTTCCTCAAAAGAAAGCCTCCTCATATGGCTGCAGCTACTTGGGGTGATTCTTTTCTTTGTTGCTTGATGTGTCAAGTGTCCTCGTTACAAATAATAGTTAACAGTAACAATTTTTTGTGCTAAACTTCTGTTTAGACTCTTACGTTAAAATTTTGCAGGACTTTGTGCTGAAAGGCTGATGAAAATTTTTGGAAGGTTATAAACAGCCAAAGCCCAAAGGTGTGAACTGTTTTCTTAATCTGTCCTAACAGTATTGACCTGCTATTACTCTTCCATATGCAAGAGAAAAAATTTGAATCTTTAAGTTCTATTTCAAGGTATTTTTCTTATGTGTAATAAAGCCTTTACATATTCTTGTAACCTATATATGATCATTGTGTTGCTCTTTCAGGTCAGTTGGAAGTGATCATGGATCGTCGACTTATGCAGGATGACAACCGTGGCCTTGGACAAGGTGTGCAAGATAACAAGATTACAGCTAATGTCTTCCGACTTCTGCTGGAAAGAAGACATGGAGCAGATGTGGTAGGACTCACTGTCTGTATTTTTCTGTCTAATTAAGATATAAATAATTATTTCTGTTGCAGCAGCAGTAGACTCACTAAAGAAATCATTCCATGAGCAGTAGAAGTAAGGAAACTAAGCTTCCAAGGGAGTTTTGTCAGCTCACCTGCGTATTCTCACTTTAAAGACTTCATCTTTCACTATTTCTCACACAAATACTTGCAGTGGCATCTTACACTTCAACACATGACTGGGGTACTGTTGTGCAAGTCTCGTCTTTTTAATTTCTATTTCTTTTTTTTTTTTTTTGATTGAGGAAGCTTTTGAAAAATTTCTAATTAGCAAGACTTCTACATCTTAACAAATTTAACTGAAACTGGACAAAGGTTGACAAATTATTGCAGATGAATGGATGGAAGGAGAAAATATCTTATAAATCTCATTTTCATAGGAAATAAGATTCAAGTGGAAACATTTAGATGGCAGACATATAAACCTTCTCACTTCATTGTGTTTCTGGGACAGTTGAGACCATTTTGTTTTAAGGGGATTTTATACATCTCAGTTCACCTTTTTATGTATTAGTCCTTTGAATAACTCTTCAGTTTTGTTGCAGTTCTTTGCTTTTTCTCTCTTTACTTTTTTCTAGCATTTTTCAGCAGGTCAAAATAAGTACATCTTCATACTAAGGCAGTAGAATCATGATGACAGCACTGAGTATATTTTGAAATCATCACATAGCTAAGGATGAGAACTTGTGTACGGAGCTGCTAATGAATATCCAGATAAATTTGAATACTGGTTTATAATGGATATCATTAACCACTGTGAGAGTATGATAATATCAAGCTTATAGCTAATTTCCACCACTTAATGACTGGCAATGTTTTTTTCAAGTTGTACATGCCATTATGATTTTATAGTTCCTCATCCTATTTAAGACAAGCAGCATATTAACTGCATTTAGCAGTACAGTGTGCAAATATCTGAGCTAACTTGAAAGAAGCTAACTTGAGTTCTGCAGTACTCTAGCTTTGACAACAATGAGCAGTGCAGAGGTTAATCTACCTTTGCAAGGAGAAACCTGCAGAGAGATCTATACTGCCACAGAAAACTTTAGTACCCAGTGTAGCTGGTGTTATATTAAATTAGAATGTGAAGCAGGTAAGAAAGAATTATTGGCCATGGAAATCTATGTTTACATGAGCAAATAATTTGAAACAACAAGAGCAGAAAAAATCAGTTAGTGCCATGGCACTTGCATTGACACTTGTGTACAGTTCTGGTATTTTCCATAGAATCATAAAATAACTTGCTAAAAGGTATCTCTGAAAGTCTTCTAGTCCAGTCCCTGCTCAGAGCAGGTCTATTTTTGTGTCGGAGTAGACTTAAAAACTGTCAAAAGCATTAGTCATGTGTTCAGACCATAATGGATATGTGAAGGGTTAGAGCATGTTTGGTGCATACCTCCAGGGGAGCTTCTTAGTTACTTCATTCTAAAAGAAAACTAGTCCATGCACACTGAGACTCTTCTGCAAACTAACACAGTACCTGTTTAAGTGGGGTTGGCTGTAAGTTTAATTTCAGAAGGGCACTGCTGCTTCAAACCAAAACACTCCATTGGAAAATAGTTTGAGGTTAGCTCCGTTAGAACAAAGGCAGCCTAAAAAAACTCTGGGTTTAACTTGCTAGTGAAACATTTACATGTGTCTTTGCATACATTTACCAGTTTGTTTGAGATACCAGTCAGACATCAGCTCAGTAGAACAATAATAATATATTTCCCTTTTCTTATTAAAATCCTCCTCCTTTCTTCCATTTTGAAAGGTTCTGTGCAAGTTGCTGAAAATCTTTCAAAGGAGAAGGTACAGTTACATGCTATGATCAAGAATCTTCGAGGTGTTTTGGGTACTTTGTGTACTTGCAGCATCTGCCTTCCTTCCCCATGACCTTTACTGCTGAGCTTATAATGGTTTTACATAGCTGCAGAGTAAGCATTGAAGGTGCAGTTCATTCTTATGCACACTTGGAGGGGCTTGAAAGGAAGGAGGATCAAAGCTATGAGGGGGTGGACACAGTCAAAGAAGTGCTGTTGGCCCAACTGATACAGTGTGCACAGCATCAAGGAACCAAACAGGATGTTTGAAAGACACATTATATTTCTGGTGTTATATCTGGAACTCCCCTTTGCTATATTAACAGTGTTCTAGCATTTTGTTTTTCAAAATTTGTCTGAACATCTGCTTCATGTAACTGTTTCAGATGCATTAAAGTAATGAGGGATATCGGTCCCCTTTCATTTCGTTTCGTTAAATGTACAAACATATTTTTTCTAGTGCGGTATTACTCATAAAGTAGTTGTTACAATAGTTTTAAAACAGCCTGTCAAAAAAATTACGAAGAAATTATGTGCAGGTTATATATGTAGTTGGCTGCAGTGTGACTCATACACTGACCCTAATTTTATGTCAAGCTCTATTTTGTTATTGACTTGAGGAACCATGGAAGCTACAGGAGGAGAGAGTTTTGATCACTTGGCCTGTTTGCCAGTACAAACTTTTCCTAAAGTATATTTCAAAATATTTCATTCTGTCTTTTCTCAAAAGCAGTTCTAAAGAACAGGATTTTTTTCTGCTCTTCGGAAAACTTCCCCATAAAAGGAGAGTGTGAAGTGTGGGATGAGCAATTCTTTAAAATTAATTAAAATAAATGTGGATCACTTCAGTGTAATCACTATGTAGTTTTTTGGTTGTGTCAATATCAACTAAAAGTTTTTTCTAATTTATGTCTCCAAAATATTTCCCCAACCCCACCCTGAACAGTATATTTTCATGGCAGAGTCAAACCACATGAATGTCCTGAAGCATAAGATTGACTTGTCCAGTAGGCAGGTAGAATTCTTAATAATTGCTAGCATACTCAGGTAGCCTGTATTATAGTAAGTCCCTAATCCTAATGTTATCTGGTTTTTGTCTCTTGAATTCTAGCTCATCTAGCCAGTAGTAACTACTCAGGCTGATATTGCCACTGTGCAAAAGACTTCAGATTGATGTGTTTTGCTGAAGTTTTGTACTGTATTTTTTCCCAGTCTGTGTAATCCAAAATGTGTATTAGACATGACGATATTGTTCATTAAGTGAGCTTAATGTAAGCTAGGCAAATCTCATTTCATTTTGCATTATACTCACCTGAGTTATTGACAACTGTGTCCCTCAGACCTCTGTTGATGCTCTTACTATGTTTTGATACAATTTCTGTATACGTACATATTTCTATATACATATTTTTCTTCTCCTAACTAATTCTCCTATGTTCATTTTGTCCTTGCAAGCATTTTTGGGCTCTACATATCTTTTTGACTTCTCTTCTAATATTAATTCTCCTTTTTCCTCAGATTGCTAAGCAAGAATGGAATGCATTTAATTTTTTAATTGAAGGTTTTATTATTATTTAGCTGAGAATGAAACTGAGTACAGTTATCAATACTTGCATGTCAAAACACTAAATGTTTCTTTATTTTTTAAAATACAGACTCGTTACATTTATCGTAAGTTTTCTTAAAAAAAGGCATTAATATTTTTTTACTTTCTGGGCCTCGGTGTGTTATATTAGTATAAGAATATAAATGAAAAAGCATTTACAGGAAGTGGTGATACATTTATTTTATCAAGGACATAGCTGGAGAAAAGATACCATGCCAGGCACACACTTTCTCCTTCACATTCCTATTTCATACCTTGTTTTGACTTGCGTAATTTATATAACTGGATTTATAGTGTAGTCTCAAGCAGAGAGCCAGGATTCAATGGCTTAAACAGCTGCTGTGGTTTGGCAGAGCTTGTTTAGAGAAACAGTGATATAGGCAGTTAATAAAATAACAAATATGTGGCAGTGAGATAATCCACCTCATTTTCTTCCACCATATACAACTGCTTTTTTTTTTTTTTGTGAAGTATCTGTCTGTATCCACTTTCTCTGGAAAGATGTACTTGGTGATAGAACCATTTATGTCTGATTATTGAGTTGCATTTGCCAGTTACTTGGTCTGCATATTTGTAATGCATATGTACCTTGAATGTAGTAGCTATATACTATACCATGCACTGTTATGCTATGTGTAAACACATCTTAACAACCATAGTCAACATGTTATTTCAAAAAAAACAGAAACATTGGCTTAACAACTGCCATTTAGAAGCATTTTCAAACCCATGTGTGACAACTTCAGATATTCTGATTTCGTTTTTGGTTATGACTGACATAGTGAACTCCTCAAATGTATAAAAAATGTTGAACTTGAAATTTCTGGGGGTTTATGGTGGCTACAGAAGACAAAAGAAAAAAAAAAGATATTTCTCTCTCTCTTGCACAGAACACAATGCATCTTCTTTGGAGTATTGCCAGAGATATTTAGTAAGGAAGGTACACTTATTTCTTGTTTGATTTGAAAAGGGATTCAGGTATGTGTTAGCTCTTACAGCTTTGCTTAAAACAATACATTTAAATTATTACTGCTACTACTGTGTAGATGATACTATATTTATTATGCTGGAAGTTTGTGTCTGCTGCTCAGATTTAGCTACAGATACTATCTGTTTTCAGGCAAGCATTGTCCTCATTTTTATGATAGAGCACCTTACAGCTTAATTTCTTTCAAACACTTAATTTTTTCTTGACACTGTGACAAAGATGTGTTGCAGAAAGATTCTAAATAAAGATGGATTTGTCTCCAAGCTCCATTTATGTGGTGCTGTCCAAAGCTATAGGAAATGAATGTTCTTACCCTACAACAAGGCAGAAGCTGCTCATTGTACCTGGCTCATGGTGAAGCAGGTAGTACAGAGTAATGCCATCCTCTGACTTCTGGACCTACAGCTATGTCTCTTCTGTGTATGTGGGTTTTTTTGTTTGATTTTTGTGTTGGCTTTTTGTGTGTGCGTGTATGTATGTACATCTCTACAGTGAGTTACTTTCCTTTTTTTTTTTTGCCTTCTTTTATGTGTACCTGTCTGCCAACTCTGTTTAAAAAGAAGTTATTTTACTTCAGTAGTATGCATAGTATTCAAGCTTGGTCTCTCCAATTTCAGCCCATGTTAATTCACAGAAGTGGGAGGGTAGACCTCTTTAGGGTCTTTTGAGAGCTTATCTGAGCTGGTGCAGTTTGAGGTCTTAAAGCTAAACCTTCTGTATTACCACTTCTAGGAAGGCATGTTCGTTCCTTTTGCAAGCTCTGCCAGTAGGGCAGAATCTTTCCTGAAAGAGGGAAGAAAGGCTACAAGTCTGTCTGCTGCTGCTGCTTCTTGTATTCTCATGTGAAGTATCTCTCAAAGGTTATTCTCCTTGCACATGGAACAAGCAGTTTTCATCAGCAGCAGGAACTTCATGTGAGCAGCAGACTTCCAAAGCAGATACCTGTTCTGGAGAACAAAAATGAGGAGATATAATTGTGTAGTTTCTGTCTTTATCATAGTTTTGTGGGATTTTATTGTTTGTTTTGTTCTTGGTTTTGTTTGGTTTTGGGTTGGGGTTTTTTTGTTTGTTTTTGTTTTCATCGAAGCAAAACTCCAGAAAATTTGTGATCACTGTGTTCTGTCATCTTTGGGAACAAGATAAGCTCTTCCCAGTCAACAGGAAACAAAATCTAGCACCATGCCCCTTCCACAACTCTAGCATGGGTTGTTTATTTAGGCATTAAGCCCCTCCTTCTTCTTCCTGATCATTAGTGAACAATCTAAACACTGCAAGAAGAATTAGAAATAAAATTAGTGGGAGAGGCTATAACTAAAGTATAAAATATTTCTGTTGTTGAGAAAAGCATGTGATGCTTTGTCTGCTTTTGTGATCCCTTTAATCCAGCTATACTGATGGGTGCATATTTGTCAACTTTGATAATTATGGTGATGTGCTGAGGTCATGGTGACCAGTTACTTTGCCATCTGCACTCTTCTGTAGACCAGTGAGCAGCTCTTATCCAAATGACCTGTTTATAGAATGTGATTGCTATTACGGCATCTGGTTAAAGATAACTAAATTAAATGCAAGGACCTGACAGTCACCTCAGGAACAGTGATAGGTGGAAGAAGCGAAGGAATCTAACGAGGGAGAAGTGAACTGGCTGATCCAGAGACCATGAAATGAAGAAGATTAGACTGCTCCTAGTGTGAAACCCAACAAGACAACTTGACAGAAATCACTTGGTGCAGACTAAGGGTATTATTGCCTAAAGAGGTCCAGGATTTAAAATAATTTGAAAAAGAGAGAGAATTTCAGACCATTCTGGACTTTTTTTTTTTTTTTAAACAAGATGTTTCTTGGAATGAGCATAGGAGAGGAAGGAGAATCAAATCATCAAGGAGGAACAAGTGAGAAAAACAGTGGTAGAAGGGACATAAAAGGGTCTGATCAAGTCCAGTGCTGAATCACAGAATGTTTGGAGTTGGAAGGGACCTCTGGAGATCATTTAGTCCAACCCCCCTGTTAAAGTAGGTTCACCTAGGGCAAGTTGTGCAAGATCATGCCCAGGTGGGTTTTGAATATCTCCAGAGAAGGAGACTCCACAGCCTCTCTGGGCAGCCTGTTCCAGTGCTCTGGAACCCTCAAAGAAGTTTCTCCTCAGATGGAACCACCTATGTTTCAGTCTATGTCCCTTGCCCATTCCTGTGTTGCTGGGCACCACTGAAAAGAATCTGGCCCCATCCTCTTGACACCTGCCCTCAAGTTATTTATAAGCACTGATAAGATCCTTTCTTTTCTTCAGGTGAAACAGACCCAGTTCTCTAAACCTTTCCTCTTCAGAAAGATGCTTCTTACCCATAGTGGTCTCCCTAGCCTTCTGCTGGACTCCCTCCAGTGGTTGTCTTTCTTTTAACTGGGGAGCCGAGAACTGGACGCAGTACTCCAGATACGGCCTCACCAGGGCAGAGTGGCAGGGGAGGAGAACCTCCCTTGACCTCCCTGTGTCACACTTTTCCTCGTGCACCCCAGGATACCATTGACCTTTTTGGCCAGACAGGCACATTGCTGGCTAAAGGTTAACTTGTTGTCCACGAGGACTCCCAAGTACTTCTCTGCAGACATGTTCTTCAGCAGGCCAGCCCCAAACC
This sequence comes from Streptopelia decaocto, assembly GCF_964273445.1. Taxonomy (NCBI): domain Eukaryota; kingdom Metazoa; phylum Chordata; class Aves; order Columbiformes; family Columbidae; genus Streptopelia; species Streptopelia decaocto. Next base: position 45,188,427 of record NC_138657.1, read on the forward strand.
TGTACTGGTGCCTGGGGTTATTCTTCCCCAGGTGAAGGACCCTACACTTGCCCTTGTTGAACTTCAGGTTCTTATCTGCCCAGTCCTCCAGCCTGTCCAGGTCTCACTGAATGGCAGCACAGCCTTCTGGTGTGTCAGCCCGTCTTCCTACTTTGATATAATCAGCAAACTTGCTGAGTGTGCACTCTGTACCTTCATCCAGGTCATTAGTTTCTCAATTTAAACTCTTACCGAAAACCCTTTGAGTCTTTTCTTATCTTTTCCATCCTCCATTTATCAATAAAATAGCTCATTGCTGATAGAAGGGCACTTTTTCATAGATGAGGCCATTCTTAGAACCTCTTGCAAACTGAAGTATGGTTGGTTGGTTTGTTTTTCCTCAAAACAAAATGTTAATAATTATTCACCTTACTTTTGGTGACAAGGAAAGATCCTATATGAGGATTTGTTACATCTATTGCACAGTCATTCAAGGGATTGTATTTCAACGGACAGTTTTCAATTGGATAACTGTATGAAATGTGCTGTAAAGTAGTTTTAAAAGGCAGTATTTGCTTTGATCAGAGCTCATTAAGCCAGCACTCAGCTACATCAGTATCATTCATCAGAATCTTGCCAGTACGTAATGTTTGTGAGGCTACCAGTGGAGCTCCATTCACACTTTGAGTGCTGTACACTGTCACTGAAGTTGAGGAAATAATGCCACCTTTGAGAGAGCAGGTGGAGACTGTGGGACTGCATCTCCTGACTTAACACCAGCAGGGTACTGCTGAAAGCTGCCCACGTACTGAATGTGTGTATAATGTAACTATTTTTCCAAATGCATTGTCCGTGCATGCAAACCCTTCCCATCTCTGTGTTTCCCCAGGGCCCTATGTAAATTTTGGATCTCTAGATTGAGAGGAGAAAGACGTACTCCAATCCTTTCATGACTGGCATCTACCTAGGGGGGACTGGGATTTGAAGTGTCCCTTCTGGATCTTCTGTGGTAGCAGTCTTCACGGTGTTTGCAAACCCCTTTTTCCCTTGGTCTCCTGGCAGCTTTTAACACCTGCTATACTCTTCATTCTTATTACTATTATATAGATTCATGGAATGACTGCACTTCTTCTGTTGGTGCAGATGTATGAATACAAGATTCAAGATAAAATCTCCACCTAAGCCTTAGTGCAGCTTTTCAGATTTTCAGAGTGGGTAATGCTTAAGTTCTATGCTTATGCCTGTGAGAAAACATCTAAACACAGTGGGAGCAAAAATGAGCCGTGTTGAATCAGCTCTGGTTCTAGCATTTGCCAGAATCCTTCAAGACTGTTTCTCTGGAATCCTCCATTATTTCCAGAATCTGATGCTGAACTGTTCAACGTAATAAAAAATCAAGGCTAACTGAGGAGTTGGAGGATTTAAGACTGGTTAAGCATGCAGTAAACTGGCAAATGGAATTCAATGTAAATTAATATAGTGAAGTGCATAGAGTATCAATCCTCTGCAAGTATTGACTCTTACATTTTGGGTTTCATAATAGATCTATAAAAATACTAGTCTCATTGATTAGTAGCTACCAAAGAGGCAAATAGTTTTACTCATTGCTAAGAAAACAACCAAGAATAAAACCGAAATTATGATCCTGCATCAGTTCAGCTCCGGCATATTTTCAATTGCTACACTGTCGGAAGTATTTAATGGTACTGCAGATGTATAAATAAATATGTATACATGAACATGCACCCCAAACCAGGAATTACTGTTACGATTGTCAATTATAAGCTGATAAATAATCTTCTCCTTTGCTTTAAGTATTTCCCTTTTTTTTTTTATTTCCATCTTTTTAGCCTATCAAAAAGTGCAAATTTAAGATATTAATGATTAAGATACTGTTTACAGTAAACTTTCTGTAAAGTTTTCACTAAAAATCACCTCTTCAACTATAAACAAACAAGTATTTATCTGATTAGGTATGCAAGGAAAATAAGAGCAAAAGTTTTTCACACATTCCGCCTTCACTGACATTCTGAAACAGAAATTATCTTTTTGAAGTTCCTTTGTTTTCTTTTCTGGCTTCTATGGAGATTTAACTAGCTGTTGGCAATATGTAGGACTTAGTAATTTTAGGTTTGTAACATGGCTTCTGCAGCCCTGTAAAAGCACTGCAAACACAAAACTTGGGAAAGTATAAAACTTGTAAAATCTTGAAAGAGAGGAGTCACTTCAGTTCCTGCCAGCATTACATTGTAATAAAACTGCTGAAAGATATCTTTTGCACTGTGGACCAAGAAAAATATGCTAGTTGTGATTTCTCCAACCAAACAGTTTTAAGAAATTAGATTTAAGAAGAAAGAGGGATGTAGGATGCAAGTTAGATGCATCCGATGACAGTAGACAAGAAACTTGGGACAGACATTTTATGCAGAAAAAGAGGCCTGCAAAAGACTAGCTGGCTGTCAGTATTCAAGTAGATAATAGATAGAGCAAAATGCTAAACTAGTAGCTAGTTTCTTTCTCTACACTACATTGTTTACACACCAGGAGCTAACACAGAAAACAGAGGAATGGTGTAAAATGAGGTGTCTTTTAATGATTGTTTTGAAAGAGGTACTAATGATTTGTAAAAACAGGAAGTATACCTATTCCTAGAAGAGAGTTAGTGGATGATCAGAAGTTTCCAAAAGTAGTTAAATGGACAGTCTATAAAATGTTTGTATTAAATTAATGGAATCATATATAAAGTAAGTGGGTTTCAGAATTTAGACATGATGATGTATTAACTTGAATTTGCAAATATTTTCTCTTGTATTTTGCAGAATGAAGAGAAGGCATCAGTCAGTTTTCCCTCACTGCTTAGCCATATGACTTCTGCTTTCCTGAATCATCCTGTAATTCCAATGACAACTTATGCAGATTCAGGTGTCCCAGAGATGCTAAATACTTTTTCTCCACTCATGTCGTCCATGCCTTGTGATATGCATATAGTCAATCTCAGGACAATCCAATCAAAGGTGAGGTCATTTTTATTTTTATGAGCAAACATATCATGTAGCTTATTATATAGCCTAATCAAATACTCCCTTCTAGGAAAGTAAGGGGTGGGGGGGTGGGGAGCGGTTTATATGGTGTGATAAACTGCAGTGTGATGGCTAGTTTTTGTTAATTCTGCAAGAACTTGCATCTGTTTGAGTAGCGTGAAATACAGTAATTTATTTTTTCCCAACATAATAAAATTCATAGTGCATTATTCTGTCTTTGGAGGGGACAAATTTCAGTGCATTTCCAAAGTTTAAGTGCAGAATGGTTCATATACTTTGTCTTCTGTATAAAAAATTAAATTTAAGGTTGTTTGACTTTGTTCTGAGTACAATAATTTGTGTTTTTAAGAAAGCTTGTAGTTTTAAACCCATCTGATTCCATTTGGAAGACTTCAAGAAAATCCACCATACCTTAATAATTCTGCCATACTTAGATACTTACTTACTTAGAGTCTCTGTGGTGGCTGAAATAGAACTTCTCATCTGTAATAACCTCAGATTCTATTCAGAATATCTACAAAACTTGCCATTAGTTACTGTTTTATCATAATTCTTCATCTTTAGTCTTAAAACTTATTTTGAAATTTAAAGAATGAGGTTACTTTCTCACACTTTCTCTGTTAGTAATCTCATGTACACACCTTCAGCCGTGACTGTTTCTTATTTTCAGTTTCAAAGTGGAATAACTTCTGATTCTGTAGGTTTTATGCCTTTGAAGAGTTAGTATTGTATTGAATTAGATCTTCATATGACATGTATGTTCTACACTTCACTGTAACTTCTGTTCATTTACCCCAGCCAGCTCAGCAAGACCTGTTTGCTTCAGGGGTAGGCCTTCATGAACATGCCCCCTCTCCCTTTTCAAGGCCTAAACTTCCTCCCCGTGTTTCTATCATGTGCCCAGTAAACCTGAGAAATGGAAGACTGGCTCTGTGTCTGGTTTGTTGAGTTCAGTGGTGCTACTCATAGGTGAATTCCACAATTTTATCTGTGCTATTCCAGCCTCCCTATCCCAGTTGGCATAAGATTGAGGCTATGATCTCTTCCCTGTCCACAACTGTATATTTCAATGATTTCTTGATTGACAACCCTTGAGCTTGCAGCATTACTTCAAAGTGAAATTTACCAGTAGTCGTAGGACAAGAGCATTCTCATTATAGGTACAGAACAGTTCTTCCTCGCAGCAGAAATGGTGCTATGCCTTGCAAACGATTTCTTGTACACCAAAATGGTCTTTTAAAATTCCTTCTCACTTTCTGCTCCCTTTCTCTGTCTTCCAAGAATTTGAATGACAAGTCTCATAATTCTGGCTAATTGATGCAATGCAATTTTTTTCCAGAAATGTAGAGTACTTCTTCTTTGCTTTAGCTGTTGAAGTTGATTTTCAAGAAATTATATCATTACAACTTCACATAAAAACATACCAAATTAAAATACAATATTACTAAGAATTAAGGTAGAAATCAGAATGCATGAAAAGGCATTAAAGCATAAATTAGAAAAAATGTAAGGGAATTCCTGGTTTCCCTTTGAACTCTACTCCTCTCAGTGGGAAGAATCTCACTATTGTAAGATATGTGATCTTGTTGTGGAAGAGTCCAATACCTTAGGAATTTAAAGAAATGTTAAATAAAGCTTCAGTTTTTAATTTGTTTGGCACTGATTTTACCCACTGTAAACAGACTGGACCTCAAGATTTAAAATCTGAGTACATTTATCCCTTTATACTAAATAGAAATAAATATTTTTGTCACATTACTTGAACTTTTCAATGCATGTCTGTTAGCTTACAGTAATCAGATAAGTGTTTAAATCTTTTTTTCTTTCATATCAAATTTTTCTCAGCATTGCGGTGGGATAGTGCTTATGGGAAAGCCTAGCAAAAATTATTTCTATCCAGAGGCCTGATGTGAAAACCACATTTTATTTCTCAGAGATCAAAATCACATGAAACTTTGACAGCTCTTCCAAGAAAGGTAGTCAGAGATTTGATACTATAGTAGTTAAGGAATTCTTGTCATATAACAATGCTGTGAAGTTTTCAAGCTTAGGGTGGTATCTGTTGCAAATTTAGAAATGTTACAGGTTTTCATGCAGTTAGCAAGGTCATGTTTAGAAGGTCTTATTGGTGTAGATCAGGTTGATCCTTGCTCATACATTCCTTAGGCTTGCATATGCTTAATCTAATTTACCTAGAGATTATGTAAGAAGAGGTAAGTGAAAGTAGATGGCAACTTAGTCAATCTTACACCTGCTTTGCTAATAGGTTAGAACAGCATAGTTTATTATGTGTGGATAATATTCTGTGCATGATAAACTCCTGGGAATTCTAAAAGATCGAGTACTATATCATAGGTGTTTATACTTACTTTATACTTACCTAAAGGTGCCATTAATTGTTTATTGCATTTCTGGTTTATATCTTTTGAATCTTAATTAAGATAATATTTAGTTTTAAAAACTTGACATGAAATATTCATGCCATCATTTGAAATGCATTTGTTATGCAGATTACTACAAGATAATTCCACTGTAATAATGAAAGTGTTGATACTCATTACTGCCTTGTCATTTTTAACATCAATTTAACCCATAGGAACTCAGGCTTTTGCAGTATGAATTTTAATATTTCACTAATCTGATGTTTAGGCAGACAATATTACGTTGTGTGCATAAAAATGTCTACTTTTAAGTGCAAAACCGTCACATCAGTGACAGTGAAAACCATGTCAAGTATTTCATAGTTGGAGACGGAAAATAATTTTGTCATATCATACTTATTACCTTGATGTAAAAAGTGATACCACTGTTTCTATAAACAGGATAAGAACTTTTTCAATCATCAGTGATATTAAGTACTGCAAACTTGTTTGAATATGCTGACTTTAGATTTAATTCGTTAATAAAAAACCTAGATTTAGGTGGTTACAAGCGAATGTTGTTCATGAAAATCTCAAACTGAATTTTATTCATTATTTGTAAACTATGCAAAGTTTTTACCAGTGTGTGTTTTACTGCAAAGTATCTCATTTCAATTCCACATACTGTTGAGTTATTTTTTTTAATGTTTTACATGAGGAACTTACTTAGAAAACAATAACTTTATCATTTTACCATTTTTTATTATCTGAATGAGTACTTAATACTATGAATTTGTCATACTATGAAGTTGTGTCATGCTGGCTATCAAAAAAGCTGGTTCAAACTGTTCCAAGATGTCCTTTATTAATAGAAAATTGGTTTGTATCTGAAGCCTGTTAGATTAAGACCTCTCTAATTTGTTACACCTTCAAGACCTAAGGCATCACAGAGTGCTTAATGCTTGTTCTCATCACTTTCTCTGAGGTGATAGATACTTACCAAAGTACCAGAAAATAACCTAACTCATGTTAGAGACTTCTGGGGAAAATCACCACTACAAAACGAACTAAACTGGAAATAAATTAAATAAAAAGAGCCCTAAGAGCTGGCATGGCAGTGGATAGAACCACCTTTTTTATGTCCTCAGTATTTATATGATAAGAGCTCAAGCATGTAAAACAACAACAAAAAAGAAATCAAATAATGCATCATAGAAAATAAACAGTTAAGGTGAGTGTAGTGATACAGCAAGCATGCAGTGTGAAGGGCATCTTGTCATGTGCCACTTGTGTCCTGTGAAGATAACTTGCATGCACATTCAGCTATAATGTGAGGAATTTCTTTTCTGTTATTCTTGCTATACAAGAGTGGTTTTCTACATCTTAGTATAAAAGGAAAAAAAAAAAAATGAAGTTTTCCTCTAAATCGAAGTTTCCCAGACAGTTTTCCGCTATGACTTTGTTTTCTGAAGTGTACATGTCAAAACAAGATTCTGATTTGAGAAATTTATGTTCTATCCTTCGTTCTAAGTGATTTGGTCCAAACTAGGAAGTTGAGATTGTGGGTTACTCTTAGATTATTGTTTAATGCCTGCTGACACTCAAGAGTACTGTATGTCTAACCTGTAAACAAAAAACTTATATAATAGTTTTAATAGTGTACAGTTTCATGCAGCTGTGGTAGCTACATTTAACTTCTGAGTGTGTATGTGTGCATCTGTTGAGGTTTGAACTCTGGTTATCAACTTATATTTAGATTCTGTAGTACTTTGTATATCTAAACTCTCTTTACTGTTTATTTCTTTCTATGTTTTGTCTTATAAACATTAAAAGAAACGTGTTCTATATAGGCTAAATGTTATTTAAAGCATAAATGGCTCTGTTACTGTAATGTAATGATAATTTTATAACGTTATAAAATGTCTTTCTAACTCTGCTACTTCCTGAGTAATTTTTAGTTTTGTTTATTTGTAGGTAGACATTGAGCCATCTGATGAAGCTGTTCTGATTCTTCACAGAAAGGGATTTGACTGTAGATTTTCAAACAGACACATGGATCTGTTCTGTTCCACTACTCAGGGAAAGGTATACTAACACTTTATGGATAGCTTACTATTACAGAAACACTGATATTTAAGACAAACTATGAGGTGAAGTCTGGGTAGTTATTTTTTAAGAGTTATACTTCCAGGATAATAGTTAAGTTTATCTTGAAAGCTGCTTTCTATTTGATAAAGATATGGACTTGCTGGTATGTGGGAATGACCACATCATCAAGTAAACTTCTAGGTCAGTTTTAATCTCATTAACTTTCTGTGAAAATTTTCATATAACATGGATTCGTATTTCTCTATTTTTAATAGTGTTTTAGAACTTTAAAAAGAGTCAAATTTCATATTCTGAAATGTATCTTCTGAATATTATTAATATATCCACAAATGATGTGACTGTTACTTTGAAAATTTACTTGTTCTATCTCTATCCATGCTCACGTACATGACCTACACCATTGCAAATATATGAGTGTTTTGCAGTTGCTATAGAATTGATGTGATACATAAAATTATGAAATAAGTGTTCTGAAGGTCTGAGATGGACTGGATGGTTATGAACCTACAGTAATTTTGTAATCAAATTTTGAAATAGTTTTGATTTTTTTTTTTAAGCAGAAGAGTATTACTTTGTTTAGAAACAAGACGAATTTAATCCAAATATTTCAGGTCAATTTTTAATGTATTGATTTAACTTGCTCGCTTTGAAATGTGACAAGTGAACACTGCCTAAAAAGATCTAATTTAGCATACAGCATTGGAGACATAGTACTTAAAAATATTCGTAATCTTTGGTGTAAGAATTGCTGTACTGATAGCTCTAAGATGATGTATCACAGAATGTTAGGGATTGGAAAGGACATCGAAAGATCATCTAGTCCAATCCCCCTGCCAGATCATTTGGATTGTTGCTAGAGATTAGGTTAAAGTCAGCTTTAAGGTAAATACTGTATTTTCTAAATATCTGTTTGTTTGTTTGTTTGTTTTTTCCCAGATAAAGGTGCATAAACTCTTTAACAAATTCAGAGTGGAAAGTCTTACACCCACATCTTTATCTTTGATGCATTCACCTCCGGATGCCAGAAATATAAGTGAAATAAATATGAGTTCTATGGAAATAAATACGTTTCGGATTCGGCTAAGATGAAATCTGGCTTTAATACTCAGATAAAGAAGAGGAATCTGCAATTATATCTCCTCTAAGTTTCACGTGCAATAAGAAGCACATAATTATTCCAGCTTCTGGATACTGTGAGAAAAACATGCATTCTGTAGTTTTTTTGACAACACAGTGAAAAGCCATGTTGCAAACAACTTTTTTTTAGTATTATTTTTCCATAAAACAGCAACATCAGTATAAGTTAATGCAACAAGTGAAGAAATTTCTAAGGATGTTAACCTCTCAACAGATTAAATCTCAGGTTAAATGCTAACTAATGGTGTTTCTGGTGTTTTAATTTTCATAAAGATGGGATTGAATTTTAAACAGCCTTCTTTGATGATCCTTGATGAATTTATGTACAAATAATTCAGTGTAGAAAGTTCAGATGCAGCTTGGAAATAAAACAGAATAAAATGTCCTTGTGTAGTAGCTAATGTCCAAATATTCACAATAATTTATATAAATTACAATAATCTCAATTTCTTCCACAATTAATTTCAATTTATTCAACACAAAGGGGATTATTAATTGTGGTAAAATGAAAGCCTGCAGTACTTGTGATAAGTGATGGTAGATTTTAATACTTCTACCATTTACCTGAGTTATGTAAATAGGAAAACATGAACCTACAAAGTAATTTTGCAATGGAAATGTTTAATAAAACTCCCATTTTGTTACTTGAGACACACTGGGATATGTGCAATTATTCCATGATCATGTATGATGAGAAATGTCCGTAATTATCATTAATACAAGATTTTTATAAAAAACTCATTTAGATACTTATGTTCTCTGAAATGAGTTTTCTATTTCAAGATTACCATATCAAGATCTATGTGCCTTATTTTTTGATAAGTCTTGTTACAATTTTAGTGTCCATGTTAATGTTTTGGAGGGAAAGGTAGTTTATATAATACTTAAGCTGTGTATCTCCTATTTGACAATGCTGGCCACACTCTGATCTATGTCCTCCTGCACCAAGTTTGTGCTGTCTTATTCTGAATATTTTGACTATTTGAATGTATTAAAATGATGTCATAACATGAAACACAAAAATATACTGTAAAATTTGAATTCAACTGCTTTCAAGGATATTGCAACTTGATGCAGAGAGTTGGTAGTAAGCAAGACATAGTTTGCATCAAAACTTGTGCTTGTATGTCACAGACTGTGGTGACCTGTTCATTTGGAATCACGTGCCTATATTTTAAACATGTTTCAAACTTGTAACCTCACTTACATTGCCAGTGTTCACCTTACTGAAAAATAGTGTCTTACTTTTTGCTTTTTTTCCACATATTATGTAATTCATATTTAGTGCTGAAGCCATTCAAAAGAAGCATTTCCCTAAGTAGACCTGCTGTTTACAGTTAATATATATTAAACATGCATTTGAGAATGATCCCATTTCTTTGTCCTAATTTACCTTCATAACTTTCTTGTTCCTCTCACTTATGTTTTACTTTTCCATACATCATTGCTTATCTTTAATACTAATGCATGAAAAGTCAGCATAACTGGTAAAAATATGTGCTATTTTCTAACTCTAATATTGCCTACTCTATTTAATTTCATCATTGTTGTTCCACAGTGAACCAAATTATACCATGTAGCTACAGGCTATTTTAAAAGAAAATGAAAGTGAAACTTCAATTTCAAGCATTGTCACAAGTTGGATCCCTGTTGAGATTCTGTAGATTTCCCTGCTTCAATCTACTGTGTGTTTTGTAATTAGTGGAATACTTAGTAGGATTTGGTGCAAATTATATCAAGAATATGAGAACCACTAACCACAAATAAAAAAATCAGATGGATCCAATAAATGGATATTTTCATGCAATAAACATGTACTGTAACTTTTCTTAGCTGTAGTATTCGAAAATACTGGCTTTTGTTGGAACTCAAAGCTAGGTAGTCTTGCCAGCAGAAATTTCTCATAACATTTATTTTTGTTGCATCTTCAGAGTTAAAGTGCTTCTGAGACTTATGTGTTCTGTGCAAGAGAGCTTTCAAAATACTATTTCATTTTAGTTAGGCAGAAAAAGAAAATCTTTATGCAATAAAGTTAAGTATTTTGCCTGTTGGAATTGCTTCCGAAAGATGTTTCATCTTTTCTTTTATCATCAGCTGTACAATCATGATGCCTGAATCTTCCTTAACCAGCAGATTTAATCTTTGTTCCTTTATTTTGCATTTTTTGTGTAATGACAGAAGAGCCTTCAATTTGGGATCCTTTCCTGAAATTCTTTACCAAGTCAAATTCCCAGTCAAAGTTTGCTAATAAATTTTACTTCTATTTGTTGAGAATGTGGCTATCGATGTGTTGAGTTTGTTTGTTTTTTCAACAATTCTTAATGAATTCTTACACTGTATTTTTGTTATATGGATATTTCAATTAAGTTCTTGTTTTTTTTCTGTGCATTGGCCATCTAATTTAATCATATTATTTTCTTTTCTCTATTTTTATAGCTGCTGGGTTTATAACTACTGGTTAAGAGAACCAAGCATCCTTACCTTCCAGTATGGTTTTAAAGACAATGCCATGTAAGAAATGGTTTAAAACCTTGTAATTACTTTCCATACCAGAGTTGTACCTGTACTGTTTGGGTTTTTTTTCATTTATCTGGAATGCCTTTGTTTAACTTGCTCATGTTACCTGAAACAAACTGATTTCAACTGAAGGTTTTTGATATTTTCTCTTGGAAGGTTTTCTATATTATGGGGATATGTAAAATAAGATCTCTAATAAAAGATATTGTCATTGTGAGATGGGGTCAGTGTCATTAATGCCCTAGCCATTCTAGAATTTGGTTTTACTTGAATTATTCTCATGTTTCTTTTAAGCATTTCAGAGTAATGGAATGGAAGCTGTTCTTGTAAACTAAATTAACAAACATACCATTAGAAAATAAAGACAAAATAACAGTTCAACTGTAGTTAGACTGAATACTTTTAAGAAAGTAATATAATGCTAATATAATATGCTATTATTACATGTGACAAGTTTAACAGGCATAGATGCTTTACAGGTTTACTTCCCAAAGTGCTGATGGAGCTTGAGCATAATGAGTTGAGAAGATGGTTAGCATAAATTTCAGTCAGTGCATGAAGCTATATCGTATTGGACTTGAGTAGTGTCAGCTATAAATATAAAAGTATACGTACACACATACTGTATAAATCCACGTAATTTTAAGGCTGATATTTTAAGATAAAAAATAAAATTACATAACATCTAACTGCAGCAGACAGCAATGCATATGGGTCCGATTGAAAACACACCTTCACCTTTTTAAGGTCATCCTGTTCTGGAATCCATTAATAATCAGCATGACCACCTGGACAGAACATATCCCACCAATGCCCATTACCAATAAAGTCATATTTTACTTTTTGAAATTGAATTAATTATATTTGATGCACACCTGCCCATCTTATTTTAAAATAATAGGTACTAGATCTCTCTATACGTCTTTACTTATACTGACAGTAAGATACATTGCTCAGATTTAGCACATTATCTAACTTGTGATGAGTGATATATATGACAAAATACAAAATAGAGATTGAATTTGTTGTCCCGTTTATTCTGGGATAACTACTCTGTCATATATAAAGAATTTGCAGCAGTGAAAATCAGCCAAACGTATTAGTTTTGTCATCTAAAAGAGGGAACACTAAAAAAATGCATCATCTAGAATAAGCTCAGTTCATTATAGAACTAGATGGAGTTTTCAGGCAGTATTCTTAAAAAGTTCTTCTGCCTCAAACATTTCTGTAACTTCTAATATTAAATTGTGGACCTGTCAGTCATTTAATATACAGATTTTATGAACTAGAGGATATTTAAAGTCCTTACTGCATCACTAGTTTTTGTCTGCCAGAATATCTATGTAGTAGCAATAATGCATTATTTACATTACTTTCCTTCCTTCAGGCAAATTATTTTATAACACTGAGGGTAATGAGAAAATAATTAAATAAAACATTTCCTTTTATGCACACTTGTGCTATTTGAACTGTAGAGACAGGAATATTTTTACTTGTGCATTTCAGAGCTTCAGATTCTCAGTATAACATATTCTTCCTGCTACACAGTGCCTGTTAAAGGGATGACAGTTGACTGTCAGTCTACAAAATAATTCATATTACAGGTATGATTAAATGGGAGACTTTGATCCCAGTGGTGTCTGTCCTGCTTCACCCCCATCACCACTCCCTGTGCATCACAGGGTCACATCCGCCATACAGGAAGGTGTGTGCTTCTGTTCCTCTTAAATCATGACCTGCCAAGTAACTTTTGGTCTCCTCAGCCAGCCCATTTTTATTTCTAACTTAGTTATTCCTTTTATACTACTTTCTCCTTTCTTAGCATGCCAGCTAAATGTGTAGGCATTTGTAGTCTGGCCTATACACAGCTTACAGCTCTGCCCTGTGCAAACTACAGAGCTTTCTGGATTCAGACTGCCAGTGTCAGCCTAAGCATATGAGATGCGCTGGGATGAGCATTCAGTCAGCTCTTCAAGGATTACATGGTTTCAATCTACATCAATGACCTTGTGAAAGGGGTACATGCCCTACTTGTTTGCCCCAACTGCCTCACATTGCTAGCCTGCTCTTCAGAAACATATATATATATATAAAATTATTATTATTTAGAAAAAAAAAAATTCCTCTCGTGAATCACTGGAACAGACTTTGGTGTTGTTCTCCACTTTTCTCTTCCATTTCTTTCCAGAGTTCTCCAAAACAAAGTCACATATTAGTAAGCTGGAATTGTGCATGATCAAGAATCCAGGAATTCCTGATACTCATCAAGAGAGATGGGCAAGTGCTGACAAACTGTGTTCTGTCAGTGCTCTGCATAAGTAGCATGATCCAACACTACCCCCATTTCAGGACCTGTCAGTCATCCCCAGGTTTACTTGTAACCTACCTTCCAGAAGCTCTGAGTACAATCCAAATTAATCAATCTGTCTTGACCAGGCAACAGTAAATCAAGAGACTTTTTAATAATACCCAACTGTTATGGCTTTGGCTACTGAGGATCAACCTTTTAGTATCAGCAGCAAAAAAAAAAATTGTACAATTTCTGTGATTTGGGCTGCTTTCTCTGAGTTCTGTTTCCTAACTCTGTTTTCCAGAAGCAAGTAGGCATGACCCTGTAGATATACCTACTTTGAAAAAAGAAATCTCTAGTTCAAGTAACTTGTGAGAATGGAACGCAACCCAATTCATTCTGAAGAAACTAGACTCTTTATAGACTTCTTTTTAGAATGCAAATCGCTTTAAACCATAGGTGTTGTACTGGAAGAACTTATTGAGAACAGTGAAATCAAAATCATTTGCAAGTTCTCAATTTTTCAGCAAATACCAGCTTCAAGTCAATTCCAAAGACTTTTCTGCATAGCAACTGTCTTGTACTGAAAAAAGTGAGCAATAATATACAGTGAGTGAACCTCTTTCATATGTGTTATACACATATTGCTGTAGGCAAACTGTCTGAAAGTGCTACATTCTGCCATCTTTTAATACAGTGAAAGTAGTTAAACTCTTTTTGAAACAACTGGAGGATTTCCAGAAAAGCTAGAAAAAATACCTGTAAGCACAGACAAAGTCTTTGTTAGAACACGAGATTTAAGCATACTGAGAAACCCAGTCAAGTCACATTAAAGAGAGAATCAGCAACCTGATAGTGCTAGATCAGAGTTTGAAGCTCTTTTCTGTTACTAAATTAAAACCTGGCCAAAACTTTAATATAATCTGTTTTCTGGACAAAGACTTCAGCAGTAAAGTGCACTAATGAAAGAAAATGAGCAGTTCCAGATGACAGTGGAGCTCAGTTTTTTGATGATAGAAGTTAAATGCTGTCAGCACTACTGTACATTTACAGCAGTTCTTCTCAGGGTCTACAAAGAAAGCAAATTGTCCCAATCCAATTCATGCAGAAATCTTCTATCTCTGAGAAAATTCCTCGGTGACTTATTTGGCTTAAGTCACCATGGAATAGATGTGTAAAGGAGCAAGAAAAATAAAAAAAAGGATCTGGTAATGACATTGCGTAGTTCTGCTAGGGACTAGACCTTCTCTCAAATGAGGAGGATCTGAAAGAGCTGGGCCAGTTCAGCCTGGCGAAGAGAAGGCTCAGGGGGGTCCTACCAATGTGTATAAATATCTTGAGGGATAGTGTAAAGAAGACAGAGACAGGCTCTTTTCAGTGGTGCCTGGAGACAGCAAGAGGCAATGGACATACACTGAAAACTAGGAGGTCCTTGCAGTACATCAGGAAACACCTTTTCACTCTGAGGGTGACTAAGCACAGGAACAGGTGGAACAGGTTGCCCATAGATGCTGTGGAGTCTCCATCCTTGGAGATAGTATAAAGCCATCTGGACATGGTCTTGGGTAACTGGCTCTAGGAGGCCCTGCTTGAGAAGGAGTTTCAGCCAGTTGACCTCCACAGGTCTCTGTCAACCTGAACCATTCAGTGTTGTGGTGCTGCATGGTCAGTTCCTGTGAAGGGGAAGGAAGGCTTCATTAGATAACCAGAACTTGCACAATATCTAGATGCATTTTTGAAGATGTGAGGCCAAAGATGATAGCTGGAGACTGAGAGAAGGAAATACCTTTACCAGAAGTGTTTTTCCTGGTTCACTGTGCAGCACTGAACATTTCCAGGGAAAAATGGAAACCGGTAAGTTTAAAGCTGAGTTTGGAGTTGCAGTTTAAAATGCCGAATGGAGATGAAATACATCCTAAGGAAGCCCTGCTGTCTGCATCACTTGTAGTACTGTACTGAAAGAAGCAGCTCTGCAAACACATGACCTTTGTTCACAAAACTGTTTAATACCTGTGACAGTGAAAAGAAGTATCATCTTTATTTCTTCTGTTTTGAATTTTTTTAAACAGTAACCCTTTCCAAGCTAAAATAAATTAAACTATATGAGTTTAATGGAAGCAATTCAGATAGACAGCCGTTGTGTCGAAAGATTGAATACAGCTGTTACAAACATGTCAATTCTGAATGAAGCATGGTAGTATAAGTCCTTTACCCAGATAAAGAATTAAGATTTGCACACCAAAAGGAAGTAGTCTGTTTTCACAGAGACAAAATCAGTCCTATTGCTTTTGCTTGTAAATGAACTCTACTGGCTTGGCTACTAGACATGAGAAAGAAACTGTGAAAGCCCCAATATAACTGTAATGCTAACTTACTCAAATGGTTTTGACATAACCTATTCACCTAATCCGTCTCCAAATAGAGAAAATGAGTTACAAATTTTCATTCATCAAAAACTAGGCCTTTGGAATGCAAGCCAAGATACTAATAATTGAGTTAGGTTTTAATATAGCTAATAAATGTGTATTGCTGCTAGGAAAAGTGCCTTGCAAATGGCGTTTGTGGTGATTAATGTTTAAAAATATTGTTTCTGTGAAACTCATGATTTGTGAGCTATCTGTTTCTTTTCAGTACAGAATACAAGGAGTATCTGAAATGTGAAACCTATTGTTTGGAAAACTTCAGTACTTAAACCTCCTGCACGTATGTATTAGAAATTGATCTCTGCTAACTTTCTGAATGTTTTTTACAACTAGTAACCAGGTAGTAGGGAGTTTTTAAAATTATTTTTAATGTGTAAAATATGAGAGAGTGAATCATGTAAGTGCTAGCCAAGAGGAAAAAGCAGACACAAATTCCTTCCTTGATGATTCCATACATTTAAGTGGAGAGAATCAAAAAGCCCTGCCAAGCTAGGATTCAAGAGCAACCTTTCAAGTCAAAAGTGAAAAATGTCTGGTTTTCGCTGACGTAACAGTATAGAGGTAAGCATGAAACAGGCACCATTTAAGTAAAGATCAGTAACAAAAAAAAAAAAAAGAAGTATTGAGACAGCATTCCTCAGGGCTTTATCAAAATCTGTGAGGAGTCTTGCAGCAGTCTTTGCCATCCTTCCAATCTTTCCATTAAAAACACAAAGCAAAAAACAGCCCCACCCCCAACACACATATACTTCATCCAGTCTCTGGGAATGTCATATCATCTCTGTTGTGATTCCTAGAATTCCACAATGTAAGATCTATAAAAGTCCAGGTCACTTTTATATTACAACCTGTGGTCAAAATATGGGTTTTACAGGGCTTTCTAGGCACTCTGCTTTCACATTGGCATTGCCTAAGTCATTAGGCACCCAAATCTTTGTGACCATGGTGACAAGTAGCTTTTCAGATATGCAGGTCACAGAGTAACTGGATTGGAAAAGTGCTGGCTATGTTGTAATGGGACATGTGGAACTACGGGTGGTCAGGGTTGGAGTTTGTATTTCTTCTAAAAGTGAGGGCAATCCAATGCCATCTTACATTTAGACCAAGTTGGAAACTGAGATTAAAAGGATTTTATCACTTGACATTGGCGCACAGTAACTTGGCACTAGTGTTATTTTAATTTTGCATACTACACTTTGCTTTAAAAGTAGACACTGGCAAATGGAAGCTAGTCCAAAGGGCAAGGGAAAAATGGTAATGCCAGAGCTGTGATAATACAAAGTGATTTCCCTTGTCTTACATGATGCCTCAAACCATGTTTGAAGGATATTGCTCGTTTGCCAAAAGATGATATCTTGGTATGTATTACACTCTTTGAACAAGAATCAATATAGTTTCAATTAGCCTGTGAAAACACAAGATTGTCAATATGAATAAATGTGAAGAAATGTGAATTATTTCAAAAGAGATCAATTTATTTTAGTCCCACAATCATCAAAAGCAAATTTCCATGGTCAAAAACAGAACTGAAAATGCTTTAAACTGGATAATTTCTCAGCCAGCTATAGATGAAGGAGTTTTGTTGGACTTTGCTCCTATTATACATCATCTGCTTATAGATTTGACAGCTTTTCAGAACTCTGTGACCAACTTATACTCTAGTGGTCAAAGCTGGGAAAGTTTTAGTGGCTGTTCATACATTCATCTACCTATGTTGTCTTTCACTCTGGACACAGGTTTGGGAACATTGGAATTTTGCAAAGCTGATGACTATATTGCAAAAAAAAAAAAGCTATAATATACTTTAAGAACTTATTGAGAGAATCAATATGAATATAGATATTTCCCTTACTGTTTGTATCACTGCTACTATGGGAGAAAGTCTGCAGTTACTGCA
This sequence comes from Streptopelia decaocto, assembly GCF_964273445.1. Classification (NCBI taxonomy): domain Eukaryota; kingdom Metazoa; phylum Chordata; class Aves; order Columbiformes; family Columbidae; genus Streptopelia; species Streptopelia decaocto. Next base: position 45,206,180 of record NC_138657.1, read on the forward strand.
GAGATCTTTGATCTGATCTAATGGAAAAGTAAGCACTTGCTAACCAGATCTGAAATTCTGTTATATTAATTTTGAATTCAGTCCTTGCTGAATCACTGCCCTTCAGAAAAATAGCTATAAATTTGCTGTGGAAAAGATTTGATTTCCTCTCAAAGATGAAAATTATGTCTATGCTCTAATGATTAGAAGAAGGATAAATATTTCCATTTCCAGTGCTGGGAAATGGGTATAGGATAGCAGGCTTGCACTAAAAACAACACTTCTTTTAACATAAAGTGACATTAAATATGTTTATGGAACTGAAAAATGAACAAGTAAGGATCCATCCTAGAAATAAAGTTCATGTTCAAATGGTTCCTGATCACAGAGAGAATGCTTGGATTTCACGGGTTAGATATTCAATGGGAGAGGGGAAAGCCAGGTGATGATCAGAGCACGTCTGCACTGCTTATATCAGGAAGAAGAAGGTCTTAAAATTGTGCCATTATTTTAAACTATTGGACATTCTGCAGTTCTAAAAAACGAAGTCAAGGGAAGAGCGAATTTATCTGGGGAAGAGGAAATTTGACAGTGGGAAATGTGCAGGAAATGAGACTGAGAGAGCATCTAGCTAAGACTAGCTCACTGTTAAAGCAACAAACCACATTTCTGTTAACATCCAGGACTTTGAATTGTATAAAAGATCTGAAACTTAACAGATAGAAAGAAGAGTTTATAGTGAATACACATTGTTGCATCTATTACAGACCAAGGGAGAAACATGAACATAGAGTGTTTTGACAAGCTGAGATATTTGGAATCTAAAAATGTATTCTATCTTAAGAAACATGCAGTCTTCTATAGGATTTGGAAGGGACAGTGCATGATCACTTTCGTAAGCTAATGCAATAGAGGTGAGATCAGTGTACAGCATCTGGTTGTTCAACAACTGGCCATAACAAGCTGGTTGGCAAACAACAGCATTTCTCATCAGCATCAGCAGACAACCCCACAAAACTCTCTTTTCAGATCCTGGAAAGCACAAATGGATTTCTGTAATTTGGACAGTGTACAGATCCTGAAAACTCAAACTGATAACTGTTTCATTTTGAGTAGAGAATATGTGACGATAACTTCTGACAAGCCAAATGGAGAAGCCCATTAAAAAAAGTGGATATTTCGTTTGTCTGAGAAGAATAAATAATAGAAGCCCCTACCTGAAAAAGGGAGAGATCCCACAATGATTCTGACCTATGTAGCAAAACAACATGTAAGTTGAATGGAGGTCTCAAAACCCAAAAGTTTACTTAAATTTCTTCTCTGAAGGCTGATTAAGGAGTATTCTACCATAAGGGCAACACTACTAAAATCCTTAATTTTGAGGTTTTAGCTGAGGAAATGTAAAAATTTTGTGCCTGTGAATTAAAACAGAAAAGACAGAAAAAGCATACTTTGGAAAAACACAGCATTCTTCAAAATTACTTGGAAACATAGTTTACACTAGTGGCTGAAAACAGAAGGAGTTGGTCTTGCGTCCATCAGGGATTTGAATGTGTCACCTTGATTGAAATTCTAAATTTCTTGCCATCATCATATTCCCATGGAAATAATATATTTAGATAATGCTGTTTGAAGTCATAAGAATCTTGAAAACTAGAACATCCTCATAGAAAAGCTCAGGAAATGCAGGCTAGGTAGATGCTTGGTGACATGAAACATGAACTGGCTAGATAGCAGAGCTCAGAGCATTTGTGATCAATGGTGCAGAGTCTGGCTGGAGGCCTGTAGTTAGTGGCGTTCCCCCGGAGTCAGTCCTGAGTCCAGTCCTGTTCAACCTGTTCATCAATGACCTGGATGAAGGTACAGAGTGCACCCTCAGCAAGTTTGCTGATGATAACCAAACTGGGAGGATGGGCTGACACACCAGAAGGCTGTGCTGCTGTTCAGTGAGAGCTGGACAGGCTGGAGGACTAGGCAAATATGAAGTTCAACAAGGGCAAGTTGTAGGGTCCTGCACCTGGGGAAGAATAACCCCAGTACAGTTTAGAGGTGGACCTGCTGGAGAGCAGCACTGCAGAGAAGGATGTGGGAATTCTGGTGGACAACAGGTTGACCATGAGTCAACAATGTGGCCTTGTGACCAAGGCGGCCAACAGTATCCTGGAGTGCATTAGGAAAAGAGTGACGAGCAGTCTGATGGAGGTTTTCCTCCCCCTCTACTCTGCCCTGGTGAGTCTGCATCTGGCAAACTGTGTCCAGTTCTGGGCTCCCTAGTTTAAGAAGGATAAGGAATTACTGGAGGGAGTCCAGTGGTGGGCTGTGAAGATAATTAGGGGTCTGGAGCATCTTTCTGAAGAGGAAAGACTGAGAGATCTGGGTCTGCTCAGCCTGGAGAAGGCTGAAAGGGGATCTAATCAATGCTTATAAATATCTCAAGGGTGAGTGTCAAGAGGATGGGACCAGACTCTTTTCAGCGGTGCCCAATGATAGGATGAGGGGCAACGGGCACAGACTGAAGCATAGAATTGTCCACATAAATATAAGGAGAAACTTCTTTACTTTGAGGGTGACAGAGCACTGTAACAGGCTACGCAGAAAGATTGTGGAGTGTCTTTCTCTGCAGACATTCAAAACCTGCCTGGGTGCATTCCTGTGTGATCTGCTCAAAGTGGGTTGGACTGGATGATCTCCAGATGTCCCTTCCAATGCTAACAATTCTGTGATTCTGTAACTGGGACCTTGGACATGTCCTTCTATGGTACCTCGAACCAGTGCGTATGGCAGAGTATGTATTTTGACATGTCTGTGGTGGACTTCGTCATAAAGCAAAAGTATTAAAAGCATTCAACAATTTCATGGAGGAGGATACCCCAAGGCAAGAACCACACAGACTAGTGTGGAAAGGCAAACTTTAGCCAGAGGAGGCTAGCTTCTTTCTTGATTCTGTGCCTTCAGGGATGGTAAATAGGTCTTCTGCAGAGTGACTCAGAGAAGTCATCTACTCTTAGGTGCACAGAAACATTCCCTGCATAGCACTCTCTCATGCTTCTATATAGCTGCTTATAGGGTTATTAATCTTCCAGGGTTTGGCTTTATCTTTTGGAATATCACCTCACATCAAGAGATGAAACAGATTGGACACAGCAGTCTTTGAGCCAAAATGATATCTGGGGAAAACAAAAACAAAACAAAAAAAACCCCAAACAAATAGATAAATAAATAAAAATAAAAATAATAAAATAATTTTAAACCCCACAAAACCCCAAACTAAACAAAACAAAAACAAAAACAAAACAAAACAAAACAAAAATCCAACCCACACAGTTGTAAAAATTATATAACATGATACAAAGCCAAAATGCAAAAAGAGATATCTTTGGAATCTGTGATATAACAATTTAGAGTCAGTGAAGACTGTAAGATCAATGCTAGAATATAGGCTATGTTGACTAATTGCATGTACATACCTTTTATCACAGATATGCTGTGATATGCTGTGGCTTGAAGTTGCTGCAATAAGTTTTGCTTCGTCTGTGAACTCAGTTTCTCTCTTGCAACTGAACAGAATCAGTTTTTCATCAATTTAATTAAAACATGGGAGTGTTTCACTGATCATCACCCAAGAATAGTAAGCAGAGTCACTATCATCACCTGCATAATGCTAGAGGTTTGATTTACACCAAAACACCAAATTCCCTACAGGACTGTGTTGGCTAGTGCTGCAAGCAAAATGCTCCTGTGAGATCTGGTAGCTGAAAAGCCACCAAGCGGGTCACAATGCACGTTCACCTCACTTGTTCGTGTGGTTTTTTTTGTCCAGCAAAGAATTCCAGCACATTTGTATCATTCTCAGGTGATGCACAGGTGCAGAGGCAGGCATGGCCAGCGGCGACCAGTGCCACAGAGGAGGGGAGGGAGCCCCAGCACTCCCACCCGTGGCAGTCAGTGGACGGCGAAGCAGCAGCGCCAGGCAGGCAGGTGCCACTCAGGCTCTGGAAAGAAGATTGCTGGGTCAGACCCCAGTTACCAGCTACTTCCCACTGACTTGCTGAGAAACCGAAGGCTGGCAAAACTGTATCGTGTTAAAAATGGGAGAAAAAATTATTTCCCTTAAACCTAAGGTTGTACTATGTGTAACTCCTGTGAGCAAAGAAACAATGACTCCAGAGTCCCAGCTTTTAAATTAAAACACTTCTAGACTTTCTAATACTTCAAAAAGGTTTTAATGTGTTAAATATTCAGCACATAATGCTTGAAAATGTTTAATGTATTCTGCAGTGTACTACAGTACAGCATAATTTGCTCTGTGTTCTTGCAAAAGCCTTTTCAAATGTATGTAATCCTCTTTTAAAATAAAAAAGGAAAAGAACACAGTTAAAAATTGTGTACCTCTTAGGTTATTTAGTGAGGTGATTACAAGGGCCTTTTTTTAAGTTATTGTTTTGTATACTATAGTGTGCAGATAAACATTTTGTTTGTATTTTGAGTCTAAGGACATAATTTTATTTAGGATATACCATTTGGAAAACAGAATATTTTCTCAATATATAATGCTGAGAGGCAACTGTTCAGAATGGAGGACTTTTTAAAAAAATAAGATACTTGAAAGATTTTGTATTTATATCATACGCGTACACTGTTCAATGTTCTTGAAAATTATAATATCTTTAGATTAATTAGAACACAAAGCTGTTTCTGACTATTTTTTACTTTCAATTTACAGGATATAATCTATAATTTAGAGATGTGATCATTAATAAGGAATACTGCACCTCAAGTTGATGCATAGATTATTTTCTCCTGTTTAGTAGAATATAAGCAACAGAAGCATTCACATCTGATTCTTGTTGCCATGACAATGGCTTCAGTCCCTCTTTTGTGCTTGGAAGAGCTTGCTTTCTTTCTCCAAGCCTGATGCTCAGCTTACTTTTCCTGTTCCAAATCCCTTACATGAAGAAAGATAAGATAAGGTTAATAGAAGACTAACAACAAAGAAGATAAGAAAAAACATTTGATTGTAAGTATGGCTCCAAATACAGTTGAAGAGAAGTTGTGAATGCAGAATGTCTTACAATGTAGGCTTACACATGGCCAAGCATGTCTGACTATACATCTCTGCTTCTATAAGAAGGGTAATACAGTTCAGTGGAGGATATGAGAACTTTGATATAGTTTTCCCTGTAATTTAGGGTGTGGTGAGGTTTGAGTCTGAAGCCAGCAGGCCAAAAAAGTGTCATTTACATTCCTGAAGCTCTGTTAAAGTCAGTGCCCCAGTGTTGACACTTCAGACAGCAGAGCTATTCCAGCTCACTGTCTCCATTGTTCACTATTCAAATATTTGTGTTCAACTTTACAAGCACTCAACTAGTGCAGTGGCATCATCACTTCATCTGAAAAAAACATGTCTCCAATCATTCCCTTGCTAGTTACTCCACAGTTATTAATGCAATGGTGAGTTTAGGACAGAAAGTGTCACCAGTTCTTCCTTGCTGACTTGAGTGTTTTACTTCAGTGTCCTCTGCCTCTTAGCAGGTAGTGTAACATTTCACTGGTAAAAATCTCTGAGTCTTCTGCATAGTATTATTCAGTACATGTAAGATGGTTACAGTCCTTTCAGTAGCAAATAACAGTAAATCTTGCAGATGTGGACCTCATGCACACCTTGCTCTTCAACAGTTATTCTACTAGCAGTTGAATGCTTGGTTTTCCAGCATTTTTTTATCACTTGGCAAAACTTTCCTGAGAAGGTTGCACAAAGTGAACCGCCTGTGTTAAAAAAAAAATCTCACCTAGTTGACTGAAAACATCCTAGAAAGTGTTTGAGAGTTTAAGAATAATAATCAGTGCTTGCAGCTATCACAACAGGATGTTAGTAGTTGGATTCACACAGAAGATATATGGTTTGAAGGCACCACCATCGACTTTCTGTTCACATCCAACAAAACCAGAAGAATCTATCTTCCAGATCACTTTACTATTGCTCTATCTGACCCTTAGTTCTAGAGATATAGTTGAAAGCCATAGTTTGCAATAATAAAGACAGAAAGGCCTTATGCATTGCGATCATAGCCACTTCCATTATAACAAGTCAGTTCTGGTCCAAAGAAAGTTGGGAGCATTTTTCACAGGCATTCAGTGTGCTGCAAACCATTTTCTGCGTTGGAAAAATGGTATGTTGGGAGGGCTAGTTGTACTTTTCTTTCAAAAATTAAATCTGATGTAAGCTGTTACAAACTGTAGAATGGGAACACACTACCCCTCAAATAAATGAGCCACTGACAGTATTGTCCTTTAGCATGAAGGTGTTCTTGACTTCTTCAGCGTTTACACCATATTGTTATCTCTCACAGATCCCATTCTTTCAAGATGACATTGCCCTCTATTGGTTGCTTAGCTACAGGCAATTAAAAACTGTGTGCTGACTTCGGCATCTGTGCTGGAGATCGCATGCTGGGTTAGGTCACTATGCAAGTAGCTTGGGATGAAAATGCCCACTTTTTCTTATTCTAAAGGGCATCATTACTGTGTGGTTTTTTTTGTGAGAAGCCTCAGGTCACTTTCAGTCTGTTCTGCCAGTTTGCTGTTCATATGAGACAGTAATGAGTATAAATTGTGAATCTTCAGCTATTTCAGTCAGTCCTTTGTGATTCTAGGATTATCTAGCTGCAGATTGACATGGCTATCTGAACTGGTTTTGAGAAACATACGTGGTCTTGAATTTCAGCTCCAGATGTCTGCTAGAATTTCTAGCAATTCAGATGTGGACATGCTACCCTTAAGTGTAAGGGTTGTAGGGGTAAGAAAACTGTAGACACCCACAATTAGGTTTAGCCGTCTCATAAACTTCATTCTTATGGTTAATTCTGCTTTTCTAATGTATGCTTTTCAGTGAGTCTAATTCAACAAGCTAAGGTAGTCTGTTACCTAACACAATCTCCTTTATGAATACTAAGGGAAATCACAGTGTAAAAATGATGTGGGGACTTTCCCAAGTAACCCTTCCTAGCAAAAACAAACAAAACAAAACAAAACACAAAATCAAAACCAAACCAAACCGAAACAACAAACAAACAAAAAAAAGCCACAAACCATAGCGTCTTTCTGGCAACTCATTATTATCTAACAAACATTCTTATGTGGATGTTCATTCATAATAAGATAAACAAAATAACAGGAATGGCACACTTAGAGGTAACTGTCAGGAAGCTTGTTTCCAGTCATCTGCTGGTGTTAGGAGAAAGGATGTTCAACTGTGAGCTTTAAGAAAGGTTCCTCTTCTACACATAAAAAGAAATACTGCTCCTCTTCCCATGCACAAATTTCTGCCAGCTCTCTCAGCCTCTCTGATACCAGAAGGTCAAATATACAGACCTTGAAAAGGATGGATGCTTATGGCTACTCAACTTACTCTTTTCTTTTTTAGAATATGCTGCTTTTAAAAAGCAGAATAGCTTAAGACTCTCCAGAACTAGAAGTGTATTTACACCTCTTGTGAACCTTTTTATTTTTTTCTTATTGTCTTTGTAAATAATATCTATTAATATTAAGCTGTTAGACAGTGGAGCTTTAATTTTTCATCAGCGCACATCAGAATATTGCCTGTTGTAGATGACAAAACACATCTGTTCTTCAGCTTGGAATACACTGAGCTGCTCTAGAGTTGCGGGAGGAGGGGGATAATGTTGTGAACAAATGTGCATATGCAGCATAACTGTGGGAGGTATTTTGGCTTGAATGGCTTAGTCAGAGATCCGAATCTGCAAATTTTCCTACATCTAGATGAATACTCAAAGGAGATACTTGTCTCATTAACATCTTCCTGGGAACAAAGTTTCAAAATACACAAAATTTTAAAATGTATAAAAATACCTGGATGCCTTCACTTCACTTTGTCTTGTGGTTGTTGAAAATTATGAAATATGAAAAAAATTGTGTGAGCTGGGTTGGAAATAGCAGCCTGCGGTATGATTCTCAGGAAGGTTTTTATTAAATATTGAGATGTTATTAAAAACTCTGTTGTGTGACAATTTTTGCTGGCCAGCAGGATGGTGATAGAGGACTATAGTTAAGTGGTGCATGCATTAGAAAAAATAACATAAGTTAAAATTAGTATGTGTGCATGTATTATACTTGTATGTCATTTACCATGAGAGTCTATTCTTCAGAAGCCGAAGCATCCCTCAGCTATCATTTATATTTACTATAATTTTATCTGATGTGTCATAGAATGCTGTGATTTGCACTTGTTTACCAACTAACCAATATAAGAAAATATCCAATTTGAAAAGGCTGTAGATTAGCCAGCTAATAGATAAAAAACGTTTCTGTTATAGATTCCTGAATATCTGCATTTGGGGTAACAACAGAAACTGATAATGAGATATTAATATATATAATGTATAATTCTCTGTTACCTAAGAATTACCTTCTATTAGGCTGGTGATCCAGGTTTTCCCCCATAGGTAAAAGTGACAGAACATGTCTAATCTCTGGTGCCAAAAAGGTTTCATCCAGAAATGTCTAGGACTCATCACTTACTCTTGTTGTTTGATTTGATAGTCTGAGTTGTGGTGAAAAAGTTAATTCCCTAAGAGGTGGATGACCCCTTTCAAGAGGCATTCTGTAATGTTGCTACTGAACACACTTGATCCTGACTTGTCAGGGCATGACTAACAGCTAAAAGTGAGCTGGTATATATCAGCCTGGCATCAGCTGCCCAGATGGCTGATCTGCTTTATTCTACAGTGTATGCACAATTTAGAGGGGTAGTCTTGCACTGTGACATCCTTCAGCTCTCTTTAACTGCTTGTTTCAAACTCTCTCTGTTATCAGTATTTAAACTGATGCCACACTCGTTTTGCTTTCTTCAGGTTTTCCTAATTCTTAAATGCAATTTCTTAACTTTCTTTTTGCACAGTTTTTTATTTGGCACCAGTATCCTATAATAGATAAGCTCAGCCTTCTGATGAGCTGCTAGATAGCATGATGAAGTGCCAATTTTTTCCACAAAAACTCTCCACATTATACTTTGTTGTTGTTGTTGTTGTTGTTTTTGGAGACTGAAAGCAACTCATAAATCCTAACAAATAGGCTGTAAAATCAGTAAGTTATGGCTGGTCTACTCAGGAGATTATTTTGGGGAAAATAAAAAGTTACTTAAGAGACATTACTTCAGAGATGTTTCCAATACATACATTCATAAGCTACCTTTCTGTCTTTCCCCTCAAAGTCCTGGCTCCAGATTCTTGGATTGAAAGCAACTGACTAGGACAGATCTAGCCATTTATATTTCTGTTTACATTGAAAATGAGAGCAGGTGGCTTGGACTGCTCCAGAATAGATGAGTGTAAAAGTCTCTGCTTAACAATGCCAGTACACTTGTACCCATACCCTGAGTGTATTAATATATAAATGGATACAAATACAATGCATGGTTTATTTTAATGGTAAGAACAAATAATAAATACCTTAACAGAGACTCTCTTGTATACATTTGTTCCTTTATTCTCTGGAAGGCTTATAATCTTCAGATGTTCCAATAAGTGTCTGGGCATTTGTTTATTCTGTTATAAAAGCTACCACAACAGCTAATGCTTTCTTCTTTACAAAAAAAAAACCCAACAAACAAATAAACAAAACCCAAAATAAAACAACATAAAAACCCAAACAAACAAACAAACAAACAGCCTTGTCCATTTATAGGATTTTCTCTTAACTCTAATGCTAGTGAGATATGAAGAAGTTATTTTGATTTATTTTTTCTTTTTTTTTCCTATGCCTTCCAACCTCTGTGTGTCTGTCCTATTTGCCATTGACCTAAACCTTACTTTTCAGAAAGAAAATATCCCAGTACCAGATTAATCAAATTCCTAAATTATCAGAGAGTAGTTCTATTTCTGTTAGATTCATTACAGGTTAGTGTTGAGTTCATATTTTTAAACTCAGAAATAAGCAATAGTACTTGTCTATGATTGATCTATAACCTAACAAAATATATCTCCTAATGTTTTTGTAAGCATGTTTTTGTAGTAGAGTCTTAGGAAAAGATTTGAAAGGAAACAGAGGGCAATACCTTATTTATCATATGAAGCATTCATCAGTTTTCCCAAAGGCTTGCTACATCTAGTCCAACAATAACTCAAGCTAACTCTAGCACTAAACCATGTCCCTAAGAACTTCATCTAAACACGTTATGTCAATATTTGCATCACATGACCAACAGAGAGAATACAAAGTTATTAGTTGCTATGATGATACACTTATTTCTGTGCATGCAAATTAAAAGTTTGGTTGAATTGATCTGTTCTGATTTTAATGCATTTGAAAGACTTTAATTTTTATTTCAACTAGCTTTTGTGATATAAGGAGTTCTCCAAATTGTCTTGAATTTCTATCCATAAATGAAGGTGGCTTTTGTCAATTATAAGTTTTATTTCAGGTCTTCCAGATCTCTTCATCTATACATGGTGAGGTGAATGTGATGTAATGGGCATATGCTATCTATTAGAGAAAGAAAAATGTCTTTTCACAGCATTTTTCATTCTAGATACTGTGTTTCTTGGACTGAAAAAAATATCAGAGGAAACACCTGTTGTGAAGGACAGTGGAAAACATCCTTCCCTTCTTTTTCTGATTTGGTGATATTTCTTTGGTATCAAATCTTTCTGTCTTCAATGTTCTCTGCTTTCAGTAGCTTCAGACCTGCAGGAAGATAAAATTCCTTATAATATTTTCATAGTCTTTGGATGACTTTGAGACTAGAGTCTCTCCTGTGAAATAATTCTGGCATTTGCTATAATACTTTGTCCAGACTTTTAACTAACCTTGCAACAATAGTAGTGGACTTGATATTTCAGCATATTCCCTTAAACATATCTTCTCTATTGGAATATAAATACCTTTAATCAGAAATATTTTTCATGTTGGACATATATACCTATTGAAGTTTCTTCTATAATTCTTATGCTTTTATATGCTTTTGACACCACACCTACTATTCAGGATTAGACATTGCAATACATGTACTGGAGACAGGACAACTGGACTGGGAGCTGAATTTCAGAATGCATAAGTGCATATGGGAAGCTACATGTATACAAAATGATGGTCTCTAAATTAGCTGTTACTGAGGAACGAGATCCAGGAGGGATTGTGTACACTTCTCTGAAAACATCAGCTCCAGTGTTTAGTGACAGGCAAAGAGAAAAATGAAAACCCCCAAAACAGAAAATACTGTTATGAATTTACACAAATCAACAATGTGCTCCTGTCTTGAACATTACTTGCAGTTATAATTATATCATCTTTAAAAGGATATAGTAGAACTAGGAGAAGCCATGAATGCCTAAAAGGGATGATAAGGGTGACTCCTATATGAGGAAATATTAAAAAGCTGGGACGCCTGAACACAGCATAAAAAAAGACGAAATGGCAAAACTGGAAGAGATTTATAAAATTATGAAACTATACGTGTGTGGACACAGTAATAAGAAATGACTTACTATCTTTTTACCTTATAAGAACTAGTTAAGACAATATGAAACTATCAAGTAACAAATTAAAACTGAAGAATGTAGTAGTTTAACTTCTGGAAAACTTGTGGGTAAACAGACACAAAAAGAGGTCAGACAAATTCAGAAAAGATAGGTCTTTAAAGGGTATTAAAAACAAGAACACAGGCACAACCTGCATTTCTGAAAATTCCCAAACAATTAGTTGTTGGAAGTCAGGAGAGTAAATCACGGTGAGGATTATTTTATAACTGTCCTGTACAAATGTTCTTCTCTTCTTAAGGATAATATATTGACCACTGTTTGTTATACTACACAGACCCCAAATCTGGCCAATGTAGCAATGATTATGCAAAATTGTTTACACAAGATGTAAATTGTGCATTTCTCTCCCTAGACCACTTAATGGCTAATCTTATCAATGGCATCTGCTTATGCAGATATATGCAAGATAATTCTCAGGCAAGATTCTACTGAAAAGGCGGTTGTAGAAGATGTGTAATTCAGATACACCAACTAAAATTTATAAATAAGGATTATCTCCCTTTTAGCTAAAAATAAAAAGTACGTGTAGCCTCTTCACATCACTACTAAAAATATTTTAGTGACTCAGTAGGTCAATCACTAACAAAACTTTGCTGTTTCTTAGAAAGAGAGGGGTTGAAGACTTTTTAAAATACATAGTATAGCATGATATTGTAGCCTAATTCTGTTAGCTTAAGAGTAGTTGTGTAGAGTAACTGACTTTTGTATTTGGAGTATATTGTGCCAGTGAAACTGACCCAACTTCCCACTGTTATTTGCCATAAGTACACAGAAGAGTTTCCAGAAGAGAGATATGATCACAGATACTGCAGAATCTTCAGTGTAAAGAAAATAAAATTCCTGCAAAATACAGATGGAAACAAACAAGATTCGCTGTTGTTCTTTAGAGCCTGAAAGGGAAGGTTTGTCTACTGACTCTTTTTAGTGATATTTTTTCTTCTGTTTTTGACTATTCATATTTTAAACTTGTTTTAAACTTGAAAATAATAATCTGAAAGCCTTAGAAATATGTTTTTCTTGGGTCCTCAGAGATCATCAAGATTTGAGTTCCTGTGAATTTAGAAACAGAAAGAAGAAAGTTTGATTTTCTGTGAGGCTGGAATACTTGAAAAGTACATGAAAGGTACATAGCCTTAAAACATGTTATTGAAGACAGACCCACATGTTGTTCATGTTCTTTGTCAGGGTCTTATAACAAAAGGAAAATCTTACTAAAGTATGTACATAAAAAGCTGACTGACTCAAAAGAAAAGCTGTTCCAATAGAAACTTCAGCTGTGTCTTGCACATTTACTTTGTGCTTAAATAAGAGTCATCAGAAAGACAGTCTAAAAGTTATAGTGATACAAGGGCATTATTCATACCTCAAGGACATTCCTAAGTAGGCTATCTGGGTAATTCACTTTTTGCTTCCTCAAAAGACTTACTAGGTAGCTTAATTACATAACTTTTGGCAACAGATGCTAGGATAGGACTGCAACACAGGATTTCTTCCCTATTTTTTGCCTTTTTCCCCTAACCTGTCTGTAGGTCATATGATAGGACACCCATGCTCTTTCTTCCCATGTAACTTGAAATACATGTGTGGTCTCATTCCCTAACTCAGTGTGTGTCTGGCATGTAACCACAGATAACTAAGTAACTGAAGTTGTTCAGGTGATACATATAACTGGTCATATCAAAATGAGAACAACATGAATGAATCCCTTGAATGATGAGGACAAGACTGCAGCCTTCCCAGAATATTCACCAGACTCCCAAAACAGTCATCAAGTTTGTGTCCTGCTCCTTTCCTACATGTGCAGGCAGGGGCTTGGGAAGAACAGTGGCATAGAGTGGGCCAAAAGCCAAACTGCTTTGGCAGCAGCAGCTGATCATGTAGTGAAAATAAATCCATATGGCCTTTTTTATATTGTAGCTGGAATGTAGCCATGACCCGATAAAACAGGAATACATGGCACTGACGCATTGCATTAGCATACTCCTACTCTTTTTGCCAAGGACATTGATGAAAATATTTAAATAACACCAGTTCTAAAACCAACACTTGAAAAAGTCCCTAATTGCCTTTCTCCAGTGCAGTGGTTCTTCTTTCATCAGAGCTTCATAGTGTCTCTCTTTCAGGCAGTTCCTCAACCATTTTTTGAGTTCTTATATTATTTCCCAATGCCGAGTAATGTTGTCTACTTTCAGGCTGTTTAATTTCATCAGTTTTATATGTTTAGATACCTATATATATTTCACTGTCTCCAGATGACGATAAAAGCTTCTTTGTGTTATGCTAAGTCACAAGACTTTTCTGATGCTTGAGCATGTATGTCAAGGGATTTAGCTAAACTTAATATGACCTACTAGTAATTGCTACTAGAAAACTAGCTAACAAAGTAAAAACCAGAAAAGTAAAAATGTCATGCCTCTATTATTTAAATGAGAGGCAATTGAGATAACATGGTTCATTATAGTTAGTGGAATGATCTGCTTGCCACGATGTAGTCAAGATTAGGGACTGGGAGTTCAAAAGCTCAAGGCTCAGACCATTTGAATAATTCTGTGGGCAAACTTGAGTGAATAAAATTGAATCTCTTCCATCCTCCTGCTGGCACATGGTTCTCTGCTGTGTCTTGCGGCACAAAGACAGACTGGCACAGGAGAAACAGGCAGATTTCTTCTCCATCCAGTGAAACAAACCCATGGCATCTGTGCATGTAAAAGATATGGTATGAATGACTGAAGTGACTCAAGGAGGCTTGAAGGGATTTGGACAGTACACAGCTGAGGCAATCAAAAATCCTGGCAAAATTAATGCAACAGGTCTGAATGTGTGTTATTTCTTAGTCTCTATATTAGCAGCTATATTATAGCTCTACAAATGGTCTGTGCTCTACATTTGTGCAGTAGATGATTCACAGCCTTTTTGTAGTTGGTTTAGTAGTGAGGATTTGATACTGTTTATATTACTTTCACCTTTATCCATTCATTTCGCTTTACATTTTCAGCAGACCTATCAGGAGTTTTGTATTAGATACCCTTTTAAAAAGGATTTGTTGAACATCAGTGGAAGGTAAATACAAAAGCTGCAACTATATTCTGAATAGGAATATAGTCAGTGCTTTATAAAGGAAAAATTCCCTTGGAAAAATTGAAAGCTTGAAATACAAAGGGTGAATCTAGTCATGTACTCCCCAAAGGCCTGGAGGTTAGGTTCAGATTCATTTCAAGTAATTGTATGGCATAGGCATTGTTTTCTTGGTTAAAATATAGCTGCTGTAGCAAATAAACATATCACAGACCTTTAGATCTATTCTTTTTGTGTGCCTTCTATAGAAAAATGATCTTTTGTTGTTGGTTTTCTACACCTTTTTGCCAGCAGTTTAGACCTTCCAACCCAAGCAATATTATGTTTTAACCTATTGTAATGCAGGCCACAGTAACAGAATTCCCACCACCATGAGGGAAAATTCTGTATTGATGGATAAAGTGTTTGACTGGGTTTTATGTGCATGAACAAGGGTAGAGGTCTCTATTTTTGTAAATAAAATTGACGTCCATGTACTGCTGAGGGGAAACAGAACAGCTACCATACGGATTTTGAAAATATCATAATTTGATTAATGTGCAACATAAGCATCATGACTTCAACAAAATTGACTTTAATTTTCCCATTAGAAAAAGAAGAACAAGTCTGAGATCAGTTATGCATTAAGCAATCAATTCATGGAGACTAATTGAAGAAGGGAAGACCTTGAAATGGAAGTTGTACAAAAAAGGAAAATCATTAGTCGTTATATTAATGTTTCTGTTCAGTATCATTCACATTTTTGTCATTCATTTAATAAACAACTGCAAGTCCCAGTCTGAAACTCATGAAATAATGAGTGGCTTTCTGCTAGAAACTAAACACAAGAAATCTCTCTCTGTGTGCACATAGGTATAAATATGTAGAAAAGTGGTTATAAGCAATGCCACGCCATAACCTTCTTGGCTTTGGCTGGTAGTTGTGCAGTTCATGCTGAAAATAACACCTTAAAAGCTGGAGGATTCTTCTGTATATAGATGTAGCTCTTCAAATTAAAGTGAAAGACACAGGCACAGGCCAAGGTGAACATTTTGTAGGAGGAATGTGTAGGAGGATTTTCAGGCTATATAGATTGCATCTTATTTTGCAGAAAGAATGATCAATTTTGATTATGGGTTAGCCAAACTGTATTTCAAAAAGAGGTCAGTAAAATGTTCTATCAGATACTCTCACTATTATAGCACTCATTCATCTAAGAAATGTTTTTTTTTGAGATTTATAATCCACGTGTTTACATATTCAAAAATTTCTTCTAAGTTTTCTACATAAAAGCAGTTTAGGTTTTGCTCCAATTCATAGAATGTAATTCACAGAATCACAGAATCACAGAATGTTAGGGATTGGAAGGGACCTCGAAAGATCATCTAGTTCAATCCCCCTGCCGGAGCAGAAACACCTAGATGAGGTTACACAGGAATGTGTCCAGGCAGGTCTTGAATGCCTCCAGAGTAGGAGACTCCACAACCTCCCTGGGCAGCCTGTTCCAGTGTTCTGTCATCCTCACTGAGAAGTTTCTTCTCAAATTTAAGTGGAACCTTTTGTGTTCCAGTTTGTACCCATTACCTCTTGTCCTATCATTGGTCGTCACTGAGAAGAGCCTGGCTCCATCATCCTGACACTCACCCTTTATATATCTATAAACATTAATGAGGTCACCCCTCAGTCTCCTCTTCTCCAAGCTAAAGAGACCCAGCTCCCTCAGCCTTTGCTCATAAGGGAGATGCTCCACTCCCTTCATCATCTTTGTTGCCCTGCGCTAGACTCTCTCCAGCAGTTCCCTGTCCTTCTTGAACTGAGGGGCCCAGAACTGGACACAATATTCCAGATGTGGTCTCACCAAGGCAGAGTAGAGGGGAAGGAGAACCTCTCTGGATCTACTAACCAGCCCCCCCTTCTAATACACCCCAGGATGCCATTGGCCTTCCTGGCCACAAGGGCTCAGTGCTGGCTCATGGTCATCCTGCTGTCCACCATGACCCCCAGGTCCCTTTCCTCTACACTGCTCTCTAATAGGTCATTCCCCAACTTATACTGAAACCTGGGGTTGTTCCTACCCAGATGCAAGACTCTACACTTTCCCTTGTTATATTTCATTAAGTTTCTCCCTGCCCAACTCTCCAACCTGTCCAGGTCTTGCTGGGTGGCAGCACAGCGTTCTGGTGTGTCAACCACTCCTCCCAGCTTCGTGTCATCAGCAAACTTGCTGACAGTGCACTCTATTCCCTCATCCAAATCATTGATGAATATATTGAATAATACAGGCCCCAATACTGACCCTTGAGGCACTCCATTAGATACAGGCCTACAACTAGACTCCTCTCCATTGACCACGACTCTCTGGCTTCTTACCTTCAGCCAGTTTGCAGTCCACCTCACTACCCGATCATCCAGACCGCACTCCCTCAATTTAGCTGTGAGGATGCTGTGAATCCTAAATCTTAAAATATGTATAACTACTATGTGCAAGAAGGTAGAAAATTTATTTTTAAAGTGGAGAAGTTCTACATGAAATAGTGTGCTTCCATGAAGAAAGTTTGATTAGGTTCTTATGGATAAATTGTTGAAAAATCTAAGTACTTTTCACAAACTAGACTATTTTATAAGATAACGTATATTGCCCACTAAGGACATCTGAACTTAATTTTAGCTGTTTTTTGTGAAAGAGTTCCCCTAGTAGAGAAAATTCAGTGGCTTTCTAACTCCAAAAAGGTGTGATTTAAAAAGATATTGTGGTATACTCAATCAAATTTAAATTATTTTATCTTGACATTTAAACAATTATTCAGAAGTTACAGATGAACTTGTCTATAGCTTTTAAAGGAAAGAAACTTTCTTGGATTTCTCTTAGTATATGGACACAATGACTCATTCTAGAGAAGAAATATTAACTATCTTATTTCCACAAGCATTTAAATGATGCGAGAAATACAGTTAACAAGACTTCTTGAGGAAGAATATTTCTTTATCCAGATTCAGCAACTTAAATAAAATATAATTGTTTTCCTACCTACCAGCTTCCAGTCTGGAATGAAGTAGATATTTCATTTTTATTTTTATATCATTACATGGTTGTTTTTTAAAAGTGATTTGTTTTTGTTAGGTGTCCAAAATCAAAGATCGAGAGACCATGCTCTGCGGAGAAATGTGTTGGATTACATGAAAAGATACAAGACAATTTAATGATACAGATGATAAACTACTAGCTTGATGCAATCCAGAATCCTGAAATGATCAAGTTTTCTTTCTGTGAAGTCTTTCTGACAAAGGAGAGGGAGATTAACTCTTCCAGTCTTACACTTGCGTTGCTTTGGGGAGGGAACTAGACAGCTGAAAAGACTGCACTTACTGAGCACAGTAATGTTGTGGAAGCATTCACTGCTTCACTGGAGGGAAACCTTAGAAATGTAATTACTCGTTAGAGTATTTGCAGGCCACATATGACTTGCAAAGCAGTGCTGGTGGCTGAGAGGAAGTAATGCTGAAGAAGATGGAAAGAGGAGACAGAGATGAAGATATAGCAGTTGTTGTCGTTTAGCCTGGGAAGCAGTCAAACATCACATAGCTGCTCGCTCACCACTCCTCAGTGGGACGGGAGAGATAACTGGGGAAAAAAAAAAAAAAAAAAGTGAAAGGCATGGGTTAAGATAAAGATAGTTTAGCAAGAGGGCAAGAGAAAATGATAACATCAACAATAATGATAAATGAATATACAAAACAAGAGATGCACAATGCAATTGCTCACCATTTTCTCACCAATGCCTACCTAACCTGTTCCTAGGCAGCGATCACCACCACCTGTGCTATTACTTCCATATGGTATGTAGTAACCCTCTGGCCAGTTTGGGTCAGCTTTCCTAGCTAAGACCCCTCCTTTCTTGTGCACCTCCTCGCTGGCAGACCATGGTAAGCTGAAAAGTTCTTGACTTAGTAGAAGCACTGTGTAACAACAGCTAAAACATCAGTGTGTTATCAATATTATTTTCATACTAAACCAATTACCAGCCACTAGGAAGAAAATTATCCCTGTTGAAAGCAGAACACCAATGCAGGGAGTCAGTGAACAATGCAACAGATATTGTGGGTTTTGCCCGAAGCTTTGGTTCTGTTATGACTTTTCCACTCTTACAAGCAGTCTACCCTTCCCTCCTAAGCTTGCACACACTTAGCTGCAAGCAAGAAAGCTGCCACTACTGTAGTTACTTTGCTACTCTGAAATCACTGCTTGAGGGATTGAGTTATGGTTCTTCATCGAGATCCTAGTGACAATGAGTATAAATCATTCTGGGACAGCATCAGGCACAGTGAAGGAGCTGTGGAGACAACAACCATGAATGGCAAGTTCAGAGTGCTGCCAGGGTCCTTCCTCTGACATATTTTCTCCACATGAATGGACTTCTGTGGGCTGCTGGTGTTCCAAATGAGATACTTCTATGCCGCATCCAGCAGGGCTGAAGCCTGGGAAATTTCTGAAACTTTTAGGCCACAGCGCTGAGGTAGGTGTAGGTGGGAATCACAGACAGAAGATGGTAGCTTGTCCTTCATGACCCATTTCAAAGTTACAGTTTTTACCACAGCAAGGGAACTGGCTGTATCAATAATTGGGAGCTGTTTAAGTGCAGAATTTTTCATCCTGGCTTCAGACATGAAGCTTAGTCAACAGAGGATAAAGCAGTAGAAGCACTGGGCACCTTCTGAATCCCACAGGGTAATGAATTAAAAAGGAGCTAAGAAAAATACCTGAATGAAAGGCTGAAGCATTCAATGGCCAAAAAAATGTATGTATTGTCGGAGGGGGCAGAAATTTTACTGGTGTTGTTCTCTTTATCTGCAAGAATCAGAAGGCAGAAAAAAAGCCTGCCATATTTCTACCAAATGGCTAATTCTGACACACTTGATGGGCACAGCAGATAAACCAAACAGGAATCTAGCTGAAACAGCTGAAAGCTTGAGGAGTATTTTTACATTTCACATAAAAGTAAAAGCTTTGAAGGCATTGCACTTAAACAGAATGAAACTACAAAAAGCAAGTGATGTTAGTGTAGAATGTAAAGATGAACAGTACCCTAGAAATAGGACCTTAATTAAGTCTGGAATAAAAGAATTGGGTGAGGAGAAAGGGAAACCCTCAATCTAACTTTTGACAAAGCAATTGGGCAGGCATCAGAAATAGTTCAGACCAGAATAAAGTTTATAAGATGTGGGAACCACTCCAAAGCAAGAAAAATTGTTAAAAAATCTGAAATGTCTCATGCAAATAGACCTAGTTTAGAATGATGAAACTCAGGACTGGAGAGCTCTAACAACTGCTCAGGAGGATATTGGAGCCAAGACAATACTCAGCACACATATCAGTATTTCAAGAGACATAGCTACGTCATTTTACAAGAGTTTGTAACAACTTGCATAATATGCATAAAATTGGCAAAAATGCCACAGTCAAATTCTCTATAAAAGCCTGAAAGGAAATTGTTTATTAAATTATTTTAGGCTGGACACTGATGTACAAAAGTGTGTGTTTCCAGACTTGGCCCTTACTAGTATTAATAATTAAAACAGGCATGGGTATTAACCAGGTAATTCTGTAAAAAAGAATACTTGACAGAAGAATCATCTACAAAAGAAGAAACCCTAGGAATAAGACAGAGTACAGTTGTTGCCATCAGTAACACTTTTTCTCCAGTAAAGGTCCCTTGGAACAATATGCTTCGTAAGAAGTGTGCCTAATCTAGTTGCTCAACACAGCAATTTGAGAATACAGCTCTGGGCCAATGTCCTGTGAACATTAAAAGAAAACCTTAACACAAAATAAAAGAATCTGAAGGAGTTAAATGAAGAAGCAGCAGTGATCAAAAACAACACCAGGGAGAACAATTTCATCTGTCTACAGATGACTCCAAAATGGGTATTAACATAATCCTCTTTTCAGCAGTGTGAAAACTGATGCTCAAAACTGAAGACCGTTGGTCTGTGTGTGAGGCAAATGAACAGAAATGAAGCATCATAAATGCAGAGAAACTCTGAATACAAAAGCCTTTAAGCCTTTATGGGAGGTTAGCATTACCCGAAATGGAACAAAAATCTCAAATTATTATTGCCAGCAGGGGACTTAAAGACTGGCACTGTTACCCTTCTTTATTCCTTTCCCCGAGAGAAAACTGAGAGGATTTTTTCCTTCCATCTACACAGGTTGACAAGGGTTCTTAAAATCAATGAAAGCAAAAACATTCTTTACATAAGTGATTCCCAACTACTCCATCTGGAGTTCATTTTCACCTCTGAAAACTCTTCCTAGTCCATGGTATGCCACTATTGCAAATATTTTAGCTGAAAACATCAGAAAGATTACAAGGCATTTCGGAGCAGCTGTAGCCCTTTTGGCATTTAAGAGTAACATAGTGGAGAAAAGTACAGATAACAATATTGGTTAGCTTGTTTAGTAAAAATAAAACAAAACCATAGAGTTGAATTATCACAGATCAAGGTATGGCTTTGGGAGAGAACACGAATGAAGGAATATATCTTTTAGTATGGGCAGCTGTGAAAGTATATTTCTGGGTTATGTTGCAAACTGGAGAGAAGAAGATGTGTTTTCATTTTTTACTATTATTTGGTTTAATACAGGGACAAACCACACAAAGTGTTATGGAATGATTTGTGTAAAAAGACAAATAAATCATAGAATCATAGAATACCAGGTTGGAAGGGACTACAGAGATGATTTGGTAAAACCTTTCTTAGCAAAAGCAGGATCTAGACAAGATGGCCCAGCACCCTGTCCAGCTGAATCTTAAAAGTGTCCAGTGTTGGGAAATCCACCACTTCCCTGGGGAGGCTGTTCCAAAGGCTGGTTGTTCTCATCCTGAAATAGTTCCCTCTTGTGTGCAATCAGAATTTCCCCAGGAGAAACTTGCACCCATTACTCCTCATATCTTCCATGTGCCTCCTTGTAAAAAGGGAGTCTCCATCTGCTCTGTAGCCACCCTTTAAATACTGGAGCCTGGTCCTGAGGTCTCCCCTAAGCCTTCTTTTCTCAAGACTGAACAAGCCCAGTTCTCTCAGCCTATCCTTATGTGGCAGCTTCCCAGTCCTGTGATTGTCTCTGTGTCCATTCTGTGGACCCTCTCCAGCCTGTCCACATATTCTTTTTTGCATAGCAGGGACCAAAACTGAACTCAGTATTCCAGGTGTGGCCAACAAGCGTTGAGTAGAGCTGCATAATGACTTCTTTGTTTCTGCTTCTGATGGCCTTGCTAATGCTGCCCAGCATCCTCTTGGCCTTCTTTGCTGCAGCAACAAACTGTTCACCCATACTGAGACTGTTGTCCACAAGGACCCCTAGGTCCCTTTCCACAGAGCTTCTCCCAGCCAGATAGATCCCAGCCTGTGCTGCACTCCTGGGTTATGCTTTCTCAGGTGCAAGACCTTGCACTTGTCATTGTTGAACTTCACAAGATTTTTGTTAGCCCATTCTTCCAACCTATCCAGGGCTTCCTGCAGGGTGGCTCTCCCTTTTGAAGTGTTCACTTCCCCACTCAGTTTGATGATGCTGGCAAACTTAATCAGGATACACTTGATCCAGTCATCTAGATCACTTCTGAAGATGTTAAACAGTGTTGGGACCGTATCAATCATTGGGGGACTCCAATTGTGACAGGCTGTGTTTGAAAAGGAGCCATTTACCAACAGCCTCTGGGTATGGCCTGTCATTCAGTTCCTCAGCCACCATGGAGACCATTTGTCTAGACCAGAACACATCAATTTCCCTAAGAGGAGGCCATGGGAACCGCATTGAAAGCCTTGGAGAAATCCAGGTAGACAATGTCCACTGCTTGCCACATGTCAACGGAGCAGGATAGTTTGTCACAGAGGGTGATAAGGTTTGTCAAGCATGAAATGCCCCTGGTGAATCTGTGCTGGCTACTCCCAATCATGTGCTTCAACTGACTTTTGATAACCTCCAGGAAGATTCATTCTAGAACTTTACTGGAGAGTGATGTAAAACTGATAGGCCTATAAATTCCTGGATCGTCCTTTAAGCTCTTCTTGTAGATAGGTGTGACATTAGCCTTCTTCCAGTCTTCTGGGACATTTCCTGGTCTCCAGGACTTCTCAAAGATTATGGAGAGCGGCCTCATAATTATGTCAGCCAGCTCTCTTAACACTCTTGGGTGGATATTGTCATGGCACATCGATTTATAGAGGTCAAGTTCCTGTAATAGTTCACATACAAAGTCTTTCTTCACTGATGGTGGGTTTGCATTAACATCAACCTGGATTTCAGTTCCCAAGTCCTGGGGCCCAACAGTGCTGGTAAAGAAAATGTTGAGAACCTCTGCCTTTTCAGTGTTGTTGGTGACTACTTAATCTCTGCAGTCTAACTGGAGGCCAATATTTTCCTTCTGTTTCTGCTTATTGTTTACATACCTGAAGAACCCTTTCTTGTAGTTTTCGATGTCTCTGGTTGATTTCAATTTGAGCGAAACTTTTGTTTTTCTAACTGCCTCTCTGCACACCCTGGCATTGCCCTTATAGTTCCCAACTTTTCCACCTCTGATACGCTTCTCTGTTGGTTTTGAGCAGACTCAGAAGCTCAAAGTTAAGCCGACGAGATCTCTTGCTCCACCTACCTCCTTTACCTTTAAAAGGGATGAACTCCTTTTTTGCTTCCAGGAATGCATTCTTTAACAACTCCAAGCACTCATTAGCCCCTTTATTCTCCATGTAAGCTTCCCACAGAACCCCTCCCAACTGACTACTGAGCAAGCTGAATTCGGCTTTTCTGAAATCGAAACCCTTTGTCTTAGTACTAACCTTAAGGGATGGGAAGTTATGAGAAAGCTTTCTACCAGCCTTAGATGAACAGTGTTGGATTTTTTGCATCTTGCTATAACTAAACAGACCAAGTCAAGTGAAAGTCCGTGTTAGTACCACAGGAAAAAAAATGGTTCTCTGTAGTAAAGCAAATATAACTTTATTTAGATTGTATTAAAATATATATGTATATATATATATATATGTTGTCTATGGTATTATTTTCACTTCTGTGTGAAAATATTCCCATGCTCAAGACCATACATGTAACTGGGAAAAAGTGAAGCACAACTTACTGTCTATAGTACTCATCACAGCAAAGGGTCAGTTTGTCAGCCCAGCAGTGGTTAAGTGGTTTAGTCTCTACCCATGTCTTGCTCTGGCACACTGGCACACTTTGGGATATATATCCATTCTAGCTACAAACCAGGAGATTTTGGAAGCAATGTAGGGAAGAAGTAGAGTCATAGATTTCAGGGTAAAGACAGTCATATCTTGAGTAGGTCACTCAAATTTCTGAGAGGTTTGCACTGAAGGCAATTATCTCATAACATAAGCAAGTAGATTAAGGATATCATGGGTATGCCTCCATGTGTTTCAACCACATCTTCAAATTCAGTGTGGCATAGGATAAATGGATGGTGGTATAAAGTCATTAAATGAAAGCACCTCATTCAAGACAAAGGAAACGGTAAGAAGAGCCTGAACAAACAAAAGTAGTAGGGTCATTGCAGGAAGGGATTAGGGTCTGGATATAGGCAGGATCACAAAATGTTATTTAAAAGGAAGGGGAAGGCTGAACAAAGTGTTTTGAAGGAAAAAAGCTAGTGCAAGCTTCAAAAAGACATGGTCAAACCTGTTTTTTTCTTACAAGAGATTTTTTTTTTTAATATGGAATTGAAGGAAACAAGTGTAGATAACCACATGAGCTCTTAGTAACAGAACAGTGACTAAGCTGTGTGGTGTGAAAAACTGGCTGTGAACTTTTTTTGGACACAATCTCTTCATTTAAAATCCTTTGTCTAAAAGCCTATGGGTTACCTCAAAGTGAGAAGATTTCTAGGATAATTTTTTTTTTTTACTTTTGCTTTACAATAATTTCTTTCTTTATCCTAACCCAAAAGACAAGATAGAGTCCAGAGCTTTATTGAGGTGTAATAATGAGTAAAAAAGAATAAAGAGCCCATCTTGGGCTTTCACAATGCTTTTAAGATAAAGAATTAATAGAGGAATATTATCAAATGGAGCAAGGTCAAAGACATAATGCTTTCAGTAATCTCAAAAAGAGTCCAAAATTTTATCCACCCTTTTCCCTGCTAGTTTGGCATTTTGATGGTAAAAATTGATATCTATTTTCCAGGTGCATATTCTGGAGGGAAAAAACTGACATGCTAATTTTATCAGAGTAATGTTAAAGCTTCTGAAAAGTACAGCTTCTTACTGAATGTACACAAGATTGTAAAGGAAAGCTCAGGGAAACAAGTGGAGTCAATAGTCTGAATCAAAAGAAAAAGGGGGCCAGGCTTGTTTGGTAATGATTACAGCTATCAATACAGGACACAACAATTCGAGGTGAAAATTTCTGGAGGGATCAGAATCTTATTTTACGCTTTCTCTCAAAAGCTTATGCATGTATAAATGCAATGTGTTTCTTCATTTGAATGGATGTTAATCAGAAAAGCTTTGAAAAACAAAATTTCTATGAGTAGCTTAAATTCATCCATACTCATTAGGTGCTCAATTAGGTGAAACAAAATTTTCATCATATGCCAGAGGCTTAATTTAATTTGCCTAGGATAAGCAGTTAACCATATCTGTAAAGCTCTGAATTTTTTGGAAATTACTTCAGGGTAGTGAAGCAGAAACTATTACATGCCAGAAAGCTATAGGCAGACTAAAATTCAAAATTGTTTATCCTAGATCTAAGGGTATTTACCTGACATATTTGTGGTAAAAAACCCCACTAAATTCCATGCTACACAGTGGCTCATTGAAGTAAATTGTCATCAATATTAGGGTAATAAGTCCTTTCATTTGCATTTCAGGAGTGTATTTTGGTTGTTCTATGATATTTCAAGAAGAAAGTTGTGCTTCAAGTCACTGAGACAGAGGACTTTTTCCAGTAATTTGCAATGAAAGATTAGCAAATAATTTATTTTCAAAGGGGTAGATAGATGCCCCCTCTCCCTGGAGGCAAAGGGAGATATTTTCTTTAGAAATGTAATGTTTTTAAGGACATCAATTAGGTATGTATGCAGCATCAAGACTGATGAATTAAATCTGACTTTGCTGAAGAGAAGAAACCTTGACAAACTAAAGCAAGTAGCTTTCCTACTAGTTGTTTTTTTTTTTTTTCTTCCTTTGAAAAATAAATTCAAGTTAGAAAATACAACTAAGTGACTGCATCTACAACCAGTATGCTGTTCCTACCTGAAAGGAAGCTTCAAAATTCAACCATTTCTTATATGATTATAGAGTAATCCTAAATGGATCCTACTTTTATAAAGACTTGGGAAGCTTGGCTACTTTATGTCCTTCTGTGAAAATATTCTATTAAACTGACTTATCACTAATAAATGTATATCAGCCAACATTTTTAGAATAAGAAGTTACAAATCAGTTTAAAGCACCTAAGTCACTGAATAAATTCCCTTCTTGTGCCAAATAACCAAGGTTTCCCTCCAGGTTAAAATGGTTGTCCGCTAGCTTATCTTTGCATAAAACTTACTTAGGGGAATGCCACACATTTTCAGCAGTCTATGAAAGACTCCTGGTGGCTGATTAAAACAAAGGTTTAGATAATTAAAAACAGTTTTGGCAAACTCTTTTTGACCAATATAACATAAGTGACCTCAGAAGCAACATGGCATTTACATACCTAAAGTTACTCCTATTAAACGACTTGTTTTTCCTCTATTACAGTTCTGATGAGGATATGCTGTCTTAAAATTAAGCTTTCACTCAAATGAATACACATTACCAAATCGTTATTACGATTATATTAATTTGCTTGTACCAGCCACTGAAGTACTGATGCAATATAGACAGTCAGGACAGAATTTATCTTTTCCTGTTTAATTTCCTTGACCCAATTAATTAGGTTTGTTCTGCAGCTGTGTCTTGAACTGTGCTTCACAGGTAAAAAATTATAATAAATCATAGAATCATGGAACAGTTTGGTTGGAAGAGACCTTTAAAGATTATCTAGTTCCAAAGCCCCCCGCCATGAGCAGACCTATCTTTCACTCTATCAGATTGCTCAAAGACCTCTCCAATCTGACTTTAAACATTTCCAATGACTGGACATCCACAGCTCCTCTGCTTCTCTGGGCAACCTGTTCCAATGTCTCGTCACCCTCATAATAAAAAATGTATTCTGTATATCCAGTCTAAATCTGTCTTCTTTTAGTTTAAAGTCATTACCCCAGGCCCTGGTAAAAAACCTCTCTACATCTTTCTTATAAGCCAATTTTAAGTATAGACAGGTCACAATAAGGTCTTCCTGGAGCTTTCACTTTTCCAGGTTAAACAACACCAACTCTCTCAGCTTTTCTTCATGGTAGAGTTGCTCCATTCTTCTGGTCATTTTTGTGGCCCTCCTCTGGACCCACTCCAACAGATCAATGTCTTTCTGGTGTTGGGGTCTCCAGAGCTGGATGTAGTACTCCAGGTTGTCTCTCCTAAGAGGGGCAGAATTGCTGCCCTCAGCCTACTGGTCATGCTTCTTTTGATGCAGCCCAAGATACAAGTGGCTTTCTGGGCTGAAAGGGTGCATTTCCAGCTTACACACAATTTTTCATCAAACAGTTATCCCCAACTACTCCTCTGCAGGGCTGCTCCAGGTCAGTTCACCCCCTTGTATGCTTCGATATTGTGGATTGTACCAACCTGGGTGCAGGACCTTGCATTTGACCTTGTTGAACTTCAGAAAGTCCACATGAGTCCACTCCTGAAGCCTGTCAGGGTGTCTCTGGATGGCATTCCTTTCCTCAAGCATATAAACTGCACCACTCAGCTTGGTGTCATCTGCAAACTTGCTGAGGGTGTAGTCAATCTCACTATCTATGTCATTGATGAAGGTATTAAATACTATTGGTCCCACTACAGACCTTTGAGACACACCACCCATTACTCATTTCCATATGGACACTATGTCTTTGAATGCAGCCATCCAACCTTATCCACCTAGCAGTCCATCCATCAGACCCATATATCTCCAATTTAGCAGCAAGAATGTTATGGATGACAAACCATAACAAACATATTATAGGAGTCCAGGTAATGTCTTATCAACAGGTAGATGATATCTCTTGGTCTTCCTTTGCCCACTGATGCAGTCACTCATGAACTGGAATAGTGAGGCACAATTTACCCTTGGTGCAGTCATTTTTGCTGTCTCACCTTCCTGTCTTCAATATGTTTTGGCATCTCTTCTAGGAGGATCTGTTCCATTATCTTACTAGGCAGAGTGAGACTGACAGGTTGGTAGTTTCCAAGGTCCTCCTTTTTACCCCTTTTAAAATGGGTGTTGATGCTTCTTTTTTTCCAATCACTGGGGACTTTGACTGACTACCATGACTTTTCAAGTATGATGAAGAGTAGCTTGTCAACTACATCCGCCTATTATCTCAGGACTCTGGGATGCATCTCCTCAGGTCTCAAGAACTTACTTATGTTCATGTTCCTCGGGTGGTCCTGAACCTGATCTTCTCCTGTGATGGGAGAGACTTCATTCCCTCAGTCCCTGTCTTGAGTTTCTGTGGCCTGAGAGATGTAGAAATTACCATTGAAAACTGAGGCAACAAATTATTGAGTGCCTCAGCCTTCTCCATCAATTGTCAGCAGTTCTCCTGTCTTACTTACTGAGTGTGGTGTACTTTTTTTTTTTTTTAATCTTCCTTTTCTTACCAACATACTCATACAAGACATTCTTATGAATCTTTGCATCTCTTGCCAAAGACAGCTCTAACTGTACCTTAGCTTTCCTGATCTCATCCCTACACATCTGGACAGTGTCCCTATACCCTTTCCAGGATATATGTCCCTGATTGCACTGCCTGTGCATTTCCTTCTTACACTTTAGTTTGACTTGGAGGTACTTACTCAGACATGCTGGTCTCATGCCCTCCTTTCCTGATTTCTTCTACAGGGAATTGCAAGCTCTTGCTCTCTGAGAAAAATGTCCTTTAAGAGCTGCTCTGTTCAACTGCGGACAGTTTACTGTCTACTAATTCTTTAAACAACTCTAAGTTTGTTGTCTCAGAATTCAGGGTCCTGACTCTAGTCTTCACTTGGCCCGTATTCCCTCAAGATTGTGAATGCCACTAGGCCTCCCAACCTGTTCATTGCTGTTTTTCAATGACATCTCTTTGAAGTCAGTCTACTTTTTTTACATAGAGGGCAACCCCCTGCCTCTCATTGTTTGTCTGTGCCTTTTGAACAGTTTATAACCATGAGTTGCAGTGCTCCAGTTGTGTGAGTTTCACCATGTTTCAGTGACAGCAATTAGATCATAGCTTCCTAGCTGCACAGTGGCTTTCACACCCTCCTGCTTGTTACCCATGCTGAATGCTTTGGTATAGAGGCACTTCAGTTGGGCTATTGACCATGTCATCTTTCTAGAAGAACACACCCTAATTCATTTGAGGCATTTCACAGGTTTTTTCCCTGTTGGTTCCTAATACATCAACAGCCTCTCTCTGGTTTGAGAAGTTTGCTAAGGTTTGTTTTTGGTTGTATTAGTGATACAATCATCCAGATGAAACCCACTAACTTCAGATATCTGCTCATTTTATTTACTGTGACCTCTGCAGAACCTGGGTCTCATGCAGGAGCCTACGTACTTAAACATACTGAGTGACAGATAATTTCTCCAGATCTGTCTGCATATAGCCTTAGCATTCCCATTACCTAGATACTGTCGCATATCCAGATTTTTCTGATGACCACTTGCAAACTTGGTCTGAAGTAAGATTTCCACAAAAAGCAGCACTCAGAGGAATCCTCTCTGTTTATGAGGCATTAACATTAGTGAGTGCAGTTATGAGAAGTGCACAGTCTGTCTTTGTTTACCATTAAGTTAGGAATTTATATACCTACAGTTATAAAGATGGTTTATGCTCTCTAATTTAAGAAGAAAGATGCACTTGCTAAAGTCAAATGACAGTAGATTTTGAACAAAAATGCTTCATGCATCAGAGAAGATCAATGAAACTGGTGAAGGGTCTAGGGAAAAAGTCTTACGAGGAGAGGATGGGACAACTGGGACTGTTTAAGAAGAAAAGGAGGCTGAGAGAACACCTTATCTCTCTCTACAACTACCTGAAAGGAGGTTGTAGCATAGAGGGTGTTGATCTCTTCTCTCAGGTAACAAGTGAGGGGATGAGAAGAAATGACCTCAAATTGTGTCAGGGGAGTTTTAGCTTGGATATTAGGAAAAAAATATCTTCACAGAACAGCTTGTCAGGCATTAGAACAGGCTGTCCAGGGAAGTAGTTGAGTCACCGTTCTTGGAGGTGTTTAAAAGCTGTGTAGACCTGATGCTTATT
Source organism: Streptopelia decaocto (assembly GCF_964273445.1). Lineage (NCBI taxonomy): Eukaryota > Metazoa > Chordata > Aves > Columbiformes > Columbidae > Streptopelia > Streptopelia decaocto. Next base: position 45,236,148 of record NC_138657.1, read on the forward strand.
GACATGGTTTGGTGGTGGACTTGGCACTGTTAGGTTAATGGCTGGATTGATGATCGTAACGGTCTTTTGCAACCTAAACAATTCTATGATTCTGTGCTATGTACACTGTAATCAGCCTGTGGAGATCACTGGTTTAAAATGTTACTTTTTTTTCTTTCTTTCTTTTTTCTTTTTTCTTTTTTCTTTCTTTCTTTTTTTTTTTTTTTGTAAGGCTGGATAGCATTGAGGCCATTAATTACATTTGTAGTCATAGTTAACTTAATTGTATAAGGGTAATCCAGCTTCTTTCTTCAGGGTGTAAACTGATTGCCACAAGGAACATCTGTATCTCATGAGCGGCACTACAAATGTGGAAAATGCACATAAGGCTCTTCCTCTTATTTTCAGAGGCAGTGTTAATCACTAATTGGACCACAAACTGACTTCTCTTGTGTCAAAAATCTTTGCTGCATGTAAATTACATGGAAGCATAGTCTATTGCTGAATAAATGAAATGATTACATTATCTGTAAAGCTTGGGTCTTCTATTTTAATTCAGCAGGGAAATAAAGCTGATAAACTGAACAAGTGTATTGATCTAGTGATGCATAAACCTGTTATCACAATTTAGCTAATGTCTTATCAACTTTAAATGTCTTATGAATGTGGAAATTAGTGATTTTCCATACCAAACTGGAAGGGACCTTGTCAATGCGAAACAACAGTTTTCTGCAGGAGAGGCTGAATGTTTGTACCCTTGACAGTATCGCATTGCAAAGTTACATACTTTTGCAAAGATCAGATAAGGTTCTTACAGTCTTTTCTGGTCTAAAAAACCTGAGCTGTTGGATCATGTTTTGACTACGGAAAAGACCATTTTCAGAGTGAACGAAGAACTGTGAGAACCACTAGATTTTGTAAGATGGCTATTTCTTGCAGAAGAGTATGAGAAAACCTAGAGTATCTTGTATCTCCAAAATGATGATGATGATGATGATCTTGCAGTTGTCTCAAAGTAAAATGCCATCAAAGAGGTGAATAGGATGTGAAAGGGCACAGTGATAGCAACTGGGGAAATGGTTAAAGAGTAAAAAATGGAATTGAGAACTAAAGTTTGGGGTTTTTTTGTGAATTTGCTAAACTTCTATTTATATCACTCTCCTCTGCTGCAAAATGCAAATTAAATGTGTAATAAATGACAAAATTATGTGACCCTCTAAGATGAGAGATGGACTCAGTGTCCAGGAGGAGTAATGGAATTTAATAAATTGGACTGCTGCAAGTTACCCAGCAGGAGATACTGTTATAATTATCATTCTCAAGCAAGGCACTCAATAGGATTCAGCATTCTTCCTGTTTGAAAAGCAATTGCTAAGATTCTGTCTGTCAAAAGTCTTTATATGGTGCCAAAACCCTTAACCCATTTTTAGTTTTTAATTGAGCTTTAACTCTAATTGCCTTAGCAAGGTTAAAAAAGTTCAACAAAGAGTGCTGAAGCCACAGCCTTAGCTGTAGTCACAGAAGGCTCAGTGATAGACAAGTCCTCAAGCAGATACAGGCTGCATGCCCCATATCCACCTTGGATGGAAGCCCAGAGTAAGTTTATCAGCAAAACTGATCCTTAATTAGATCTCAGAAACACAACACGTTCGAACTCATTTAAAGTAACGAGAATAAATATCACGAGCTACACATGGAGAATTCGTATGCTTCTGCTAACAATGTCAAAAAAAGACACTTGAAGTTAATCACCTGATTAGTGTTTGAAGCATCTGTTCTTGGTGAGCAATTACTGAAGTCTATACAGTCATTGGAATAAATTAGATCCTTATGTCTAAAACAGACATATTGTTTTAGGTGCACAGGAACATCCAGCTCCTCTAAAAAACTGAGCTGATTCACAAAATGGTACTTATGAAAAGGGCAGAAACAACATCCTTTATACTTACCTTCAGAAGAACAGACTCTGTTTATCATGTTGAACTTGATTCTTCTACCTTGTCATAATCATTTTGCAGACTTGCCACATCATTCGGCATTTCTATGTTTTCCAGCTGTATTCCTTGCTTTGTGCCTGCTTACATATGTAGGGATTACAAGAATACTCCTTCAAATGTCATTGGCATGCTTATCTTCTCATATATGGAGACTGGACAGTAGATTCAGACACTATTTCTATTATACCAGTAACTGAGAAACAGAAGAAAACAAACTCACAGAAACACAAAAATCACAAAATGCAATGTTTTGATTTGCAGTCATTCTGACAAAGCTTTTTAAAAGCTTGAGCAGCCAGTGATAAAGCAGAATTGAGAAGGCAAAGGTCCTCCTTTGCTGTAGTTTCTCTCTAGTAAAAATACTGAAACAATTTTCGTGTTTTTAAAATCCAGAACTCATGGTTGAAGGTTTTGAAAAAAATTTATAACATCCTTGTTTTGTATTCTGTTTGTATCATGGTACCTGTTAAATTATAGAACAGCTATATGTCTGTAATTCCAAGTTAAAATCCTGTGACTAGGTAAGTTCACACAAAGCATCATGATCTCACCAAATAGTGGAACTATATCTAGTGACCATTGTCTGTTATTGCGATGCTTTAGAGTCTCAGCTTTTGAGGCTTAGACCATACTAACTGTGTGAAAAATGCTTGGCCAAGCAGTGTGCATTAAATGTTGAAGTAGGTATGTAGGAGTCATAAAATCCAGGTCCAGTGTCACTGGCATGCAAAGCAGAGGTTACTATCATGCGACATATTACCAAAGTACATTCAGCGTACTACAGATGTCAACTGCACATTATAATACATATAAGGACTCTGATATTTCAAAGCATAATCCACTCTATCTCATTCTTGACTTAGACTGTAGGGCTAAAAGGAACTGTGCAATTCATCCCATCTTATTTTTGGAGGAACTACTGATAAACTTTGAAAAACCTTCTTAGACTTTTAGATTTATTTTTAACATGCATTGCACACGGATTTTAACAGGATTGTTGTTGACCCATAATTTTTTCTTCACCGGAGTCTGATCAGAATATGATGATAGCAATTTTAAGGGGACAAGTTTTTATCCCTAGAAATGTGCATATAAATAAAAACAGAGCTATTTCAGCTTCATTGTTAATGAAAGAAAAATGTTCCCTGTTCTCTCTAGGAATAACTGAGTCTTCACAGTGTATTTATTTCAAGAATCAAGTGCTATTGTAAATAATGACAAATCACCTTCACCCATATATAACAAGCTTATTAACTGCCTGTAACCTTTGTTTCTATATCCTGTACAGGAAAACAAATGCAGTTTCTTGTAAAAAGCTGAAGTTGAAAACAATTTGTTTGAAGAGCAAACAGTACTACTGACAGATATTGATTGTAAGAATGCTTTGTTGTATTGGCTTATTTCCACCTCTTAAGATATTTTTCAGAAATGCTGTTTTATATTTACTATATGTGTCACTGCCTTGCTCAGGAAGCTTACCCATCATCCAGGAAGAGATGTGCTAAGGAGAAACTAAGGAGAGAATAAAGCTGATCTAGAGGAATCTGTATTGGTTAAAGGATTTCCACAGCAAGGGCAGGGACAACAGCAGAACACAAGAAAGACCGGTTAGGTAGTGACTAGTACTATAGATCTTCCAATGGGCAAGAAATTACTAGGACTTGTGTACAGAAAAATGTGAAGCACTGAGACTGTCATCATACTGAAGTGAAAAGAAAAAAAAAAAAAAAGAGAAAGAATGGGCTGAAAAAGCTTATGGATCGCAAATGACAGAAAGTCATAGAAATGCTAAAGGCCAGGACACAGAAGTGATATTGGTAGGTACTGTGGAAAAAGATTGAAAGATGATTAGAAGGGAGAACTGCAGCAAACAAAATCTAAGTTGAACTAGCATCCAGCGAAGACTGTAATCAAATAAGAGCTTTTTGATTGGTTTTGGAACCAAGACTCGTGGATATATTAAAATACAAGGGTGAGGTAATGTGCAGAGCAAGAAAGATAATGGGCTGATAGTTGACATGAAGGTTGACATCATCATAGATGAGTTTAACAGATTGTCACAAAATACAAAAATCCAAGAAACGGAAGATCTTAACTCCAGGAAACTGTTGATGGCTAGGTACATTTGATATGAGAAAAATGGAGGAAAGAGGCTTTGACGTTTGTGCTCAAAGAAAAAGGAGAGAAGCTACAAAGTGAGAGGTGACAACATGTGGAAAAAGATGAAGAAGCCCACTGCCTAAATTATTCTCTGTATGAAGAAAATTGAAGTCATCTCTGTGTCAGCGTACGTGACACAGGGATCCAGGACTGTCAGTAGCTGAAAGGTAATGAATGTCTCAGTTCCTCAGAAATGGCAATTAGGAATCATTTTAAAGATGGTGTGTGCACTCCAGAAACTCAGAGGAGGATACAGGGCAGTATGTAAAAGGGAAGAAGGAAATAAAGAAAGGAACTGCATGGAGGATGGTTATTGTAGGCAGCAAGTACAGATGTAATAAATGCAGTTTTGGGACAGTGCCACCCCAGGCAATGAGGAAGGGGCAAAGGAAGGTGTGCAAATTGTGTCTGGAACTTGCTGATATTTGACAATGGGAAACTGGAATGTAAGAAAGAAAAGGAACTGCAAACTTTGAGAACAGCAAGGATCAAAATTAAAGAAAAAAATAGAGCAAATGGTGAGAGATTGGTGAGAAGTATGTGTAAACTGTGAAGAGTATTTAAATAACCCTCTCAGTAGTATTTTAAAAATGCTGTAAAGTCAGCATCTGTGAAAACTTAACACTCCTCCCTTGTCCTCATCCAGGCAGCTTATGTCTTGTTCTATGCTGCTGAAGTAATCTCTCTTCTTCCAGTGTGACAGTGTGTACTCAGCAACTGCTTTTTAATCTTTCTTGTGTTTAGCTTGGAGCATGATGCTTAATGGCATGCATTTATGTAACGTAAAGTTTCTTTTTGGTCTGGACTTTAAGAATGCAAAAATCCCTAAGATGCCATAAACAAAACAAAAACCTAAGTTTCCTACTTTCTGCTTAATTCTTGTTTCCAGAAATCCTTCACTTAAGTTTTTCTGAGGTATATTAAATACAGAATTTAGAAGACTAATGTGTAACCTTGGGGATTCAGGGAAAGATGATCATTATAGCAGGGTATCTGACACTAATTTGTACATTAAACCAGCAAATTCTGCTAGATTTTTTTTTTTTTTTTTTTGCACAATTCATTTTTCTGGAGCTCAGTATAAACATAAACTTCCAAGCTTTACTTTCATGATAAGGGTTTAAACTGAGGAGTTATCTTTTCCTTTCTTCTGAGTTGCTTTGCCTTTCCCCCTCTCCCCCTCTTGTCATGTTGCATAGGCTTCAGCATTCCTGAGCATGTGAGAAACTGGAGTTGCCTGTTCTGTACACCACATTCAGATTGACATACTGACATCACATTGTAAATTGTCAAGGTAAAATAAAATAATTAAGATCTTAAGCTACATAAAATATGTTTTCTGTTAATTGTGCCTATTTTCTGTTGTACTCCATTTTTGCAATCATACCATATTCACTATTTGCCATGAGTTATTGTAATCAATTGAGTGTACAATAAAAGTACTATAAGTGGAGCATGGTAGTAACACTTTTTGGCTTTGAAAGCATTGGTAGAATAACATTTGTGTAAAAGTAATATTTTATATACTCAGCTGTAGATGCTTTAAGGCACTGGATGCCTTTTGGGTGTGTCTGTGAAGGACATAAGTACATGGCACAGGGCTCCATCTGCCAGCTCAGTGCATGACGGACTGTCAACATAGCACAATGAGCTTAGGCACAGTCTTGATCTGAGGGACTGCACAAGTTTTTTTTTTTAATTCTGTTATGCTACATTTGTCCGAGAGTTTCTGCAACCTGTTACTTTCCATGATACAGACATACCCTTAGGTCTACACAGACAAAATGTTTTCCTTCCATTTTTCATTTCTAAATATAGCTGGGTTTCTAAGAAATGAAACACAAAACCTCCTTCAGGGTCATGGCTGGACTATGATTTATTTATTTTTGCAACCTTGGAGCAATCTGAGATTCTTAATTTCAAAGCTCTTCCTTCTTCAGTTATCTTCTTAATTTGGCCTCTGAGAATAATAAAAGCTGCCACCTGCAGTCACAGGTTCTGAAAATGTTCACATTTACAAGATGCTACTAACCATCAAGAAATTGTAACAGCTGAGCCTGTAAAACACGGGCTTAAACTCCCAATGCCTGAAGTGTTGTTCTGCTTCATCTTTTATAGGAAGTTTGCTGACATTTTTTTTTTACATTAAATTTCACTTGCATTTTGGCTTCAGATGGTTTTCAGTCAATGAAACAGCTCTCCAATGTATCTTACATAATTTTGGTCATATCATACACTAATAATTTAAGTCTTACCAAAAAGAATTGCAACTCATAAGCAACCTTCTGCCTTGGAGTTTTGTATAAAGAAACTGAACTCATAGACACAGCAGTCAAAGTGAAGTCCCTTGTTTTGTGCAGCCATTACACACTAACAAGAAGTGTATACAGAGTATTCATTTCAAATACTGACTTAAAACTCCAGATAGTATGGTTATTTAATCTCATGTCAGCCCAGAGATCTCCATGAGGGGATGTTCCAATTTTGGTTGTAAATGCACCACTATACACCTTCCAGTCTTTATTTTGTACACACAATTCTACATTTCTCTGTACTGAGAAAAGAAGACTGAGAAAATAAGGACCTTTTAAATGTACTTTACAGGCTTTCCTACCTATTCCAAGTGTCTTAAAACCATGTATTGAGCAATATGAAATTTTTAACTGTTCATCTGGAAATGAGTTATTAAAAATGTTAATGAATGGCCCCAGTGTGAACATTGTGTTATTTTCTCACATTGTGAACATATTTTTTTTCATATTGAATAAACTGTAAAAGAATGAATAACACATAGTAGGAAGTTTACAACCCCTTATTTTTGTATTATAAAGAGTCAGACACAAAGTTCACTGAACAGAATGAATATTTCTACTGTTTTCAATGGGGTTTAGATGAAGCTTTATGACAACAGTATGTTGTGGTGGTGTGATTGTTTATGCTTTGTGATGAATCAGATATGTACTAATGAATCATCCTCTTGAATGCTAGTGCTATATTTAAATAGAGGGTAATTGTTGCCACCTTTAATATCTGACGCTGTCTCTCCCAAGAGAATTCAAATAAATAGGCTTGTTTTGCCATATCAGCCATAGGAAACACAGAATAAAAGTGTGGTATTGCTGATATTAATGTGGTTTCAGTATTTTGGCTTAGCTCGTGTGCCCTTAAACATAAGCTGTGATAAGCTCTTTTACCTCAGGCTATATGTTCTCCATAGAAGATGAAGAAACCTGTGGTTTCTGTCTGAAACAAAAACACTTCCTTGTGATCAAAACAAGGGATGGTGCCTTCCCACTTAGCAAATAGTGCAATCTTAAGAGCATTGTCTACTAACATCTATATTCTATTTCTGAAAGCTGTTTTGATGACACTAACAACACTGCATGCTGTCCACCTCTCACTACTCATAAGTAAGCTGCAGAAGAACAACATTTGAGTGCCTGGGAAGCCTGGGGCTGACACAGTACGCTCACCTCATACTCTCTCTGCCTGCAGTCTGTTTCAGAGGTGCACAAATGTCAAAGTTACTCTGCCAACTGCCTTATAATGCAGGCACATAGGAGCGATGTGGTGAAACAGGTCTGAAACCACCAGTGACTGCAGGGGCAGCCAACCTGTCAAAAAACGGCGTGCTGCACACGTATATCTTTATTGCCTTTGCTAACAGTTGCCTTTGCCACAGAGCAGGGAGAGTGCATGCAATCAGGAACTTCTTTTCTGAGGAGATGAAGGAGCAATGTGAATGTTTCTTATTTAATGAGTATGAAATGTGACTGTGCCAGTGGAGAAGTGAAGTGTGGTGGCTGAAGACTGTGAGGACTGGGATGGGCAGTTGCATATGGAGCTTGGGTGGGTCTAGGTGTGAGGTCTGCAGTCAAGACCAGGGTAGGGTGAAGTTTGTTATGTGGCTTTCAAGGGGGTATTTTTGTGAGTGTGAGAGGGAGCCACAAAGACAGAGAGGTTTAGCAGCAAGGGGGAAAGGAGTGGCAGGTAAAGAGATAATGAAAGAGGATCTCCAGTATGGTCAGTTGAGTATAGATTGCTGGGTATGGCAGCAACGCTGGGCATGTCCTTTCTGTGTCCCTCCTGTGTGCCAGATGCAAGAAAGGCCACCTGGAACACAGATTTATGCTGTGATTCACCAGCATTAGTGACAAAAATGACTGGCTGTCTGAGCAAAAGTGGTTCCACATACGTTCTTATGAAAGTAGTAGTAAGAGTTATGCTGCTGTCAGTTCAATTTGTATCATCTTTCGAATATGAATTTTAGTAATTTCCCTTTTAAGCCCCTGGGTCTTTGAGAGACTTGTGTACCTGTCCACTGAAATGAGAGCACAACATTAGGGCCTAAACTGTACCCTGTACTAACAATCAAACATGATCACTATCTACACAATTTAAGATGGTCTTAAAGCTCCACTTTCTAGAGATCTCACTTCAGGAGAACATCATACAGCAGAATCCATTCAAAAGGCAAACAAATTTTGTGAGCTTCTTGCAGGGATGATTTACTTATACCTAGAGGAAGAGTAAAAGCTATTGGAAGCAGAAATATTACCTTAGCTACCTCTTTGGTGTCAGAAATTTAACAATGCCTCAAGGGATCTTTTCCAGCTTGTCCCTAAGTGAAACTAGAAGCCCAATTTTGTTCTTGTTGAAGTCAGGGGGAAAGGAGCACTCCATGAATTTGTTAGTATGCAAGGGGCAGGCTTGAGAATAGTCCAGATAGTCTGTCCTTTCAGTTTGTTGTCTTTTGACATATTCCCTCAGAGTATCCTGGCAACAGTGGCACTTCTGACAAACAAAAGCCATACAGGCACTGCTGCATCCCGTCAGAATGACAATGACTTCCCATTTCAAGTATTTGTTCAAACAGTTTTTCAAATATGTGAAGCAATACAGTGGAGACAAAAAAAAATGTCACTGAACAATATTGTATTAGACCATTTTTGGAACATGCAGCAGAGCAACACTTTCACACATGGAATGGACTAAACAAGTGTAATTTTTCAAATGGCTGGCTGGTGACCTTAATTCGAGGTTTTCTTCAGTAGATAGCTTTGGCTGTGAAAGAAAAACTGGAGAAAAGAGCCCTCTACAAAGCATAAAACTCAATTTACAGAATGAAATTCTTACAAGGTCAAGAGCTTACTGTTCTTCAAAAATGTCATTTAAAGAAAAAAACTGCTCTCACCTAATGCATTATCATCTACACTGACAAAGACATTCAGCTATCTCAATTTTCTTCACAAATCTTTTTTACATTCCTTTCAGAATAATCATATGTAGTCCAATATAAAGGTGAAGAAAACAATGAAGTGCCGTATACCACTCAGCATTCTGTGGATCTATGAGAGGTGCAAGGGAATGATCTAGGACTTATGTAATTAATTTTTCAACTTAATTTATTTTTAATCTAAACCACTGGGAGCAATGAAAAGAAGAAAGATACATTTCAGACAAATAGCCATATCTCTAGCATTGAGCAGAATGGCATTTGAGGAGTATATTTACCACAGTCCTTGATAACACTATCTGGATTGATCTGACCATTACCAAGCATATTGTAGCACATGAATATAGCAAATATAGTGAAATAATCCCCACCAGAAAGTCCAATATAAGAAGCACAATACCAACATTGGGCTGCCCATAGTACCATCTTTTTCCTACCTGTTTCCAACCATTATTCCTTCAACTTTATCTTCCCTATTAATAAAAAGATAGGAAAACTCTAGGCTTGAAGACACTCCAGGTACACCCTGGAGCATGCTGATGTATGAGCTAGTTGCAGAGACCCTTGTGCTAATACTGGCTGACCTGCACCAGACCCAGGTTACCCACAAGGCAGTTTGCTCAGCTGAAATGTGCTGTGCTGGACAGACATTGCTGGGGTTCATTGGTAACCATTTGGGAGACTCCCAGCAAAGGGCTTATTTGCCACTTTAGTGTCCAGGTTAGAGTGCAGTGGGCAAGCAAGAAGCAAGTTTTCCTTATGTCTAGGGCTGTATGACAGGCCCCTTCAAAGGGCCTCAAGTTAAGGGATGTTGTCGGTAGTCAGCTGTTCATCCCTCTTCCCAAAGAACAACAATGACTGATATAGTTTTGTGAGCGAGAAAGAGAATTAGATGACAACACTGAAAGGATTTTTTCTAGCTGGAATGTGTGCATTTTGTTCACTAATACAGCAAATCCTTTGTGAATTCTGTGCAAGCTTCTTCAGTTTAAGTCTACTGTACATTCAGTCCATTTAAAAAGATTGGTTTTGGTCTTACTTTAAAGTTGTGGTACTTATGCATGACTTGCATATGAATGAGATGAATGAATTCATTACTGAGAAGCTAGATTAAGTTCTGCAGCTGTTCAGCCTAGGGACCTGGTTCAAAGCATGGCCAGAGTGAATGAAAAATCCTTTACTGATTGAGACAGTTTTAGGCTGCAGTCTAACACAGCAAGTGGCATTAGAAATGCTAGATTGGAAAATAAATTAATATGAGTTACTTACACACATTATCTGCAGAATAAAGATTTTTAAGAGAGCTACTGTGCAGGTAAGTGGCGATAGCATATGAGTTGTCTTCACAGCTGCCTGACCTTGAGGGTGTTAATTGGTGCCTTGAGTGCAGCTGTGACACTCACAGCAAGTATTCACAACCAAGATGTCAAAGGAGCTTTACAAATTGCAGATCAAATACCGGATGTTTGTTGTGGCAGAGAACGAAGTGAGAAAGAGGAGAAGAATATCTCCTTTCTTCATGTTTGACTTTTTATCTAGCATTCTCTCACAGATGATCTTTCAGGTATGCTCAGATATTCTGGGAGAACTTTTTTCTTTGTACTAATGCAGGTGCAGAAAAAGTAATACTGTGAATGTAAGTTAAATGGTGCCTACTTTTCCCACATTATATGTTTCTGACTCACTGCCTGTTAATGGCAATGTTTCATTACTGCTTAGGGCATAACTGTGCAGCCATTTCAAGTTTATCCCTTCCAGACTTCAGAGTTCATTGTATTGTTATGTTATATATTCAAACTAAAATGGCAGAGATTATTGTATTGTTAGAATACAAGTTATGTAGTATGGTCTATTTGGTAGTTTGGCAGTAGAATTTGTGGAATTGTGTTTTAAATACATCTGCCACACTACACAGTGTATCGTTAAAAGGGCTTATCAAATGAAAAAATTAATAGTATGACAAAGCAAGAAACACAATTGTGTGAACAAAGGCTCAGAAGACTAAAAATTCTGGTAATGAGTCTTAAAGCAATTATCAATACAACACAAATGCTTCTGTATGAATTGGAAGGAAGACGCAATGCCATTTAAAGAATATCTGAGAGTAAAATCTATAGGCAGTAGAGGTGGTATGTTAAAAAAATAGAGAAAGGCAATCCAGAGGAAAGAGGTAGAGAGATGATACAGACCTTCTGTGACAGAGATGACAGCAGAAAAGCACTGTACAACTCCTGTGTTGCTGACATATAGGGCCATAGTTTGAGAATGTGAGACCCAAATAAGGTGTTGGTTTTTTACTGCAAAGGCTTAGGCTGCTGTAGATACACTGGCTGGAAAACTTCTGCTTACTGAAACTGAAGAGATGCATAAGGAATACCATGACCAGCAAACTGCAACTGGGTTCCTCACTGGTGATTTCCTCTGAGAGCTGTATTGTTGATGAAGGAAACTCACCAATAACTGACTTGCTTCTTTCTTGATAGAAAATAGTGAACAAGCGATAAAGCAACTAGTTCACATGAAAGTATTTTGTGTTTGAATTCCGCTAAAAAACAAACTTGTCTTTTTTGCTCAGTGATCGCTTGGCAGTGGGTAAGGATCAAATATCAGATAATCAGAAGATAAACTGTTGATATTTGTATTTTAGACCCTGTTGATAGAAATATAGTATTAGCACTGAAGGATGCTTTTGATTTCCTGGTTGTTTTTCAAATATAAGATAGCAGCCAACGGTGGTTTCTTTCTTTCTATTGAAGGCACTGTTTTGCTTGGAGGTGTTTCTAACCTGTCCATCAGAATGTATTCTGGTGGCATGGCCTACTTGCAACTGTCAAATGCTTTAAAAAGTTAATCTAATTTATTAAGTACCTAAATATTCCTGTAGCTCCTCTTTGCATACAGCTCTGCACTTTTATGTTGGGTAACTGAATATAGTTGCATGTGACATCCATAGTTTCTCTTGATCTTTGTGTGTAATGCTACTGAGAGTATTACTCTAGGTGTACACAATGTGGCACAACGCTTTTTGAAGTGCCAAGTTATGTTCAAATCCACATCTTTGAACCTACAACAGCAGCAGTCAAAGGCTGAACCAAAGCTACCAAATGCAGCAGTGAGACTTCCAGGTTCTGTGGTGGTTACTCTTTGTGTGCTTGCATACAAAATGAAGATGAAATATTTTCTTTTAATTTCCAGAGAGTCAACAGGATCCTGGACTTGACTTATTAGCAGAAAAAAAAAAACACACACAAACAAAACAGACCCAAACAAACAAATGAACAAAAACACACCAGAAAAACCACAAAAAACCAAACAAATAAAAACAAAACACTGCCCCCCCCCCCCAAAAAAAAACCACAACAAAATAATTTATTTAAAAAAAAAAAACAACACACCACAAAACATACATCCCGCCCCCCAAAAAACCTTCAGTGGCTGGCTTTCTGATTTCTCAGCCTTGCTTGCAGACATCCACCCTCTGTACAGACTGCTTTGCTGCCAGGGACCCTACAAAATCCTCTGGGATTCCTGTCCTTAGATTTTCAGCCTTGCAGATAGAACCCTAAGCACCTTATCTCATTTGGGGGGTCTTAATAGCTTCCTCCTGCTTTTGCTGTTTGGTTACCCTCATGTGTTTGCAGCCTCTGACCTGGAGCCACCTCTGAGACAAATCTACCTGCTGAGCTACCAGAGTCTTCTTGGGAGGCCTGGCTGGAGTCCTGTCAGGTGGCGATTTTTCCACCGCCTGGGAGATGGAGCTTACCAGATACCTAGCTTCAGAATGGGCCTGCCACTGCTGTTACCTGCAAGAAAAAAGAGCCTGGCATCTCTGGTTTCGAGTGGTCTGACAGGACTTCCAGTAGACTTCCTTAGAAAACTCTTTAGACTTGGTGAAAGGTAACAGAAATTGTGACACTTCATGTGAAACAATTAAGGTGCAAAAAGCATTTTTTAAAATAAATTATTTTACTGAAGCATTATTAAATTCTGCAGTAAGCAATGTGTGTTCCCTGGTATATTTGTTCTTAGGTAACTAGAATAATTTTGGTTTTAAACCAAATAATTCACAATAAATCCTCATCATGCGAGGAGAAGCAGCAGCAGCAGAGTTATGAACATACATATTAATGAATTCCATGTAACATTGCATATTAGGCAAAGAATAGTAAGTAGTTTTTTAAATTTTTTCATCTTTGCTACAATATTCCTGTAGTCTAAGCTATAATATGGTCAAATTCATATCTCAAAAGTATCAGCTGCAGATTTCACAGCTGTTCGTATGGTCCAGCTTTGCAAGTAGAACATACAATCACAAATTGGTAAAAATACTGAAGTATATCCTACCTCTGCAATGTAGTGCCTGATGATTCTTGTATGCACAGTGTTTTAAGGCAGGACCACATTAGGAGTTGCAGATTTCTTCTGAACCTCTTCACCCTGGAAATATATGTATGTGTGTGTACATATGTACACACAATTTCTAGCTGAATTACACAGGACAACATTCAGAAAGGAAATGGTGTATGTCAAGATTATCTAATCATAACTTCCTTTTTTTTAAACCTTGTTTAGAAAAGGCCTCTCTGCTTCTTCTTGTATATCAGTAATGAAGAGTGTGTTTAAACCCCAAGACAGCAATATGTAAATTGTCTGGTTTGGGAATTTACTTTTTTTTTTTTTTTATGTATCAACACTCTTCTGAAATAAAATTTCTAAGTATTTCTGACAATCCTGTCCCTCCTTCCTCATCCCCCTCCAAGCGATCAGATCTGTGCACTTTCTTGGTAGGCTTATCAACAACCTTAAGAGATTTTGGAATTCTGTGGGCAGTCGTACAATAAAAAAAATAAAGTTAAAAAAAAAAAAAAAGACACTTTTATCTAGGTTTTTGAGCTATGTTTGATTCCCTGTCTGTACTGACAGTGTTTCTGAACTTTGTTTCAGAAGTACACAACAGCATATTATTATGCCAAGATCATCAGCAAAAATATTCACTCCAGGCTGCCTTTCAAAACTTTTAGGGAGTCTACTAATCACATCTTTACAGGATAGTTTTAGTTTTGTTACTTTCCTTATAGGCAAACCCTTATCCTTTATTATTCTTGTAGTAATTCCTACCTTTTCCACTTGAACTAATAACTTCCTACATGGCATTGTGTCAAATTCCTCCACTGAATTCCAAAGAGAAGAGACCTGGATCATTTCCCTTGTCTAGAATACTAATTATTTTTATCTGTGGAAAATGCTCCATGACACAACCACTTTTCTAGTACTATTGAGCATTTAGTCCATTTTGAACTTACCTACAATTTTTCAGGTAAAGACTCATTTGAGCCCTAATGAGTGCAGAGACCAAACTCTTTCCCATGTGGTTTCCCAACTAGTTTCCCTTATAACTCTTCATTTTTCAACCTATGTTAATATTCTATTGAATCCTGTTCTGGTTTCCAGTTTGATGGTACCTTCCTCTAGCATGAAAAATTCACTGTAAATTCTCATTGCTGGATATGTTGTTTCATTTTCTAACTCTTTCAGAATTCTGGAATAAAAAAATATACTGTTCCCCAGTGGAAAACAAAAAAAATCTTTAAGCTTTTGTTTATGCATTTAAAATTATTATGTATCTTGACAACTCAGGTAAATTATTCCTTTTTCAAGCCATACCTACTTTATACACTTGTATTTTTACTGTAATTTCTTATGAATGGAAAGCATCCTGGACTTCAGTCTGTTTATCAACAGTAACAACACCAGAAAGAAAATCAGCTCTATTGGCTGGCTTCCAAAGTTTCCAGCATCAGTTTCAGCCAGCCACACTATACAGGCTGCTCTGAAGCCACTGAAAACCCTCAAACCTTATAAACTTCACACCTGCATGTGCATTCTCTTCTCCCTCCAACTTTCGTTTTCCCTCTTTTTAAATATAGGAATGGGGAAGAAAAAAAATCTATAATTTAGTTTCCTTTGCCAGGTTTAACTCAACTTGACTATCCACATAATCTCCTTCCTTTACCTGAATAACTGTTTATTGTCCTATGATATAATTAGATAAAACCCTCAAGACCTAAGTACCATTGTCATCCTCTATGGTAATAAATCTCTGTGAAAATATACTTACTGATACAGATTTGTTATTGTTATTACTACTAACAAGACAGAATTGTGGATCTTTGTTTAAAGATTAACCACACACAAACATAAAAAAAAATATGTAAGAACAATTGACTGACCACTGCAGCTTAAGGTATTTGAATCTAAGGATTTCCAGACAACTTGATTTTCTTTACGTGGAGTTAAAAAAGAGTGGAAAATATGCCATGAAAAAAAAAAAAAACAAACAGTACACTTATCAACCTATTTCAGTGATGGTTTCTCAAATAGAAGAAAACATGCTCTTCATTTGAGCAATTCTCATTAAAGGTATTATATCAAAGAAATATAGCTAATGTTTGTTTTATTTTTTTTTATTTTTTTTATTTTTTTTCTTTTTTTTTTACAGAAAGAAAACTCTCAGTCATAGAAAATCATATCTTTCATCTTTGTTTTGAAAAAAAGATGACAAGTACCTTTGAATAAATTTATTCACATACCTCTTTTAAGTATTTAGTTGACTTAGTCCGGGCATATGTAAGAAGGGATGCAAAGCCGAACTACAGTAAATACATTTTCCTCTCTGTTCTTTTGGCAGATTGGCAGGAGCTCTTTTGAAGTCAGTTTTTGTTTACATTTCTTGATGAAAATATCGATCTGAATTAAAACCACAGGCACAAGTGTTCTGAACTTACTTCAATTAATTCCTGAGGACCCAACAGGACATGGGTCTGTTTTGCAAGGCAACATGGCAGCACACTGAAGGACCTGTCCTTATTACAAAGCTACTTCAGACAAAACAGGAAAGAGAAATCAGGTCTGAGGATGAGTATAGGCACTGAGAGAAGTTACATCTCATTTTACAGGATTAAACCAGTGCCAGAAAACCCATGAAATGGATGAAGTTCTTTGAGCATCTGCCTAGCCTTGTACCTGCTGGGCTGATGGTATTTTTCTGTTCCACACCTTACATAACCACAGGATAGCAGATGTACTCAAGTCATGGTCTTGGTGGCTTGTGATAGCAGCTCCCAATTACTTGCGCAGAGACATTTCCTGGATCCACAGTCTTATACGTCTATAGTTACATGTGTTCAGTGATCACCAGGTTACAGACACCTTGCTGATTTAATTGTGTCTCACAGATATGCATATCAAGACAGGCATTTGGGAGCACATTGTACCAGCTCCTGCCTGCTTCCCTTAGTGTAGGTGCCTACCTGACCCATGGAACAGCCACCTTTCCTGCCAAAAGGTCTCCAGGATGAGAGTCAGAGGTGGGCTGGCGAGGCAAGGTGAGACAAAGAGCTCAGAACCACCTATGGTAGGGTAGGAAAGCAAAGAAATAGAGCTAGTGCCAGTTTGTAGTGAGTGTAGGAGATGGTTAGGGGAAAGCTGGTGCTGTGAATTTGGGGAAAAGGATATGTAGCAGGGAGGAGTGGATGGACATGCATTTCTTCTTCCTGGCTGGACCTGGGAACACCCAGGTACTGCAGCTCTGGTTCACCAGAACTGATACTGCTATCTTGAAAATTAGGATTGGGAATTACTGTGTTACAATAAACATCAGTATAAGCCACTCAAAGTATTACATTCTTGCTACTCAAAGTATTCTTGCAGCTGTGATTGTAGGAAAGTATGAATTTAAGATAGGTGAAACCACTATGCAGCATGCTCTGAGCAGCATCACAGGAAAAGCCACATGCCAATTAGCACATCTGCTGCATAACAACGCTGCCCACTTTTCCAGACAGACTGACAGATTAGTCACCATTTTGCAACAGAGAAATCCTATTCTGTGGTGTTGAATTCCACTCTGGAAAACAACCTAGCTCAAGACAGAACACTAGGATGACTTCTGGCTCTTTTTGTCTCTGTGCACCATTCAAATGTTATTTCTCTGATTCCTAAGATCTCCAGCTTCCTTTCAGCTGTTAGAATGATGGAAATAATTTTGTACTGTGTGCTATATGAAGTAGAATTTTGCAAAGTAAGCAATAACTATAATAATCATATGGTCAAATGGTTTGCAGTTTTCTGTTTGAAAAATGGGATTTCTTCACTGGTCAGAAGCTTGCTAGACATTTCATTGCCTAAATGAAAGGGTGTATTGAGTAGGATTCTACTGGGGGCTGTCCTGAGTGATGTACTGGTCTATATTTTCATTATAGTCTAGATGATGGAAGAAAAAGCGTAGTTATTAACATTTGTGAACAGCACCAAGCCAGGAGAGACAGCAAAAGCACTGAAGAATTCAAAATAATCTCATCAAAATGGTGGCAGAGCCCCCTTCAGCTTTGAAAGCCACAGGATATATGGACACTCTGTAACTGGCCAGTACAGTTTGGGGTTACAATGGCTATCTTGACCTTAGTTATTTAATGATAACTTCCCATATGTAAAGTTCAAGTCAGGGTGGCTTTTAAGGAACTGTGTTTTAATACTTACAGGGAGTTCAACATGTATCTTAACAAGGGTTTTACAAGTGTCTCCTTTTAGGAAAAGAAACGGTCACTTTTAAGCTTATCAGATTGAGCCTTTAGTTACATAGGGGTGTACTAATAGGACCTGGAGCATAGTTCAAACTGGATCTGTCCTGTGGCACTGTGAGATGTTTGCAGAAGGAGCCAAAGAAAAAAGTGTAGACTGGTTATACCTGTGAGAATATTTCAGCTCTCTGCACTCCCCAGACAGAAATTAAAACAGTAATAAGATAAGGCATCTCTAATACCCTAAAGAAAACTGAAAGCTGGCATCTTCTCACTAAATACTGAAGAGGATCTACTTGTGGCTTAATGGTAAGAAACAGAAGGAAGTAATTTTCTCACAAACAAGGAATAAATTCTTACCACATCACCACATCCTCAGATTTCCTATTTAGATTTATTTATTTATTTGTCTTGAAAAGGAAAACACTCAAAGCCATTAAAAGGGGTCTGAATCTTCTGCAGTATGCCAGAGCACCAGGACCTATCAGTTTTGTCTGGAAGTGTCCATACCTTTGCCATTTTGCTACACTTTAAAAGTTGATTCATATATTAGTTTATGCCTTTCAGGTCGTTAGAAACTCCGTTCAGGTGCTTCTAGCCACAAAGAAACTTAGTGTTCCAGCTATGAGGGAGCTGCTTTATCATCCCACAGGAAACCTGTCTGAGAACAATAGTTCTGGTATTGCTTCCTAGATTTCTAGGTTTTCTGCCAGAAAAAGGGAGATTTTCAGTAGGTTAAGATAATAGTGTTTTGCTCCTTGATGAGAAAGCCTGTATATCTGCTACACTTAGACTCTTCACAGTATGTCATCATGGAGGATCCCTTTGTGGACACTTGGACCAGAAGGAGAAGGTAGCTAGAAGGCCATGGACTGCGGGGAGAAGTGTAGGTTGACAGCACCAGTCTCAGCTAGTTAAACACCTGTGGAGTTGAGGTACTGGTTTGTCTGCTAAACAAAGTTAACTAAGCTCTCGCTGTACAAAGGTCTCACGAAAGTAAATACAGGCATTCACTCAGAAATTTAGGTATTTAGTGCTGATTACCCTAAAGGGAAATCAGAAATTCCATTTTCAGAGCAGGACTTAAATAATGTTATAACTACATGAGAACAAAGAGGAGAAAAAAATATATTGAACAACTGCTTTTGAAGTAAGTACCCTCCATCCTGTGCAGTGAATAAATCAAGGATCCCTGAGAAAAAAATGGTATGTGATCATATGTTTAAACTGTGTCTTACCTTATATTAATTCCAGAGTTTCATTAGCTCTGTGTATAAACTTTACTGCATTCTAATGCACTTTGTGTACTTGGTTGTGTGACTTAAAAAAATCTCTGTGTGAATTGTAACTGCCTGTTTGCACACACATACTTTTTCATTTGGTTGGTAGAAGGACTTGCCACAATAGTATACTTTCAACATCCCTTGGCTAATCAGGCTGTGAATGTCCTACACTGGCATCCACTGGACTGCTCTGGAGCTTTGAGAAACCCCAAGGTTTTGGGATGCTGCTCTCCCACATAATGGGGTGAAATCCTTCTTCAGCAGGTGTGTTTCCTTCTCCACACAGGCTCACTCATACCACAGGCACTGCCACTGAGCTTGCCTCTTGTGTTTCTTTAGTTCTTGACATGGCTCTGAAGCGTCAGGTCTCTAGGCGATGGGTGCCTGAGGAGCAGTAGATGCTTCTCTAACAGCTGCTGCCTAGCTCCAGTATGACCTTGCCTGCAGTAATGAGAATGTCAGCAGTAGGGAACAGTATGTCAAATGCATGTGAGAAGGATAAATTCTAAGAGCAAAGAAGGAATTGTCAACAGTATTAGTGGAAAATGAATAAACCATGGTGGTAAAACAAGAGAGGTATAAAAACAATAAATCACACATTTTGCAACAATGAAGAACATTTCTATACTTCATGTTACAGAATACAGTCTATTGTATCACAGTAATAATTAACATAAAATGAGATGCATGTTACAATACCTTTATCACTTAATAGATCAAGTGTACAAATTATATTTCTTATACACATTTACTGAAACAAATAGACTTGGAAATGAACGGAATTAATCAACGGGTCACCCCTACCTCTGCCATTTTGAGGAAGTCAAATCAGTCCCATAAATGCCCTCAGCTGAGATAAGGGAGTACTGAGCAGGGAGCTCAGTATGCAAGCAGCTGCTATTCTACCTCTGCCTAAGTGAGAAAACAGGATAGTTTCAACAAGCTGTTAGTAACTCTGTGTATGTGCTGTGAGGTCAGTCTGGAAAAGTGGCAATATTCTTACAGTTAGTTGAGAAACTGCTCTTTGATAAGGTTAGTTGCTAATTTTGTCACTTTATTATTGCAACCCATATTAAGCCATTTGATCTTGTCATTACAAATACTGTTTTCCTCCACTTTAATCACTTCAATATTTGTTGAAATGTTATCAGCCTGTTTAGTTAATAATTGACCATACAAAAGCCTGCACTCAAATTAACAGTGTCTTTTTCTTACTTGCGTAACTGCTACCAAATAGTAGCCAGCTGAGTTTGTTGTGGAGCTGAATGCCCAGTTTTCAGGAGTGACGGTGCACAACAATGCTGCATAGGCTGAGGTCAAGCAGTGCTACGAAGACTTGGCCTTGAAATGGCACGCTATCTATTCATATTTGAACAAGAAGCCTGGTTGTCTCTGCTGAGATCTAATTGTGACTAAGGTGGTAGCTAAGGTGAGGTGCTTGTTAGAAAAAGATACAAATTGTCTTTGTGGTTTGGCTGCTCATAGTAAGGTGATGAGTGTTGTAAGATTGCATTAAGCAGCTGAAAGCCAGAAAATGTACAGATCACAAAGCATTTAAATTGGCTTTCACAGTGACATGTCAGTGCACATGAACTAGCTCTGCCTGGAGTGCCTGATTAGATTGTGGTTAGGTTAGTTAACTCGTTAAGAAATGTATCCTAAGTATGTTAGAATACTAAAATGATCAAGAAAGAGTAATGTGTATTTTTCTGCATTTTTTGGGAGCTGCAGCTCATTGGCATTGCTAGACTCTACAATATCGTCACTTGACCGATAGAATACCTGCTATGTGCAGTATGGTCTTTGCCATACTGCTTCACGCAGATCAAGTAAGACACAAACCAAGTGCCAAAATAATCTTGGTTTAAGGCTAAATTTCCTGGTTTGTGGGGAGGCAGACTAGAGGATCCTGTAGGAACACTGACTATAGGAAAAGGATGAATGTGAAGCCATTTTGCCAGTTTAAAGAGAAACGTGTCATGGATGGAAAAAACGCCAGTAATCTTAAACTGTATTTATCCTACTTGGAGGTCATAAGCATTGAAGATTTGAGGACTCAGGTAGTGCTGGTGATTTAACAGGTGATGAGGAAGGAAAAGGGATATAGTCTCATCTCATACAAACCTTTGGTCAACAAACTTCTGCATGTGATGTGGCCATTGTATATATGAGTTATTTAGTACTGCAAAAACATTCAGAGTCTGCTGCTCCATGGAATGACAGAACTATTAAAGCACAGGATTCTGCCATCCAAATTATATGTGAGAACATGACTAAAAGTTATGCAGTCAGAATAGTTAATTTCCAATGAAGATCCTCAACAAAGGCCCTTTCTCCAGCCACTGTCCACTTATTTCTGGCAGAATAAATGCTCAGCACCTCCAGCTGCACAAAGATCCAGAGATTGTATCTACTTTTAGAAATAAAGGCTAGCTTTGCAAACCATACCTGCAAATAAGTGGTTCAACTGCATACAAGTTTGCCACAGCTACGCACACAAAATGTTTGTGTGTGTATATGAGCACATATATGTATAAAGGGTCAACTGTTCGTTACTGCTGTACTTTAACCAAGAGCAAACCATTCTGCAAAGTAACAGACAATTCCTATTCTGACTCTCTAAGTAAGAAAAATGCAAGGTAGAAAGTATATCATACAATACAGCTATTATAAATGGAATGAAAATTCACTTCTGTGTAAAACAGAAGAGGTAAGGAGAGGAGAATTAATTTAATGGTATTCTTGGCTGGGAAAGGAGGAGTTTGTCTCTGTGACTCTTATGTGCTGGAGCTAAAAGTGCCCATGTGCAGTACAGAAGTGGGTGTACGCATTTGCTGTGTGCACCATCGATATTTGTCAAGCAAGTAACTGAAGTAAATGGTACTTGTTTCACAGGCAAACTGGCACTGAAGAGTGACAAAATTTGTCTCTTTCTAATAGGTGTCACAGATACATGCTGACAGCTACAGAGTGATAAGCAACAAGCATCTGTAACTCTGTTAAGGGAGAAGAGGGTTACCTGACACTTGCAGCCCCCACTTCTGCTTCAGTCTCTCTCCTTTCTGTCTCTTCAGGCCAACTATGTGTCCTGTTACTAGTTATCTCTTTCCTGTCTGCTAGAACCTGTTTCCTACTTTGTGCTTTTTCCACATGGGTCTTCACATGTCAAAATTTAACCAACAACTCTTCCGGTTCAAATATCTTTCTTCAAGATTCAACCCCTCCCTGTCTGCCCACAGCTTTCTCTTCCCTTGCTGACCCATTTTTGGTTTCTGCTGAATTAGTTTTAGCACCATATTTTTCTGGCATGTCTTTCCTTTTGTCTTCCCTACCCTGGTTGCTTGCCTCATTCTGAGCAAGAGTGGAACCTGAAATTTTTCAGATTTTTTGACTGAAGGCAGACCACCAGTTTAGAAACTTTCAGTTTCAGTGGTTAAAACTGCAGTAACTATAAATATGTTGGCTAATCGGCTAATGACCCTAGAATCCTATAATATTTGCATGAAAATACAAAAATTGAAATGCTATTCTTGAATATATAAGATACAGTCCTTGTTTTAGCATGAAAAGAATAAAAATACTGAAATTCAGTAACACTGGTACTTAATTATTTATTATGAGCCACTCAGAGATTCTGAATTATGAAGAGAGACACTGTTCTAAATTATCCAAAAATATACAGAATCCTAACACGTTCAGTTTGAATTGTTTTTGATGGGAAAAACAAAGGAACTGATTCTTCTCTGTTTATGACGTACAAACATAAAATCCACATGAAAGCAAAAACTGGCCAACAAAACAGACACTTGGGCTGATCTCGAGTGCACTTTTGCACTGTATCTCCTTCTTTTTTGGGTTTGTTCAGAGTTACTTAAATAGTTTTTTTCTAATCACCTGAACCTTAGGTTTGCTGTATCTGTTCATGTGCTCTCTCATAAAACAGTGTCTGTCCTTGTGTTGTGGACTTCTTCTATGTAAGCTGACTGAAAATCTGAATGTTTGATGTTCATGAACTTCTGATAGGTTGAAATCTGTTTCCATAATGAAGTGGGATTAAATGTTTCAAGTGTTGAAATTTTTCATTTATTTTTTTTAAAAAGAAATAATAATTTTTAAATACTAATTGTAATTTAGGGGCTGCAAGGGAAAAAAGAGAAACATTTTAACAGATAATTTGGCACCTGCTCTATTTGTTTCTGCATCCAGTTGTGAGAAACAATGAGAGATGCTGGCCATCTATGCATTGCTATAATGAAAACGCCAACTACTTGTAAATAAAATCACTTGTCAGATTAAAGATTTGTAATCATTAAGATAGAAAATTTAGAAAAAATATAATACAAAGGACTGTACTGAGAAAGTAGTGTTGAGAAAATTTGTGTATTGGATTACTTCTCAAAAAGTTAAACTTTTTTTTTTTTCCCCTAAAATGATTTAATAAAAACCAAAAAATACATAAATGGTAAATAAAGGTTCTTTGTAACATTCTGCACCTTTCTTAATAATTGAGAATATTTGAATTTTTTCCTTCGATGCTTGACAGAAATGTGAACATAATTTTTCTATGTTAATAAAACTTTAATTTTTTATTGTATGACTATACCTCTGGAGTAATTTATGTTAATGTTTGTTTACATCTGTGGAGAAAATTAAATAAATAATTTATATATATATATATATATACGTCCATATTTATTATTTGAGATGTAGGCTGCACTTTCTCAGATAATTATTCCCAATTTGAGGAGAATAGTCTTTCTGTTTCCAACTTTGCATGTGGTGCAGGCTGCAAAACTGCTGATGCATATTTTATGAATATTAATTCTCAGTTAAGTCATCCTGGATGTGTAAGAACTTTTGCTTGTTTGTTTGTTTGTTTTCTTTTCCATACTTTCCTAAAACATCACAACTTTATAAGAACAAATATTCAAGGAAAGCTTAAAAAAACTAATCTGAATATTACAACAAAA
The DNA here is from genome assembly GCF_964273445.1 of Streptopelia decaocto. NCBI lineage: Eukaryota > Metazoa > Chordata > Aves > Columbiformes > Columbidae > Streptopelia > Streptopelia decaocto. Next base: position 45,260,352 of record NC_138657.1, read on the forward strand.
TTAATTTCAGACTACACAGTTAGTATTTTTATGTTGAGTATAACATTCAGATGCATAACTTAAAGCTCACACAGGTAAGGGTTATTGATACAAGTTGTTCTGTTAGGAAACAGACAATATAATATCTACTATATTAATGAGTGAAACAAAACAAATCAAGTGTTCTAAACAATGTGCTAACCATAAATTATTAACTCACTGTGTTCACCAGTAATTTTGAATAGTGAATGTCTGAGAACATCATTGCCATTTTTTAGTAGCCAATTTGTAAAGAAATAGGAAAATTTATCAAGCAAATTGTGCAATACAAATCATATGCTCTATTTTCCTTGGATATGAGGTTAGCTTCCATACATCTGTCATTTGAGAATCTCTGAGATCCTTCAGACTACCAGTCTACTATCACTTCAGAGACTTCAGACTTAACAGTTCCTCGATAGTGATTTTATAATAATTGAAGGAGTTTTCATCTCCTAACAAAAATAAATACCTAGCTGTTGTGGAATCATTATTTAGCAGTATTTTATAAGAAGCAATATTTATCTTCTGATGTTAGACATTATGAAATATTTAGTAGAATCATGTGTTCTCATGGCTTACATGATAAGTTCATTTGAATCAATACTGTTTTGTGTAATAATATTTTAATAAGTTAAATAACATATAATTATAATATATAAAATATAATATACATAAAATATCATATACATAATATGACTTTAATATATAAAATATATCTCTCATCTGTATCCCATACGTATACTAGTTTCCTCTTCAGGGCTAGCTTATGACTTTGTCACAGTATTTTTCCTATACCTTACCCTGGTCACACCAGCAACCCACTAGCAATGGTTTGAAAGGCGATCATCTTAACCGACATGCCTAGCACTGTCATTTTCAGCATGTTCCATGTCCTGGAAACCACATGTGCTGGTTTAGTAGGTTTTTTTAACCTGTAAGCTTGAATATAATTTCTGCTGCACTTATATGGAATTTAAAAAGAAACATATGCTGTTAGTTCAACACAGGATGTAAAATTTATAACTGAAGAACCAGTTACCAATTTGTAGGGTTAGTGGTCTGGAAAGATATGGGATTACATCACTGTGGTTTGTGAAGTTATTTTCTGAACTGTCTCTTAAAGTTCTTGCTGTGTGTTTTTACTTTCAAAACTACTTGTATGAAAAATTGGAAGATATGTGTGGAAGTTATTTACCTAAAGTATTGTTCTTTTCTCACTGTCACAGACACCACAACCATGTTAGGGGAGAGAGGATTGACTAAAGAGTTTCGGGCAACCTCATCATTCAGTTTATTGTAAATAATGGTTAAAATAATGGCTTATTCTACCTGAAATTCATTCCTTCCGCTATTTCTCCATCCAAAAGACATACATCAATATTTGCTACTGTTTTTTTTTTTTTTCATTCAGCCCTACAGTTCCCATTTCTTTGTCTTAAAACAAACAAACAAACAAACAAAAACCATTCATGAGTCAATATTGCAGGTTTTTTATTGTCTCACTTCTTTGTCACTTGAATTTTTGTTTTGGAATGTTCACTTTATTTTATTTCAAAGTAAAATATTTTAATAGTGCTGCAGGAAATAATTGCTTCCTATTCTGTTGTTTCTGACATTTTGGGGAGTGGAATAATATAACTCTAGTTTCTGAGGCCAGCACCTTACAACATTCAACATAAGTATTATAGACAAAAGCTTTATGGTAAATAAAATATAAATGAATGCATGTTATTTATTCCAAAAGCAGTTATGATGAAGGTACTGAGAATACTACATCAAACATCTTTCTCTTGAGTAGTTGTATAGAAATAAGAGGTTTTATTTCTCGAAATACAGCACAGTTTTAACACTACTTTTCATTCTGAATTAGAACAAAGCATTCAATTTTGGAACAGGTTTTTTTGTGAAGTACATTTGCCTGAGCCAGTTAACTTTTATATGGTAAATCACAATATAAAGTAAAAAATGTTAGAAATACAACATTTCAAAGTTAAGAAGTATAACACTCTGTCAAGAAGTTTGATATTGGAATATTTAGACCTGTTGAAATTTTTTCAGTTAATTGAAAAATTATGTTACCCTAACTTTAAATGTATACATGTTATTAATTAGACATTTATAAATCAAATAATATATTTTAAATTGTCCATCTGGAAAATACAGTGATAAAATTTGAAGTATTACAAAGTTGTTACAGAGACTGTTATGATAGTATTATTGTATGAAATTACTTGTGTGTGATTGAAAAACTTCATTAAATCATATTAAATTAAATTAATATTTCTAATATCAGATATGTATTTTTAACACTCAGTAAATACACTTCTGTTAATCTGTTTATTTTACAACAAGCCTCATAAAGCAAAAGGACTTGACAGATACTAGTGCAGTATTTGTCACTTAGTAACTTGCTCTATAAGGCATTATGACCATGTTAGAACTAGTATTAGATCAGACACATGAAAAATCCAGTGTTTTTGCTGTCTTCCCTCTAAAGGACAGTGTAATATCTTCCTTAAAAACTACCAGGATTTGCTGCAGCAAGTTATACCAGGTCAGTTCCGAATATAATTGCTTTTGTAAATGTTAGCAGCAGTAGGATATCAGGATTTTAATTTACTTGGGGAAATAACTACTCAACCATGCAGTGTATCTGACATTGACTTGATTCTGGTATGATTTATGAGGTGATATCTTTGATTCAATAGTTGGTACACTCACTGTAATTCAGTGAAAGGTGACCGATTTGACGTGCAGTGGTTGCACTTAAAAAATTAATTCTCTTTTGGTGGCTTCCCTAGGTTTGAGAGAGAATCCACATAGTTAAAATATGGATATCACTGGAACTGATGACTTCTCCAAAGGTGGAATGAACTTTCAAAGTGTGACTTCTGTACAAAATATTTGCTTTGATAAATGTGTTCAATTCCTATTCTGATAGGAGATGTACTTCAGAATATTTTCAAAGGGTTGGTGTTTGGTACTGGCTGAACCCAGATGATAATTTAGACTTGAAGTGTGTCATAGAGCTTTACTGTTTCAGCTTCAGCAGTAATACAATGCTGTAAACTTCTACCCTGAAAGCACTGTGAAATTGGCAATCTGGGATTTTATTTTGTCTGTTGTTTCTGTAGCAGTAATGCTTGCATTATATACTAAATTATGTTGATTTCCAGACTGCCAGCACTGCAGGTTCAGTCAGGTTTGTGAATGCTGTATTACGTTGTCTCTTTTCTTGAACATCTTCGCTAAGAGGAGACAAACAAGCCTCCATTTGAACCTGTGCTGTCCCAGAGATGCCTTCCTCAATTACAGTCATAGAAAATCCACAGAATGTATTGAAGGGTTCTTTTTAATCCCACACCCAACCCATGCAATCGGGAAATGTGAACATTTGGGATTTTTTCATTAAGTCGTACTTACACTATATCCTATACACTTACATATAAGAAACTCCTGAAGTTAAACACCTTTAAGTTTTATTATTCACAATTTTTACTTTGCATGCAGCATTTGACATGATTTCTTTGAAATATAGTTTTATGCCTTGACCTTAAACCCAGTATTCATGGTTGTCACTTGAATTTTTGGCAGATTTTGAAAGATAGCTATCAAATTTATACTTATGAATACCCAGTTTTAAGAAGGAGGCAGATTTCGATCTTACATCATGGTTACACTAGGTTAAATGGAATAAATCACTGAATAAGGTTATTCTGAATTTGTATTTGTTAAACTAAAATAACCACTTATATTTAATTTTCTAAGAAAATGTGAAGATTTAGTGTTGTTGTTGTATGTTTTAGGCTTCTGCAAAAAAAAGGTATTCCTTCACTCACTAGTGTTAATAAAAATCAATTCTTGCCTTCCCTACCTTCACTATAACATTTTTTTCCATTATAGAATCTATTTTCCTCTAGCTGCATAAATGGGTCTATCTGCGTTGGTAGTTCACCATGCATGTATCAAGACAGACTTTACTTTCCAGATTTAATTTACTTTGATTTTCATAGCTTACATAGATATCAAGTGTGGAAAAGCCCTTTTTAAAAAATAATTTAGTGCCTGTGAATAGATCAATATCCCCAGAGAATGGAATACTCTATTCACTGACAACACAAGACAAAATGCACAAAAGGTTTAAACTTTTGGTTTCTTTATGCAACCAGACAAAGATTTGAAATTGCAGTCTCCCATTAAGATTATTTTATGTTCACTGAGATTTAGTACTGAGTGTTGAATCTACCAAAAGATAATTGTATTTATGTGGCGTGTGTGGTAATTTTGTTGCTAATTAGTATTTCTTCAGGCTGCTAAGCAGCTTTCTTATGTTAAGAATTTATGAATTACTACTGATTTGAGCTGAATTGGAGGAATTAAATGATGATGCAGTGCACCCAGTCTCCCAACTCATTCATTTTCTATTGATAAGAGTCTGGAAATGTTGTTAATCCAGGGTTGTCAAAAAGTAGAATTACATGTGAAAAATTTTCATTATTTTAGTACTCCTTATCACCTAGATTCAAAGTTAAGATCCAGGAGTCTTCACATTCATGCACTGTAAAAACATGTGGAACTCCCTCCCCCCCTCAAAAGTCCGTGTAAGATTTAGTGGTTTGTTCTGTTATAAACACATTTAATGTCATAAAATGCTTTAGTTTGCAAGGGACACCTATAGGACCCATATAGCCAACGAAAGCAGGTATACCTTCCAAGTTAGAATGTGTTGTTTAAGGCCTTATGCAATTGAAATTTGGAAAGCATCCAAGAATGTAGGTTCCACAAACTCTGAAAAATATATCCCTGCACTTACTTGCTCTTGAGCACATCTGTGCAGAGTCTGCCTCTGTAACACTAAAGTAGGTGGCTGATAAGATCGATCTCAGATTATTCTTCTCTAGGCTGAAGAATCTGGTTTTCTAAGCCCCTTTATGCTCTAGATTGAGCAAAGGTACTAATGACTTAAGGCCAAAGCCACAAAGATTCAAAGTGCCTGGATCTTACTTTTTTTTTTTTTTTTTTTTTTTTTTTTACTGTATATAAATAGTTTTGTGGATTTAGCCTGAAAATTGCAGACTTACTTTCTGGGTTGAATAATTTCTCAAAGTATCATCCAGCCACATTGTATGAGTATGAGATAAAGTTACGGGGTAGAAGGAGAGAACTGAAATATTTCCACAACAAAAGAAGCCATATGGGCATCAAAGCGGATAGTATTGTATCATTTAGAAGAATTTTCTCTTCTTCCCTGATGTAGATGTCATTTTAAGTCATCTTATTTATTGTCTGTGTTTTTTAATGTGCCATATGACAAAGGAAGGAAAAAAGGCAAAAATCAATGTTCACATTTTAAATTGAATCCTGCTTGCACATGCTGTGAAAAAAAAAAAAAAAAAAAGAGGACAGATCTCTCATTCTAAAGATAGCATTAATCCTTTCAATATTTGTAGAGAGCTGCTATCCATAAATGTGTGTGCAATAGATAGTCTAATTGCTTCATTCATAGTTTCAGGATGTGCATTCTCTTCCTTGGTGACAGCAAACCATGTTGTTTCCTGTTCACTGTATTTCTCGATGAAGATTGGGGCTGCATATCAATCACAGAGGCATCTGCTTGCTTTAAACATTTCTTATTCTTTTCCTGTGACAAGTGATTTATTGTCATGTTTGACAGTGCTTCTGTCGGTGTCATGTCAATGTTGTCCAGAATCTTTTTCTCACGATTCAGTAGTGTTTGAGCACTTCTCAATTTTGAACACATTGCTTGACCCTCACATTACTGGCATTGTCCAAACTGGCAATGAAACAAATTATTAGAAGGATCTGAAATTTTTGAAGCCTTAAATAAACAAATTGTCAGATCATCTATATGTCTCCATGTTACTTGTGACCTCTCATGCGTTTTTGTCCATTTAGGAATAATAGACTATGTTCCTGCTGCAGGAGAGAGAGCAAAAGATAAAGTAGCTACTCAAAGTGCAGAGATCCTTTCAAATAAATATGCAGGTACAGGAGTAGCAGGGGAATGTCTGATGTTTGGTTTATACTTTTATAATACGAAAGCCAAAATATATACAATTTAAACCAGCTTATCTTTGCAGACTCCAAGGTTGAGTTTCTCATATATTTTCAGCAGCTTTTTTTGTTTGATTATTTCTTGTATTTTGCTGTTTTAATTGCAGACAATTCCCAATGTCTGTGGTTTTTTTTGTTTAAGTGGGTCTTTTATCCTTGCTTTATTTTCTCCTGCAGAGATGCATATTTTGTGTTCAAATTAGGTGCAAATATAGTCATGCCATACATACAGATAACAGAATTGTCCACAGAGATGAAAGCTGGAACATTTCAGCAATAACAGTCTAAACCTTTATTGTCTTGAGGTAATGGAGGTACCTATTTTGCTTGTTATAGCACATTAGCAACAATACTTCTCCTAAAATCAGCTATATTGTTCTTCACCTTTTAGTTTGCCTTTCTTTTTCATTTACTTTCTGCTCCTTCACTCATTTTTTCTTTCATTCTTCTAACAAATACATCTTTCTTTTCAATTTTCATAGCACTTTTTCCCTCTGTCATGTTTCTAACTTTCCTTTTCTTCTTCTTATCTCTTTCTGTCTTTTTAAAGCCATATATCCTATGGTATTAACAAAAAACCAACAAAACAAAAAAACACACCAAATCAAATGTACCTTCTTTTTTTTTTTTTCTGCTTTTCCTCAGCATACCATCTGTGTGTTCTTATAATCTGTTTTGTATATATACTCTTTTTTCTCTTTGCTACTGTGCACTTATCCTCTTCTTGTGTAACTGAAGGAACAACACAGGTATTAATACTTGTCCTACTGCCTTTTCACAAGTTCCCACATCACCAGGGAGCTAGCAGAAAGGAAAAGCAACTTTAACTCTCATATGTTTTGATGCCTGCTCTTCTACACAAAACATCATTGACATCCACTACTTTTTTCATCTTCAAAAAAAGTAGTATTTCTCATAAGTATCTCAAGAATTTCAACAGTGCTTTTATTGAGAAGCATGAGGTAGCTTCTTTCTTGTGGACTTTTAAAGTTTTGATCTATGTTGTAAGACTCAAATGAGCAAAAAAAATTCTACCCACTCATTTCAAGATAGTGCTTATCCCACTGGATTAACCTTTGATTTTCTTATTTTTGTGGTTCGCCTCATGTGGATTGGGTGTGTATATCCCCCATCAATGAATCCAAGCAGAGTATTTTGTGGAGAACAAATACTTTGCTATATAGAAAAGAGTTCTTCTATCAGGATGATACTTTTAGAGAAAGTGAGGCTCATTCAGAATTTGTATATTCCTTCTAACTTGCTTTTTTTTCTTAATCAAGTTTGAGTTTCCCACTGGTTCAATGTGTGCAAGCAGTTAACCTAATGATCTTGTGAAAAAGTTGTTAAGCAACATCTAATTGCTTGACTCATTTCTGTAATTTTTTTCCCAGAAGCACGATGTCTACACCACTTACAGCTCGTTCAGAATGAAGTAGCATGTTTGTTCTTCGTTTGTGCAATTGTGAACACATAATGCTAGACCTCTTTCATTTTGACTTACAGTGGAGTGGCAGACTGGCTTTAAACTGCTTCTGTGGGTTTTTAAAGCCCTTTGTGAAGCAGGACGTGACAGTATTTGACTTGTTCCTTCCTTGCTGATGGAGACACCATAGCATATATCTCTTAAACATGCACATTTTATGTCAGCGTATGAGTGAGCCTTTGCTGGATTGTGCCTTAGAATGCAGATCTCAGACACTGCTATATATAGTTAAGGGTCTGCGTCCCCCTCTCTGAGAAAAACAACTAAAGTACTGTATTTTAGCTTGTGTTTCAACAGCCATAGGGAGCTCTGTAATTTTTGTTAATTCTCCATATTCTTCCTTGATCAGTTTACTGTATCTCTACTTAGAATATTTTTTTTTAATGTTGACATTTAAATTTATGCATAGGCTTTCTATGGAGCTGTACTGTGCAAGCTGTTTTGTGGAAATGGAGGCATTATTACCTGGGAAAGCAATCAATAAAACATTTAACTTTTCATTTGTTTTGTCAGCCTAATACTAACATACTGTGTTTGCACAGAGTCAGTTCTCCTAGTAGTTGCTTTCCTGTACTTTCTTTGATCATTGATTGGCTCATTACAATCCTTCATTCTTGCTGTTGTGTTACAACAATTGTGCTGGCAGTTACTTTCTGCCTGTATTTATGTACAAGTACTCTGACTACTATAACGCATCCCACCAAAAGACCTTCACTATGCCTTAGTAATTGTTGAATGGTGACGAAGTGAGTATTTTGAAGGCAAGAGCCTATTAACTGTAAAAAAACTCCAAACCCTTTGAAACACCCCTGTGGCCCACACTATCTGTACCATTGTATTGCGTTGTGGCCTGCACCACTTTTGAAAGATTAAGGATAAAATGTTTTGCCTGTTATGGCTGAAGACATTTGTTGACGTGAAGGTGCCAGTCGTTTGGTAGAAATACAGACTTTTCACCTGTTTGAGCTCCTGCCTGCTTCAGGAATGGAGCACCATAAATAGAAGAAAATCAGTCTGTTTCTTCTCATGTTAAACCTCAGATACCTCAGACTGAGTTATTTTCACAATCTATCCATCTTCTCTATACCACTCAAGATTTTGTAGATTTTTGTCATATTCCCTCAAGGTCCTCTATTTTTCTAAAAAATCCTAGCCTGCTTGACTGTTATTTGAAAGGAAACTGGTTTATATTTTTAAAGCAACATGGAAATTTGAGTAACTTCCAGTTCTACCGTATTATTTCTGACACAGAAACCAGAACTGCAGATAGTATTCACAGTTCATATGCAGCATGGATTTCTGTAGCAAAAAAAAACCAATGTTCTCTTCTTTGTTTGTTAATCCTTTCTTGATGTTTGAATTGCTTATTTGTTCTCTTATTTCATCTCTGCTGATCATCAAACTGCTTATCATACAACTCAGGACCACGGTGCTAGAGTTAATGGACAATTGAGAACAGCTGGATATTCTGACTAATAACAGGATAACTGTGAACTGTCATCAGGAAGTAGCCTTGAAAAAGGCAAGTATTATCCTAAGATGACAGGAGAAGAACTCTTAGAAAACAGAAAAGTATTAATGTATTAATGCTTGGGTGAGAGGTTTTTATTGATTTCACATTCAGCTTTCGTTTCTTATAGTAAAAAACAAATAAATAAATTAGACTGGTGTAGATGAGGGTTCCTTAGACGGCTGTGTTAGTAGGAAGCATTTCTCTCGAGTTTAGAAGAACTCACTTTGTTTAGCACACTGATATCCGAGCATTGATGTAGGGACATCAAAGACTTAATCCTAGAGGGGAAAATAACTGTTTATGCCAAAAGACAAAGTTGGGTAAGCAGGCCTTTAATTAATTTTAGATACTACATGAAGCTTCTCAGTAATAAGACACTGCAATTTCTAGAGCACCCTTTCACTGTGGACCAAAAAAAATTTTTCAAAATGCAGAACCCAAGCTAAGTACTTGTGACACCAGGGGACTGCACTGGATGATCCAGGAAGTGTATTCTACTCACTTGTTCCTACTGTATAGTGAAGACTTTCAGATGTCTTTTCTGTAACAGACATATTAATGAAGATTATTTGCTGTAATCTTGTTTTCTGATATCAAATGAAAGAATTTGAATGAACTTGTTTCATCTAAAACATGTACAGATTATGGTATTTCTATACGCTTTCTTGTCCTATTTTGGTCTGCCAAGAGCTGTGAATCTTGGCCGGTTGACTTAGATTAGCACAACACCTGTAGTAGCTTTAGCCAGGTCTCTCTGATGTGAAACTCTGATAAGGTAACTTGACATTGCTTTTTCTATGTTTTTAGGTAGTTTTGTGGGAAATCTTCTGCACATTCAGTCAACACAAGAAAAACACATAAGTTATTTCTACAAGTTCATTGGTGCTCTTTGGGACATATTAAGCCAAACTGTAATTGCGTAAAACAGAACAAAGCCCATTTTGACGAAAAATGGGAAATTGTATTGCCAGTAGTTTTCCTTCTCTATATAGAGTATGCGATTACTGCTACAAAGGATTTTGACGTTTTACAATGTAAAGTTTGATAATTGAAGCTTGTCAGGGTTTTATAGATAGGGACTGATCTCATCCAATCCTTTTTATGCAGTATATTTCCTCTGTGTGGCGATATTCAGATTTCATTTTTTAAAGAACTTGAAACTTTGGAGCCCTTGCCTTGACAGAATGCAAGATCATGAAGGCAATTTGTAGCTGATCCTCTTAGGTTTAGATGTCTGAATCCCTGTCTCAGACTGATTAATTCTGTGAGGATTCAGCAAAGCAGGTATCACAAAGGAGCTGCCCTTGTTTGTGCTGAACTCTTACTCCTGGAAGATAGTTGGTGCCTTATAAATATTAACTGAATTGTTGTAATAAAATTGATTTGTTATTTATAGCATGTCTTTATTTTTTGTCATGCATAATTTAGTATCTTGTAACATAGATGTAATTGCTAGGCTTTTGCAAATGTAATTTATATTGAGCTTAAAGGACAGAAAAAAACAGCTGTGTTCTAGTCTCTGGATTTCTGTAATGTCTCTGCCTCTGCCATGTGGTAGAATTTAAATAAACATGATTATGGTATGAAAAGTTGTCATGTAATTATAAGGATAATGGCCAAAACATTGTGGCAAAACCAGTTCATCCAGCCACAGGAGATGATACATTCAGTATAGGGTGAATTACGATTTACATATCAACGACAAGCTAATAAGCCACACCCCAAGCCAGCTGGCCAACACAGGAGTTGGGGAACGTGCCAGAGGGCACATAACTTCACCTTCTGATATGCCCAACTTGGCACAAAGGGAAAAGCTGAGACCCTTCAACATGGCCTGAGACTTGTCGATCTTTCGCAAGCACCCCTTCCCCAGACTTTTCCCCTCTTTCACAATAACACCTCCACAAAAGACCAAAAGTTATGCAAGCAGGCAACCCAAAGGGCTATAAAGGCCCACCTTGTGCAAGCACTGGTGGCACCCATCCCCCATCCTGAGGACCACTCTGCCCACCAGTCTCACCACGTGAACTGAACAGGACACCGGAGGACACCGCACATCACTGGATCTGAGACTGTGAACTCTATCACACATAAAGGGGAGTCATAAGGATGGTGAAATCTTTCTCTCTCTTTTCTTTCTTCACCATACTTCTATCTTTTTGCTTTCCTTCTTATATGTAACATAGTAACATAAGATTTACAGACCCATGTATGCTGCAAACTTTTAATGTTTGTCAATCAAACCTACAATAACATGAATCCTTCTGCTACCGAACCATATACCATTTGGGCCAAGCTGCAAAATAAAAGCCTTTTGTTTGCGGACCTAAAGTACTGTGTATACTGTTTTCCAGCCAAAGGGAACCTGAGTCACTTCTCCCCCCCACTCATACCTGAGGGCAGGATATGACAAAGGTATAGCACATATCTGTACTAATCCATTTTTAGAGTAGTTTGTTGAAGATGCTCATTATTTACACATTCTTTAAGCTCTGCTAGTTTGTACCTTCTTAAATGAACAGTTCTATATCACAGGAGGGAAAACAGATTTGCAAGGAACAACAGCTCTCCCCACCTACCTGGGACAAAATCCCTAGACCAAACTGGTTTGTACAGTAGTCAGGTAGGAATTATACTTCATATACTTCATAATCGAATTATCTTTTGTATCTGCTAGACTTACCTACTTTATTTGTAGCATACAAAACTTCTATATTGTCATTTAGCAGGCTATAGAGAATCTGGTTGTTCAAATTCATTATGACAATCACCTTTTTCCTGGAGCATCTCATGGTTGTTTCCTTGACTGAGATGAAGTCATTGAACTGTTTTTTTACTGCTATGGACTTCTTTGTTATTAAAGACAACTTTATCCATAGCTTGAAAGTTTTAAAGTCTAGATATGGGCACCATTTCAGAAGCAGGAAAACTGGAACTACAATACAACCTTTTATCTACAATAATCATAATTAATTTTACATATTTTTATCCTAAATTCCACTGGAAATCTGTACCTAAAGAGAATTTTATCAGTAATGTGATCTCACTAGAGTGAGCCATCATCCCAGTAAAATAAATGCTTGTTATATGTAATTGTTCTTTATCTCAGAACCTGGCAATCTACTGCATTTGAGTGATAAATAGTTGTTACATTTGGACTGAACTTCAACACAAAGAACTTATACAAAAATTACCTTTTTCTTTCACATAATCTATTATAGTGAATTTCAAATTCCATTTGAAAGTACAAACCTTAACAAATAATTTTTTAAACAACGGAATATTAAAACGGCCTATATCAAAGTCTTTGGTCATGAACTATAAAAGTAAAAATGCATAAAAATTCTCAGAGAATTCTGGGTTTGGTCCTGCTTTATATGGTCTAAATATAGGGAATTAAATACTTTATTCTTTTAATGCATAAAATTTTCCAAAACCTTGCCTTCCAGGCAAAACTGAGCAGAGTTGCACAGTAAGCTTGTTATGTTTGTAATACATTGTCACTTTCTTCATTTAGGAATTGAACAACATCTTCACTTTCTTTGTTACTAATTTTGCTTGAGGAAAGAATTCCAAGATTAAGCTACTCATTGCTCACTGATTTAAAACTTTCCAGATAATTTAAAGGTAAGTAGAACACAAACTTGTTCTATACTTAATACAATACAAACTTAGATATTATTTTCCTCAGGCTCACATTGTTTTAAAAGAGTATATTCTTTGAACTTCTTAAAAATATGCAGGTACTGTATTATTGCTGAAGCGTTAAATACAAATAGTTGATATCAGAACATTTCAAAATGGGTAATTTGAATTCAAACTATAATTAAAGGATTAAATCTATTTTCTTCATTCAGAACTACTAAATTGAGAAGACTTGCAGAAATCTTGTTTTGGATTTTCTCAGCCTTACTTTTTCTTTTCCTATGCCTGATTTGAATGTGTGTACAATATAAATATATTGAGACAAATTCCCTATGATTAAGCACTCAGTTCTATTGCACAAGTGTTATCTTGTTTGCAATTGTTACCTGTAACATTGTACAACAAATGACAATTACTGATTTAATGAATGAGAAGAATTAATATCTACGGAACAGCGTTTGATCAACAATGAAACAAATTCATAATCAAGTCTTAAGTGTCTTCAATCTGTTGGAAAATCCATCTATTATACTTTTTGTCCTTCTAAAACCCAACATACAAGTCAGTTTAGTTCTTATATCTGAGACCACAGTCTGAGGGGAGCACTGCGGAAAAGGGTCACAGATTATCTTTAGATCTTTGCTACAGAGAACCGATCTGTATGGAACATCAACCTGAGGATGGCTAATTCATAAGAGTATTACTCCATTGAAGAGCCTGCAGCTGGAGAACACTTACAACATGATGTCGATTAACCACCTGCTGCTTTCTTGCTGGTAAAGATGTCTTGAAGGGGGAGGTCCTTGCTAGTCATAGATATTTGACAGTAATATCAGCTGTATGTTGTAATACTTAAACTGCAGCTGTCTTCTGCTTATAGTGGATGACTGAATTGCATTTAAAAATTCATTTCATGTTGTCATATGTGCTACTAAGAGAGCCCCAACTAGGGGGGCACTATTATTACTGGAGGGCTTTATTTTTCATAGAAAATATGCATTATGAATTACTGTGTCTGTGAATATATAGGAGAGTAATTGTTGAGAATATATAGGAGAGTAATTGTTGACTACTTTTAAGCATATAACCTAGTAGTACTGAATTGCCTTTTTGGAGGGTGCTGCATTTCCCCATTAGTGGCATAGACCATTTACTTTCCAAACTTTGGTTCTCTGAAGTAGATAAGAGTACACAGGGTGCTAAATCTCTACAGTGTCACTCAGCTCAGTAGATGTAGCTGATCTTCAAAAATCATAGAGTGTTTTTCAAACAATATCTATAATGTTGACAATCATTTAACTGTCACCACATAATAGGCACCCATGGGAGAAATCATAGCAGGTATAAAAAAGTGTAACTCAGTACCATGCAAAAGAATTGAATTTACCTAGAGAATTCAACAGGTTACAAGTAATTTTCCTAAAAGTTACAATACATAATGTAAGCAGACTCACAAAAGTAACAATTTTGTTCCAATTCACAGCATCAGTCTAAAGGATTTCTGATGAGGGTAACTATTCATTCTCTCTATGTTGTAATTTTACTACACAGCTGTTGATGACCACTATTTTGCTGATCTGTTTCCCTCACCTTTGATACACTGAGTTCTTTGGACAGTAACTTGATTTATTTCCTTTCCCACAACAAAATGCCTGATTGCTGTTGGTCAGGAAGTACGCATTTTCAAGCAAGCATGACTTCTTCACAAAACTGTTGTGTTTTGCTAATACCTGTTTCTTTCCATACATGGTGGATAGATGCACTTAAAAATTTTTATGATGTTACTTTTGGGTTATGGGGAACAGCAAAACAAGAAAGAACTAAGCTCTTCTAATCATAATTTTTACATGTTGCATATTTGCTGTTTTTGTGTACATATGCTTTTGTATTTTTTTCTCAGCTATCCAGGAAACTACAAAAGATGGCAAAGAAAACTAGACACAAGTCTATCCGTAAGATTAGCCAGTGTAAATATCTAGCAGGACTTACTGTCTGAAACTGGCAGAAGCTTATCTTTCTCTACTTTTTCTATAGGTTTAGCAATTTAATCAATAACTCAAAGACCAGCCTATGAATCTTCAACTCATGTATTTTTTGTGTTTGAGCATATGGACCTGAAAGTCTCAAATCTCTCAAACATACATGTGCATCTAAGTGTACCTGAGTAACTCAGAAAATGCAAATATCCCAGAAAAATACTACTTTTCATACAGAATGTATTTATAGCAATATAAAAAATCATCAGAGTTCAACTGTTTCTGAATTTCTAAATTATCCACATGATAGAACTAACTACAGTTGGATTTTAAAAGAATGAGAAATATGCATCATGGAACTGGAGGATCATACAAAAGAGGCTTACTAAAAAATCTCTGAATTGAAGAACATTTGCAAATGAGAACTGGTGAGTTTAAATGTAAAGATATAAAATGAGAAGAACAAACCAAAGATTTTCTCAAAGTTTTATTTGTATCTTGCTTGTCACTGTTTGAGATAAGATTCCTATCTTGGTATTTTTGTGTTTTATCAGGATCTTGATAAGGAGGAAGATAGAAAGCTCATATGGGGAAGAAGCTATTCCAATAGTGAAATAATAAGCGGTGGAATAAATTTTACTGAGCTGCCCTGTAGCAAAAAAAAAACCCAACCACAAAACACAAAACAAAAACCCAAAACCAAATGGAAGAGGTGCATGTCTTTGAGTTAAAAATTCTCAGGAAAAAAAAAAATATGAAAACAATGAAAGTCCTTGGTTCCTAATGTTGAACTGGTTTCTGCGGCTGGGAGACTGCCTTGGAGCTATGGGACCGAGAGTCACTGGCATCTTGAGCTCATAGCTGGTTGCCTTAAAGGTGTAGTTTTTTTAAAAAATAGTTTCCCTAGGAAGCTTAGAGGAAGGTGTTTTGCACCAATTTTACACCAGGTTTTTGTGATCCCAGTAAGAAAGGCACTCTGGCCCTGTGAAGTATTATTTAGAGTGCCACTTACTTGAGCTAATAATATAAGGAAAAAGAGAATGTTTTAGATACATTCACAACCCATCAAATACTGGAAATCCCACATCACAAGTTGTTGAATGGCCTTCCATTGAGGGCAAAGCACACTGTGCTGATCTTATCTATGGAAGTTTAGCAGATTTTGGTCTTTTGAGCTCTGACCATTTTTTCCTAATGTGGGCTGATTTTTTTTTTTTTTTGTAGAAATGTGTGTTTGTTTGTTTGTTTGTTTGTTTGTTTGTTTTTTAATGGATATGTATGTGAAAATATGATGCTTATATTTAATTAGCTTGCTCCTGCTGCTGTAGCCATAATTACATTGTTTTAGTCCCTGTATGGAGGAGAGAAAATCTATGTTCGGCAATAAAGGTGGTTGCTAATATGTCAGAGAATATGATACTGTATCAAGACCAGATGAAATAAAGAAGGAATAGTGGTCTAATGAAGATGAGTCAGAAGAGATCAGAAACACCTCTTTTCTCTCTTTGTTTAGAAGAATACTTCAGAGATACATTAACTAGACTTCCTTTCTCTTTGCAAACCTTTTATTTCCGACTAAACAAATGCTGAAAGTCCCAAAATTTCATTGGATTAATCTAGAGCTCTGACTCTCTTTCACAGTCCTGGGGATAGTTTTCATTCTTATCTACAAGTCAAATCCTAGGTATGCAATTTATTCAACCTGAATTGCACACAAAAATGGTTCAAGGCACTAGAAAATGCAAGGGGCACACATGCACATGGGAAAGCATCTTTGAAAGTGGTCCTTCATTAAATGCGGTGAAGGAAGTGTATGTGCGTGCCAGAAATGAGCTTGCCTCTTTTTTTTTTTTTTATTTTTTTCCCCATTTTTATTTGTTTGCTTGGTTTTTTTTTGTTTAAAGTAGTTTTGTCAAAATGTTTGAAGTCTTATTTTTTATTATTCAGAATAAAAAGTTAGAATGTACTTTGTCAACTTCTTCAATTTTCCATTTGACAAACATTGCTTTTCCTCATGCAATCATCCCCCACTACACACTCAGTTTTCTGTCGCAGCTTACAATTAATGTGGTTTGTTACTTTACAAGTAGATAGCGCAGACAACTTCCAAGCAATTCCAGGAACAGCCTACATTTAATCTGCTATTATTGCAAAAACAGTTGGTGTAGCTTCATACTTGTGGTTGTTGCTTGTGTTAAAGCAAAACAAACACAGGACTGTATTGGCATAGCTGAATTTAGGCAAATGTAGTTACAGTTCTGTCTCTGTTAGCAGCCTGTTAGTAGTCTCTGGGTCTGCATCATGTTTCTACTACAGAAAGCTCAACCTGTTGTACATGCCCTGATCGCAACAGGATGGCACTGTGGCCAGACAGTGTCCATGTGCACAAATTGCCCTCGCTTCTAACTTTTCTAATGACTCATGGTATTCTGAGAGACACATGCCTCATGCATAACTGCCTCATCACATTTTTTATTCAGGTGCAAGCTACCATAAACCAGCTGAAGCGTTTTGGTTTTCACTCTAAACTTGGTATGGGGACATGCTCCTTGCTTCTGCTGTCATGAATGAAGAGACAACGTAAATGCTGCTCATCTTGCATTCATCCACACTGAGACAGCAGGCACAGTGACCATGCTTTCATTTTCTAGACCTCTTATCATACATGACCCTAAAGGGGATCAGGACAGTGCTCTTGACTAGGATTGTCACAGCCTATGAGATGCCCATGTCCTGTTCAGCCTGATTGTGTATTGGGCTGGGCAGTGGCTCCACATAGTTGATCATTTTCATGCTCAGCTTTGTTTATTTTTCCTTCTTTGCCCTTCAACAACTGAGTAAGCACTCACTTCAAAAATATAGTCTTTAGTGCAGGCAGCCTTAGTGCTTTCTGACACTTTATCCATGGCATTCATGACAGCTCTAAGATGTAGGTTTCTGCCTACCATGTAAATTGCAGTGGACACTGTAATTTTATTGTTAATGATCAGCAGATTTTTTTTTTTTTTTTGTGTATGTGTTGCGCCTTCCTTTCCCTTCCCTTCCCTTCCCTTCCCTTCCCTTCCCTTCCCTTCCCTTCCCTTCCCTTCCCTTCCCTTCCCTTCCCTTCCCTTCCCTTCCCTTCCCTTCCCTTCCCTTCCCTTCCCTTCCCTTCCCTTCCCTTCCCTTCCCTTCCCTTCCCTTCCCTTCCCTTCCCTTCCCTTCCCTTCCCTTCCCTTCCCTTCCCTTCCCTTCCCTTCCCTTCCCTTCCCTTCCCTTCCCTTCCCTTCCCTTCCCTTCCCTTCCCTTCCCTTCCCTTCCCTTCCCTTCCCTTCCCTTCCCTTCCCTTCCCTTCCCTTCCCTTCCCTTCCCTTCCCTTCCCTTCCCTTCCCTTCCCTTCCCTTCCCTTCCCTTCCCTTCCCTTCCCTTCCCTTCCCATTTGTATTGCAGCACTTAGGTTGTTATTATTGAGAGCATGAAAGGAAAGATGATGCAGAGGTAATGCAACAATTCCTGAAGGTACAGATCTCAAAGTTCAGAACTGTCAGGAGCTTTAGTTCTGACAGTGCGAATTGTGACATTTTGAATAGACACATTATTTACTGTGTTTTGAAGGTCTGAAGCGTTTAAATTTGGGACCCTAAAAATTTCCACGCTGACTAGAAATAGCAGCTAAATTGTTTCATTTTGAAGGGCTGATATTATCACAAAAATCTGCAGTTTTTTTCCTGCAGTGTTACTTCATTGAATCCAAGCAAAACAACTTAAATATCTCCAGGCACACTCACATCTGGTTCTTTGTTTGTGTTGCCTCAGTTGAATCAACTTGGTAGAAACGTACAGGTACATCCTACTAACATAGTAAAAAACCTATGAGGCTTCATTTCACTTCCTAATGGCATTCACAAGCATGGTAAAGAAGAGGGAGGAGAAATCTGAATTTTGCAGTATCCTGCACGGGGACAAATGAACAGGTGAGCATTTACCCCTGTTGCTGGTAGACCTGCTGCACCATTTAAAACTACATGGTTAAGTAAATATTGCAATAGCTTTACAACTTAAGCTTATTAAGACATGGCTGATTGTATTTCTTCCTCTGAACAGTTTATTCAGCTTTGGAACTCTTAATCTCTGTGTTAAAATGCTTCTTGCCAGAACAAGGATGTAACATGTTTCATGTACAGCATATTTTAAAATCTTCATTGTAATGTAGCTTTAGACGTTAAAATAGCAAAATAAACTACTTAAAAAAACAGGAAGTGATTTGACAGCTCTATTTGCTTGTGCTTCTCACCAGCTCCCAATATGTAGATCTACAGTATCAGTATTGGCATTTCAGCACTTGCAGGCATGCCTTTGGAATTCAAATTTCTGTTTTCACTCAATCTCTTTGCTTTAGTAATAGACACAGAATTTGCATCTCCGGAAATAGTTGAGGATTTTTTATATCCTTCACCAAACAGTCTGTTCCCTGGGGCATGCCTTTACTATTGTGGGTCTGTGCTGGCAACGTAACTTGCCAAGACCCAGGAATAAAGATTGATATATATGAAGGAACTATAAGACAACTTGTGCTCTCTAGAGAAAGGTCTCAAGCCAAGCGTATTCTCAGCTTGTCAATGCCTGTTGGCAGACAGAGATCCTCAGGCACACTGGGGTCTCAGAAACACAGATTTTTGAGTCATTACTCACTGCTGCTACTTTTGTTACTATCCACAAGATGATGTTCCAGTTGCCTTTTCAAATGTAGGTCTTTCTTCCATTTCTGAACAAAACCAAACAAATTAACCCCCTGGGACCTGAGAACAAGGCAAACCAGATGTTATTTCTTATGACAAGATTATGTGTTTTATTCCCACGTTGAGTGTGTTTTATCACATAATGACTGTAACAACATAAAAAGGCAAAGTGGGACACTAGGGCTCATTATTTCCCTTGTTTTTTTTGGGCTGCCTGTTATGCTGAGCAAGCTCACTATGTCTGTGATTGGTGGCTGCCTAATATAAATATCTCCATTACTCCTACTGAAAGACTTTTTCTTCTAAGATTTCAGTTTCTACTGTTGAACTGTATCTGCCATGAGAACAAAAATTATGAATACCAGGAAACTGGAGGCACTTATTTTATTAGGACTTCCATTTTGCTTCATTTCTCTTGCTCTGCTACATGATGTCATTTTATAGATGAACGAGGAAAAAGAATGATTTCAAAGGGCGACTAGGTTATTCAGTGCTTAATTGCTAAAATAAAGATGGGAAATGCAGCATGTACCAATGTTCTCTGCCAGGCTCAGCCACTGAAGGCATACTTCAAGGGTATGCATGCTGTTCCTAGACAAAAATGGTCACGTGAGTCTCTTAGATAATGTCATTAATATTTTGTTCTTAAACATTGCAGTCTTGTCATCTTGCAGTTTATGCCTCTAATAGCGAAAGTACTTACAAAAGAAAAAAAAGGTTGGTTTAAAAGGAATAATGAAAGAGCTACAACAGAAGAGAGCAGATTTCAGTGTGATTGAAATCAGCTGGTACTGCCTTAGCTTGTTGTATTCTGAAAAGATGAGAGGAGACTGAGTTATTAGTTTGAGGCAGTTCTTATTGATAAACCAGAATATGTATTCATTTGGCGTAGGACATGTGGGAGGAGTGGATCAGTAAAAGGAAGTCGAGTGGAAGTTTCTGTGGTAGCCAGATGACAGATGAAACTAATTTTACCTTGTGCCTTTCCAAACACACAAATGTTTAGGAATTTTAGATGTGTTCAAAGCTATGTGTGGTAGAAATGTGTAGCTAACCACATGCAGATAATCTTCTACAGATTTTCTTTTCCTAGAAATTGAATGTGTAAGGGAATGCTTTATCACTCTAAGCTTTCACATGGTGCCTGAATTCCTCACTCATACTATATTTTCTGTGTTAACATTAGGAGTCTTGGGATGATTATTACGAACAAACAGGCTTAATTAATTGTTACAAATGAGGTTAAAATACCTTTTAGAAAAGACCTAAATTAATAGAGAAAGCAACTTGTGGGCCATCAGCTCCAGTGTGGGCATAATCTTCTCTTAAAGCTGCCAAGTTGTGAGAAAGGTTTAAGATATTATGCTCTTGATTGTAGGAAGTTTGTCAAGATCTATTTATAGCTGATCAGACCACTTTCACACAAACACTACTTTACAATCAAAGCATAGATGAGACTGTCAACCCATAAAAAGCATTGATACGTGTTTACAAACCAAAAAGATCTCATTCACTTTCAGGCTTAGAAAACACAGCTGACTGAAAATGCAATTGTATTATATTACTAATATATATGTAAGACCTGATTTAAAGTGTTGAACTTTAAATTCATATCTCTATCAGAGGGCATGGCAGGTAGGGTGTATGTGGATAGAACACAAGCTGAATTTTCATGGATAGACAATTCCTTACACAGTTTTAAATGTGAACACAACATCTAAATGCAAACAGATAAAGTTTGTGCCAAAATTATACAAAAAGCATACTCTGCCTTTACCATTTGATGAAAACTTGCACAATTTGTAAATGCATTCCAGTGTCTGCCCCTAAATTGCCATGTCAGAACAGGTAATTCAGTTGACTTTTCTGTGCCTGAGTTTGTCTGAATACAAAATGGACAATATCAATTGCTGTGAAAACATTTTAGAACTTACCATACATTAATGTTTGAACAGAATTGAAGCCACTACTCCATTAGCTCATGATGGAGCTGTAAAACTGCATTGGTTCATGTACATGCATCCTATCTACTTTTCTTTGGGAAGTTAAGGTTGATCTGTAGAATATTCTGGCCATAACGGAAACAGAACAAATGGGTAGCTTACCCTTCATTTGAAGTTTTGTAAATCAAAAAGATAGGCAGCTGGTAACTTACCACTTTACTTACTGTTCAAAGAGAGCAGTGGCGATGGGCTTACATTTCTATTCTCTGCTTTGAAGTTTACAGCATTATGCAAAGCAACTTGTGCCCCCCCTCAAGCCTTGTCTTTATCCATTGTTGTGTGTCCCAGAACAATAGGGTCTTAAGCAGGGATGGTGAAAGGTTTGTCAAACTATACTGCCAGGCAGATAGCTCATTAGGTGCTATGCTACTGTACCATCTGGTGCCCTAAGTTCCATAATTTTTACCTGCTTATGCTGCTGTAATGGGAGTAATTAGACCACATTTTGTCCCAGACAAGTCTTTCTGACTCTCTTTTTTGAAGACTTGGAGAACAGGTCACTTCACCAGTTATGACCAAGGCAGTGTGAAATCCACCAAAGAAATAAGAAGGAAGTGAGGCAACATCAGTTTCTTGGTGCATTTGGGCATGTGTTTAATAGAGTCTTTTGCCTTGTTCATTGCACAAAATAACCTATAAACTAACTGTAAGACTTTTTGGTCACTAAACTGTTGTTGTTTAATACACGTTTTCATGTCTAACTCACTGAAATCTATCTATACTTTTATGTGAGTAAAAAAAATCACTAGGTTTCTCATAGAATTTTCTGTGACATTCAATATGATAATGTTTGTGGAGAATGTTTTATTTTCATTGTACTTAGATGGGAAGAAAATGTTTTTAGTGGCACTAATATCTAGGAAGCAGAGGCACAAAAGACTTATTACATTGAAATTCCCAGGGGCTGATATTCAAATAGTGATCTGTGGCACACTGGTTAAGTTCTCTGCATTGTTTTCACTAACTTTGGTTGTGTTAGTAAGCACTATGCAAGACTTTAGAATGGGTGTCCAAGCATCAAACACTAGTACACTGTCAGCAACTGTTCATAGACATTTTGAATCAAGTGATTTGCCAAACTTTATCTCGGTGTGTTGTGTGATAGAATGAAGGTTAAAATTCAATTTGGTGTGGCAATATTTTACAGCCTTACCTTTGACTGAAAGTTTTTAAGACCAGAAAAGACTATTAGATCATCTTGTCACAAATGCTACAGGACATTATATTCCTTACAGTGACTCTGGACTAAGTACATTTTCTGGAAAGGTGCCTGGTTTGATTTGAAAGCACCAAGTAGTGGACAACATGTCATTCCTTTTTTTGGGAGTTTTTTCCAGCTGTTAATCACCTGCACTGTTAAAGTTTTTATCTTTTTATATTTAAATCTGTCTGCCTTCCTTTTCTGTCCATTGACTGCTTTCCTTGCTGGATTAAAAAGTTCTTTGACGTGAGGGTGCTTTTACACTGCAATCAAGACACCTGCCAGTCTCTTTTTTTTATTAAGATATACAGACTGATATTTTAAGTCACCACCTGAATTTTCTGTATCCTATAATAATATTGCCTGTTTTTTCTATATCATTTCCATTTTTTTCAGTGACATGATAAAAGTGAATTGTGTGCAGTATACATAAAAGGAGGAAATTTGCCAGTATCATTCTCACTAGTGCTATCTAGAGGCATAAAATCATCACTGCTTTTCATTATTTGCCTTCCTTGCTTGTTTCTTGAATGTTTGTATTAACACAGGTTGTCTCTGTGTTTTCCTGAGAACTAATTTTTATTTGATTGTCTGTAATGACCCTGAATTTCTTTTCAGACTTGCTGCCATCAGGAAATAGTTTCTCATTGTGCAGATATGTACTGCATTTTGGGTGAGGGGGGATGGAGAAGGAAGGGAATTTTTGTTTCTCTCTAAAAAATGCTTGTGTTTCAATTCCAGAGCTAGTCTCCTTGGCCATACCCTTGTCTACTAGTTTTGTGTAACCTTCCTCAGTTTCTTCTGTGCTGACATCATGCATACTTCTGAAACATACTTAGAAATATGTGGGTTTATACTACTCACCTCTAAAAACAACCTCTGTTTAACATTATATCTTTATTGTCAGTTGTTTTAGCAACTAATAAATTACCTAATTATTAGTCTTTTAAATGTATACTTTGTTGTAGTGTTTATCATTACTTCCTTAATTAAAGGATAAAAGATGCTGAGTCAAAGCTACATTAAAGTTATATTTATGTAATAACTCACCAACCTAAATTCTAATCTTACCAAAGATTTAATCTGATTTGATGTATAAGACTTTTCTTTTTCTTAGATGGTATCAGTTGACCTTGATCATACTATTTTCATTTAAATTTTACTTTACATAATTCCATGTTAGCTTTTCTGTGGGTTTTTTTTTCCTGGTATGGCATAATTACCCCCAATTTCCCATTGGAGCATTTGTCATATTTTCTGAATCCTCTACAGTGTCTTTGATAAGCTAGCTAATATACTGTGAAATATACTAAGAAAAGTCCAGAATTTTTTTCAATACTATTTGGGTGAGAGTTATACGGGCCTGTTAATGTAAAGCTATATAATTCTAATAAACTATCTTTAACATTCCCTTTAGTTTTTCATTGATTTAATTGTATACCTGTAAAGTTATGTTACCAAAGCATTGTGTTTCTCTCTAAATCCTGAGTAGAATTGTTTGCTCTATTTTTTATACATCATCATTTACAATTTTATTATATCCTCTGTTAAAATATTCATGATATTTCTTTATTTCTTGGATACTTTAGAATCTCCTTGCTGTTTTCTTAAATTATATCAGCCACTGCTTTTCCTCACTGCTTTATTTTCTCATATGAGCATATTCCTCCCTGTCCCCCACCTCACTTCGAGTTTCTTATTACTGCATTTATGAGACCAGTCTTTCTTATTCACTGCAGCACAATTTGAATTCTGTAAGAGCAGCAACTGGTGCTCGCCAGGTCAGTTGTGTTTATTACACAGTTGCATTCAGCAACAAGTCTGATCCATCGTTGTGCTGATGCAGGATCATCTCTTGCAGTAATGCAAGAGTACAAAAAAATGTATGAAGTTTGCACAAATCACAGTATATGTGACTTCCATTTCTTGATAGGCACTTCTTTACTAATATATATATATATAAATATATTAATTATTTGTTTGTTTAAGAAAATGAAAATGTAAAAAAACTTTAAAAAATGTATTCCTTGAGTTCATCCTGGCATAGAAATAAATCATCAGCAGAATTAGAATCTGTTCAGTCTCCAGAAGGACATATCAGTAGACCTGGGGAATACTGGAGTGCAGTACATACTCTACGTCTTCCCTGCAGGTCAAAGACAACTGGGTCACACTATACAGCTGAGAAGTGGAAAATGCAACTGAAGTCTTTGTTCATAATCTCCCCGTGGTTTTCTCAGGTATTACCAACAGCATGACAACAGTGAACTCTAGAAATATATATGTCTGTTCCAGGAGACACTCTTCCATCAGATCCTGAAAAGTGTGCATCAGTGAGCAAGAGCCCTTATTGCCCATCCCAGGTGAACCTGTTTTCCTACTCCATCTACTTCTTCCCCACACTGCTTTTTAAGTCCTTTCCAGCTTCTTGTTCTGTCTCTTTGCTTTGAAACTTCTCAAACTAATTTCTTTCTCTCCCAGTCAAGACTTTTCCTGTTTTCTCCCATTCTACCATTGCTTGCTGTTTCGGTCTTAGATTTTTTTCTTCATTAGCTCCCAAAATGCTATTGTTCCCAAATGCTGTTGGTCTCAGTCCTTGTCTCCTCCTTGTGGAGTCAATGCCTGGCTTTACCAGGCAGGGTCTCTCTGCAGATGCTTCTCATTTTCTCTAATTTAGAATGTGGTTGTTTCTTTTTGCATGCTGATGGGGGGGGATAGTGAGACTACAGGAGGTACAGTCCTTTAGGACCACAGTAGGCTATGGCAGAGGAGAGCAGGAGATCTTCTGCTCAGATGGCATTCTTGAACATCTCTTTGTTGACAGAGTGTTTGTAAAATCCTCAGTACTCTCCATTGTCTATTTGTCACCCTAGATTTCTTAAGGATTGGTAACACTGACATTTTTTTCCCGTCTGTCAGACAAAGCAAAAGGGGGAATGAAAAGAACAAATTAAAGCAAAACAATAGCCTTGCTGTATTTCAGATCTTCTCTTTCAACATTCTTGGTGAAAGAATGTTAAGAGTCTTTAAAATATTAATGGACAGGACAAGATATTTCCATAAACTATTTATTTGAAATAAATGGCCTAAACTAGACAAAGCTTAACCCTCTGTTTGTGTCATATAGACTTGCCATGAGAGTATCAATCTTCTTTAAAGTTTGTAAATCACAACTGCAAATAACATATAGTTACTGTAGCCATTGGTACTATTGCCATATAGTTCAATTAGAATATTCTGATTTTATTCAGAATAGGTGAATACTGTAAAAATTGACCTTAGATGACAAATATCTACTATCTTGTTGGTACCAGTGCTCTGCTACTACCTTGTAAATCACTTATTGCATAGCAGTCTGACACCATGTTGATGACTGCTTTTGTAATAAATAAATAAAAGGCAACCTAATCTGTAAGGCTGCTGTTTTTTTAAAAACTGGAAGTAATAAATTTTGAAGTATCTATTCTGGACAATAAATGAGCATCACAAGATCATGAATTATATATTCAGGACCTCTGTACAGGCACTATGGTTGTGCTTGCCCTTCAGAAGTTTCCTCTTCCAAAAACTAAATTTAGCGTTACGAGACTAGATTTCAAAAGCATTTAGCATCACCATAATAAGACTGACATAAATACATAAGCATGGTAGCTGTTTTTTTTCACAGCTTATGTTTCAATTGTACCTTATATGTCTAGATCCTTTTGAAACCTGTGACACATCTTTAGTCATTCAAATACTTCTGAATACCTGGATCATAAACATTTAAAAGCAATAAGCTGAAATGTCAGACTTCATATGGATATGACTTTCATGACCTTAGAAAATATTTATTTCAGATTTCTAAAAAAGAAACAATTAATAAGAGAACAAATAACTTCCAAGCCATTAATATAGTTCATCAAGAAAATTTAGGAACTCTATGAACTATGACAAAATATTTAACACATTAATTTTTTTTTAATTAACAGTAGTTCTTGGCTGACACTTTAGATACCGATTTATAAAAAGCATTGGTTTCATTTTAGGACATTACTAAAGTGCGATGTAAATTGGCATGGGCATATGTAGTAATAATAATAGAGATACATTTGCCAAAGTAGGGAGTGAATGTGTATGTGTATGCATGCATGCACGTGGATTTTTGTGAATGTGTACATGCACTTACATCACATTCACTCCCAGTGAAATTATCTTCACTGTGCATGTGGATGTCTGTGAAGAATGAGAGAAATAATTATTCCTGTGAGAGTCTCTAGTGTCATAGCAGACAATAGGTTGTGGAGAAATTGTGATGAACTGGGTGTGTCATGCAAGACAGATTTTAGTAACGTGTCAAGAAGTCTGGGTGAGTGAGGAATTGAATGAAAGATCCCACAGGTTGAAGGACAAAAGATTATTTTTCCTTTTTTCTGTTCTTTGAATCTTTCCATCTCAAATTCCCACTGTCACCTTTTCCCAAATCCTTTCTTAGTTTCCCTCCATCATGCAGACTCCCTGTTTCTTCTGTGAAGTGCTTTTTCACCACCTCTTCTACACCAACATGATAATATGAAGATCAATAAGATGGGAAGGTGTGAAAACCATGAATGGAGGAAGAGCTCTTGACATCATAGTCAAGTTGAAGAACATCCAGTGCATATTGCAGCCATACTGATAAACAAAAGAAGTGGAAAATGCACAGAGACTCCCACCACTCCTCCAGGGAAGGGGGTTACAAGGCTCTTTTCAGGTCTGCAGCTGCATACCTTTGTGCTCAGGGCTCTTTGCACCCAAAGCACCCAGAGTAGTTCTATTTATCTGCATTTAATTTTTTTCCCACTGATGTTTTCACTTTTCAGATATTTTAAAAGTAATTGAAACTCTTGTTATATTTAACTGGTCTTCTCTATGACACCAATATCCAATTTTATGTTTTGCAGTGCTTGCAGTTTCCACAGACTCAGATGTGACCCAAAATTCACCAAGTGCAGAAAATATCTGCAGATCACAGAATCATAGAATGTTAGGGATTGGAAGATCAAAAGATCATCTAGTCCAATCCCCCTGCCGGAGCAGGAACATTTAGATGAGGCTACACAGGAATGTGTCCAGGTGGGTTTTGAGTGTGTCCAGAGAAGGAGACTCTACAACCTCCCTGGGCAGCCTGTTCCAGTGCTCTGTCACACAGAAAAATGAAGACAACTTGTGTATTTGTCACAATGATAAATTATAAGTAATATAAGAACAATAACAAACGATGTGCCTCAGGGTTTGTCTGACCCTTTAAAATATTGGTCTGCTTATTCATCCAGAATGGCAACATTTTCTGTTGTTTAGGTTTTTCTTTGTCAATTTCTCTTGTTTTCAATTTAAAACAAACAAACAAAAAAACCTTGTTACATAGCAAATTGAAGCCAAAGAAAGGTTTACAGAAACGTGAATTGCTATTTTTGCCAGGTTTGTATGTGGAAGGAGGCAGAAATCTATTTTTATTGTTCACTTAAAGATGTTTGTTCAAGCTATTGCAAGTGCAACTTCTGATGTTTTGAAAAGCTTATTTCATGTAAACTTTGGTTAGGTATTTTTTGTATAAAGAACTTGCCAAACATTGTAAGGCAGAATACTGCTTCATTCCACTGCATTATTCTGTAAGTACTAGTTTCGTCCAATGTGCAATTTTTTTTAAAAAAGTATACTCCTACTCAGATAAATATTGAAAACACATAATTGCATTCTTATTTTTTCTGAGTGCCTTTCTATTAGTATGAAACGAAATTGTGCAACAGAGAAATAATAATGCATATGAATGCATATGGTTGCAAGTAATCATGACCATGATGGTATGTCAAGGAATAAAAAAGGGAGTAAAAAATAAATGGGAAAAATATTGGAGTCAAAATAAAGAAAAGAAAGGCTACCTATAAGTGTTTTGGTGACTGTGGACTTGAAGTCAATAAAATAGATAAAGAGGAAAATTGATTTTAGATACTCTTCCGAATTGAATTCCTGAATGAGACAGTACCTTCCTCATTTTCTTTTCCTTCACACCACATACCAATATTAACTTTTGATCAGAAAGTAGTGCTGTATTTTTAATGCAGGTTACCCTCTTGATTTCAAAAAAAAGGTCATATTGACAGGTTGGCAGAGCAGTCCTTGATATTGCTTCTTTTAAGACACTGATCTGGTGACTGAGGAAAATTAGTCTCCTGATAATATGTCAGGTCAAAAAAACCACCTCTGGACTCTCAAGCAGCCAACTCTCATGAAGTATTTTCTATGTGTTTGGCCAATCTCTCCCTCAGAAAGGGATCTAGGACATGGGTGGCCCTCTTGGCTGCCAGGGCACACTGCTGGCTCATGTTTAAATTGCCATCAACCAGAACCCCCAGATCCAACTTTTAAACAGCTAAAAAATATCAATCTAAGCAAAATATACCATCAGAAAAAGAATGACACAAAAGACTAATGAGAAAAAAAAAGTAACCAATTTAGAAACAGTAATGAATACTGATAAGACTGAAGAAAAACTGGCAGGGAAATTAATTCAGAACATGTCTAGAAAGACCCAAGATCAAAATAACATCCAGAAATTTCTATGAAGTGGAAACAGGGAACCATTTTGTGTAGCGGAAGTGATCTGGTATGTCAGTACCTCAGCAACTGAGAAAAATAACTGAGGGAATGTTGGAGAAACTGCAGGAGCCCATCAAAAACTGGATCAAAAATATTCACAGGTCAAAAATGACAATAAGTGAAACAAGTATTAATATGTGTAAGTGAAAAACAAACAAACAAATGTAAAACTAACACCAAGTGAAGCCTAGAGGCCAAGCTTGAGCTACTTTAACTGAATGCCTCTCTGGGTCATACTGTGAATGGATTGTGCTAAGGATAGTAGAAGAATATGGGTATTGTGTAGCAATTAACATTCCATTTGAAAAGTAACTATTGGATGCAGCATCACTCAATGGGCAAAAATGCCACACTAACTTTCAACATCTCTGTGCTCTGTATCATTTGCTTATGATCCTATTAAATTTGTGGCCTGATTCACAGCCTGTTCTCAGGGCAATTCTGAAGACAGGTAAAAGTCTACAAATAACATACTCTGTTATATAACACCTTACTAAAAAAAAAAATCCAAATATTTTGTAGCTGTTCTGTGGATTTTCATAGGACTTTGTCAGGAACTCCTTTACAGTGGGATAGTACAAGACTGCACTTACATAACTGACTGAGAGGAATCTGCTTGCCTCAGGGAAGAAGTAGTTGAGCAGGATGAGCAGCTGATTTTATTGCCTCTGCCCTGACACCATACAGTAGTGGGACAGGGTGACCTAACAGCTGCTCTGCTCTTCATAAGCTACCTCCAGGCTTAAGAGCTTTTTAAGGAAAACAGCTACCTGTGTGTCCTTTGCTGCTATCAGTATGGGGAACACAGATCCTCCGGAAGCATTTTGTCTGTGTTTTGCCATCTCTATAAAACCACAACAAAACTGAGCTCCCAGGAGTGTGCACTATGGAAGCTGCTGTGAATCTCATTCCAGTACCAAACTGTGAGCTCTCAGCTGCCACATTCTCTGATAACCGTGCTCGACTTTGTGGTGGTTGCTCATGCAATTATTGCTTCACCATCTGGGTCCTTTGTAATCATGTTTGTTCAGAAGCACAGTTCTGCAGTTGTGGGTCTCAGGGGTGGGATCCCTGACAAGCTGTACTGTCTGTAAATGACCGCTGTAAACCCTCTCACTCAGTAGGGTGACATCCAGTTCATGTACATTTCATTTGTCTATGCAATCCAGTCTGGAAGGCTCAGGAGTCAACACTTTTGCAAAAAAAATTGTCAATCCCGAACCACAAAAATGTTGAAGAATTGTTTAGGTATACCTAAAAATAATAAATAAATATCTAATTATGTATATAAAATAAATAAATAGATGGGTATACCTAATAATAAGTAACCCCTGTGACTTTAACAAATCAGTTGTTCCTTAACTAGGATGTATTTTCTGCTACCCATGAATGCTTAACGTGCCCTATTAGATATGTGGCTTTAGGTATAATACATTAGGCAGACACAATAGCAGCATTACCACAGACACAAGGGAAAACATGCAAAATGTTCAGTATCTGCAGTGATCTTAAAACAGTCCATGAAAACCTATTCAAAGCCAGAGATCTAGTGTGCCTTTGCTCTGAACACCGTTGGTAAGTAAACATGCACATGCACTGAAGCCGAGTAACCACATGCTCCAGCATGCAAGGCATAGCTACGTTTCTCTCTCAGTGCGCCTTTAATGAATCGTAGCAGGTTCTAGCTGTATAAGAGGGGAAAGCAGGCAGCACCAGAAGTTTTATAAACAATTCAAATATATAATAGCCAATTGCAGCAGACCCACCTGTCTTAACGTATGGAGTGACTGAATGCCAGGTGTTACCACTTCGTGACCAGACATGCACAGAATAAAGATTAGTCCGAAACACAGGTAAGTACATACAAGTCAGAATAAGAAAAGCAGAAATGATGTGTACTGCATATTTATGCAAACCTCTCAGAGGCTTCATGATTTGCAGCAACCAAAAAAGAATGGTTACATGGCTGGTAATGCCTAATTTAATCTGAATTGAGACATTTACTGAATGAAAAATAGAGCAACATTTGTCAGGAAAAAAAAATAAATTCATTTAGGTCTAACCATTCAATTGTATTTAAAGTCACTGGACTTTTTCAGTGCTCTAAGAAGTGCATTATACCTGAGTTCTGTGCCATTCTTAATTTGACTGTGAAGAGGTTGGGGAATGGAAAGAAGGCTGAAAAGGAAGTTGGCATAAATGATCTCAATTGTGCAGCAGGACATTCCTTGAAATAGTCATCACGCCCATAACCAGTAGATTATATTGAATTTTGGCAATCCTTTCTTTGGTGAAAGTTTTTTGACTTTTGAAGATCAATCATCAACATAGTTAGGAGTTATATAGTTTGTCAGCACCATACAATAAATGTTTTTAAGTTTAAAGCTTAAATTTGTGATGTATGTGTTAAAATGAGAATTATTTTCTGCTAATTGACCCTGATGAACACAGAAAAAGTTACGAGATCAATAATATTTAGATACTTCATCTGCCTACCACATTCTATGTTCTATTTAAGGACAGTATTTTCCAAGATATTTTTTTAACTGTCATGAAAACTGTCTAAGAAGATAAACTATCTTTGCATCAGAAAATAGCTTATTTCCTGCTCTTTTATCGAACAACACCATATAGTCTAGAAATACGTGCTTGCTGAAGTACTAATGGGAACATTTTCATGTATCGGACTAGAAGTCATGACACTTGATTTGGGTAAACATATTTTAAAAAAATCTGTGCCTCCTAGGAGTAAAGCAAAGCATGTGGGAATGAAATAATTAGTATCACTTTGTACCAGATGAATGGGGAAATACAGCAGAAAAATAACTGAAATTCAGATGTTACCCTAAAATATTAAGCAGTGATGTGTGAAGTATGAACAGAAGATAGAACTTGGAGGATAAGTCTCAGCTACCTAAAGTATCATCAATGTCATCAGAAGCTTAAACGTTTGAAAACCAGCTGCGAATATCAGTGAGAAGTCTTACAAGGTAATCAAACATTTGCAGAAAGTTTAGCCAATTCTGTCAGTATAGAATCAGAATTTCTATTTTGAATCCTGCTTAGCAGAAGAGAAATTATTTCTCTGAGATTATGCCTACAATGCTGACCAATGTCCCACAGCTCATCTTTCACTTCTTTTTGTTGTTGTCGAAATAAATGTAGCTCTTTGAAGTAGGTGTGTTCAGCAGTCTTGATGCCTTTGTGTAGTCCTGGGATGCATACTTGCTGCCCATCAGGAAAACAACTGGGTGAGTGCTGTTCCCCATTTCTCCATCACAGTGTTTTCTCCAAGGGGTCTTCAGGGAGCACACTTGCTCTGCAGACATGAGCTAGCCAGGATACACACACAGAGATGGGGACAGTAAAGTGCACCTCTCTTAAAACAGAGGTAGAGTCTCTAATGTCAGTCCACTCTGATGAGCTCCTAGGTGTTATGTTCAAATAAATAGTAATATAATAAAAAAATAATGATTCAGCAAGCTATCACTGTTAGTTTCTATGTCTCTCAAAGAAAAAAGAAAAAAAAATATAGCAATAATTACTGGGGCTAACTGTCTAGATGTTGTATTTTATCTGAGTTACAAATCAGGCCTGAGAGACCTGACATCAAATTTACAGGAAAGTACAGAAAAGTGCTAATGTCTTAAACAAGGGGTGTTCAAGCTATTAGATGCCATCCGATTAAATTTTAAAGAAAGGAAATTCTCTCAGAAGTGCTTTTAACTTGACTATAGCACAAAAGAACATATTCTCTTTCCCTTTGTTTGTTCACATGTTGATACGTAACACATGATGCACAGGTTTTCAAAGAGGTGCTGGAATTTGTGACCTAAAAAACATGTATGATACCTAATTGAGAAATATAATTAATTTTTTATTGACAAAATTAAAATAAAAACATTCTCTAGCACAAGTATGTATTTTCTTCCAATTATATTTTTCTATTCAAAAGAAAGTTTCTTTGCTTAGCATAAGAAACCTTACAGTCTGCAGACCTGCATTATTTTGTACTCTACATTTTTCAGTGTGTTATTTAACTTTCAACAGCAGACCTGAGGACATAATTCAACAGAACAGTAGCAAAGAAAAGATCTCCTCTTCTGCCTAATAATCTGAGTATATTTACTATTTGTGGTACTTATTTTCAGAATAATGAGCTCTCAAGTATAGATTCAGGTAAGGAACTGATTTTATTGCTATAACCTTAAAAAAAACAAAACAAAAGGTAGAAGCGTAATACTTTAGTTTTCATCCAGGAATATATTCTTCATGTACGTTCACTGTCTGTATGGCAAGTAAATTCAAACAGAAGTTTAAGAATATGCCTAAGTATAGACCTGTTTCAGGCCAATGTAATTTGAAAATCAGTATCAAATCTTTAAAATCCTGTCTTCTATTGAACAGAATGCCACTACTTATTACTGTTGATAACGGAGAACAACAGCTGAAGTAAGAAATGAATGCAACTCTAAAATGTATGTTAAATGGAAGAATTGTACATAATAAATATGTTTAAAAAGACATAATTAGATCACTGACAAAACGTCTTTTCCACACACAATCTTTTTTTATCTCACAAAATAATTAGTTTTCCAAACATACATACATGAAGTTTATTTCTCAATTTTTTTTCCCTTTAAGTAAGTTGTTAAGTAAATTATTAACTAACTTTAAAAGACAAGGAATTATCTTATGAGATAATTTGAATCTAAATTGGAAATAACTTCCACAGCTGAAGTTACATCATTCATTTTCAACCATATAAAGTGCATAAAGCAACAAGTAGGAAAGATAACCCTTCCCTGTAGGAAAGATAACCCAATTACCTGACAAATTACTGTGGTCAGTTTTGCAACTGAAGTAAGCATTCAATAAAAGTAACTTTGCTTACTTTTTTCAGAATGTTATTTGAAAGACATAAATAACTCAGAGGCAGAGCAGTATGTTTATTATTCAAATTAATATTTTACGTAGTCCACTCAAATTGGTATTTTTAGATATATTTGTACGTTTTTCTTCTTCTTCAAAATTCATGCTTAGACTAGACTGAGGAGGGACTCTGGGGCCTTTTTAAACTTTTCTTCCCGTTCCTGTGCTTATTTGAATGTTTTTCTCTCACTTTCTTACTGATCACATACTTTAATTTAGTCAGGGAAGAAATCCCTACATTTTCACTCCATGCAAGCTAATCGTAAGTAGTATTCCACTTGCAAATAATTCAGACTTTAAGGCAGATAATTTATTCCTGTTTTTCTGCTGAGATTGAAACCAGTGGTGCAATGACAAGCCCTAAAATTCCTACCAATGAGTGAAAGATCAAAAACACATTAAGCTTTCATGCACGTGCAGAAATAATTCTTGTGAAGCAAACTAAACACCATTATTACTCCTCTCTGGTACTGATATATTATTGTATTTTCTAAATGTACATCAAGGGATTAAACAACTGAATACAGAGATGTTAGTTTGAATGCCAGCTTTACCTTCTGCAGAAGAGAAAATAAAAAGAAGTCCCTCTCTATTACCAATAATTACATTATGCTCTAACAGTTTTTCATAATTGCTGGCAGTTTGCAATAAAATAAATATATTAGTGAGCAGTGGAGAGCCTCGGCTTTAAAATCTTTCATACTTCACCAGGTTCAATTGTTTGTTTCCATCAAGCATAGACTTCTGTTTTCTCATTCATGTCCATAGAATCCAGGATTTCAGGAGTTAAATCACCTATCATTTGTATACATATACATAGATATGTATACATCTATATATGCGGTCTTTAAGATTCTGGATAACATATAGATGGGGATGCATTATTGTTACCCTTCTTTGTCTTCCTTTGTCTTACTTACTGTGTAGCGGTGAACCTGACATTTTGCACTGGAAAAGCAGATTAAAATCTACACAAGGAGTGTAATGTTAGTGAATATCATAAAAGCTTATAAGGCAAGCAAGTCTTATAGAGAAAAATCTTTTATTAGAAAAAGTAATATATCTAGAAAAAAGTACAGGCTTTCAGGTGCTCAAGCCCTTTTCAAGTCTGAAACAGAAAAATTCAAATTATTGCTGACACAGTGGCTGCTGTTACTGTTACACAGAAGATTAGTACTGCTTCTTGGAAGATGGTGAACTGCACTATATCTAATGTTTTAATGTATTACCTCTGAGATCATGGTTGATTTAGAAAGCAGAACTTGTATTTTCTTTGGATTTTTTAATAAGCAAAGTCAATTTTCACTGAATAATCAGTGCTATTTCTTTCAGCAGGTCCTTCTTATTATGTGTTAGCAAAATTTTTACTAGAAAGGTAAAGTGAGAACATTGGTCACTTAAAACGTAGGCTGAATAGTAAACAATCTAAGCTTAACTATTTTTATGTTATTTTTATGGGATATTTATATTATGACAGCAATTATGTGCTCAAGTCAAAAATTGTTGTCATCCTCAGCCAGATAGCAGTCAAACAGGATGCCCAGCTCTGTTGAGCTTAAAAGTGATATTCTGAAATGACATTGGGTCATAGTGAGTTCAGGTTTCGATATTGATACGAAAATGGCTTCCTTCATGTATCAGCACCTTCTTTGCTTCTAGGAGACTGAGAAGAAACTCAGAACCCAATGAAGTCAAGTTATTGGTTAGCTGACTACTTGGTTTCAATCTATCCTATTTATTGAACTATATAGGTTGCAGATGAATAATGCGAGATACAGTTTTCCTGTAAGATTTAAGTATTTCACTTCGCCACGTGAGTGAAACATCTATTAGTACCAAAAGAATGGATGATTACAGCAAGACTGTGTGAGTTCTGTCGTTGGCCCTAACAAATTGCTATGGATCTCTGAAATGGCCAGAACAGCATCACTTCTCATTAGTTTTATTTATGTCTTGAATTATACTGATAATGATTTTAGAAGCTCCATTCCACCATTTCAAAGTAGTTAAAGGTAATAAACTAGTTATCATGTAAGAGTTCCACATACTGCTGTTGTTTTGTTGTCACACATAACTGGCTGGGAAAAAAGTGAATTAAATTTACAAGAGCTCCTTTTGTTTGAGAATTTTCTGCAGTCATTGGGTGTTATTGCTCTTACTCCTTTCAGAGTACTTAAAATGTAAGTATGAAGTTAGTGGGAAATTGTGACAGAATCATGAAGATCCACTTAGCAAGGATTAGCACATATGCAGAGGCACTTTTTTGCTGTTAGCACAAGCACTACATACACTGTGTTCCAGGTGTGCCATTCTTCTCTCTACTTACTCATATATCCTGCTCCTGCAATTTTGCCAAGCAGTTGCAAAGACCTCACCAATATGCTGGGTAATTACTGTAAATGAGTATCTGGGCTGTAGGGAAATACCCATTCATTATTCTAGCTCCATCAAAGCCTAACCTCTCAGTCCACTGAGATCCACTCTGCTGGCTAATAGCTCAGTCAATGTCTTCTCTGCTATGCCTCTTCAGATCTTCAAGGTAATATTTTGCTTTAGGCAATGTGGATTGAAACAAAAAAGGATTTGAAAAAGCTAATTAGAACTAAACATTTATAATTTATTTTTGCAAAGTTAAAACTGCCAAGAAAAGTTGTATTTTAATTAAAAACAGTAGATTAAGGTTTTTCAAATTGCAGCATTTTTCGTACTCCTGGACACTTCATGGATTTGCAAATCTGTTTCAAGCATTCAGACCATGAAACAAATCACAAAGTCCTTAACACTGTGGTGAGCAAGCAGAAAGTCCAAAAGGACAGAAGATGTTTCAAAGAGTGCCTTAACAGCCTGCCCACCTTCTCAGAGGGAAAGTGGCTAAACCTATGACCTGTATTTCTTGGAGTTTTATTTTCAATTTCAAGGAGGATTAAGAAGAGGATGATAAATTTGACATCCACACAACTGAACATAAAGAAGTATTGTACAGTTGTACTTTTTGTTGGCACCTAGATGAGGAAACCGGATTGGGAACACTTATAGCTGCTGTGTGTATGTATTACTAAAGCAAACCTTAAAGTTGTAGAGGACTTAATGTCTTACCAGAAGTCATAACAGTATTATAAATTAACTACTGTGCAGAGAGGGCAAAGAGAACAGGAATTAATTATGGGCACAGTTTGCAGCTGAAGTTTTCACTTAATTCGGTTTTTATCAGCAGCAATAAGCAACAATTTGAAAAATCACACGTGAAAAAAAGATCCACTGGCGCCTGTTAAACCAAGGGTCCATCAAGCACATAACCTGCTTAAGAGAGTAGCCAGTTGCTTATGAATGGGAAAGAGTATAAAGGACAGAGGTAGAAATACTTTCCCAGAATGCTCTCCTAGTCTTCAGGAATTAAACTCAGAAACTTCCTGAAGTGGTGCCATTGTTGTTAATAGTCTGTAGCAGATTTTTCTTCCATAAAGTTGTCAGGTTGCTTTCTGGACACACATTAGCTTGTAGCATTCAAACCATTCTGAAGGAAGGAGCTCTGCATAGGTGTTATCTATCCTGCATAGTGAAAGGAACTGGTGTTACAGAGAGACTTGGAAGAGGGTAAGGTCATATCTTGGAGAGAGGTGTGAAGCAAGTGAGTAAGTGCTGGAGACTAGCTACAGTCTTCAATGGTAATGGCAGTTTCCAGGATCAGTAAGACTGAAGAGCTGGTAAAAAAACAAGTGCTTGTGTTGACTGACTGCAAAGTTTAGTAGATTTCCACATTCCTCCAGTGGGGTTGAACTCAAGTTTTTTCTGTTGCTTCTTTTTGTATATGACAATGTTAGGAAATGAGGAGGAGGCACAGGAAGAGTTCCAGTGACTGACCCTGGTGTTATTTTGACTACAATGCCCCTCTGTTTGGAGTTTGTAATTTCAAATTTAGCTGGGGTTAACTCAGGCACTTTGTTACCCTGTAACTCGTAGTTTGAAGAAACCTTGTCAGAGGGCAATTTCCCTTTGGCAAATTCAATGTCTCCTTGCTTCATCCATGCTCTTTTTGTTGTTGTTGAAAAAATTTCTTCTAGGCATCAAGGGCAAAAGGGCAAGTGAAAATACTTCCCAGGGTCAGACTCCTTTCTGTTTCCAGTCTTCATCAAGCTGGAGTGAACATGTGTTTGTTTTTTTTTTTTTCCAAAGGTCTGTTTAAAGCACGCAGCATGTTTAAAATGGATGCACTGTGATTTAGTGCTACTAAAATTGACAGTCAGACAGGGTAAAAAGATAGTAAGATGGGGATCTTTCCTGACAGCTGTAGAAACCACCAGTGGTCTCTTTGTTCAGCTTTACAGCACTATCCGTTATTGTCAGAATCATTGTCATAGCTGGGATGTGACAACCTTTTTTTTCCTAAATAACTTAATTTGTGATATAAAGCGTTCCCAATAAGCTTAGTGCACATTCTAAGGGGATGGGAGACGGCAGGCTTAATAAAAAAAGGTGCTTTCTGTACACTGTAGGAATGGAAAGCTCTCAGCACAGTTTAAGATCAAGGTCAGTGAATGCAAGCAAACTCATTAAAGCATTTATGGGAGGTCTCAAGAGATCAGATGCCCATACTGACCTCTGCATTATGCTTTATTCTTCTGCAGATAAATAAATAAGAAGGTTGTATTGGAACCATGTATTTTCAGTGCAAATATTACTATCAGTATAGTTATACCTTATCTTCATACCTTTGTTCTTATATTTACTATGCTTTGTGTCTTGTATGGAAAACACACATTTGTTGCTTTTGAAAATGTATCTGTAGAATGTATATGCAGTGTTGTGCTTCCTGAATTCAAGGACAGCTGTGCTCTTCATATCTCACTGTTCATTTTAGATATATACAGCAGACATTATTTTTATCAGTCTTTCTTGAATAAACCCATGTGTTGGCAGACGGAACGGTTTTTGGTTGAGGATTTGTTGTTGTTTGTTTATTTGTTTGGGTTTTTTTTGTGTTTTGTGCTTTTTTTTTCTTTTTTAATCTTCTTTCAGTTAATTTAAACTTCATTATTGAAGTGAATTATAATGATGTTTACAACCCTAGAGGAAAACTGGTTTCATTTGATTTCTTCTGGTAGATGAGGAAAAAA
This sequence comes from Streptopelia decaocto, assembly GCF_964273445.1. Lineage (NCBI taxonomy): Eukaryota > Metazoa > Chordata > Aves > Columbiformes > Columbidae > Streptopelia > Streptopelia decaocto. The sequence continues at coordinate 45,299,651 of NC_138657.1, forward strand.
AAATGTTAGCAGTTGCAATCTTCTGTGAAATGTATCCCATACTCTTGAGCTTGCATTTTTTATGTGACATTCAAACTAAAATTGATTTATGTCTTTCTTTTAAAATAAAAAACAATGCATATTTTATGAGGAAAATAACACCCTTTGATTTTTTTAATTGATTGATAAACATTCACAACTAGGATGATGAAAGGAACAATGACCTTCTTCACCATTTGTAAAAATATACATTCTTTCATACTTTTATTTATTTTAAAAGGTTTTATCAAACTGGAATGCACAAATATTTGTGTAAAAACTTTCACAAGTAATTAGTATGCAAAGCCATGCTACTGCCAGCTTTATGTAATGCAATCCACCACTTCTAAACTAATCCAGCTACAAGTACTGGTAACTGAGGAAAATGCAAAAAACCTCACTTGCAGATGATGGAGGAAACCACAGATATTCTACCTTGTATCAGTAACCATTTAAAATATTTTATGGATATCTCAAAGAGTATTGTTGCCTATGAACTCTGATCTGAGTCACTGTATGAATCTATAAACCCTTGGACTTGTGACTTCGTATGGTAATTTGATATAGTCACTGCCGTAATTGTATGTATTTTGCTGTAAGGAAGTGTTCCTTTTTCATCTGTATTAAACGGGGACATGAGAAGCTCGAGGAATTCCTCCTCTCTCCTCTCCTGATTAAAATCTCAGGTCTTCCCTTGCTGGTCTAATTACTAGCAAATTGCTCTTGCTAGATCAATGGACATGCTTTTCAAGTCTAACAAGAATGGGGAAAAATGTTAAAAGCTAAGGTATTTTTAGAGCTATAATCTGATTGATTTGTTTGTGGCTGTGTGGCAAAAAAGTGTGGTACAAAACTTCTTTCATATACCAACTCAAATTTTAGATTTAAGCCCCAATTTTTTAAAAAAACTAGCCCTGTTTTCTCTAAATCCTAAGGAACAGAATATCTCTTGGAAATACCATTTTTATTTGTCTATTCCTCTCCTCTGTGCCCAATACAATTTTGGAAAGTTTCTCCAGCTTTTTGGTGTTAGTTATGAATTCCAAAATCTTTTTAATCTCTGAATAGTTGCCCAGTGTGGTAGCAAAACATAGTTGCCCTACTGCAGAACACAAAGAAGTCTTCTTTCAGGCTTTCTACAAAATGTTTTTAATTTTAATGTTTTATCAAAAGTAAAAGGAAAACCATTCCTACAAAGCCATTTCCCGATTAGAAGCAGGCCAAGCAGCAGTAAATTCTGCAGGCACAAGAGCACTGATTTTTTTTTGGTGTGGAGTAAGAAGAAAAAGTTGCTAAAGCAGTTGCAGCTGATCGTCCCACTCAGTGCATTGAGGGCAGAGTTAACCTTTCAATACTCTGTATGGTAACTGAGAGTAATGACAATTACTCAAGAGGTCAATTAAATCACAGATTTACTAAAAGCTTAGTGGAATTACAGCAAATAGTGGCTTGCCAAAAGTTTGTGACTATATCATAAAACTTAACAAGACTTCAACAACAAAACTCACAATTATATTACCCTTATGTGCCCAGAATAAAGCTAGAAAGAGAGACAAAAAGAGAGATAGGTTAACGTAACACAAGAAAAGTAAGATTTCACTACTCAAAAGATTGATCTAGCAACATTCTCTTGGTGGGGGTGTGCAATGCAATGAATCTACCATGCAACAAGTCCTCATGGTGATGGGTACAATGAGTCACACACAAGTGTTCCAAGTGAGGAGTTTTATAGCCTCGCCCATTTGCATGCAAGATAGGATGCTGCATCTCCTCTCCTTGCCCTTCATGCTAATTAAGAAGATTGTTCCAGAAATAGGTCGGTGCTCTCAGAAAATAGGTAGGTAGTCTCAGAAGTACCTAGAAGTGAGTTGTTTTGTCCTCCAGAAGTAGGTGGTGGCTTGTGATTTCTCCTAGCGGTTGATTGTCTGCTAGATGACCCATCTCAAATGAGGGCTAGGACTTGTATGGGTCTTCAAAGGAAACACTGTTAATTGTCTTTATCTCAAAGATTTATGCTTTTGTTCTGCAAAGGGCTTCAAGAATAGATACGAGTACTGTCTCCACAGCACTTTGTCTGTTCCTGTCAGAAGTTGCAAAAACCAACTGTTTAAGGCATAACATACACTGTTTTTTGAAGGATATGGAGGTCTCTTCAAGGCTGTCACAGCAACCTGAAAGATTCCTGGTCAAAACTACATTTTAATCATCAAAAGTGCAGGAGAAGCCAAACTAAAGGCTCGTTCAGTGAAATGAGTTCACTGGGGAGAGCACTGGGTCTGTTAGGACGAGGCACTCTGGCACTTTTTACATACCACAGCTTCTCTATCAGCAGTAAAAGTTACCAAAATTATTATCAAAGCTGGGAGAGGGGCAGAGAAACTGATCAGTCTTGCTCACTAGAGGAAAAACCTTAAGATTGGTATCCCTACTTTAAGTAGCTGAGTGCTTTTCATGTGCCTTGAGCTCACTTGAGATGGTAGAACCCTGAATTATTTTTCTAGAGGTTTCAGGATACCATCTCCTGAAGCATTTTAACCTTGGCACTATTTAATTTTTATATTTACTATGAAAAAGGTTATTTAGGAATATCATTTTGAGTTTACTTCAGTTGTAATGTATATTGTTAAATGCACCTAGTTACCTTACTTCATAGTGACCCCAAAAAGCACATGCATAACAATGATGTGCAGAAAATGTCACAAATGTGTTCATAGACATCGGATTGCATCAGGGGTCCCTAGTCTAAGGAAACATAGAATTTGAACTGGAAGCTTCAGCCCATTTGAACATCTATTTTGAGCAACTCCATATACTTTTGCAATAATGGGTCAGTGTCCTGAGCTTTTTTTTTACTACTGCTTCTGCATCTAATGGAAAGCTGATATTCTAGCAGCTTTTCAAAAGAGTTTGCAAAGAAAACCTGAATAAACAAATACTTCTAAATATGTGCCTATGTAAGAGCCTTGTTATCATGTTTATTCTCCCTGATGCTACCTGTAAACCTGTCTTCACTTTTCCCTCTATAAGCATTGTTTTCAGTATACCTTCCAAGTAGACATTCAGCAAGAATGACGCATTAATATTTTGTGTGTTTGCTTAAGGTTACATGTAAATAATAAAGGAAAACATATGATAAACAAAAACCAGATTTATGCCTTGCCTCTGTGTTCATCTCTCTCTTTTGCTGAGATATCTTTTGCTAATGAAGACTGTGAGAAGGCACAGGCAGGTCGCAAGAAAAACCAGAGGCCACGAATGCAATTGCAAAGAGCAAATTTATTTTAGTTACCTCACTGCCGGGCAATCTCTGAAGCAGACACCTAAGCTCCTGAGTGGAGGTGACACAAGCAGAGATGCAGGTGCTGCAGAATTCAGCCCAGGTAGAAGGTAAATGGGCCTACTAATGTCAGCCTGTATTTAGGGATTCACACAGGTGCAGTTGGCCACACTGCTTTGACCTTTGCCTGCAGGAATCTCAAGGATGTATGATAAGGTGCCTTTACGACTCTTTTCCCAGGCCTGTTGTCTAAACACAGAGGTTCTATTTGTGATTTATGCAGTCGTTTGAGTGTATTTACAGTTCTCCTCCTCACCATTCTTCTGCTATTCCTATATACAGACACATATTTTGCACTCTACCTGAAGAAGAGGTTCTTTATTGAAATATTTAAATTTCCAATTTCTGAAATAAGTTTCTGACTTTGATAAAACTATAATCAAACCAATGCCATAGTTCAGGGACTGTTTTCATGACCTGGTATCTGGTTGACTGAATAGGAAAAAAACAAAACTGGTTGAACTCTTCATTTGGAATAATTCTCATTTACTATTACCCTATTCTTAGAGATAAAATTCTTCACATATCAGTCACAGCTACTGTGAATGTATGAGGTATTGGCCAATTAATATTATCAGTTAATACTTTTCAGATGTAATCTCTGAATTGTTTATCTTATACAGCTATAAGTATTCACTGTTCACATTATATTGTAAGTTATCTAAATCACACTGGTTTTCTTTGCTGGACTGAAACTTTCACAAACAAGACCAGAACGGACAGGTGGTTTAGGTGGTCAGACGAATACTTATTGTGGTAGGATTCAGGTAATTCCATGGTTGTCTACACTTTCACAAAGAAAGTGTAACATGACACAACAAATCAAATAATTTTACTCTAAGATCTACTATAGTTCAGAAAAACCTTGCAGATTTTTTTTTAAAGCATGTGACTGAAGGTATAGAAGGTAAGGAGATCTCTGATAATTTGTTGAGAACAAAGTCGTAACACTACATTTCAAATGGGGACACAAGGACACCTCAGCTCCTAAACTCATGTGTGCATGCGAGTTGTGCTTTGAGCCTGTGTTACAATTTCTCTCCCCATACCCCAGTTCTGTGCAAAGGAAATTAGGATGTGGAGGCCAGAAAGGAGCTGCATTGTGGCTTGATGAGCTCACCACCTTGGGTTGCATGCTCAACACTGTTCAGTACCATGCCCTGCAGTCTGGACAGGGGAAGTTTACCTGCTTAAATTATCTATTTAGAGTACATGTGTAGAAGATCTAGTGTGGAAGGTACATTTGCCATTCATATGACTTCTGTTTGGTCATCAGCATGGCTAGCCAAGGGAAGTGAATTTTCTTTTACCCCTCCAGCATAGTTTTGGAACTTACCACAACTGTATGCAAAATTCTAGCTTCCTGAGAGAACGTGAAGAGGACTTTTAGACCTAACTAAGAATATAATCCTCACTGTAAGGACTCTGTTCAAGGGTCATTCCTGTGCCTGCTTCACCTCCATCAAATGACTTTGTGACAGGATTCTCCAACAGGAGATGATCCATGGGAAACTGTATTGAAGCTGTAAAGAATAATAACAAAGCTAAATAAACTTAGACAAGGGTCATTGTGTTCAGACACCTTCTAAAATGAATTTATTATATTGAGGTCAACTAATATAGCACAGAAAATATTGCATAGAACTTTTTAGTGAATGGAAGAGAAGCCTGGTCCTGGGACACCTGAGATTTTGCTGTCTACAGAAAGAAAACAGGAATGAGTTTTGAAGGCATAATACGAACCAAACCAAACCAAACATTTTTGTGTTGCTTGTTTGCACTGGCACTTTTGGAATAGAGTTAATTTAATACTTGCTACCTTTTCCACATAATGGTTGCTTTCTCTTTTGGCAACTGAAATTTTCTCTAGGTCACTAACTTGATGTAGGTAAATGCCAAGGATTCGAAAATATCTTGATTGCCAGAACTGTAATCAGAAACTCAATCTTAAGCTGTTTACTGGGCTGTGAACAGATGTACATTTTGTAAACATCTGTAGGAGTTTAAGCTACTACTGCCCTCCAGCTGCTTGTTACTATCCCTCTGCTCTTGCTCACACAGCTGTGCTAACAGTTTCTTAGTCTACTCCCTGCAATATCAGCAGAGTTAATAGGTTTAACTCAACTTGATTGATCTGACCTGAATTGGTTAAACTACTATATCGGCAGAGCTTTTTGGACAGTAACTTTCAGAAGAAAGAAATTGTAAGAAGTAACAGTGTTGTAATGTCATATGTCACTGCAGCTGGATCTGGAAGAAAACTTCTGGCTACAGAATTTGCATTTTAAAAAAATTGAAACTCTTTGAATCTAGTCTTTGATGTGGTTGACATTGTTTGACATAAAGGAGACTGATACAAATAATGTTTGACCAACCCTAGTAAGCAGACCAAGAAGCACAGAAGAAACGATATTTGCTGACCCCATATGTGGTCTTTCCCCATAACTGCTTGGGTGTTTTGCTAGGGCATGGTCTAGTCTGTCACAAGTAACTATCACCAGGGCTATAAACCTAGCATTTTTCAAAAGCAGAAAGTCAGGTTTTAGACAGTCCACGCCTGTGAAGTGGATTCAGAAAATCAACCGCAAGAGATTCAGCAGTTTCCCCCTGGGAATCTCCTGTTGCATTATGTATGAAAGGAAGCAGTTTTCTTAGAAGACACTGTTTTAGTTTTATCACACATTCTAACTGCCATAACAGATTTTTTTATTAGAAATCTGCTAGAGAAGAAAAATAAAGTTCTGTTACTTTCAAACAAAATTGTCTATATCTTTCAAGTTGCTATACCCTTCCCAAATGATGCCTGCAAGGATCTCAGTCAGAATAAAGGAAACTAACTAGTAAACATTCTTCACTTCTTTATTCAGGGTATTTAATTCTCTCTGTCTCTCTGGGGCGCAGCCTTTTGCCATTTTGCAGAAGCCTCTGGCTTTTCTGCTTTTTTTCCTTTTTTTTTTTTTTTAATTTTTTTTTTTTTTTCTCTTGGACTGGCTGCTTAGTGTGGATGGAGTTCATGGAAAATTGCACTGAGTATCTTTTATTTTATGTTCTATTTCTGTTATATATATATATTTACTAGTAGCATATTAACATTTTGTTATTTTATTAAAGTGTGTTTATCTCAATCCAAGCTTCTCCCTTCCCTTTTGATTCTTCCCCTACTGAGTGGGGGTGGAGGAACAAGGGGTTAGTGAGCAGCTATCATGGTTGTATTGCTAGCTTGGGTTAAACCATGACAGAGACCCTTCATTACATGATAGCCATTATTGGTATGTCCACATAATTTTTTTTTCTTTTGCTATTCTCTGGTAGGAGCTAGGAATTCAGATTGCAGAGATCAGCTGAGAGCAATGGAATTAACAGAAAGAGAAAGAGAAAAGTATCTCAGATTAATAACAGCTTTTTAGTGAACAGACTTCAGCTACATGCGCACATTCAATGATACACCTACAGTGGACCTAACATGAAGAAAGATTTCATTTGTCTCAGACAATGTGAATTAGACAGTCATAAATACAAATGGAAGTGCTTTCTGGCCCGATTACCCAACACTTCCATTGGTAAGGCAGGAATAAAACAATTTAGATATATCAGGGAGTTTTTGGAAGATTACTTATAGAAGTTTGTAAAAACATTTCCAAGACACAGTGTATAAGGCATGTTAAGTGTCTTTATTTTTTTAGACTTCCAATCCTCAGCAAAATATTGTAGTAATTATTGTTTCAATGCATCTTCTCACTACTTTACCAGACCCCAGCTGAAGAAAGAGAGCTGTGTCGAATATTTTCAAAATAGAATAAATAAGAAAAACAAGGGTAAGGAAGGGGGTGTTAGACCCTTACAACTGCTATTAGAATGCCAGGCTAAAGTCCTTGTTGTACTGACGACTGGAAGCTAGCCAGTGGTATTCCAATTTACAAGAACAGCAAGAGTGAAGACCAATGAAACTACAGGCCAATTAGTCTAACCTCAATTCCTGGAAAAATTATGGAAAAGATCATACTGGGTGCCTTTGAAAAGCATTTCAAGACAAATGCAATCATCAGGAACGTCAACCTAGGTTCACAAAGAGAAAGTCCCATTTAACTAGTTTGATATCCTTCCATTATAAAGGTCACCAACCTTGTTGATGAAGGGAAGGTGGTCATTGTAGCTTTTCTGGATTTTCATAAGGCTTTTTGCACTGTTCTTCACAGCACTCTTCTGGACAAGTTGCTCAACTATGAGATGAGCAGGTACATAGTACACTGAGTGAAAAACTAAACAAGAGGTAGACCTCGATGGGACTACCTCTGGCTGGTGACCAGTCACCAACAATGTTCCTCTGGGCTAAATTCTAGGGCCTATTCTGTACAATGTAATTGTCAATGATCTGGATGAAGGAGCTGAATGCACCATTATCAGGTTTGTTGATGACACCGAACTGGAAGGTGCTGTGAACTGTCTCGAGGGACAAGAGGCCTTGCAGTGGGATCTAGATAGACTGGAGTACTTGGTGGTTATCAATGGCATGAAATTTAACAAAAACAAATGCCAGATTCTGCACTGAGATTGAGTAGCACGGGGCACAAGTATGAACTGGGAGAGCAGTGTCTGGGGAGCAGCCCTGCAGAACAGGCCCTGGGGTGCTGGCTGACAGCAGCTCAGTGTGAGTCAGCAGTGTGTGCCCTGGAAGCCCAGAGGCAAACCCCATCCTGGGGGCATCAAACACAGCACAGCCAGTGCTCAGAAGAGTGGACTGTCCGCTGGATTCAGCCTTGGTGCAGCCTCACCAAGAAGGCTGGGGGTGGTTCTGGGACCCAAAACTGAGAGAGGATGTGAAGGTAATTGAATGAGTTCAGAGGAGGGTGACACAGCTGGTGGAAGGGCTGGAAGGTATGTCCTGTGAGGAGCAGCTGAGGACTCTGAGTTTGTCTATTTTGGAGAAAAGGAGGCTGAGAGGTGACCTCATTGCTCTCTACAGCTTCCTGAGGAGGGGAAGTGGAGGGGAAGATGCAGATCTCCCTTGGTATCCAGGGACAGGACGCCTGTGAATGGCTCAAAGCTGTATCAGGGGAGGTTTAGACTTGACATTAGGAAGCATTGATTTACTGAGAAGTTAGTTAAACACTGGAACAGGTGATCAATGTCCCATGCCTTTCAGTGTTTAAGAGGAATTTGTACAATGCCCTAAAAAACATACTTTATCTCTTTGGTGAGCCCTGAAGTGGTCACGTAGTTGGACTAGATAGTTGTTGTGGGTCCCTCTCAACTGAAAAGATTCTATTCTATTCTATTCTATTCTATTCTATTCTATTCTATTCTATTCTATTCTATTCTATTCTATTCTATTCTATTCTATTCTATTCTATTCTATTCTATTCTATTCTATTCTATTCTATTCTATTCTATTCTATTCTATTCTATTCTAATTCTATTCTATTCTATTCTATTCTATTCTATTCTATTCTATTCTATTCTACTCTATTCTATGTCAAAAAAGGTGGGTTTTTTTAAATGAGGATATGATATTTTCCTGGTTTCAGATAATCAGTTTAATAGAGCATTGTGGGCATCTTTTTTTTTTTTTAATAATTCACTGACAGTGTTCTTCAGCCCTTCTGTACACCTTACCAGCATCTATCACATCTACACTTTGGATGTAAAGACTCCAAAGTGTCTTCACTTTATAAACCTCTTGCTTTTTTCTGTCCTTCAGGTAGGAGTCTCTGTCTGTAAAAACCATTTTATGCTTTGGATGGCAATCCACTATCTCCGTGGAATCATCATAGAATCACAGAATGGTTGTGCTAGGAAGGGACCTCTGGACACCATCTAGTCCAACCCACCTGCTAAAAACAGGTTCACCCAGAGCAGATAGCACAGGGAAGTGTCCAGGTGGGTTTTGAATGTCTCCAGAGAAGGAGACTCCACAGCCTTTCTGGGCAGCCTGTTTTAGTGCTCTGGCACCTTCGAAGTACAGAAGTTTCTCTTTGTGTTTCCATGGATCCTCCTGTGCTTCAGTCTGTGCCTGTTGCCCCTCATCCTATTGTTGGGTAACACTGAAAAGAGTCTGGTCCCATCCTCTTGATACTCACCTTTGAGATACTTATAAGCATTGATAAGATCCCCTCCCAGCCTTCTCCAGGATAAACAGACCCAGCTCTCTCAGTCTTTCCTCTTCAGATAGGACCAGAAAGGTCTGCTCTAGACTCCTAATCATTTTTGTAGTTTTCTCCAGTAATTCCTTGCCCTTCTTAAACTGAGGAGCCCAGAACTGGACACAGTACTCCAGATGGAGCCTCACCAGAGCAGACTAAGGTGGAAGATAACCTCCCTCAATCTGCTCGTCACACTTTTCCTAATGCACCCCAGGATACCATTGGCCTTCTTGGCCAGAAGGGCACACTCTTGACTCATGGTCAACCTGTTGTCAACCAGAACTCCCAAATACTTCTCTGCAGAGCAGCTTTCTAGCAGTTCAGCCCCTAACCTGTACTGGTGCCTGGGGTTATTCTTCACCAGGTGCAGGACTATACACTTGCCCTTGTTGAACTTCATCAGGCTCTTATCTGCCCAGCCTACCCAGGTCTTGCTGAATGGTGGCACAGCTTTCTGGTGTATCAACCACTCCTCTCAGTTTGGTATCATCATCAAACTTGCTGAAGGTGCACTCAGCCTCTTCATACAGGTCATTGATGAACAGGTTGAACAGGACTGGACCTAGAACTGACCCCTAGGGAGCCCCACTAACTACTGTAGTGCAGCCAGATTCTGCACTATTGATCACAACCCTCTGAGCTCTGTCATCCAGCCAGTTCTGGATCCATCTCACCACGCACTCATCCCACCCGCACTTCCTTAGCTTTCCTGTGAGGATGTTGTGAGAGATAGTGTCAAAAGCCCTGCTGAAGTCAAGGTCGACAATATCCACCGCTCTCCCCTCATCTACTCAGCCAGTCATACCATCATAGAAAGCTATCAGGTTAATCAAACATGACTTCCCCTTGGTGAGCCCATGCTGACTACTGATAATTTTCTTTTCCCCCACATGCTTGGAGATGATGTCCAGAATGAGTTGTTCCATCACCTTTCCATGGATGGAGGCTGACTGGCCTGTAGTTTCCTGGGTCCTCCTTCTTGCCATTTTTGAAGACTGGAATGGTGTTGGCTTGCTTCCCATTCTCAGGCACCTCTACAACCTTTCAAAGATGATAGACAGCAGCTTAGCAATAATATCTGCCAGCTCTCTCACCACTCTTGGGGCCCATGGATTTATGGATGTCCAGGTTGCCTAAATGATCTCTAAGCTGATCCTTCTGAACCAAGGGAAAGTCTTCCTTTCTGCAGACTTTCTCTCCTATCTCTACAGTCTGGGATTCCTGAGGGCTGGTCTCAGCAGTAAAGATGGAAGCGAAGAAGGCATTCAGTAACTCTGCCTTCTCTGTATCATCTGTCACCAGGGCACCCACCTCATTCAGCAGTGGACCTATGATTTCCTTAACCTTTCTCTTGCTGCTGATGTACTTGAAGAAGCCCTTCTTCTTGTCCTTGACATCCCTGGCCAGATTTAATTCCAAGTGGAGCCTGGCCTTCCTCACCTCATCCCTGCATACTCTAAGAGTTGCCTGTATTCTGTCCCTTTTTCCACATTACATAAACATCCTTCTTCCATCTGAGCGGATCATGTGTCTTTTTTCTTTTGTCAAATTCCTTCCATCAACACCTTGAACTTACACAGGTGCTTTAGTAAATCCTCTCATAGTGATTCTTTCATTAATAGTGTATAAATATAAATTCACTAATGAAAAGTCGTGAACATCAGTTGCATTTAACACATATGTGCAAGAACAACTTGGTTTTTTTAGACTGTAAAGACATCTAAGTGCTCAAGAGTTACACTAAGTGAAATTTGTCCTCCTCCATTTAATATTCCAGACCTAACATTCTTTAAATGTTCTTCACTGTAATGAAATCCAAGTTGAATCAGAGACTGAATTCAAAGAAGGTGAGATTGATTAGAAATGAAACAGTTCAGAAGGATACGTTCTGGCAGCAGCCCCTACCTCTGCCTATGGGGACCTGTGTGCCTTGCTTGCTAGACACAGAAGCTGATCTGATCAGAGGACCTTTTTCAGTATTTGTGTTCTCAGCTCTTCAAGTTCCTCTGCTGTTCCCTGGAGCATCTGAAGGAATGAAGCCAGTGGCCCTGCCTGTGCTTCTAGTTCAGCTCTGCAGAAAAAGAGCCACAGCAGCTAGCGTGGGAGTCATGAGAGAAAATATGCCTTAGGTGACAATGCCTTGATGTGTAAAGGTAAATGAGGGCATGGCACCACTGCTCCTAGTGGGAAGCAAGAAAGTGCAGGAGGCTGGAACATAGATTGGGGTCTTTGCCGCAGTGGAACATGCAGTACATGAGTGGAGATAGATAAGGACTTGGTTTCAAAGACCTGGTTTTGAAAGGTGAGGAAGGAAGTAGAAGGTAGGGTAGGAGGATGGAGGAAGTTAGTCTATAGGCCCGTCTCTTTCTCCTTATGTCCATTAAGCCAAGAGTTATTACTGTTCCATATTGAAAGGGAGTAACTGTCCAAGATTTGTTCTGGTTTTTCCCTTCCTTCCCCATATATGGATCCTAGAGAAAGTTCACATTCCGTGCCCTTACAGAAATTTCAGAATGACTTTCAATCACATTTGTTGCAATGGCTTTTATGCATGGTAAGAATTACCACAATGCAGTGTCCCCTAAAAACACTCTCTTCTGGACTTAGTCTGCCTTCAGTGTAAAAAGAATCCTTTCATCACATTTAAATTACCATCAAACCCTGTTTACAATGCTTCAAGCAGGGCAATGTTCAATCTATATATTTTGACTGGGTTTGTCTTGTCTCTCAAGTGCACAAATCACAGAATCACAGAGTCAGTCCAGCTGGAAGACACCCTCAAGATCATCGAGTCCAACTGTTAACACAACCCTGGCACTAACCCAAGTCCCTGAGGTCTTCATCTCCACATCTGTTCAACCCCTTCAGGGACGGTGACTCCACCACTGCCCTGGGCAGCTTGTTCCAATACCCAACAGCCCTTTCCAAGAAGAAATTTTTCCCAAGATCCAACCTCAACCTCACCTGGCACAACTTGAGGCCATTTCCTTTCATCTTGTCGCTCTTTCCTTTGCAGGAGAGCCCAACCCCCCCTGGCTCCAGCCTCTCAGGCAGTTGCAGACAGCGATAAGGTCTCCCCTCAGACCCCTTTTCTCCAGGATGAATCCCCCAGGCCCCTCAGCCGCTCCCAATCACACTTATGCTCCAGCCCCTCACCAGCTCCATTCCCTTCTCTGAACCCTCTCTAGTGCCTCAAAATCTATTTTCCTTCCAGGATTTTTTACTTGTTTTCATAAATTCCAGGCAATCTTCCCCATCCCCAGTGAAAACCTCTCCTAACGACTATTGTCTAAAATCATTTTGGTGAGAGTTAGGATTTCTTATAAGTAAGGAAAAGCCTTTCACCATAATTTCCATTTTACGTTGCTTTCATTTGTGAATTCCAACGTAAATCTTAACTGTACAGGGACAGACAGAGCAAAATATGCTAGTTTATAGACTGGGAAAAATAATGCTGTTGAGGATGTGGAACTCTGAATATTTATATAAAATTGCCCCAAACAAATCAAGAGGCCACAAAACTAAGAGCATTGAATCTTTACATATTCATAACCTGGCTGGCAACTTGTGAATTTTTTGTGTGGAAAGCCAGGCTGAATTCAAGATCTACCTGGATACTGTGTTCTCCTTTGATAAAGATGTCACATTTTGTCATTTCAAAACCACGTTTCTATTGTAAATATTCCCCAGGAACAACTTTAGGCATCAAATAAATATCAAACCATTTCATCACTGACTTTTTTTGTGCCTATATATTCTCTGTGGCACCTTTAGGACAAACTAAAACTTGCTATTTTTTGAAAAGTAACTTGGGTGAAACATGTCGTCTTCTCTTTGATATAGAGTAGATGAAATCTGCACAAAACCAGCAACCAGAGAGCTTGTTTAGCCTACTAGTTCTCTTAGTTCTCTGATTTTTTTTTTCTAGTTCTTATTGCTGAGCTTGTAGCCACAGCAGGCTCTTAAGACTTTAAGTTTCAACAAACTAACGTGTCATGTTTCCAACAAAAATGAATGAGTTGGGATTCTCCCAGAGACACCAGCTTTTCAAATCTAACTTTATCATCCATTCTGCTGATGTTTTTATCTGACTGGGGATGACATACCTGTACAGGCTTTTCTTTTTATCCCTTCTTACATTTCAAAGCTTTTTTCTACCTCAGACCTGACACTGACAATCCTTTTGTGTTTTCCTTGGTGCCTCAGAGGCTTAATGGTCCAGCACAGTAGCTGAACCTTTAGAAATTTCTTCTGTACCTCTGCAGAGACTGCTTCAGTAAGGGCCACAGAGCTGTCATTATGAAAAGTGAGAGGCCCCTGTGGTTAAACATTCCTTAATGTTTTCATTTCTGAAAGTGACAGCAGAATGGGTAAATCGATTTCTTTTGACCACACAATTGCCTTACAGCTGTACATGGTCTTCTTGGGTTTGGGTAATGGGGTGAAGCTGCACAAGGAAGCTGGCTAATTCACCCTGTTTTACTATGGGTGATTCATCTGATGAAGGGATTTATAGTTAACAATTTGAAAAAATGAATTATTTGCAAGCCTATTAGTGTTAAATACTTGAACATCTCATACAAGCATGTAATTTAAATGCAATTAAACAGTTATTAAATGCCAAATATCAATTAATGATTGTTGCAGCATACATTATTTGAGTAGAAGACTTGAGGCGACTGTGATGACCATGGTGAACTGGGAATTCACTATAAATCAAATGTTTGCACATTTTGAGAAATTAAAAGCAATTTTCCATGCAGCCTGCTGTGAGCTAAGTAGTCTTATTTTGAAATGAATTTGGGGGCTGCTACTCCAAATATGGCCACAAACAGCCTGCTAACTCTAACGGGACTATTCAAAAAGATATGTGATACTTGCAAGAGTAAAAGCTTTGAAAGTTATAGACATCCATCTTCTTGAAGAGCAATGAGGTTTTTATTTCACATTACTAACTCCTTCAGTCCGTGCCTTGTGGCCCTAGCAAATTTCTCACCTCTGAGAAAGATAATTTACGTTTTTTCTTCTTTACATGACATTAAATTGAGATGTTTCTGTGCTTCTTTTGGAGAAGTCTGTTTTGTACACACCTGGCTGCTGCTGATTTCATATTGATGTTCATGTATAATAATTTCATACATGTTTTATTAGGAAGACTGTTGTTGTCACAATCTTAAACACTTCCAGATTACAAATTAGTGTTTTATATAACAGAATTAGTTTTTTTTCAGTGATAGTATGAAAAATGCCTCCTTCTCAATACTGTGTTTTTACTGTTTCCTGTGACCCTGCTGACACAGAGGAACTAACACATATGATAATTTCATCAGAAACTTAACTGTGGACTTGTACGCCACAGGTTGTGTTGGCTGAGGACAGTCCATAATTCAGAAAGAAATGGTATTTTAATAATTGTAGATCTAATGAATCATAAATTTTCTAGTGCTATCTTTAATTTTCTCCAACTAGAAGAAATGAACATGCTGTAAGCAGACCATGGATGTAGGGGTGAAAAACTAATTTTTTTTCATAATTCTGGGCTAGAACATGAGAATTTTTCCTTCTCAGTACTGATTGGCGATTTCTACCATGCAGCCACCTTACTATGACAGTGAGAAGAAGTTATATTGCTATCCTGATGCTTTTTACCTGATGAGTTCTGCAAGTCGACCACACACTTTTGCAATATCTATGACAACTTCTTGTGCATGGAGGGTTTGTAATGTCAGGGCCTCAGTGCTAATAAGGACTACTTCGTCATTTTGGTTTTGGCATACAATTTTGAATGAGAAGAACAGCTACTTCCTTTTCCTGTTATGTATTGTGCTTTGCAATCCCTTGTGTTGCTTCAAACAGTCAGTAGATAGTTAATGACTGAATGGCACAATGCTGAGTAATTAAAACTCTTGCAGTATGCATTACCAAAAGTGGAAGCTGAATGACTCTGATTACTGCTGGTGTGTAGATCAAATGGAAACTTCAGCTCCTGTGCAAAGTCCAGTCTCTGCTTAGAAATTATTTCCTGTCGTTTCTTTCCCTCTGTCTCAGCAGATTAAAGAACAGTTTCTAAAACTTTTAGCTCCACCTTTTTTCTCTACACTGCCCAACCAAAGCTGAAAGTATTTGGAGAGTAAGGCTGTGTGTGGCAGGAATGAGAAAATGTGAATTTTGCTCTCAGTAGCAGCACTGGGACTACAGAAGTACTGACAGAGAACAACTAGAAGTGAAGGATTTAAGCATTTTTTCATCACATCTGCAGCTTGGGAACGTACCTGATAAGAATGAAGTGTTATTATTTTCAGCAGACTCACAGGCTCTGACTGAGTCATGTAGATCAATATTTTGACCGCTGAAAACATGCACAGTAACAGGAGTCATGAGAAACAAATCATGCTTTCTGAGACTTTTTTGAGTATCAAATAGTGATCAACTTTCTACATGTAAGAAGTGCAAATAACTGTCATCTTCATAGAAACTAGTGAACACTGCAGGATTTGTCAAACAGGTAGTTGTATGTAATCACAGGTACACAGGGCTGCCAGATGGGGAAATACAAGATCTTAAAAGATTTGGTGTGCATCCTGTACTGATTGCAGCTGATGTGCCTGGCCCCTAAAATGCCTGTCATGTTTTGTTTGAGCAGCTTGACAGACCTACAACATTGGAGATGTTTCCTTGTTCTTTTATTGTTATTTGAAAATTGCTGTCACACCTTTGGGATCCAGCCCACGTCTTATAAAGCAGCTGAAGTGTGAAGTTACATAAGGAAAGTTGGTGAAGCAGACCATCTATGTTCTGCCTAATACAAAATAATGTTAAGAGTTTTCAAAAGTACATGTAGCTGGCTATACAGTTGACAGAAGTCTGAATGTTTAAAGTGGCTGATGTAGTTTTTGGCTGATTTCAAACACATTGGCTATGAACCACTGACTACACAGACATGGCCTACTGCAGTTACATATGTATTAATGTTGACTAACTGGGATGTCACCACAGAAGAAGTCATATGACTACTAGGTTGGCAAGGTTTTACTCGGACCATTGTTTAGTACGTATCAGACTGGGAAGGAACAAAATATCTAACTCCCGCTTATGCCTCTGATCTGACAAATAATAACAAAGGACACTTTAAGGCAAAATTTTGATAAGTAGCTCCTTGGTGTTTAGAAACCTGCTTGTATTCACATGTCTGGAGTGTTGTTACTCGTGGGACAATGCAGTTTGATTTTGCCTTCACAAAACCTACCACATATGAATGATACTACCAGGAAAGTGCATGTGTAATCTTACGTGTTGACAAAGTGGGACTGATTCAAAAAACTTTCAAAATGTAATCCAGAATGACACTTTCATCGAGTTAAGTTTGTGTGACTTGTTTTTGTGATTTTATATGTTTCTAATGGCAAAATTTTGGTAGCAGCTTTGAAAATACTTGGACTCAAAGGGATTTTATCAGGAAGCTGTACTCAGGCAGTGAAACAGTCACAATAATGTCTGCCTCCCCTCTGAGAGGAGATGTACTGGGGGATCAAATGATTTCAGATAGAATGGATACAAAAGCCTAGAATAGATTGTTATGAGTTTAAGGAATCTCAAAACCCAAAAAGCTGAGCTAGTAAGCTCTAATATATAGTCCCATGATTAAAGCTTCCTTAGCATCACAGAATTTGAAGATGGTTAATGTCATGCTAGTTTTTGAGGGATGTTCCAGGAGACATCAAGGTAATAACAGACTACTTGTACAAAAAAAAATATTGCTGGGGACTCTTCTGAAAAAGGAAGTATTGTTCATCCTTCCTTAGTAGACACTAAGGAAGAGTTTTGCAGATTTTGCCTTGAAAAAGTGTTGTAGTTCTTCAAAGAAGATTGCAAGCACATACACAGGGGACATCCAGTTGATATGCTCTGCTTGGATTTATAAAAGCTATTTAACAAGTTCCCTTCTCAAAGGGTCTTAGAGCAATTCAGCAGTCGCGGCATAAAGGGGAAGGCCATCACATTTTAAACTAACTAACTTAGAAAATTGAAAGCAGAGAGCTGGAATAAATGGTTAGTATTCTCAAAGGGGGAAGGTTGTCAGTAGAGTCTCACAGTATATGCATCGGGCCTACTTTGCCTATAAATGATCACAGAAAAGGGATGAACAGGAAGGGGACAAAGTTTACTGATGGCAGTAACTGATTCAGTGGAGTAAATACAAAGTCTGACTGTGAAGATATGTGCGGGAAGTGCATAATTAAAACGGCATTTTCAAGCAATACACAGAGGCCAAACCATGTGTAGGGAATTTTTAAGAAAAAAATACACAGATCATTGTTATATCAGTTTATAAAGCTGTATCACATAGAATTATAGAATAATTTAGGTGGGAAGAGATCCTCAAGATCATGGAGCCCAACCATAACCTAACTCTGACACTAAACTGTGTCCCTAAGAACTTTATCTGTACATCTTTTAAATACCTCCACCATGCCTTGAAAACTCTCCTCAGTATTTGTTCCCTCTTCTAACAGGTGGTGAAATAAATCAGAAGAGTTATAGAGAAAGACTGCAGGATAGCCAAAGGTATGGAATTGCTTCTGTAGGAGAAGTGATAAAAATTGAGTAGGGATCTTCTTTTGTCCTATGGAAAAGGGTAACTGAGGACGCTTTAAAAGAAACACACCAAGTCATACGTGGGATGAAGGTAAACAGGCATTATGATTTGGGAATTTATTTTTTTTATTATTATTTTTGTGTCCCCTCTACTAGAAGAACATGCCAAAATTAGGTGAGTTTATCATGCACCAAAGTCAAAATTGACAGTAAAATGTGGTTCTCCACAGACTATGCGGGTAATCCATGGAAAGTGTTTTCACAGGATGTTCTAGATGGTTAAAGTATATCTAGACTCAAGGAAAAACCAAAAGAATTTGTCAAAGAGAAATTAACAATTTATTATTAGTAGAGGGACACACTTCTAATTCTCAAAGGACCTCGCTGTGATTTTCTAGGATGGACATCTGTTGGTTACTGTTGTAGTCAACATCCTTAACTAGATTGATATGAGTTGTTCTCAAATTCGTTAGATTCCTTAGTTCTAGAGGGCAACTGAACAACATAATCTCAAATACAATAGCAAGGGGAACTGAATTACCCTCTTTTGGAAACATTCAGTGGCAGGACACTGCACATATTCAAGAAAGTCACACTGGAGAAATTTTTCCTTTTTCGTTTGTCCTACCACTTAAAAATAAAGCAGCCAGTAGATGAAGTTCTACTACTATAAATTTATCAGCCTTAAGATTAAATTCCCTTTGAAAATTGGGAAGAGAAGTAGCACAAGACCTAGATGAAACCTCTAAAAGGCCTTAATAAAGCATGCCAAGAGAAAGAAGACAACATTCATGGAAGCTTCTACCAGAGGACCAGACGATCCACAGCTACCAGAAAGCCAAGTGAGGGCAGCAGTTGTAGTGCAGCTTGCTTCCATGCCGTCCCTTCACTTTTCTAAAGCCATTTTGGTATGTACTCTGCAGTTTATCTACCTAAAAAAAGTAAATGGAAAACATTAGACATCCACTGGAACTGCTGAGAAAGGAATCTGGCCAAGTCATTGTAGTTACCCATGCAAACAATAGCTGTCTTGCATGATCAGATTAGCTGCCAGAAGAATCTGATGAATTATCATCTGACTATGCCTCCATTATTCATGTCTTACCCAGAGCACTGCTTACCTATGCATAAATACTGGAAGCATACTATGCCTTGTATATGAAATAGTTGTGAATAGAATCATTATCTTATGATTACATGTTCAAAATATTTTAAATATAGTTTTATACTTAAAATCACTTGGTGTTTGGTCACATGCAAAAATAACATTTCATGGGCACTGAGATTTAGATTACTCAGCTACCACATATGAGTTTATAGTTAGAGCTGGCTAGAGTATAGTGTGTAATTCCTATTCATTTTTTGGAAATAAACGCTTTCTGATATTTACTATTTATTGGCACAAGTATTTGGGGATTTTCCTCAAAACATGAGAAAAGACTTTTGGTATTATTCTAATTAAAATGCTGGAAATTTTAAAATGAAACTGGTCTGAGTGGCATTTTTCAGTTCTAAAAATTTTTAATGCTGTGTTTTTGAACATCAATGCTTGCTGCTTATTTCCCATGAACAAGCATTGATTCAGTCAGTGTCAACTCTTCTGTAACATTGAAATAAAAATCCACAGTGTAGAAAAATGCAAACCAGATGGGCAGGACATGTACCAGTTTTTTTAAAATCAGCATACCTATCAAACATACATATATATATATATACACATACATACATACATACTTATATCTATGTATGTATGCATGTTATTTCAAGAGAATTAAAATGAAACATGTTTCTCAAATTCTGAACAAGACTAAGAACAAGATTTAGAGCTTATGGGTTTTAAGGACCGTTTTACTGGAATATAGTGGACCCTGCAACATGATTAAGCTCCCCATATTTATTTTATTGAAATGACATTTGTATAAATAAATTGAAGAATTATGTCTTTTCTGATCAGTTTGTACATCCAAGTTCCTAATCTGAATGTGCAGACATTGGACTACAGACACAAATACCTCCTCTGCCAGATTCATGGAGTAAATGTGTTTGCATGCAGGTTTGCTGTACAGGAGAAAGACATTTGTTTTATGATTACATCTACTCTGCTATACTTGTTGAACGATTAAGGGGGTCACACTATTTACACCATGGTGTGTCTACCTAGAGACACTACTAGCAGCGAAAGACACTTTAGAGTGGTATGTTAATCCCTTTTTGAAGGTATGGGAACTGCTCTGACTTAGAATCCTTCTGCTACAACTGAGACGAGGAGGTCTGCCTGTGCCTGTCATGGTTTAACTTTTTATTCCCTGAATGCCAGGTTTCTGGAACAGTTCTTCCCAATATTTCTGGAAGATGGCATTTCAAAGCTTGGAATTTCCCCCTCCATGGAATTTCTGATGCCATAAAAAAGCCTTAATATTTACTTAGAAAAAAATAGGCAATTTGAAATCTTCCACTAAAAGGAACTATTCTGGCTTGATTTTTCAGAAAAGAAGACTGAGCAACACATTAAAAAATGTCCATGGAAACCTCTGTACTGAAAAGCAGTCTCAGGAGCTGGCAAACCCTTGACTGACCACAGCTCCCAGGGTCTCTACAATTACAAAATTGCCATCAGATTGCGTGGTATGGTGGTGGAAAGCCCTGAGAGGACATGTCAAACAGGAGCTCTCAGCAGTTTGGACTCCTCTCTCCCTCCTGCAAAACCAGCCATCTGAATGAAGCACTTCAGACAGAGATGAAGGTTTCTGGGTCTCTTGCCTTCAGGAGCCTGGATTCCCCAGGTATCCCAACTGGGACTTCAGTTGCATGGTTGGGCTTCTTTGCAGCCCCAAGTATTCATACATCCTTTCAGCCCAACAACTGAGCTGGTGGAAAGCAGGCGGGCGTCTTGTGGAAGTTCATTGAAAATGAAATGCCTCTGTGAAAACTTCTGAGTTCAATGTCTACACATTTTTCAGTGAAAAACTGTTCACTTGGAAAACTCTTGTCCACCTTTTTCTGGAGGCTGTAGTTTGAGTGAATTAGATTCATACAGCAAGTAATGACAACAAATCATAGGGGTAAGAAGAAATGAAAACTGTTATTGGGAGAAGAACTGTAACAAGGAATTCAGATAATGTTTTCTGTGTTTTGTTTTGTTTTTTTTAATGTTGTAGCTTATGTTCTTTTCTGTATTTTCAGGCACGTAGCTCTAAATCACAGATCAGTGCTGCAAAGCAGACAAGCAGCATGAGCTATATTACATATCACGGCTGACATTTTTTTTAGTCAAGGAAGAGTTTGGATTCGATAGTATATATTTAAAAAATACTATTGGCAGTTTATATTTTTAAAGAATGTGTTAAAGAGAATTTTATTTCCAAAATAGTACCAAATTGCAGTTAGGTGTTTACATATAAATGTAGCAGCACGAATACAAAAAACTTAATGGAAAAGATTTTTAGAAAGCTGTTTAATGAACCAGCCACATAACTCCTGTGGGAGTTTGTGCCAGAATTTCCTCTGTAAACATGAGCTTGCATATTTTGATATCAGCTGGCCTATAAGACTGTGGTAGGAGTCACAGACACTTGGAAAAAAAGAGGAATCTCAGTGCTCTGATAGACAGCTCTGTCTGAAAATTAGCTATATTAGGTAAGTTGTCTTCTTACAAGCTCAAGCTTTGAAGGCATACACACTAATTATGACAATTTTGAGGGAGGAATAACTGTAAGCTGTCTTGCTTGGAAAAGATTCAGAGTAGTTGATAGATTAATTACCTTTAAATGGTTAATCTGTTGCAGGTGTGCATATACTTGAACATATTTAGTTTACTCCGCAGAGTTAATCCAGCTTTTAAGCACTGTTGGCTCACAGCTTGAAGGCTTCAGCTCCAACATGGGTTAACAGCATGGGTTTTATTATGAGCTTCCTTGGCAGGAAGCAGGTAAAAGCAAAACTTCAAAACCATTTTCCTTTGTTGGGAGAACCCCCTAAAGGAATTCAGAGGAAATGGTGTTGCCCGTCTGACACAGTTGCAGTCAGCCAGCAGTCTAGTGTCTCAGCAAGTAGCACTGCAGTCACTCAGTAAATTGTGTGCTTCATGCCTTTAAAGTTATAAAATAGTCTGTATGATACACATCAACTGAGTTATTAAACAAAAGGATTGAATACATGTTAATGGATGCAGGCATTCATCTGGATTATGTCACATACAAAGTACATACATGTCACATATGCAATAGGAAATATAGAAGAGAGGTTTGGATTTTTTTTTACCTGAAATCTTCCACATTAGCTGTGTTTATAAAACATACTTCAATACAGAGTCTGCAGTGGTTTAAAAAAGGAATAAGTTCCAACCAATTATTTATACTTAGAGTGTTATCTGAGTTTAAAAAAATACTGATAGACTACATCTCCAGGTGTCATTTGATCTACTTAACAGAATTCAGGGCTGAAAGGAAATAAAAAGAGTATTGAAGGTATTATGTCTGGCAGTATGATCAGCCCCAGTTCTACCCAGTTTCAGACCATGAAATAGCCTCACGGTCACTGTGACCACAAGCTCCTAGCAGTGCTGAATCTGTTGTGGGGCCAGGCACACCTGGATATCAGCAGAGCAGCCTGAGGAGAGGTGAGGAGTCTGCCTTTTTTTCTCAGGAATACATAGCTCTGAGCATTTTCACAATCTTTGTATGCAGGCAAGGGCAAGCATAAGCCAGCCTCCAGAGCACTCTACAGAAGCTGAATGACAACAGGTACTGAGGCATTGTGCAAACTCAGTCTCCATCACCTGTCGTCTAGACAGCTCTAATGTAGGTGAGACTGGGAAGGCAAAAGCCCAGTTGGTCAGTATGCACCTTGATCTCAGCTCTTATGCACAACATAATTCATATGCATTGAATTCAAGCCACAGGCAGAAAAGTGAATGGAAATATGGTGGCTGCAAAGTCCAGTGTGCTAAAACCAGCATTTACCTTGGCAGTGAAACAGAACCCAAGTTGACTGGTGCTGCCTTCAGTAGCCTCTGGTAGAAGGGCTCCTGAAAGAGCTCGATTTACTTTGTAGCTGCTCTTTTGCCAGCAGAGCCTTCGAGAAAGGAAGACAGCAGCAGTGCCATTTCTTCAGTAGACAATTCCTTAGGGGCTTGACCTTAACAAGAAAAAGTAAAAAACCGAACCACACTACTTTTACATGTTGGGATTTTCTCCTAATACTAGAAGTGTCTACTGTACTGCATTGTGCTTCATTCTGCACCATTATAAAGGGCTTATTTGTAGATGGCAATGTGTTTTGTGCAGGGTTTCTCTGGAAATTCAAAAGTACAGAACCATGTCTCTAGAATAATTTTTACAAAACATAGTTTTAAAAATCTAGGCTCAAATGTATACTAAAGAAAAAATAACACAGTAGTAATAGTTGCCTAATAATGCTGCAAAATCATTACATATAGGAGTCATCCTCATTGTCACTATATTGTTAAAAAAGTAACAGCAATGAATACTGAAAATAAGAAAACCTGTGGTTCTCTTTTCATATACAATAATGTGTTATCTGAATTCATGTAAGAGATAGTGGAGAGCACGATGGTAATAATTTTGTCAGCAGCTAATATGTGTTAGACACTTCCTCCATTAAAGCATTCCATCCGGATCTAAATATTTAAATACAAGGAAGTGATTTGTCCTAGACATACAAGACACTTAAATGTTTTTTAAAACTAAACCTTATTTTAAACTGTCTCAACTTGCAGCCACTAGCTTTTGCTATAGCTTTGAGAATGACACTGCCTGCTTCCACAGATGTGATCACGATGTTTGAGTCACATCGAGGAGGCAGTGTGGCATAATTGGCACCACCAGTGTGTGTGCAATCCAAGTATATCTCAGGCACTTTGTTCTGCAGAGCTGCCAGTCTGCTGCCTTTCACAGGAATTGAAATGTGTTTTAAATCTGTATTCAGAAATAAATTCTTGTGCTTGGGCTGCATAAATAGAAGTGCATAAGAAACATCACCTGTCCTTCACAGTAGTGACTGAGAAAATTGTGCTGCCTCCTACCAAGTAGACTGTTTAAAACCTTTTAAAAATATGAATATCAAAAGCAAAACGACAACACAAGCCCAGTTAGTGCTACAGTGTATAGAACATTTCTTGTGTTTCAAATTCATACTAATGCTGGTAAAGAGAAACATGGAACTTTTTATGTGCTTCACAGACCACATGTATGTATGTGTGTCCACCTGTTTCCTTTTCTCCTTGATTTTTTTCACTTGATATAATGCTTGCTTTCCTCTCTTATTAATAGTTTCCACTGAATTTCTGAAAAGCCATTGTAGTTACACATCATTTTCTCTTGTCCGTGCAAGTTCCTTGTAGAGGTACCCAGCTTTGCTCCACACAAAGTGATATCAAAAAGATGAATAGTCCCATGAGTGGAATGTTCTCCTGCATCTAATCAGCTTTATTGAAGTCACAGTGAACTGCAAACTTGTGTGACCTT
This sequence comes from Streptopelia decaocto, assembly GCF_964273445.1. Taxonomy (NCBI): domain Eukaryota; kingdom Metazoa; phylum Chordata; class Aves; order Columbiformes; family Columbidae; genus Streptopelia; species Streptopelia decaocto. Next base: position 45,324,226 of record NC_138657.1, read on the forward strand.
AGTGCCTCAGGCATGCAGAGCAGCTTGTTCTGAGCTAACCTGGTTATCTACACTCTGTGCCATGTACTCAGCCACACTAACTATAATCCAGCAGTGCCTGATATACAGCTCAGATACAGGCTCCCAGCATTTTTAAGCTGATGGCCTGCTTGTAAAATAAGAGACATATTTTGATTCCCCTTCCTTAGGTCTCTCTTCCTCTCCTGACTGTAATTGAACAGCTTTTTCTTATTCTTCTCTGGGTCATACTTAACTGTGAAATTTTTAGAACTGAACTTCATAATTTAAAAAATAAAAAATACAAAGCTTTTAGAAGATGGATGAATACGTTTCTTACCATCTTCTTCCTTGTGAACATAGGGCATTTATTTAGAAAATCTAGCCACTTGGTTACCTAAATATTAACAATAAAAATTTTTCACTCTTATTAAAAGAGAGATTGGTCTACCTATATTAATTAGCTGATATGACAGACAGAACTGTCTTGAAAGGTTTTTTGTCCTTATTTGAATAGAGAACGTTTGCATTTTAATTGAGAAGTTGCATTGATCATTTATTTTGCTGTCAATAAGATCGCAGAAAAGAAATATGTATTTTAGAGCCACCAGGACAAAAACTGTTAGAAACTTTCTAAGATTTCTAGATTTCTGCCACTAAACCAAATAGCATTCTTTCAAAAACTATTTAAATCTGCTGAGATGAAAAATCAGAAAAAAAATAAATCAACTATATTAGTGGCAGATTAATAACATCTGTGTCAGATTCAGAAATTATGGAAGAAATGGACACAAGGTACCTGAAAAGTTATTTCAGTTTGAAAATTCTGAGTCAAAATTTGTAGATATTTCTAAAAGGAAAATATTTTTTAGTCCCTTTTTTCACAGAACCTTTCTTCAAATATAACAGATGTTCACTCTTAGATCGCTTCTCCAACTTCACAGAACTTTTTGAAAAGAGTCCACTTAGGGATAATGAGAAATCTGGAAGCAGTCAGTCCAAGATAAATCTGTGGAATTTTACAGACAAAGTGGGACTGAAAATCTGCAAAGGGTAGCTCACTTTTGCCTGTGAGGGCCAGTATTATGTTTCTTTGCAGTATACATCAAGGAAAAAGGCAGCTTGAGAGGAAAAAAAAAAAAAAAGAATAAGCATGTTCCCTTGTAATCAAAAAAGAGTTAACTTTGATATAATTTGTCTTGTTGGCCACATAAATAGAAATAAGTAAATAAGAATTATTTGATATAACAAGAAATGCAGGTTTTTCTGGGGTATGTAGCACCCCAAACCCCACTTCTGATGCTTACTTAAGTTCCTAGATACTCTATAGGTATCTGTTTTCATATCCGCTGTTTTAGCTATTCTAGAGAAAATAAAACAAAATGAAACAAAGCAAAACAAACAAATCCCCACCCCAAAGCACACATAAACAACAACACACCATACTTCTTACTGAATTACATTGGTTGTTACTAATATCCATCTGCAGCTTAAAAATGAAACAAAAAAAAGAGAAAAAATAAAAAGAAAAAAAGAAAAAAAAGACAAAAAATATAAAAGAAAAAAAGAAGAAAAGAAGAAAAGAAAAAAGAAAAAAAAAAAGGAGGGAGCTACGCAATTAGCAAAGGTTTTTAATATCATTGCCTGCTTTCAAGGAGAACAAAATACCTTAAATCTCCCTCGAGGTGGTTTCTTTCCTAAGATTTCATTATGCTTTATGTCAATTTCTCCTTTCTAAGTTAGATTACATAGTGGACCAGATTTTCAACTGATAGGGCTCAGTTAGTTTGCTGGCCTCCAGTGCACTCATGATGGTTTAAAACACTGAAGAAAGACTGGGTCTCAGTCTTCTGTGAAGCTGTGTTTACACCAGTAAAGCACTGGTCTCATCATTAGAGCTGTTCATGATGATATTATTTTAAATGCTCAAATATGTCCTAGGGTTTAACAGAAGCCAAGGTAATGCTTAGCATCTTCATGTACCAAACCTTATTTTCTCTATTGCAAAACAGTTCCATGTGTTCTATGACCTTGTGACAGGGTCATCTTTAGGACGCAAAAAAAATCATCACTGAATTTATGTAATCTCTTATTACATGGGTCAAGCGTAGTAACAGGGAAGATAGTACTTGACTTTGAAGGATTTTTACAGGTTTGTGGTTGGTTGTTTTGGTTTGGTCTTTTTGTTTGTTTGTTTGTTTTTTTCTTGGTCTCTTCAAGCCCAACAGTTTGCAAGAAGCTGCCTGAAGAAGTCAGGGTAAAATGGTACATACAGCCTTGTGTGACTTTAAAATGTTTCAGATTTTTCTGCTTAAAAAAATTGTGACTCCCTTCCTAAGCAAGGAAGAACTTGCCCATATGGATAATATAAGAGCATGTGATGAGTATACCTAATCATGCAATCATGAGAAAAATTTATTTGGATTTGTAGGAAAAAGTGGGGAGACAAAATAGTGAATGGCAGTCAATTGTATCACTGGCTATTCCATTTACACATGACAGAATTGGTTGCACTGAATGTAACATTCAAAAGCTCAGACTGCCACCATAGAAGCAAGTGGCAGTTTCATCAGTATTTACTGACGGGGTGAAGAACATTTCTTTCTTCCAAGGCAGGAAGGAAGATATAAGCTCTGTCACAGAGCTGACCATACTACAGTGATTTTTGACTGTGAGCACCTTTAAATCCACAGGGGATATCCATTCTGAATGAATACGGCATTTGGGGGACTTATGGTGCAATTTGACCTCAGGTCAGAGCTAGGGCATAATGCCGTAGTGCAACCTCATTGCTGTCTCCTCTTAAATGTCTTGGGTGGGATCATGAGATATGAGTTCAGTGGAATCTGGAACCACGTACTTCTCTGCTGAGTACTATGGAAGCAGTTGGACCACCTTTCTGCAATAAGACCAAATGTAAATGGATTAGAAAAAATTCTAGAACAATGTGGTGATTGTCAGACTCCAGTCAGCAAATCCAGAGGTAAAGGTAGAACAAGTAAAAGAGTGTTGAGCAGGAGGTGCAGGAGTTCCAACTGAACAAGACTCTGGAGGAACCCACAATTAGCATTAAATTCTGAAAAAGTAAGCCAACATTTGTCTGTACATTGTTGCTTTTTCCAGCTGTAAAGCATGAATAATGGATCTTGCCTTCTTTGAAAAGTACCTTGACAATTGTACTACACAGGTCCTATGTGTTATCAACAGTATTAACAATGCTTTTCATGAATAATCCTTTATAGAAGAGCAAGCACTCCTTACTTTAATATATCATTAAATAGATTCTTCTATAATGAAACAGTACTAGTCTAGAACTAATGCCAAAGATTATTGGTCTTGTCTTCAGACGTTCCCAGGTTCCCTAACATTGTTATTGTTAGGGAAAAACAAATTCTTAAGTACTTTCTAAATTCTGTCTTTGCATCTGTGATTGACATTGTGTCATTCCTTCTTCTGCACAACCTCCAATGTTCTTTACTTTGGGCTTCTTGAAGTGTATAAAAAAAGAAATAACTTTTGACCTTGGAGATATTTTTGCTTCATGCTGAATGCAAGTTTCTGCCTTCAGCCTCTGAGGAAAATATGCTTTTATGAGTACCTTTTGTAGGCATTGATTCTGTATTTGGCATATCATCTAGAAAAAGTCATGCAAAATGTTTTGAGCTAAATGAGGAGCATCTGCAGCTCTGAAACACAGGATGGATGCGTGGGTTATAAAATAAAAACTAGTTACCAATGATTTGCAAATTGCAAATGGTTCATAGCTTCCTAGGAATTTGTTGAAACACTTAAATACTTGTCTAAAGCCTCTTCAAATATATTCAAACACTTTCAGCCTGTAAGGGCAAGATTGTGATGTGCAGATGGAGTGCAGATGGTGTCTTACTCCACAGGTAATCTAATCCATGTAATAATTCACAATAATCACAATATGATTCTTAAATTCACCAGAGGCTCCTTATGAGATTTCCAGAGTTTGGTTTTTTTTTTAAAGCATACTGCATTTTTCTACATGTATTTGTGTCAGTATTGCATAGAATAGCTGTAGAGACCTGTGAAAAATAAGGCCCTGTGCTGTGCTTGACCACCTAAATATTAGCATTATGCATGGTAAGAATATGAATACAGTTTCAGATCGAAGGCGATTATCCTTGCTTGTACAGCTTCTCAAAATGGACCTGAGCTGATATTGACACTTAGGAGCAAATTGCCTCACCATTATTACACCTTAGCACATCATTCTAGAAGAGTATAGTACTGCTATAGAAAGTCAAAGCTTAACTCTCCCACCCTGTATTTCATCTGTTGCAGTGCTTGTATATCCTTTGCTTTTTGTTTTAGCTTGCAGGTATTTTCTTCTTTTCTTGCTAGTAAGACATTTTGATGATGAATTGTTTTGAGAAATCTATGTCATTCTGCTGAGTGCTTCTGCTGTGCTTTGAAAATTTTCAATAGCTATTCAGTTATCCAGGAATGAACAGCTCTTCAAATTCTTATTACTTAAATAATGGATAGAAAGATTAAAATGAATGGACAAAGAGCAGAGATAGAAAGAACCTGAAACAAAGAGCAGATATAAAAGGAAGAAAGTTTAGAGGATCCTCCCTTGTAGACAGAATGTGTTGATGTCTTTACAAATATGTGTGTAGTGGTATCTTTGGCTTTTTTACCATTTAAAGCAGCTTGTTAGCATGGAAGGTTAACCTTTCGTTCAATTTCGCCTGCTGCACTGAAGACTGGGAAAGATGTTCTTAGAATATTCAAGAAAATGCACAGCCACTCGAGCTGTGTTACCCAGTGCATGCTTGTTTCAAGTTCCTCATTACTGAAAGGAAAAACCATTTTATTTTCCTGTTGTAATTTTAGATTAAAGCTAATTGGCTTTGCCCTATAAGGAAAAGAAGACTTCAGATGTTTTCTTTCCCCATGTAAAGAAAAAAGGAGAGTTAATTATAAATCTGTTATTGTCACTTAACAGAAGATAAAACTAAATCTGTCATCTTGTGTGACTGTCTTCCTATTACCACATGAAAGAGAGTGAGAGAGAAAAAGTTCTCTGTTTGCTCAGCAGCAGTTCATTTGAGAAGAGAAAAGGAGAACTCAGCTTCAGTAAAGGATTATATGTCAAACAGAGATGCCAGGGGGCATTTTCAGGCATCCTAAAAGAAAGAGAAGGGAGACCCAAGACTGATGTAGGCAACATTGCCACAAGCACAATCAGTACAGTCAAATCAATACTACAGAAATGTGCCTTAAGGTCTCAGTTGCTCAAGAAGTCTGAATTCTGAGAAAGGCTGCCTACTGGAAACAAAAGCATGGCTTATCAAAATTGCAGTGTGACAATACAGAGTGCTACAGTCAGAGCCTTCCATTCATTGTATATTTAAATATACTACTCTCACCTAAGGATTTCTTTCAGTATTAACACTATGTAAACAATCTTGTTAAAGATCAAAATACATGTCTAGCAATGTTTCCATCTCCCATGGTCTATTTCAGTTTGGCTCAAATCTGTCAATGAATGGGAAAACCTTTATTTTGTAGTTGATGCATGGTTTACTCACCATGATAACGCAGAAAAACTTAATGTTTCTTTTATATTAAATATGCTTGTTATTCCAGGTTTTTAGTAGAAGACACATCGAGGTTTTAAACAGATAAGCGTGCAAAATTTTGTCACTGCTTCCATAAAAAGGTAAAGATTTGGGAAATTCATGTATTTTATTTAAACAAAAACTGTAATTTGGTTGTTAAAAGGACAAACAAAATAGGTAATACCATTCAACAGACTAATCTGTGCTCATCCAGGTTATGTTAGTACCTTGCTTTTGTGATTTTTGTTGTTTGAAGAGACAGTATGAAGCAATATTCATTGCTTAGAGCTTGAAAGAGAATGAAAGCCTTTTTGGCCATTATGGGATTTAGGGGAAAACTTGCCTGTGGAAAGATTTTGAAAACCTCTCTCAGTCTGAGTAATTCTGAAGGCAAAGGTAAAAAATGACACTGCAACACGTTTTTGAATCTGGGAATAAAGTTGCCTTTGATGCAGTTACTTAGAACCCTGGCAGAGGGACAAGAATCAGGGAAATTCTGAAGGTTTCAATTTGAAAATAACTTCTGGAAAATGGTACTTTATTTCAGGAAAGCATTTAATACATGTTTATGCTGTAAAATGACTTTTATGTGTGGAAAACAATTGCTTTCATTAGATAGGCAAATATATTTTTATACAACATCACAAAAGTTGGAGGTGAAAAAGAATTTATTAGATCATTGTCAGTGTCTTCACCTGCTTGGTTAAACAGGGAACTGCTGGGCAAACACAAATGGAAGAGGAGAGTTTACAGAACACGGAAGGAGGGACTGGCCACTTGGGAAGAATATAAGGCTGCTGTCAGAGGATGCAGGGAGGCAACTAGGAAAGCTAAGGCCTTGTTAGAATTAAACTTTGAGAGAGGGGTCAAGGGCAACAGAAAGAGCTTCTTCAAACACATGACAGATAAAACTAACACCAAAGGCAATGTAGGCCCACTGATAAATGAGGTGGGTGCCCTGGTGACAGAAGATACAGAGAAGGCAGAGTTACTGAACGCCTTCTTTGTCTCTGTCTACTCTGCCGGAGGCTGTTCTGAGGAGCCCTGTACCCCTGAGGCCCCAGAGGAAGTCAGTGACATTTGCTTTCCTCCAGTCCTCAGGCACCTCTCCCATTTCCCACAGCTTAGCAAAGATGACGGAGAGTGGTCCAGCAATGACCTCAGCCAGCTCCCTCAGCACCTGTGGGTGCATCCCATCTGGACCCATGGACTTATGAATATCCAGATTGCCTAACCCCATCCTCATCAACCAAGGCAGACTCTTCCATTGTCCTGACTTCCTGGAATATTGTGTCCAGTTCTGGGACCCTCAGTTCAAGAAGGACAGGGAATTGCTGGAGAGAGTCCAGTGCAGGGCAACAAAGATGATGAAGGGAGTGGAGCATCTCCCTTATGAAGAAAGGCTGAAGGAGCTGGGTCTCTTTAGCTTGTAAAAGGGTGACCTCATTAATGTTTATAAATATGTAAAGAGTGAGTGTCAGGAGGATGGAGCCAGGCTCCTCTTGGTGACAACCAATGATAGGCCAAGGGGCAGTGGGTACAAACTAGAACACAGGAGGTTCCACTTAAATATGAGAAGAAACTTCTTCACGGTGAGGCTGACAGAACACTGGAACAGGCTGCCCAGAGGGGTTGTGGAGTTTCCTTTTCTGGAGACATTAAAAACCCTCCTGGATGCCTTCCTGTGTAACCTCATCTAGGTGTTTCTGCTCCGGTGGGTGGATTGGACTAGATGATCTTTTGAGGTCACTTCCAATGCTTAACAATCTGTGATACTCTGTGATTCTGTTAAATAATTTTAGAAAGTTGTATACTGTCCGAGCTTTCTGAATGGCTGTCAGCTTATTCGCACTCAAGTCAATAGTGTTTTTCCTTTAAAGTTCAATTTTGTTCTAGTAATAGCACTCCAAGAAGTAAAGCCTTTCCATGAAATAGTAAGTTTTTTGATCTTCTTAGGTGATTACAACACTAGCCTTTCAACTTGGTGCCTTATATCATCACAAAAACTTTGATATTAAATTTCCCCCAAAAGGCACTGTCAGAATTGCTTGGGTTTTTTAATTATTTTGTTATCACTCATTTCTGAAGGAACCATTACTAACATCTTTATGCACAAATGTATCCAATATAGGATTTCTCTCAATATGGTAGTAGAGCTTTATAATCTCCTCTGTACATCAGAGTCTCTTAATAAATATGTCAGATATTGACTGGAGTCCAGAGACCTCAACCCTTGCTAAGAAAATATTTTACTTGAAGATACATGTTATACTGTGCCTTGAAAATTATAAAATATATAAATGTGAGATAGGAAAGATTAAGCTTTTTAGCTTCAGGAGGAAGACACAGCCACAGACCTTTCCATTACATATGTATACTTACCACTTATGTTTATGTCCTTACAGAGGGAGACATCTGAGCACACTTGCCTTTCTGGACACAGATGGGAAATTGCAAGTTATCAGTAAGGGTCCAGTCCTCCAACTGTCCCTGATTTGGTAAACGAAAATTTTAGAAATTCCTGTAACTATGTAGGCCTGTAAATGGAGTTTGAGCCTGGGACTGGGTGCAGAACTGAGCAGGCAAACCTCTATTATGAGCACTGACAAGGTGTACTTTCTGCCACAGGGAACAGCATGATCTGTTGAAATCTGGCAGGTGCTTACTGGATTGATTTTTCAGACAATTTAGATCACACTACAGTACAGAAATCTACCTTGCTGTGGCACAGGTGATGTTTGTGCTTTGGGATGATGCTAGGGTAGACTTTCATTCAGTAGAAAATGGCATGATTGCCATTGGTCTTTTCGGCCTCTGTGACTGTCTGACAGCCAAATGGACTTTACAGATAGTAGCAATCTGAAAGTGGAAGATGGAAAGTCACTTTCCAGTCAGGCAGCCAGCCTGGAACAATGCAAACAGTTCAAAAACATGTCTGCTCAGTGCTGCTTCTATATTGCAGCCCTTTGATGTACTTTTGAAGTGGCAAGCATCTGTTTTGTCTAGTGCTACATCATTAGGCAATTTGGATATTATGAAGCATTGGAAAGTATCGCATGGAGAAATATTGCAGGCTGCCAACACAGTGTAGAGGATGGTCTGAAGTTTGCTATTTGATGAGTTGTAGGGACTTGAATGTTTCCTTTTTGCTCCAAAATTTTAAAAAAATGGTTTTCCTCCTGAGGTTCTCCCAGCCTGTGTCACCTAATCATGTCTATACCTTTGCAGAAGCCTGGGGGATAAATGGAATCTTGGTTTCTCCTGTTGTCATTTTGTAATACACTTTGGATTTATTTTCGTTGGGGAATCAAATATAGAAGAGGTTTTTTGGGCATGCTGTAGATATGTGTGTAACATATGGGAGTCCAGACTAGAAGTATAATCCAGTGTCTTTTTTAGTCTTAATTTCTGTGCAACTTTTTTTTCTGCTGAAATAAACCCTAACATTCATTTAGAAGCAGAAAGACCCTGTGATATCTGTGCCGTATTAAAAAAAAAAAAAAAAAAATCATTTGGTCAAAGATACTGTACAATTACAAATGGTATAGGAAAACTTTGTTCTGTCACTGTTCTCCATTATCAATGTCACTGGAGCCCGCTCAGCATGAATCAAACCAAATGAAATCAGAACACAAACTGTGAACAGTGGTTAGTTAAGGTATGGATAGTAACTGTTGGCTAGATTTTTGTGGCTTCTTCTCTGTTTACTCATTTAAAATCAGGCTTGTTACCTTCAACAGTAAAGAGACTGAATACCTGGTACTGGTCTCGGAAAACCCTTCAGTAGTGCCAGAAGTATCTGTAGATGCAATGAAGCAGCAAGGTAAATCTTGTCAGATGTCTGCATTTCTGTGTGCTTGTGCCTGACAGTACAACATTTTCAGGAAATTGCTTTCGCAGTGTTTTGCTTCTCCCTCCCCTGTAAAGGTGCTTCTGTAATGGTGATCATCACTTTCACTAATTCTGCAGGCAGCCATGCCAGGCAAGTAGCTAGGTCACTGTACAATACAAAAATAATAAAAGGCCACCTCTGATAGACTCCATAAATTGTTAATAAAACAAGGGACATCAAGTGGCATTTCCCTTGTTATATGGGCATCATAAAACCCCAACACAAAGCAAAACGCTCTACTACTCAGTTTCTGGGAAAAAAAAAAAAAAATTAAAGCTGTGTAGTATTTTTTCATTTGCATGTGAAGTGCTTTCTAGTTCCACTTGTGACATCCCCAGTGCACTCTGATATTGCTATTCCTTCTTTGGGAACTTGAGTACAATGAAGCTAAGGACATTCAGCAAAAGCACAGTAGGTGCCATAATTTGGGTTGACTTTGTGATACAATTCCTAATGTAAGTATTTAACACAAAATCTACCCCTTATCAGAATGGATTTCAAGGGAGTGCATAATTACTATAAACTAAGAGCAGAATAATCTCATAGTTTAATGTTTCTGTTTATACCATGTGACGTAGCACAATGATACAATCCAAGTCAGAATTAAATACTTGGTTTGACAGAGCAGATTTTGTTATGGGAATTACATTGCTGCCAGAAATTTTCCTTCTAGCTTGAAAAGGCAGGAGTTAGGCAAAGGTTGATGGCTTTACCTCAAACCACAACGAAACTAGTTTCTCTCATGGACTAAAGAATCTAATTTGAAGCTTATATTTCTTTGCTTCATGTTTGAACAAAGTAGGTAGGCTTTATGGTCTTAATAATTTTATTTTGTGTTATTAAACTGGTGCTATTACAGTCAGCTAGCAGTCACTCAGCAATAGAGACATTTCTCTATGCCATTATGTTTGGATTTATTTTTTCTGACCTTTACGGGCCATGTAACAGAGAGAGAAATCTTGAGAGACATATCATATTGTGCCAAACAATACATACAGTAAAGACAAGCTGCAAGGAACCATGATTTCATAGTATAATTATTTTTTTTTTGCCTCAACCAGGTTGGATGTGCTTAGTAATTCACAGGAACAACCTTTAAATTACTGTTTTCCCTGGATACCACTAAGGGCTGATAGGAGGGAAAAAAACCCATTACAAAGTGTATCTTTTCTCTATTGGAGAACCAAGAGGAGAGACAAAAGATGCTGAGGATTGGTTATCGCTTCTCAAGTGCTTATAATCTTGAAAAAGGAGCTTACATAGTTTAAGGGTATAAGAGCAATTTCTTTAATTTTGTACTAGGCAGAAAACAAAATCAAAGACATTGGTTAAATAATTTTAAAAAACTAGTGCTTGTTTTAATGTCAGTAAGCTCTGAGGATATTTTTGTCCCCTGACATGATGTCTCATTCTGCTCGAGATCTTAGGTTTCTCTCTAAGTTACAAATGAAATTTTGCAGGATAAAAAATAATTTTAAAGACTCTGTCACAAGTCTTGGGAATCTTATTTGTTCCATTTGCTTGTGCATCAGAACAGTTGCTTACATTCCTTTGGTTGAGAGAATAAGAAAGGGCAAGAGCAAAAACATAAAATATAGATAATATGAAAGGAATAGAAATTGCATAGTCTTTTCTAGTTAAAAAAAAATAAATAAAAAATTGAATATACTTTCTTTCCTGCTATGGGTAAGTTTATTGGTTTGGTTTGCTTTGGGTGCATTTTCATTATTCAATAGAAGGAGGCATGGTTGCCAGTACCAAAACTGTGTGCTTTTCAGTGCCATTAGGCAGTGAAAGTCAGTAGCATTTATGGTTACTTTGATTACTGTAGACTATAGGCTCTATTGAAAGATACATACAACCATGACAGAGAAATTTTCACAGTATGAAGGAAGACAGCAGCAGTTAAAAGCGTACTGCTTCAGACCATGACTTCTGTTTTCTCAAAGACTCATTCACAGCACCATGCACTTCCTTGAATAGAAAGTCATGTCTCAGTTTTTAAGGAGGAGGTGTCCTCCTAAATAAATGCTCAGCATGGTGTTTCAGGGGCATTTCAGGAGTTCCAAGAGTATTGCAGATAACAGACACTTGAAGAAAAGCATCAAATAGTTTATTTGTAATCCCTAAATTGTCTGAAAATTATATTATAATTGGACTGCAGTGTATAGAACAGAGAGAGGTGACATAGCAAGTAATATCCAGGACAGACTTGCCCTGGTTCTCCTCTTTAATATAAGAAGTGTAACCTTAAAACCATCATATTTTTTTCTGTTAACAAAGGAGTCTATTTTTTTTTTTTTAAATACAGAGACAATTCACTGAACACTTTAGAAGATAAAGTATTTAGAAAGTTACTCGAATCTGAAGATCTGAAATACAAACTTTTGAAATGTCTCTCCTATAGGTTACTAGTCTGTTAGGATTTCACTAGTGCTATACAAACATTGTTCACATTTACCAGAGTTAATGAAGTTTTTGTTTTATACATTGTTGGTGGTATTTTTATTCCAATAGTTGACAATCGCTTTTCATGGTTTTAATATATGTAATCAGTTTTATTTGAATAACATTTAATTTCAGTCTATTTGAATAACACTTAATTCTAATACCTGGTCTTTTAATTACTGCTTCTTTTGGAATGAGTTGTTCAGTACAAGACTGCTTCTCTGTTCCCTGGTCTTTCTGAAAATTTTATTAATGTGGGCTTGCTACAACATTTAACATGAATGCATGCAGCAGACCTTATATCACTGGAATATTTGTGTCTATTACAACATTAATAATAATGTGCTTCAGAGTGTGATATCTCCCTCTCCACAATATGCCTTGTAACACCTTTCTCCTTCCATGCTTTCACCATGAGGCAATGCCCCCCTGCTTTCACCATGAGGCAATGCCCCCCATCCTTTCTAAGGTGATCTCCTCATTGTTTATGTTGCAGGTGTTTTAATATCATCCTGGTCATGAAGTAATGTACCTGAGAGAAGAATTGCATCTGCCTGGCAAATGTCAGCTTTAAGTAGGTGTGAATCAGCATGAGCCTGCTGGACTGTGTTAGCATAATGTCGTAGTGTCATCCACTCTTGTACCACATGATATCTTATTATGTTAATGTATTTATATAAGTGGATAAAATTAGAGTTGCCATTAGTAGAAACTTTGGATTGCCTAGATTTGCATTTTTAAAACCTTTTTCGTATGTCATGCATTCTGTTATTCCTCCTACGCATGAAAATAAAAGTAATGCATAAAATGTTATTATCAGTAATGTGATGTTATGCTGCTTTGTTATAATTGCTATGCTGTTGCGATACTAAGTGAGAGGGTTATTTTAAAAAATACGATTCTATTACTACATTTTGAAATCATAGTAAGCATGTCTATACAAAGAAATGGCATTTCTTGGTGAGAAAGCAACATATGAGCTAATCTCTGTTCTTGTTTACTTATATTATAGTGGAGTCCTTTATGTTGTTTCAGAATAGGGACCAAGCACTGAGCATATGTCAGAGGTGATCACATTTCACCAAAAGCTGCAAATATAAGTAGAGAATATTGATAAATGAGAGTTGCCAACCCTGTAAGTACTGTGTTTTAACCCGAGAGCTAGGCAAAGGCAAAATCTGTAAATTGGTCTGTATCTTAGAGTTTGTCTCATGTGCTGTGTTTAGTGGCATGACAGGCATGTATATGTGAGCTGTGTCATCAAATATGTGGCCTCATATTCACTGCACACGTGATGGCAAATGTGGATACATCGGAGATTCTCTGAGCACCTGTCCAGTGAAAACTGTACACAGCTGGATGTACCACAGAGCTGTGGTACTGTCCTCCTACTACCTTCCTGACCTGGCTCCCTGTGTATCAGGATCAGCTGGCTGGTCAATCTGAGGTCTTGGACTCATTTTCTCTGTACTCATGGGGCCTAGTAGAGGTAGATGCTGCCCTGCTGTGAGAAGAGCATAGGGAGCAGATATACTGCTGCAAGGGAACATGGAAAGCAAACAACTAAGCAAGATCCTTGTATATAGTGAGTTTTGATGTATCTGAATCTATGGCAAGGAAAGGAATTTAAGTCATTTCAATTAAAATGCTACTCAGTTCCTTAGCCAGAAGCCCTTTTGTTGTTCACTGCTTGCGGGTTTGATGCATGTAGATATTTTAAAAGTGCACAGGCATATCTGAGTGTGGTATATGAGTCTGCAATTAATGGCTGCGTAGACTCTGACAGGAATTTTCCATGGAACATCTAGTCAAATAAATACTACTACATTCATTGTATATTTCACTTGCTAATGAAAGATATGTATTTTTATTTGATGACAGTGCTCCTGCCTTATGTTGATGCTGGTTTTAGAAGCTTCGACCAAAAATAAAGGAAAAAAAAAACAAAGAACTAATATCCCTACAGACAGCCCACTTTTACCCTAGGAGACGTGACATGAGATCTTGTGGTATAAAATGTCATCCTCAAGATAAGAGATTTAGTTATGTTTGCTTTTAAACTTTTCTTAATAATTTAATTTTACTCCATTGGCAGATTGTATCCTATTAGACAGAACTCTTGGCAAAGTTTCAGAACAGTTACAGTTACTGCATGATGACTGCAGAGAGAAGAGCAGTAAGCTTTCAGTTTGAGATACTGTATGTTCTTTTCTGTAATACATAGTTGCATTCACATATTTCTGAATACAGTTTTTCAGACCGTATATTTAATGTTGAAAATACAGGTCATGATATTAAAACTTTGTTTTGTTGATTGGTTTTCTAGTTTGCTCCCAATCCTGCTCAAACACAAGAGTAACTGAACTCTGTGTCTGACCCTTTTAGAAGTGGTTGAGCCTCTCCCTAGTTTTGCACACGATAAATTTTTAAAACATGCTACAGCATCAGTTTCAATGGCAAAACCCATCGTTTGCAAGTTTCTAATTTAGAGCTCATGAGCTGAAGACTCAGAATCACTGCCATCACCTGTTTTCTAACAGTTGTATAAAGTATATTGGTGGTCTCATGATGTGCTAGCCCTAAGCAATGACAGGCTTGCTTTAGGACTGTATTTCCTAGTCAGTTACCCAGGCTTCTCTATGTCAGGCTCCATTGCATGTTAAGAATATGTTTTTAGTGCTTGCACTTGATGCGAACATGCTGTTACTAATCTAATGTCTGGCTAACATCAAGAAAAAACTTACAGAGAGAAAAAATCTGAGACAAGCTCATTTGTTGAAGTCTGAAGTAAAATATGAAAGATCTTGCAATGTTTGGATCCCTGCTTTTGCCAAAATATTAAGGAATTAAGGACAGAGGATTGCATCAGAACATCAGAAGACACAGCTGAGATTATCTAACTCAATGTTGGTTACATGAAACCGACTTGTATCTTACAGCCTGGATTTTCTGTTTTCCATTTGGACTAATCTGATAGGCATTCAATTTTTAAGCAAGCAGGCAAATCTCAGTCTTTCATAGGTTTTTTATTTCTGTGGAGGGAGTGTGAAAGCTTTGATGAAAAATAAGCCTGGGTTAAAAGAAATACTTTGATGGTGTAAGGGTAGTTTAAATAAAATAAAAGTGATTTGATTAGGTTACAGGGACATTGCATAAGTATGCAACCAGATATTTTTAAATAACTGAGAACATTTACACCGCACTAAGCATATGTGGATGGTCACTGAGATTTTGGATATGAAAGTTTCAAATAACTTATTTTTATATTAACAACCTAGTCCTGTTCCAACCCAAAGTACAGTTAGCTTACAACTTACATTATTAATGCAATTGAGAGAGTTAAAAGAAATACCCATTAAAGCTTGACATTACATGTAGAAATCATTGCATCATTTGGAAGGCTAACATTATCCTCTCTAGGTTTTGTGTCTGTATGAATGCTAATATTAACTTATACTCAAAAAGATAGCACCGAATATCTCATAAATATGCCAGCTCATTTAACTGTTGTTTTAAACCATTGCTGTCTGAAGTCTGTAGCGGATTTTAAAAAAACAGCTACAGGCACCTTACCACTACTGTTGCGTCCAGTGTATATGCATTCCATGTTGAAAAGAAAGCTTTATGAGCTTTTCAATAACCTGAACTCATCACAGATTAAATGTTTTTTTTGTCAGATTCCTTGACTGTTGTTAGGAAAATTGATGTAGACTAGGATATTTTTCCCTGCTATAAAATTCTCTTAGCACCTAATCAGACAGACCAAGATCAGGAAAAAAGTCTGAAAATTATTTTAGTACACCTCACATTTATTTTTTTCTATTTTGCTACCCACAATGATATGTACTGTGTTTGAAAAGATACTTTTAGAATTGTAGATATTGTTACAACATCCCCAAAATTCCCTAGTGGATTAAAATTAATAAAGCATTTTGAGATATGGTTGTGCTGGGTGTAATTGAAACAACTAGATGGATTTGCTATGACAGGTGGTAAGCAGAGATATATGTGAGAGGAGGAGCTAATGCTGATGTTGTTTAGAAGGGTGTGAACCTTCACAGGACTGTGATAATAATGATGAAGAACACACTACAAGTTCTACAAAGGCACTTTCTGCTGCACTGTCAGCAGAACTCCATATTTTCTCAAAAGCAACAGAGCAGTTCTGTTGCTAATATCTAACTAATATTTTGTTCCATCAGCTATTTGTCACTGACTGCAGACATCTCATCTTTAAAAGTCTGTCTGGACATCCCCTACATTTCCCTATTTTTTCAGGCGCTTTTGCCCACCTAAGTGCTATAGAGGTGTTTTTTCCCAAGGTAGAGCCTCTGTTGCAAGTAGTGGTTGTGAAGATAAATTTCAACTCTAAAGTCAAGTATTCAAATCTTTGTAGATACATTCCTCAGAAATATTTCTCAAGGAGTGAAGTAGAAAAGGATAAGGCATGGAAAACTTTGCTACTGTCTGCAATTGATGCTGCTACTTCAAAATGGGATTGATGGCTCTTTTGCAACTGAGATTCAAAGCTAAGACACACACTGCAGTGAAAGTCGAGTAGCTGCCTGCGGGGTCCTTTATGACCCTCAAATGTAGCCATGAGTGCATGAGAAAACTGTTTCACTTGTGCAAGCCATTTATTTTAGCTGAGGACAAATATAAATGTAGCAGTAGAAAAAACAGCCCTGGATAAGGAAATAAAGTTTCTGATAGTGATTGGTAAGTCTTCATGAAATTTTGACAGTAAGGACAACAGTAACAAAATAGGAGGTTCTTTGGCAAAAATAGAACTTATCCAGGCACTTCAGGAAAAAAAACACCATCTTCAATTAAATGTTTGAAAACTTAAACATGTTACTGGTGTATTACTATTCAGTTTTTCATGGGATGTCCATCCTTCAGCCACCAATAGTATGCTCTCTTTTGAAATTAATGTAATATTATTTTCTGTTATATTCTTTCCAAAAGGAGCAGTAACTCAAAGCCAACATTCGTTTCTTTGCTCTCCAGGCTACAGGTACATGGAATTGTTCAGAGGGGTCTTATCTATTGCTGGTGTTTCTGGTCTGGAAATTAATGAATCACGGTGCCTATTTAGAAAGTGAGATATCATTCAGGATGTGTTCTTCTATGAAGAAGAAATTAAGAGTGTATAATCTGACAGAGGAACCTTGGCTATGGCTAATGAGTTGGCTAACGGGAAATGGGTCAGCAACCTGCTGTATCACTCAGACATGCACACATCTATGAGGCCAGATGGGATCCACCCAAGCGTACTGAGGGAGCTGGCGAAGATGCTCACCAGGCCACTTTTCATCATTTCTCAGCAGTCCTGATTAAATAGGGAGGTTCTGGTTGACTGGAAGTTGACAAATGTGATGCCCATCTACATAAAGGGTGGGAAGGAGGACCCAGGGAATTACAGACCTGTCAATCTGACCTCAGTGCCAGGGAAGGTCATGGAACTGTGTCATGAGTGTGCCATCACCCAGCACATACAAGACAACCAAGCGATCAGGATCAGTTAGCATGGGTTTATGAAAGGCAGGTCCTGCTTGACCAGCCTGATCTCCTTCTGTGACAAGGAGACCTGCAAGTGGATGAGGGAAAAGCTGTGAACGTTGTGTACCTCAATAAAGTCTTTGACATCATTTCCCACAGCAATTCCTGGAGAAGCTGGCAGCTCATGGCTTGGATGAGCGTTTTCTTCACTGGGTAAAGAACTGGCTGGAAGACTGGGCCCAAAAAGTTGTGGTGAATGGAGCCAAATCCAGTTGGTGGCCAGTCACAAATGGTGCTCCTCAGCGCTCAGTATTAGGGCCAGTTCTGTTTAATCTCTTTATCAATGATCTGGTTGAGGGGATTGAGTGCACCTTCAGTAAGTTTGCAGGTGACAGCAAGTTAGATGGGAGTGTTGATCTACTGGGGGGTAGGAAGGTTCTACAGAGGAATCTTGACTGGCTGGATTGTTGGGCTGAGGCCAATTGCATGAGGTTCAACAAGGCCAAGTGCTGGGTCCTGCACTTTGGTCACAACAACCCCAGGCAGTGCTACAGGCTGGGAGAAGAGTGGCTGAAAATCTGCTCAGCAGAAAAGCATCTGGGGATGTTGGTCAACAGCCAGATAAATATGAACCAGCAGTGTGGCCAGGTGGCCAAGAGAAAGCCATCCAGCAGGACTAGGGAAATCATCTCCCTGTACTCAGCACTGGTGGGGCCACACCTTGTATACTGTGTTCAGTTTTGGGCCCCTCACTCCAAGAAAGATACTGACGTGCTGGAGCGAGTTCAGGGAAGGGTAACGAACCTGGTGAAGGGCCTGGAGAACAAGTCTTGTGAGGATCAGGTGAGGAAACTAGGGGTATTTAGCCTGGAT
The DNA here is from genome assembly GCF_964273445.1 of Streptopelia decaocto. Classification (NCBI taxonomy): domain Eukaryota; kingdom Metazoa; phylum Chordata; class Aves; order Columbiformes; family Columbidae; genus Streptopelia; species Streptopelia decaocto. The sequence continues at coordinate 45,342,532 of NC_138657.1, forward strand.
AAAAGGAGGCAAAGGGGAGTCCTTGTCTCTTTCTACAGCTATCTGAAAGGAGGTTGTAACATGGAGGGTGTTGGTCTCTTCTCCCAAGCAGCAAGTGATAGGACAAGAGGAAATGGCCTCAAGTTGCACCAGGAGGAGTTTTGATTGGGTATTAGGAACCATTTCTTCATGGAAAGAGTTGTCAGTGGTAGAGTCATCATCCCTGGAGGTGTTTAAAAGACATATAGATGAGGTTCTTAGGGACATGGCTTAGTACCAGCATTAGGTTAATGGTGAGATTCAACGATCTTGAGAGTCTCTTCCAACAAAAATGATTGTATGATTCTATGGTTATTTAAATAAGAAAATGCAAGCAGGAGACATTTGAACTAGATGCAGAATGACAAACCGCGCAACTCACTCCATTGTCTCTATTGTCTTTCTTTAAGTAATCTGGTGGACTGGTGGGTGTAAAGAGAGAGAAATTCAGCACTGATACCTTCTCTGTATTTCCTCAAGGAAGAACTGAAATTATAATCTTCGATACTCAGACGAAAACTGCAACCCTGTATTCAAATTTTTCCCAAATTGGTGCGAAAATATGTAAGCTTCAACTTATTGTTTCACATAATGTTTTCCCATCTTAGTGCCTCAGATAACGTTTTCCCATCTAGAGGAACTGATACTAGAAAAGCGTGTGCCTGGCTACCCTGACCTAGGCAGCACTCACTAGAGACAGTATTTAAAACCTGTAATTCTCCAGGAAATATATTGAACAGTTCCATCATCTTGTTTCACTGGTGAGCAGAGGACATTTGCTGGAATGTGTTTGGGCCTTTACATTTCCACATCCTCTCTTTGAGTGGTTTGTAATTTCTGGGCTGTAAGCCTGGTTTGTACTAATGGAAGTTAACATAAAACTGAACTGCGTCTTGCTGTTTAGTATGACTGCATTGGCTGGGTTTTTCAGTTGCTTTATCTAGTGCAGTTATTTGCTGGTGTCATGAAATAATTTCTGTAAATATAATGTCTGTAAATAATTTCTGTAAAGATAAGGAGAAAGAAGGGGGATCACTTCCTCGAGACACAGACACAAAGACAAAGACACAAGGACTGAGAGGCCAGAAAGCCCATGGTAGCCCATGGAGGAGCAACATGCATCCAGTGTACAAATATGTAAGAGCACCAGTAGCTTCTGCCTTCCAGCAGTGTTATGCGATATCAACACATACTGTAATATCCTGATAGATGCTATGACCTGGACCTTGGGCTGCAGTTTATGGCTGCTGTAACTAGGTATCTGTTTTCTTCTAACGGGACTTGATATTCTTGGAAACTGTCCACTTCTCCCCTGCTGTACACACTACCTACTGCCACTGCAGCACTCAGACGAAGTGCACGAAGGCAGCACTCCAATTCTGATCAAATTTTCTAGCACCTCCCATTGTCACTTGCAATCTGCTGTCATTGGGCGAGTGAAACCCCACACCTTGTCTCCAGTAAAAATTGAATGTCTTACTTTCTCCTCATAGTAGAATATC